>NC_082348.1:943924-2143924 GCF_027477595.1 Haemorhous mexicanus | reverse complement strand
CACCCCCTAGATGAATTAGCTTTGATTCCCTGCCGTCATTAACGCGGTGTTTCCTCGGAAGGGGGCCGAGGCCCTGCTTCCAGGAGAGATCAGGATTGATCACCGCTGATCACCTTTGCTTTGGCAGTAGGGTGAAAGGGCAACGCTCCGCAGCGTCCGGGAAAAGCAATCCCAGGATCCATCTCGCAGTATTAAACCAGAAAAAAAGTTAAGGGTGGCTTACAAAACTATTAGCAGCAGTAATTTTTATCAGTATTATGTAACATATCAGATTTATTTTATTTAAAAAGAATTATTTATACCATTAACAGATTCTTATATATATTAATGTGGCTGAAATGCGCAGGTTAAATCTATTAACCAAATTATTTATGTTATATTAAGTGAGAAATGTGAAACATATGTAGAAAAAAAAATTAATACACTACAGATTTAAAAGTCTAAAGCTATGAGCCATTATAAAATTAACGAACGGAAGTGTAGCACAACATTCTTTCCATTCGATTTCATTTTTCTTTTTCACACGGCCGGTGGCGATGGTGCCGGGAGCCGCGGCACCCTCTGGCCGGGGCTTCCCGAGAGAACTCCCAGCCCCGGGGGAGCTTCTCCCCCCGCCTGGGGCCGGGAGCACCGCTTACCTCAGATTTCCTTCTCCCCGAGCCCCGCCTGGGGCTCTCTGGCTAAGGACTGGCAGTGATCAGCCCCCCGGGCAGCGCAGCATCCCAGCATGGCAGGATCCCAGGATCCCGAGGATCCCGCGGGTCGTGGCTCCCTCTGCTCTCGCCCGAGTCCCGCCGCTGGGTGCCGCAGGGCAGCGTTGGCCAGCGGGGCTCGGGCCCGGGCTCGCAGCTACCTCGGGGCTCCCGGGCTGGCTGCTGTCCCGGGGTCCCTTCCGCGGGCAGGTTCATTTGGCTCTCCTCCCTCCGCACCGAGCTCCCGCTTTCCCGTGGCGCGTGGCCGTGTCCTGGTGGCCCTTGGCTCTCCCCATCCCCATCCGTGCGTGGCCGAGCGCCGGAGCCCCTCTCCCTCGGGATTCCCTTTGCCTCCTCCCTCTGCTTCGTGTCCCAGAGCCGAGTTTGTGTCTCCTTCGGCCCTTAGGTCTGTGCTCCCTCCCCGCGTTTTACTTTACATCCCTAAGATTATGTAAAGTATTCTCGTGCACTTGATTTCCTCGGTTAATAATGGCATTGATGTGGGTGCTAGGAGTAGTTTGTTTCAGTCCATACCGATTTTTTTTTTCTCTCTTTTAGAGTTTTTATGGTTTCATGTAAGCAGTTAATGTAAATATTGTGAGCATTACAGGTCATGCAGTGTTGTAACATTTTAAGAAATGTTGCACCGACTTTACGATTAAAAAACTGGTCACTCATACTTGAATTTTGCCCATAGAGCCATTTCTTTCTCTTTGCATTAAAGCATAATCTACTTTTTTGATGGAGGCCCAACCCTTCTTTCTACCTTATTATTTTTTGTTTAATAAATCTCTATTTTTTCTAATAGAAGACTTAAAAATGAAAATTTAAAAAAAAAAAAGTACTTTTTGCCTACTTTCTAATTTAAGAGAGAATTCCTATATTTAAAAGCTGGAGGAAAAAAAATAAAAAAGACAAAAAAACACACAAAAAAAAAATTACTCCATTGTGGAAAGTGGAACACCACTGGATTTGTCATTACCATGGCACAATCACCCCAAAGTGGCTGAGTACAGCGAGCCCACGACGCCGATCAGGACCTCGGTAGATTTAGGGAACGCCGTGATTCCTTGAGGATGTAAAGTGTTGCATATTCTTGTCTATTTATTTATTTATTTATTATGCTTTCTTTTGCTTAAGTGGGTGACGATGTGGTTGAGTCATTCAGATGACATTCAAATTAAAGGAAATATTCCTCTTTCTATTATGGTGCGTTGTGTGAACACCATAAACGAAACGAAACAAAAATATTTTCATTTCTTTCGATGGATTTTCTTCATATTTTCAACTTCCTGGCTGGTATCAGCTACAAACAAAAAAAAAAAACTATCCACATAGTTTAAAAATAATTTTTAAAAAAGAAAAAAAAAAACCCACCCCACCTCTGATGTCCCAGGTCTGTTATCCTCACAGTCTAAGGTTTTAGGGGTTAAGAGAAACTTCAAATTCCAAGGTCTTTCCGAAATCATCTTTGCAGAAGGTTTATAAGTCATGTGAAATCCTTTTGGAGTCCCTGAGTTTGATGGTCTAGAGATATTAGAGGGCTCGTGGTGGACTGAATTACCTTAGGACTGAATTACCTTTCTTAGCTACAGTTTGTATTTTGCTATGTAGGGTTGTAATGTGAGAATTCCAGAAGAGCCGTAGCATAAAAGTGCTTTTCTATTTTTTAAAAAAACCCATTCTAGTCTTACTAAGAATTAGAGAATTTTTTTAATATCAGTTTTGTAATTTTTGATAAAGTTGTCAATATTATGATTAAATCACCAGAAAAAACAGTTCCTGTGCTGTTCTCTTCGGGGCAGGGACTTTGTCTTCCGACGGATTGTTCGGTGCCACCATGGGATGCCCACTCTTAAACGGGGCCACGGGCACCGCTGTGGAATTAAAGCAGCAACCCACAGCTGTGAGGTTGAGTTAAATCCTTGAGAGCCAAGGGAATTCCTTGCAGGCATTCCAGGCAGGTCCTGCTGCCTGTCCGTGCTCCGGGGAGGCCTCGGCGGCGCCGCGTCCCACGGGTAAGTTCAGGGAGCCGGCGGCTGCGGAGGCTCCTGCTCACACCAGCCAGGATCTCATCCCAGGCATTCCCATCCACCCCATCCCACCCCTCTGAGCGAGCAGCTGCACCTCCAGGGGCCAGGATTCCCCCCAGAACACCCAGTGCTCCGAGCAGGAGATTCCAGCAATCCCAAGCACCGAACAGATCCTTCAGTTCGATCCTCACCGTTCACACCGGGGTCCAGTCAGTGATGGAAAACCCTTGCAGGCTAAAAACCAAAAAAATCCGACACAAAATAAATTGTTCTATCCCCAGGTCACCAGGCTGGGAGCTGCAGGGACTTCCAAGCCCACAGGCAGCACACCAGGCACTCCTGGCCCGCTCCTGGTGTCTGCTTATCCTCGTGCTCCCAAGGATCAAGAGCAGCTCCGTGCTCTTGTGCGATGTCCTTAAATATTGCTCAGCCTCAGGCTGGGTTGGTGGTGATGCCATAAATGCTGCCTGAGTGGACAGCTCCCAAAAATTCCCACCAGCCTGGCGTGATCCTGCATTACAACCTCTCCTTCAGCCTGGGGTGGTGACACTGTGTTGGATAAAGCTCAGCACTGGGAGCTCAGAGCCCTCATTTCCCTCTGCCAGGTCTTGGCTGTGAAAGCTTCAAAGCAATTTTTTGTTGTTCTGTTAAAAAAAAAAATAATTAAAAAATCCAAGATTTGATTTGGAATCCCCCCTGGGAAAGAAGATCCTAGAGGGATTCCATCTCCCACATTTTTACCTGCTGTGAGATAAGGGTTGGTTTGTAATTGAGTGTTATCCCAAAGGGAGATTAGGGGTAGGATTTACAACTGGAAAAAAACTTATATTTAGAGCAGCACTGTCTGGAAATTCCTGCTTTGGGAAAGATCTGGGAAGTGGGAAGGGTTTTGACTGACACTGGAGGAAGCAGGGCAGGGAAGGAAGAGCAGGAGCATCCTCAGGAATTGCTGGGTGAAATCCCAGGGAGGCACTGGCACAGGCTGGCACAGGGTGAGAGTTCCAAAATTCCAGGCAGGAATTGATCCCAGTGAGTGATGCAGGGCTGAGTTATGGGGTGGTGAACCAGGTACAAATGGGATGGACAGCAAAGGCTTTCCCAGCCACACCCACGTCCATGGTGCAGGTAAGTGCAAAGTCCATCCCTGATAATTCCCTAAATATCTAAGGAATCAATTCTTTGGGTCACAAACCCACAGAATTTCTGCCCAGCTGGTTTCTGCTTCACTTGGACCCACAGCAGGTGACAGGGGGGCTGCAGGGTCTGTGCTGGGAAGAACCAACTTTCCAGGCACCAGGCAGGACTCTGGAACAGACATTCTCTTCAGCCCACTTCAGAAGTTTCTGTCTCATCAAACCACAATCATTTGAGGCCTTTTTGAAGGAGATGCAATTCTGAACTCCCAGCAGAAATACAGCTCATTTTCACTTCCAGGAAAATAAGTTCTTGCTTCACTCGATGATTTTTCTCTAGAGAGAGAAAAAGTCATAAAGATAACAACGTTTTGGGGGTTATCATTATCTGTTCTTAGTCACGGGATTGAGCTCTCTGCTTCCAAGGAAAAAGGGAAGAGTTACATCTGAATAAAACTTCCCTTCCCTTCCCTTCCCTTCCCTTCCCTTCCCTTCCCTTCCCTTCCCTTCCCTTCCCTTCCCTTCCCTTCCCTTCCCTTCCCTTCCCTTCCCTTCCCTTCCCTTCCCTTCCCTTCCCTTCCCTTCCCTTCCCTTCCCTTCCCTTCCCTTCCCTTCCCTTCCCTTCCCTTCCCCTTTCCCTTTCCCTTTCCCTTTCCCTTTCCCTTTCCCTTTCCCTTTCCCTTTCCCTTTCCCTTTCCCTTTCCCTTTCCCTTTCCCTTCCCCTTCCCCTTCCCCTTCCCCTTCCCCTTCCCCTTCCCCTTCCCCTTCCCCTTCCCCTTCCCCTTCCCCTTCCCCTTCCCCTTCCCCTTCCCCTTTCCCTTTCCCTTTCCCTTTCCCTTTCCCTTTCCCTTTCCCTTCCCCTTCCCCTTCCCCTTCCCCTTCCCCTTCCCCTTCCCCTTCCCCTTCCCCTTTCCCTTTCCCTTTCCCTTTCCCTTTCCTTTTTGTTTAATTGTGACAAAAGGAGAGTCTGTAGTTCCCAGAGATAACAAATGGGGTGTTGGGAAGGAATAAACCTTGATCATTTACAACCTGGTTATGACAACAATTAAAAACAGATAGCAAAGTGTTAGGCAATAAATCAGTCAATACAATATCATTTTTAAAAATATATTTTAAAATTTTGGAGAAGGACAAATGTGGGTTTTGCCACCCTAAACCCAGCAAGGGGACAATGACTTTTAAAGAATTGCCAATAAAATCCTGGTTTTGCAGCCACCTTGCCAAGTTTCTGTCCAGATGTGGGGTCCAGGTGTGGCTCCCAATACCTTTTATCCCCGGATCAGGAGTGTCCTCAGCTGCATCCATCCAAAGGGTGAGGTGGAAGGAGTCTGTCCTGTTGTGAGGCATGGAAACACATGTCCAGGGCACATGTGATCCTTGTTAAAATACTTGGAATGCTTGTGGGGGAATTAGGCTGAAGCCCAGTAATGGTGCAAATCAAATCTGTGACAGGCAAGGAGTCCTCGCCAGGGCAGATTTAAGTCAGGTTTAGCTAAAAGGAGAGTCAGGCTTTGGGAGTAACAACAAAATATCTGCATCTGCTGGAACTGATTGGCTTTGCTGAGAGCAGAGCTGATATCACTGAGGAATAAAAGAAAGGCAACAAAGCCCAGCAAGCAGCAAATGATGAATTATTCAATGCAAATGTCAACTTTTAGTAGTGGCTGTGGCTGTAAATCTTTTTTTGCAAGGCTGAGCATTGCCATTAAGCAACTCCATATGATGCTACATCTGTCAGATTTCTTTTGTATCATTTTATTTTTATGGATGCTGGTGAAAAGTATTGGGAATTTCCACGTTCAAATTTTATTAACATCATTTCCTCAGTTTCTGTCATCCTCTGATTTAATGTTTGGTTGATTTTTCTGGCAAGGGTTAAATCCATGCCCACTGTGAGTCTTCAAATGAAAATCAGCTTTTGCTGAGAAATTTTAATTTTTCCGTGTGTTGAACCCGAGTTGAATTCCTGGGGAAGAGGGGGAATGGTGAGGGAAGAGTGAGGAGGTGCCATCCCTGTGCCAGCGCCGGGGGATTCCTATCACATCCATATCATCAATCTGCCCAAGGATTTCTATAGCTCCCATTATCCCCCGTGCCTCCAGGATAAGAAGCTGGGAACAATTGCCCATTGTCAGTTTATGAAGGAACTTTTTCATCTTCCTTCCCCAAAGACTCGATTCTTAATTAAGTAAATTCAAATTAATTATGGAATGTGTACAACAAGATGTTATCGTGGCTGTGGCCCGAAGTCAGCTCTGTGCCTGCACTGCATCCTGCATGTCACACCAGCAGGGAGGGCTTCAAACTGAGGCACGGCAGGGAGGGATGGGAGATTGGGGATTGGGAATTCCTGCCTGGCAGGGTGGGCAGGCCCTGGCACAGGTGCCCAGAGCAGCTGGGGCTGCCCTGGATCCCTGGCAGTGCCCAAGGCCAGGCTGGATGGGCTTGGAGCAGCCTGGGACAGTGGGAGCTGTCCCTGCCCGTGGCAGGAACGTTCCCATCACCTGGTCAGGGCCTCAGCCTTGTGAAAACCTCTCTGTGCATTTAAGGCCAAGCTCTGTGGCACACTGTGGGAGATTAAAAACACCTTCCAGCCCTGAGGCTGAAAGAGTTTCAGTTGTTAAAAGATAATTTAACATTAAGCAATTCCTAAATATCCAAAGGACAAAGGACGTTTCCTAACAAACCCCAAAGCACCTCTGCATGTTTTGTAATGATTTCTTGTTCTTTGTTAGGCAGAGCTTTGAACTGAGCCACATTCCAAAGGATGGGAATGCTGCACTTCCATTAATTAGTTTCCAGAGGAAGATGTTGACACTAGCTATTGACAGGGATCCTCTTATTAACTGCCTGATGAGGATGACTTCAGTGTCTCATAAAATCATGGATTAAACAGCAAGAGTGAGCAAAGTGTATCCTGAGTGAGGATCATTGGACCTGCAGCAAAATGAGCACAATTATTTACTGAATGAAAGTGGAATAGGTTATTGATTTGGATCCTAAAGCTTTTAGGAGATGAACATCTCAGAGGTGTCAAGTGTTTTCAGAAGAGCAAATGTCCCTGTTCCAGGAGCTGGTCAGAGCCTCCTCAGGAGACTCCTCAGTGTGAGCTGGGCCAGGCCAAGCAGGGACCATTCCCAGCCTGGGAAAGGGGGAAAAGAAAAGATGAGTTTGGTGCTCCCTTCCTTCAGCACCACCTGTTCCCACTGACAGGAAATCTGGGTTATCCCTTCCTCCCAGACATCAGGGGAGGCTCCCTGAGTGCAGCTTTTGGGCACCATTCAGCTGCTCTGAATGAGCAAATTCAGTGTCTGCCCAAACGTGGGTAATGACAGGTTACAGAGCTGTAACTAATTACATGGCCTGTAGTTATCAGGTCCAGGGAGGGGCTCATGGGTTTTTTAATGATCCTTAAAAGATGGAATGAGACTTCTTAACAATTTCCTTCAGTTAGAGACCTCCTAATTTCTAACTCTTCATCCTCAAAGAAGTTTATTTCTACTTCTTTCTTCAATAAAACCAAGCCCTGGTAAGGCACAGCTGAGCAGAAGTTCATGTTCCCTTCTACTTGTTTCTGGAACCAAAGAAAGAGTAAAGTGGCTCAAAGTTTCTGCTTCTGAGAAAAAGGAAAGTTAAAGAGCAAGGTTGTTTTCAATCAGCTGCTGCTGGTGCTGCAGAAGGGCATCAAGACCCATCAGATCAGGTAAATAACCAGGAACTGAAAGCTTTCTTGTCTCAGAAATTGCTGCTTTTAACTCCAGTTGCACGATCTCTTTTTTGTTTGAAATCTGAGAGCACTCTTCCTTCAGCCCTGCAGACAATTGCACCTATTCAACTTCTGGGAGAGTTCAGAAACACGGGGGTGTTTGGAAGCTTTTCTAGAGCATCTCCTCAGCAGAGTGTGAGAAGCACAGTCTGATCTCCAAACAAACCCAGCTAAATTTACCCTGCTGCCACCCACCCTGGCGAGGACTCTTGCCACAGTTCCCTGCTCACACGTCTGGGTCAGGGCTTAAATGCTCCATGAAAATTGGATTGCCATTCCACAAAGCCTTCCAAAGACATTTGGAAATTTATTTCTCCCTTCAATCTCACTGCCCTGCTTTTCCCAGTTGCTCCACAGCTCTGGCTCCTGGTGCCAGGAGGAGACTTTGTTTGTTTTCTGCATCACTGAGGCTAAAATGTTTTGCTTAAACCCAAAAATTCCAGCCCCAAAACAGTGCTGCAAAGGCTCTGCCTGTGGGGAAGCCTCAGCAGAGCATTGCATAATCCTTGGAAGTTTTTAAGCTCCATCAGAGCATATCTGAGTTTTTCCTCCTGTTGTTCTGATTGGGATATCACCCACAGCAGCACTTGTCTCCTGATTTCCAACCTCAGTGTTGGTTTTCATCTGCTCTGAGGGTTGTTCAGCCTCTCCCTCTGGATGTGTGATCAGTGCTCCCTCTCCAGCCAGCAACCTTCCCTCTCCTGCATTCATTCCATCCGAGCAGGCCAGGCACTCTCCTCTCTCTCCCTGTGGTTATTCCTGCAATCACTGGGCAGCCAGACTGGGGGATTTGTTACCCCTGGGGTTTGAGGAGCAGGAGTTCACCTCTCAGTAGCCTCAGCAGGACGTGCCTGTTTCTCTCCTAAATGCCTTTAGATCATCTGAGCCATACTTGGAGCTTGTGCTCCTGTTGGAATCCACTGAAGTGTGTAGATGTCTGTTGGTTGTTCCCAGTCAATCAGATTTGATTTTATTTTCACAATGTTTATATTAAGAACTGGAATTAGTATGTGGCACTGGATTCCAGAATAAAAAATATTGATAAAATAGGAAGGAAGGTAAAAGTAGTGTTGCTGTACAAGAAGACACATAAGGTTTGTGCCCTGCTGGAGGAATGGCTGGGTGGGGATTGACTTCCCTGTGCCATTCCAGGTGAGAACCCTGCCAGCTCCTGCAGGAACGTGCTCCTCACTGAGGGTGGGACTTTGCCATGGAAGTCAGAGAAATGGATTTGCAGGCAGAACTCCAAACAGCAGCTCCAGCTGCTTCCCGAACAACCTGGGGGGGGGCTGGAATAACATGGCACATCCATTTCCTCACATTTCCCATCTCTTGAGGGCTTTGAGTCTCTTTTTGCTCTGAAAGCCTCTTTTCCACACCACCCTGATGCATGGCTCAGAGAAGCTGTGGCTGCCCTGATCCCTGGCAGTGTTCCAGGCCAGGCTGGCTGGGGCTTGGAGCCACCTGGGATAGTGAAGGTGTCCCCATGGCAGGAGTGGGACTGGGATGGGATTTAAGGTCCCACTCTGCCATCCAGCACTTCCCCAAGAGGAGCTTTCCTGCACTGCTTCCCCTAAAGTAGGAATTTCTCCTAATTGTGTTTGAACATCTCATGAACACCCATTCTGGTCCATCTGGCACTGAGGAACTCCCAGCAAAGATCACACTCCACTTGTGCAAGGAAGAATCACAGAATCCCAGGATCCCTGAGGCTGGAGAAGATCTCCAAGACTGAGTCCAACCTGTGGCTGATCCCTACCTTGCCAACTAATGAGATGAGCCAGTGTCATTTTCCATTTCTCCTTTGTTTGCTTGTTAATTCACAGCTAAATCCTCTCTATAGTGGCAGATCCTAATAATCTTCAGTTACAGGGTATTATAAACTACTGGGGACGAGTAGGTTGTCCTAAGGTGGTAGGATTTACAAACCCACAGAGGATCTTCTGGTCAATAAAAGAAATAAAAGCACAGAACTATCTGGTTTTCTCATCCTCTGGCGTGCAAATGTTGCAGTTCTGAATATCACATTAAAATCTTGCCTAAATCCCTCTTTTAATTTCCAGAGGACCTCACATCTGGCAGCAACTTGCAAAACACTGCAGAACATTCTGGAAAAAAAAGGAAGTCTGTCAAAGCTTCATCTTCTGCTAGGATGGGACTTAGCAGAACTCTTCTGTAACAGACTGAGTTATGTTTTCTTCGAGCAAGTAATTGCCTTCATGTCTCTCAATATGAACCACTGCAAATGATGTTCCTCCCCTGGATCCAGAGGCAGCTCACATTTATATCCCAATAAGCCCTTAATATTGAAGAAATGTGTCAGATTTCACGTCCTGCATGGCAGCTGCAGCTCTCTCAATCATTGTTATTAAAGAATATTTGCACACATTGCCATCTCTGTCAGTTTAGAGGATTTTTTTTTGCAATTTTGCAAAACAATTTCCCTCCCTGGGTCTCTGCACACGTCAGAAAGGCGCCGCTGATTGAGCTCAGCAAGTGGCACTTTTGGACTGCCTGTTTCTTCTTGGTAAATCAGCCTGGGCAGGAGTTTCACAGAAAATTAAAGGCTTTGTTTTAAGAAAGTTCATTGCTCCTGGAGCCCTGCTCTCTTTTATTTCAGACAAACAGACGTTGCCTGCTTTGCTGGGATCGATGAGTGAGGGGATATATTGGGAAGTGGTGTGGGTTTGAAGTGGGATTTGCTTTGATATTTCTGTGCAAATCCATGTGATGGCTCACTGACTCATACAGCTGAAAATAGGTGGTGATATCAAGCCCAGAATTCTTTACAGATTTTTTTTCCCCCCTTTTCTTGCTTAGCTAGCTGCTCTTCCAAAAAATTCAGGTCATTATTCAAATCTGTGCTTAGATTAAAACTCCAGATAGCATCACTCTTACTCATTGATGAATCACTCTGGAGCAAATTTTGGTCCTACTGAACTCACTCTGTGTTGCCTTAGTCATAAGTTTGTTTGGCAAATCACATGTCATGCTCAAATTAAGCACTTGCTTAAATAAGATACTTTTAAAATACATTCAGGAAAGTTTGCACATAAGATTTATATAGATAAGATTTTTATTGCAAACTTGTCAAAGCAAAACTAGAGAATGAAAAATTCTGTTAATTCTGAGTTAAAACATGAATTTTTGTTGTCAGCAACAGATCTAAAGGGATTGCTGAATATACATGAAATTAAACTTGTTTTCTAAAGTCTATTTATAAATTAATTTTAAATACTGGCTTTTGGGAGGCTTTGGAGTAGCAAACTCCCCCTGGATGTAGTGATGCCACCACCACCCACAGGGCTCATTGTCACCACAGCCTCTGCTCTGCCACTGCTGACACCAATTTGACCTTTCCCAAAGATTTTTTACATTGCATGATTCCTATGCCAATATCAAATTTGCACTGAATCTTTTAAACTGACACCATATGGCCCTTTACATTAACAGGGCCATTTTTCCCTGAATGAGGAGAAGAGGAATTTACTGAAATTATAATTTAAAATCTAAACACAAAATAGACAACATAAATAAAACCATTTCCAAAAATAGTTAGCAAAAAAAAAAGCTGTGAAGTTATATTGAAAGGAAGAGCGGGAACTGAGGTGGGGATGGTTATAATAAATTATAGATTATCAATCTCATGGCAGATGGAAACAGGGTTTGGTTGGATGCATCCATAGCTCCAGCTCCTCCCTGCCTGGTGCAGGAACATCCCAGTGAAATGAGCCCTGGAAGCACTGACACGTTACAGGTATGGCTAAAAGAGGAAAAAAAGGAATTTAATATATTCCAAGCATGCCCGGAATGATGATGGGTCCATGGGAATAGGCCAAACGTGGAAATGAGATTGGCAAATTGCAATTTGGCAAACTGCAGCCAGACCACAGCAGGATCCATGGGAAAAGGGATCATCCAACCCTGATGGTGCAGCAGCCAAGGGCTCCCCTCCCATCCCAGCTGGGGAGAAGGAAAAGCTCCAGAGGTGCTGCTCAAGCCTCTCCCACAGGAACCAAGACCTGAGAGCTGCTCCTCAGGAAATTCAGAACTCCATGGTGTGCCAAGACCTAGAGCTCCTTGTTGTGGTTGCCCCGTCACGGGGAGAGCCTGCTCCCTCTCCAGCTGCTAATGGAGCAGGACACAGCCTGTTATTAAAGAGGTGCCAGCAGAAAAGGAAACCTGGGCATGGAACCACAACTTCCCAAGCTGGAATATTTTAATGTGTCCCAGGTGATGTGAGGTCACTGTTTGCTTGGTCCCTTACAAGTGGAGTTTGGATAATGCAGACAGGTTGGGATTACAGCTCCTCGCAGCTTTATGGATCATTTTCCTCAAAAGGATTGACCTGGGACTTCAGGAAAAGCTCACAAAGCACCTGTGTGTTTAAAATCCAGAGAATTGTGCAAAGAAATTAATTAACAACCAACCACCAAAGACTTGGGGGAAAAGGGAATGGATTAAATTGGGATCCTTGAAAACCTACCTATTGAACTGGCTTTTTTTTTCAATTGAAGAATGAAACTCTGATGCAACTTTCCTATTATATAATGGCATTATTTTCCTCTCCTTTATTCCTCCTTTGTTTCCAAGAATGATTAATTAGTGACACAACTTGGGTACCTGCAGAAACATTGCCAAACCCAGCCATTCTTTTGTCTTGAAAGATTTTTTCCTATACCTGGAGTAGCCAGGAGCACCAATGTCCTTTTTTGTAATCTCATAGGATTATTTAGGATTTCAGGGTTAGAAATTCCCATCACGCCTGTGACATTCCCTGATTTTCCTCTGAGAAGTCTGTGCAGGTTCCACAGAAATGGTCCCACGAGGTTTGGGCACCTCTTCAGATCTCTTTGAAGTTTTAGCTGCTCCTGCTCTTCTCTGTATTGGCTGTCCCATAAATCCTGCCTCTTCCCAAGGACCTGGCCTTCTGGAAGCTGGGTGTTTGCTGTGCCACAAATATTCCACAAATATTCCAGAATCACACAATCAATTTGATTGGAAAAGACCTCTGAGATCATTGAGTCCAACCTATGACTGATCACCACCTTGTCAACTGTCACATCCAGTCATTCCTTAACACCTCCAGGAATGGGGACTCCAGACCTCCCTGGGCAGCCCCTTCCACTGTCCAATCACCCTTTTTGTGAAGAAATTCCTCCTCATGTCCAGCTAAACCTCCCCGGCACAGCTTAAAATTTTGTCCTCTCATCCTGTCACTACCTGGAGTAACCCATAATTTTCATTTTCAAGCTTCCAGGGCTCACATGTCAGAACTGATTTAAAGGAATCTCCATTCCCTCACTTTTACCAGTGTCCTCTTGCTCTGTCTGCTCTACCCCGTGGCCACAATTCAGTTCCCACTTTTCCCTCTTTTCCTCCTTTTTTTCTTAGTGAAGTTCAGAGGAATTTTATGAGCAGGTCTTGCTCTGCCCATGCTCTGGGACACAAGGAACACACAATTCCAGGGATCCAGGGGCAGCCACAGCTTCTCTGGGCACCCTGTGCCAGGCCCTCCCCACCCTCACGGGGAACAATTCCTCCCCCATATCCCCCCATCCCTGCCCTCTGGAAGTGGGAAGCCATTCCCTGTGCCCTGTCACTCCAGGCCTTTGTTCAAAGTCCTTCTCCAGCTTCCAAAATGAACTCACTGCTCCCCCTTCCACTGAGCTTTTTAACCAAAAGCACAAGAGTGAATTAGCTGGATGTGCCAAGGGGCAGAGCTGTCCCCTCTTTGTGGAGCATTGTGGAGCCTTTAGCCTTCATCTGAGAAGGAATTCCTGAGCTGAGCAGGGCTCCCCGTGCCCCTGAGGAAGCAGGAGCTGCTGTGAAGCTGAGACTCTCCCGGAGCAGCTCTCAGAGCATTTGAGTGTTTATGGAGACCTGGCTGCACCTGGAGCAGCAGATCTCACTGAACGGGGGTGAATGGCAAGTGGGAATACTGCATCAGCTTTGCTGTGACTGCTGTCTGCACACTAAAAGTGCCTTTTTTATGCTATTTTCTTAAAAAAACCTTTGACAAGGAAGTACAGCAAAGTGGAGCTTGAATACATCTTTAAATCTGCATGCTGATTGCACAACTCCCCAGGACAGCTCCAAACTTCCTTTTGTTATTACAAACGTGTGCACAGAGCACTGCAAACATTGCCTCCACTCCTCACTGCACAAAACACTTTCATTTTCCTTTTGCCTCTTGCAGCCCAGCAAATATTTGTGTTTCTTGAGGCACAGCAACAGTGTGAGAGATTCTGCTTTTGCTGTGGAGGCTTTCAGCCCCATTTTGCAGGAAAATGGGGGAAGTACAGAGCACAGGTGACACTGATCCCACACAAGTGACAAGAAGCTTCCCTCTGATTTGAATCTCAGACAGATAAAAGTAAAATCTTCCTTTTGAGGGAAACATCCCCTGACTCCAATTGGCACCAGCAATTTGGGACAGGGAATTGTTTCCAGGAGTGAGACCTGGGTTGCTCCTGCACAGCAGGAAATGGTTCTCACCATGGTTCTAGCCCAGCTGGGGAGAATTTTGGGGTTTTCAGGGTTTTCTCTGCATGGAACATTAAACATTCCCAATCCAGTGGGTGCTGCCACTCCAGATCAACACAAAGCAGTGACATCAATCTCAGAGCAAGGTGGCAGGGAAAATGTTGCCATTGTGAATCAGAAAGAAAAATTGTTAAATCCAGGCCATTAATCCAGAAGACAGCAATTGTCAAGGGGGTTTGTTGGGGTTTTGTAGGTGAACTTTTAGGTGGGTTTTATTTTTATGAAAGGTACACTTGGTGTATTTCCTAATTTCTTGCTTTTATGTAGTGGAAGGTGTTCCAGCCCATGGAATGAGATGACCTTTAAGGTCCCTTCCAACCCAAACCGTTCTGGGATTCTGGGATTTTATGATTTTACAGCTGCCTGAAAATGAATTTTTAGAAAGCAGCCCCACTCCTACCCCTGTGCTGAAATCCAGCAGAACTACAGAGCTCTGAGGAGGAAATCTCTTACTTCTGGGACAGTTTTCCAGAGTTCCCTTTATGGCAGTCCTTCACTCTGGCTTCTGAAATCTGAATAAAAATAAACACAGTTTTCAATGCTCCATGAGTCTTACTTTATTGATATTTTAAGTTGCAGGATGGGGGTTGCTGTATTTTTTTGATACAAGCTGGGGAGCTCCCAGCTCCTCAAATGCACTGATTATAAAAAAAAATTAAA
This sequence comes from Haemorhous mexicanus, assembly GCF_027477595.1. NCBI lineage: Eukaryota > Metazoa > Chordata > Aves > Passeriformes > Fringillidae > Haemorhous > Haemorhous mexicanus. Next base: position 2,129,094 of record NC_082348.1, on the reverse strand, counting down.
AAATAATTATCTTGTGTTTGCCTTCTGAGGTGTGAGATTTTGGGATAAATTTGCATGCATTTGTAAACTTGATTTTCTTGATTTTTCTCTGCTATGTTTTTCTAAGTAACAATTGAGTAAATCTCTCTACTCTTATTTTCCAAAGTTGAAGGGCATAAATACCATCCTTATTAGGTACTGATTTTCACAATACTTTTCTAGTTCCAGTCAAAATCATTATTTTCTTCTTTGGTCTCTTTTTCCTGGTGGTAAACCCCCAGATTTCTGGGGGTTTGAGCTGCACTCCTGCAGGTGCCCAATGGTTTTACTTGAGAATTCCAACCCAAATTCCTCTGGTTTCGTATCTGCATTATTGCTAACTCACTTGTTGAATTGGGCTGTAAAAGAGCCCAGTCAAGAGTAGATTTATCTTTTGAGTCAGAATCCAAGATTTCATACCACAGGAAACAGCTGCAGCAGGTTCCTTTAAAGAGCTCCCGATGCCTGTGGTAAGCTCCACACACAAAGCACAATTCCCTTTCATTTTAAACCTATTCCTTGACACAAATAGTTTTGATATAAATCTCTCAAATCAGGAGCTTCCTGCTGCTTTTCATCATCGTCCCTTCCTGCTGTAATTTGGGGAATCTGCTATTTTCATAGCTGCCCTTTCATTTCGTTTTATTTGGTGTTGGGCTGGAGATTTTAACTCCATTTTCAACTTTTATAATTTTCATTCAGAGCTTTAAATCTCCCAGGAAGCTATTCTATACTGGATTTCAGGGTTTGGCTGATAGGTTTGGGTGACCTTCGAGGGGAAAATGCACAGGCTGCCACTTCCCTAAACCCTTGGAATAATTGGAAATAGAAATGGTTGGGAATGATACATTAACTCTGAGCATTAGGCACTAAGCATGCTTGCTGGCTACTTTGATCAAGCTCTTTTTTCCTGACAAAACCCCCTTTGAAATGAATAGGACAGAGGTTCCTTTCACTTCAATCAGAGTTCTCAGACACAGGGAGAAAGAAGGACTTCATAACCTTTAAAAAGACTCCCCTCGTCCATTCATGGATCTCCTGGAAAGCTCAGCACTTTCCCTTGTGCTGGAGTTACTAAGCCAGCTCCTGGATAATTTCAGGCTTCCTTCGAGTGAGGATTTGCTTAAACATGAGATCAAACTCCTCTGTAAAGAGCTGGAATCTGGGATTTACAAATATTTGGTGATGTGGATTGTCAGCATGGCTTTCCTGCACCTTCTGAGCCTGTGCCTGGCACATTGCAGGAGATGATTCTTTGTACACTTCATATCCTGATTATTTGTGTGTATTTACAGCCAGCTCAGCAGCACCCTGAACATTCCAGTTCTCTTTTAACACCTTGAATGAAGGTTTTGGACACCCAGCACCGTGCCTTGGCAGGAGCCATTATCAATTCTGGAATCTCTATGAACTCTCTTTGAGCTTCTGATTTTTTTTAATACTTTTTGTATTTAGAAGGTAACACATGGAGTAAAGAAGTAGTACATGCTCCTGCTGGATCATGTTGTAATAATGTACACTGAGATAATCATCCAAAAGTGATGCTTCTGCTCGGAAAAGATTAATGCAGCGAGATATGAAATACTAAGGAAAAAAAAAAACCAAACCAACAAATAAACAGGATAAATCTGCAAAAATCTGCAGAAACATCCCAGGCTTTGGGCAGCTACAGTGAGAACAAGGATTCCTTGTGTTAAATGTCACTATGGAGAAGCAGAACCAAAAGCAAGGATGTGATAAAGCCCCCGAGCCTATACAGCTCTGACATTTCCACTGATATATATGTTTAAATAAAATTTGAGGATTTTTGGTCAATCCAGTGTTCAAATGTGCATATTCAATTCCATTCTCTCTATGAAGATGAGTCAGAATTCAGCTATTGAACATATAAATTTCCTTTGAGACATTGTTTCCTTGATTTGTGCTTGAAAAGTAAATTATTTTATCTACAGGTGAGTTACAGCTCCTAATATTTTTACAGCTACAATTCTTCAGAAAACCTATAATATTTTACAAGAGGAAGAGATCAGATTATGTGCTTAAAAGATGGATGGTTCTGGCTTAAAGCTAAACTAATGCAAGCTGAAACTTTAGTTCTGCCCATGTTCAGCTCTGTGCAATGGCTTTTTTGACTACATAAAAACCCCTTCTGTAGCCTACAGGGCATAATTTAAAAAAAAAAAAATGCATTGCTTGTAGAAATAAAGTAATGGGATGAGTTTAGGACTAAGAGCCACCTGGAGGGTAAATATGTTCCATTTTTGTATTTTTTTTTTTAATTTAAGTAGTGAAAAAGAGCAGAACATGCACACAAAGGGAAAAGGTTGTTATTATCTATTGTTCAGCTGTGCTGACTGAAAGGGGGAAAGTCTTCCAGCAGGGTGTAAAATGCCAGTTTCTTGCAGAAGCAGAAGGAGCAAAGTCGTGGTGTCTTTTAAGTGCTGGAGGAAGGGCTTGAGGAGGAGCTGCCTGCTCCTGTCCCAGGGATGTCACCTGTGCAGTGGGCTCACAACTGGCAGCTGATGGCACCCAGGTGGGAAACACAGCTCCTGCAGGACACAGTGTCACAACCACCCCCGAAATGCCAGCCCTCCTCTGCTGCCAGCTCATCCCCAATTGCTTCAGGGGCACCAAACCCATCTGGAGCCTGGGAAGTTTGGCTGCTTCTAAAACGCTGCTGAATTATAAATTCTAAGCTAAACTATACCAATTTTAAATATTTACCTGTTAATTCTAATCCAAGGTAAGAATTGTCTGTCTTATGAAATAAAAATACTCTAAGGGAATTATAAATAAGGGCAGTCTATCATACTTTTATTCTCTGTTCCTTCTCTCATGTTTTTAAATCTTCATTTGCTCACATGACTGAACTCTTACCTGATGCTTTCATAGCAGTAGTTAATATAATTTCCAGATCTCTTTCCCAAGCTCATTTGTGTCTGGCTGATGAACACAATGTTCTTGCTGCTTCTGTTTCCCTCCTGTGTATTCCTGTGCTTGTTTCATCTTCCTTCTCTCTCTCTCTCTAGCTGACACAATTCTTTATTCTTCATTTTGTAAATCATATGTTTGTCACGAACAGCAGTTGTATTTGCTATACAAAACCATGTAAATAAAAAACACGGCAGCTAACTAAAAATAAAAGGCAATTCAGAGACTGAACATATTTTTTTCAAATTAAAAAAAAAAGGAAATTAGGTACAGTTGGCACAGTGATCTAAACAGTGAAGTTTTGAGTAAGAGTTTCAGTTTATTGCAGAAGGTAACACTGACAACTCCTGTGAGAGCTCTAAGGTGGAGGTGAGAGAAGCAGCTGCTTGGTCTCAGGGTGTCAAAATTAAATGGAAGTGAGGCGATATTTGAGGTACTAAGGGTCTTTGATGAAGGGTTTTACAGACTAATGTCAACTCGTGCAGGAAGCTCTGGATGGGCAGAGGACCGAGGCTCTGTCCAGGTGAGAATTTGAGGTTACTCAATTCCAAGTTGCAGGACATTGTTTTTAATGGAAAGAGTGATGAAGGAGTTTAGTAAACTAAAACACGAGGAGTTCACCTCAGAATGAGGAAGAATTTTCCATGAGAGTGGCAGAGGATGGGAACAGGTTCCCAGGGAGAGTGTGGTGTCTCCAGTCATTCCAAACCCACCTGCTTCAGGTGACCCTGGTTGCACTGGATGGTTTCCAGAGGTCCCTTCCAACCCTGATTATTCTGTGATTCTCTGGGGGAGAAAAAAAAAATGCACAGGCATAAGTTTGCTTCTGAAGTTTTGGTTTGTGTCAACCCTCCTGATGTTTTCATGGCTGGAACTCTTTAAGTCGACGTTGACCAACATGCTGAGGAGACAAACCCGCTGGTTTGTCCAGAGAGTGGGGACACTGTGGGGACACTGTGGGGAGACACTGGGGGCTCTGTGAGGATTCTGTGAGGACACAACAGGAACATTGTGTACACACGGCGTGGATGCTGTAGGGGAAACAGTGGGGACACTGTGGGGACACGGCAGGGACAATGTGGGACACAGTGGGGACACTGTGTGGGAGACGGTGGGGACTTTGTGGGGACACTGTCAGGAGACAGTGAGGACCCAGCCGGGACACTGTGGGGACCATAGTGGGGAGACATTGGGAAGAGACTGTGAGGACAATACAGGGACACTGTGGAGAAACAGCGAGGACACTGTGGCGACACCGTGGGGGCACGGCAGGGAGACAGGGGGGACACCCCGGAGGCACTGCGGGGACACGGTAGGCACACTGTGTGCGCACCGCTGGAGTATCACAGGGACACTGTAGGCACTGGGAGGGGACACAGCAGGGACACGGTGGCCAGCCGGCGGGGACACCGCGGGCCCGCTCGGGACGCTCGGAGCGCTCCGCTCCCGCCCGGTTCCGCCGCCCCCCTCAGGCTCCCTGAGGCTCCCTCAGCCTCCCGCCCTCGGCTGCGCGCGCAGCGCCGCTCCCGCCGCGCGGGCTGCCGGGAGGGCCGAGCGGCTGTGGTTAATGTCCGCCATGTTTGCCATGGCGCAGGGAGCGGACCGAGCGAGCCCGGCGCGGATCTAGGGCTGCGGGGCGTGCGCTGCGGGCTACGGGCGGCCCCGCCGGGAGCTGCGCCGGGGCGGCGGGACCCTCCATGGTGGCGCGGGCGCGGCGCGGGAGCGGCTGGGAGGCGGCGGCGAGGCCGCACTGAAGGCCCCCCCCCCCCCCCCCCCCCCCGCCCGCCCGGCCCCGGGGTGTTATTGTGAGGGGGAGACAATGAGCAAACTCTCCTTCCGCGCCCGGGCGCTAGACGCCGCCAAACCGCTGCCCATCTACCGCGGCAAGGACATGCCCGACCTCAACGACTGCGTCTCCATCAACCGGGCCGTGCCGCAGATGCCCACGGGGATGGAGAAGGAGGAAGAATCGGTAAGGGAGCGCGGCGCAGGGGGGGCACCATTGTTTACAGGCACCCCCCGCACGGGGAACCGGCCGCCGGTATTCACCAAGCGCGCTACGCTCGCTCCGCCGCGAGGCGCTCGGGGCGCTGCGCAAACGGCGCAGCGTAAGCCGCGGTCCGGCGCCGCGAGCGGGCCCTGCCGCCGTCCGCCATCTTCTGCTGCGCGTCCCGGGCGCGGGTGAGCGGGGGGGGCTTCGGCGTGAGGGCGGCGGGACGGGCCGAGGGCAGCGCGGAGCGGAGCGCGGTGTCGGAGCGGCGGAGCGCGGCGCTGGCCCCGCGGAGCGAGGCGGGCTGCCGGACGGGCTCTGGCTGCCGGAGCGGCTCGGGATGTCAGAGCGGTGGAGCGTGCGGCGCGGCGTGCCGAAGCCGGCTCGGGGTGTCAGTTCGCATTGTCAGCTCGGGGTGCCGGAGCCCACTCGGGATGTCCAAGCGGCTCGGTGTGCCGGAGCGGCGGAGCGCGGTGCCGGAGCGGAGTATCGGAGGCGGACTGCCGGAGCGACGGCTCAGGGATGCCGGAGCGGGCTCGGGCTGTGCCGGTGCGGGGTGCTCGGGATGCCGGAGCAGCTGGGGATGCCGGGCTGCTGCAGCGGGCTCTGGATGCCGGCCCGGTGGAGCGGCTCGGGTTGCTCGGCGCGTTGTGGACTAAAGCTGATACTACTCCTGCCAGCCCTGTAGTGAGTGGCTGTCAAGTCGCTCGGGCTGGGGAGGTGGTGGTGGCGGCGGCGTGAAAGTGCTGGGTGCCGTGCTGAGCCGCTCCACAAGGAACGAGCGGGTCCGGGCCAGCTTCTCCCTTTCCGAGGGTCAGCGGGACGGGCTGTCCCTCTCGTCCGGCCGGGTGTCGCCGAGCCCGGCGGCAGCTCCGTGTCGCGGTTTGGGCCGCTGTCATTCCCTGCGTTCGTGCACATGTGGGGCTGAGGGCACAGCCCGGCACACACACACACACACAGATTGTGCACGTTGTGCTGCAGGGACAGCAACGCGCAGCAGCTTTGGCTCCCGGTGTGGGACAGTGTCTGTGTTCCTGCGGCCACCCCCGGTGCAGCTCGGAGTTATTTAACGCCGCTGGTTTGTGCTGCTGCTCGATGTGCATCGCATGGCACCGGCGTCAGCTGGACGCGTTGCGTGAAGCGCTGGAGCTTTAATGTTATTTCCAAATCAACCAGCCGGTGTTCGGCGTGGACGTGTGATGTGATGTGTGTTCTGCTCGTAGTGTTAAAGGGTGGAAAAGCTTTTGTGCACCGAGGTAAATATAAGTTTCTGGGGGTTTTGGTGAGCAGCAGGACAGCTTTGAAAACGCTCGCATGCAGCTCTGGTGTCCTCCGCACGTTCTGCTTTTTTGTCTTGCTGATCTTCAAACACTTTTCTGTAAGAGTAAGGTTTATTTTCTGCTCCTGGGACTTGTGTAAGCTCAGACAGAGGCTGTCGCCTGATGTGTCTGTACTTGCAGAGCCGATAGTAAATGCACCCTCCAGAATTTCCTCAATGAATCCGTGTCTCCGCCTCAGCCAAACCTCTGTGCCTGTGGATTGGCTTTTCCGAGGTTACAGCTGTCAAAGGAGGCTCCGCGCTTTCCTCGCTGCTTTTTCTCACCTGACTGTTGTTATTAAAAGGAGCTCTCTGTCTTATCATGGTGGGCTTTTATTTTTTAATTTACTGTGTATAATACTTTGTACTCAAAACTTCAGGAATTCCCCAAGAGGAACACTGCTAGAAGCTGGGATTGTAGCTAAAAGAAACAACACTGGGGTACTAATGAAGCAATATTGAAGACTAATTTGGTTTTCTCAGCCTCAAAAATCTGTCTTGCAGTGCTGTGTTTGCATTTAATATTGAAATTAATTCTTTAAAATTGCTGTTATTTTGATAAATCGTGTTTAAAATAAAGTTATTAATGGGAAATTGCTGTAAGAGTTCGAGCAAACAAGCTGCTTATGGGTTGCTTAAATGATTGAGAAGATTAGATTTATACTTCAATAAAACTACTTTAGTGTTGTCCTAAAAAGTTGTTTTTCTGTGTGAGTGAGGTTTGTTTTCTCAGCCCTGACATGTGGCTCTGTTTGATATATTATGTAATAGTCTCAAAATGAAATGACTGAAGCAATGTATAAACATAGTGCGAGATGCATCAGCCAGGCAAGATTATAAACTGCTATTCTTAGATTATTCAGATTATTGCCATGTGGTGATGGTTTCATTCATGGCTTGTCCTTCTCCCAGTGTACCACAGATAATTCTTAATTAATAATTTTTTAAAAAATTATCTGAAATCCCTTCTAGGAACGGCTGTTGTGGGTAGCAGTTGTTAAATATTTGAGAAACACCCAAACAGCTTTAATTCATAGCAATTTAATTCATAGTGCTGTGATTGAATTGATGTATTTGGAAAGGGACTTTTTGGAGGGAGGGGAAATCTCTGCACACTCATTTCTGCCCCCTCAGTGTCTGGGGTGTCTCACGGCCCCTTTCCGAGTGAAAGCTGTCTGCAGCCTCAGGGTGGCCGCTGTTCTCCAGGCGCTGTTCAGAGCCGCCAACCTCGTGCTCCTCTGGCCCCAGTTCGCCGCTCTCCCCCCACTGCTCCCTCTGGGAAGCCTCGGTGGCACCAGAAAGCTCTTGTAGCACCGGGTGTCACGGGGTCAGACAGCACCTTCCGGGATATATTCCACTGGAAAGCAACATTATTTACAGATTTGCAGGGTTTAAAACGCTTGGGTGACATGTCTGCCCTGTTCTTTACAACCCAGTCTGGCTGGTGCAGGCCTGTGGTTTAATTAGCTGGTGATTGATCTTTTGTACATACAAAAGTGCAGATTTTGGTCCGTTTATTCTTGATGAATATTCTGGAACCGTTTCTGTATGAGTATCTCAGAGATTTATATCCACTCGCAGCGTTTCACAAATCAGCAGCTCATCTCTCTCACTTGGAGATTCCAGCTGTGAAAGAATTAGGTTTCTCTTCTGTAGCAATGTTTATGTTACAAATGTTTATAATTTACTCTAAATTAAACCTGAGGAAGAAAATTGTGTGGGTTTGTTTTTAAGCTCACGTGAGAGAGCGATCGCTGTTAGGCAGAAGCAGGGAAGTGTTTTGGGACTTCAGAAACTGAGCAGGGACATTTGTGGGTTTTCTTTTCTTTTTTTTTTTTTCCTGATGAGTAAGACTTGTATTTCCTAATGCTAATGAATTGTTTTGACTGGAAAGGGAGAAAGTTGCAGAATAGATAAGCCTTGGGTTTGTTTCTTACCACATAAGTGTGTTTTTATTTGAATACCTATTACAGGAGATGGCCGAGTTGCACGTTGTGAGGCGAAATCCTGCTTGATAATGAGGCACATTCACACGGGAGGCTCTGGGAAGTGACTTTACCTGAGGTGTGAGGAAGCTGAAAATGTGGTGGTAATGGGTGATCCCGGGATTGCCTGGTCGGAGCTATCGGAGCCTTCATCTCAGCGCTGGTTTGCACATCCGTTCATTTACACTTCAGCTTGGCACGGCATCACAGGCCTGAGGGTAGAGAGGAAAAGTGCAGGAATGGCAACTTAAGGACGCGCTTTGACGCTGCAGAAATGCTGACACCGTACCCGTGGGAAGGGACTTTCCTTCCCAGCCCTTCAGGGATCACCTCGGGATGAGCCTTCTCTGATCATTAAATACAACCTTCACTTCTGATTATTTTTACTGGAAGTAGTTAACTTGAAATTCTTTTTCCTTTTTTTTTTCCTTAGTTCATTCTGTTTCTTTTGTAATGCTGGAACTTGAAGTGCTCATCCTCGGGCTTTGAGGTGGTGATACTCCTGGAACAGCTTTTTCATTCTCCTTTCAAAGCAGGAAGCTTTTAGCTTTGCACAAGTCCTGGTTTTCCTGTTAAACTGTAGCAGCAGAAATATCCAGAATGAATATTTCCCTCTGCTACAGGGAACTGGGAGAGTGTCAAATGTGTGAGGATTTACTTAAGCTGCTGCTCAGAAGTACCTGCCTGGTGCTGTCTGATGCACTCAGGTCTGGGTTTAAAAACACAAATACACATAAATCACTGCCCACATGGACAGAACCTGCCCTTAACTGGATGTTTGTGTGTGGGCTGTGCACTCATAACCTGTGGTTGAACCCTCAAAGTTCCTATAAACGAGAGGCTTTGTAGAACAAAGAAGCCCAGACAACAGTGAGTAAAAGTGGAGGCCAACAGAGGATAACTTCAGCTCCAACCATGCAAATATTCTGTAAAACAGAAATCCCTTGGAAAGACAGCTTGGGAATCCGTGTGAGAAACTCCCAGGATTGTATTTCCATGCAAAACCAGCTGAAATCAAGAGCATGCTTTGCTTAGGAAAGGAATTGGGTTTGTTTGATTAAAATCAGCTGGGTTATCTGCTGGGGAAATAAAATTCCCAGTGTAAGTTATTCCTCAGTTAGATTAAGCACCTGTATTTATTTACTAACTTGGGGAGTATTGGGAGGCTGCTGAGATGACTGAAGCATGTTTGGCATTAGGCAGTGAAATGCTAGGCTGTGATTTTTATTTACATAATTTTGAACTTCAGTTTTGTTTGAGATCTTTCCCTGCCTTCATCTCCTGTACTTTTCTCCCTCCTCCATGTCCCATTGCCCTGTGCAGTGATGTTCCTCCCAAGTGCCCATTTCAGTTCCATTTCCCAGGCATTATTTCAGTTTCCAGCTCTGATCCTTTATCCTTGCTGTGCTGTCACCTGCAGCATCTCTGGGCCGTGTTTAATGTCCCGTTTGATAACGGTGAACCAGAATTTACCTCGACCAGCTGAGCTCTGGAGAGCTCTTAAACTGAGGAGCTCCACGTTTCATTTGTTGTGGCTGAAGTTAAACACGACCAAGATTTGCTCTTAAGTCTCCACCTCACGAGCAGTTTATTAGGGCTCATCACATTAACACCTATCAGCAAACCTGTCACAAGTGCTTGGGATATCAGCTCAGCCCGGGACAAATGTCATTGATCCCCGAGTGTGCTTTTAAGATAGAGCTGAGCCAGAGGAACCGACCTGCAGGTAGAGGGGACATTCTGCTTTTTGGGGGCTTGATAAAGGGTGGTGGCAGCCAGGTGAGACCGCGGATCGTCCATCCTTTCGGCGGGAGCACGTGGGGGTAGAGGTGGGAGCGGAGCGGCGGTGGCACGCCGAGGTGAGATGGGTTCAGCCCTATCTTAGCACCGCGCCGTAATTTAGATAAAGCTGCGTTTTTGCTGCAGGCCAGAGGCTGCTCGGGGTCAGCGGGCAGGGCTGGGAGAGCTGCCCGGGCAGGTTTGGTGCCCGTGGCCCTGCCGCACAATGGGAGCTGTTAATTGAGTCACACCTCGGGTCATTATGCAGGAACTTTCCCTGGTGGGAAGGGCTCCTCGGCGGGAGGTGGAATTCCATGACAAAAGCTCAGGAGCGCGCTTGGGAATCGGCCTCGCCGAGCTTAATGACACGGCTCAAACGCGGGGAGCAGTCTTTCCTTTTTCTTCAATTTAAGGAAACCTTGGAAAGAAATAGCTGGGGCTTCCTTGGACTTACACAGTGCCAGACTTCACCGTGCTCCTGCTTGGCAGAACAGAGCAGGAAGCAGCTTGGTACAATTTCTGTTTTGACTGAAACCGGTTGAAATGTCCTGCTTGAACAATTTGGATCAACAGACATTAAATCTGCTTATAGTGACCTCCGTTCTTAATTATTTTTCGTAAGAAAGATCATTCTGACTGATGCTAGATGTTTGCAAAGTTATTTGTAATTTATTTTGCCAACAAGGCTAATAAACAATGCCTTGTTTATGCCATAGCATATTTATCATTCTGACACTTCAGCTTTTGGAAAGGTAAATACCTCATTTAATATTTACATAAACCTTGAGTGTCCTGAAAGCCAGTGGTGGTGAAGTTACAGAAACTTCAGTTCTACAATTATCAAGTAGAGAAGAATGGAACTAGAACTGAATTCCTTTATGTAAAAGGGTGTAAGAAGTAGGAAGAATAATTTTGTGAGACTAAAAGTATTATCAGTACAGATTGTCATAATTTTGAAAGTACTGTTGGCTAGTTCTGAGTCAATAAGTATTTCAGAATATACTATTTAAAAACTTTGATTTTTGCAAATTCCTGCTTGTTAATGTATAATAATCACAGTGTAGTGGGGCTGAAATGGATTAAAATACTCTCTCTGTCCATGGCAGGTGGAGTGCTGCAAATGTAAGGGAGCAGAAATTTGCAGCAAAAAAATCAGATTTGTTTGTGCAATTCTAATTGTGATTAACACATTTACACCTCTGGTCTCTCAAGTTTGGGTGCTCAGCTCTTCCCATTGGCAGAATTGTTCAGTGTGAGATTTTTTGTATCATCTTCAGCTGGAGATTGGCTCAGCTTCTCTCGGAGGCTCTCCCCCGTTGGTGATGCCGTTTTTCCATCAGGTTTCCGTATCAGTGACCTCCTCTCTGCTCCTGTCCCCCGGGACACACAGAGCACTTCACCCTGGGATCACTTCTCAGCCAGCAGAAACGTTCCCGTTCCTCCCCCTTCCTGGGGTGTTGCTGTTGTTTACATTGGAATTTATAATTTGTTTTTCTCAGCTTTGTGTCGTTTCTCTGGCTGCAGCTCACACTTGGTGGATCTCAGACCAGTCTGTGTTGCATAAAACAAACTGTTTCTACTTTGAAGCATCCCGGTGATGTCGGATTCCCTGTGCCAGACTTGGATGTAAACAAACCACTCTGTCTGCAGTGGTATCCAGAGACTGGATAATTAAGGGAGACACTGATACTACAGAATGTAAAAAAAATAGTAATTCATGTTTCTTGAGTTAAAGGTATTTGGTTTAAAATGGAATTTTTTAGTTAATTTTTAATTATTTTTATTTTTATCAATTACTAGACGTGTGTTTTAATTTCTCTAACCTTTTCCTAGGTTGTCCAAGCTGTAGTGCCAGTCTCTGACATTGTTTTTAATTATAAAATGAGGGATTTCTGTGTGGTTCCTCAGGTCTGAGCACTCCAGGTAGCATCACTTTGGCAATGAAAACACCATTTGTTTAAAAACTGTAAAATCCCCATTCCCTGCTGTAGGTGTGTGCCTCAGTTAAATGAAAACTCTGGGTATGAATCCTGGGGTGAAGCAGTTCCCCACAGGCTGAGGTTAAATGCAGAGTGCAGAGGAGAGGGAGAGGTGCTGTGGTCTCCTGGCAGCTCTGCTGGAGAATTCCCAGCTCTCCCTCCCGGTGACTCTCCTCCTCCTGCTCAGGGAGCGTTCTGTGACTCACAGTCACATGGAGGTGCTGCTGAGAGCAGCCAGCACCAAACAGAGTTCGGGCTCTGTGGGTAGTACTGGCTTTGATGAAGGGAAAAGCTCCTTGTTGGGGGGTCTCAGCCTTTAAAAATGCATCGTGGGGTTCATGACATGAAAAATGAGAGAATATTCCTCCAGCTCAGGGCCTTGCCATCCTGCTTGGACTGGGATAATCAAGATTCCTGATGGAATAATTTTTTACCTTGGGAGTGATACCAGTGTATTCCAAGGAGCTCTTTGGACTACATGTTACATTATTTATAACTGTATTCTCATAAAACATTTTTTGGAAAACAATCCCCCTCCTCAGTAAATACAAATTTCTTTTCCAGTACCACAAAAAACTTTTCTGAAAGGATTTTTTAATAATTCAATTTATTGTTATAAAAATAATTTGCTTTTTAATAATTAGTTTATGTTCATGGTTTGGTAGACTGGGCATTTGTGTAAATAATTGTAGCTTTAAAATACAGAGTTTCAGTTGCTGTGGGGTTTTTGACATTTCCTAGACAGTGACAGTTGTGTGTCCATATGCTCATAAGTAGTGAGTAATCATTATTTACAGGGATGAGAGATTGCTCATGTTCTCAAACATTACTGCTGTTGCACTTGGGGTGATATTTGGGATATCTCCCAGTTGTTTTGTGTCCAGTTTGACCTGGAATGGCTGAAATGGCATTGTTTCCTTTTTCTGAATTCAAGTTTTTTAGAGAAATGTTTACTCCTCCTTTTCTGTTGGGTGCTGCAGAAAGAAACACAAGAATGGTTGTGATGTGTGCTCATGTCCCTGTCCCTTTATCAGGCTCTGTGGGCTGATTGCCACCCTCATTTCCTAAAGTGCTTCCCTTGGACCCCAGAGGGGGAAGAAAGGCATTCCTGGGCATTGTTTGGGACAAACTGGAGTTTCCTCATTCAGATTCACACCTCCACTCCTCTGGAGACATCTTCACCTGGACAGGAGGTGTCACCCAGGGCTGCAGGGCTCAGGAGTGTTGGGGGCCCTTCCTTGGGTCTGTCCAGCCCTCAGAGATGCCTTCAGGGGATGGGCATAACATTCATTTATGTCAGGTAGTCCCACACTGGCTTGGCTTTGGTGCTGCTTTGGGAAGTTGCAGTTGTTTAGCAGCTGGGAAAGGGAAGAAAGTGATGGAAAAGTCAGGAATCCCTGACTGGTTTGGGTTGGAAGGGACTTAAAGCCCATCCCGTGCTACCCCTGCCATGGCAGGGACACCTCCCACTGTCCCAGGTTGCTCCAAGCCCTGTCCAGCCTGGCCTTGACACTTCCAGGGATCCAGGGGCAGCCCCAGCTTCTCTGGCACCTGTGCCAGGGCCTGCCCACCCTTCCAGAGATGGATTTCACCCATTCCAGGGACCTGAGTGAAGTTTTAGGATGGAGCAGCCCCATTTGATTCTCTTTCCCCTGCCTCTCCTCACTGAGCCAACCCTTAGTACATTATTTTGGCCTGTAGTCACAGTTCAGCAGTCTGGAAGGCAAGTGTGGGGCAGGTGGTTCTTGTGATTATTTCTTTTTTTAAGAAAGGGTGGAGGATATCATGTTGGAAAAACTAGATATGGCCAAAAGTGAAACTGAGGAGTGGTTCCACGAGCCCTCTCCACTTGTGGATCTTCTGTTTCTTGTGGGTTTCCTCCAGCTTCCTTCCTCTCAGTGTTGGAAACTCCTTAAGGAAACTGAGTGCAGTTGTCCTCAAAAGCCTTGGTTTGGGTGTGTTGGTTTCCACTCAATATTTGGATTTTTATGGTTTTCCATAAAATATTTGGATTTTTATGGTTTTCCCAATGCCCTGCATTGCTTGAGAATTAATCCAATATTTGGATTTTTGGATTTTTATGGTTTTCTCAGTGCCCTGCATTACTTGGTAATTAATCCAATGTTTTAAGGGGACACTCTGTGCAAGAGTAAACAGCTCTGATTCCTGACTAGATTAGGTCTTTATCATATCAGTAGAAAAATACACATTATCAGCTTTGCTAATGACTGAAATGCTTGTTTTTCAGAATCAGTTGGGAATTAAGCAGTGGGTTTCAGCTCTCAGGGGTGGGAATTCTTGTGGTGCACTCGCTGATTTCCTGCTCTGTGTGTGACTCCTCACTTCACTTGTCCTCTGTCCATCCCACAGCAGAGGGAGGGGAAGAGAGGGAAGCAGCTCTGTGGGATTGAAAGGGTTAACTGCACAAGAAAACAAAAGCTGCTGCTTGAGTTTACACTTTTGCTCTTGGGAATCTTATCTAAAAAAAGTGTTTGTGTGCAGAGAGGGAGGAGATGGGGCTGAGGCTTTCCAAGGCAGGGAGGCTTCTGACCAAATTAGCTTTTGAGCTTTCTGACACTTCTTTCTGGAAGTGCTGTCAGGAGGTGTTACTCGCTGTGCTTGAGGCTTTGCAAGATGAGTCTGCACATTTCCCACTACAGTTCTGTACTTTCAGCTTCTGAATCTCAATATTAGAGATAAAAATTTCCTTTTTTTAAATTTCCCAATTCGAATATAATGTTTGAGAAGTGAAATATTAAGACTTTAGTACATTTTAATTGTTTTCTTAGTTTTAATTCTGTTCTTGGCACAGGTAGATTGGAAGGCTGACTCCAGTAGCTTATTTTCAATAGGAAAAATTGATAAATTTGTTGATAAATTGATAAATTTGTTGATAAATTCCTTTTTCCATCCCACTTGTATGGAGAGCTATGGGGTTAAAGCAGTGAAGCAACCTAAGGAGGTGTAACTTTGCTTGTATGGTGTAGTTTTAAGGAATGAAGATGGGAACAGGTAAATTTAATCCTAAAGCTTTGTTGTCTAGGGGTCTGTATCCAATATGGAATTGCTCACTGGAGTTTGGTATTTAGGATGAACTTTTCAGTGTAAGATGGTGTTCAGCCATGGGCATCTCCAACCATGCTCAACCAAACAACTTGCAGTTATTCAAAGTTTGATAAACTCTGTTTCTCAGAGATTACCTGGGGGTGGCAGCAGGGGACTTAAAGATTAAAGGAAGGGAAAACCCTGCCTGCTCTGTGGGGTCCAAGTGCTCTGGTTTGTGGGATAAAAGGAAATAGGAGCAGTTTGAGGCATCTCTGCTCATTGCAGGGAGATGGAATGAGATGGTTTCAACCCAAACTATTCTGTGATTCCCTGATATTGGTAAAAAATATGTAAAAAATACCATTCAGCATTGATCACTGTTTGCCTTAAAGTTTAAGAAGAATAATTTCAGGGTAATAGGATCGATACCTGTTGGGTTATTACTGATGTTTGCCTCTGTTTTGTAGTGCAGAAACTCCCAGATGGGAAGTTGAGGGGACCATGAAATCTGTGGGGTTTCAGGGATGAAGGGAATGGCAGTGAAGGTGCCTTGCTCTCAGCTGGACTTGGAGCCTGACTTGGCTGCTCTGTCTGCAGCCAAAACTGTGGTTTAGACACCAGGATTGCAGGAATTTTAGGATTTTTTTCCCTCCTGAGGAAAGATGGAAGGAAGGATCGTGGTGTCTCAGAGGGGTTCAGAGAGCAGCTCTGGTTCAGTGTGTAAATGTATCAGGATTGCAGGAATTTTGGGATTTTTTCCCTCCTGAGGAAAGATGGAAGGAAGGATCGTGGTGTCTCAGAGGGGTTCAGAGAGCAGCTCTGGTTCAGTGTGTAAATGTACCAGGACTGCAGGAATTTTGGGATTTTTTCCCTCCTGAGGAAAGATGGAAGGAAGGATCGTGGTGTCTCAGAGGGGTTCAGAGAGCAGCTCTGGTTCAGTGTGTAAATGTACCAGGACTGCAGGAATTTTGGGATTTTTTCCCTCCTGAGGAGAAATGGAAGGAAGGATTGCAGTGTCTCAGAGGTTCAGAGAGCAGCTCTGGTTTAATGTGTAAATGTGCTCAGGCAGCAGTGAGTGTTACACACACTAAACATTTACATCTCTCTAATGCTGCTGGTTGAAGAAATAGCCCAGTCTAAGCTGTGTTTGTTTGAAATTTTGTCTTCATCCTGGAGAGAAAGGTCTGGATGTGCTTTTTAAGGAATTAATGGGTAATCACTCTTTGTCAGGGGCTCCTTTTTATTCCCATGGTGGCACGTTCTGTTTGCTGTCATCACTGGTTCTCTAATGCTCCTTTATTTTCTGTAAGACCTTTGCTCTGCTCTACTGCAGAACAAAGTGTGAGCTTAAAATACTGTGTGTCTTTCAAAACCATTAGAAAAAAGTGAAAACTAGACCAAAAGTTGCATTGGTAATAAAACTGTCTGTAAAAACACTACTTCAGGTTTAATAAATCCATTTAATTAGCCCAGCTTTTCTATAAAAATCTTCATGGTTGGTTTAAACAGAATTGTTCCAGGAGTTAAATTTAAAATTTTCCTGTACTTGATGCTCAGCAGAAAGATTTGAGGTTTCCCCCCTAATTTTAAAATTTGCAAAGCTGATCTATCTGTTTTGGAGCTCTGCTGTGTGAGGAGTGACAGCAGCAGTGCTGAAAGCTGCAATCTCTGTTTGAAAGCTGTGTTCTGCTCCAAGGCTTTTTATAGTGAAATGAGTGCTAGCACCTATTGTCAGCCTTCCTTGGGAACTCCTGTGTGCTTACAGCAGCTCAGAGCCTGAATTACTCACTCACTCAATTACCCTTCAGTGGGCTGCAGAACCTGAAGGTGCTCTGAGCTCTGGACAGATCAAACCCTTCCTTCCAGCTGTTCTGGGCTCTGGGCTGTTGGTACACAGCTCCAGGGACAGCAGTTGAAAGCAGCCCAGTAATGAAACCATTTCTGTGGAGTTGAATTACTCAGCACTGCCAAGCTCTCCAAGACACGTTTTAATGGTGGAGTGACAGATTTACTCAGTGTGGAGTAACTCAGGCAGATCACAGCAGCTATTGGATTGCATGCTTGTCTTAATTCTAATAGCACTCACTTGGGAGCCTGATTGATTTAATGTTGCTTCATCTGCTCCAGGAGATTCCCAGAGCTGCTCTGATTTTGCAGGAATTGCATTATTTGTGTTTCTGTAAATCTTAACATTTAAAAGGGGATCGTTCATTAAGTATCATTTACATATTTTAAAAGGGTTTTCTTTCACTCCCCCTTTTTAAAGACACCATTCTGTAGAATTAAAGAGGAGGAAATCTTGTTCTTGAGGGAGTTTCCAAGTGGGTAGCAGAGTGTGTGAGTGCCAGCCTGTCGTGTGTGCCAGGCTGCAGTGCCAGGCAGGCTCTGGAATGCTGGCACCTTCCCATTCCTGGTGTTGATCCTGGCCTCTTGGGAGTGTTAACTGTGGGGAGGGGCACCCTGGAAAGCCAGAGGGAGGAACAGAGAGCAGCAAACCCTTTTAGTGTGTGTGTGCTTTTCCCTGCTCAAACAAGTGCTGTTCCTGCAGTGGGGTGGGTGGGAATGGCTGGGGACATCCTGCAGCCCTTGGAACAAAGCAAGGTCCCATGGATCTGTGACAGAGCTGAGCTTGCATTTCCAGTTGATATTCTGCTCACCTTCCCTCCCCTCAAATCTGGGAGGCTTTGGGGAAGAGCAGTAAAAGCAGAGTGAAACCTTCACTCCTGGTTCATCTGCTGGGAGACTGCACTTTTCTCAGGTTAAACTGGATTTGGAGAACTTGGTACTTCACTTTTCCCAAGGGCTGTGAGGGTCTGAGTTCTGTCCTGGTGAGGAATGCCACTCCCCTGGAGACACAGAAGGCAGCCTTGGTGTCTTAGCCTGAGATTTTTTTTTTTAGTGGTTTAAGTTTTAACATGAAAAGTCTTTCAAGGGGGAAGCTACAGCTTAGCTCTGACTTGCAGCTGTAGATGGTTGTCACTGAGTTAACTAATAAATTAACTAATAAAATTATGTGGGGAAAAAATCTTTGTGAACTGCTACATTTATTGTGATCTCTGTTTCACCTGAAGTGAATCTGTGGAATTTGTGACTTCTGTCCCATAAGAATAAAATGAAGTGATACCTGTTTGGGGAGCCCTTGCTTTTCAGGTGTTATTCTGTGAGAACTCTCCTTCCTGTTGCTCTTAGCTTGCTAACTTCTAACAGCAGGCCAGTAGGGATTGCTGGGAAGACAGGAATGATGAAATTTGCTATTCTTTAGACTTTAAAGGCCTGATCTTGCATACACTTTTTTTCTGACAGGTTTGGGTGGGTTTGGCTTTCCCCAGCCCTGATTTTTGGTGAGGTTATTTTGTGAAGTTTGAATGTTTCTCTTTTTCCCAGTCTGGTGGAAGGTGTGGGCTGTGTCTGAACAAAGGGTTCTCTTCATCTGTTTGTAGTTCATTCATTGCAGTTTTAAGATTCCCATCACTTAGGAACCCTAAAAGATGGAGAACACACCTGGGCACAAGGATCCTGCTGGCCTCTAAAGCCCAGCAAAGCCTCCACTCTGTTATCCTGAAGCAAAACAGTGGGAGAAGAGGCTGGCTGTCTTTATATGCATTTTGGACAGATAATTAAATGAACTCTCCCATTTTGCCCTTGCAGGAACATCATTTGCAACGGGCCATCTCAGCACAGCAAGTTTTCAGAGAAAAGAAGGAGAGCATGGTTATCCCAGTCCCTGAAGCAGAGAGCAATGTCAACTACTACAATCGTCTGTACAAAGGAGAGTTCAAGCAACCAAAGCAGTTCATCCACATCCAACGTGAGTTCCAAGCACTGGGATTGTTGTGGGGTCTGTCCAACCCCTCCTTAACCCCTGAGGAACCTTTGTCTTGTGGTCAGAGTTGCTACAGTGGGAGGACTCAGAAATCCATGTATAGATGTAAATTCCAGTATCTTCTCGAGTTCTAGAGGAATTGAGTTGCTGGTGAAGGTGGGGGTTTTGCTGCTGGGTTTGGTTCTGGCTCTCTGCTGATGCTCTGTCCAGGTGCAGCAGCTGCTGAGCCTCATCCTGGCTCTTGGGCTTGCAGCATTCTTGAGCCAGCCTCACTTTTGTGGTTTTGTCCCTCCTAGTCCTGAGAAGGAGTAACTGAAGCTGCCTGGCTGCCTCCTGGGTGCTTGTACTGATGCAGGGAGCAGGAGAGAGGTTGTCTTGCTCACCTGTTCACTCCAAAGTCCTCTGTAAGTGCAGATCCATAAAGCAGAAGAGTTTTTGGGATGAAATCAGCCTTTGTCCTGCTGCTCTCACAGAGTTCTGGCAGGGCAGGGCAGCTGTGCAGCCACTGGGGTTCAGGCTGTGCTGGGTAACAGTCACTTCTCTGAGTTTGGCTAAAACTGAACCATTCCATTTCAGCAGGGAACTCTGAGTTTATTTTATAGATAAAACTAAATATTCTGCATGAGTTTAGCTTATGTCTTACAAGATCCCATTAATCTAAGCTCGTGGGCTGTGGATTAATTCTCCCATTTCTTTTGGTTGATGTTCTGTTGACAAGTGACACTTTTGCAGTTCAGTTGTTCCTTGGCACACAATCCATGTTTGTCCTTTGCAGGATGTGGTTCAGGAGGTTATTTGGGCACTTGGATCCCTCCCAGCAGGTACCTTTGTAGCAAAACCTTTGATTCAATTATTGCATCATTTCTCACCAGCATGCTGAAGTGTCCCAATTTTTACTGTTTATTTACAAAATAGGAGATTTTGGAAATAATGTACTCTGGGTTCTCTGATGCAATAGAGACCAGAGAGGTGGTGGAGGAAAATCAACTAAAAGGAATTGTTTCTCTCCTTAATAAAAGAAACAAACCTGGAAGCGAGGCAGGCTGAATGAACTGAAACCGAGCTGCTGGTGGAGGAATGTATTTTATTCTGTTCTTTGTTGGACACTGCCAGAAACACTGTGAATACAGTTAATAAACATGTCTAAAAATGTTAAATATATTATGCCAAAGTTTTCTTTGTCTTGTTGAGACTCACGGTCTTTTCTGGACAGAATTACAGAAGGTATTTGAGCTGAAGATAAATATCAGATACTGCTCCAAGATAGTTTTTCACACATATTCTGGGTGGACTAGGTGTGATACAAGGCAGCTTTATGCTACATAAACTGCTTAGAAATTCTATTTTAATCTTAAAGCACAAATAGCAGCAATACCCACTTTGGCCAGGGACGTTATGTAAACTGATGGAAGATGCCAGGAGGACACATACTATAATCCATACTTACTGGGGGGTATTTCTGGCAAATTATGTTTTGCTGGGATTCTAGTAGCCTAAGATTTTAGTATTTTTGACATTTGTTTATTTGGATCAGTGGTTCCAAGCAGAGAAAAGTTGATTTATTTGTAAAGGCTGGAATTTATGAATAAGCAAAGTTCCAGGTATTAGTCAACCTCAGTGGCACCAACACAGGTGATGCTGAGCTGAATGTAAAGAAAAAACCTTGAACTGTTACAGTTATTCCAGTATGCTTCATAATTTTCCAAGAATATTTGTAGCATCAATAACATGGAGATGCATCTAAAGTTATTGGTAATTAGCAAAGAGATGAAGTTGGTAAACTTGGACCTAAATTAGTGCTAAGGGGATGGAAGATGAGTCAGAAACAATGAAACAATTTTCATTAAGTGGGCAATGAACTCCAGTCATCCTTGAAAGGAACTTTTTGGCAGGAAGTTTCTCTTTCATTTTTTGGTTGGGTGACCCTCGGTGTTTATCAGTTTGGTGCCTTGGCTCAGGCCTGGTTCCTGCTGTTGGCACAGGGGGGTGGATTGCTGGGAAGGCACTGGAAGCACTGGTTTCAGTGGGAACTCGTGCCTCTGGCAGCTTCACGAGTGTGCAACCACAGCCTTAATTTAGTTAGCTAAATGAAACAGGTTAATTTAGTGAAGTTAAACCCAGTTCAGTGTAACTTCACTGAGAAACAAATTGCATTGTGTGAGCTAGTATGAACTGGGTCCTAGAGGAGCTCAAGTAAACAAAAGCAAATCTGTCTGGCAGGTACTGCTGGGAGTGGGTGAGAACTGGATGCTGTGTTTGCAGCAGCAGTGAGCAAACTCCTGAGCATTCCTGGAGAAACTTCCTAGGTGGGATCACTGGATGCTGTGTTTGCAGCAGCAAGTCCTGAGCATTCCTGGAGAAACTTCCCAGGTGGGATCACTGGGGCCTGTCTGTAGAAATGCAGGTGTTCTGGAGGAGAAAGTCTGGATTCATCCTGAGTCAGGAGAGTGTCCCAGGATTTAGCAGGAGGTGTCCATGTGGGCTGGAACTCAGGGCTGGTTTCTCCAGCAGCTCCCCCAGCTGCCATGGCAGGGGCAGGAACAGGGGGTGATGATGGATGGTTCCATCCATGGCACATAAACACTTGGGTCTTGTGATGGCTTTGGAAGCCAGGGAGCTGCCACGCTGCAGGCCAGCTCCAGGGTGAAAAATGGCTTTTTCTGGAACAATTGCAGTTCACTCAGTGCTTGGGGAAAGAAGAAAACTGGTGTTTAAGGACGTTGCTGAAAGTGTGTTTTGAGGAGTGGTAAATGAACACTGGGGAGGAGGACACTTCCATGGGTGTCCCAGCCCTGGGACAAGGCAGCTTTGGGCTGATGAACTCCAAGAGAGAAGTGGTAACCCTGCAATTCCTGAGGCCCTGACACCTCCCCAGGCTGCTGGGAGCTTGTGGCCATCCTGTCTGCACTGAAATACATGGTGCTTCCATCCCTGCAGTGTCATTAACCTGCCCCCTGTGTAAACCCCCCTGTTTGAAAGGGAGCTGCACTGACAAATACAGGGCACAACAAACAGAGCATTGCTGATGGCAGAAAAGCAGGAGAAGTGGGATGTGTGACAAGGACTACTGCTGTTCTCACAGGAATGATGGGGGGTTGTTTGAGAAAATGAGACTGGATTTGCTTGATGATGGCAAGTTGGATGCCTTTTATCTTAACTTGAATATTTCTCATAATATTGAGCAGAGAGAGGGAGGGACCCCCTGCTTCCAGCTGAGGTCACTGAGGTGCTGGCAGTAACCTGCCTTCCCTCCTGGAGACCCATCACTAATATCCACAGTGTGCTCCTGAGGGTGACTGCTGGTTGGGCTTTTTCTTTTCCTTTTGCTTGTCTTGGTGTCTCCTGGTTGTCTCTCACTTGATCCTGGTTTTATTCTGGATGGTTCAAGACCTTTTGGTGACTCTTCCCACTGTGGAAATGAAGGGAAGTTTCCTGGCACGGCTGACAATTTATAGGTGAACAACGTCACATCTTCTGTCACAGATCCTCTGCTCCTCTGCTCACTGATATTCTGGCTTGGAAAAACTGGCTGGAAACATTTTGTCCACAGGGTATTATTGAATTATCTACTGACAGGAAATAGGCTGACATCTTTTCTGATGTGAGACCAACATCTGCCTGAGGGCAAACAAGCTTTTTGTGGACTTGAATGGTTTCCAGTCCACATGTGAGCAGCGATCTGCTGGAGAGGCAGATGTGATGTTGAAAGCTGCAGTTGAAGTCTCATACACAGTTAATTGTTGGAGAGCTCTTGGTCACATGCCCAGTGACAGTGTCTTAAATAAACTTGCCATGCAGCTTGTATTACTGAATTAATATTGCCAGCAGTTCTTGACACATGGTTACAGCCTGTTATTATTTTCTCCTCAAATAAATTGTTACAGTGTGTGGTAGGTCAGAGAACTCTTCTGGCCGAGTGCTGTTGGCACAGTTGGTACCGTTGGGCAGAGTCTCCTCTGAGAGGTACCAGCTTGAGCTGAAGATGCTGAGGAGCTGCTTTTTAGCCCTTCCCAGCTGCATCTGGCTGAGTTTCAGTGCCTGAATAAATAAATAAATAAACACTGGGAGTGGTTTAGCTCATTTATTGCACTGGATCACAGACAGAGGGGTCTTGGGCAAGGCTGAGATGTGGAAGGGTGCTGCTGACCACCTGCCTGTGGGAGGGAAAACACTGGGATTTGTTTTAAAGACTTTTTTTGGGGGTTTTCTTTTGCTCCTGGTTTCTCAAGTTTTTGTTTTGAGATGCTCTCAAAGCACACAGGGCAGCTCAGTAGCAGAGGTTTTTAAATTAGCACTTGGTATAGCCACAAGTTAAGAGCATGGAGATAAGATAGTGCTGTTTGTCTGTTAAGAATAGAATATATTTCATCAGGCCTATTAACTGCTGTTATTGCAGTGCTGATTGAATTACTGGGAGTGTTGTACCTGGTGTGTCACCCCTTCAAGGTTTTATTAGATGTACAATTAATGTTTCTATTAACAGTTCTTACTGTCGTGTGCAATTTACTCATATTTGTTGTAAAATTTTATTTCTGCTGTGTTACCTGAATGGGAACTTCCTTCTGCTTTTAGTAGCACCAGGAACTTTGTCAAGTATGGAAACTAATTAGCAGAGTTAGTAATAAAGACATGAGCTTTGCTGAAAAGTTGAGAACTGACTCCTTGGAGAGCCTGAAGGAATTGTCAGGCTCTGCCTCCACAGCTGGGCTGGTTTTGGAAAAGAAGTAACAATTCCTATAGGATTGGTCTAGGATTCCCACAGTTACATAAAACCAGAAAAAGTTTAGTCTGTTAAATATTTTAACATTTTAGTGTTTAAAAATGGGCAACAGAAATTATGTTGGGACTTCAGTGAAAATGCTTTTTTCCAAGTCTGGAATTTGATTGAAAATGGTCTTAGTTCTTATTATCTTCCCATGATATTCTGGAGGAGCTGTGTTATATCAGTACTATCAAGCATCTTCACTCTTGTTTTGCAAAGATACAGCAAAGTTTATGGGCCTATCACCCCTTCAAGTCACTTCAAATGAAACTTTTGGATTCCTTTCATATTGGAAGTTGGAGACAAGCAGCTTCTACCTGCTGTGTGTTTTTTCAGCATAAAAAAAGTGTTCTGGCACAGAAGTGCTGGTCTGGAATTTGCTCAGTCATTTTTGGTTTCTGATCACAGATGTGTGTCCAGAGTGTGTTACTCACCCAGCATTTCAATTTCTTGTGTTCCAGCCTTTAATCTGGACAATGAGCAGCCAGATTATGATATGGACTCTGAGGATGAGACCCTTCTGAACAGGCTGAACAGGAAGATGGAAATCAAGCCACTGCAGTTTGAAATAATGGTTGACAGACTCGAAAAAGCCAGTTCTAGTCAGGTATGGTGTGAAGAAATCCCTGGGAGGTTTTGCTTTCCTGGGGGGTGGTTCTGGCTGAGTGCTTGGTTTTATTTCCTGCTGGCAGGAACAGCGTGTTTGTGTGAGCCTGCAGTTTCACAGAAATCACATTTCTGCTTCCTGTGTCAATATTGGTAACTTCAGATGAAACAGGTGGGGAAGGAGCTTTTGGGGTTGCAGGGAGTGATTTTAAATTTTACCTCCTGACCACAGTGTGCTAGAGACACACAGCTTGTTATAGCACAGTTGGTGTGGAATAAGCTTGTGATGATCAGGAGGTGTAGAAATGGCTATAAACATATGAAAATCCAAATTTTGTTACACTTCTTTCTGCTGGACATTGCCTTTGGTTGGTTTCTGAGGGTTAGAAGCACTCTGAATTAACTTGTACCAGTGTGTTAAGTCAGATCCTGAGGTGTTCCAGGAGGGCAGTGTCTGGAGGAGGGTCTTCCAGCCCAAAATATTTACTCCAAAACTACACCTGAGGGATCAGTTTGTGTAAGTCAAGTTTGAGCAGGTGCAGTTATTTCCCAGTGAGATGAGGCTTTGTGGGAGGGAAAAATCCATTGTGGGATCCATGGCTCTGCCTCAGTTCCTTAACCTGATTTGGTTCAGTGCTGTCTGTTAAAAGGCCAAAATACTGAATTTTCTCTGTCTTAGAGCAACTTCAGAAAGGCAGAGATTTCTTACTATGCTAAGAAAATGGGAATGAAGAGGAAAACAGGGAGTTGGATGATATTTGTTGAACGTGTACTTGGGTTTGTTGGAGCTTTGATAAAGACACTCTTCTGGCTTTCAGAAAGTTCAGGCCATTCTGGTGGTCCATGATCAATATTCATCCCTCTGATGCTGGTTTCACCTTTCTTTGCTGGACTAATGAAGTTCAATTTCAGATTTGAAGATGCTTGTCAAAAATCAAGTGTTAAAAGAACGCAGGTTTTTCTCTGTAGGCACAAGCTACTCTTGCAGGTTATTGGAGCCTGGGCAAGGCAGTGGCCCTGGGATTTGAGTGCTGCTCCCAATTCCCAGTTGCCATGCCTGATCCCTGGAATATTAAATTTAGGAGTTGCTGGGAATGCCTTCCCTGCTCAGGAGGGATTCCAGGCTTTCCTCCTGGGCATTTTGATTTAAGCAGGGAATACAAGGACTGCATCTACCAGCAGACACAGGCTCAGCTTCACTTTCCCAGCTGTGCACTCAAGGCAGAGGTGATTTATTTTTTATAAGAAATACCTTAATGGAAAAAGGGAGCAAAAGACAAAACTGAAATTATTTGTAAGCAATACTTTTTCCTTTTTTAAAAAAAAACAGTTCAGTGCTTTTTTAACTCTACCACAGATTGCAAAGGTTTTATTCTGCTTGGGCTGGAATTAACACTTGCAGAGTAGCCATGGTTACACTTAGGATTTCCTTATTTTTCCAAAATGTGTTGTTTCCTTTTTTTGCTTCTCTTCACGTAGGAACAAGATTAAAGTTTGACACGTTGCAAAAGTGCAAATTAAGTTGTTCAGTTGATGTTTTTCAAATTGTGGGGCAGATGAAGTGCTGCCTGACTTCTAGGTACTATTTTCTTTTTGTTTAATGAATGGGTTGAAGATGATATGAGCCTGTTAATCTAAGGTACTATTTAGTGATACTTTTGCATTTATTTAGAGTCTGATTTCCATATAAGAAGCTGAACACAGATTTCATTGTATCTTAAAATCATCTGTGTAGAACTACCAGCTACTGAAATAACTTAACAAACAAGTGAACATCCTTGTGTCTCCAGGCTGGAATAAACAGGGATGGGCATTGTTCTGTTCTATCACAAAGTAAACATTTGGGGGGAAATAATTAAGAAGTAAATTTGCTTCTAGGGGAATAAATATTCAGCTGCAAAGAATTACATTAGTAAAGGTTTACCAATAAGAAACTTCTCTAGTTTGTGATTCCCAAATCATGACCTGCAGACTGCAGTAAGTTCTCTCTATCCTGTAGTTGTTTCAAAGTGTTTTCATGAAAGATTGATGGTGTTCTAGACCATTGAATGAAAGAGATGCTGCTGGTTCAGAAAAATTGGGAACTCTAACTTGGGAAGAACAACTTGTGACTTCAGTTTCCATCAGTATTTTTTCATCCCTTTATCCTGGTGCTGGAAAATAACAAAGTTTATCCAGAAGGTGCACAGCTGGTGTGAGTGTGGTGACTTTCCCTGCAGCCCCATCTCAACTGGACTTGTCCCTGTTCCCCTGCAGCTTGTGACCCTTCAGGAGGCCAAACTGCTGCTCAACGAGGACGATTACCTGATCAAGGCTGTCTATGACTACTGGGTGAGGAAGCGCAAGAACTGCCGGGGGCCCTCCCTCATCCCCCAGATCAAGCAGGAGAAGAGGGATGGCTCCACCAACAACGACCCCTACGTGGCCTTCAGGAGGAGAACTGAGAAGATGCAGACCAGAAAGGTGACTTGGCAGACTCTGCTGTTGGAATTGTACATTCCTCCCTTGGTAGGGATAATTTGGGTGCCTGTCCAGCATCTTGCAGGGGACAAGTTACTGTCCATCCATTTTCTGAGCTGAGACTCAGGGCAATGCCTGGCACACAAACAACCTGCTGGGTTGGAAGCTTTCCTTTCCATGGGCAAAGGGGAAACAGTTCCCAGATTTTGTATTTGTAGCATGGAATGATTTGAACCAGGAAATGTGTCATCACCCAGCATTCTGCTGTCTACACGTGCACAGCCTTGCTGTGTGTGGAATCAAGGTGGGGAAAGTGTTGTAGGCTTGAATTCCTTGTTCTGACAAACTTCACTGGCTTGATCAGAAATCTGAGCAAAACATGGGAAATGGCTGCAAAGTTCTTCTCAGTTTACTCTTAAAACTGGCTTTGTTTGCTTTTTGGGGCTTTGTTTGCCAAGTAGGATCTGCTTTAGGAAAAGCTGCTTTGGAGTGTCCTCGTGAGCCTCGTTTGCAGCAGTATTATATAACTTTATTTTTGCAGTTTGTGCCTCATGGCTTTTGCTTTTGACTAAAAATTTGTTTTATCTCTCAATAGAACCGAAAGAACGATGAAGCATCTTATGAGAAGATGTTGAAATTAAGAAGGGAGTTTAGCAGAGCCATAACAATTTTGGAGATGATTAAGAGGAGAGAGAAGACAAAACGGGAGCTGTTGCATTTAACGTTGGAAGTTGTGGAGAAAAGGTAAATCCCAGATTATAAAAACCAAGGTTTAAAATTTTCATTAAATGGCTTTGAAATCATCTCTCATTATTTATTGTAGCAGCATAAACTTCAGAAACTAAAAGAGAAGGGATTTGTATAGACAGTTGGAAGACACTGGTTTGTCTTTCAGACATTTCCCAGTGGAAATGCAGCCCTACAGTTTCAGTCCTGCTTTTTCAGGTACCATTTGGGTGATTATGGAGGAGAAATCCTCAATGAAGTGAAGCTGAACAGACCCGACAAAGACATGGGCACAACTCCATCGTCTCTCCACAATGGGAACCACCACAAAGTTCAAGAATGTAAAGTTAAGGTAGGATTTTTTCCCTGCCATTCTCTTGTTCCTGGGATCATCATTCCTTGGGATCATCATCCCTTTGGATATGCTTTGAATTCAGACCTGTCCCTGAAGAAATAACCTGAAATATTAGGAGTTAAAATGCCTGGGGGTGAGGCTGAGAGCTGAAGACCTCTGGATATTTGTATTTAGCACCTGCGACACCTAGTGGTCCCAGAATTCCATACAAATCCTGGAATGCCTGGTTCTCCAGGAATTCTGGCATTCCTGGTGTTCCTCCTCTGCTTCCCAAGCCCAGCTCCATTTCTGGAGTTAGTTTCAGTCAGGCTGTTATTGATGGGTGTTAATCCAGGGTAAATTTCAGCATTTTTTAAAACTGCACTGGTGCTTCTCCTTCAAATGGAAAATTTTGCAAGTGAAATAATCTTTTCAAATGGGAGCTTTGAAGTTTAATAACATTTGTGTTCGAGTGGACAGTTCAGTATCGATGGAATAATTGCTCACTGCAGAGGGTTTATGTGAGAAAAATCTTAAGTAGCCAATCCAAATACCATCACAACTGTTCAAAAGTGTCAGCTCTGTGAGAAACAGGAAACAAATTAAATTGTTTCTTTTGAACACGTCCGAGCAGTTCAGAAAATTGAAAGTGCCAGGGAGAAATGAGATCTCAGAAAATAATTGGAAGGGGAATTTCAATGACAATACACTGAGTGCAGAGTGAGGAGCCTCTCAGGCAGTGACATGGCTTGAGAGCTCTCTGATTATTAATAAATACCTGTAAAAACAGTCAGAGGTTCTGGGGTTTAATGTGTTCAGTAAATTTTGCATGATGTGTCTCAAATATCTGCAGAGCCTTTGGAAGACAGACAGCCTGTCTTAAGGAATGAAATCTGCTGATGCTTTAGTTTTTAGAATTTCCTGTTTGTTTTCCCCGAGCAGCACCCTCACCACTCCTCTCTGAAGGAGGAGGTGTCTGACGTGGTCCGTCAGAAGAAGAAGTACCTGAAGAAGCCCAAGCTGGAGTGTGTGGTGACCCCTCAGCCCCTGGCTGAGCCCTTGCCTGTGCTCAGCAAGAGTGACATCAAACAGTATGACTTCCACAGCTCTGATGAGGATGAGTTCCCACAGGTAACCCCCAAAACCTCAGTGTACACAAGGCAGACATTCCTGTTAGCTGGCCTCTGGCCAGTCTGACGTGTCCCGACTCTGACTATATTTAAAAGCTCCTTGTGTAAACTGAGTTTTCCCTCCAAGCTGTGATAAACATGGCAGTTCTCATATATAAACACAAACTTTTATCATTAATACAATTACACAAAAGTGGCAGCTGGGAGAATGATGTTGTTTTCTGGTCCAGGTACCCTCACCAGTGTCAGAAGCAGAAGAAGAAAATGATCCTGATGGACCTTGTGCTTTCAGGAGAAGAGCAGGATGCCAGTATTATGCTGTAAGAATACGCAGTATTATGCCATGCTTTTGGGTGTAGGGGTGGTTTCTTTAAATTTAGGTTGGCATAGTGCCAGTGTTGGAGTTCTGTCCCCACTCTCACCACCAAAGCTTTGATTCTTTGGTGAGTCCAAAGACAATTTCAGGAGCGTCCCCTTTTCTGTTTGGCTCTGAAGGGTCCAAGCTGAACTTCCCATTTGCTTAGAATTCACCCTCCTCTCTTTTTTCCCTGAGTCTGTGAGTTGATTCCTTTGCCAAAAGATGTTGAGATGACCGAAAACTCTTATTTTCATTTTCTTCAATGTTACCATTGCTGTTAGATGCTGAGTATTTAACAGCCTAAATATCAGAGTTTATTTTTTAACTACTGAAGCTGTTATTGGTTAACTCAACATAAACCACGTGTTCTGTTCTGAAGCCTGTGCATGATACCCTCATCAAAGCACCCTTGGAGTATAAAATTGTCTTTTCTTTCTTCACAGCCTCGTTTGGACCAAACGAATTCTTCGTACGAAAGCCCAGAATTGGCAGAATTGGACAAACTGAGGTTCAGGCATTGCCTTACAACCCTCACAATCCCGAGGAGGTGTATAGGGTTTGCAAGGAGGAGGATTGGCAGGGGTGGAAGGTACAGTGGGGTTCTTTCTAATTCTTCATTTCCCTTCAAAGGATAAAAGTATTAAAGAGAGCTGATGAACCTAATGATTCTCCTCCTCTTTGCTCAGGGTTATCATGGACCGAATATCCACAGAACATGATCCTGTCTTGAGGCAGATTGACCCGGAAATGCTGAGCAGTTTTTCAAGCTCTTCCCAGACTTTAGACTTTTCTTCTAATTTTTCACGGACCAATGCTTCCAATAAACCCTGTGAAAACAGACTGTCCCTTCCTGAAATCCTAAGCAATATCAGATCATGTCGACTGCAGTGTTTCCAGCCCAGGCTACTCAATCTCCAGGACAGTGATAGTGAAGAATGTACCTCAAGGAAAGCAGGGCAGACTGTGAATAATAAAAGAGTCTCTGCAGCATCTGTAGCTTTATTGAACACCAGCAAGAATGGCATATCAGGTAGGCAAGGGTTTGGCTGCTTCTGGGATTTAAAATACTGAATTTTGGTTTTCTTTGTGGCTGGACTGGTGAGATCTTCAGCACTGGTGCGTGGACCTAACCACAGCTACAACCTGACGTACAGAAACTTCCCACAAACACTGCTTCCTCCTGCTTTGCTTCCATTAGAATTTAAAGTGCTGGATTCAAACTTTATTGAAAGCAGGGATTCTGCTCATATGAAGAATTGTTTAGGTCTAATTAAGTCTTACTGGCACTAATTGGCCTAACCTTGTTTAAGGGTAGAAGGATGCTTGTTATGGATGCAAAACAAATCTGGTGGTTTTTGGGGAGGGTGGGTGTGGCTCGTTTTTGTTGGCTGTTTTCATTTTTGACTCAGACAAATGTAGGAAGTTCCTAAGTGCCCTGAGCAGGCGTGAAAATGGTAAAAATGTATTGGAAGCATCCAGTGATGAAAAAATTGCTTTAAGCTTAAATTGAGCAGTGTTTGCATTACTTGCTTCATGAGCTAAAGTTGCAATGGCTCAAGTTTTAACACTCACTTCTTTTTAATTAGTAAAGAATCATAATCATTTGCTACTTCAAAAATCTGAAAAATTGGAGATCCAGCAGATGAGATCTCCTACAACAATGAGCAGCTGGGTATATCCCCCCTCCATCCTGCTCTGTAAGCCAGGATAATTAAATACTGGAATAGACTGACTCTGAATTCCATCATTTCTGTGGTTGTGGAATGTCCCATCTCTCTCAAAGCTGCAGGAATTGGTATTTATTCTCCAATAATGTATCTCTGGAATTCCTGGGTGCTATTTAATTGCTCTGACAGAGGCACAGAATATTTATTCCAGGCCAGTACTTCCCCAGCTTCTCAGTATGGTCACTGTAACCTTCAGGTTGTTCTCTGCCATGAAAAGATTGGCACAGGAGCATTTTCCTGCTGCATGAAAAACCAGATATAATGTATTACATATTTTATATAGTTACTTTTGAAAGACCTTGAAGGCCTGAGGGAGCACAGCTGGGACAGAAAGGGGCAGTTCAGTGTGATGGGATTATTGATAGACACCAAGAGGTGGTAAAGAAATCTCTGAAAAATGAATAAAACCCAATCTGATGGATCCAAGCCACTTTTTGGAGGAATAGTAATAAACTCGTGGTATAATTTTAGAAATCATCTGAGGAATACATTTAAATTAAATGGAAATCCCTCAGTAGTTGAAGTGCATTATGCATGGAATTTATGGCTGGGGAGGACCTTTTTTGTCACAGATTTAAATTACAAACCAGATCTTGCAATTCTGGAACAGGATCAGACACAATAGACAACAGAATTCTTCCCCAAATTAACTGAACCAGCAAGAGGCACTGCTGATGGGTTTTCTCATAGTAAATAGGGAATAAATTTTAAAAGGGCTGGTCAGAGTCTGGTTGTGCACTTAATGAGCACAGGCATTGCCACTGCATTTATTGAAGTCATTCTCTTTGGGAAGTGATTGTTGAAATCAGTTAATTTTACAGCTGATTTGATATTCCCTCCAGAGGAAACAGTGGCAGTACTTAAAATGATTTTTTTTTTTTTTTTATTATTTTATTTCAGAGAGAATTGGGGAGTTCCTTTGATTTTTGGTACACAAGACACAAGAATATTTAAAATTACCTCTGGGTTATTTTTTTTTCCCTGTACTAGGAAAGCAACTCTGGTATTTCCTCAAATGCATTGTACAGACAGAATTTTTTTTATTTGAAAAGCCTGGGACTAGACTTTTCTTCAAAATACTTAATGAGTGCATAAACCAAGAACCAGTTTTTGGAGCTGAATTATTCTCTTGCTCGTGTTGTAAGCACTGCAAATGGGAAAAGGGTGTCCCTAGAGAGAGGTCAGCTGCACATGATGCTATTCCCAGCTGAAGGGTTTTGTTTGTGGAACAAAATTTTACTTTTTAGAGGTATTTTTTCCCCAGCCTTTAATGCCACGTAGGAGTAATTGAAGCCATGCCACTTTTGGAGCAGCCTGCAAAGGATGATCTTTGGTTAAAGCCTTCAGGTTCTGAGAGAAGTGACATAATCCAAACCTTCCAAGGAGAGAGGAGCCTGGGAGTGAAGGCTGGAGTGACTTTCTTGCCCTTTTGTGGTGCAGTTTTTCAGCCCAGTCAGGCTCTGATAGAATAAAACCCCCCTGAAGCTGCAGAGCTCTTAACCCTGCTGAGGGCTCTGCCTTGGGACATGATCAAAGTTTGCTCTTTTTTTCTCCAGGACCCTCCAGGTGTTTGATTTGGCAGAAGCAAATGATATTTTACGTGCTAATGAGCATCTGCTGGTTTATAACAAGGTGAACAGCTTGGCCACTGGATAAATACCTGAAAGTCAGGCACATACAGAGCAAGGGAATATTGAATTCTGGATTACCTTCCCTGTGTCCTGTAATAGAGTATTCCATGACTTTGTGGTCTGGGACAAACTGGGAAGGAGAGGAGATTGAAAACTTGAAATCTCACCTTGTTCTTAAACTGCTTTCTGTAAAACAAAACACATTTTCTGGGACTTGTTACCTCAGAACTTAAAAATAGAAATATATGTAATGTTCCATAATGCTGTTCTTGGCCGTGGTGCCTTCAGCAATGCCATGTGTTTTCTGAGGGAATGGAGCAGGTTGAGCTGATTTAACTTGGAATTAAATTCTAGGTAACAATCTGTGAGAGGAACAAAGTGAAGCCAAAAATACAAAATAAACTTAGGTAGGGAATTATAATATTGCTAGAGTTTAAGAGGAGTAATTTTTAAGTAATTGGACTTGTAAGTGCTCTCCTAATATGGTTGAAACCTGCTTTAATAATGTAGCAGTAAAGAAGAAGTTTCAGTTCTTACTTCTAAGCAATCCTGATTCTGGTATTTTTTCCCAATGGAATTTCAGGAGAGCCCTGAGTACTAGAAATGATAAATGGAAGAGCCAAACCCTGCAGGATGGATAAACTGTGTTTTAATGTTAGCTCAGTGTCCCTGGATAGGATACTCCTGAGAATCCAGGTGTTTGAAGGCACAGCTTCAGTCCTGCAAAAACAGAGTTGAGGATGAAGTGTTGAAATGTATTCCTGGGAATCTTTGGGGAGTGAATTCTCTCTTCCCGTGCTCCCCAGAGAACTCAGTTCTTGGGTTAACTGCACACAGCTCAGGTTTTAGCATCAAACCCCTGTCTGTATTTTCTGTTTACCAAGTGTGCAGGTTCTCCAGGGGAGAGTATTAAACCCAGCTTCTCTAACTTCATTCCCTTCTTGTGTTGGGCCTGGGAGATTACTGCAGTGGCATTAACCTGGTTCTCAAAAATAAACCTATTGTGGCACCCCTAAACTCTTAGAGCATTTAAAAGAAGAACTGGCAGAGAAAATCCCCCATGCCAGACGTGTGCTTCCCTCAGGGTCCTTTCTGCTGTTGGCAAATAGCAAGGGGCTGTGGGAAGGGAAATTGTCCAGGAATCCTCTGCCAGTGTTCACTGGGAGAGAAGGCACCCAGCTCAGGCCAGGTGCTTTGTCCTCAGCTCTGATTTTCAGGCTGTGCTTCTTTCCTGAAAGCCAGGCAAATCATTTCTCTTGAGCTTTTGCCTAAAGCTACTGGGGATAAAACCACCAAAGACAGAAACTGCTGAAAAGCAACGAAAGCTCTGAATTCTTTTGTTACAAATGAACTCCATGAAAGGACACAGCAAACAAATGCAGCCTGACCTCTCCTTTACATAATCTGTGAAGGGTTTGGGTGCAGCTGACGTGATTTCTGTCATCCTCACCCACCTTAGGTGCACTCTTGCCTTTTCCATGTGTGTTTGTGTAACTGTGGCTCCTTTCTTTCCCGTAGTCACAGGGGGCATCACAGAGGAGCAGTTCCAGACACACCAACAGCAGTTAGTGCAGATGCAGAGGCAGCAGCTGGCCCAGCTGCAGCAGAAGCAGCAATCTCAGCATTCCTCCCAACAGACACATCTGAAAGCACAGGTACTGCTCCCACCCTGATGTTCCTTTTGTTCACCAACCAAATGGGACACCCCTGCAAGAGTGGGATGTTTCAGAGGGAATTTAAAACACTTTGCTCAGGGCTTTTTTAACAAGTTGGCTTCATTTGACAAGTTGAGGGAGAGATTTTGTAGCTGAGTGTGGGACCTGCATCCACAGAGTTATCAGTGTAAAAATATCAATGTGTGCTCTCAACTCTTCCTGTTTTCACTGGTTCTCTCCTCCTGCCTGTAAGTGCTCTGAAGGGACTTCATTAAAACTACCTTCTGAGGTAATGTGTTCTGTTATGAACAGATACTCAGTGAGCACTAAAAATTGCTGCCTCTGAGAGGAAAAGGAGACCTTGCATATTTGCATTTTCTGGCTTCTAAAAGAATCCCATTTTTCCTCTGGAATGGGAAAAATGTTTTTCCATTGCACTTAGTTTTCTGTTAGCTTCTCCTCAATAAAGTATAAAAGCTGTTGCTGTTGTCTATTGCTAGGAAAATGTATATTACTTTGAGCATTTTAT
Source organism: Haemorhous mexicanus (assembly GCF_027477595.1). Classification (NCBI taxonomy): domain Eukaryota; kingdom Metazoa; phylum Chordata; class Aves; order Passeriformes; family Fringillidae; genus Haemorhous; species Haemorhous mexicanus. The sequence continues at coordinate 2,094,308 of NC_082348.1, read as the reverse complement.
ATCTAATTGCTTGTGCTGGTTGTCCCTTCCCCTCAGTGTTTTCTACTTCAATTAATCAGGGATTCTGTGTTGGCAGATACTGATGACATTTTTTGTAAGTGTAAAGAAACAATGCCAAAATATTTAAACAAAACAAATGAATTTTGGATCTTTAAAACATTTCAAGCTTCTCTGCAGAGTCATTTTCTTAGCTAATATAAAATTGAAATTGCAGAATTAATGTTCTTTCCAGTAAGAATGGTGAGTCTTTCCAGTAGGAACTGGGCTAACAGAATGGGATTCCAGAATGTGCTGGGCAGTTATTCTGTGGCACAAGTCACAGAATGGAGGTACCACAAATTCTGAACATCCCTGAAGAGAAGGTTTAAGACATGGTTGTTTTCTTAGAGCAAACATCTCTAAACATAGGGAATCTTCTGTGGTTTGGGTTGGAAGGGGCCTTAAAGCCCATCCCATTCTCCCAGGGACACCTCTCACTGTCCCAGGCTGCTCCAAGCTCTTCCCAGCCTGGCCTTGGACACTTCCAGGGATCCAGGGGCAGCCACAACTTCTCTGGACACCTGTGCCAGGGCTTCCCCACCCTGCCAGCCAGGAATTCCCAGTTCCCAATCTCCCACCCATCCCTGCCCTCTGGCAGTGGGAGCCATTCCCTGGCTCCTGTCCCTCCATCCTTGTCCCCAGTCCCTCTCCAGCTCTCCTGGAGCCCCTTCAGGCCCTGCCAGGGGCTCTGAGCTCTGCCTGGAGCCTTCCCTCTCCAGGCTGAACAACACACAGCAGAGGTGATTTGTTGTGCTGAGATCTGGCCTGGCTGCATTGGGCAGCTCTTGTGTAACCCTCCTTTGGACACTGATTTCCAACTTCTCTTCACTCTGCTGACACAGAAATATCCATGGTGTGGTCATTAGGTCACACCTCGAAGCTGTATTTATTTATTTGCTTTACTTGTGCACTGTAGCAATCCTAAGGCATATTTCCTTTTGTGCTTGGATGATTGAGAACCACCTTTTCCTCTTGCTGCAGGGCTCCAGCACCTCTGACTGCATGTCCAAAACCCTGGATTCAGCCAGTGCCCACTTTGCTGCCTCTGCAGTGGTCAGTGCCCCGGGCCCCGGACGCAGCGAGGGAACCAAGGAGCAGAACACCAGCCACAACAATATCAACGGTGTTGTCCAGCCTTCAGGTGAGGAGTCCTTGAAAATCCCAGCCTGGAATGAGCTGAGAATGTCAGCTGCTCTTGACTATCAACTGATCTTATTGCTGATTTCTAAAATATTAATAAATAACAACCAAAAAAATCAAATCTCTCAGTTGTGATCGTTTTAAGTATTGTTCTCTGAAGTACTTTGGAGCAGTGTGGTTTGAATCATGGAATATCCTGAGGTGGAAGAGTCCCACAAGGATGGTCAAAGTCCAGCTCCTTGCCTGTACAGGACAGCCCCAAGGATCCCACCATGTGCCTGAGAGCCTTGTCCAACAGCTGTTGTTAAAATGGATATAAAACCACCAAGTGTTCTTTACCTCAGAGGAGCATTGTTTGCTTTTCCTTTGGTAGTCTTTATCTTCTGATTACCTGTTCAGACCAAACGTCTAAATGATAGAATTTTAAAAGCAGTGAGAGTGTGTAATGAAAGAATAAATCAACTGCTTAAAACATTTAAGTACTTTGAGAAGGAAATGGGGAAGTTGATTCATTATTTGGTTGTTACTTCACTTGTATATTCAGCCAAAAATGTACTAACCAACCTTTACTGGCAATTCTTCTGACATCACTGTTAGCCTCAAGTTTCACTGCATTTAGGATTTGTCCCAAAAAGTGCAGCCATGGGCACTCAGTGCCCCCTCCCACCCTCCTGGGGTGATGCTTGTGCTGGTGCCATCTCCACAGTGCCAAGAGGCAAATGGGATTTGGGCTGCCAAGACAAAGAAGAGGCTTTTAAAGTAATTTGTTGTTTTAGCAGCTAATGATGTGATTAGTTTTATAGACCTTCTGCCAGGCTGGGTTAATGATAATATGAAATGAATAGAGGGAGAAAAAACACAACTGAATAGAATCAATAAACTGGAGCAGTTCCAGAACAGAGAGAGAGAGATCTGTGTGTAATTCTCTGAGTTCATATCCAGGAGGGCAGTGCTCTGAGGGTGGAAGATCAGGCACATGGTGATGCCTTGGAGTGGCTTCCTGGAAGAGAGGCTAGGCAAGATTAAGAGAATAAAAGTGGGTATTTATTAAAGACCTTCAGTAGATGCACTTTGGGCAGTCAGAAGCCTCCGAGGGGCTACACCCAAAATGGACAATGGTCACGAATGTTTCAGATAATTATGAGTTTGGTTCATGTACATATCAGGGGTTAATTCTCCAATTACAGCTTCAGGTAATGAAGTCATATACCCCCACTTTGCTCCCCCCCAGCTCACTTTTGTTTACACTTTTTTGGGCCTGAGACAGCGAGGTGTCTGAGTTCCAGCCCTAGAGGGATTGTCTGAATAAAACAGAAGAACAGCAGCTGACAGGCTGTGGAGTTTTAGAGTTATACCCTAAAGCAGTGCAGGAGCTGAAAAATATAAAAGCTAAATCCTAAGGCATCAGTGGCAGTGTGCCAAGCTGCCACTTCTGACTTTTTCCATTTCTGAATCTGTAAAATACGGACATCAATGACTTACACACTCAAAGCATTGCCTTTGAGGTTAATCTTTGGCTTTTCATCTAAGAAATGTCACCTCTTTAACACCCACCATTTATTCTGCCTAACAGGAACCTCCAGAACTTTGTACTCCACCAACATGGCTTTATCATCCAGCCCAGGGATCTCAACTGTACAGCTCGTAAGGACAGTTGGCCACAGCACCACAAACCACTTAATCCCAGCCTTGTGCACGAGCAGCCCTCAGCCTCTCCCCATGAACAATTCCTGCCTGCCCAGCGCCGTGCACCTCAACAACGTCAGTGTTGTGTCTCCAGTCAATGTTCATATCAATACACGGACTTCAGCGCCCTCGCCAACAGCCTTAAAACTTGCCACAGTTGCTGCCAGCATGGACAGAGTGCCAAAGGTAACTCCCAGCAGTGCCATCAGCAGTATAGCAAGGTGAGTGGGGACAGGGCTGCAGCAGCTCCTGTTTGCGCTTGAATCGCGGAATTGTTTGGGTTGGAATCACCAGAGTCCAGCCCGGGACTCAGCCTCACCTCGTCAGAGCAGAGCACTGAGTGCCCCCTCAGCAGTGCCTCCCTCACCTCCCTGGGCAGTTCCAGGGCTTGACTGCCCTTTCCATGGAGAAATCCTTCCTGATGTCCCACCTGGCCCTCCCCTGGTGCAGCTCAGCCTGTGTCCTCTCCATGGTCATGCCCAGCTCTGCACTAGAGGGAATCTGTTCCACCTCTGAGAGGCTTCTCAGCTCTTTCAGCATGGCCATGACAAACCAAAAGAGCTGATTTTGCAAATTAACCCCTCCAATAACCTGCCCTGCCTTTAGGCACCTGTACCGTGTGGTCAACTTCTACTGTGTTTAAATTTTAACCATTTCATTTGTCCCTTTTCATGCAACATTATCAGGTCAAGTCTATCAAAATCCCCTCATTTTCCCTCTAAATCATTGTGTAATATTGTAAGGTACAGGGTGGCATATGTATTTTCATCTTTACATGTGCATATATGTCTTACATATTTATGTAAAACACAAGCCAGAAAAATGGCAACCTGTATCTTACATATAAAATCATAATTCATAATTGTTCAGGTTGGAAAAGACCTTTAAGATCATCAAGTCCAACCATTAAGGTGTTTATTCTCATTGAACAACAGCACTGTTATTTCAGGATACTTAGATGATGTTTCATAGGAGTGGCAGGAGCTAAATTGTTCTGAAAATGGCAATATTTGGGCTTTGTTTGAAGTCTCTCCTGGATGATATGGTGTTTCAAAAAACAAGGTCATGTTTGTGAATTGGAAAAGTAAAAAATGGGTATTAGTAAACAAAATTGGTGAAAAATTAGTGCTAAAGCAGAATGGGAATTACAACACTTGGTGCATTAACAGAATTACTGATGCTGAGTTATCATATCTTGACTTTGTTCCTTCAGAAGAGCTTTTAGGGATTTAATCCATAATTTAGGCTGGCAGTGGACAGTGAAGTGCAATACTCCTGCAGAAGGGGCTGCGCTGTTGAATAAGAGCAGTTGTTGAATGCCAGTATTGACTTCAAATAAAGTTTGCAGTGTGTGTGTTAAGGTTCCTGCCTGGCCCAGCTAAGAGCTGTGTGACAATGTGAAAGCACTGAGTGAAAGAGTGTGAGGCTCTGCTCTGACCGTGGGCTGCTCCTTCTTGCAGAGAGAACCATGAACCAGAGCGCCTGGGCTTGAACGGCATCGCAGAGACCACAGTGGCCATGGAAGTGACATAACCTCCACACTGTCCCCAGCTGGGTCCTGGTGTGCTCCTTCCTGTTCCAGCTGAATGCAAACACAGCTCTGTGGATCACAGAGAGCTCACCCAGACCTGAATGGACTCCCGTTATATCGTGTATTAAGTCGATATATAATGTAAATTTTGTAAAATTGGGAAAATCACTACCTTGTAAAATAGTTTATTTGTATCATCAATATTATTTCTGTTACTTGAATAGTAGATATTCATCATCATGCTTTTGCACTTGAATTTGCAACTGAATGGATTAAAAAATAATTCTTTAATGGGATCATGAGCATGACATGGGATCCTGCATCACTTGTTTAAACTATTTATTTTGCCATGTTTACATTTTGTATCTTGTACAAATAAATGCAACTTTGTGTCTAAAAAAAAAAAAGTTAAAGATTCATAGCTAGGAAACGAAATTCTTGTAATTTTTTTCTAAAGGAAATGTAAAGTTTTCACTTGGTTCATTTTGTTTCACAATTTGACTAGATGGACTTTTTGGTAAATACTTTAGTGGCATTTCACTGTCAAATATGAAGTTCAAGGCAAAATAGTATTTTCTATTACTGTGCAGGGGAAAGGGATGGATCGATACATGCAAATTTAATGTAGTAACTCACTTTTCCATATATTTTGAATGTATATTTCTATTTATAATACCAGTTTATAAAAAATAATTACACAGGAGAGGGAAAAAAAAAACTGACTAGGAAAATTATGCATCTGGCACATATCCAAGTGTGCAGATCTGAGAAAATTTTCACCTTGATGCCATTTTATCCGAAGACTGCGTATTTTAACCGGCTTTCAAACTGTACCACACCACATTAAAGGATATTTTACCAGGTATGTATTGCATTCTATATCATTGCAATAATTCATTATTGGATGTCTAGCTATCGAGCCATCCCAGGTGGTGGGGGGGGAGGGAGGGTTGTGGCAAGATTGTCTTTTCAATTTTGGAGAGTTTTCCTGTGGCTACAAGGCAAGTAACGGGTTGGAAAAAGTCTGACTGTAAGCGTTGGACACCTTGGTAGTGTAGTGTTTTAGTGACTTTTTTTATACGGTTCTTGTACATTAGATACGTGTAGTGGTGTTTCCGAATGTTTGTTTATGCACTAGTTCAGACAACTTTCCCTGTTACTTGTTCTTGATAAGTGAAAACTGCAGGGAAATAAAAATACATATCAAAACCTGGCCATGGTGCATATGTGGTTATTTCTCAGTGTGCAAGCAGGGACAGCAGCACTTCTGCAGGCTGCTCAGGGACTCTGATCCTTGATCCCAGCATATGCACTTATTTCCAGAAGCTTGCAGGGGATGTGGTGATTCTGTGCTAGGGGAGGAGTGGGACCTGAGACCTGGGGAAATGGGGAATGGGAGCTTCATGCCCTGCCAAAGGAATGGGCTGAGTTTCTGCTGGTTTGTTCTCCACGTTCGGGTGTTTCTGTATTACAAATCCCAGGATCACTGAGGTTGGAAGGAACCTGGAGATGTTGTTTAGTCCAGGCTCACCCTCCCAGGAAAATGTTGCCTCTGTCATGCAGTCAGTGTATTTTCCATCTTAGCTTTCTATATAAAGAACTGTTTTTAATCCAAGCCATGTTCAAACCTGTTTTGTCTTACGTTGTGTGAGTTAAAAGTCCTGGCAGCTAAAAACACTTGCAGAGCTTTAAATCCTGGGCGTTCATCACAAACTCAGATGGCTAAAATTACCTGGTTTCTGCTTAGCTGATGCTCTGTTTCTATTCCGTATGATGTCTGCAGGGAGAGGTGAGGCTAGATTATTCCTGTTGGGAATAGAGGAACCCATGATGCAGCCTTGGTCAGCTGAGGGGAGGTGGCAGCTTTGGGGGGGCACCTGTGACTTCACTGGGATTGCTGCTCCCTGAAAATTCCACTTTATCTGATCTTTCCAGCCTTTCTGTAGAGCTGGGCTCATTTCAGGGAATGGCTGATAGTCTGAAGTATAATTTTTTTTTTTTTTTTGAAAGAATTGTTGAAAATCTGAGTCTGTAAAAGAAAAAAAAAATATTCTCCTTGATATCTAGGAATAACCTTGCTTCACTACCATCCCCAAAACCCTTTGGAGGCTTAATGAAAATGGGAAGTAATTTCCTCTGCAGATTGAAAGCTGTACACTTAGCATGGCCTCTTCTCACTACAAAGATCATTTTCAGTGGATCATTTTCAGGGAAAATTGGCCAGAAGATGTCTCTGAGATTGCTGTGTATCTCTAATTTCGTGTAGTCTAATCCTCACCTAATTACTTAAAAAACCTTGAGCTGGAGCTTCAAACTTTTAATGGATTCTGGGAAAATGTGAGGTGCAGAGAAGGATTCCATAAACTCCCAAGGCTCTGATGGTAAGTGCCAGCTGTGGGATGGCTTTCATTGAAAGGATTAGTGGTGATGAAACCTTCTGTGAAGCAGAACTGGAATAGTCCTTGCACAGCCTCGAGTGCAGGAAAAGGGGAGCAGTGGTGGATGGTGCTGCAGGCCGTGGAAATCTTCATTAAAAAGCAGAAAAAGAGAAAGGGGAGGGATTAGTGCTCTAAATTCCTTTGTCTAACTGGGATTGCCACTGACTGAGGTGGTTTTGTGCTCTTTGAGCATGTTGAGGATATGATGTTCAGTCTGAATTGCCTTGTTTGTGCATCTCTGCAGCAGGATTGGAATAGGGATTTCTGTTCTGTTGTGTTTTGGGAATATCTTTCAGGTAAGATGGTGGAATCCTGGCTTATCTAAGCAATTCATACTGGACTTCATGTCAGGTGCAGAGTTTTAAATGTCAGGAGCTAAAAAATGCTGATTCTTTCTCTAATAATATTTCTATTTATTTATGGATAGACTGGAGTTTTGGTGTGTGTTTGTCATCCCAACAGGCTCCCTGGATTTGCCTGCAGAGAAAGTTTCAAAGCTCACTTCCATGTTTCTGCTGCTTTGAGGGTTTGCAGCACTCACACTTTAATTGGAAAGACTGGGAATAACCTTGGTAAATCAAAGCCAGCAAAGTGCTGCTTGGGAAAGAAGGAAAATCAGGGAGAGGGAGTTTTTCCTGAGTTGGGTGAGCTGTGGAGATCCAAGTGTTTCCATCTGAACAGAGGAACATGGGAGGTAATTACTGCTGATCCAAGTAGATGATTATGCAGGAAATACTGGGAGTGTTCTTGCAGGACCCAGCAGCAGTGGGGGCACGTGGAGGCCCCTGCTCTGGTTGGGTTGTGCCATCCTGCTGCAGTGACAGGGCCCAAAGTGTCATTCCCTGGTGTGAGAACTGAGCTGAACATTTGCTCCTCACGTGCCTTCCAGGAGGAAAAGGGAGCTTCAGGATACATTCCCTGTTTTCTCAGTGACTTGCTGTTCTCTCAGTCACCTGCTCCATCTCTAAATGCAATCTCTGTGTCCTTCAGATGGTTTTGAATGGTTTCATCTCAAAAAATTAATAAGCACACATGTAGGTTGTATTTTGCGATGAATTTAACTCAGTTAATCAGTCTGTATTGTAATGCAGGAACTCCAGGTTAAATAAAAATAAAATAAATTATTGTAGCTGAAAAAGGACTAAAATGTGAAACTAACAGGGAGTAACACTGAAGTAACTCCAATCACTTTTGGAATCCTTGGATTCCAGAATGGTTTATGTTGAAAAGGACCTTAAAACTCACCTGTGCTACAGCCAGGGACACCTTCCACTGTCCCAGGCTGCTCCAAGCCCCTTCCAGCCTGGCCTTGGACACTGCCAGGGATCCAGGGACAGCCCCAGCTGCTCTGGGAATTCCATTCCAGCTCCTCCCCACCCTCCCAGCCTGACACATTTCCTGAAGTTTGGGTTGTTTCTCTGACTAAGAAAAGTAGAATCTGTTTAGTCCAGCCTGCCTTCAATCCACAGAACTCTGGTTGAACTCCAACCCAAGGGCGATTACCCAGGGAGGAGCCAGGGAAGGGAGGAGGCAATAACTGCGGCAGATTACAGAGAATTTGTGACAGATAAGAAGATTCAGGCTGGTTTATCTGCTGGGAGGCCACACCTCTGTCTCCCCGCGCTCCATCCCTGTGCACGGTGGTGTCACTGTGGGCTCGGTGGTGTCACTGTGGGCATGTCAGTACAAATCACCGTGACGGGATCCCCGGGAGGGCAGGAGCGGCAGATGGAGCCGAGAGCAGCCAGCGCCCAGCTGCGCTTCCCAACGCTTGGGCTCAGCTGTGGCACAGCAGGAGCTGCCGGGTCCCCTCTGCTGCCACTCGCCAGGGCTGGTGGCAGCTGCCTGGGACGGGCTGGCTGTGCCACCAGGGCTGGGGACGCTCCGGTGCCGCTCCCGCAGCCCCCATGCGGATACCGACAGCCCGGCCAGAGGGAGAAAGGCAGAGAAACTTTCCCAGGAATTGTTCTGGGGGTTGAGAAGGCTGAGAGGAAGGATGCAAACCAATCTGCAGCTGGTGTTTTGGGCAGCTGTTTCTCACCATAAGGTGTTCACCAAAGGGAGGTTCCTAATTAACCAATGGGGGGCAGGTGTCATTAAGAACCAGTCAGGTTCTGGGTGAGCGATATTGGTTATAGATATCGGGAGATTGTCATAAAGTCAGCTTTTTATGCCTTCCGAAAATCCATGGAGTGTGTCGTGTCGCCTTTCTTCCCATTCCGGACTCGACGGTGACACCCGCGCTCACTGAGAGCTGCCCGGGGGAAAGGACACCGCAAACAGCAGCGCTGCCCTTCTCCTGATCCTGAATCCTGAACCCTGCCCTGGGGAAAGGACACCGCAAAGAGCAGCGCTCGCTTCTCCTGATCCTGATCCTGAATCCTGCCCTGGGGAAAGGACACCCCAAACAGCAGCGCTGCCCTGATCCTGATCCTGAATCCTGAATCCTGGCCGGGGGAAAGGACACCGCAAAGAGCAGCGCTGCCCTGATCCTGATCCTGAATCCTGAACCCTGCCCTGGGGAAAGGATGCAAAAACAGCGGGGAAAGGACACCCCAAACAGCAGCGCTGCCCTGATCCTGATCCTGATCCTGAATCCTGCCCTGGGGAAAGGACACCCCAAACAGTAGCGCTGCCCTGATCCTGATCCTGATCCTGAATCCTGCCCTGGGGGAAAGGACACTGCAAAGAGCAGTGCTTCCTCCTCCTGATCTTGATCCTCATCCTGATCTTGATCTTGATCCTGATCCTGAATCCTGCCCTGGGGAAAGGACCCCGAAACCAGCAGTGCTCCCTGATCCTGATCCTGAATCCTGACCTGGGGAAAGGACACCACAAACAGCAGCGCTGCCCTTCTCCTGATGCTGATCCTGAATCCTGAACCCTGCCCTGGGGGAAAGGACACCACAAATAGCAGTGCTCCCTCCTCCTGATCCTGAACCTGATGCTGATCCTGAATCCTGCCCTGAGGAAAGGACACCACGAACAGCAGCGTTCTCCTGATGCTGATCCGCCCCGACTCGGCACAGGGGGGTTTAAATCAGCGCTGTAAGTGACACCAGAAGATGGCATCAGCTGCCTGCGATGCTCCTTAACTCTTTCTGCATCTCCGTGGAGCCTTTGTGCTTTGGGATTGGGTGGTTTTAGGGCTTTCCTGCCCGTTCGGTATTTTATGGTTGCTTTAAAACTTCCTGTAAGGTGAAGAAAACAGGGTTTTTTTTCCGAGTTACAACCCTTTTGTTTTGCTGATTTATTAACCCAAATGTAAAGATAGTGACTTGGAAAAAATGTTTTGAGTACTCTGTAATGACCTGAAACGTTTTGGTGTTTTATACAGTGGTAAAATCGATTTATTTATTTTGAGCAAACCCATTTTTTTTAGGTGGGTTTAACACCAAGTACATGACTGTGCATAACGTGAATAATTTATATGGAGATCGAGATTTATGTGTGTACTTTATCTTTTTTTAAGTAAGCATATATTGGAGTGTCTTGCAAATGAGAAACAACTCCTGCCTGCACAGCCCCCAGCACTTTCTCACGGAGTATCTTTGGAGTGCCAGTGCTCCATTTCCACATCCAAACTCCTGTGGAGGTCTGAGGAAGGAACCCCTGTGGCCCTGATCCCAAAGAAATCCTCACCTGTCTGACCAAGGAGATGTTGGGTCTGGGATAATCACCCTGAGGGTGTCAGGGGTGCAGAGTGCAGTGCTGATCCCAAAGAAATCCTCACCTGTCTGACCAAGGAGATGTTGGGTCTGGGATAATCACCCTGAGGGTGTCAGGGGTACAGACCCTGTTCATTTTGCTGTGGAATTTTCCCCTGCCTGGCCCACTGTTCCTGCAGCCCAGTCCCTCCTGAGCTGTGGGTATGTGTCCCCGTGCCTTGGATGATCCCTGGGGATGCAGAGCACATAATTCCTGACCCTCAGCTCCTCCTGGCTGCCTCCTCAGCACTCTCCAGCTCATTTCTGCCTGTTCTCCAGCCTGCCTTTATTTTTATTCCTGCTAAACACTTCCATGCTCTGCCTTTGCAAACCTCCCCTGGCGCACTCTCAGTGTCTGCGGGACATTAACTCCGGGTGACATTTAAAATCGCCTTTTGTCACGGGGATCCCACCCTTTTGGTCCCTCCTGGGAGAAATCCTTTAGCAGCCCTTTCCCCCGAGCCACCTGGGAGCCCCGATGACACCGAGAGATCAGATTTCCTGCCTCTGGCTGCCGCTGGGGCCCGGGATCAATGGGATGTGCATTAAGGCTGCTCTCCTGCGGACAGCTCCCGGCCCTGGCCAGCGCTGCTCCTCCGCTCCTTGCACGGAATTGTTCAGCACAGCAGAAATTCAACCTTGCTGCTTCCTCCTGCAGCTCCCTCCCAAATGCAGAGCCCATTCCTGGGGCCTGGCAGCAGTGAAAGGGAGCAATGGTAATGCTGAAATGTTCCCCTGGTGCCTCAGGTTTGGCTTTTCTGTGTTCCAGGCTCTGTGCTGCTTCAGTGTGCAGCTCTGAGCTTCACATTCAGCGCTGCTGAGCTCTGTGCACAGAGCAGGGAGACAAAACAATTCCTGCTCCAGCTGGGCACCAAGGACAAATGAGCCAAATCTCAGCCCAGGAGCACAAACCCCGTGGGCTGGAGAGAGAAAAACGAGCAGGGTGGGAGTGCCTGGGCTAAAGCTGGGCTGGGACAATGAACTGCAAGGTGCAAATGGAGCAGAGCTGATCCCAGGGAGAGACCCCGGGAGCGCTCGTGCATTTTGGGGCCATTTTGGGTCATCCTGGGGGCAGCCCTGGCTGGGCTCTGGTGCTGCCCCAGGTGGATCCAGGGAGGAGATCCTGGAATCAATCCCTGCTTTATTCTGGGACTCTGCCCAGCCCCTGCTCTGGGGCAGCCTGAACAAGGCATCACCCCCATTCCTGTGGGATCACCTCTGTCACAATCCCTGTCCTGCTTTGTCACCTGTCCCCTCCCTGGTTTTCCTGCAGAGGAATGGAATTTTCTCATTCCTTTATGAATTCCCAGTCCTCAAGGAGGGGATTTGTTATTCCTCTATTATTCCTATTTGTTATTCCGAGATCTTGGGTGTTTACTGAGCTGAGGCTGGTTCAGCTGGAGAATTTCTTCAGAAAAATCAGAATTTGCTGTTAAACCACATCTGATCTGCCAGGGTGAGCTGAACTGGGGAGCTGGAGAGCTGGGAAAGTGGGAAAGGAGATAACATCCAGCTTCTCTTTTTGTGGGGCTGGTAGGAAGGCAATTTTCATGTGTTCAGGTGTAAGTCAGCTCAGAAAAACATATATCTAGGTGGATTTCTTGTAAGTGTACAGCTGGAAAATGGCATGGTTTGAGAGGTGAAAGAAATGAATGAAGGTGAAAACAATAAGGTATTTCAGCTGTGCCTTTCTGTATTTTCTTGGATTTTTATAAAGCAGGTTCCCACCAAAGTGTCCATCCCACCTTCAGGCACCCAGCCCAGCCTGGGAGAAGCTCACAGACCCAGGGAGGTGCTGGTGACTCCCAAATCTGCCCAAAAATTCACGTTCCTACCAGGCTGCTCCACCTCATCTGGCACTAAGTAGTAAAAATAGCAGCAGCTGGGTGACAGTTCAGTATTGTCTGCACTCCAGACAATGTCACGTTGTTTGTGACAAAGCTGCTGAGAAAAGATGGCTCTCTGCATTCTTCCTGATGGCAGATTATACCTGCTCTCATAGAAAAATCGAGTTTTGCTTATCTCACTCCAAAATGAGCACTCCACAATGGAGGAAAATAAGGATGAATTCATCCAAAGACTCCTCTTTTATGACTAAGCCCCTGCTTGTCATGACTAACAAATTTGCTATTCAGGGTAAAAGCTTGAAACATAAGAGAAATAAAAGGGATAATTGGTAATCCAGGGGAATAAATCCCATTATGTAATAATGGCTTATCACATGCTGCACATTGCTAACTCTCCCCCATGGAATTGCTTTCAGGAAGGGTGTGAGAGGCTTTGTTGCCAGCCTGCTCCTCACATCCACCTCAGGTAATGACTGGGAGAGAGGGAGATTTCCATCCAAACGCTGCAGGATTGTCCACCCTCATCTCAGTTGTACAGCTGAGGGTAATTGAAGGGTGGAACTCTGGTGGAAAGCAGGAGCAGGAGCTGCTGGAGCTTCTGCAGCTTCCCAGGAGACATCATGGATGTCTGGGTTCTTCTCCAAGCAGGAGATTCTTGTCGGGAGAAACTGATGGAGGAGGAGATTTCCCGTGGTATTTCAGACTGTTTCACAACCACGGAGTGCAGGGAAACAAGCGAGCCAGGAGGGAGAGCTGCAGGTGATTTTAGCAGGTAAGGAAGGAGCATTTTGGGGAAGGAGGACGAGGAGAGCCCCCCTGTGAGGAGGAGCAGGCTCCAGGCTGCTTTTCCCAGATGCTGATTCACCTGACAGAGCTTTGTGTCAGCTGAGCAAGGTCAAAGCCCAGAGGCACCTCGGCTTCTGCTGCTCTTCCCAGAAACAGACACGGAGCAACATTCCAGGAAAAATATCCTTTAACCTGGTCACAGATCCACCTGTGCCAGAGGCAGAGGGAGAAAAACGCGGAGGGGAGATGCCAGGGACATCCTTGAGCTTGGAGAGGGGCTCTGCTGGAGCAGATCCAGAGGGTCACCACGAGGCTGGTGTGGAAACCAAGAGCGCCTTCCAAGGAATCAGGCTGGGAATGCTGGGGAGAGGGTTGTGGGGAGAGGGTTGTGGGGAGAGCCCAGAGTAGGCTTCCAGCATCTGAGAGAAGCTGGAGAGGGACTGGAGGCAATTTAGTTTAGATAGAAGGAAGAAATCCTTCGCTGTGAGGGTGGGGAGACCTTGACATAGGCTGCCCCTGGATCCCTGGAAATATCCCAGGCCAGGCTGGATGGGGCTTGGAGAAACCTGGGAGAGTGGAAGGTGTCCCTGGGCAGTGGGAAGTGTCTCTGGACAGTGGAAGGTGCAGTGGAAGGTGTCCCTGGAGCAGTGGAAGGTGTCCCTGGGCAATGGAACGTGTCCCTGGCAGTGTTAGGTGTCCCTGGGCAGTGTTAGGTGTCCCTGGGACACTGGAAGGTGTCCCTGGGCAGTTCAAGGTGTCCTGGGGCAGTGGAAGGTGCAGTGTTAGGTGTCCCTGCGGCAGTGCTAGGTATTCCTGGGGCAGCTCAAGGTGTCCCTGGCAGTGTTAGGTGTCCCTGGCAGCTCAAGGTGTCCCTGGGGCAGTGTTAGGTGTACCTAGCAGCTCAAGGTGTCCCTGGGGCAGTGTTAGGTGTCCCTGGCAGTGTTAGGTGTCCCTGGCAGTGTTAGGTGTCCCTGGGCAGTTCAAGGTGTCCCTGGGGCAGTGCTAGGTGTCCCTGGCAGTTCAAGGTGTCCCTGGGCAGCTCAAGGTGTCCCTGGCAGTGTTAGGTGTCCCTGGGGCAGTGCTAGGTATTCCTGGGGCAGCTCAAGGTGTCCCTGGCAGTGCAAGGTGTCCCTGGGGCAGTTCAAGGTGTCCCTGGGCAGTGTTAGGTGTCCCTGGGCAGCTCAAGGTGTCCCTGGGCAGCTCAAGGTGTCCCTGGGGCAGTTCAAGGTGTCCCTGGGCAGTGTTAGGCGTCCCTGGCAGCTCAAGGTGTCCCTGGGCAGCTCAAGGTGTCCCTGGGCAGTGTTAGGTGTCCCTGGCAGTGTTAGGTGTCCCTGGGGTAGTGCAAGGTGTCCCTGGGCAGTTCAAGGTGTCCCTGGCAGTGCAAGGTGTCCCTGGGCAGCTCAAGGTGTCCCTGGCAGCTCAAGGTGTCCCTGGGCAGTGTTAGGTGTCCCTGGGCAGCTCAAGGTGTCCCTGGCAGTTCAAGGTGTCCCTGGGCAGCTCAAGGTGTCCCTGGCAGTGTTAGGTGTCCCTGGGGCAGTGCTAGGTATTCCTGGGGCAGTTCAAGGTGTCCCTGGGGCAGTTCAAGGTGTCCCTGGGGCAGTTCAAGGTGTCCCTGGCAGCTCAAGGTGTCCCTGGCAGTGCAAGGTGTCCCTGGGCAGTGCAAGGTGTCCCTGGGCAGTTCAAGGTGTCCCTGGCAGTGCAAGGTGCAGCACCGGCGGCACCGGGCGATGCTCGGGGTGCCTCGGGCGCATCCCGGCGATGCTGCGGGGGGAGGCCCCGCGGTGGCCGCGCAGCCGCCGCCGGGCGGGGCCGGTGCGGGGCGTGTCGGCGGGCTCGGAGCGGCTGCCCGGGCTCCCGGCCCCGCCCGCCCGGCGGCCCCAGCCCCGCCGCTGCCGCACCTGCCCCGCTCGGCAGCGCCGGGCCCGCCGCCGCCATGGCGGACCCCGCCGAGTGCAGCATCAAGGTGATGTGCCGCTTCCGGCCCCTCAACGAGGCCGAGATCCTGCGCGGCGACAAATTCATCCCCAAATTCAAGGGCGACGAGACCGTGGTCATCGGGGTGAGTCTGCCGCAGCCCGCATCCCGCTGCGGGCGGGGCGAGCATCCCTCGGCGCGGGGCGAGCATCCCTCGGCGCGGGGCGAGCATCCCTCGGCGCGGGGCGAGCATTCCCCCACCGCTGCCCCCCGAGCCTCCCGGCGGGTCCCCCCCATCCCCTCCATTGTTCCCGCAGCCTCGGAGCGGGATGGGGGCGGCGGCGCTGCCCTCGCCCCCCCGGCCGGGCTGGCCTCGACCCACCGGACGAGCGGCCCGGGGGTGCCCGGGGGTGCGGGGGCTCTCGGGGGAGCCGGGGGGCGCGGGGGAGCCGCGGGCTCGGGCGCTGATGTCATGCCGGGGACTGGGCATGCTCGGCTGGGGCGGCCGCCCGCGCCTCCGCCGCGCCCCTGCGGCAGCGCCGGCACCGGAGCCATCCCGGGGCCGGCTCCGCATCCCGGGATCGCCGTGCCCGGCCGGCATCGCCGTCCCCGGCAGCCCCGCAGAGCGGCGGCACGGCGCTGAGCAGCGCTGCGGGATGCCAGCCAAGTTTGGGTTTTGGGTTTTCTTTTTTTTTCCGCGTTTAAAACGATGAAACGAGCCCAAATCGCCTCCCCCCGCCCGGCCCTGCGCGCCCCCCGCGCTCTGCTGGGGCTCGGCTGCTCCAGGGTTTAATGGGAACAAAGGGTCGGGATGCGGCTCCTTCCCAGCCCCGCAGCTTCCTTTCCCCTCTCCCTCTCCCTCTCCTTTTCCCTTACCCCCTCCTTTTCCCTCTCCTTTTCCCTTTCCCTCTCCCTTTCCCTCTCCCTTTCCCTCTCCCTTTCCCTTTCCCTTTCCCTTTCCCTTTCCCTTTCCCTTTCCCTTTCCCTTTCCCTTTCCCTTTCCTTTCCCTCTCCCTTTCCCTTTTCCCTCTCCTTTCCCTTTTCCCTCTCCCTTTTCCCTCTCCCTCTCCCTTTTCCCTCTCCCTTTTCCCTCTCCCTTTTCCCTCTCCCTTTTCCCTCTCCCTTTTCCCTCTCCCTTTTCCCTCTCCCTTTTCCCTCTCCCTTTTCCCTCTCCCTTTTCCCTCTCCTTTTCCCTCTCCTTTTCCCTTTCCCTTTCCTTTCCCTCTCCCTTTTCCTCTCCCTTTTCCCTCTCCCCTCTCCCGGAGCTGGTCCCTCAGAGGGCAGCACTCAGAAACCCCCGGTGTCTCTTTGGGTTGGTGTTCACGAGCAGATTTTTAGTCTAGTGTCCAGCCAGCCTGGTCTGCAGTGCTTTATTTCATATATATACATTATATTATATATAAATATTTCATATACTGGTCATCTGTGACATCTATTTCATGCACTGCTCATCAATAACATGTTCCGTGCTGTGTGGTGATGAAGAGACCCTAAAATTAATTGTCAGCAGAACTCCTTGCACAATTTGTTAAAATCCACAATTTGTTAAAATCCAAACCCTTGAGGTCATCAGAAACTTTGCTGGTGAAAGTTGCAGAACAGCCTCGGGGGGGGGGGGGGGGAAAGGTGAATTATGAGCATAAACAGCTTGTGGTGGTTATTTTTTTGAATGTGAAATGCCCTCTGTCCTGCCCAAATTAATTGTGTTTCTGTGAAGGTTAAAGCCGTGTGTGGCACCCCCAGCAGACTGCTAACAATAGAAGAATCAAAGTGGGTATCAGTCTCGGGCAGCAGCACAGGGCTGGCTTTGGCCAGCAGATACTGGCAGGGAAAATGAGTCTGTGCCTTTGTGGTGGCTGAGGAACAAATGTCAGCAAGTTCCCCTCCCCCTAAATAAATAAACCCTCAGACACATGAAAAGCAGATTAAAATACAGCTCCTGTAAATCCTTTCCCATGCTGTGTTTGGAAGGGAATTGGAGTTTGGAATTCTCTTTTCCCACTCATAGTGTGTCTTTGTCTATGAAGTGTCTGTTGGCTGGGAACACAGTAACTGTGGTGCTTTGGGAAAGGGTTTTGCAGGCAGGCAATAATTCCTTTGGTGAGGGTAAAGAAAGGAAAAAAAATAACAGCAACTGGTAATTTCCTACCGTGGGAGTTAAAAAAAAATAGAGAGAAACAAGACAAGTGCATGTATTTATTGATATAGATTGTATTTTACATGGGTCTTCAGGTTGAAAAATCTAGTCAGAAGCTTTGAGTTTGCCTTGCCTTTCCTAAGGCAAAACCTGTAATTATTTGGGATTTTAATCAGCCCAGCTAATGCAATATGTCCTCAAATGCAGCTCCTGTTCAGCGAGGAGGAGCTGTCAGCTGGAGCTCGGGGGGAAGAGCTGTGCTCTGCTGAGTGGAAGTGAGCACAGAAACCTCCCCGGATTCTTTGTCCTCTTTATTGGCAGCCCTGAGCTCTGGTGTAACTCGATCCCCAGTGGATCCCACTGCAGCAGGACTGGGAAGTGCTGCTGGGTTTTTTTTTTTATTATTATTATTTTGATTATTTCATTAGTTTGAAGTGGCTGCTTTGCTCCCACAAATGATGCCTGGCAGGGGCAAGGAATCCTGATCTGTGCAGAGGCAGAGCAGAGCAGAGTTCCTTCTAGGAAAAGCAGGATTTCACTCTTCAAAAGCTTCAAAAACAAACCAGGACCAACCACTTTTTTTTTTTTTTTTTTTTGTTTTACCATAGCATTTGAAAAACACTGCAATGCAGCTTTTATTTTTGATCCATGGATTGCAAATTGAAGGGTTCTGTTAAAATTTAAAGAACCAAACAAAACGACCAACTTCCCCTCAGAGGAATTATGTCATCGTGTAAGAAAAAAAAATAAAACATAACTGGTTTAAGGGAAACAGCTATTTTTTTTTTCCTGACCAGTAAGTCTGAATGCATTTATTCCTTCCCAGTAAACACAGGGAAGAGGCTTTCTCCCTGAATTTCCCACTGTCATCTCCTGTTACACTTCCCTGGGGCCTTGGGCAAAAAAATCTCAGATGATGACTTGGTGTTTCTGGGAGAGCAGCAGAGAGGGGAGGTTTAACCACTTAGGCTGGGTTTGCTTAGGCTGGGCTGGGGCTGTGTGAGCAGAGCTGGCCCAGGGCAGTGTCCCGAGTCCTTTCCAGCTGGATAAATCCCTGGGGCTGGGATTTGACCCCGAGTTTTGGGGTTGGGTTTATTTGGTTTGGGTTTATTTGGTGTCTCCTGTCCAGCTCCGTGTCAAGCCTGGAGGGTGAAAACCTTTTCCCTTGAATTCCCCTTTGCTTCAACCACTCAAAAACTCTGTGTTTGCATCCTGCCAGAGAGCTTAAAGCACAAAAAGCCTTTGAGGTGAGTCTGCCCTGTCAGCAGGGCAGGGAAAGGGGATAAAGGGGATGAACCCAGGGCTTCCCCCTGCGCTGGGCTGCTCAGGAGCCTCCCCGGGCTGCAGCTTGGTTTTACCTCCCTCTGCAGCCTCAAGGTGACTCTGATGGATTGGCTTGGCTGACAGACCCAAAAATGTGGTTTGCTGCTGGTTTGCTGCTGGTGGGGGAGCGTGGAGCTGTTTGCTGGGGTGGCAGAGCCCAGCAGCTCGGGCTGTGCCCTGCTCCTCCAGGTGCTTCTGTCCCCCTGCACCTGGGAGGGGAGGGATGCAGAGAGCTTCAGCACCTGCTGGGATAATCCCTGCCTTAGCTTTAGGCCTTGGTTATCCCTCCAGCCAGCTCTGATGTCAAATAAATAAGAATTTAGTTGTGGAGGGGGGCTGTGTTTTCATGTTTTCAGCTCCTTTTTCTCTGATGTAAAATAAATAAGAATTTAGTTGTGGAGGGGGGCTGTGTTTTCATGTTTTCAGCTCCTTTTTCTCTGATGTAAAATAAGCAAAAATTTAGTTGTGGGGGGTGTGTTTTCATATTTTCAGCTCCTTTTTCTCTGATGCCAAATAAATAAGAATTTAGTTGTGGAGGGGGGCTGTGTTGATGTTTTTAGCTCCTTTCTCTCCCTAGGCGTGGAGCAGGCAGCACGGGCTGATCCAGGGGGGTTGTCCAGGCAGACCCCTCCTGGTGGGATGCAGAACACCCCAAGGCAGCTCGGGGACCTGGTGCTGTTCCCAGGGAGGGATCAAAGGTTCCCCTTTGTGCTGTCAGCTGCTCTTGGCGCTGGCAGGGCTTTGTAAAGCCGGGCTTAGCAGGAGTGCTGAGCTCTGCAGAGCCTCCCCCTTCCCCTCTCTGCCCATCCCGAGGGGCTCCAGCCCTGGGAAAATCCAGGAGAGCTCCGGGATGGGTGGCAGGATCCCCCAGGGCTGGGCTTTACTCCCGGGGTGGGAATTCTGTTGTGTCAGCTGTGAAATGTTGCCCATAAATAAATCAGTGATGTGGCCCAAAGCACACAAAGCATCAGCTGAGCCTCCTGTGCCTGCTGACTGCTGCTCTGCAGTGTCATGCTCCATGGCAGGGAGGGATTCCTGAGCAGGGCTCAGCCCTGGGGGTCTCTTCCAGCTGGGAATGTTCTGTGAGAGGGAGGAAAACAAGGGTTGGTGGCTGATTCCTGTCTGAGCAGGGATGTGGTTTTGTTCTATTTATTTATTTTTTAAAAAATGCTTTCTGCTAGAAGTACTTTTTGGAGTGTCTTGTGGAGAGGTTCTCGCTTGTTTTCATCCCGAAAATATTTGGCTGTGCTTTGTCTTTTATTCCACGTACACCAGTGAAGTCAGCAGAGTTTGTGCACCTTCTAAAATCCCTCCAGTACAGAGATCTCTGAGTGCTCTTTGCCCCTTGTCACTCTGTGGCTGAAACAGACTTTAAAAAAATAAATAAATTCTTGGGATAATAGATAAATGAATAGTTAAAAAAAAAAACAAAACCAAACCACCAAAAATGAAACAACTGCCGTGCTGGGAATATTTTTTTTGTGTGTGTGCAGCTTTTCCCAAGAGCCAAGGGTCCATCTCTACCCCCAAAGCCACAAGGGCTGTGCTGTGGAGGATTTGTTCCTGGTGTGTCCATAAATAACTCCTGCCAGGAGCTCCTTCTGCATGGGAGATGGGAGCCTGGCACTTGTGCCTTGCTGGAGAAGCTGGCAGGGATGGGAGGTGCTGCTCTCCTGGCAGCTCCCTCCATCTGGGAGCTCCTCCTTGCTTCTTGTGCTGCTCTCCAGCTCCTCTTTTCCTCTGGGGACTTGTTGGAAAATCCCAGCTCCACAGGGGCAGCTGGGAGGGGCTTTGGAAGATTTTATTCTCTTTTCAGTCTCGATGTAGGGTGAGACACAAGAGATGTAACACTCAGCACCATTCCATCAGAAGCCACCCTATCTCCTGGTCACAGTCCCTTAGAAATGTTTTTCAGCCTGTTAGCTTCAAGTCATCATTATCATCATCATTATAATATTATGGTTATTATCATTATTGTAATTTATTATTAACATTATCTATTATTATTGTACCCCTCGTGGTCTCGCTGCAGTGCATCTTTCACAGTTCTGATTCTCCAAAATCTCTGGTTTTTCTTTGCAATGCCATCTTTTGAAACTTGTTCCTGGTTCAGTCTCTCTCTCACCAGTGCCATCCCTACTCCATTCCTTCCTAAGCCAGCACACTTTAGCTCAGAATTTGCACACAAACTTTATTTTTGTACAAAATTTTTGTACAAACTCGTGTGAGCTTTCAGCCAGGCTTTGGGAGTCTTTACAAACTCATTTCCCACAAGGACAGAGCAGGGTTTGGTTTGAAAGGAAGGACTGGGTTGGTTTGCTGAGAAGGATTTTGGGATACAAACACCCATTTTTTCCCCCCCAGTTCCTGGGGAATTGATGTTTTCAGGGTTTTTATGGGAGCTGTGTGTCCCCCAAGTGTCCCCACCCTCCCTGCACACCCTGGGATTTTCCTGCAGCCTGGAAGAACTCCTGGATCCTGCTGCTTCTCCTCACTGCATGGAGGATGTGCAGTGCTCATCCCCTGTGGCTCTGGTGCTTTCAGGTCAGATATTTCCAGAGCTCAGCCCTGCCAGATCTGCCTCAGCCTGTGCTGCCTCCTTTGGGCTGCTCCTGCTCCCTGGGAAGGAGCAGAATCCTTTGGGAAAGAGCAAAGGATGGTCCCACTGGGTCTGGGTCACTTTTTCATGCCCTGCACAAAGCCAGTTCCATCTCCTGAGGAATGCTGTGGCTGCTCAGGGAGCTGCTCCCAAATCTGATGTTTGAAGCAATCCCTGGGCTCCACACTTGTCTGGTGTGGAAGATGAAAATCAGGAGCCTGATGAGGTGTCTGAGGAGGGGTTTGGTTCTGGTTTTGGTGGTTGTTCTATTAAGAAATAAATTAATTTTTTGTGGCAGGGGGACTCCCATGAAGGGCTGAAATAACTGTGCCAAAGTGTCAGTGGGAGAAATCTCTGCTGAGAAGGATTTCTCCAGATATTCTCCTGTTCCACTGTGCCTGTGTCCCACCCCAGGTTTTGGGGGGGTGGCAGAGTTCAGCTCCTGGGGCTGGAGCTGACCCAGTTTGGGAGCTGTTCCCAAGGCAGAGCTGCTTCCCAATCCATTCCAAACCAAAATCCTTTCCTGCCTGGCCCCTTCTGGGGGGTTGGTTTGGCTTTCCCTGGCTCCTCAGCTGTTCTCCTGCTGGAATGGCTGTTCCTGCTCTGCCAGCCTGAGCTGGATCAGTGTGTGCTTTAGGGATGGAGCTGCTGCTGTGTTTGCTTTTCTGCTCTCTGGAAGAGTGCTGAGAGCTCAGGTGTGAGAATGGCCTCTGTTTATGGGTGGTGCTGCAGGAGGGATGGTTTACTCTGAGTGAAAAGCACATTTCCTCCCCCAGCCAATTCCCCTTTCGTGTTTTCTCTTTTTTTTTTTTTGTTTTTTTTTTCCTTTTCCCAATCCCCTTTGGGCATCCTTCTCCAAACCCAGCCTGTCAAAAATCTGGATTCTTACTTGAACCTTCCACATTTAAAGTACAGGTGATGGATTTCAACCAGCTGCATTGTCACACCACAGGAAAATGGGGTTTCAAGCCACCCTGTGCTGTCTTTTCCCCTCTGGTACCTCCTTTTTTTGGGGGATCAGGAGGTTTAAACACTGAGCATCATTCCTGGGTGGTCCCAGTGCTTTTCCTTCCCCTGGGATGCACCAATCAACCCCTGGGGCCTGGATTTGTTTTGGCAAGTGTCTGTTGAGCCTGGTGCAGTGAGATTTGGGGTTTTTGGGGGTTATTTGGGGTTTTTTGGGGTGCCTGGTGTGCTCCTCTGCAGAGGATTTCCCCTGCCCCAGGGAAGCTCCTCTGTGTGCTCAGGGTCTTAAACTGAGCCTAAAAGGAGGAGAATTTTGTTCTCTCTGCCAGGAGAGTAAAAGCTGCTCAAAAAAGAGAAAATCAGGGATGCAATGCCATTTGTGAGGCTTGAATATTGACCTGCTTTTCTCTTTCTGTGGGAGTTTCTGTGAGGAAACAGGCTTGGGAGGAAAGATGATTTAATTCTGATTTTTTGGAGGGTTTTAACTCTGCTGCTGACACCCCTGGCATTATCCTGGGTGTCCCAAAATGCCTCACTTGGGAGTTGTTTTCTTCCAAAACCCCTTGTTCTGTGCTGCCTGAGGTGTCTCCAGTCATTCCCAGATATTCCTAAAAACCCCACATGATCCCATTTCCCCCTCAGCTTCCATTCCCTGGGGCTGCTGAGGTGTTTCTGCTTTTTAAAGTGTTTAAGGAGTTTGAAAGTGTCTGGGTTTTGAAGTGTTTCTGGGTGTTTTTTTTTTTATTTTTATTTTTATTTTATTTTATTTTATTTTTTAATTCTGGCTGCTTCAGTTGGATGCAGAAGTTTATTTGGAATCTGGAGGGAATCTTCCCCTCAAAAGATCCCTCCTAGGCAGGGGGATCACTTGTGGTTTGTTGTATTTTTCTTTACACCTCCAGGGGATTTTGGTTTTTATTGCGTTCTTCGAGCTTGACATGTTTGATCTTAAAATCACCCATGCTTACCTCCCAAATATTCTCTTTATTTCCCTTTTTTGGCTTGATTTGGTGTTGCTGCAGCCTTTTAAAGGGCAGGGGTGGAGGCAGAAAAGAGATCTGGAGCTGCCCAGGGATGGTTGGGCACTTTGGGTTGGGCTGTGTTGGTTTTTCCAGCTCCCCTGGAAGGTGCAGGTGGGATTGTGGTGCTTGTGTGGGAACTGGAAAAATGCCTTAATTCACTTTTACTGGGTTCTGCAGTGTGAAAACATTGCTTAAATAACCCTGGCAAAACAAAGCCAACACAGCAGCAAAAAATCACCCCAAAACACCCAAAATGGGATCCCTCACAGCCTTAGAGGTGTGGGGTTGCTGATGGGTTCCTGGTTTTGTCCTTCCATTTCTATCTATTTATGGCCTTCTTAATTTTTGGATTTAAAAAAAAATCTTAAAATGTAAAAATTTTCAATTTTTAAGGGAAATGCTTGTGGTTGTCCTCAGATTGCAATAACTGGTGGCAGGACAGCTCCAGAAAATGAGGAAATGTCCATTTTCCATTCTCCACCTCAGAGCCTCACTGACACCAAGAATGTGGGATTTTTTTTTCCCCCCCATGAGAAATGAGTATCCAGAGACAAAAACTTAAATATTTCATAGTATTCTTTGCTGAAAGTGATTCATTTTCTCTCTTTCTGCCCAGAGAATTCCCTTTTCACTGCCTGGCTGGGATGATGGACAGCATGGTGTAAAAATCCCTCTTCTGGGAGTGGAGTGAGCCTTGGAAAACTGCAGAACATTTCTCCTCCACCAGGAGGGTTTGGTACCAAACCCACATTAAATCACCCCAAAACCTTCAGCCCCTTTTTTGGCAGTACCAAACACCCCCAAACTGCCCAAGCTATTCTTGCTATGGCAGCACTTCCCAGCCAGCAAAAAAAAAAATGGTTTTGGCAGCTCCTGAGCTGAAACCCTCCGGTTCTGAGGGGTGAAAGTTGAATTTCAAAGCCCCCAGGAATTATCCTGGCTGGGGATCATTCCCCCTTGTAGGAGAGGCTGAGCAGGAGAGCGTTCTCTGAATTGGGGGAACTGGGTTAGGCAGTATTTTTAGCCAGGCTGTTGCACAAGTTGGGTTTTTCTGCAGCTGTAATCTCTTTTTTTCGTGATTATTTCCCTGCCTGCCCTGCTGCAATCCCTGCTGGATTTAGAGCAGGGGGATGGGGGTGATGCTGCAGCTTCTCCCAGGGCTGGGGGGGGGTCTCACCTCCTTCACTGGGGGAGGATCTGCCAGAAACCCTCCCAGAAAATCACCTGGATTTTTGTTAAAGCACCTCCAGTCACATCCATCCTCTGCTTCTCTCTCCCGTGGCCTTTTATCCCATCATCTCCTTTTATTTTATATTTCTATTCTCCCCCTCTCCTTTTCTATTACTTTTCTCCTCTCTCCTTCTTTTTTATTATTTTCCCCCTCTCCTTTTCTATTACAATTATCCTCTCCTTTTCCATTACTTTTCTCCTCTCCTTTTCTATTACTTTTAACCTCTCTCCTATTTTATTACTTTCCCTCTCTCCCCTTTATTATTACTTTTCACCTTTCTCCTTTTCACTTTTCACCTTCTCCCTTCTATTACTTCATCCCTTTCTCCTTTCTCCTTCTTTTTATCTTGCATTTTCCCTGATTTTCTCCTCTCAGGACCTCTCCCTGTGCTTTTTTTTTTTGTATTTTCCCCCTTTTCTGGGCCACCCACAAATTCCCAGTGTGAAGCTGGTTTGGATTGTTTGCTTTGATTGTTCCTCCCCTCCTGGCCTCTCTGACAATTTAACTTCAAAGCAGGAGCAGCTCAGTGCTGCAGACAAATCTGGAAATCAGAATTAATCTCACTACACAGGAGCACGTGGAGGAGCTTCCCCCTGGATGGAAAAATGTTTGTTTGTGTTGGTGGTGGAGGATTTATTCCCAGCCCAGATTTTCTGAGGGTTATGGAGCAAACAAAGAATAAAAAACTTATTTTCTGTGCCCTGTGTGATGTGGGGTTGTGCAGGAGGAAGGTGGGAATGCTGGGAGGAGCTGGGGGAAAATGGGAGAAAAACCCAAAATGAGGGGGTTTTGTGGCTGGGTTTGTGCCAGAATGGAGCAGAGGCAACCCCTAAATATGGGATATTTGGGTTTCCCTTAAAATGAGCCATTCTTTATTGTATATATTATATATATTATTATAGATATTATTTATTATTATATATTTAATCTACAAATATATATAGTAATATATATTATTATATGATAACATATACTATATAATATACATATTACTAAACATTGTTATTGTGTTATTGATATATATGATGTATATCATATATAATTATATATAATATATAAGAAGTTTGAACATATAGATTTAATATATAATATATATTATTTATATAATATATTATAAATATGGGATATTTGTCTTTCCCTTAAAATGAGCCATTCTTTATTTTACTTATTTTTTATATATATTCTATAAATATATATCTATTTAGTAATATATATGATTATATGATAACATATACTATAAAATATACATATTACTACAACATTGCTATTGTGTTATTGTTATATATTATATTATGTATATATTAGATAATTATGTATATAATATATAAGAAATTTGAACATATAGATTTAATATATAATATATATTATTTATATAAAATATAAATATGGGATATTTGTCTTTCTCTTAAAATGAGCCATTCTTTATTGTATTTATTATATATATTATATAAATATATATAGTAATATATATTTATAGAATATATATAATAAATATATGATAATATATACTATATATAATATAGCAATATATATATTATATATACTATATATAATATATAATATGTATAATAAATATTATATGATAATATATACTATATAATATACATATTACTACAACATTGTTGTTATTGTTATATATTATGTATATCATATATAATTATATATAATATATAAGAAGTTTGAACATATAGACTTAATATATAATATATATTATTTATATAATATATTATAAATATGGGATATTTGTGTTTCCCTTAAAATGAGCCATTCTTTATTGTATTTATTATATATATATTCTATAAATATATATAGTAATATATATTATTATATGATAACATATACTATATAATATACATATTACTGCAACATTGTTGTGTTATTGTTATATACTATGTATATAATAGATAATTATATATATAATATATAAGAAGTTTGAACATATAGACTTAATATATAATCTATATTATTTATATAATATATTAGAAATATGGGATATTTGTGTTTCCCTCCTGGGAAGCTGAGAAGCCTCAGGGAGGAGTGAAAACAAGAATTATCTGATTGCTGCTCCTGTGTTTGCTGCCTTGGAATGTGGCTTGGACATTGTTTACCAACAGGTGAATGTTTGGTTGGTCATTAATTAATGACCACTCACAGCTGGCTGTGATTGGTCATTAATTAATAACAATTCCATGTGAATTGTTATTAATTAATGACCAATCACAGCCAGCTGTGAGTGACTTTCTGAGGAGTCAGTAATGAGTTTTTCATGATCATTCTTGTTAAGCCTCCTGTCTGTGTCCTCTCTCTTTCTCTAGTATAGTTTTACTATAGCATTCTTATAATAATATCATGTAATATAAGGCAATGTAAAAGATAATAAATAAAATATAAAATATAATGAATACTATATAATATAAAATAAAAAATAATATATAATATAAAATATTATGTAATGTATAACATATAGTATATGATATAATAATATAATAATATAATAATATAATAATATAATAATATAATAATATAACCATATAATATAATGATGAATCAGCCTCCTGAGGTCATGGAGTCAGATTCTCATCTCTCACCTCGTCCTGGGGACCTCACAAACTCAACACACCACAGCTGTCCCTGCATTCCTTGGGGTGCTGAGCCAGGTTTAACCATGGATTTGGGAAGCTCCTGGCAGGGCTCGCTGTGCCACAGTGCCACCCAAAGTGCCCACCGTGCTTTTCAAGGTGCTAAGAATGATTTACTGCTCAGATAAACATCAGTCTCAGGGGCTGTGAGATTTTAGAGGAGCAAGCTGTCAGCCACAGCTCAAGAGTAGCCACAAGTTCTGCTTTACAAGGCATTCTAGAACTTTCTAACCCAACAGACAGCTGCCACAGGGTTTGGTTTGCTTTTCCAGCCTATCACCTTTACTTACTTCTGCTGCACTGGGGCTACTCCTGTCCAATGGCTTCTGCCTCACACACAGAATGTTTCTGCTATAACTTCTGAACTCTGTTTCTAACTTCTGAACTCTGTTATAACTTCTGAACTCTGTTTCTGCTCTAACTTCTGAACTCTGTTTCTGCTCTAACTTCTGAACTCTGTTTCTGCTATAACTTCTGAACTCTGTTTCTGCTCTAACTTCTGAACTCTGTTTCTGCTCTAACTTCTGAACTCTGTTTCTGCTCTAACTTCTGAACTCTGTTTCTAACTTCTGAAATCTCAGCTTACCCTACACAACCCCTCCACTATAAACCCTTCTCCATCTCACCCATGCAGTTCCTCACTTATTTAAACCATACTCTTACTCACAGCTGTAGAAACAGAAGTTGATGATTTTTCTGCCTACTGTCTGTGTGCTGTATTTTTACATCAAACCTCCCAAGGCTGCAGACCACACCCTCCAGTGTCTGTGGAAGTTCCAGATTCCTGGTCCCCACGCTGCCCTCCCAGCCCTCTGTGCATCCCTTTGTGCTGGGGGAGTGCAGAGCCCTGGGTGCTGCTGCTGCCCTTTGCACTTCTGGGCTGGGTTTCTGTCCCTGAGGTTTGCAGCTGGTGCAGGGCAGGGGAGGTTCCTGTTCCAGCCCAGGCTTTGGGAATCCTGCTGCAGCATCAATCCCTGGCCATCCCAGCTCCATTGGTGGGTGAGGAAGGGAGATGAATTGGGAATGTCAGCTGCTGGCTCTGGGGACAGGAGCTCCAGCAGGGAGCCAGGGCTTTGTCCCTGAGCTCTGCCTGCTCTGGTCACTGGTGGAGGCTGGAAAAGGATGGATGATCCTCCCTCCTGGAGCTGGGAATGGTCGGGATTTGCAGAGGAGAATAATCTGGATAATCTGCAGGGATGATTCAGATGGGGGGAGGAGAGCAGAGCTCTCTGGGGAGGGGCCTTGGCCTGGGGTCCTGGGGGTCCTGGGGGTCCTGGGGGTTCTCCCTCTGCCCAGGGAAGGGCTGGGGGCACAGGGGGCAGGACCAAGCCCTCCAGGAATTCTTCCCTCAGGATTCAGCCACACAACAAACCAGGCTCTGGAATATCCCTGGGCAATGCACCAGAGGAAATGGTGGAATCTGACAGGGAAGGAGCTCCCAGAATTTGGTGTTTGTAAGCTAAAGCGTGGAATTAAACTCAGGATTTGGTCTGAGCCCTTGGAAAAGGCTCCCAAACTCAGGTGCTAGGAGTGAGAATGTGGATTTATAGCTTTAAGTAGAGACACACACAGTGTTTCTATAGTGTATTCATTGTGTGTGTATAGTTTCTATTTATTTATTTCAATATTATTAGCTTCTATTTCTTTATTTTTTATAGTTTCTATTTATTCTATTTCTATTCATTTCCTATAGTGTATAGTATGTGTATAGGGTATGTATACTTTCTATAGTGTATTCATTGTGTGTGTATAGTTTCTATTTATTTTAATATTAATTTCTATTTTTTAAAAGTTTCTATTTATTTTATTTATTTTCTACAGTGCATTTATAGTATATGTATAATTTCTATAGTGTATTTCTAGTGTATGCATAGTTTCTATAGTGTATTTATTTTCTATAGTGTATTTCTAGTGTGTGTATAGTTTCTATTTACTTATTTTAATATTAGTTTCTATTTATTTTTTTATAGTTTCTATTTATTCTATTTCTATTTATTTTCTACAGTGCATTTATAGTATTTGTATCATTTCTATAGTGTATTTCTAGTTATGTATAGTTTCTATAGTGTATTTATTTTCTATAGTGTATTTCTAGTGTATGTATAGTTTATATAGTGTATTTATAGGGTATGTATACTTTTATTTATTTATTTTAATATTATTAGTTTCTATTTCTTTATTTTTAATAGTTTCTATTTATTCTATTTCTATTCATTTTCTACAGTGCATTTATAGTATATGTATAATTTCTAAAGTGTTTTTCTAGTGTATGTGTAGTTTCTATTGTGTATTTATTTTCTATAGTGTATTTCTAGTGTATGTATGGTTTCTGTAGTTTATTTCTAGTGTATGTATAGTTTATATAGTATATTTATTTTCTATAGTGTGTTTCTGTTTATTTATTTTAATATTATTAGTTTCTATTTACTTATTTTTAATAATTTCTATTTATTTCTATTTATTTTCTATAGTGCATTTATAGTATATGTATAATTTTTAATAGTTTCTATTTATTCTATTTCTGTTTATTTTCTACAGTGTATTTATAGTATATGTGTAACTTCTATAGTGTATTTCCACTGTGTGTATAGTTTCTACAGTATATTTATTTTCTATAGTGTATTTTTAGTGTGTGTATAGTTTCCATTTATTTATTTAAAATTATACACCAAATACACTAAATTAACTATACATACACTGGAAATGCACTATAGAAAATAAATACACTAAATTCTCTTTATTTTCTACAGAGTATTTATAGTGTGTGTATAATTTCTATAGTGTATTTCTAGTGTATGTATAGTTTCTATATTTATTTTTTATAGTGTATTTATAGTGTGTGTATAGTTTCTATTTATTTATTTTAATATTATTAGCTTCTATTTATTTTTTATAGTTTCTATTTATTCTATTTATATTCATTTTCAGTGTATTTATAGTATATGTATAATTTCTATTGTATATTTATGGTATATGTATCATTTCTGTAGTATATTTCTATTGTATGTATAATTTCTATAGTGTATTTATTTTCTATGGTGTATTTATAGTATATTTATTTTCTATATTGTATTTCTAGTGTGTGTATAGTTTCTACAGTATATTTATTTTCTATAGTGCATTTCTAGTGTGTGTATAGTTTCCATTTATTTATTTAAGATTATACACCAAATACACTAAATTAACTATACATACACTATAAATACACTATAGAAAATAAATACACTAAATTCTCTTTATTTTCTACAGAGTATTTATAGTGTGTGTATAATTTCTATAGTGTATTTCTAGTGTATGTATAGTTTCTACAGTATATTTATTTTCTATATTGTATTTATAGTGTTTGTATAGTTTCTATAGTATATTTATTTTCTATAGTGTATTTCTAGTGTGTGTATAGTTTCTATAGTGTATTTCTAGTTTAAAGTAAAAACCAAGTAAAAGAAAGTTTAGAGTTTTAGGGTTTAAAAAATGAAGTGACCACAAAGTTAAACAAAGAAATTAGGTTTGTGTGTCTTAACTTAATTAGGAAAGAAAAATTACACCGTGGCGTGAGTCCATGAGATGAAATGTGTAAGAATTAAATCAAACCCTTAAATATCACCCCGGAGATTAACAGATATAAACATGAACACCTGGCACAGCTGGGCTGCTGCAGCTCCTGGGGCTTCTCCCAGATGTGCTTTGGTTGCAGAGCTCCACCTGCTCAGGTGTTTTGGGGTGCCCTAAACCTGCTCCATGGTGGGTCTGACCCTTCTTGCCCTGCTGGGAAATTCTGCTTTTTGAGAAGGAAACCATAATTTTCCCTAAATAACCACAAACCCACAGGAGTTCAGGGTCAGTTTCAGAGTGAGTTCTGACAGAAGAGACCCTGGTGGAATTTAGGTTGGGACAGACCCTGGAGGGGATTGAGCCCAGCAGTGCCCCTTGTCCCCAGGTGCCACATCCACCTGGGCTCTAAATCCCTGCAGGGTGAGCACTCCACACTTTCCTCACCCCTGGGTCACCCTTTTTGGGAAGAAGCTTTTCCTTCTATCCTCTGTTCTCTTTTCATTCTCAGTTTCTCCTCTGTTACAGGGGTCTCAGCCTTGATGAATTACGGCCCCTTTCTTTCCCTTTTCTTCTACAGAGAATATTTCTCTGCCTTTTCTGTCAAAACTGTTAATTTGCATTGTTTTGTAATCTAAATAAATTCCCAAATTCCCTCCTCCCATTGCTGTAAGGGACTAGGTCGACTGAAATGTTGGAGCCTGGGAAAAACTGGAGAAAATTGGGATTATTTTGAGTCTGGCAGTGCCTTGGTTGCACCAGTGCAGGTCAATAATGGGGAGAGAGCTGCTGCTCTGAGTATTGCTGTGTCAGAACTATGCAAAAATGCTGCTCAAGAGGGGTTTTTAATAGCTGCCTTTGTTTTGGGAGATCTTTAGACTTCCTTTCTGGAAGAGTCTTTTTTCCAGGTCGTGCATCAAGGTGGAAATAATGAAATAATTCCTTAATTGAAAATAATTCCCAGGCTTTGATTTCCTGAATTGCAGTCCCATACCCAAATAAAACGATGCTTTCTGAGGGGGAGATTTGTTGCAAAAATTAAAAAGTTCTTTCTGCTGGCAGAAAGAAAAGTGGAGCACTGGCCATGAGCCAAGCTCCAGCAGCTCCACTGGGAAATCAATAACTGAGCCCCCTCTGCAAAAGCAATGCTGGGTTTGACTCCAGCTGCTCTGCAGTGCCTGCTCACACAGGGCTGCTTGCTTTCATTTATTTTCCAAATGAGTTTTAGGAATATTACCAAGATTTAGGGATTTTTAGGGTTTTTTTTGGACTCTTTGGTTTGGCTTGGTGGCGTATTCAGGTTATTCTGGATAAATTTCCTTATTCTTTTTCTTTCCTTTTTCTTTCTTTCCTTTTTCCTTTTCTTTTTCTTTCCTTGTTCTCTCCCTTCCAGGGATTCTGAGTTTTCAGGGATTCTGAGTTTTCCCCCACTGGGTGATTTGCTGCTGTTGCAAGGTTTTGATGGGGCACAGAAGAGGGATTGGGATGGCAGCAGCATTTCCCCAGTCAGTACAGCTGAATTTTGCTGGTTTTCTGACCTGCTTTGATTTTCTCCATTTGTTTCCAACCATGTTTTCAATTCCCAGCAGAGATAAATGGCTTTAGGAGAACAGGATCCAGTTTATTTCTTGGGTTTTACCAGCAGCAACAGCCTTGGAGGTGCAGCATCCCTGTGGGATGTGAGGAGAGAATTCCCTCCATTGTGCCCGTGATGTTTTCTGAAAAATCCCTTTGCCAGGATTTTTCTGCTGAGAAGCCTCAGAAAAGAAATGTAAACAATATTTAGGTGATTTTTTTGGAATGTGCTCTGGAGGTTACTCACCAGCAGGTGCATCTTTAATTGGTTCCATGTGGATTGTGTTTAATTAATGACCAATCCCAGCCAGCTGTGTCAGACTCTGGTCAGTCACGGGTTTTTATTTTTCATTCTTTTCTGGCTTTCTGATGTCTCCTTTCTCTTTCTTTAGTACAGTTTTAGTGTAGCAATTCTTTTAATACAGTATCATAAAATCATAAACCAGCCTTCTGAGAACTTGGGGGTCAGTTCTCATCTCTCACCTCCTCCTGGGGACCCTCACAGCACCACACTCCATCTACAAAGTTCTCTGCAATTCCAGAGGGAATTTGCAGGGCCAGCAGTTTATCCCCTTGGGAGTGGAGGAGCCTTCACTCTCCCTTTTCAGAGGGGAAGATTTAATTCCTGCAGCTGGAGGGCAGGGATGGGGTTGGAAGGGATGGGGTTGGAAGGGATGGGGCTGGAAGGGCTGGGGTTGGCAGGGATGGGGTTGAAGGGATGGGGTTGGAAGGGATGGGGTTGGAAGGGATGGGGTTGGCAGGGATGGGGTTGGAAGGGATGGGGTTGGAAGGGCTGGGGTTGGAAGGGATGGGGTTGGAAGGGATGGGGTTGGAAGGGATGGGGTTGGCAGGGATGGGGTTGGCAGGGATGGGGTTGGAAGGGATGGGGTTGGAAGGGATGGGGTTGGAAGGGCTGGGGTTGGAAGGGATGGGGTTGGAAGGGTTGGGGTTGGCAGGGATGGGGTTGGAAGGGATGGGGTTGAAGGGATGGGGTTGGAAGGGCTGGGGTTGGAAGGGATGGGGTTGAAGGGCTGGGGTTGGCAGGGATGGGGTTGGAAGGGATGGGGTTGGAAGGGCTGGGGTTGGAAGGGATGGGGTTGAAGGGCTGGGGTTGGCAGGGATGGGGTTGGCAGGGATGGGGTTGGAAGGGATGGGGTTGGAAGGGATGGGGTTGGCAGGGATGGGGTTGGCAGGGATGGGGTTGGGAGGGTTGGGGTTGGAAGGGATGGGGTTGGGAGGGTTGGGGTTGGAAGGGATGGGGTTGGAAGGGATGGGGTTGGAAGGGATGGGGTTAAAGGGATGGGGTTGGAAGGGATGGGGTTGGAAGGGATGGGGTTAAAGGGATGGGGTTGGAAGGGATGGGGTTGGAAGGGATGGGGTTGGCAGGGATGGGGTTGGAAAGGATGGGGCTGGAAGGGATGGGGTTGAAGGAATGGGGTTGGGAGGGATGGGGTTGGGAGGGATGGGGTTGGCAGGGATGGGGTTGAAGGAATGGGGTTGGGAGGGATGGGGTTGGCAGGGATGGGGTTGGATGGGATGGGGTTGGCAGGGATGGGGTTGGATGGGATGGGGTTGGCAGGGATGGGGTTGGCAGGGCTGGGGTTGGCAGGGATGGGTTTGGCAGGGCTGGGGTTGGTTCCACCTTCCCAGGGAGCAGCTCCGTGCCTCGCTCCCCAAAACCACTGGGGGAGTTTGCTCTGAACAATTCCATCCTCCAGGCCTGCAGTTTTCCATCTTTTATTTATAAACCCTCTCCTGCAAGAGCACTTGGGCTGCTGGGAGCTATCTGGGAAATCATTCTTATTAATTAATATTAATTAATCTGCTCCACCTCGGGCCACCAGTTTGGGGTGGGGGGTGCCCCAAATCCCCATAAATCCCCATAAAAAATCTGGGATCATCCCAGCTGCATCCATCAACCTCTCTGGCCTGAGCACAGGGCCATGGGGTGTTGGTTTTTTGGGTTTTTTGGGTTTTTTGAGTTTTTGGTTTTGTTTTTTTTTTGGTAAGGTTGGGATTAAATGTGTGGGACAGTATTTTTTGTTCAGACTCAGATGTTTGTTAGTTTTTATTTCCATCTTTACAAACTGTGAGTTTTGCAGTACTTTCTTCTAACAAGGTAAAAATGGAGCTGTGGCTTCTTTCCAGTGAAGCTTTTTAAGGATAAACTATCTAATTAAGAAACGACATTTCAATTATTTTTTATTTTTAACTAAATAACTGACTACTTGTGTTCTGTACTGCAGACTTTTTTATTTAATTACACAATATTACTTAAACTTGTGAAGACGAAGGTGAAGAAGAAGGACTAGTCTCTGCTTTAAAACCTCTTATCTTGCTTTTTGTATATTACTATGTTGTAAACCATTAAATTCTCAGGGTGGGTGACAGTGACAGGGACTCAGGCTGAGCTGGGGGCTTTGGTTTGTGCTTCCAAAACTTCCCTGAGTGACTGCAAGGCTCAGGCAGCCCTGCCAGGGGCTCCAGGATTTAAATAATATTCTGAAAATAATATTTTATATAAAATATAAAATATAAAATTATTAAATACAATATATAAAATATAAACCTATAAATAGAAATATGTAAACTCATTTATATAAATATATAAACGATATAATAATATATATTAATTATACTCTAGTATAATGGGATATATAATGTAATATTAATTAATATAATATCATCATTAATAGATTAAGGTAATATATAGTATATATAAAATATTAACATAGTAATATATAATATATAAAATATTAACATAGTAATATATAATATATAAAATATCATATAATACCACAATACAATATATTGTAATAATATATATAGATATATATTATAGTAAAATTAACCTAGAATTATATTTTTATATTAATATTTATGAATATTTCAAAATAATTTAGTGATTTTTTTATTTCTCATGGAAGGGGATGGAGGCAGGGGGGGAAGAACCCTCCTGCTGCCTTCCCAACCCTCCTGGCAGCAGGGGCAGTGTGGACACGGGGACCTGGGGACCTGGGACAGGGAACCTTGTGATCTCCAGCCCCCTTTGCTGGCTGGTCCTTAGAGCCCAGATGCAAAATGCAGATTTCCTCACCTGGAAGAGGAGTTTGGAGGAGTTTTGGGATGGGATGGGAAGGTGCAGGTGGAGTGTGGGGCATGGCAGAGCAGCACAGGGGTGGCAGCAGCTGCTTCCAGCTGGGGCTTTTGTCCCTTTTGTCATTTTTGTCCCTTTTGTCCCTTTTGTCCCTTTTGTCCCTGTGCTTCCTCCTCAGATCAGCCCTGGCTCTCCCTTCCCTCGCCTTTTCCCCCTGTGCAATCCTGAAGTGGGTCAGAGCATCCCTCACCTTAAATCCCACCTGGTGCCAGCCCTGCCATGGCAGGGACACCTCCCTGTGCCCCAGGGTGTTCCAGCCTGGCCTTGGGCATTCCAGGGCTCCAGGGGCAGCCTCAGCTTCCCTGGGAGCTTTTCAGGGTCCCCTCCTGCCTCTGGGCTCTGGTGCTCCTGTGAGGATCTCTGATTTTGGGTCACACTCAAGTGCCTCCCCCAGCCCCTCCCAAATCAAACAAATCCAGCTTTTTTTTGTTGGCTGGCTGCTCCCTTTCTCCTCCAGCAGCTGGGAATTCTGTTCTGAGCCATCCCACCTTGGCCGTGGTTTGTGTAAGGGATTTTTTGGGGGGTCTGGGGGGGAGGTTGTTCCTCCCTGCCCCTCCCAGGCTGGGCTCACAGGGGACTCATCCTGGGATTCCAGCAGGGCTTCCCACCCTCAGCCCTGAGCTCTCCTCATTTCCTCTCCCTGGGGAACTCCGGGCAGCTGAGGTTGATTTGTTTATTGATCAGACCAGGAGATGTGTTTGGTTATTTTTAATTTCTTTAATTGAGGCTGCATCAGCTTCAGGTGCTGGCGCTGCCCTGGGATGTCACTGGGGTAAATTTGGGGGTTATGGTGAAAATCCTTTTGGTTTGATTATTTTTTTCAATGCCTTTCAACCCCATAGGGAACCAAAGAAGTGAAATAATGATTGTCACTGTGCCTGAACAGAATTGCTGGTGGTATCCAGGGCCCAGAGCAGGATCTGTGGATGCAGCAGGAATTGTGTGGGTGGCTCAGAGCACTTATCCCAGCCCATCGTGCAGCAGTGGCACCAGCTAATGGAACAGCTTGGCAGGGGGGCTGCTGGAAGGAAGGGAAATGTGATTTATGGATGGCAGATAACCCACTGCCTGTCACCAGAAACTTGGGGGATAATACGGGGAGGGGCACAGATAAAATCGTTGGCGTGGCTCAGAAAACAACATTTTCTTTCTGGCTGCTGTTTTGCTCTTGAATCACTGCCTGATTTGGGTATTTAATGCAGGATGAGTTACATTGGAAACAAAACAGGAAAAAAAAAAAAAAAGGAAGCAGTCGGTGTCACTTGTGAAGGTGACAATAGGGAGAAAAGGGCTGAAAATCGGGATTTTCATGGTTGCTCATTCTCCCTTCTGCTTCGGGGCAAACCCCTTGGGTCCGGAGGGTGTTGCCTTTGTAGGGTGGATTTGGTTTTGTTGCCTTTGAGGAAAACCTGTCAGAAAGGAGGAGATAACACAAAGAACCCAAGGAGCCCCACAGAGCTGGGTGGATGTGGCAGCGAGGAGCTGGGGGCGCAGAGGGAAGGCTCAGGACGATCCCAACATTTCTCCAACATCAGGGAGCCAAGCAGGAACTCCTGGACACAAAAATGAGGATTAATGTGGGTTTGAAGCCCAAAACACCTCCCCAAACCCCCCCAGCTGCTCTCACTGTGTGCAGTCAGTGAAGATCCTCTGTGATCCCTCACATTTCCTTTATTTCCTCCAGGTTTTTCCAGCCCTTCAGCTTCCCAAAAAACCAAAACTGAGGGGGAAACCTGACCTGTGGAGGGCATTTATGGGCTGCTGCTTTACCTTTGCAGCTTTTCAGCCTGGGCAGGTCCATCCCATTTGCAGCAGTGCCTCTCCCAGCTGTTTGGGGCACAATTAGGATAAAATGGCTTTTTTTTGAGGCTCTCTGCCATTCCAGGTGTGGGATGCTCTGTGGAAGGGCTGGAGTGATGGCAGCAGAGGATCAGTGGATGTTTGAGGTTGTGTATCCCTGGGATTTTTGGCCTGGAGCTTGGGATGGGCAAAATGGGGGTAAGGAGGTCAAATTCTGAGAGTCTGGGGAATATTTGGGCCCTGCTCCTGCTGGGAGTGCAGAGCTTTGGCTGGCTGGGAGCATCCCAGTGGAGAGACAGAATTTGGGGTGGGTGCTGGCTGCTCCCCCAGTTTCCTGGGAATGGGGGAGCTCTGGGATCAGGAGTTAATTCAGGAGTCACCTCTTGTGTCTTAAGGGGCTCCTTGGGTGGCCCCAAACCTGGGAATTATCTCCTGAACCCCTTGGGAATCCCCTCCTCCTCCTGGAGCTCCAAACCCCAGGCTGGAGCAGGGTCACACATGGCAGGCTCAGCCCTCCCTGCCTCCTTTCCCCCAGCTGGAGGAGCAGGAGCTCCTGCTGGCATCTCTGGGAGTCCAATCCAAGCGTGACAAAATCTGAATTTTGGTGAGATGGCAGAGCCTGGCTGCCAGTGGCTCTGGTGGCACCTGGGGCTCCACCACCTGCTCAGCTTTGAAGGGGTTAATTTGTCTTGGTTTTCTGCTTGGGGGTGCCTTGGCAAAGGGGGAGCAGCAGGAGTTTGGTGGGAGGTGAGGAGGGTGCTGCCCATCCGTGCTGGATCAAGGATTCCTGTTTTCCATGGGAATTTGGTGCTGGGGGAGCAGAGCTGGCTCTGGAGGATGGATCAGCCCTGGAAGTGTCACCAAAATCTGATTTTAGGGGGGTGTGTGTGCCTGGAGAGCAGTGACAGCTGTTGCAAGGAGGGATGGAGGTTTTCTTGGGTATCCCTGTGGGAATGTCACTCGGGAATCAGGGAGCTCAGGGCTTGGGGTGACAGCAGCCCTCCCAAAATGGCATTGTGGAGCACTCCCCAAGGGTGGGAAGTGATTTGTTGGTGCTGGGGGTGAAAATCCCAGCAATTCCTGAGTAAAATCCCAGCCATTCCTGAGTAAAATCAGCAATTCCTGAATAAAATCCCAGCAATTCCTGAGTAAAATCCCAGCCATTCCTGAGTAAAATCAGCAATTCCTGAATAAAATCCCAGCAATTCCTGAGTAAAATCAGAAATTTCTCAATAAAATCCCAGCCATTCCTGAGTAAAATCCCAGCCATTCCTGAGTAAAATCCCAGCCATTCCTGAGTAAAATCCCAGCCATTCCTGAGTAAAATCCCAGCCATTCCTGAGTAAAATCTCAGCAATTCCTGAATAAAATCCCAGCAATTCCTGAATAAAATCCCAGAAATTCCTGAATAAAATACCAGTAATTCCTGGGTAATATCCCATCAATTCCTGGGTAAAATCCCAGCAATTCCTGGGTAAAATCCCAGCAATTCCCGAATAAAATCCCAGAAATTCCTGAATAAAATCCCATCAATTCCTGAATAAAATCCCAGCAATTCATGAATAAAATCCCATCAATTCCTGAATAAAATCCCAGCAGCTCCTGGATAAAATCCCAGCAATTCCTGAGTAAAATCCCAGAAATTCCTGAGTAAAATGCCAGAAATTCCTGAATAAAATACCAGTAATTCCTGAATAAAATCCCAGCAATTCCTGGGTAATATCCCATCAATTCCTGGGTAAAATCCCAGCAATTCCTGGATAAAATCAGAAATTTCTCAATAAAATCCCAGCTATTCCTGGGTAAAATCCCAGCAATTCCTCAGTAAAATCCCAGCAATTCCTGGGTAAAATCCCAGAAAATCCTGGATAAAATCAGCATTTTCTGAATAAAATCAGCATTTTCTGGATAAAATCAGCAATTCCTGGATAAAATCAGCATTTTCTGAATAAAATCAGCATTTTCTGGATAAAATCAGCAATTCCTGGATAAAATCAGCATTTTCTGAATAAAATCAGCATTTTCTGGATAAAATCAGCAATTCCTGGATAAAATCCCAGTTGAGGGTGCCGTGGCTGCTCTGGGCTCCTGGCTGGCTCTGAGCTGTGCTTTTGGTGGCACATTTGTGTTTTCAGCAGGGAAATGAAGCCAGTGGGGTGCTGGGACTGTGCTGGGACAGCTTTGGGTCACCTTGGGCTCAGCAGAACTCGGGATAGCAAATTTCATTTTCTCTCAGCTCTGGGCTTTTCTTACAGCACAGCTTTCACTGGATTGTGGGGGTGAACAGCAAAATTTCTGCCAATATTTGCAGGGTTATTGCCCCAATATTTTCATGGTATTGCCCCAATATTTATCAGATTATTCTCCCAATATCTACTGGGTTAATCCCTTGATATTTACAGGATTATTCCCTTGCTCTTTACAGGATTATTGCCCCAATATTTACTGGATTTTTCCTTTGATATTTACAGGATTATTCCCCCAGTATTACACAATTATTCCCACAATATTTACAGGGTTATTGCTTCAATATTTACAGGTTTATTCCCCCAATATTTCCAGGATTATTCCCCCAATATTTACAGGATATTTACCCCAATATTTACAGGATATTTCCCCCAGTATTTCCAGGATTATTCCCCCAATATTTACATTACAATTTCCCCAGTATTTAGGTGGCTGTTGCCCTGATATTTCCAGGATTATTCCCCCAATATTTCCAGGATTATTCCCCCAATATTTACAGGATATTTACCCCGATATTTCCAGGATTATTCCCCCAGTATTTCCAGGATTATTCCCCCAATATTTACATTACAATTTCCCCAGTATTTATGTGGCTATTGTCCTGATGTTTACAGGATTTTCCCCCCAATATTTAAATGGCAATTTCTCCAATACTTACATACTTATTCCCCCAATATTTACAGGTTGATTCCCCCCAAATTTACGTGGCTATTTCCCCCAGTATTTTCAGGATTTTTCTCTCAATATTTTCAGGGTTATTGCCCCAATATTTACATGGCTGTTCCCTCAATATTTGCATGATTATTGCCTTGGTATTTACAGGGTTATAGCCCCAATATTTGCAGGGTTTTTCCTTTGATATTTACAGGATTATTTCCCCAAAACTTACATGGCTGTTTCCCCCAATATTTACAGAGTTATTTCCCCAATATTTACAATATTATTCCCCAATATTTACAATATTATTCCCCAATATTTAGAGGATTATTCCCCCAATATTTACAAGATTATTCTCCCAATATTTACGGGGTTATTTCCCCAATATTTACAGGGCTATTCCCACAATATTTCCAGGATTATTGGCTTGATATTTACAGGGTTATTTCCTCAATATTTACAAGACTATTCTCCCAATATTTACAGGGTTATTTCCTTGATATTTACGAGGTTATTCCCCTAATATTTACAGGATTATTCCTTCAATATTTATAGGATTATTCCCCCAGTATATACAGGGTTATTTCCCCAATATTTACCTGGCTATGCCCCCAATAATTACAGGATTATTCCCCCAATATTTACAGAATTATTTCCCCAATATTTACAATATTATTCCCCAATATTTAGAGGATTATTCCCCCAATATTTACAAGATTATTCTCCCAATATTTATGGGGTTATTTCCTCAATATTTACAGGGCTATTCCCGCAATATTTACAGGATTATTGCCTTGATATTTACAGGGTTATTTCCCCAATATTTACAAGACTATTCTCCCAATATTTACGGGGTTATTTCCTTGATATTTATAAGGTTATTCCCTTAATATTTACAGGATTATTCCTTCAATATTTATAGGATTATTCCCCCAATATATACAGGGTTTTTCCCCCAGTATTTACAGGGTTATTCCCCAATATTTCCAGGGCTATTCCCCCAATATTTACAGGGCTATTTCCCCAATATTTACAGGTCTATTCCCCCAATATTTAGAATATTATTCCCCAATATTTACAAGATTATTCTCCCAATATTTATGGGGTTATTTCCCCAATATTTACAGGATTATTCCCCAATATTTACAGGGCTATTCCCGCAATATTTACAGGATTATTGGCTTGATATTTACAGGGTTATTTCCTCAATATTTACAGGGCTCTTCCCCCATTATTTACAGGATTATTCTCCAAATATTTACAGGGTTATTTCCTTGATATTTATAAGGTTATTCCCTTAATATTTACAGGATTATTCCTTCAATATTTATAGGATTATTCCCCCAATATATACAGGGTTTTTCCCCCAGTATTTACAGGGTTATTCCCCAATATTTCCAGGGCTATTCCCCCAATATTTACAGGGCTATTTCCCCAATATTTACAGGTCTATTCCCCCAATATTTAGAATATTATTCCCCAATATTTACAAGATTATTCTCCCAATATTTATGGGGTTATTTCCCCAATATTTACAGGATTATTCCCCAATATTTACAGGGCTATTCCCGCAATATTTACAGGATTATTGGCTTGATATTTACAGGGTTATTTCCTCAATATTTACAGGGCTCTTCCCCCATTATTTACAGGATTATTCTCCAAATATTTACAGGGTTATTTCCTTGATATTTACAAGGTTATTCCCCTAATATTTATAGGATTATTCCTTCAATATTTATAGGATTATTCCCCCAATATATACAGGGTTTTTCCCCCAGTATTTACAGGGTTATTCCCCAATATTTCCAGGGCTATTCCCCCAATATTTACAGGGCTATTCCCCCAATATTTACAGGATTATTTCCCCGAATATTT
This sequence comes from Haemorhous mexicanus, assembly GCF_027477595.1. Taxonomy (NCBI): domain Eukaryota; kingdom Metazoa; phylum Chordata; class Aves; order Passeriformes; family Fringillidae; genus Haemorhous; species Haemorhous mexicanus. The sequence goes on along the minus strand of NC_082348.1, from coordinate 2,052,440 downwards.
ACAAGATTATTCTCCCAATATTTACAGGGTTATTCCCCCAATATTTACAGGATTATTCCCCCAATATTTACAGAGTTATTTCCCCAATATTTACAATATTATTCCCCAATATTTACTAGATTATTCTCCCCTTATTTATGGGGTTATTTCCCCAATATTTACAGGATTATTCCCCAATATTTACAGGGCTATTCCCGCAATATTTACAGGATTATTGGCTTGATATTTACAGGGTTATTTCCCCAATATTTACAAGACTATTCTCCCAATATTTACAGGGTTATTTCCTTGATATTTACGAGGTTATTCCCCTAATATTTACAGGATTATTCCTTCAATATTTATAGGATTATTCCCCCTATATATACAGGGTTATTCCCCCCATATTTACCTGGCTATTCCCCCAATATTTACAGGACTATTCCCCAATATTTACGGGATTATCCCCCAATATTTACATGGCTATGCCCCCTGAGTTCCCAGGAGAGGAAGGAAACACCCAACTCCTGCTGCTCCAGCTGATTGTGTCCCACATCCATGGCTGTGACCCCAGCGTGAGCACACAGGGAACATCTGCCACCTTTTATTTACCAGCCACAGGAAAAAAAAAATCCCTTTGGAGCACCCAAAATGTCCCATCTGTTCAGCCCACAACATATCCCACTGTGCAGTGCCCTGCCCAGCTTCCTCTGGGGAAATTCTGCATTCCAGGCTGGGAACCCGGGGTGCTCAAGTGCAAGAAATGTTCTTTATCTCACAGTTTCTCCTTTTTCTTTGCAGCAAGGGAAGCCCTACGTCTTTGACAGGGTGTTACCTCCCAACACAACCCAGGAACAAGTTTATAATGCCTGTGCCAAGCAGATTGTCAAAGGTAGGTGTTGTCCTTGGGTACTGTCCCTCCTTAGGGCAGGGAAGAGGATCTCTGTGCCCTCCAGCTGTTTAAACTCTGGCTAATGCTATAAATGTGAATATTGACTAGGCCAATATTCAAGCAGCAATTAATTTATTAATTAATATGGGAAAGTATGAGCAGCACAGTGCTGGGTACAGTGGGGGAAGTTTTCCCTCCTACTGCACACCAACACTTGGGGCTTTCAGGTATTTATTTACAGGGGTACTCAGCAGCTTTCTCAGCAGTTTCTGTTCCCAGTTTTTACTCTCAGCAGTTTCCATTCCAATTTTTACGTCACAGTTCTATACACCATTGTGATTTAGTTTTTCTCAGGATGCATCCCAGAAAAAGGAGGATCCCAGGTGGTGGTTTTGGTTTCTTGAAAAAAAGGAAGGAGTATTCCATCTGGTGAGGTCCAGCTTCCAGATGTGGCTCCAGCTTTTGCTTGCAAGGACCATAAATCTCCCACCAGTGATGTCCAGCTTCCCTTGCTCGAGGCATTTAACCCTGGAGTTGCTGTCCATCTTCCTTTCTCCAGCTGCTTTTCCCTCTTTTGTTAAGGCCTGAGATGAGCAGGTTTCCTTTCTATTCATTCTAAAGCTGGAGTTTCAAAGATCCTCACTACAAGCAATACTCTAAAATCACACTTCAAAAAGTTCTCATTGCAAAACTCTTCAAGGTTTAACTGCAAGCAGAAAGTTCCTGTCAAAAGCAACATCCTAAAAGCTTTAATTCAAGTGCTCCTAAATCAACTTAAGACTTATCAAGGTTAATTGCAAACAAAGGATGGGTTCAAGGGCCTTCTTCCATGCTTTATTTTTCTCAGTTTTTATTAGAATTCATCCTTAGAACTGTCCCATGGTTGGGTTCCACACACATCACAATCACAAACACGTTGCCTGTCTGTACCTGACACAAACACAGCTTGGTGTTTCACACCAATGATTGTTTGGAGAGTTTAGCATCATTAATTCCAAGTATTTCCCTTTTTTTTAGGGGTTGTCTGGGTGAAAAAAACCCCAAAACAACCCAAACAAAAGAGCTGAAGGGATTGCAGCAGGTGTTCTGTGTTCTCTCCTTGTTACTCCACACAAAATGTTATTTTTTTGGGTGTAAGGGGCAAAAAGTGTGGGTTGGGTGCAGGGCAGTGCAGGCTGAGTGTGGAATTTCTGTGAAATTGAGTGTGGGTAAAATCAGAGTGGGGATGTAAAATGAGTGGGGCCATTGCAGGGCTGGTTTGGGAGTTGCTCTGCATGCAGAATTTGGTGCTCACACAGGAAAAAAAAAAAAGGCAGCAGAGAAAAATTTTGGGCAAAAACTGGAAATCCCTGAGGGGAGAGTTGGACTTGAGAAAAACACTTGGACTTATTATTTCTATTTTTTTTTTCTGGGAATGATGTAAAAATCCCACCTGATCTTGCTTCAGTGTCTTTTTTAATCTGATTTTTTTTTCCTCCTCTCCCTCTGGAGTCTTGTGCAGGTTTTTTGTCTGGGTTTTTTCTTGCTGGGTTCAGGGCACAGATGGTCTGAAAATGACTAAAGGTGGAAAATCTTCCACCAAAAATAACCTCAGACCTGACACTTCTGACTTGTTTGCACTGCAGCTGATGCAGAAGGCTGGCTTGGTTTTTTGGGGTTTTTTTTGGTTTTTTTTTAATAAGATAAGGTGGAATTTGCTAATTAGAAAGGTAAATTGCTGATCTCTGCTTCCTCCAGCAAAATGCAAATATTGATGCAAATTCTGAGCAATTTTCTTACATAACAGTTCATGAACCAGGTTATTTCCCCCTGGCTGTGAGCTCAGCTGCTCCCTTGCCTTCACCTGGCCATAAAAACTCTTTTTTCCCTTTTCCCCCCATTTCCCCCCTCTTTTTCCCCATTTTTCACCCTCTCCCTTCTATTATCCCCCCTTTTCCCTCATTTTTCCCCCAATATTTCCCCCATTCCCCCCCATTTTCCCCTCCATTTTCCCCCTCTTTCCCCCCCATTTTCCCCTCTTTTTTCCCTCACTTTCTTCCCTTTTTTTCCCATTTCCCCCCATTTCCCCCCAGATTTTTTTCCCCCCAGATTTTTTTTCCCCCAGATTTTTTCCCCCCAGATTTTTTCCTCCCCATTTTCCCCCCATTTCCCCCCTTTCCCACCCCCATTTCCCCTCCTTGTTTTTAACTCAAGCAATTTCTTTAAAATTGAACCAAATCTGGCAAAAGATGAAATCTTAGCAACAAACCCTTATGAAACACAACACCTGGATTTTTTTAATCCGTTCAAATGTTATTTATTATCAAATATTTCAAACTTTGTTCCCTAAAAGCAAGGATAAGCAGCGTCTCTGTTTCTGTGAGCAGATGAGGATGCTAAATTAATTAAAAATGAATTGTTAATTCCAGGAGGGCAGTAATTATGGCCTCTAACTTTGTCATTCCCTTCGAGTTCAAGACTTCTTTTATATTTTACTGATGTATTTTATTTCATCTTCCTTCCTGTCTGCAGCAGCTCCATGGAGAGGCAAATAAGGAGATTATTTGTGTAGTTATGCAAATAATAGAATTTAATTAATAGAAAATAAAATATATTATAAAATTTAATTTCATGTATAATATATAGGGTATAAAATATAATTTAATTTAATATCAGGTATAATATAAATTGTAGAATGTAATTTAATTATTTTCACTTAACATATATATGTAATGTATTTTATACATTAAATGTAATGTATGTTACTGTATTATCTATAGTATATATAATATACTATATATAATATATAGTATATAGAATGTAATGTATATTATATATACATGATATATTATATTATATTATATTATCTTAATTATATTATCTTATACTATATTATACTAATATTATATTATATTATGTTGTACTATATTATATTATACTATATTATCTTATACTATATTATATTATACTATATTATACATAATATATAATATATGATATATAATGTAATACATATTATATATTATATAATATATACTATATTTTAATTATATAATGTTATTATAGACTTTATTTAGTTCTTAATATATTACACACTATATATTATAGATACCATATAATATATATGCATAATGTAATGTAATGTAATATAATGTAATGTAATATAATATAATATAATATAATATAATATAATATAATATAATATAATATAATATAATATAATATAATATAATATAATATAATATAATATAATATAATATAATATAATATAATATAATATAATATAATATAATATAATATAATATTTTTTTGCTTGGAAACCTCTGTTAACTGAGATCCAGAGGATGGGAACCACCACAAAATACAATTTACAGCCCTCTGAGATTGCTGGAATTGGGGAGCAGGAGTAGGAAATAGAAAGTGGAGTTTGTAATAAAACAATAGCTGATTTGAATTTGTTGCATTTTCTGCAGGGTTTAAATGCACTCCTGCTTGGTTTTAATACTGGTTTTAAATGCAGTTAGTCTAGCTTTGGTTTTAAATGCTGGTTTTTAATACTGGCTTTAAATGCAATCCAGCTTTGGTTTTAAATGCTGGTTTTAAATGTAATCCTGCTTTGGTTTAAATACTGGCTTTAAATGCAATCCAGCTTTGGTTTTAAATGCTGGTTTTAAATGCCAGTTAGTCCAGCTTTGGTTTTAAATACTGGTTTTAAATGCAGTTCAGCTTGGTTCTAAATGCTGGTTTTAAATGCTGGTTTTAAATGCAGTCCAGTTTTTCCTTCCCCATGTTCTCCAGATGTATTGGCTGATCTCCAGAGATATTTTTATTTGATCTCCAGAGATATTTTTATTTGATCTCCAGAGATATTTATTTGATCTCCAGAGATATTTTTATCTGATCTCCAGAAATATTTATCTGATCTCCAGAGATATATTTATCTGATCTCCAGAGATATTGATTTGATCTCCAGAGATATTTTTGTCTGATCTCCAGAGATATCTATCTGATCTCCAGAGATATCTATCTGATCTCCAGAGATATTGATCTGATCTTCAGAGACATTTATTTGATCTCCAGAGATATTTTTATTTGATCTCCAGAGATATTGATTTGATCTCCAGAGATATTTTTGTCTGATCTCCAGAGATATCTATCTGATCTCCAGAGATATTGATCTGATCTCCAGAGATATTTATTTGATCTCCAGAGACATTTTTATTTGATCTTCAGAGATATTTTTATTTGATCTCCAGAGATATTGATTTGATCTCCAGAGACATTTTTATTTGATCTCCAGAGATATCTATCTGATCTCCAGAGATATTGATCTGATCTCCAGAGATATTTATCTGATCTCCAGAGATATTTTTATTTGATCTCCAGAGATATTGATCTGATCTCCAGAGATATTTATTTGATCTCCAGAGACATTTTTATTTGATCTTCAGAGATATTTTTATTTGATCTCCAGAGATATTTTTATCTGATCTCCAGAGATATTTATTTGATCTCCAGAGATATTGATCTGATCTCCAGAGATATTGATCTGATCTCCAGAGATATTTTTATTTGATCTCCAGAGACATTTTTATTTGATCTCCAGAGATATATCTATCTGATCTCCAGAGATATTGATCTGATCTCCAGAGATATTTATTTGATCTCCAGAGATATTTATCTGATCTCCAGAGATATTTATCTGATCTCCAGAGATATTTTTCTCCCAGCCAGGGAGGGACATTCCCACAATCCTGTAATTCTCAGATTCAGATTTTTTTACGATTTTCCCCCTAAAATCAGCCCAATATCTCTCATTCCCCCATTTTTTATGGCACCCCATTCCAGCCTCAGCCCTGCAAAGACTGGACAGGTGCTGATTGTCCCTCCTGAGGGTGCCATGGGGAGGTTGAAATGGTTTTTCCTCCTTCCTGCAGATGTGCTGGAGGGCTACAACGGCACCATCTTCGCCTACGGACAGACCTCGTCGGGGAAAACCCACACCATGGAGGTACTGGGGAAAAAGGGGGCAGAAATCACAGCCACAGCAGCTGGGGGAGGAGCTCAGTCCATCACAACTGGGCCAAATCAATCAGATTTAGCTAACCACAAATGTGTCTGAATAAATCAGAAATTTAGCCAAATAAATCAAATTTTTTTTCTATATAAAATCAGAAATTTATCTAAATAAATCAGAAATTTATCTAAATAAATCAATTTTTTTCTATATAAATCAGAAATTTATCTAAATAAATCACAAATTTATCTAAACCACAAATGTATCTAAATAAATCAAAATTTATCTAAATAAATCAAAATTTATCTAAATAAATCAAATTTTTTCTATATAAATCAGGAATTTATCTAAATAAATCACAAATTTATCTAAACCACAAATGTATCTAAATAAATCACACATGTATCTAAATAAATCAATTTTTTTCTATATAAATCACAAATTTATCAAAATAAATCAAATTTTTTCTATGTAAATCACAAATTTATCTAAATAAATCAAAATTTATCTAAATAAATCACAAATTTATCTAAACCACAAATGTATCCAAATAAATCACACATGTATCTAAATAAATCAAAATTTATCTAAATAAATCAAAATGTATCCAAATAAACCAAATTTTTTTCTATATAAATCACAAATTTATCTAAATTAATCACAAGTTTATCTAAATAAATCGAAATTTATCTAAATAAATAAAAATGTATCTAAATAAATCAAAATTGGGCTAAATAAATCAAAATTTATCTAAATAAATCAAAATGTATCTAAATAAATTAATTTTTTCTATATAAATCACAAATTTATCTAAACCACAAATGTATCTAAATAAATCACACATGTATCTAAATAAATCAAATTTTTTCTATATAAATCACAAATTTATCTAAATAAATCAAAATTTATCTAAATAAATCACAAATTTATCTAAACCACAAATGTATCCAAATAAATCACACATGTATCTAAATAAATCAAAATTTATCTAAATAAATCAAAATTTATCTAAATAAATCAATTTTTTTCTATATAAATCACAAATTTATCTAAATAAACCACAAATGTATCTAAATAAATCAAAATTTTTCTATGTAAATCACAAATTTATCTAAATAAATCACAAATTTATCTAAACCACAAATGCATCTAAATAAAACAAAATTTATCTAAGTAAACCACAAATGTGTCTAAATGTATCTACATTTGTCTAAGTAAATCACAAATTTGTCTTAATAAATCAAAAACTTATCTAAATGAATCACAAATTTATCTAAACAACAAATGTATCTAAATAAATCACAAATTTATCCAAATAAATCACAGATTTGTCTAAATAAATCACAAATTGTCTAAATAAATCACAAATTTATCTAAACCACAAATTTGTCTAAATAAATCACACATGTATCTAAATAAATCACAAATTTAATAATATTATTTAATAATATTTAATAACAATATATAATGATAACATCTAATACTACTACTAATAAATTATTATTTTAAATAAAAATTCCAGAGAAGTTTTTACTGATTTTAAACAGTGGCACCTGGGCCTGAGTGTCCCTCACACTTCAGCTTTTACACCTGGATTTCCTTAAAAACTGTCAAAAATATAGATTTTTTAATATATATACATATATATATCTCTCAAATAAAAAATAATAAAATTATTATTTTTAATAAAAATCCCCAGAAATTTCTGCTGTAGCAGCTGTGGCTCAGAGCCCCTGACACTTGAGGATTTACACCTGGATGTCCTTAAATACAGTCTAAAATATAGATTTTCATATCTATACATACATACATATATATAAAATAAAACTAACCATAATAATGCATAGTAGATAAAATTTAATAATAATAATAATAATAATAATAATAATAATAATAATAATAATAGTCCACTGCAATTTCTCCTGATTGAAGCAGTAGCAGCTGGGCCTGAGTGTCCCTCACACTTCAGCTTTTACACCTGGATTTCCTTAAAAATAGTAAAAAATACAGATTTTTATATATACACACATATATATACACACACATATCTATATATCTATGTCTCTATATCTCTGTCTATATATATATAAAACATATATATAAAATAACACATAATCCAATTATTATTTTTAATGGAACTCCCCAGAAATGTCTGCTGTAGCAGCTGTGGCCCAGTGTCCCTGACACCTGAGGATTTCCACCTGGATTTCCTTAAATATAGTCAAAAATACAGATTTTTTATATATACACACATATATATACACACACACATATCTATATATCTATATATCTATATATCTATATATCTATATATCTATATATCTATATATCTATCTATATATCTATATATCTATATATCTATATATCTATCTATATATCTATATATCTATATATCATCTATATATCTATGTCTCTCTATCTATATATATAAAACATATATATAAAATAACACATAATCCAATTATTATTTTTAATGGAACTTCCCAGAAATGTCTGCTGTAGCAGCTGTGGCCCAGAGCCCCTGACACCTGAGGATTTCCACCTGGATTTCCTTAAATATAGTAAAAAATACAGATTTTTTTATATATACACACACGTATATACACACACACATATCTATATATCGCTATATCGATATATCTATATATCTATGTCTCTATATCTCTATCTATATATATAAAACATATATATAAAATAACACATAATCCAATTATTATTTTTAATGGAACTCCCCAGAAATGTCTGCTGTAGCAGCTGTGGCCCAGTGTCCCTCACACCTGAGGATTTCCACCTGGATTTCCTTAAATATAGTCAAAAATACAGATTTTTTATATATACACACATATATATACACACACACATATCTATATATCTATTTATCTATATATCTATATATCTATATATCTATATATCTATATATCTATATATCTATATATCTATATATCTATATATCTATATATCTATATATCATCTATATATCTATATATCTATATATCTATGTCTCTATGTCTCTATATCTCTATCTATATATATAAAACATATATATAAAATAACACATAATCCAATTATTATTTTTAATGGAACTCCCCAGAAATGTCTGCTGTAGCAGCTGTGGCCCAGAGTCCCTGACACCTGAGGATTTCCACCTGGATTTCCTTAAATATAGTAAAAAATACAGATTTTTTTATATATACACACACGTATATACACACACACATATCTATATATCGCTATATCGATATATCTATATATCTATGTCTCTATATCTCTGTCTATATATATAAAACATATATATAAAATAACAAATAATCCAATTATTATTTTTAATGGAACTCCCCAGAAATGTCTGCTGTAGCAGCTGTGGCCCAGAGCCCCTGACACCTGAGGATTTCCACCTGGATTTCCTTAAATATAGTCAAAAATACAGATTTTTTATATATACACACATATATATACACACACACATATCTATATATCGATATATCTATATATCTATGTCTCTATATCTCTATCTATATATATAAAACACATATATAAAATAACACATAATCCAATTATTATTTTTAATGGAACTCCCCAGAAATGTCTGCTGTAGCAGCTGTGGCCCAGAGCCCCTGACAGCTGAGGATTTCCCCCTGGATGCCTTCAGTGCAGTCCAAAACACAGATTTCTCTGCCTGTAGAGTGCATAGTGCCCTCCCCTGCAGCCCCTGCAGGGCACAGCAGTGGAGGGAGGCAGCAGGAGGTTCCTGGGTCACCTTTGGGTTCTGTCCCCAGGGGAAGCTGCACGACCCTCAGCTGATGGGAATCATCCCCAGGATCGCCCACGACATCTTCGACCACATCTACTCCATGGATGAGAACCTGGAGTTCCACATCAAGGTGCCCTTGGGGGGAATTTTTGGGTGCTCTTTATGGGGGGTCACTTTTTGGGGTGGGGGGAGTCCATGGGAAATCTGCCTTGGCATCTCCTGGGTTTGCTTTTTCCCCCCCCTCCATCCCCTGTAGAGCACAAATTCCAAGATTTATTGCTGATGTTGCTTCTGGGTGTTTTTTTTATGTTATTATTTTTTCCTGGAGGGAGTGTCCAGCTCAGGTTTGCTGGAACCAAACTTTGATTTAGTGCAGCTCCTCCAGAGCTTGGACCCTGCTGCTGCTGACCACCAACCCCATGGAGATTTGGGAGCATCCTGCCATCCTGGCTCAGGATGGGGGATGGAAGGTGGGGAGAGCTTGGGCAAGGCAGGGAAGGTGCTCAGAGGGGATTTTGGAATTCCTTCTGATGCTGGTGCAGGGTTTTTCCATGTCCTTCCTTGATCCCAGCCAGGTGAGCTCCCAAATTCTTGGCAGTGACCTTGAATCCCCCCCCTGCCCCTTTGGGGGGCTCTCAGCTCTGGGGGCTCTGCTCCATCTGCAGAGCTGAGCTTCTGTGCCAGCAGACAGCAGCAAAATGGGATTTCCACCAGTAAAACTGCCATGGATTGCAGGGAAAAGGATTTTTCTGTGCCATCCCTGCCCCAAAGCCAAGCCAGCCCTAAAAGCTGCAGTGGCTGAGCACAGGTGGGTGTGAAGCCACTGTCCCTCCTCCTGCTGCTCACTGAGGGTGGAGCTTTTTGTACCTAAAACCTGGATTTACTAGCTTCAGCTTAACTGAAAGTTAATTTACTTTTTAGTGCTATTTGCACTAAATCCCTTGAAGTGGCCCTGGATGAATATTTGTAAAATTAATCAGTGTGAGGACACAATTATTTGTAAAGCTAATCAGTGTGAGGACACAATTATTTGTAAAGCTAATCAGTGTGAGGACACAATTATTTGTAAAGCTAACCAGTGTGAGGACACAATTAATTGTAACAGTTAATCAGTGTGAGGACACAATTATTTGTAAAATTAATCAGTGTGAGGACACAATTATTTGTAAAAGTTAATCAGTGTGAGGACAGAAATGTCTGTCTGTCTATAAATTATTATTATTTTAATCATCTTGGACCTCTGAATCTGCTTCTGGAAGGGCTTGGTCATGTATTGGGAACCTTCCCAGCAGTGAGGTACAGACAGAAAAAATATTCCAAATTGGAATTGAAAATATTCCAAAACCATGAAATACCTGCAGAGACCTTGGACTGTACAATTTGGGTACCAAGAGAGCCCAGGCTGGAGGGAATTCCTGGCCTGTCCCGTTGGAAATCCCAGAATTTTCCCAAAGATTTCCCAGCAGAGCTGATGAATCTCTCCCAGAAAAGCTGCCCTGAGCTGTCAGGGAGAGAAATGTTCTGTCAGCAGCAGCCTGGGCTTAGCCAAACTGTCCCTGAGCTAATAATCATTGCAGAATTGAGGCTCTGAGAATTAATGGCATTTTTTCCCTCTCTAACAGGGATTTAGGTCCCCTCTAATAGGGACCACAGTTAGGATTTGGTCTCTCCTCTGCAGGAGTGTGGATTTTTCAGTGTGAAATATTAAGTCTGGCCTAACTGGGCTGTTGGAATCAGCTGGTCCAGAGGAAGGCTTTAAATGGGGAAGTAAAGGCAGAAATTCAAAATCTGTTTGTATCTAATGGCAGTTTCACGTGGAAAGTTCCACTCAGCTGTGTGAAAAGCCCTGACATTCTTTTTCAGATGACAGAAAATGAGACTTTAGGAAATAGCAGGGGTTTGTTGATACCTAGAATGCAGCCTTGTGGTGTTCCAGCCAAAGAATCTGGATAAACCTTCATTAGGGAAGGGTCTGGCCCTACTCCCCTCACATATTTCTCTTTCCTTCTGTGAGTCAAATCCCTTTTATTAAGAAACTCATTCATTCAATCATTCTCCTCTCCTTTTTTTGTATTTTTTTTTTTTTCTTTTTCGAGGACAATTGTCTCTCTTTGTTGCAGCCAAGCTCATTTTCATTTTCTCCTTTGGGTTTGATTCAAGGCAGAAGCACCACGTGTGCTTCATTTAAAAGTTTAATTTAATATATAGTGCTGGGGCTTCTGGGAATGCAATGGTGAAGGTGCTCTCTGTTTTTTGGGGGGGTGAAAATCAATGTACAATTTTTACAATCCTGCAGCTGCACAGATATGGCAGGAGCTGGATTGCTTTGATGTTTTTTGTCAATTTTGCCCATGTTACAAAAAAAAAGAAAGAAGATAAGGTTTGCCTGCAGGGTTTTTTGTGTACTTTTCCATTGATAAATGCAGGAAGATCAATGGCTTTGTAAACCATTCAAGGGACAAATGTGTTCCCATGAAAGATGGAATTCAAACCGTGTGGGAGGTGGGGTTTTATTTTTAGTTTGCTGCTTTGACAGGGATGGAAACACAGAGGCAGCAAGACACGAAATCAGCAACGTTTAAATCTGTGATGTTTGTGATTATTTAATTAGGTTTCCTACTTTGAGATATATTTGGACAAAATAAGGGACCTGCTTGATGGTAAGTTCTGTGTTTTATGGAATGAGTGCCTTGGAGCTTGGCACCAAAGCCTGGGGGGGAGCAGTGGCTTTATTTGGGAGGGGATTAAATTTAAGCTGGAGAATTTGGCACTTTCAGCCACCTGATCCTGCACACCTGCCTCTGCAGAGCACGAGCTTTGCTGTGAATCAGAGCTCTGAGCATCTCACTGCCTGCCAGCCAGGGCTGGGGCTCCTTGGCAAGGGCTGTTCTTCGAGGGAAAATGGTAAAAAAATCCAATTTCACAATGCAGGGAGTGGTTTGGAATGATCCCTTGCTCCTGGCAGGGAGTGTGGTGGGGAGCATCTGCTTCTCCCACAGCTCGTGGCTCTGCCCCTGCAGGTTGGGGGGTAATGAAAGTGAGTTTTGTTCATCAGGGTGAGCACAGAAAGGGCTGCAAATGTGGAGATGTGTGTAAATAGAGAAATGGCTGTAAAGGTAGAAAGGGCTGTAAGTGAAATATGTGTAAATATAGAAATATGTCAATATAGAAATATATGTAAATATAGAAATATGTGTAAATCTAGAAATGGCTGTAAAGGTAGAAAGGGCTGTAAGTGAAATACGTGTAAATATAGAAATATGTCAATATAGAAATATATGAAAATCTAGAAATGGCTGTATAGGTGAAAAGGGCTGTAAATGAAATATGTGAAAAGATAGAAATATGTCAATATAGAAATATATTTAAATCTAGAAATGGCTGTATAGGTAGAAAGGGGTGTAAATGAAATATGTGTAAAGATAGAAAAATGTCAATATAGAAATATATGCAAATATAGAAATATGTGTAAATCTAGAAATGGCTGTATAGGTAGAAAGGGCTGTAAGTGAAATATGTGTAAATATAGAAACATGTCAATATAGAAATAATATGTGTAAATCTAGAAATGGCTGTATAGGTAGAAAGGGCTGTAAATGAAATAGGTGTAAATATAGAAATATGTAAATATAGAAATAATGTGTGCAAATCTAGAAATGGCTGTAAAGGTAGAAAGGGCTGTAAATGAAATATGTGTAAATATAGAAATATGTCAATATAGAAATATATGTAAATCTAGAAATATGTGTAAATCTAGAAATGGCTGTATAGGTAGAAAGGGCTGTAAATGAAATATGTGTAAATATAGAAATATGTAAATATAGAAATAATGTGTGTAAATCTAGAAATGGCTGTAAAGGTAGAAAGGGCTGTAAGTGAAATATGTGTAAATACAGAAATATGTCAATATAGAAATATATGTAAATATAGAAATATGTGTAAATCTAGAAATGGCTGTATAGGTAGAAAGGGCTGTAAGTGAAATATGTGTAAATATAGAAATATGTCAGTATAGAAACATGTCAATATAGAAATATGTAAATATAGAAATGGCTGTATAGGTAGAAATGGCTGTAAACACAGAAACATGTGTAAAGGTAGAAATATGTGTCAAGGTAGAAATGGCTGTAAAGGTAGGAATTTCTGTAAAGGCAGACATTTTTGTCAATGCAGAAATGTCTGCAAATGTAGCTCTGAGCTGCTCTGAATTCCAGGCTGCTCTCCTGTCTCCTCTGCTCTGCCAAAGCCCAGCTTAGTCTGGGTTTATTTCATTCACCCGAGCAATAACCAAAAACTTTTGTGCCCCAAAGTTGAATTTAAGTGAGCAGGCACAAGATGGGGAGAGCAGGAAGTGATTCCTGTGTGTCAGAAATTTTGGAGGTGCATAAGGAGTGGGGAATGGCTGAGATCTCAAATACAAATTTCCATCCCCAAAATGTGTCTGCCATGCCTGGAGCTGACCCTTTATTTATTCATTTATTTGTTTATTTATTGCCTCTGGAATATTCCTGATGATCTCCACGTCTCTCTCCAGTGTCAAAGACAAACCTTGCTGTACATGAAGATAAAAACAGAGTCCCCTATGTTAAGGTAAAAGAATAATTTAGCCCTCAGCTTTTCATTCTTTCCCACAAATGCATTTATTTACACATTTCATTTGCATCCAGTGTGATTTGCTGGAACAATTCAACTCCTGTTTGAAACCTTGAATGTTCAAGTTGTGTTGGTTCCTGGGTTTAAACAAGTTCCCTGAAATATTAATGGGCTTGAATCATGTTTGTTTTATTCTCCTGACTTTGAACATTGCCATTTTGTTAAATTTTAAGCATTCAGGTTCCCCTTTCATGTCAGAAATGAAAGAGAACAACTTGAGGCATTTTGTTCTCTAATATTTTGCTGCATGGGTGCTGTAATCTCTCAATAACTCAGAACAGATTGGTTGGGTTAGGAATTTGTTTTAGGACTTGCTGGGCCCTCACTTGAATGCCAAATGCTTGACATGAACATATGTGAGCCTAAATAATATAGATATAAAATATTTTTCTGTTTATTCTCAGCTTGAGGAGCAAACAGAAATCGATCAAATAATTTATTCAGTAATTTTGCATTGACAGAGAAAATAATTTATTCAGTAATTTTGCATTGAGAGAGAAGGAGTTTGCACTTTGTGTTGCAGTTGGGGGAGAAAGATTAACTTGGGGCTGATTCAATTACATTAACTTGGGTATGAGATCTAACCCAAATTAGGAATACATGCTGGTTTTGAAAACTTCCATGGAATACCATGGGATACAATGGGATAACCTGGAATACCGTGGAATAACCTGGAATACCATGGAATAACCTGGAATGCCATGGAATACCATGGAATACCATTGAATACCATGGGATACCATGGGATAACCTGGAATACCATGGAGTACCATGGGATATCATGGAATACCATGGAATACCATGGGATATCATGGAATAACATGGGATAACCTGGAATGCCATGGAATACCATGGAATGCCATGGAATAACCTGGAATATCATTGAATACCATGGGATACCATGGAATAACCTGGAATACCATGGGATAATATGGGATACCATGGGATACCATGGGATAACCTGAAATACCATGGAATACCATGGAATAACCTGGAATGCCATGGAATAGCATGGAATACCATGGGATAACCTGGAATACCATGGAATAACCTGGAATACCATGGAATAATCTGGAATACCATGGGATAACCTGGAATACCATGGAATACCATGGGATATCATGGAATACCATGGGATATCATGGAATACCATGGGATAACCTGGAATACCATGGAATACCATGGGATAACCTGGAATGCCATGGAATAACCTGGAATATCATTGAATACCATGGGATACCATGGAATAACCTGGAATGCCATGGAATACCATGGAATAACCTGGAATACCATGGGATACTATGGGATAACCTGGAATACCATGGAATACCATGGGATACCATGGAATAACCTGGAATACCATGGGATACCATGGGATACCATGGAATACCATGGGATTCCATGGAATACCATGGGATAACCTGGGATACCATGGGATACCATAGAATACCATGGGATAACCTGGAATAACCTGGAATGCCATGGGATATCATGGGATAACCTGGAATACCATGGGATAACCTGGAATACCATGGAATACCATGGGATAACCTGGAATACCATGGGATACCATGGAATACCATGGGATAACCTGGAATAACCTGGAATACCATGGAATACCATGGGATAACCTGGAATACCATGGAATAACCTGGAATGCCATGGGATATCATGGGGTACCATGGGATAACCTGGAATACCATGGGATACCATGGGGTACCATGGGATAACCTGGAATACCATGGGATACCATGGAATGCCGTGTTTTCAGTGGAAAATTTCGTGCCCTGTGTCTGGATTACACGGAGTCTTTTATCCTGGGGGACAAAATTGGCTCCCAAGTTCCCCTGGACGTCACCCCGAGGCTGGGTGGGGTCCGGGGGGTGCTGGGGGCTGCTGATGCTGCTGCTAATTACCGTGCTCATTAGTGCCTAACGAGCTGTGCTGCCTGCCCCTGCTGTCCCCAGGGCTGCACCGAGCGGTTCGTGTCCAGCCCCGAGGAAGTTCTGGACGTCATCGACGAGGGCAAGGCCAACAGGCACGTGGCTGTGACAAGTGAGTGTCCCCAGATCCCCGAGCTCCCTCCCCAGGGGCTTGGGATCCTCCTTGGAGCTCTGGACTCGCCACTCAGTGTTGGCTCTTGGGGTTTTGTGTTGTTTCTGTCACGGCTGGGATTACAGGGGTTGGAGATGGTGTTTTGTGTTTAGGCTCAGATCTTTATTTTTTATTAGATTTTAAATATATTACATTTATATATAATAAATTTCTATTATTTATTTTACAATAACGTAATATACTATAATAATAAAGTAATATCGTAAAATACAAATCTATACTATTATAAATTTATAATATGTTAATATTATATATTGTATATAAATTTAATCTATTTTTAATCTATTTTATTTTCAAATATTTTTTTATTTTAAGCATATTTTTATTTTCTACATTATATATTTTCTATAATTTCTATATTTTCTACATTTATCTATATTTATCTATTTATAAAAATATATTTACATATTTATAGAATATATATTCTACATTTATATATTTTTTAATATATATACTATTTTATTAAAATATACACTGTATATATTTATATATTGCAGTTTCCCAAGCTGAGCTCTGCAGTATTTTACTAAGTAAAATACTGTGTAATAATAAAATATATAAATAAATAAAATAAATACAGTATATTATTAAACTATATACATAAACTATATAAATAAAATAAACTCAAGCTGTGAGTTCTACAGTATTTTACCAATAAGTAAAATACTGCATACTAAGAAAGTAAATAAATAAATAAAATAAATGTAGTATATTATTAAAGTATATAAATAATTTTTTAAATCTGCTAGTAAGTTGTAAAAATGATTTTGTATCTATCTTTACAAGGTTTTTTAAGGGAAAACTATCAAATTAAGAAATGGCACTTAAATAATTTTTATTTTTAACTTAATATCTAAATAGTTGTGTCTGGCATTGTGGATTTTTTTGCCTAATTATAAAATACTGCCCAGACCTATCAAGAAGAAGGTGAAGGGAAGGATTAGCTACTGCTTTCAAACTTTTCTCCTAGTTTTATATATAAGACTATATTTTGAAAGTTTTCTTCTGTGTGCTATTACACACTTCTATTCAAACTCCACTCCTGTAATTTTAGTGTTATTCATCAATTTTGGAAGCTTTCTCTACAGCCTCAGGTCAAAAATAGTGGTTTTTTTGAGGGCCTGTGCTTAAAACCACGGAAAGTCTAAAATTCCTTGTACCCAGGGTCCTCCTGTCCACCATGGGCTGGGAGTGATCTTGGGGATGGTTTAATTGCTGAACTATCTATGAATGATAGCACTGAGATATCTGTAAATGATAGCACTGAGATATCTATGATAGCACTGAGATATCTGTAAATGATAGCACTGAGATATCTGTAAATGATAGCACTGAGATATCTATGATAGCACTGAGATATCTGTAAATGATAGCACTGAGATATCTGTAAATGATAGCACTGAGATATCTATAAATGATAGCACTGAGATATCTGTAAATGTTAGCACTGAGATATCTATGATAGCACTGAGATATCTATAAATGATAGCACTGAGATATCTATGAATGATAGCACTGAGATATCTGTAAATGATGGCACTGAGATATCTATAAATGATGGCACTGAGATATCTATAAATGATAGCACTGAGATATCTGTAAATGATAGCACTGAGATATCTGTAAATGATAGCACTGAGATATTTATGAATGATAGCACTGAGATATCTATAAATGATAGCACTGAACTATCTATGATAGCACTGAGATATCTATAAATGATAGCACTGAGATATCTGTAAATGTTAGCACTGAGATATCTATGATAGCACTGAGATATCTATAAATGATAGCACTGAGATATCTATGAATGATAGCACTGAGATATCTATAAATGATAGCACTGAGATATCTATGAATGATAGCACTGAGATATCTATAAATGATAGCACTGAGATATCTATAAATGATAGCACTGAGATATCTGTAAATGATAGCACTGAGATATCTATAAATGATAGCACTGAGATATCTATGAATGATAGCACTGAGATATCTGTAAATGATAGCACTGAGATATCTATAAATGATAGCACTGAGATATCTATGAATGATAGCACTGAGATATCTATAAATGATAGCACTGAGATATCTGTAAATGATAGCACTGAGATATCTATAAATGATAGCACTGAGACATCTATAATAGCACTGAGATATCTGTAAATGATAGCACTGAGATATCTATAAATGATAGCCCTGAGATATCTGTAAATGATAGCACTGAGATATCTATAATAGCACTGAGATATCTATAAATGATAGCACTGAGATATCTGTGAATCCTGTGAGTTACACCACGAGCTGCCCAGCTCCTCTGGGATTTGGGAATTCCGGTGGGATGGAGTCCCCCGCCAGGTTTGAGAGGCACTTTTAGCAGAAGCTGTGCCCTGTGGTTTCAGATATGAACGAGCACAGCTCGAGGAGCCACAGCATCTTCCTCATCAACATCAAGCAGGAGAACGTGGAAACGGAGAAGAAGCTCAGTGGGAAGCTTTACCTGGTGGACTTGGCTGGCAGTGAGAAGGTAAATTCCCTTTTTCCTCCACTGGGACCCCACAGTGAGGATGGGAGGGTGTCTCACACAGCCCTCACCTCAGATTATCATTAAAAAGGCTATTTTAATTTTTATTTTTGAATGTGGGATGGAGAAAAGGAGTAGATCAGAATTATTGGCATGAAAGACAACCCTCCCAAAATCTGCATTTGTAGTGGATTGAGTTGAACCAGTGTTTTTTATATGCCTTCACGTTTGCATCTGTGTAGCTGAAAAAAGGAATGTAATTTTAATATAATTTATAGATAATGCTATAAAATTTATGTATTTTTAATATAGAAATAATTTAAAATATAATTTAAAAAAATAATTTATCAAATTAGACATATTTTAACTTGCTTATATTGTTGTGTCTTGTTCCCAGGTTTTTTTGTAATTATTTCACATAGTAAACGAATTAAATGCCAGCAGTTAATGCAGTTTTCAAGTTTTCTCAAAGCTCCCTGAATCTTGATTGTGGTGACTATTTCTGCTTTCCCATGTAGAAGAATAAACCCCAGAAAATGACTTTTATTTATTTACCAGAAGAGGAATGGTTTGGAACAGTGCTGCAATGCAAAAATGTTTCCCAGTTCTCATTCTGATTTCCTCTGGAGTGTTTAAAATCAGCTTTATTGGGATTTGGGGTTGCTCATTGGGATGGGTTAATTGATGACCCACGGGTGCAATGCAGAAGTGATTCGTCAGAGTAATTAATCATGTTAATGTCTAGGAGTGCATAGATTTGGCAAATTAAAAGCTCTTTATGATGTTTGCAAAATGAGGGCCTGGGCAGGCACTCCTCTCCTCTGGAAAATCAACGTTTGTGGTTTGTTTTGGTACAGAAAACCTGAAGTATGGATTTCTTGGGTTGGTTGTCTTCTTAAAAGACACAACTGCTTTTCCTTCATGTCATGGGGCATTTTTAGGTGAAAGTAGAGATAGTTTTAATGTAGAGAAAAATATGTGGATTTATCCTCTATTTGGATACTTTAGAAAATCCAAATTTTGTTTTATTTGTGTAATAGCAGAAAGGAAAAATACCATCAAGTTAGGACTGTGAAAAATAAAATTTAGCAGTTCTAGAACGCAATACATTTGTCTTGGTGTGAAAATTGGGTTATTTTCCACCACATCTTGTCTTTGGCCATCAAAAGGAGGCAGTGGCCATGAAGAAAATCTATGATTTTTGACATTTTTTGGTCCATGCAAGCATGAAAAGGCAAGATGCTCATTTTGGGGCCACTGGGGTGGTGCTCCCTGTCTGTGTGCACAGCTCGGCCTTGGGAGTGGTTCCCAAATGTCCTCAGCTGAGCACAGACTTCTCCCTGAATTAAAATAAAATTACACCTTGCTCTTGGAGTGGGAGAAAAGTGGAATTATTCCAGGCTCGCACTACCAAAAAAGTTATAAAAATTGATATAAAAATGGGACGTAAAAAGTTGATGTGAAATTCTCCCAGCCCACGCTGAGCTAAGCCAGGTTTTGCTCCTCCAGGAGCATCTTTAGGCGCAGCTTTGCAGGGCTGGAGCTTTGTGCTGGAGCAGAGCCTGACTCTTTCCTGCTCTCTTTGCAGGTCAGCAAAACTGGAGCAGAGGGGGCAGTTCTGGATGAAGCTAAAAATATCAATAAGTCTTTGTCTGCTCTGGGCAATGTGATCTCGGCCTTGGCAGAGGGAACTGTAAGTAATCCTGGCTGGGGGTGAGGAAGGGGCTTTATTTACCTGCTTCTTTGCCATCCACAGGGGAAAAAAGGAACTAACATTTCAGCTCTGAAGGGAGAAAATACTGGCTGTTAGTAAAATACTAACAAACAAAATATTGTCACAAACCAGCGGCAGTTTTTCTGTTCTGCCCAAGATGAGGAATTAATTCTCAGTGATGGCACTGGAGCAGCTCCCAAATCTGGGCACAATCACAACAAATTGTGGCTCCTGCCAGCACAGACTCAGCTCCTGTCTTGGTTTGGAAAGCCAGGTGTCTGCTAAGGAAGGCAGGAGCCTCCCCTGAAATGGAGAATGTGAACCCTCCCCACCCCTGAGAATTGCTATGAATTTTAAATTAAGGGGCTCTCAGGCAAAGATATGGGAACAGGAAATAACAGTTCTTTAATAGGGAAGAAATGGATAAAATAAACACTGCAGTGAACTAAACCAACACTGCCAGAGCCAGAGCACAGCCTGACACCCTGTGGGTCAGGGTGCTGGCAGCAGTGCCATTGGAATTGTGGCTCAGCCCTCCTGCAGTGCCAGGGCTGGTTCTGCTGGAGCAGGGATCCTGTAGCAGTCCCATTCCCATTGGAATTGTGGCTCAGCCCTCCTGCAGTGCCAGGGTGGTTCTGCTGGAGCAGGGATCCTGGAGAAGGGTTCAGTCTTCCTCTGAAGATCCAGGGGAAGAGGCAGCTGCTGCTCCTCTGGGAAATCCAGTGGAGAAGCCGTGCTGGTGTTCCACAATCTCCAGATTCTATCCGGGTAGGAATGCTTGGCTCCTCCCCCTGGGCTCACATCTCCCAGTGGGATGCTGCAGCTCTTATCAGCCATGCAGGGACATTCCATGGCCTGTTATCAGCAGGTGTCTGCCCAGAGGGAGGAGTGGGTGTGGAAGAGATAAGAGAACTGCCCACTGAGCAGCAGACAGCTGCCATGCAGATGGTGGTAGAATGCATCTTGCCCTGCAGTCTGGGACAGCTCCTCTCTGGTTAAAAGAATTGTTCTTGTCCTTTGCTTGTGTTTGGATTAGAAAACCCACGTTCCCTACCGAGACAGCAAAATGACCAGGATCCTGCAGGATTCCCTGGGGGGGAACTGCAGGACCACCATCGTCATCTGCTGCTCCCCCTCCATCTTCAACGAGGCCGAGACCAAGTCCACGCTGATGTTTGGCCAGAGGTGAGTCCCATGGGAGCAGCCTGGATGCATCCCTCCTCCCATGGAATCCAGAGCTTTTTTTGGTAAAAAAATCTGGAGAGCTTCAGAGAGCTGGCTCTTTATTCCTGGTGATTCCAGGAAAATCCTCCAGGAAAATCGGGGTTAATGTTGGAGCAGCTGCTCTGCTTGGGAGCACAGTGGGGAAGGGTTGGGCAATGCATGGAGGGATGTTTAGAAGGGATTTTTGAATTCCTTCCTGGTTGATTTTCCTGCAGAAAAATTAAGATGTTATCTTAATTCCTTGAAATTTTATGGGAAAGATAAAATCACAGTTTCCTGTGGAAAAATTCAGTTTTGCTTTATTGGAGATTTCAGAAAATCCAAATTTTGTTTTATTTGTGTAGTAGCAGAAAGGAAGAATACCACTTAGGACTGTGCAAAATGAAATTTAGCAGCTCTAGAACACAATACATTTGTCTTGCTGTGAAAATGGGTTGTTTTCCACCACATCTCATTTTTGGCTTGCTAAGAGAGATAAAGGCACTGGGCAGTTTTCTGTGGAAAAATTCAGTTTTTCTTTATCTAACAGTGCTGTTGATGGTTTTAAGAGTTGTCTTCTCCTTGACTTCCACCTCAGGGATCATTGGTATGGCTGCAAAAAATATCTTTAAAAATTAGGAAAATTAAAGAGTGTGGACAGCTTTGAGAGCTTGCCATGGTAGCTCATGGACCTGATGTTTGGATGGTCTGGACAATTCAGGAACAAAAAATATGGAAGGATCCAGAAAGAATTACTCTTCCTTGAGTGTTTATTGACAAGAGTGATGTGAAATGCGTTGGGAAGGTTTGCAGAAATAGGTCAGGCTCATTATGTAATTACTGCTTTTGTGGTAATTGAGGAGAACTGGGATCCTTTGGAAAATTCCTTGTTTTGTTTGATTTGTGTAGTAGCAGAAAGGAAAAATACTGGCAAGTTAGGAGTGTTTAGAGAGAGGTGAACAGTTTGAGGATGCAGCAGCTTTGTTTAAAATTGGGTTGTTTTCCAGCTCGTGGAGCTTCTGGACTGCAAAAAGAGGCAGTGGCCATGAGCAAAATCAGGTTTAAGGGGTCCTTTGTAGGTTTTTTCCCCCACTGTGAGCTGAACATGGTTTTTAGCTACTGAAGATCCAAATTTCTACTGATCAGATTGTGTCTTGAGCAGAACCAAGTGTCCTGAGGTGCAGGAATGAAATCAAGGGCGTGAACAACTCTGAACTCCAGCTTCCAAGTTCAGTTTCAGTGTACGTTCCCCCTGGCTTCATTCCTCTTTCCAGTAATGAGTAAAATTTGCCTTTTTGGGGGGCAAGGCAGTTTTCTGACTGACTCTGCACATCCTGGCTAAATATTGAACAGTTTCCTGGGAGGAGGAACATTTTGGGGGTGATCCTCACTGAGGACCAGGGTGGCAGTGCAAGAACTGGGAAAACAGGGAAATATTTATGAGGCACTCCTCATGGACAGCAGCTGAATTTCCAGGGATTGTCAGGAAGGAGATAATTTGTATTTCCCTGGGAGGACTGGTGCTCTCTGCAGAGCAGCCCATGGATTATCCATGCACAACATTCTCTGGCAGGATTTTGGGTGGGAATGGTGGGAATGGGGGTTCTTTTCCAGGCTCTTGGGTTCTTGTGTCTCATTTTCCTGATGTGACACAGCTGAGGAGCTCAGTGGCATTAAAGGGAAGGTCCATGACTCATGGCTGGTTTTTCCTGGGAAAAGAAAGAATTATGTCACCATTAAAATAAATGTCAGGAGTGAAATCCATCTTCAGAGGAGCTCTTGTACCAATCAAACTGTACAAGTGCTCCTTTGATAGTAGTGAATCAGCTTTTTCTCTTTCTACTCCATCTTTTCTGGTGTTTTTATCTCATTTTCAATTGTGGTTGTCCGTAAGGGGTTCATCCATCATCAGGAGAATCTTCCTGGTGTGGTGGGGTTTTTTATCCCTGGTACAGTTAAATCAGCAGAAACTTGAGCTGTGCTTTTAGCAAAGTGTAAACCCTGACCATTAGGAAATTATTTTAAATGCACAAGATTATTTAAAAAATACTTTTAAGGTAATAAAAGTCCTGCTTGCCACAGAGTGCAAATCACTGGAGCTTTATAAACTGCTGAGGGCTTATCTGTTATCCTTTCCCTTATCTGCTTTATCCAACAACACTGGAGGCATTGGAAGGGACTCACTGACTGAGCAGTGAAGGGCAAAGATCTGAGGCTTTCCTAATTCATCATGATTGGTTGGGTTTCCCTTTTCCATGTGGATTTGCTGGAGTAGGTGCTGGGCATTGTTTTCTGCTTGCTTTGCATTCCCTGGCACAATTGGTTGGGTTGGGTTGGAGCTGAGCACTTTCAGAATAATAAAGTGGTGGTGGCTGTTAGGAGGCTTGAAATTTGGGATATTTTTGCCTAGGGAGGCAGGAACTTCCTTTTCCCTTTTCCCTTTTCCCTTTTCCCTTTTCCCTTTTCCCTTTTCCCTTTTCCCTTTTCCCTTTTCCCTTTTCCCTTTTTTTCCCTTTTCCCTTTTTTTCCCTTTTCCCTTTTCCCCTTTCCCTCTTTCCTTTCCTCTTTCTTTTTTCCTTTTCTCTTTCTCTCCTTTCCTCTCTCCTTTCCTCTCTCCTTTCCTCTCTCCTTTCCTCTCTCCTTTCCTCTCTCCTTTCCTCTCTCCTTTCCTCTCTCCTTTCCTCTCTCCTTTCCTCTCTCCTTTCCTCTCCCTTTCCTCTCCCTTTCCTCTCCCTTTCCTCTCCCTTTTCTCTCTCTTTTCTCTCTCTTTCCTCTCTCCTTTCCTCTCTCTTTCCCCATCCTGGACACTTCTAGAGATGAGGAATCCACAATTTCCCCATTCATTTCCCTCTGTATGATGGAAAAATTCCCAATCCCCACGGTTGCACTGGGATAAAAACCCCAAAGCAGCTGCCCTGGGATGTGTTTGCAGGGCCAAGACCATCAAGAACACGGTGTCTGTGAACCTGGAACTGACAGCAGAGGAATGGAAGAAGAAGTATGAGAAGGAGAAGGACAAAAACAAGAGTTTAAAGAATGTTATCCAGCACCTGGAGCTGGAGCTGAACAGGTGGAGGAATGGTAGGTGCCAGAAATTGGGAGCTGGGCGTGTCTGCGTTGAATTCTTGGCCTAAATCACAATTTTTATTAATTGTGTCTGGCCACTAAATCTAAATTCACATTATAACTCACAGTTCATAATAATCATGGAAGGTGAAGAAGCAAACCAGCAGCCATTTGTGGGAGAAACCAGTGAAAATGCCAAAATTGCTGATTTCAGGGTAGAGAACACAGGAGGCAGCACTAATGTGAATATTGTTAATGATAGTAATAAAAAAGGAAAAAATGTCATTATATTTGGGTTTTTTTTTTAATACCTCTGCTCCTCAGTTATGAGAATCATTGTGCTTTAAGGTAATTGGACCTTGGCTTTGGGGGTTTTTTATAATTGAATTTCACATTAGAATAATTAGTCCTTTAGTACAATGACAGGGAGTGGCATCTGCTTGGAAGAATCACCATTTGTCTGCTCCTGTGGCTTCTAAATGAAGTTTTTTGTTGAGATCAGCCAATTTTCTGATTCAAAACGTGGGGAATTGCTGTTCAGGGTAGGTTGTAACATCAGCTGTAGGATGGTACAGGAGGCAGAATATGGGTACACACAAATGAAAGAATTTTTATTGAAAACCAAATTTTAAAAACATAATTTAGTCTGCAACATTGGCAGACAATTTTAGCAAACCAGCCTTAGGTTGAATTGTTTATTTCACATTTTAAAAATCAACCAACAATAAAAAAAACACAATCCAAAGAATATTTTTTTTACAAAAGCCTGGATGGATCTTTTTTTTTTCAAATATCCTCCTCCCCTCCCTGAGTGCTGCTGTTACCCAGCAATGCATTCAAAAGATTATTGATTTCTTGTCTGACCTTGTGCACTCCCATCCCCTGGAAGGATGGAGGCTTTCTACAAAGGGAACTGTCCCAGCCATTCCATCTTGGATGATATTCCACCAGCACAGCTTACTCCAGGAATTGAGGATTTATTCTACAAAAGAAAGGGATGGCAGGGAATGGCTGAGCTGAGCATTTCAGCTTCCAGCTGCCCAATTTTTCTGTGTTTTCCAGGCAGGAGGTTCTCATCCAATGAGTGAGAAATTACACATTCCTTTTGGGAATGTTTAATCCCAAAATGTTTATCCTGGTGGATTCTCCACAGCCCGAGGAACATTTTTTGTGCACAAGGCATTCTGACCAAACCCACCTTTCCTTCCCTGCTCCAACAGCGAAAAATCAATTCCCATTTCCCTCATTAATAATAGAAAATGCCACTAAGCCTTCAGAAATAGGGCAGAAAACATTTGGAGTCAAGTACCTTGAGAGAGGTGATGCTGCTTGATTTCAAATCCCACTTTTTCCATGCTTTCAGCTGGGCAAAAAATCATCCTGTGCTTTTTCTTGCCCTTTTTGTTTTGCTCTGAGGCCCCCTCAGCCTTTCTGGGCTTTGATCTATTGGTCCTGGTGACCTGTTCCCCTGCCAGTGAGATAAATTGGCAAGAGGAATGGCTGGTAAAGCTTTCAGGAGCTAAAATATTGGAATTTTTTCCTGGAAAAGGAAAAAGCCTTTACCCTTCCCACCCCCTGAGCAACATGTGCAGCATCCAGGGGCTTCCCCAGCCTCTGGTGAGGGTGGATTTAATTTCTGCCATGAGCAGATCACCCATCCCTCATCTCTGAGCCTGTAATTGTAGCCCAGGGCTGTTCCTGAAGGAAATATTCCTTGGGGACAGGGATTTTGTGGGAAGTGTGTCTGCTGTGCACAGGCAACCTCTGGAAGTTGATGTTTGTGCTGGAATTTGCAAGGTAAATTTGAATATTGTTTTAAACTCGGCTGTGCTGGTCCATCCTGGAGGAAGAGATTTTTAAATGCCAGCAGATTTTGGGCTGGAATCTGGGGGGATTTCCCTCCTTTTTTACACCTCTGTTAATCCATGGAGCTAATCCTGACTATCAAGGGAGTGAAAGGAGAGCCAGGAGTTCCTTTTAGTGTTCAACCTGCTGCTGGATTTTATGGGATCATCAAGATTGGAAAAGACCTCTTGGGGTCCATGTGAGGCCTTGTTCAGGCTGCCCCAGAGCAGAGCTGAAAAATAAAGCAGGGATTTATTCCAGGATCTCCTCCATGGATCCACCTGGGGCAGCACCAGAGCCCAGCCAGGGCTGCCCCCAGGATGACCCAAAATGGCCCCAAAATGCACGAGCGCTCCCGGGGTCCCTCCCTGGGATCAGCTCTGCTCCATTTGCACCTTGCAGTTCATTGTCCCAGCCCAGCTTTAGCCCAGGCACTCCCACCCTGCTCGTTTTTCTCTCTCCAGCCCACGTTGGTTGTTGTAGTTGAGGCAGAGACAGCACAAAGCAACACACTCCATCTTCAGAAGGCTTCAAACTGGTTTTATTCTAGCATGCATGCTTTTTATACATTCCTACAAAACTCCTAAGTTTACACTTCACTCATTGGTCACGAGAAACAAACAAAGAGCTCATTGGGACAGGCAGCTGCAGGTTTCTCTTATTGATCCTTCTTTCTCTCTTGGTTTCTATGTCAAAGGCCTTGGTAGAAAATTCTTTCGGGGTAAAAATGGATCCTCTTGTCAAACTTCTCTGTGGCTCACAGAAGCTGCTGTAAAACCTCTTCCACAGTTGTTTGGGCTCTTGGGAGCACAAACCTGAGATTGGGCTCATTTGTCCTTGGTGCCCAGCTGGAGCAGGAATTGTTTTGTCTCCCTGCTCTGTGCACAGAGCTCAGCAGCGCTGAGTGTGAAGCTCAGAGCTGCACACTGAAGCAGCACAGAGCCTGGAACACAGAAAAGTCAAACCTGAGGCATCACATGGAGTTTGCATTTCCATGGGACCATCACCCTCACGAGGGTGGCCACCTCCCCACACCTTTCATTGTCATTTGTATCCCTGGCAGTGGCACAAAGCCCTTCCTTGGCCAGGAATGCCCATCCTGGAGAAGCCCTGGATTTGGGATTGCAGGATTTTCATGAGCTGTGCTCCCTGCAGGAGAAGCTGTGCCTGAGGAGGAGCAGATCAGTGCCAAGGACCAGAAGAACCTGGAGCCTTGTGATAACACCCCAATCATTGATAACATCGCCCCCGTGGTCGCCAGCATCTCCACAGAGGAGAAGCAGAAATACGACGAGGAGATCGCCAGCCTCTACAGGCAGCTGGATGATAAGGTGGGAATGCTGGATTCCAGGTGGGAATGTTGGATTCCATGGGGGAATGTTGGATTCCATGCTGGAAATGTTGGATTCTAGGTGGGAATGTTGGATTCCATGGGGGGAATGTTGGATCCCATGGGGGGAATGTTGGATTCCGTGGGGGGAATTTTGGATTCTAGGTGGGAATGTTGGATCCCATGGGGGAATGTTGGATTCCATGCTGGAAATGTTGGATCCCAGGGGGGAATGTTGGATTCCATGGGAGAATGTTGGATTCCAGGTGGGAATGTTGGATTCTAGGTGGGAATGTTGGATTCCAGGTGGGAATGTTGGATTCCATGGGGGAATGTTGGATTCTAGGTGGAAATGTTGGATTCCAGGTGGGAATGTTGGATTCTAGGTGGGAATGTTGGATCCCATGGGGGAATGTTGGATCCCATGGGGGAATGTTGGATTCCAGGGGGGAATGTTGGATTCCATGGGGGAATGTTGGATTCCATGGGGGGAATGTTGGATCCTTGCTGGGAATGTTGGATTCCAGGTGGGAATGTTGGATTCTAGGTGGCAATGTTGGATTCCAGGTGGGAATGTTGGATCCCATGGGAGAATGTTGGATTCCAAGTGGGAATGTTGGATCCCATGGGGGAATGGACAATTCTTGCCAAGATTTTTGTATTTTTGCTCTATTTCTTCTATTTGTGTCTTTTTGCTCTATTTTTTTTTCTATTTGTGTCTTTTTGCTCTATTTTTTTTCTATTTGTGTATTTTTGCTGCTGTTCCTGTTGTTTCTAACTGGAAAACATTGGAATATTCCAAATACTGCATAAAAGCAGATCCTGTCAGCTCTGCACCCCTTTCCCTGTGCAGACAGTGCTTGGGAGCACTCTCCAGGAAATCAGAGCCCAGTTTCCTGATAGTTGTGTTTGGGAGCACTCTCCAGGAAATCAGAGCCCAGTTTCCTGATAGTTGTGTTTGGGAGCACTCTCCAGGAAATCAGAGCCCAGTTTCCTGATAGTTGTGTTTGGGAGCACTCTCCAGGAAATCAGAGCCCAGTTTCCTGATAGTTTCAAGTCCAGGCTTTCCCTTTTCTTCAGTGATTCGTGTAAAATCCCTCAGCAAACTGTGGTGTCATCTTGGAGTCACCAGAGGGAAAAAATCCTAGAATTTTAAGGGAAATACACCCCATCCCCTTTTGTTTGTGTGGTTGGAGCTGCAGGCACAGCCCAAAAGGCTCATTTATTTGTTTATTTCTTTGCACAGCTGGAGGGACATCAGTGGCACTTAAAGCTCTCAGCAATTCCCTTCTCCAGCCATTAAGAGCTTTGGCTTGTGGGAAGATGAAAAGTGGGGGAAAAAAAGGCCCAGAAAAAGCCCATTCACCACCCTGGATGAGAGCAGCAAAAAAAAAAAAAAAAAAAAAAAAGGCAGCTCTCATCATGAATCAATTTTAGAATTCACTTGTAATTAGCAGGAAAATGGCAGCAAAAAGCCCAGTGTGTCCCTGCCTGTTCATACTGAGGTTGGGCTGTTTGTGGGCACAGAGGGATTGTGTTTAAACCTGAATTTTGGTCTCCCTGCACAGTCTGGTGGCACTGCTGAAAAGAGCAGTTTTCTGTAAGAAATGACAGCTTTTCTCTGATTGCACTCTCCAGCTTTTCCATATTGATCAGGAAAAGGAAAAAAAAAATTCAGCCATTGTTTCACTTTGCTCATCCAAAGCAGCAAAGCCCAGTGAATTATTGTGGAGGGAACTGGAGCAGGTTTGGGTTTTTCCTTAAGCATAATTTGACACAGGACTGTAGGAAATGAGAAAAGATATTTGATCCCAAACACAGGGATCCAAACCCCAAAATATCACCATTTGTACCAGTCCTGACAGCTTTTACTGCAGAGCTCTGTGTATATTTATTTATTTTTTATGGTGTATTTATGTACATTTATTTATGTGTATTTGGTTTTATCCCCCCTCATACCACTCAATCATGCACAAAGTTTTATTCCCCTTTCTTTCCTAGAAATAGGAAATAAAAAGTGATCAAACGAGAGCTGTGAAAAGAAATTAAAAATCTCCACCCCTGTTTCATTGCAGGATGATGAAATCAACCAGCAGAGCCAGCTGGCTGAAAAATTAAAGCAGCAAATGTTGGATCAAGAGGAGGTAAGGAACTAAAATAAATAAACCAGCCTAAAAATGCCTTTACATTTTGCTCCTGAGCCCCTTGTTTAATGATTCTGTCCCAGCTGTTCACGTGAACTGGCTAAAATTCAAGTGGAAAAGGTGTCAGCCAGGCTTCAACCTGAAATTTCATCATATTCTCATTAAGCCTTGATAAAAGTCCTTGAAATAACAATCCCTCCTGCTGGGAAGTGATGCTGGAGGTCCAAGGTAGGAGTGGGGCCAGGACTTTTCACTCCAAATGTGATTTTTGATGTGTCTGTGCCCATTCAGGTGTGCAGGCACGATGGACTACAGGCAGTCAGAGATTTCCTGAGATGCAATCACTAATTATCATTATTTTGGCCATTGGAGACAGCAATCTGTGAGATGGAAAACCCTGCTGCCCCAGATTTGCTGTGAAATCTTGGATTGCTCATTCAAGCATTTGATTGCACTGTTTCTGTCCCTAAAATGAATTTTTCTTGGGTTTGGGATGGAGAACCTGAGCAGTAAACTCAGCCAAGCCATTCCCTTCCGTGAGCAGTTCTGAGGATGCAAAATGAGGCAGTGACACCAAATTCCCCAAATGTTGCTGTGATATTTCTCAGGGATGGCTTTTGTTGTGTATCCAGGCCCTCAGGAAGGGTTTCCAAGGTGTTATTAGAGAAAAAAACAATTTATGAACTTGTGTTCATCACTCAGGGTTTACCTGCCCCCTCTGGGGACTTGGCTGGGGGAATCTCCAGCTTTGTTTTTATTTTATTTTATTTTTATTTTATTTTATTTTTAAATTTAATTTATTTATGATGAAGCTCCTCATTGTCTTGCCACAGCTTGATTTGATTGCCCTGTGCTGGGCAATTAATAATAATAATAATAATAATGCACTTGAATTGCATTATTATATTTATCTGATATAATAAATTTAAATGATATAAAATATATAATAGTTTTATTATATAATAACAATAATGTATGTTATGATACAAGAATATATTGTTGTATTATGGTATTTTATTATAATAATTTATTTCCTGATGTCTATTAGGAGTTTATTTGTGTCACCTCACTTCTCCCATCTTTTTCACACCCCTTTTCTCCCCTGAGGCTGAATTTCCCCCACACCTGTGCCTTTGTTTTGGGGTGATGTTCATCCCTCCTGCTTGGGAGCAGAATTATTCCTCACCTCCTGTTCCAGTGCCACCTCTGGAAGATCAATCAGCTTTTCTGTGCCCATTTCCCCCTTTTTTTTTGCACATTCCTAGTCCAGCTTTGCTAAATCCCAAAATCTCTGCACCTGGTGCTGTCCAGAGCCTTTTTCTGCCTGGTCCCAGCTCTTGAGCAGCCCTTACCTTGGAAGGAGAAGGTGATATTTTATTATTCAAAGGTGATATTTTGTTATTCAAAGGTGATATTTTATTATTCAAAGGCGATATTATTATTCAGAGGTGCTATTTCGTTATTCAAAGGTGATATTTTATTATTCAAGGTGGTTTTCCCCACATCAGCTGTCCCTGGAGAGGTGATGAGCTCACTGATCCACCAGCAGCTGCCTCACTCTGCTCCCCCTAATTAACCAGCCCTTAGTTCTGCTTGATTAAGGCAGCAGGTTAATTATAAACCTGCTGCAGATGAGGCTGATTTTGGGGCTTTTTGGTGCCTTTTCACCTCTGGCTGCTGCTTCAGGTGGGTGTTTGGGGGGATTCTGGGTATTCCATGCCCAGGTGGAACAGATCCATGGAGTGCTGCAGCCCTGGGCCTTTTTCCTGATTTACAGCTCCTCTTTATGATGGCTTTTTGGTGGTTTTTGGAAAGCTTGCTCCATTTTTCCACACCATATCAGCCAGAATCTCCTTGTTTATGCTGCAGGTGACGCTCACCACTCCTTGAAGCCACACAGAAAATTCCTGAAGTAAATGTAAATAATAGCTCCATCTGTGTTTAGCAGGAAGATGATTTGAAGCTATTTTGTTGTTAAAATATTTACATGCCATCTGGCTCTGGCAATCCAATGGCTTTTTCCATAACGTGAGTGCACTTCTGAGGCTGCAGCATTACCAGGGAGATAAATTTCCCTTGCATCTGAGTCCTCTCTGGGCACGTGCCAGCCTCCAGAGCTGCCTGCCTGCTTTCCTATTTTCTACAGGCACTCTGAGCCAAAAAAAAAAAAAAAGCAAAAGCCATTTCTTCTGGGACATTCTGCTTTTTGGGTGGTCTGCTTGACAGAAGTGGGTTTTTTTTTGCTGGGGGTCTCACTCAGCTGCTGGGTGGGCAGATCAGGAGAAATCCACCCTAAACACTTCAGCAGGGAAGGTTTTATTGCACTGTCTGCAATATTATACCAATCCATAACCCATATTTCCTGGGAAGGAGTAAATTCCGTGAATGAATGCCCCAACTTTGCTGTTGGGATGAGCAGGAGGCCCTCCCACATCTCCTGCACTGCTTTTATCTGTTCTAATTCCCTATCTGATGTTTTCATGCCATGTCAAGCCCTGGTTTTGTTATTATTCTTGAAAGTGCAGTATTAGCAATAAATGTTAGGCGTCCCTTTTATTTATTTTCACATCATCCTGCAGTGCAGGGCTGCTGGTGGGGCTGGGCTTGTGCTGAGGACAGCACAGCTGAATTTTCAAAGCTTGAACATCTCACAGAGTGTTGCTGCAAGGGCAAGGGACAGCGACCTCCCACAACCACTGAAACCTCAGCAGGAAGCAAACAGTAAATTGAAGTTTTCCCAGCTTGGAAACACTCCCTAAAGTGCGTGTGTGAAGTCAGTATTTTCTTCTGAGATGAATATTTTCCCTCAGCAAACAGGAGCAGCTAATCTGTCCTCAGCATCATCCTTCAGATGAGAACTGAGAATAATCATCTTAGGTTTGCTTATCAGAATATTTCTGTGAAGCCACGAGGTCTTTGAGGCTGCCTCAGAGAGCCCTTTCCCCCAGCTCAGCTCTGAGCCCTGAGCCTCTGGTGAAACATTTGACTTGGTGGGATTTTTTTTTTTTTTTTTTGCTCTGAGCTGCAGCACTGGATTGAGGGCAGAAAATGTCTTTGGAGCTCTGATACTGCTCAAAGTCAGTTTCTGTGCCTCAGTCTTGGGTCCTAATAGGATTTGATGAAGATTTTTCTCGTTGAAGTTCAGAGCTTTTTTTTGTGCTTCCTTCAAACGCTTTTATGCTGGAACTGCTGCTGTTTTCAGGATTTCTCACGATTTGTGCTCACTCTTTTTTCCCCCTCTTTGCCTGTATTTCTCCTTTTCAATACTGCCTTTTGAAGGAGTTTCGGGGTCACTCACTGCTGCTGTGCTATTCCTCCCCAGCTTTTG
The DNA here is from genome assembly GCF_027477595.1 of Haemorhous mexicanus. Taxonomy (NCBI): domain Eukaryota; kingdom Metazoa; phylum Chordata; class Aves; order Passeriformes; family Fringillidae; genus Haemorhous; species Haemorhous mexicanus. The sequence continues at coordinate 2,018,900 of NC_082348.1, read as the reverse complement.
GCCTCCACCAGGAGGGATTATGAGAAGATCCAGGAGGAGCTGACTCGACTCCAGATCGAGAACGAGGCGGCCAAGGATGAAGTGAAGGAGGTGCTCCAAGCCCTGGAAGAGCTGGCTGTCAATTATGACCAGAAATCCCAGGAAGTGGAGGACAAAACCAGGACCAACGAGCAGCTGGCAGATGAGCTGGCACAGAAAAGTGTAAGAGCAGCTTGTTCACCCTCCTGGTTCTCTCCTTGCTCCCTAAGCATTCCCAAGGGGCTTCCCAAAAACCTGCTGGTGCCACCCTCTCTTCCCTGTCTCCATTAAACAACGAAATTAAGGGGATTCAGAAGCTGCTCTGTGGAAGGTGGTGGCAGATTGTGGCTCTTGCAGCAAGGGACTGGATGTGAGAAGTGGCCATCCTGTGTTTTGGATATTTAAAAGCTGTATTTTGCCAAGAGAGCTGTGAAAATCTGCCTCGTGCAAATGGCAGCGTTTTGTGGTTTTCTGGACTCTGTGCTGCGGAGCTGGGATTTTGCAGGGAGCCAGGGGATCTCAAGGAAGGAAGCAGGAAAAAAAATTAATCGGCTTTTTCAGCTCTGATGTGTCCTGATCTTAAGCAAAAAATGGGATCTGAGGAAAATCAAGATTGGTTTAGTAGCTTAAAGCACCCTTTTCCCTTAATTCATTACACCGACTTAAGGAGCCGTTGTTAACAGATCTGTTTCATTAAAGACTTTGTTATCTCCCCCAGTAAACCAGATTACCACGAAATCCATTGGAAAAAATTGAATTTTCTATCCCTCTCTACCTATTTCCCTGCGATTAACCTCCTTTGATGTATTATGCAAATCAGATTCTTAGCGGATTTGCTACATTTAATAGATCTAAAGTAGCCTTTGGTGGCAAGGGAGTTGTGAAAGTGGATTATGCCAAGGTGGAACTGGATGTGTCACTACATTGTGCCAGCAGGCATGAGGAAAACACCCCATGAAAACTGCCCAGCCTGCAGAGGGGAGGGTAATTCTTGTTCTCAAACCTTTCCAGAGTGCCCTGACAGCGACCCAGAGGGAGCTGGGCCAGTTGCAGGAGCTCAGCAACCACCAGAAGAAGAGAGCCACGGAAATCCTGAACCTGCTGCTGAAGGACCTGGGGGAGATCGGCGGAATCATCGGCACCAACGACGTGAAAACCGTGCGTGGCCTTTGTGCTTTGGCCTTTGGGCTTTGTGTTTGGGCTTTGTGCTTTGGGCTTTGTGCTTTGGGCTTTGGGCTTTGGGCTTTGTGCTTTGGGCTTTGTGCTTTAGGCTTTGGGCTTTGGGCTTTGGGCTGCCCCAGCTCCTCCTGCAGGGAGACACCCCAGCCAAGCAGGGAGTCCCACAGGGGCTCGCCTTGCAGGGGACTTAAAGCTCTTCTGGTTCCAAATCCCCTGCCTGGGACAGGGACACCTTCCCCTATCCCAGGCTGCTCCAGCCTGGCCTTGGGCACTGCCAGGGATCCAGGGGCAGCCCCAGCTGCTCTGGCAATCCCAGCCCAGCCAGGAATTCCCAGTTCCCAATCTCCCACCCATCCCTGCCCTCTGGCAGTGGGAGCCATTCCCTGGGTCCTGTCCCTCCAGCCCTTGTCCCCAGTCCCTCTCCAGCTCTCCTGGAGCCCCTTCAGGCCCTGCCAGGGGCTCTGAGCTCTCCCTGGAGCCTTCCCTTCTCCAGGGGAACATTCCCAGCTCTCCCAGGCTGGCTCCAGCCCTGGGAGCATCACAGGTGTGGAATGTGTGGATCCAGCAGTGCCTGTCCCAGGACACTCTGTGTGAATCCTGGCTGAGCACACAGGAGGACACTGCAGAGCTCTTTGTCTGGCTGGGAGTGATGCCTTGTGAAGGCTGCCCTAGAACAGAGACTAGACAGAGCTAAAGAATAAAGCAGGGATTTATCAAGAGGCCAGCTCAGTAAATACCCCAAGATATCAGAATTACGAATAGGAATAATAAAGGAATAACAAATCCCCTCCTTGAGGACTGGGAACTCATAAAAGAATGAGAAAATTCCATTCCTCTGCAGGGGAGCCAAGGTGTTGAGGCTGCAGGAAAACCAGGGAGGGGACAGGTGACAAAGCAGGACAGGGATTGTGACAGAGGTGATCCCACAGGAATGGGGGTGATGCCTTGTGCAGGCTGCCCCAGAGCAGAGGCTGGGCAGAGTCCCAGAATAAAGCAGGGATTGATTCCAGGATCTCCTCCATGGATCCACCTGGGGCAGCACCAGAGCCCAGCCAGGGCTGCCCCCAGGATGACCCAAAATGGCCCCATAATGCACGAGCGCTCCCGGGGTCTCTCCCTGGGATCAGCTCTGCTCCATTTGCACCTTGCAGTTCATTGTCCCAGCCCAGCTTTAGCCCAGGCACTCCCACCCTGCTCGTTTTTCTCTCTCCAGCCCACGGGGTTTGTGCTCCTGGGCTGAGATTTGGCTCATTTGTCCTTGGTGCCCAGCTGGAGCAGGAATTGTTTTGTCTCCCTGCTCTGAGCACAGAGCTCAGCAGCGCTGAGTGTGAAGCTCAGAGCTGCACACTGAAGCAGCACAGAGCCTGGAACACAGAAAAGCTAAACCTGAGGCATCAGGAGAGGCTCAGTGTCTGGGCTCACAGCTCCCACAGTTATTCCCAGCTCAGTTTTTGGGGCCAGAGCCCGTCTGAGAGTCGCTGAACTGATTAATGGGAGGTCTGGATTCCCCCCAAACAATACACACGTAGCCCAACTCCTTCCCTAGCTGGCATGACTCAGAATTCTCAGAATATGCAAATACTGACTTCTGAGGTGGCCAGTTTTTGATCTGAAGCTTGGTGCACGTTTTGGTCAGCCCTGCTTTGAGGTTTGCCTTTGTGTGGCTCTGTGGGGTTTGGGGATACAGTAGAGGAGGGGGCTGCTCACTTTGTCACATTTGTAGAAGAACAAAATGATGATTTCAAAGAAAATATTTGTATGGTCATTGCTAGATGGCAGCAATGGAAACTTTCCATGGCCTGGAGAAATCTCCTTGGTGGTGTTAATGCCATCCTTGTCTATTTAAAACCCCATGAAAAATAGCAGTGGTTGAAAGTGGCTAAATTCATTTTTGAGATGTATGAAAACTCCTTGCAGTACATTTTTCATACTTTTAGTTCACTTTTTGTTGTCCTCCTGCCAAGGCTCTCTCAGGCCAGCAGGAGCTCCAGCCTGTCCTGCTGCAGAGGACACAGTCCCTGCTGTCCCTGAGGTGCTGCAGATTGCAGCCTTCGGAGATGTCACAGCAGCCTCTGGTGGCCGCAGGAGCCGGGATGGGAGAGGAAATTCTGCAAATGGAGGCAGAGGCAGTTTGGTACAAGTTTTTGTAGGAACTGAGATGTCAGCACTTCAGGGGGCAGCTGCCAGTGAAAATCAGGCCAGACTGAGGAGCTTTTTGAGAGTAATTTCAAATTTGTTGGCAATTAGCATCTTTTCCAAGTGTGTCTAATCTCAGAGCAGACTGAAAATTTTGGAAGAAGTATCATTTTTCAGGATTTCTGGGAGAAGAAGCAGCACATGTTCCCTTCCCCTTGGCAGTGCTGGGAAAAAAGGGGAAGCAGATGAAGTTGAGCTGTGTTACTGCTCAGGGAGAACCTGCACAGCTCCCCAGTGGAATCTCCTGAGCTGGAAGGGACCCACAGGATCATGGATCCAGCTCCTGGCCCTGCACAGACACCCCAAAACCCCACCCTGGGCACCCTTGGCAGTGCTGTCCAAACCCTCCTGGAGCTCTTGGGAATGTGCCATTCCCTGGGGAGCCTGGGCAGTGCCAGCACCCTCTGGGGGAAGAGCCTTTCCCTGATGTCCATACCAATGCCTGGATATGATATTCCTTCACGCAAATGTGAAATATCCACGATAAATGAAATATACAAGATAAAAGGACAAATCAAATCAAAAAGTCTGAAGGAAGGTATCTCCTTAATGTAATAAGCACTCATTGCTTTGTGAAAAGATCCCAATTCTGATATTTCTGTCCTCCAAATCCGAGTTTTAAGTTTTCAGAAGTAGCTTATGCTCTTCTCCCCTGCTCCAAACTCTCTTTCTGAAATGGCCCCTGGCCTGTGAAGCCATGCCAAAGCGCAGAGCCAGCCTGCAGGCTGCTTCCCAGAGCAGGAGCAGCTCTGGGTGCGAGCGGCTGGCCCTCCCCGTGTGCTCAGTTGGCAGATGTGAACGGCGTGATCGAGGAGGAGTTCACCATGGCCAGGCTCTACATCAGCAAGATGAAGTCGGAGGTAAAGTCCCTGGTGAACAGGAGCAAGCAGCTGGAGAGTGCCCAGATGGACTCCAACAGGAAGATGAACGCCAGCGAGAGGGAGCTGGCAGCCTGCCAGCTCCTCATCTCCCAGGTGGGTCTGCTCCTGCCTGCTCCTGGCCCTGGGGCCCTCCCAGCTGGGCTGGTCTGAGGGTTTGGGGATGAGGTGGGAGGTGAGAATTTGGCTTGGAGCTTTCAGAAGGCTGATATATTATAATATCATATTATATTGTAATGTTATATATTATAATACAATAGTACATTGTAGTATTCTATAATACAATATTATAATATAATGTCATGTAATATAATATAATATAATATAATATAATATAATATAATATAATATAATATAATTATATTATATTATATTACATTATATTATAGTATATTCATATCATAGTATATCATATAATATAATATAATATAATATAATATAATTATATTATATTATATTACATTATATTATAGTATATTATATTATAGTATATTCATATCATAGTATATCATATTATATTATATTATATTATATTATATTATATTATATTATATTATATTATATTATATTATATTATATTATATTATATTATATAATATTATATCATATTATATTATATTATATCATATTATATTATATCATAATATATCATATTATATTATATTATAATATATTATATTATATTATAATATATCATATTATATTATATTATAATATATCAGCAATATAATATAATATAATATAATATAATATCACATTACATTATTCTAGTATATAATATTATATTATATCATATTATATCATATATCATATCATAGTATATAATAAATCATATTATATTATAGTATATTCATATCATAGGATATCATATTATATTATATATCATATCATATCCATTACATTATAGTACACTATAGTATATTACATTATATTACATTATATTTGATTATATTACATTATATTACATTACATTTTATTATATTTTATTATAGTATAGTATGATATATGATCGTATATGATTGATAGTATATGATATGATATCATTTTATATCATATCAAATCATATTATATTATATCATATTATATTATATTATATCATAGGATAGGATAGGATAGGATAGGATAGGATAGGATAGGATAGGATAGGATAGGATAGGATAGACTCTCTCTCAGCTCCTTCCCAGCCATCCTGCTCTGAGTTCTCCCAGCCATCCCCTCAGGATGTGGAAATTCCCTGTTTCCTCTCCCTTCCACGGGCCAGCTGTCCCTGGAGTCCCAGGGCAGGGCTGTGCTCTCCCGTCTCACCGCTGTTCCTTGTCCTTGAAGCACGAGGCGAAGATCAAATCCCTGACAGACTACATGCAGAACATGGAGCAGAAGAGGAGGCAGCTGGAGGAGTCCCAGGACTCCCTCAACGAGGAGCTGGCCAAGTTACGCGCTCAAGGTACCGCTCTGGGCCTCATCACTGCCATCCTAGGAGACTCAGTTTTGTGTCTTAATCATGTCAGAAACTATAAAAACCCCACACAGATCCTTTACCAAACAGCACCAGTCAGTCTTGCTGAATATGCTGTATAATTCTGGATTTCTGTAAATAAGGATTTATCTAAGTTTCAGTTGTCCCTCTGCAACATCCCTGCCTTGTTCCAAGGCAAGCTGCTTCCCTCAGATGTGCACAAGCTATGTCTTTCCCAGCTGACTTCAGTTTCAAGGCTTCCAATTTAATGTGGAAAATGTGTAGGTATCAAAAGGAGCTCTTGTAGCTTTGCTAAGCTCCTGGGTTATATCAATTTATAACCTTGCAGCCTTAAAATCTTCCTGGATTTCTGCACAAGGGATTTTCCCTCTCTGGGGAAGCAGCAGGTGGGGACAAGACTTTTTAATTTTTAAAAAATTTTTTTATCATCCCCTGCATTGTTAGAACAGAATCTCTATTCCATCCCCTGGAATAAATTAAACTTAATGAAAAATCTAAAATTTAAATTTAAAATTAAAACTGTCTACACCTTTATACAGAAAAGATGCACGAAGTCAGCTTCAAGGACAAGGAGAAGGAGCACCTGACACGACTCCAGGATGCAGAGGAGATGAAGGTAGCTTGGCACAGTGGAAATTTGGAAGGAATTTCTTGGTGAGATTGTTCATTGGGGTGGAATTTCGTCTTCCTGTTCACATGGTAAAAATTACATTGATTCACCTCTGTGTTACACTAATATTTTGCTGCTGGAGCTCTGCTGGAAGTCAATTTGCTCAGTAGTGAATGAGGCTGCTGGGGTTAATATCATTTAGGTACTTGTAAATTTGATTTTAAAAGAGGCTGCTTCCCCAAAGTTCTGCTGGAATTCTGATTATCTCCTGGAAATAATAGTAAAATATATAAACCCATTTTCTGGTATTTTTCCTTTGGAATGCCAGGAAATGTTTGCAATAATGAGTTGTTCTGATGGGGTTGCACACTGCAGACAAGGAAAAATACAGTTTTACAAGGAGGGTGATAGAGCTTTGCCAGCTGCAGAACTTTTCACTCCATTGTTAAAATTTTAAGTGATGAAAGCAGTTGTAAAGTGATTAAAGCAGTTGTGATTAAAGTGGTTGTACCTTACAGCTCCAAGGAAAAAAGCCAAGTTTGTGTTAGCAGTCTAAAGACATAAATTGAGTATTTTCCTGTTGCTTGAGGCATATTTACTCCTAGAATTTAAATTTAAAAACCAATTTCAATAGCAGGGCTGTGGATAAACAATTCTCAGAGGTTTGGGTTTTATTTCTGTCACAGGTAGAGCTGTACAAGTATTTCCTGGGTGGATGAATAGGGGAAATAAAAGAGGATTGGTGTAAAATCAGTGGCATTTGTGGCCAAGCCCTGGGTTTTCATGGGGTACTTTTTGCAAGAAAATTAGTCAAAATTGTTGTTTATCTGTTGCTAAAAACTGAATGAAAAGGTTGGACTAGCAGGCCCAGAGTTTAGTGGTGACAGAAGAAAATGCCAGGCAGATTCCTGGATGGATTTGGTGTTCCCCCTCAAATCCAGAGGCTGGGAAGAGGGAGCTGTGTGTCCCTGGCTGCTCTGACTCCCAGCTCTGTGTTTGCAGAAGGCTCTGGAGCAGCAGATGGAGAGCCACAGGGAAGCCCACCAGAAGCAGCTGTCCAGGCTGAGGGATGAGATCGAAGAGAAGCAGAAAACAATCGATGAAATCAGGGAGTAAGTTCACCCTCTCCAGCCCTCCTCTGTCCTGGGATGCTTTGGGCTTGGGTTGGTTAGGTTTGATGGATGTCTCTTTGCAAGCTCTGCCCTTACACGCAGCAGCCAACCCTGTAATTATTTTGCAGGGTGGATTACAGTGCCTAATTCTTTATTGGGGAGCTTTAACAAGGCCATAAAATTATAGGGAGCTTATAAAAAAGGGTGATGTTGCACCTGCAGGTCGGGAGGTGAGAGGAGCTTGGAGGAGGGCAGGTTTTAAAGGATCATGGGATCATTTGGGTTGGAAAATCCTTCAAGGTCGTCGAGTTCAGGCACCACTGAACCACGTCTCCAGGGAGGTTCTGAGATTCTCACAGTCCTGCCCCAGACCTTCTGAGAGTCTGGGTGACTCCAACAGCTCCCATTTTCACACATTTTTATATTTTTTTCCTCACTCACTAATGTGACTCTGTTATGCTTTGCTCCTGTGTTCTTCTTTTTCTAAAATCTAGTTGTTATTTTGTCATATTTATTGTGTATGGCCAAAGATTAATTCTAGGGAAATGAGGAAGCAAGGCAGAAAGATACCAACAACAATTTGGGCCCTCCTTTAAGGCAAACAAAGCAAACCACTGAATTTAGCCCTCCAATATTTTAAAATAATGTCCTCCAGGTTCTTTATGCTTCATTTCTTCCAGAGCTTTTCAGTAGAGAGTTACAGCTTTCCTTTTCCTCTGCCCAATCCCATTTTGTTTGTGGAGATTTACCTCCCTTCCTCCCGAGCTGGGCTGACTTTTCCTTTCACATTTCCAGCATGAACCAGAAGCTGCAGCTGGAACAGGAGAAGCTGAGTGCTGATTATGATAAATTAAAAATTGAGGACCAGGAAAGAGAAATGAAACTGGAGAAGCTCATGTAAGTGCACAGTTTGGTATCCCTGAACATCTTCATGTGTGGAAAACGTGCTAGGGAGAGGGATTTGTGTTGGAATATTCACACTGAAAATATGATTTTAGTAGCAAAGCCAGCAGGAGCTACTAACAAATAATTACCAATTACTCTCTATTTTTATACCACAAGCTTTTTAATAGTGGCTTTGACGACTACAAAAAGAGTTCATTACAGTTTTGATTTTATAAATATCCCAGCAAGTCTTAAATCTCTCCTTCCTTAATACACAGCAAAACAAGCATGAAAGAAGTTGGTAATTTTTGGTGGGGTTTGTTGATTTTTGGGGGGGGGTTAAAATCAGATGTTTGAGTAAAAAGCCTTTCCTGGAAATAAGAGAAAAATCCCATGTGTGGACACAAAGATGGAGGTGGTGACTTAGCCCTTCCAGGTGATAAAATTGGATATTTGGGGCAATCAAAAGCGTAATTAGAGATGTGCAATTTGCTGCCACTGCAGATGTGCTGCTCCAGGGGGGTGCTGGTTGATTCTCCTCTGTTTCTTGTGATTGATTTGTGTTCCATGTTGGGATCTTTCCAGACTCCTTAATGATAAAAGGGAACAAGCAAGAGAAGACCTTAAAGGGCTGGAGGAAACAGTGGTAGGTCTTAATTACACTTTATTCAGCTTTTCCCCCTATATCTGTATACCCTGGTGATAAATATTTTAATTTTTGAGTAAACAGCTTTGAACTACATAAATTAACATTAAAAAATGTTGTTTTTACCAATTTTGGAGAAATTGTTCTTTTCAGCGTGGTTTTGGGGCTGGCTGGGGTTTATTTTGTGGCATCCAGAGTGACTCCTAGAGAGAAAATCCAGAGTTCTTATCTCCTCTTACCAACTCAAATCCAAGGAGAACTTTTACACCAGAGCATCTGCTATGTCCTAGTCATTTGTGCTTTTCTAAAAATTATTGTTTTATTACTTTTATTCCAGGCAAGGGAGCTTCAGACTCTTCACAATCTGCGCAAGCTGTTTGTCCAGGATCTTACCACCCGTGTTAAAAAAGTAAAACTCTGCTCTTTTAAACCCAAATCTTCTCCTTTATGTGCAGCATTCTTGTGATTTGCTGGAAGCCTTTAGTGCATGCATTTACAAAATGGGATATTGCCTTTTTTAGTAGCAGTGAGAAACAAGATTAAAACTGTTCTGATGTTTATCAGCTTTTATTTGGTCCTAATTTGATAAGGAAAATGTTGGTGGGTGAGGGAAATAAACTTATCCAGTGCAGTTCAGCTACAAAATTCTCAAAGATGATGACCTTTAGAAATTATTTATGACTTGATTTGAACTATAACTATTTATAACTTGATTTTCCTATTCAGGATTCCCCCATACTTGTTCAGTAAATATAATTTTTTTTTTTTTTTTTTTTTTTGTGTAAGGGGAAATGTGATTCCTAAAAACCAAACAAAGAGTTAAAATAATTTCTCCTAAATTTGGAGCTCTGTAAGACTTTTCTGCCTTTGGGGAGCTCAGATTTCCCAAAGAGCTGAGCTTCTCCTTGAGTTTGTGCCTGGCTTTGCTGAGTGCTGCAATTTTGTGTGCAGAGTGTTGAACTGGATAGTGATGATGGAGGTGGAAGTGCTGCGCAGAAGCAGAAAATTTCCTTTCTTGAGAACAACCTGGAACAACTTACAAAGGTTCACAAACAGGTAAAGGCTCCTTTTCCCTCTTTTTTCCCTCTTTTTTCCCTCTTTTTTCCCTCTTTTTTCCCCTCCTTTTTCCCCTCCTTTTTCCCCTCCTTTTTCCCCTCCTTTTTCCCCTCCTTTTTCCCCTCCTTTTTCCCCTCCTTTTTCCCCTCCTTTTTCCCCTCCTTTTTTCCCTCCTTTTTCCCCCTCCTTTTTCCCCCTCCTTTTTCCCCCTCCTTTTTTCCCTCCTTTTTTCCTCCTTTCCACCTTCCTTCCTTTCTCTCCTTCCCTCCTCTCCCCTTTGCCTCCTATCCTTCCTGTCCTTCCTCCTCCTTTCCCTCCTTCCCTCCCTCCATCAAAACTTGCACTTTTGGAATATTTACAAGAGGAATGTTGGAAGGTAACCTGTCTGAGGAAAAGGTACCCAACAAACTCCTTGGGATCAGGAGTTAGAGCTGATCTTCCCACTCCCTGTACTTCTAGGAATGTGGTAGATAAGGACATTTTTTTTTCCTGTGAAAATAGATCTGTTTTGCCACTAGGAAATATAAAAAAAGCTGTTTTCTGCATCCCCACTTTGACTCCTGGCCTGAAGCTGCTCAGAGGCACCTTGGAGGTGGTTGGAGTGGGCTCAACCAGCAGGGTTTTCAATGAAAACAGTGGAATTGGGGTTTTCTGTGCAGCTAAAGGGCTGGTGCCTCCCTGAGGTGCTGATGTTGGTAATTTCTGGGCCTGTCCATTTATGTGTCCTCCCTCCTTTGTGGAATTCCAGTTTCATACAATCCCAGATCTGGAATTAAAGCCCATCCAGTCCCATGCTGCCATGTCCCACACTGTCCCAGGCTGCTCCAAGCCCTGTCCAGCCTGGCCTTGGACACTTCCAGGGATCCAGGGACAGCCCCAGCTGCTCTGGGCACCCTGTGCCAGGGCCTGCCCACCCTTGCAGGAAGAATTTCTCTCTAAAATCCCCTCTCCCACTATGCTGGAGCTGTGTCCCACCGTTCAGCATCACACCACAAAGCACTCAAGCTGTTTTGATTTCTTTTTTGAGCAGTGGCATAACACTGTGCACTGCACTCTCCTGATCTGTATTAGTGACCCACACTCCCAGATTTGCTTTAATTACTCCTGTGGAAGTGCCCAAAGAGCAGGAAGTGCTGGACTGTGACAAGTGTCTGCTAAGGTTTGGGGTTTTCAGATTCACAGGGAACAGATGGTTTCAAGACCTACTTTCTAAATGTGGAAACTGGGACATGTTCAGAGTGGTTCTTCTTTTACCATTTTGCCTTTTTTTTGCACTCGTTTCATGCATCTGCTGGGTTTCAAATATGGATTTTTATAGCTCTCATTAGCGTGTATTTACTCACAATCAACTTGAAATCCACATCTTGTAGGAAACTTGCAGAGAAAAGTGACATTGGACTTGATACCATCCTGCTTAGATCTTGTATCATAACTATTTCACACAACAAGGGTTCAGCACTTGCAGTAAAAGCACATTGTGACAATGTTTTTTTAGCTTGTTTGTGTTTTTCTCCAGCACTAAGCCTGGCCCAGCAGGTGCAAAATGCTCTGATTGTTAAACAACACACATCCTGTGTGAATGTCAGGACATGCTGTTGCTTTGCTGTATTATTAATGTGATTGTTAATCCACTTTTCTCTCCAGAAGAGGGAGAGTCACTCCTTTGGAGCAGATTTCTGTGGACTTCCAGCAGTGGTGTAATCTGTTCAGTAGAAATTGGGCTGGATTTTCTGCCCGTTTGCATCAGTTTTGTGTTTGTTCAAAACCAATCCTCTCGTGGCTGTTGCTGCGTGGGAGGTCAGATGTGATTTGTGTAATTGATAGACCTCGCTCAGCTTCATGTTAAACCGAGGAAGTGCACAAATTCAAAGTTGCATAGAATCATTATATTTGTAGCTACAGGCCTAAAAGGGATTTCTTAGTGAATTCCCAGTTTTCCCATGTGGCTGAGTAGGGAACACATCAGAAGTGATGAATTTGGAAGTGATCCCTGGTGTTGTTGTGAGATGTATTCAGCCATTATTATTTTAAAATAATGAGGTGATCAAGGACTTGCAAAATCCTGGAGATTTCTGTGTTCTGAGGAATTGTAGAGTTTCTGCTGCAGTTTTGGATGTGTAGAGAAGCACATCTGGCTGTCAAGTGCTCTGCAGTATCAGGGTTGGTTTTGGAGTCCTCATCTTTCAGGATCAGATCTGTGGAATCTTGTTGACTGGAATAAACTCTATTTTTCTTTGCTCTTTCTGAACAGTTAAAATGAATATCACTCCTCAGCCAGAGAAGTGAATTTTATGAGTAAGACTGAGCTTGGACGATGCTCTCAGGCACAGGGTGGGATTGCTGGGGTGCCCTGTGTGGGGTAAGGAGCTGGACTTGATCCTTGTGGGTCCATTCCAGCTCAGGACACTCTAAATTTCTATGTAACTTAGGATTTTTACATAAATTTCTGGAATAAACCTGTTTAATTTTAGTACATGACATATGCAGAGCATGGTGGTGTTTTCTCTCTGTGAGGGGACTTTTCCCACCATTTCTCTGAGGAGATTTTCGCCCCTTTCTTTTGACCTTGTTGGGTCCATTCCAGCTCAGGACATTCTAAATTTTTCTTTAAACTAAGCTTTTCACAATAATTTCTGGGAGAAATCTGTTTAATTTTTAGTATATGAAGAGTGTAGAGCAACCAGTGGCATTGCCTCCTTCCCCGTGAGGGGACTTTTCCCGCCATTTCTCTGAGGAGATTTTTGCCACTTTCTTTTGACCTTGTGGATCCATTCCAATTAAGACATTCTAAATTTCTCTTTAACCTAAGCTTTTCACAATAATTTTTGGTATACATTGGTTTAATTTTAGTACATGACACATGGAGAGCACGGTGGCGTTTTCACTCTGTGAGGGGACTTTTCCTGCCATTTCTCTGAGGAGATTTTTACCACTTTCTTTTGACCTTGTTGGTCCATTCCAGCTCAGGACATTCTAAATTTCTCTTTAAACTAAGCTTTTCACAATAATTTCTGGGAGAAATCTGTTTAGTTTTAGTATATGAGGAGTGTAGAGCAACCAGTGGCATTGCCTCCTTCCCTGTGAGGGGACTTTTCCCGCCATTTCTCTGAGGTGGTTTTTACCACTTTCTTTTGACCTTGTTGGTCCATTCCAGCTCAGGACATTCTAAATTTCTCTTTAACCTAAGTTTTCACATTGATTTCTGGGAGAAATCTGTTTAATTTTAGTGTATGAGGAGTGTAGAGCAACCAGTGGCATTTCCTCCTTCCCCGTGAGGGGACTTTTCCCGCCATTTCTCTGAGGAGATTTTCGCCCCTTTCTTTTTACCTCCTTTAACTTTGCACGGCTTTCCCTGCAGCTGGTACGTGATAATGCAGATCTTCGTTGCGAGCTTCCTAAGCTGGAGAAACGCCTTCGAGCTACGGCAGAGAGAGTTAAGGCCCTGGAGAGTGCACTGAAGGAGGCCAAGGAAAACGCCATGCGCGACCGCAAGCGCTACCAGCAGGAGGTGGATCGCATTAAGGAGGCCGTGAGAGCCAAAAACATGGCCCGGAGAGCACACTCTGCCCAAATTGGTGAGGACATGGAGCTAAAGGGGCTGCTCATGTGCTTCAGGCTGGGGCTGGTTGCTGGGGGTTCAGTGGAGGGAGAAAAAAATAGGGGCTGCTTCTCCTGTGCTGCACAGGAATCTTCAAAGGCCTCGGGTTTTTTTCATGGAATTTGCCCCACCTCGAGTTTAAAGAGGCTCTGTGTTCCACTGGGTAAATAAAGGGGCATAATGGGTCTTGTGTGCCCTTCTAGTGACCTGAAAACTTGTCTCCTTAAATTAGTCGCTCACTTTCTTCCTCCTCCTCCCCCTACATGCTCCCTTTCTGCTTTCATTCTTTCCTTGCCTTTCTGGACCTTGTCCATTTCTCTTTTTTCCCCCTGATTACTCCTCCATGTGATTCAATTCCAAAAAAATCTTCCTTTGTACTTCAGATATTGATATATCTCCAAGGCACAATGCAATGTGTGCACACAACAGAGGAATGGGGCAATTCTTGGAATGATTTGTTGGGATTAAAAAGGATAATAATTTAGATGGAGATGACAATATTGGGGTATTAAATCCCGAGGGAGAACCACACAGCACAAAGTGTCACCTCCTGAATGCTTCCTCTTGTAGGGAGCCATCCAAGCTTTGTCTTGACATCTTCTGGAATGGTGTAAATTGGACATAAAAATTGCCTCACTGCCCACCAAGTGACTTCCCTGTGTTGTTGGACAGTCCAGAATCTTTGTAGATCCAATGCATGGGAAGGTGGAAGGGCTCTGCCAGCAGGAAAAAGGATCTGCCAGCAGGAAAAAGGATCTGCCAGCAGGAAAACGGGTGTATTTGTTGTTGGCCAAAGCAGGGAGTGCTGTGTTCTGCACAGCTGGATCAGAAACCACTGAGTTGGGAAGCAATGGGGTTTCCCTTGGAGGAGAAGGGGAGGTGGGAAGCTAAAATGGGAAAGGTAAAATGTCCTGTTTGGTCCCTCCTTCCCCTGTGCAGCCAAGCCCATCCGCCCTGGTCACTACCCTGCGTCTTCTCCGACGGCCGTCCACGCCATCCGAGGGGGAGGGATGTCCAACTCCAGCTACTACCACAACACCAAATAAACGAGAGGTAAGGCCAGAGTAACTTACTCACCTCTTCTCCCACTGATCACTCAGTTCCCTTACATTTCATCTTGCTTTTAGGAGACCCACAGTAATTTTTTTTCTATTTTTAGTAGTTGTTTGTTGATAATTACAATACTCATTAATTGAGTGCCTGTTAAGTGGCTTTGCCAGCTGCTGAGGAGAGGTTTTATTTTAATGACTTAGCACTTTAAAGTTTTTTTAAAAACTGCTCTGGTAAATCTGGACTGAAATTCACAAACAGAGGTATGAAACTCTTGTAGTAAAAATACAGATCCAGAGGTTCCTTCTGCCAGCATCAACTTCTGCTTTCTGTACCATGGATGTGTTTCCATGTTGGGGTATCCCAGCCTGGGATAGGGGTAGAGCAGCTTTCAGTGGCAGCAAGAGACATATTCAAATTTGAGTGTCATCATTGGGCACACTTTGCACTCTTAGTTCTCTTCATGGAAAAAAAAACAAAACAAAAAACCTAAATATTTTACTTTAATTGCCAGGGCTTGAGAGTTTCTCCTAAGCAAAAGATGAGCAGCATATTCCCAGGACACTGTTCCATGGACTCCATCCTGCCATTTCTTTCTTTAAATGCTCATTGGAGAGATTTTATAAATATAATATATATATTATAATATAAATAAATGCTTATTGGAGAGGTTTTAAATCTGCATTGTTTTAGACGATCACTTTATGCCACAGACATGCCAAGAGCTGGATGGCAGTGAGTGGCTGTGAAAAGCAGCCTGGGGACAGCAAACTTGTCCCTCCAAGTCTGGCTTTTTGCCTTCCTTGAGGATTAATTCTGTCGCACAACTCTCTTCATGGTCTGTGGTCTCCTCGAGGCATTCTTGGGTGTTTTTAGCTTTTTTTTGGGAATGTTTCATGTCAGGCTTGCATGCCAAGCATCCATCACGCCACACTCAAGCTGTTATTGTGCTGGGGGATTGTTCCTGCTCATTGTGTTTGCCATGAGCTTCCAGCAACAAATATTTCCTCTGTGGATAAATTAGGGCAAGGCTTTGCTGAGTGGTTTTGTCCATTCTGGTCTGAAATTGGCTTTTCCACCTCAGGAGTGAGGTGCCTCTGTCCATCTGCTCCATCGCATTCCCACCTCTGTGACCTGGCAAAGAGTGGGGTACAGAGCCTTGTCAAAGATTTCTAAACATTTCCTGTAACAGCTACTCTGAGGGGGAAAAGCTGCCACCTGCCTCAAATAAATGCACCTTTAATTTACCAGCTGCAGTGAAATGAAGAGTCAGACTCAAACAGGCCACAGTTGTCAAGTGAACAACTGTAGATTAATAAAAGATATTAATAAAATAACCCCACTTCAAACCAGATGGGTTTGTAATAACAAGGCAGGACTGTGGAAGTCAAGGAAAAGCAATCAGGAGGCATAAAATACTCACCAGGTATTTCAGATGCTGAGGTTTAGATTTGAGGGCTGTGGAGATGAGCAGCTTCAGGCCAGGTTGCAGAGGAGCACCAAGGAAAATGAGGCTGGAGAAAAAGAAGATGGAAGATCTCAGGAGAAACTGGATAAAGTTATGGACTTGGGGTTTCTGGAAAAGAATTAGGAAAAAATCAGGAAACCAAATGGCAGCCCTAGAGGCTGGAATGAAACCATTTCAACAGTGTGTTCTAGATTTCTGCTCATATCCAGAAATAAGTGTGGAAGGTGTAGTCCAGGAAGGCTGGGAAGTGACTGGAGAAGGTCAGTTCTCCTCAGTTTTGGTCCTTTGGTTAAGAATTTTATTGGCAAATTCCAACTATTTGGCTGCCAAAATTGGGAGTATCTGAGTAAGCTGAATTCTGATCTTGCATGGAAACCCAGGGGTCTGAGTGAGGGTGTTAGTAAAGGTGCTGCCAGCGCAGGGAGAACTTCATCCAGATTATTTCCTGATTATTGTTGAGACGTTCCTGGGCTCTGCAGAAAGTGCTTTGGAGTGGGGCAGTTCTACCCAGCTGGCACTAGAACAAAACTCTCATTTATAGTCATTTAACAGCAGAGAAATGAAATGGAGGTTCCTATTTCAACATTTGCTGAGGAGAGATTGATCTTGTGTTCATTCATTATTCACCATAAAGATAAAAGACACTTTGTGCTGTTACACTGGTCAGTGGCTATGATTGATTAACCCAGCAGATGGAAGAGAAAGAAATGTGGGTTTTAATAAAATGTGCTTGTTTAATGTGCATCTATAAAATTATAGAATATATTTTTATAATATTGTCATGATATTATATAGAAAATATTTCAGGCATTTCTGTAAACACTTATTTTATACATGTGTATATATATCAGGAAAATATCTCTGTCAGGAGACAAGGATTGGTTTGAATTTTTATTTTTTCATCCTTTTGATTTCATAATTTTCAAATTGTGCTGCTGTTACTTCCCTCCCTATATTTCATGAGATAAACACACACCAGCTCTTCAGCACATCCGATGAGCCAAGAGAAAAATCCCATGAAAGGAACAGAAAATTAAAAGGGGGGGAAAAAGAAGTTAGACCTTTAGATGGTGTTTGTGGGAAATGGATTTGTAGAAAATTCTTAAAACTCGATAGAAGGTTCACACAGGATGTATCTGTATGTAAACTTTGAGATAAGAAATGTTGATTTAGAAATACCACAGAATAGGACAGACATTGTTGAGAGAGAAATGGAACTAGAAATAAGTTTCAAAGGATAGTTTTGTAGAAAAGATTAGATACTTTGGAGAAATAGAACTATGAAAGCTGTATTGTATTAGGACTCATGAGGGGTAATTTTAGATGATTGGCTTTAAGGTGTTTGTAGCATGGTGTGGTAAAAGCTGATAGGCCAAGAAATGTTTCTAGTGTATTGCAATTAGGAAATAGTTGGGTTTTGATTGTGCTGGTGTGAATTGTAATACTTGCTGAGAATTTTCTACAGATCCATTTCCCACAGTGTTTGGGTGAGGCATAATTCCAGGCTGCAGGCAGCAGACAGCGAATTCCATCAGGAGAACTGGCTCATTTTGTGGGACCCAAATTCCATCGTTTTTTAAACGTGACTGCAGTTCTTTGTTTGCTGCCCGTCCCGTTTGGCTGCTCTGCTTTCCAATCCCCCAAACCCGCTAATTTCCCTTCCTTTTCTCGCTCTCTCTGGCAGGTCAGTTCCACTTAGCATGTTAAGGACTGTCATTAAGTCACATTAGTTTCTTTTTTGCCCCTCTCCACCCGGGTCCACGTCCCGTCCATCCCGCGCTTCCCACGGCCGCCGGCGACGCCCCGCTCCAGGTACTCCGAGCTTCGTAGGATCTCCACGTGTACAGAAGTGTCCAGCTCAGCTCCTCCAGATCCTCGTACGGTGTCTGGAACATTCCCACCTCAGTAAGGATCATAGGGAGTCTGCCACTCCGAATTCCACGACCCCTTGGCGCTGCTTAGGTTGGGGCTTCTCCACTCAGAGTGATGCTTTTTGTTTTTTTCCTCCCGAGTCCTCCGTTGGCATCGGTAATTCCCGACTTCTGGCATCAAGGAATTATTTACTCAATGACCAAGTGCCATCAAAGGCAGGTGATTGTGCTCTGTCATGACTGATTTCCTGTATAATATACATATTATTTTATATTTTTAGGGGATGAAAATGTGCTGCTATGTGGTTTAATTTTACTGCTTAACATTTTCAGAAGGAAATTTCCCCAAAGAACCATTTGTAATATCCTGATTTAAAAAAAAAAAATAATAATCTTTGGACTGTATAAAATAACCTTTATTGCGGTACCTGGTAAAGAACAAACGGGATGCAGAGAAATCTGTTAGTATAGATGTAGGATTTGAAGTTTGGTAGTTCCATGAATTTATCTGTGTGACCTGTTTCAAAATTAAGCTCCTATTCCCTTGTAGTTCTCCCTACAGTGGTGGGTTTTCCTGGAGTGGGATGGCTTAGCCACGTGTTTGTAAGAGTTGTTCCCTAGGAATTTTTGAAGGATTTCAGAGTGCTGTGGAAATCTTGCCTTGGAAAATCTGACAAGCATCTCCCCCCTCCCCCTTTCCCCAGACAAGCCCTGATCTGTTCACACCAGAGTTCAGATCCCAGAGGGAACAGTCCCCTACCAGAACAAAGAAAATAAAATCTCCCAAACCCTTCCTTTAAAAAAATCCTGAAGGAGGTGAGAGTTGTACACTCGAGCTGTTGTTTGCAGACCAAATTTGGGAATTTTTTTTCTGAGATGTGAGGAGCACATTTCAAGGGGAAGGGAATGTCTTTTTAAGCCACTATATCCTCTCATCCTGTGGAAGGTCCAGAGGGAAGGGAAAGCCTTCCCTGGATCTGTCAGACAGCAAATTTCCATCTTCCCAGCAAGGGGGCACTGGAATTGCTCTGGGAAGGTTCTGCTGGCAGGCAGGAGGTGCTACTCCTCCTCCTCCTCCTCCTCCTCCTCCTCCTCCTCCTCCTCCTCCTCCTCCTCCTCCCTCCCTCCCTCCCCATCTCCTGGGGCAGGTGGGACTCCAGGAAGCCGGGATTCCAGGAAGGCTCCGGGAAGCTGGAATTCCAGGAAGGCTCCGGCCGAGAGTAGCTCTCTGGTCTTCTTTTGCAGACGTTTCCTCTTCTTTCATTTGAGATTGACTGGGATTTTTTTAATTTCTGAATGTGTAGGTGTAGAACTCTTCAGTTCCATAGAGCGTTTTGGAAGATTGTGAGTTGACTTTAGATATTTTTTTTCTACTGAAATTAGGGTGTTGCAAAGCAAGTTGAACTTAATTTAACTGTTTTTTGGGTTTTTTTGTTTTTGTTTGTTTTTTTTTTAATGTTGCACTATTTTGGGGAAGCATTTTGCTAAACATATTTAACGAAGTTGCAGATTTGCATGTATTTAATTTATTTTGTATTTTCCAAAGTTTTATATTTTCTTTCGTTACGTGCATGTGCACTGCCAGAAGAATGAACTGTGAACTTGCCATATGCAATCTTTAATAAAATCACTAACTCAGAACTACTCTGTGCTATCTTACCAGCTGGTGAGAGCTGAGCTTTCTACTATGAATTAATAATCCTTGTTTTGGTTCTAGGAAAAGATCCCAAGCTTATTTGCTGGCAACGATTTTTGTACTGTAGGCAAACTTTTTGTTGTGTCTCTCAGAGTTTGGTACGGAATTCTATTGTAAATGCAGCATTCATGACCACAAAAAGGTCTGGATTCCTCAAGGCATCTCCAGGAATTTTCTGGGGACAGTTCTGCCAGCTCCCTGCAGCTTGAGGGAGAAGTGAACTTGGACATCTCTTCCTCATGCTGGTGCTGATCAGCCAGTCAGTGCCACCAGCAGCAAAACGATGAAGTTTCTCCAAGTTCTCTTTTACACCAACACTGCAGGAGGACTTTCAGCAATGCCCCAAAGATGCCTTAGGCTAAAATCCTCAAAATTAAATACCTGAGATATTTAATAGTTGGAAATTACAAATTCTCAGTTGAACATACTCTGCTTGTATCAATTTTTATTTTTGAAGCCTATTTTAATTAGGCAACTTCAGTTTGTACTGCGTGTTGTATATTCAACTTTTGTACCATTTCTAAGGCTTTCACATTTTATATCTGGAAAGGAAAACCACACATCTGCTCTGCAGAGAGCAGAACCTGTCTCTTGCTGTTTCCTGAGCCCATCTTTCTTTCTTTGCTCTTTGAGTGTTGTGTTCTATTTATTCCAGGCTCATTTTTAAAGTTGTGGTTTGTACAGCGCAAATGAAATTTCACATCCAAAAATGTCATGCATGGGACAAATTGGGGTGGAAATACCATTCCCAAATGGAAAACGGATTTCAGATGGAACTAAAGTGCATATTGTTCTTTTTGCTAGTAATTGAAAAGTATTTCTGGCTCACTTGAGCTTCTCTTATTGATATGTTCAAATATCTTGTGTTTGTCCTTGAGTTCACGTTTCATCGACTTGTTTTCTGGAAAGCAAGGAAAGTTTTAAGCTTGGAAAGACCTTGGCTGATGCATTTTTAAGTTTTGTATTAAACTCAACAAGGGTGAGAGTTCGATTATCCTGAAGATGCTGAAAACTTAAAAACAAGTCACCAAAAATATTTTGCTACAACAATTCCTGCCCACAGAGCCTTGAGTAGCTTTTCAAATTCACTTTATAAAGCCTAATGGACTGAGATGCACATTTGTCTGAAATCTTTATAAATTATAGGATCATGGCATGGTTTGGTTGGAAGGGATTTTAAAGATCAGCTGATTCCACTCCCTGCCATGGCAGGAACACTTTCCACTATCCCAGGCTGCTCCAATGTCCAGCCTGGCCTTGGACACTCCCAGGGATCCAGGGGCAGCCACAGCTGCTCTGGGCACCCTGTGCCAGGGCCTGCCACCCTCACAGCATTCCTTCCCAAAATCCCATCTAACCCTGCCCTAAGGCTTGAAAATAAACGAAATCAAGAATTTTAATTAGAACACGGTTTTATTCCAAGAACTGTTTAAATAATGGCGATGAAGGTCCGAAAGAAAAGGGCTCATCAGATCCCCCTTGCTGGAGGAGAAATACCTCACCTAACCATGACTGAAGTACTCCTTCACAGGGGAAAAAAGAGGGAAACAGACGGGCAGGATAATCTGAATCTCCCCTTGCTTTGACTCGAGTCCTGCGGGTGCCTGCAGGAGCCGCGCCGGGCAGCGGCGCCATCCGCTGTGCGGGATGGAGCCACGGGCTGAGGCACTCTGTAGATTTATCCCTGTCTAGTTTGTAAAGTGTGTAACGTGTACTGCAGATGTGTATTCTCTGGGCTCTATGTATCTTTACAGTAGTGTTCAATTTAGGAGAAAAAAAAAAGAGAAAAACAAAAGAAAAAAAAAGAAATAAATGGTGGACACGTTTTACTGGTAACAAGGGGAAATTTTTTTTTTTTTTTTGCCATTGCATCAAATGATGCTGAACTGTATTAAACCCTTGATAGCAGACCTGAACCCTCCTCCCCCCCCAGCCCGTGGAGAGAAGTCTTTTATCTTCGTGCTGAAGTTCTGTCGGAGATGGATGGATACACTGGCAGACTGCATGATGTATCATTCGAAATCCGTTACAGTGGAAAATAAAACTGAACTGAACTCTGCCGTGTGGGCCTGGTGTGACACGGGACAGGGCACTCCGAGCAGCAGTGACAGCTCCCTGTGACAGGGATAGGACTGAGGGAATGGCTGGAGCTGTTTAGGGTGGGTGTCAGGGAAAGACTCTTCCCCCAGAGGGTGCTGGCACGGCCCAGGCTCCCCAGGGAATGGCACATTCCCAAGAGCTCCAGGAGGGTTTGGACAGCACTGCCAGGGGTGCCCAGGGTGGGGTTTTGGGATGTCTGTGCAGGGCCAGGAGCTGGATCCATGATCCTGTGGGTCCCTTCCAGCTCAGGAGATTCCCAGATTCCCACTGAGTGGAACCACACTCCAAAGTAGGCTGAGTCCACGCTCTGGATTTCAGCTTTCCTTTGAACCTGTGCGAAGTCATTCACAAAATGATCAAAACCCAGACTGGTTTGGGTTGGAAGGGACCTTAAAGCTCACCCCATTCCACCTCTGCCATGGGCAGAGACTCCTTCCACTGTCCCAGGGTGCTCCAAGCCCTGTCCAACCTGGCTTTGGACACTGGAAAGGGATCCAGGGGCACTAGTTAAAAGATTTGGGTGACAGGGGAATGAACACAGCAGAGTTTTAAATCTTTTTAATAAATAATTTCATCATCTCTACCACCTCTCCATGGATATATTCCTTCTTCCTGCTCTTTTTCATTAGCTGGAGGATGACAGGGAGACTCTTCCACTTCCCTTGTGCATGTATTTCCATTTTTATAGGAATATTACACTCACTTTATGTAAAATTCGTGTGTCCTTGCCACTTCCCTAAAGTCATACTTGGGAGCTTTAGAAACAGCTTATTTCCAGTAATTATAACTCTGAGCATTTCACAATTAAATCATTACTTTTCTCCTCGGCAATGCAAATTCCTGTTTCTGTAGGAATGGATTGCTCTCTTTTTTGCTGCTGAGCAGAGTCCTAATGAGGATTATGTGGGGTTTGCACCATAAAAACATGAGCAGACATGGAAATTAGTCCAGTACAATTTGGAGTCGATTGTTAAAAATGATGAATAAATTGTGGATTGCCATAAATGTTGGTTTTGGTGCGTAAGAGGCGCCTCCTCACCCTCTGAGAAGCTCCTGCAGGATGAAGATGGCTCCACCCGGGAAGAAGAGGCATTCCAGTGGAGATGGTTTGTATTAAGGATTGCAGGTGGGAAGTCCAAACATTCCCCAAAAGTCCTGCAGAGGAAGGCAAACACTGCAGGGTGCCAGAGCTCTTTCCATGAGTCAAAAAATACTCACCCTTCAAGATCTCCTCGATAAAGCTCATGCCTGGAGGATGAGCTCAATTACAGAGCAGACTGTTTGCAAGTGTATCCCTACAATTTCGTTTTCGGAATGTGGGATTGCAGCCGTTAATTAACTCTGTGAAAACACAAATTACTGTATCCATTTCCAGGATCCACCTTTCGCAAGAGTGCAGGAAAAACAAAGGAATGGGAGTCGCATCCCTAGAAAAAGACCCACCGCAACGCTGCCGGTATTGATTCAAACGCTCAGCTCAAACCGATTCCCTGTAAATTCACCTTCCAGCAGAGCTGATCCCAAGGGAAGCTGTATTTACCCTAAAATGGGAATATTCGCTAGTTCGGGATCAAGATCCCTGATGAGCTCTGATGGAAAACTGCTGCGTGGCTCCCGGGGCAGGGGGTGTCGGGGAGGTTCCAGTTCCAAGGACCCCCGGGGAGGTTCGGGAGCCGCCCCCTGTCCCCGCAGGTGTCCGGGTCCCGCCCTGCCCGCAGGTGCCACCGCCCCGGGGGCGGGCACGGCGTGTCCGAGCCGCCCGCTCCGCCCCGGCCGCGGCCCCTCCTCCGCCGGCGCCGCCCGCACGGCCAGGGGCGAACATCCCGCTGTCCCGGTGTCCTGCTGCTCCCGTGTCCCGCTGTCCTGCTGTCCCGGTATCTCGGCGTCCCGGCACGGAGGGTGAGTGCGGGGAAGGGGCCCGGGAGGGGAGAGCGGAGCGGGACGGGCTCGGGGCTGCGGGTCCCGCTCCGCCGCCCCAGGTGATGCTGAGCCGCGTCCCAGCCCCGGCGGCAGCGGGCATGGCCAGGTGGCACCGGAATGTGGATGTCCCCCGCTCCCGGGGACTGGGAGGTGACACCGAAATGTGGGTGCCCGCAGCTCCCGGGGACTGGGAGGTGGCACTGGAATCTGGGTGCCCCCCGCTCCCGGGGACTGGGAGGTGGCACCGAAATGTGGGTGCCCGCAGCTCCCGGGGACTGGGAGGTGGCACCGGAATGTGAGTGTCCCCAGCTCCCGGGGAGTGGGAGCTGGCACCGAAATGTGGGTGTTTCCAACCCCCTCCGGGAGCGAGAGGTAGTACCAAAATCAGGGGGTCCCCAGACCCACCGGAGGGCGAAATGGCACCAAAATCTGGGTGTCCTCAGCCCCACTGGAGCATGAAATGGCACTGAAATCTGGGTGTCCCCAGCTCTCGGGGAGTGGAAAGTGTCACTGAAATCAGGATGTCTCCAGCCCCAGCGGTTTTGGGGAGTGGGAGGTGACACCAAAAGGGGGTGTCCCCAGGCCTGCTGGTTTTGGGGAACAGGAGGGAACACCAAAATCAGAGTTATCAGAGTGCCAGCAGCTCTGGTGGTTGTGGGGAGAAGGAGGTGGCACTGAAAACAGGTGTCTCCAATCCTGGCAGTCTTGGGGAGCAGAACGTGGCCCTTAAACCAAGGTGTTCCCAGCCACACAGCAAGCAGGAGGTGTCACCAAAACCAGGGTGTCCCCAGCAGCTGTGGCAGTGGCAGGACGGAGCCCGGCTGTGGGAAGCACTGGGTGTGCAGCGTCAAGTGCCTGGGACCCGGTTCACAGCCTGTGTTTAACAGGTCCCTTGTAAAAGTGCAGTTATTACACATCTCCTGATGATTATAGAGCTGTAAAAAGATCTGGGCTCCCTGTTCCACAGGTGTGGACGCCAACCTCGGGCTCTTTAGCAGTGGGGCTTCACCGTAGGAAGTGACAGAACACCATAAAAATGTACTTAGTGCAGCAAAACCTGTGAGTGAAAAATACAAGCTGCCCACTGTGAAGGCTGCAAGGGAATTTTGGATAAGGGCCTGGAGTGGCAGGACACAGGGAATGGCTTCTCACTGCCAGAGGGCAGGGATGGATGGGATATTGGGAATTAGGAATTCCTGGCTGGGAGGGTGGGCACGCCCTGGCACAGGTGTCTAGAGAAGCTGTGGCTGCCCCTGGATCCCTGGAAGGGTCCAAGGCCAGGCTGGAGCAGCCTGGGACAGTGGAAGGTGTCCCTGCCCATGGCAGGGGGTGGACTGGGATGTGTTTAAGGTCCTGGCAACCCAAACTATCCCGTGATCCTGTAAAGGCCCACAGGCAGGTGCTGGGGTGACTGTCAGGTTGGAAAAGCGCTGCCTTTAGCATGGTGTTTTCCTTCAGAATGGACACAGGCTTCTGGTCCCTATTCCCCACATCCAGGTGCATATCCTTGTGCTGAATCAGGCTGTAAATCCCTGGGAACAACACCCAGCAGCGGTGTGGGGATGGTGGGCACCGAGGGCTCGGTTCTGCACGAGGCCCTGGGTGCTCTGCTGATGCAGGGAGTGAAAACACTTCTGGGGTTGAGGAGTGCACGTGGTTCTTGCAGATAGAACTGGTTTGCAAGACCCAGCTGGTTGATTCCTGAGGGCAGTGTCAGGAAAATGGGATTGTGTGATTTCCCATCTGTCAGAGGGTAAGGCAGAGATCAGAGCAGCTGCAGAGCCATGTGCTGCAGCCTCCTCCAGGAATGCCGCGCTGCTAATCCCAGATGCTCAGAGAATGAGTCAAGTTTCTCTCCCTCAATCAACATGTTTTTGTTTAAAATCATAAAAATATGAAGTGTTGAGATCTCTGTTTCTCAGGTCAGTTTTGGACCTCTAAGTTTCCAAGCTTCCTCCATGCCTTCAAACCTCCCCACTGTCACACCTCTGCTTGGATGAGTTTCCAAGAAAAGGACAAAAAGATTAAAATGTTTGTGATGACAGAGAATAAAGCGTGAGAGCACAAAGATCAGCTCAGAGAAGGAGAATTCAGAGCTGACTCTGTCCCTGTTTTGTGTGTCTGTGTCCCCTTGCCCAGCCAGGCCCTGTACCTGCAGCGCAGGTGAATTCCAGAGGTAATTGCAGGGGGATGTTTTATGGCACGGAGCAGGGGAGTTGTCCAGGTTGTTCCACGGCTTGGTGATTCATCAACCTTTGCATGGTGATATTTTACTCTTCAGTCAGCCCACAATTAACTGGCTTACCAGAGCTCCCCCTCTTCCCGCCGTGCCTTCCTTGCTTTAAGTCAATTAGTGCTTCCCAGCGTGATAATTGCTCTGCTCCCGGCCAGCCCCATCCTCTCGGTGACATCCCTTCCAGAGGGACAATCTGCAGCCTCTGGCCTCAGCCTGGCTCTGCAGGGCCCTCTCTCTGAGCTTTGACATCTGGGTGATGCTCGCTGTCAGGAGCAGGGACATCCCATAAGTGGCTTACACGGGATGGATCCCGCCTGCTGATCCTCTTGGGATGAATCCCCTTTGTCTGGCAGGAGGAAGGAAAGCACGGCCAAGGTGGGGGGAATGTGATCTCTAGGTCAGGGAGGTGATTGCCATTGGCAGCCCGAGGTGCTGCAAGAAAAAAAATCAATTTTTTTCCTTTTCCTGCACCCTTGGGAGCTCTGTAGGAGGAGAGACACCTGTGCCTTGTTAACTCAAGGTCGAGGCACGTTATCCCAATCTCTTCCTGCCTGGTTTTGCATTTTCCCAAGTTTCAGTTGTGGGAGAAAAAAGAGGGAGTATTTCCTTTTTATATGGTTGTGATAATCACGTGGGAGAGCCCTGTTCAGAATCAGGAGTTCCAAACTCAGAAGTCACCAAGGGGAAGATTCCCTGCCTGTGGAAGATTCCCTTCCCATGGCAGGGGCTTGCAACAAGATGAGCTTTAAGCTCCCTTCCAACCCAAACCATTCTGTGATTAAAAATTCTAAAAAAGATTAGTTTTGCTGCATGAAGTGTGATACTTCTGAACATTCCCCCTGTTTATTTCCCCCCAAGTCTGTGTTCCTCCATACTTTAATTCCTTTCCCCAGATCTGCTGGCTGGATCTTGTGGACTCAAAGGAAAGGAATGCTTCGGTTATTCCTGTGTGTGCCTCAAAGGCCTCCTGGATGAGGTGCATGTCCAACGGTTCAGAAGTGGTGAAAAGGCACCTTTGATAGTTCCCTGCCAATAAACTTCAGAAGGAATTTCGGGTGGCAGCTTTCCTGAAGGATTGAGGCCGATTGAGTGATGCATGAGATGCTGGCAGCTATTTTTCCAGTAATTGCTGGGAGAATCTTTTAGCCTGAATAAGGAGGTTTCAGCTGGGCTTTGCACGGGATTTCTGCAGATGTTGGAACACCAGGATGGTCATTCCAAGGGCCAGATGCTGAAGGCCAGCTTGGACAGGGCTTGGAGCAACCTGGGGCAGTGGAAGGTGTCCCTGCCTGTGGCAGAGGGTGCAGTGGGATTGGTTTAAGGTCCCTCCCCACCCAAACCATCCTGGGATTCTGTGGTTTTCAGTGAAGGCTCAGGATAACCTTTGGCATTCCTTGTTTTCTTGCTGTGCCCACGAGCAGGGAGCACAAGCTATGATCCAACAAAACAAGATTGGGATTTCTTGCCTGGAGCCTGGGGCTTTTTGATGTGCCTGGGTTGAGCCACAGGCTTTGGCTTTGGACCAAATTGGGGGTAAAATGGTTTTTATTTGGGTTTTGCTTTGATGTTCAAACAAATCTGAACTGTTGTGTGAAAGCTGCTTGGAATGAACCCCGTTGTTGGTATCATCTTATAGGTCTGGAAATGGTAAAGGATTAGAACCTGAGGGTTTGTCTTAAAAAAACCCCAAAGAATCATCCTGGAATGGTTTGGGTTAGAAGGGCCCTTAAAGCTCATCCCATTCCCAGCAATTCTCCTGAGGCAGAGGTAGAACACAGTCCTGCCCTCACTGCTCTGCAGGGAAAATTGTGATTTCTGAAATTCAATGTTTCAACTCCCCAGCTCTCAATGCAGGGGAAGGCCCACTCCACCCTTCATTTTCATCCTTCCTTATCCTCCATTTTTTGTAACAGGAGTACATGTTAAAAAACAAAGTGGGAAGAGATCCTTGCAACAACGGGGTGAGAAATCAGGTGAATAAATAGATTGGACATTCTGCTTCTTCAAAATGTTGAAATAGAGTTGTTCTCATACTCCTAATTAGTTTTGCCTATAAATTAGTGTGTCTGTGAGAACAATGCCAAAATGCCTGTGTTTTCCTATAAAGAAATGTGGTTTTCTTCCTTGATGACTATTTCCAAATGTTAGGGAAGCTAAGACTGAAATCCTTCAGCCTACCTTGATTTATATGGGTGGAGAGTTAACAAGTTGTAGGAGCAGCCTTGCCTAAGTTTAAATGCAATTTTTGTCTGTTCCTTCAAATGTAACAGGCAAAAAACCTGTGTGAAACCCCATCTTTAGTGGCATCATAACAATTCCTTCCCTGGTGGCCCCATGGAACTTTTCACCCCTTCAATCCCTTCCACAGAGTGCAGGGTTGATGTTGGAATTATGAGAATTTTAGATTTTTTGTGTTGATAGGTATTGATTTTTAAGAGAATATTGTGTTTGATTTGAGGTTGTAGAAAAAACAGTGTAGAGAAAACTTTTAAGAATACCTGTATGTGTTATTTACCATCCTAGTTCCCATAGTATTTATACCTTGTCTACTTCAGTATATCCAACAAATATTTAACAAAGATGTCAAAACAATGTTTATAGTTCAAACAGGAGGGGTTCTGTTGGAACTCTGGTTCCTGCTGAGAATTTCAGATTTCTGTGCTGGCAGGCTCTGACCCCAGGAGAACACTGCACTGACCTGAGGCTGTGGAGAAGCTTCCAGAATGGAATGAGAGAACTGGGATTGTGGGTGTGGAGTTTGGATAGAAGTGTGTGATACCACAGGGTGCAAAACTCAGGGTTTAAGGTTTAGAATGCAGGAATGGATACAGAGCAAGGTGGAGGGTTTGGGGTGGAGGCTTCTCCTCCTTCTCCTCCTTCTCCTCCTTCTCCTCCTTCTCCTCCTTCTCCTCCTTCTCCTCCTTCTCCTCCTTCTCCTCCTTCTCCTCCTTCTCCTCCTTCTCCTCCTTCTCCTCCTTCTCCTCCCTGGGTTTGGGTGGTTTTGTGTCATTGGATAAAAAGTCCCCATTGCAGGACATGGGTGGTTGGTTTTTGGGTTAAATTGGAAATAATTGAGGTGTCATTTCTTAATGGGACAGTTGATCCTTCAAAGGCCTCGTAGAGAGAGACAGAGCTCCATTTCAGTGTGTCAGAGTGAAGTGCTGTGAACTCAGGGTTTGTGGGGCTGTGACAGAGATAAGAGCTGATAAACACCTGAGTCCCAACAAGAAATAGCCTCTCACACATTTAATCCCAACCTCACAAAAATCCCCAAAGAATCGACTCAGGCTGAAGCTGTTTGGGGTTGGAAGGAGCTGCCATCCCAGCCTGGCTCCTCCAGGAGCTGCCTCTGGCTCTGGTGAGCTCCTGGTGCTCCAGGGCACTTTTCCACCCTCCCTTCCTCACCTTCCCTCTCGGCCACGTCAGAAGCAGCAAGGCAGACACCAGCTAATCTCCCCAGCCCTGGGGATGTGCCCTGGAGGGTGGTGATTACCTGCTCAGGAGTCTAAACACGCAGATGGAAGCACTTAGCACTTAGCGTCATCTAATCCCTTTTTTTTTTTGGGAAAAATGCTGCCCCGGTTTTGTCCTGATGTGAAGAAACCTGTTGTGGCAAATTGCACTAATTCAGAGCTCAGCTTAGAGCCTGAAATGGAGCTAAAAGCTTTGAGAGAAGCACAGCCAGGGGCCTCGTGTGCCTCCAGAGTGCCTCAAACCTCATTTTCAGGGGCTGGTTCCGTTTAATGTCATTTAAGGCTGGGCTTGAGGCGTTTTGGTGCTTGGATGAGAAGAGTTTTCATGTGTTAGGTGTGGGGCTTGGACAGTGTGGCTGTTCCTTCTTTCAGCTGGCAGCTAAGGAAATCCATTTTATGGAATCTCCAGAGCTGGAAGGGACCCACAGGATCATGGATCCAGCTCCTGGCCCTGCACAGACACCCCAAAACCCCACCCTGGGCACCCCTGGCAGTGTTATCCAAACCCTCCCGGAGCTCTTGGGAATGTGCCATTCCCTGGGGAGCCTGGGCAGTGCCAGCACCCTCTGGGGAAAGAGCCTTGCCCTAAAATCCATCCTAAATCTGCCCTGACCCAGCTCCAGGTGTTCCCTGGTCCACAGAGATGGGAGCTGCCCCTCAGGAGGAGGCTCCGGGCTGGGATGAGTCTCCCTCCCCTCAGTGTTTTCCCCAGGCTGGACACACCAAAGTCTCTTTGTGGTTTGTCTGATAACATTCCAAATCCACAGCACAGGAGGGAAGAGTTCTTTCTGTTTCAGGAATGGCTTTTGCTGTGGGTTTTGATGGTTTTTATGGCTTTTCCTTGGCCTTTACTTTCAGGGCATCAGGTGCATGCTCAGGTCCCAGCACTGTTTTCTGGCTGGGATCATCATTTTTCCCTTGGAAGTTCTCTGTCTCCATCTGTTGTGCCTGGCTGGAGAAGTGAAACATCTTCCCAGGCTCATCCTTGTTCCTGTCATTCCCACCTTGGACTCTGTGGGATAATCCCCTCCTTGGCTGTTTCAGCAGCAGCTGCTGGGTCCCAGCTCTCCAGGAAAACGTGGCTGCTCCAAAACTGGAGTTTGCTCCCAGGGCAGCTCCTGTGCCCATCCTTTAAAACTAAGCCTACACCTCAAAACCCCCAAAAATTAGGATTACAGTGGTTCCTGCCTCTTTGGGAAGGTTGAGGGCAGCTCATCTGCCTCACATGGATGTAGAGTCAAAGCAGAGGGTGTTTATATAAATATATAAAAATGAATTTCAAGTTTATTAATGAGACCCAACAGCAGAGTTTCTGCAGCACTCAGGGCAGCAGAATGTCCCAGCAAACCCAGGAGATCCTGGCACTGCAGCTGCTCCTCTGGGATATCAGTTTTTAGAACACCATGTGGGTGTCAGGGCTGGGGAATCTCCCCGTGCAGACCTAATTCCAGCCTGGGGCTGCTTTCTGTTCCTCATAATTATTTTATTTTTCTGAGATTGTTGCGACACTGCCTGATATCAATCTAGTCTGATAACACTGAAAATCCACAGCACAGAAGGGAAAAACTCTTTCTGTTTCAGGGAGGGCTTTAGCTGTGGGTTTTTGTGTTTCATTTTCTTGTTTCTTTATTTCAGGCTTTTATTTATTTGTATATATGTTTATACATATGTATATATATGTATGTATATATATGTGTATATATATATGTGTGTATACATATATAAAGTCTCTATAACATTTCAGAATTTACTATTTGGCTTCATTTCTTCAAATGAAGAAACAGAAATTTCTTCAAATTGAAGAAATTTCAAAAAATGAAGAAACAGAAATTCCTTTCTTTCCTTTCCTTCCCTGTAATAATTCTCACATTTGGAGAGATTTGTGAAACCATGGCTAAAAAACTGACACTGGCACCAATGGTCTCTTGTGGAGAAAACCTTAATATAGGTGTTCATAATATTCATGAGGTATCAAAGAGCTGCAGATTTACAGCTGATCTGCACAGACTTGAAGATCTCTTCTCTGTGAAGCAATAAGTGAAGTTAATAATTACAGTCCAATTAGACCAGGAGAGTGATGTGTGGAGCCAGGCAGGATTTCTCCTTCAGTGGTTACAGGAAATGAGAGATTTGGGGTGCAGGGCTGTGAGTGTCCTTTGACCTGCACTCTCCACTGCAGCTGGATGAAATACTCAGAGTAGTGAGGTTTTGGTTGAATCATCCAGCTAATTTAGCTAAAATCTGCATTTTTTTCCTTTAGGAGGCAGAGATGAAGGGCTGTCATTGCCTCCCTGGAGTGCCCCAGGCTCTGTGAGCTCTGTGCTAAATCAAAGTGGAATTTGGGGCATTCAGCACCCAGGAGTGGCCTGGGCTGGAAGGGACCTTAAAGATGATCCCATCCCACCCCTGCCACGGGCAGGAACACCTTCTGATGGCTCAGGTTTGGCTTTTCTGTGTTCCAGGCTCTGTGCTGCTTCAGTGTGCAGCTCTGAGCTTCACACTCAGCGCTGCTGAGCTCTGTGCCCAGAGCAGGGAGACAAAACAATTCCTGCTCCAGCTGGGCACCAAGGACAAATGAGCCCAATCTCAGGCCAGGAGCACCAACCCCGTGGGCTGGAGAGAGAAAAACGAGCAGGGTGGGAGTGCCTGGGCTAAAGCTGGGCTGGGACAATGAACTGCAAGGTGCAAATGGAGCAGAGCTGATCCCAGGGAGAGACCCCGGGAGCGCTCGTGCATTTTGGGGCCATTTTGGGTCATCCTGGGGGCAGCCCTGGCTGGGCTCTGGTGCTGCCCCAGGTGGGTCCATGGAGGAGATCCTGGAATCAATCCCTGCTTTATTCTGGGACTCTGCCCAGCCCCTGCTCTAGGGCAGCATTCACAAGGTGTCACTTCCCCTATCCCAGGCTGCTCCAGCCTGGCCTTGGGCACTGCCAGGGATCCAGGGGCAGCCCCAGCTGCTCTGGGAATCCCAGCCCAGCCAGGAATTCCCAATTCCCAATCTCCCATCCATCCCTGCCCTCTGGCAGTGGGAGCCATTCCCTGGCTCCTGTCCCTCCATCCCATGGAAGTCATCTCTCTCCATCTTTCCTGCAGCTCCTGCAGGTGCTGCAAGGCCACAGTGAGCTCACTCCAGAGCTTCTCCTCTCCAGGCTGAGCATTCCCAACTCCCTCAGCCTTTCCTCCTGGGAGAGGTGCAGGATGGTCCTTGTGGGTCCCTTCCAAGTCAGGATATTGGAACCAAACAGATTAAATTTTCAAAACCAGGACATAGCAGTTTGTAATATTTGTGGATTTGTCTTGTAGGGAATCAAACCACAGCTCCTTTGTTTTTACTGTTTTTGTCCCTTTGTGTCCTCCCTGCCAGCTGCAGTCACTCCTGGCTGTGGCATTGATTGCTTTGAACCAACTCCTCACATTTATTTATCCCTCCCACCCACCTGCCAGGACGGGGAGCCTCAGTTCCTGAGCTCTTGTGAATTCTCCAGGGAATGCTGGAGTAGCCTTGACTCCCTTTCCTGACCAGCCCTGACTCAGAAATGCCCTGGTGGTTTGACAAATGGTGGTTGGCTGCTGGCAAAGTATTGTTTGCTGTGGTTTGAAGCCACCTTTCAGAGGCAGAGAAAAATATATCCCTTAAAATTCCGAGGAGAGGAGGAAAAGACCTTTGTTCATGTATTTCAGTGCCCCAGGATTTATTTTTCCCTGGCAGAACTCAGTGAGCCCAGCAAGGGCCAGCTCTAAAAAGGATAATAATGAGATGTGGGTTTTTGATACAGAGAAGATCCTTTCCTCTTCTTTTTACCAAAAGGCACACGGGGTGACTGAAGTCACATCAGATACTGTAAATGCATTTCTGCTGGGTTATGTAACATCTGAAAGGAGCAGAATTTGTCTTTCTGCATCAGAATTTGGTTCTGTGCATTGACTGGAGCCAGCTGGGACGGCAGATCTGATCTGATCAAAGGCATTTTCCACTTCATTTCCATACCTTATCATGTCTTCCTCAGCAATAAAACCTGAGGATTTGGTCTTTCCAAAGAGGGCTTTTCCTCAGGGAATGGTCAGGCATTCATGTGCTGATGGGAGAGCATGAGTGATTGCCTTTGCATCACTTATTGAGCTGCTTTTTCTCTTCTTTTATTTTAAATAATTTTTAAAAGTGCATTCTGCAGTGGAATATTATTATCCCATAATAACTGATCACCCATAATATTATTATCCCATAATAACTGATTATTATCCCATAAAAACTGATCACCCAAACCTCTTGCTTTGTATTTAGGCTACTCTTGGCTTTTCAGACCTCAGACTCTCACCCCCTCCTTGCAGAAGGCCTTTCAATCCTTCAGGAATTGCAGCTGTAGGGTGGGACGGTGCCTCCCCAAAAGCTGGATGACAGCACGAGCCTGGGATTGAAAGGAGCTGTGTTTTCCCTTCTCTCTCAAAAAGCCCAGGGCAAACAGCAGCTCCTCTGATGAACTCAATAAAAAATACCCCCAGAGCTGCAGCGGGGCTCAGGTTTTAACCTCAGGTCAGCAGCTGAAGTCAGAGCTCTGTAAAATCTGTGCAGGAATATCACAGGAGTGGGAGCAGAGAGCCAGGAAGGAGCAGAGCCCCCTGGAGCTGCTTTCAGGGGTTGTTCTGCCTTGGAAAAACCTGTCCTGTGGTGTCCAAACCCCAGAAAATGTCCCTGGGCATGTGAATTTATTGATGAGCACCCTTTGTGTGCCAGGGGAAGCACAGTCAGGGGTTTTGCAGGCTGGGTGGATGCACTGTGGACAGCCCAGAGGTGCCCAGCAGGTGATTTTTGGCAGCTCAGAGGCAGGAGGGAGAGTTTCCTCTCCTTTCCTTGCCTGGGGCAGCCCTGCTTTAATTCTGGGACAGCTCTGAGAGGAGAATTTGGGAATGAGGGCCACAATTGGGGTTGGGGTTGACCTCAGGCCTGGGGGTCTTGGGAAGGATGAGCTGTGGGGTTGTTCCAGCTGGTTATCAGGTTGTGTTTAATCCAAAAATCCAGGATATTTCAGGGAAATCACTCAGGCTTGTTGTACATAATATTGCCAAACTGCTTTTTGTCTGATTTTATGAATGGTGTTAATATTCCACCTGGGTACTTTAATTGTGGAGTCCTGTGGATGCTTGGTGACTTTTCAGATCAGATAATGTCATTTTTAGAGTTTGGGGATTTTAAACCCACATATTTTCTTTAATATTGCCAAAAATGTGGTGCTGCCTTTGTGAGGGGGAGAAAATCCAATTTGTAGCTCTCTTCCCACAGAAAGTTTCCTTTATTCTGTGTGGATAGAAACCAACTTTTTTCTTCTCAGTTAATACCCAGCTAAGTGCAAAGGATATATTTATTCAAAAAAGAAAAAGGATATAAAAGTATAAAAAGCATAAAAAATATATTATATATTACATCAGATTATATAGTCTATATTCTATATTATCTATTATACAGTATATATTATATAGTATATATTGTATAATAGGCAATATCTATTATATGATAGACAATATATATAGTTTATATATAAAATATATATTTATTAGTAAACATTATATTTATTTATTTAAACTATATATCTCTATGTGGCTTTGTGAGTAGTTTAACCGCCACAGTGAAGCAATTACACGATAAACCCTTTTAAAAAGAACGTTTAATTGCCAAAGGAATTTTTACTTGTGTGCTTAGCTGCCAAAATAAAGGGAGCTGAGATCTTCTCTGAATTGTCAGGATTGTCTTCACCGGTTAAATCCATGTTTACAACCTTGCCTGTGGTTAACCACCCCTAGATAAGATCATGGACTGTCTCCCTGTGCTGTAACAGGTTGATGCCACAATTCACATTTAAATCTCTTTGTGCTTTATTTTTTTCCCCCTGTGCCTTGGAGAGGGGTTTGCTGTGCCTGAGGAATGTTATCAGTTTATGAAGCCTTTTCCAGACAATCCACTGGGGCTGGGGAGGGAATGCTTTGCCTTCCCCCGTTTTTTCCTGAGGTGCTTCCACCAAAAAAAAAAAAAAAAAAAAAAAAGGCTGCAGTGCTGGAGAATAATGTGCTAAACCACATGTCCGGGCACATGCGGGAGGTGAAACCTGAAACTTGGCACTTCAGACACTTTTAAAGTCAACACAGCTAAAAGCAGCCACAGCACAACTCTTGAACTGTTCCTTAGTTATACAGAAAAGCTGAAAAAAAATTTTCTTTCAAGCACTGCTTTCAGCACAGGTGTTGGTGCAAAGCTGCTTCAGTTTTCTCTGGAGTGTATCAGGTAAAAGTGGGATTTGAGCTGGGCTCTGCCACCAGGGCTGTGTTTTAGTGCTGCTCGTTTTACACCAGAGCAATCACTGAATTCATTCCCCAGTCCTCCTCTCAGGGCTGCCCCAGGCAAGGAAAGGAGAGGAAACTCTTCCTCCTGCCTCTGAGCTGCCAAAAATCACCTGCTGGGCACCTCTGGTTTGTCCACAGTGCATCCACCCAGCCTGCAAAACCCCTGACTGTGCTTCCCCTGGCACACAAAGGGTGCTCATCTATAAGTTCACGTGCCCAGGGACATTTTCTGGGGTTTGGACACCACAGGACAGGTTTTTTTTCCCAAGGCAGAACAACCCCTAAAAGCAGCTCCAAGTGTACATAGATGTCTGTGTCTATAGACTGAAAAATTGTTTAAAATTGATGTAGAAACTGAGTGTAAAATCTGTAAAATCTGTCCACTCTGCTGGGATATTGGGACACCAGACAGAGGATGGACTTTGTGCCTGGTTAACAGGAGAGATTTGATGGACAAAATGCCTTGGCAAGAGCAAACAGAACTGTGAGAATTAGATCAAGATTGCAAGAAGATTAAACCAGACTGGTTTGCCAGAAAAAGAAAATTTCATCAAACTCTGCAAGCAAGAGATGTTTAAAATGCCTGAGTTGGTGCATGTGATTTTACCCTAATCACTGCAGTAACCATTCCTGGTCTCCCCAAACAGGGTATCAGCACTGGCAGGCCACAATAAATTTGGATTCTGATCACCTGTCAGTCTTCCCTGTCTCTCTGCACCCCTGACACCAAATCCTTCAAATCCCAGGCTGGCCCTGATTGTGCTTCCCCTGGCACACAAAGGGTGCTCATCAATAAATTCACGTGTCCAGGGACATTTTCTGGGTTTGGACACCACAGGACAGGTTTTTCTTCCAAGCAGAAAAACCCTGAAAACCAGCTCCAGGTGTACATGGATGTCTGTGTCCGTAGATTGAAAAATTGTTTAAAATTGACGTAGAAATTGAGTATAAAATCTGTTAAAAATTAATTACCAGCAGTCAGATCAGGTGGGCAGATGGGGAGTCTGTCCTCCACCAAAATGGAGCTCTTTGCAGGTTGTTTTGCAGAAGAAATCTGAAAAGTAATAAACTTTGCAACTGTGGACTAAAGCTCTGATGTATTTCCATTTGAAGCTAGCATTTAAAGGAAGGATTTTGTTCTGAGCACCTGCAGGATTTGATTATCCCCCCAAACAAAGGCAGGAGTTGG
This sequence comes from Haemorhous mexicanus, assembly GCF_027477595.1. Taxonomy (NCBI): domain Eukaryota; kingdom Metazoa; phylum Chordata; class Aves; order Passeriformes; family Fringillidae; genus Haemorhous; species Haemorhous mexicanus. Next base: position 1,981,909 of record NC_082348.1, on the reverse strand, counting down.
AATTGTGTGGATTGTGGCAAGTGCCTTTCATTTCCATCCCTCCACTTGCTTGGAGCTTTTTGATGTTTTCTTCATGTGCTTTGCCAGATAATTTGATTCAGGATTTACATTTCTTTGGTCAGCCTCAGCACCTGATTTCTAGACAGAGGAGGAACAGCTGGAATGGGATTGGTTCCAAAATCCCTGGATGGAGAAGGCTCCCTCCCTTGGCATGGGGATAATCTTGGGATTGTCTCTGTTTTTAAAGGTGCTGCCCACTGGAAACTCGAGGTTCAGACCTGCAGAAAATTGACTTATTTGGAGCGACTGAAAGAGGAGGTCCAGCTCTCCTGGCTGGAGCAAAATTCATTTATTTCTGTCTTAATATGGGATCAAGCAATCCAAAAAGCACAAATCTTGTGAGGAGCAGATGGGGGAGCTGGGAAGGGGCTGGAGAATCCCTGAGGGAGCTGGGAAGGGGCTGGAGAATCCCTGAGGGAGCTGGGAAGGGGCTGGAGAATCCCTGAGGGAGCTGGGAAGGGGCTGGAGAATCCCTGAGGGAGCTGGGAAGGGGCTGGAGAATCCCTGAGGGAGCTGGGAAGGGGCTGGAGAATCCCTGAGGGGGCTGGGAAGGGGCTGGAGAATCCCTGAGGGAGCTGGGAAGGGGCTCAGCCTGGAGCAAAGGAGGATCCCCAGGGATCTTTTCCCTCTCTGGAATTCACTGCCAGGAGGGGACAGTCCCAGGTTGGGCTCTGCTCCCAGGGAGCAGGGACAGGAGGAGAGGGAATGGCTTCAAAGTTCTCCAGGAAAAGATTAAATTGGATATTGGGGCAATTCCTTCAGGAAAAGGTGCTCAGGTGGAGTCCCCATCCCTGCAGGGATTTCACAGCCCTGTGGATGTGGCACTGGGGACAGGGGCAGTGCTGGGGATGGTTGGACTTGGTCTGAGAGGGATTTTCCATCCTTGACAATTCCAGTTTTTTCCACATCACTAAAATTAGCCTGGATTTCCTGGAGCACCATTCCCTTGGTGGCTTCTCTGCTGTGCCTTATTCCCATCATATTTTATTTCCCTCCACACTGGATTTGGACCCAGTCCTTGTGGGGTTTGGCTCCCTGCTGGGAGCATTCCTGATGGGAGATGCCTGGCAAATTCCCAGTTCCTGCTGTTCCCACAGCCAGCCTGGAAATGGGTGGGGCTGAGCAGAGGAGGAGCACCAAAGGTACAAAACTGAGATTGCCTGCTGGAATGGCAGCTCATCAAAGGGAAATCTATAAAATGGGCAGTAAAGTTCCTTTGAGAGTTTCAGGTTTATTCATTTTACTACTGCAGGAAGATGTAATGTAGATACACATAAAACATGGGTTGGTGTGGGGAATCTGGGATTTATTCTCTGGAAAAGGAAAGAAGGGGAAATCCCTTCAGGATTTTTCTGACAGCTGTGCCCCTACAAATTGTTATTGTCTTCAGGGAGAATGTTAAACTCTTGTTTATTTGGGTTTCTTTACCTGAGTTGTCTCCTTTCTGCACCAAGGCTGCAGTGGTTAATCAGCTCCTGAGTCTGACTGGAGGAGGGTTAATTGTTAATCAGGGTCAGAGGTGCCTGAGCTCATTTGGGGAAATGCATTTTCCCTGCTCTGATAGGCATTGATTACCTGTGAAAACTCTGACACAGTTTGAAAGCAGCCCTTAACACAGCAGTGAAATCCAGGCAAGGCCACGTTTTAGGGACCCTAAAATCAGTGTTTGGGATTCTTTGCTGGTAGCAGGGAATTCACAGCAGCTGCCAGGGGCCTCCTCTTACCTGTGCTGGGGCTGTGGAGAGGGAGGAGAGGGAAAAACCCTTTAAAACCACCTCTCTCTGGAAATGGGGAGCTTTGTCCTGCTTTACCAGAGGCCTGGGTGCTGCCTGGGAATGCCAGGGGGTTTTATGTGCCACAGTCCCTGGATAAAAGAGTTGGAAAAGGGAAACCAAGCCTGCAGTGCAGGTCCTCCTCCCCTGCCAGGTGATGCTGGGCTCTCTGTGCAGCCTGGAGGCTTTTTGGGGTGTGGGGGGTCTCTCTGTGCCAGTGTGGTGGTTTTCTGTGGGTGAGGGTGGAATCTTTTTGGGGGTGTGGAGCCTTTTCCTGTGGGATTTCTGTGTGTGTAGAAACTCTGTGTAGTCTGTGTGACTGTAGAATCTTTTTGGGGGTGTGGGGAGCTTTTCTGTGTGTGTGATTTCTGTGTGTGTAGAATCTGTGTGCAATCTGTGGGATCTTTTTAGGGGTGTGTGGAGCCTTTTCCTGTGGGATTTCTGTGTGTGTGTGTCATTTCTGTGTGTGTAGAAACTCTGTGTAGTCTTTGTGAGTATAGAATATTTTGGGGGTGCGTGGAGCTTTTCTCTGTGTGTGATTTCTCTGTGTGTGATTTCTCTGTGTGTGTGTGTGATTTCTGTTTGTGTAGAATCTGTGTGCAATCTGTGGAAATTTTTTAGGGGTGTGTGGAGCCTTTTCCTGTGTGATTTCTGTGTGTGTGTGTGATTTCTCTGTGTGTGTGTGTGTGTGATTTTTATGTGTGTGTGATTTCTGTGTGGGTGTGTGTGATTTCTGTGTGTGTAGAATCTCTGTGTAGTCTGTGTGAGTGTAGAATATTTTGGGGGTGCGTGGAGCTTTTCTCTGTGTGTGATTTCTCTGTGTGTGATTTCTCTGTGTGTGATTTCTCTGTGTGTGTGTGTGATTTCTGTGTGAGTCATTGTGTGTGTAGAATCTGTGTGCAATCTGTGGAATCTTTTTAGGGGTGTGTGGAGCCTTTTGCTGTGGGATTTCTCAGTGTGTGTGTGATTTCTGTGTGTGTAGAAACTCTGTGTAGTCTGTGTGAGTGTAGAATCTTTTTGGGGGGCTGTGGAGCCTTCCTGTGTGTGTGATTTCTGTGTGTAGTCTGTGTGAGTGTGGAATCTTCTTAGGGGTGTGTGGAGCCTTTTCCTCTGTGTGTGATTTCTGTGATTTCTGTGTAGAATCTGTGTGAAGTCTGTGTAAGTGTAGAATACTTTTGGGGGTGTGTGGAGCCTTCTTCTGTGTGGGTGTGATTTCTGTGTGGGTGTCTTTCTGTGTGTAGGATCTGTGAGTGTAGAATCTTTTTGGGGGGCTGGGGAGCCTTCCTGTGTGTGTGATTTCTGTGTGTGTAGAATCTCTGTGTAGTCTGTGTGAGTGTAGAATCTTCTTAGGGGTGTGGGGAGCTTTTCTCTGTGTGTGATTTCTCTGTGTGTGATTTCTCTGTGTGTGATTTCTCTGTGTGTGATTTCTGTGTGTGTGTGTGTGATTTCTGTGTGTGTAGAATCTCTGTGTAGTCTGTGTGAGTGTAGAATCTTTTTGGGGGTGTGTGGAGCCTTCTTCTGTGTGTGTGTGATTTCTGTGTGTGTGTCTTTCTGTGTGTAGGATCTGTGTGTAGTCTGTGAGTGTAGAATCTTTTTGGGGGTGTGTGGAGCTTTTCTCTGTGTGTGATTTCTCTGTGTGTGATTTCTCTGTGTGTGATTTCTGTGTGTGTGATTTCTCTGTGTGTGTGTGTGATTTCTGTGTGTGTAGAATCTGTGAGCAATCTGTGGAAATTTTTTAGGGGTGTGTGGAGCCTTTTCCTGTGGGATTTCTGTGTGTGTGTGATTTCTGTGTGTGTGTGTGTGATTTTTATGTGTGTTTGATTTCTGTGTGGGTGTGTGTGATTTCTGTGTGTGTAGAATCTCTGAGTAGTCTGTGTGAGTGTAGAATATTTTGGGGGTGCGTGGAGCTTTTCTCTGTGTGTGATTTCTCTGTGTGTGATTTCTGTGTGTGTGTGTGTGATTTCTATGTGTGTGTGTGTGATTTCTGTGTGAGTCATTGTGTGTGTAGAATCTGTGTGAAATCTGTGGAATCTTTTTAGGGGTGTGCAGAGCCTTTTCCTGTGGGATTTCTGTGTGTGTGTGATTTCTGTGTGTGTAGAAACTCTGTGTAGTCTGTGTGAGTGTAGAATCTTCTTGGGGGGCTGTGGAGCTTTTCTGTGTGTGTGATTTCTGTGTGAGTGTGGAATCTTTTTGGGGGTGTGTGGAGCCTTTCTGTGTATGTTTCCCTCTGTGTGTGATTTCTGTGTGTAGAATCAGTGTGCAATCTGTGGAATCTTTTTGGGGGTGTGTGGAGCCTTTTCCTGTGTGTTTCTCTTTGTGTGTGTGTGTCTTTCTGGGAGTAATTTCTCTGTGTGTGAGTCTGTGTGAGTGTGGAGCCTTTTTGGGGGGTGTGTGAGGTCTGTGTGAATCTTTCAGAGTCTGTGTGAGTCTGTCTGTGTCAGTTTGTCTGTGTGGGTGTCTTGTGTGACAGGGTCATTTTGTGTGTGTCTTCCTCTGTGTGTGTGAGTCTGTGTGAGTGTGGAGCCTTTTTTGGGACATGTGTGAGGTCTGTGTGGGAATCTTTCAGAGTCTGTGTGAGTCTGTCTGTGTCAGTTTTTCTCTTGTGTGTGTCTGTGTGGGTGTCTTTCTGTGTCATGGGGTCATTTTGTGTGTGTTCCCCTGTGCTCCTGTATGATTTCTTTCAGTGTGTATCAGTCTGTGTGTGTCCTTCTGTGTGTAGTCTGTGTGAGTGTAGAATCTTTTCAGGGGTGTGTGGAGCCTTTTCCTGTGTGTTTCTCTTTGTGGGTGTGATTTTTGTGTGTGTGTGTCTTTCTGGGAGTCTTTCTGTGTGTGGGAATGGGGAGTTATTTGTGGGGTGTGTGTAGTCTGTGTGTGTGAGTGTGAATCTTTCAGAGTCTGTGTGTGTGTCTGTCAGTTTGTCTGTGTGGGTGTCTTGTGTGACAGGGTCATTTTGTGTGTGTCTTCCTCTGCGTGTGTGAGTGTGTTTCTGTGTGTGATTGTGTTTCTGTGTGTGATTTCTGTGAGTGTACTTGTGTCTGATTGTGTTTCTGTGTTTGGGTGTGTGATTTCTGTGTGTGTGAGTGTGTTTGTGTCTGTGTTTGGGTGTGTGATTGTGTTTGGGTGTGTGATTTCTGTGTGTGAGTGTTTCTGCATGTGATTTCTGTGTCAGTTTCTGTGTGTGATTTCTCTGTGTGTTTGTATTTGGTTGTGTGTGTGTCTGATTGTGTTTGTGTGTGTGATTTCTGTGTGTGTGTTTGTATCTGACTGTGTTTCTCTGTGTGTGTGTCTGATTTCTGTGTGTGTGAGCGTGTTTGTTTCTGTGTTTCTGTGTGTGAGTGTTTCTGCATGTGATTTCTGTGTCAGTTTCTCTGTCTGGTTTCTCTGTGTGTTTGATTGTGTGTGTGTCTGATTGTGTTTGTGTGTGTGTTGTGTCTATGTTTCTGTGTGTGTGTCTGATTTCTTTGTGTGTGATTTCTCTGTGTGTGTTTGTGTCTGACTGTGTTTCTGTGTGTGTGATTTTTCTCTGTGTGTGTGTGATTTTTCTCTGTGTGTGTGTGATTTCTGTGTGTGTGTGTGTGTGTGATTTCTGTGTGTGTGTGTGTGTGTGATTTCTCTGTGTGTGTGTGTGTGTGTGTTTCTCTGTGTGTGAGAGTCAGTGTGGGTGTCATTCTCAGAGTCTGTGAGTGAGTGAGAGGTTTTCTGTGTGTGTGAATCCCTGGGTGTGTGTGTCTCTGTGTGTGTGAATCCCTGGGTGTGTGTGTGGGTCTCTGTGTGTGTGAATCCCTGGGTGTGTGTGTGTGTCTCTGTGTGTGTGAATCCCTGTGTGTGTGTGAGTCTCTGTGTGTGTGAATCCCTGGGTGTGTGTGTGTGAATCCCTGTGTCTGTGTGAGTCTCTGTGTGTGTCTCTCAGTGCCTTTGTGTGTTTTCCTCTCTTTCTCTGTGTTTTGCTCAGTGGGCCTTTGTGTGGATCAGAGCTGGGAATGGATGCCTGTGATGATCTGAGGAGGACTTTCCATCCTTGACAATTCCAATCTTTATTCCACATCACTAAGATGAGCCTGGGTTTCCTGGAGCACCATTCCCTTGGTGGTTTCTCTGCTGTGCCTCATTCCCATCTGTCTGTGAGACTCTCTGTGTTTCTTTTGTGTGTCTTTTGGCATTAATTTTTCTCTGTGTGTGATTCTCTCTGTGTTTCTGGACCCTTCCTGTTTGCTGGATGGATCTTTGTTGTTTCCTACAAGTTGTCTCAGTTTCCATAAGTAAAATCCTATAATTATATTATTTATTTATACTCCTATAAATAGGAATTTATTCTGTGGTGTTTGATAGAACACTGCCTTGGAGAAACCACACAAATCCAGCAGGAATCCCCTCACATCTCCCACACCTGAGTGTTGTTTAACTCCTTTGAGTGGAGCTCCCAGGAGGGACAGAGCCCCTTCACCAGTTATTCCCTCCCCTCCTGATGCCTCAGGTTCAGTTTTTCCTATTTTTCAGGCTCTGTGCTGCTTTAGTGTAAAAGGGATCATGTCTCAGGGATGCTGAGCTCTGTGCACAGAGCAGGGAGACAAAACAATTCCTGCTCCAGCTGGGCACCAAGGACAAAGGAGCCAAATCTCAGCCCAGGAGCACAAACCCCGTGGGCTGGAGAGAGAAAAACGAGCAGGGTGGGAGTGCCTGGGCTAAAGCTGGGCTGGGACAATGAACTGCAAGGTGCAAATGGAGCAGAGCTGATCCCAGGGAGAGACCCCGGGAGCGCTCGTGCATTTTGGGGCCATTTTGGGTCATCTTGGGGGCAGCCCTGGCTGGGCTCTGGTGCTGCCCCAGGTGGATCCATGGAGGAGATCCTGGAATCAATCCCTGCTTTATTCTGGGGCTCTGCCCAGCCCCTGCTCTGGGGCAGCCTCCCAAGGCATCTCTCCAGACTGGATCTGTCCCGGGGCCGTGGGGATCAGCCCCTTCTGGAGCCCTGGGAAGGGCCTGTGAGCACAGGCAGGAGGCTGAGCTGGGAGAGGGGTGGGAGCTGCTCAGACCTGCCAGCTCTGGGTGTGCCTGGGATCTGAATTTCGTGTGATTACAGCATGGAAAACTTCGAGGTGCCTGGGGAATCCTGGTAGCAGCTGAGAGGGTGAATGTGGAGTTTGCACTTATTTGTTGCTCTGAGTTTTTTCCTGTTTTTTTAAAACATAAATTCCTTTTGTGGCTATAAAACCAGGTGCTTATAAAGAATTGCTGTTTAATATCTGTAAAAACACCATGCTGTGATTGTGGGTCACTCACCTGAGAGCTGGCCTTGATGATCCTGGTAGGTCCCTTCCAGCTGAGAACATTCTGTGATCTCAAGACCAGCTCCACTCCCCAAGTCCAATCCCAGCAATAATTTCTGCTGCTGGATTGATGTCTGGGAATGCCATGGAGTTCAGGACTCGTGTCAGGAGTGGTTCCACTGCAGTTCAGGGTTTTTTTCAGCCTCTCTGTTGGTGGGGAAGGACTGGAATGGAAGGATTGGCAGCTTGGCTGCATTTTGCCATGCTGGGTGTGCACAAAACCCCCAAACCCCTCCCTGCCAGAGGACTGACCTGTGCCTGCAGTGACCAGTGGTTTAGAAAGCTGGAATTGTTATTTTCTGGTTTATTGGGAGAGCCTGAGGCTGTGAATATTCACTGTGCACTGCAATCCCCCGAGAGCAGCAGGCAGAGAACATTCCCTGTGCCTGTAGCTATACCAGGCTGTTAAATGCCAGGGTTATTAATCTTTCCTCACCTCAGCAGCTCTTAGGCCACGCATTAATGTGGTTTTTGTGTGAGATTTAATTGCTCAGGCTTGTAACAACTCAAAACCTTAAGATCCTGTTTCCCCCTGTGACTTCAGTGCTGAGAAATTGGCTCTCTGGAAAAGCAGCAGGATGGTTGTTTGGACTGAATTCCATTTTCCATGGCACAGGGAGGCTCATCTGTGGGTTATGGATCAGTGCAGAGCAGGGCTCAGGCTGGGGCAGGCGTTTTCCAAAAGTAAACAGCAGCCAGGAGTGATGCTGGGAAGGGAATTCCAAAGTCAGGGCTTGCTGCCCTCAACCTGAATTGTGTCAGCTCCATATTGGCTGTCTTGGAGGAATTACCACAATGAAACACCTGAATGTTTACATCTACTTAATGAAAAAAGGTGTTTCTACAAATAAAATCAGATTGGACCCTAAAATAAGAAACAAGAGTTGCTAAATAAACCTCAGATGAAGGCCAAGTCTATTCTGGATTCCAGGGCTTTGGCTTTCACATTGCATAAGCTCCAAGCAGCCAAGCTTATTTTTAAGAGTTTTTTAAAAAATTAAATAGTTTGAAAAAAATGTAAAAGGTCTTGACATCCAATCTGTCATCGTTGTCTCCTCAAGAATGTTCAACAGAAAAGGCAAAAGGTTTTGTTGAATGACATTGATCTTTGGAGTTCTTGTTTGGTTTTCTGCTCATTTAGCTCCTGACGTGGAAACAGACTTGAAAAGGCCAAGAACTGTGACACTGGTGCAGATTTTAGCCTGTCAGCAGGCATGGCAATAAAATGTACCCTGAAATTGATTTTATTGCCTTTTCTTTGAACAGCAGGAGCCGATATCTGGAAATGATAGACCTCAGTGCAGTGGTGGGAGAGACAGCAAGGGGACATAAATGAAACCCTGTGGATTTTCCTGTTTAAAAAGGGCAGCTTTGGAAGTGTTTGGGGATTTTATTTGTGAATTCCAGGCCTTCATTTGTACTAGGGGCATAGGAGCAAATTGGGGCAATTAAAATATTTAAAATGTGCACCTGCTTATTTTTTTGGAGGGCAGGGAAAAAAACCCAGCCCAAACCAGCACCACAAACTTTTCTTTGTTTGGAAAATCTGGCAAATCTTTGCCAGAAATGAAATTCCAGGAGATTTTTATTCTGTGACAGAGTGAGACCCAGCCAATGTGTTTGCAGTGAAATTTATTTCAGAGCAAAGGAAGGAGCAGGAGAATTCCCTGAAGCTGCCAAGGGCAAATGGGCCTCAGCAGGTGCCTGGATGGAACCTGGGAAATGAGAAGAGACCCCTGAGAACATGAGAGGTTTAAACCTTTTTTTAATTTTTTTTAATTAACTTGTACCATGTTCAAGGCTTCATTCCATGTTTGCATTAGAGTTTTGGTTTTGGTCCTGAATCCAAGCATGGCAGCTCCTGGATAAACAAAACAAACCCAGAACAGTTCCAGCACCATCCTGCTTGAATCTGCTGATGCTTTTTTCCAGGTTTCTGTTCATCCCAACCCATTTCCCCCTCTGCTTTCATCACTTTAAACCCCAACCAAACTCGTGTTCTTTCTGCTGGGTGGCACAGCTTTCAGAAAAGGCTTTTTTATTGATCTCCTTCACTTCAAAACACGGCTCCACGTTTGGAACCCAGAGCAATCTTTCCCCAGGGATTAGCTCTCCTCTGAAGGCTTTTCACATTCTGCAGCCTCTGCTCTCTTGAAGTGGCAGGAATTGATGTGGGGCATGGGCTTGGTTATTGTCTCTGTCAGCAAGAAATAGCAAAGTTGTTTATTTTCATGTGGGGGGTTTCTCCAGGCCAGGCCCAAGCAGTTGTTTGCCTGAAGTGAGCATTAAACCCAGTTTTACTTCACCTAAACTGGGTTTAATGCTCACTTTAGGGGTTTTACTTCACCTAAACCCCTGAAGTGAGCATTAAACCCAGTTTTACTTCACCTAAACTGGGTTTAATGCTCACTTTAGGGGTTATACTTCACCTAAACCCCTGAAGTGAGCATTAAACCCAGTTTTACTCCACCTAAACCCCTGAATGAGCACTAAACCCAGTTTTACTTCACCTAAACCCCTGAAGTGAGCATTGAACCCAGTTTTACTTCTCCTAAACCCTGAAGTGAGCATTGAACCCAGTTTTACTTCACCTAAACTGGGTTTAATGCTAACTTTAGGGGTTTTACTTCACCTAAACCCCTGAAGTGAGCATTAAACCCAGTTTTACTCCACCTAAAGCCCTGAAGTGAGCATTGAACCCAGTTTTACTTCTCCTAAACCCCTGAAGTGAGCATTAAACCCAGTTTTACTTCACCTAAACCCTGAAGTGAGCATTGAACCCAGTTTTACTTCACCTAAACCCCTGAAGTGAGCACTAAACCCAGTTTTACTTCACCTAAATCCCTGAAGTGAGCATTGAACCCAGTTTTACTCCACATTAAACCCTGAAGTGATCATTAAACCCAGTTTTACTCCACCTAAACCCCTGAAGTGAGCATTGAACACAGTTTTACTTCTCCTAAACCCCTGAAGTGAGCATTAAACCCAGTTTTACTTCTCCTAAACCCTGAAGTGAGCATTGAACCCAGTTTTACTCCACATTAAACCCTGAAGTGATCATTAAACCCAGTTTTACTTCACCTAAACCCCTGAAGTGATCATTAAACCCAGTTTTACTCCACATTAAACCCTGAGGTGAGCATTGAACCCAGTTTTATTCCACACTAAACAGCTCTGTGGTGTCTTCCACAGCACAGAAGGAAACAATTCTTAAATCCTCATTATATTCTCCCTGTTTCTAAATAAACCCCTCACACTTGTCTGGAATGATCCCCAATTAAGAGCTGGCCTTCAAACGAGCTGGGATTTGTGTGGAGAATGGGAAAAGGGGCTCCATGTGCCAAGTGGTGACCTCCAGGTGTGGAATCCCCAGCAATTCCCTTGGCTCCAGGCCATGGAATCAGCCCCCCTGCTTTCCCCAGAGGGCTGGGAGCGTGGCAAATGCCAGCTTTGTGTCTCCTTGGCACTCAGGAGTCTCTCAGGCATTGATTCCGGGGGGATTCCAGACAGAATCCCTTTGTCTGGCCCCAAACTGTGCCAGGAGCTGCCGTGGGATTAATGAGCCCCCTTCTCCTGGGGATGCTGCTGACAATTCTGGGCTTTCATCCTGTGCTAGCCACCTCCAAGGAGGAGAAAACTCCGTTTTTAGTGGTTTTAATTGTTGGGTGGGAGTCATTAGCTGGGATTTGGTGGTGATTTCTCACCCTTGGTGTTGCATTTCCCAGGTGCTGGGGCCTGGGGGTTGTGGATTTCTCTGCAGGGATGAGCTTGGTAAGAAAACTGATCCAGCTGAAAAACAGGGAAAAAAACCCAACAAGGAAAAAATCCCTAAAAAATCCCTCAGCCATGAGTCTGGTGGTAAAATATCCCCTGAACTTAATTTTATTGCCTTTTCTTTGAACAGCAGGAACCAATGTTTGGAAATGATAGACCTCAGTGCAGTGATGGGAGAGACAGCACAGGGGACATAAATCAAACCCTGCAGATTTTCCTGTTTAAAAATGGCAATTTTGGAAGATTTCCCCTTTCCTCTGGTTCCTTCTTTCCCCTTTTATTCCACTCCATCCATCTCCTTTTTCCTCCTCATCCCTGTCCTGCCCAGAAAGCCTCAAGGCCATGGGATTGCTGAGGGAATTCTTGGATCTCCCTCCTTGGTGGTGGCCCAGAAATCCTCTGGGATTTCCCTGGCTTTCCCTGTTCCAAAAAGCCAGTGGGGAACTGGGAAAAAATTCAGTTTATAACAGGCTGGGAAAGGCCTTGATGCAGACAGCACCTTGGGGTGATGCTGGGACTGCCTGTGATCCTTTCAAATGGCAATTTTGGATATTTCTGCCCAGAAAAATCAGAATTCAGAATGTCACCCCACTGCCCAGGCTGTGCTGAGCTCAGAAATTAGATGAATTAATTAGAAATTAGATGAATTAATTTGGAAATTAGATGAATTAATTAGAAATTAGATGAATTAATTTGGAAATTAGATGAATTAATTAGAAATTAGATGAATTCATTTTGAAATTAGATTTTTTTTAAAAATCAGCTTTCAAAGATTGTTCCCACTGCCAGGATTGTAAGATATTTCTAAGATCTTGAGTGGATTTCTTCTTGAAGTGTAACAATTCTGTTTTCTCAGGTTTTTATCTGTTTTCTCTAAAATGCAGTAAAAGAGGATTTCAGGTGCCACTTATCGTATATAATTGTATATTATATGTTATATATTATACATTATATAGAATATATCTTATTTAATATTTATAATATATAATATATAATATATATAGTATTTAATTATTATATAATAATTATCTTATATAATTGCATATTATGTTATATATTATACATTATATAGAATATATCATATATCTTATATGCTATCTATAATATATAATATATACTTTATCTAGTATGTAATTATTATATAGTAACTATAGTATATAATTGCATATTATATGTTATATATTGTACATTATATATAATGTATCTTATGTTATATACTATCTATAATATATAGTATATACTTTATTATGTCTAGTATGTAATTATTATATAATAATTATCTTATATAATTGTATATTATGTTATATATGATACTTTATGTATATTTCATATATTATATACTATCTATAATATATTATATATAGTACATATAGTATATATAATATATACAATATAATATATACTATATATAATATATACTATATATAATATATCCTATATTGTATACAATATTATATATAGTTTATAATCATTATCTAAATAGTATGTAATTGTATATTTGTTATATATTACATTTATTATACATTGTATATTGTACATTATTTATAAGGTATCATATACATTATATATAATGTATCTTACATATGTTATATGTGATCAATAATATAGATCTATCTATATATGTTTAAAAATATCTATGATATATAACTATCTATAATATAGACTATATTATGTATATTATAGAATAATATAATAGATATAATTATAATATCATATACATTATATAATAAGCTTATAATGGTTATACTATATGCAATGTATTATCTATTGATGTATTATATAGTGTGCATTGTATATTATCTGTGTGCAGCCAGGATTTTGGAGTGGTGTGTTTGGGTGTGTTTTGTTGTGCATGAGGGTTCAAATGCAGGATTTCACCTCCAGCTTCCACCTGGGCAAGTCTGCCTTCGCCTTCTGGCTAATCCCACCAGAAATAAATGAAAGAAGCAGGGAAAGAGGGTATGGAACCCCAGGAAAAGGCTGGAAAAGCCTTCCCAGCCCATGGAGTCCCACCTTGTCCCCAGCCCAGAGCCCTGAGTGCCACCTCCAGGAATTCCTGGCACACCTCCAGGGATGGGAACTCCAAACCTCCCTGGGCCTCTTCCAAGGCCTTTTCCTGGATTAAATCCACATTAAAATGTGAATTGTGGCAAATGTGAGTGCCCAGGGTGGGGATGTCAGAATTCCTTACTCCCAGCAGTGCTCCAGGCCTGGTTCTTCCCAGATTCCCTTCTGAGGCACAGCCTCTCCTCTTGCTCTTTCTCTTTCCACGTGGATTGCTTTTCCAAATCTCTGAGTTCCTGAGTTGTTTGATTGCTCTGTCCCTCACCAGTTTCTGCTTTTTTTCTTTGTCTGAAGAGAATCCCAGAATCCCAGCCAGGTTTGGGTTGGGAAGGACCTTAAATCCCATCCCATCCCATCCCATCCCATCCCATCCCATCCCATCCCATCCCATCCCATCCCATCCCATCCCATCCCATCCCATCCCATCCCATCCCATCCCATCCCAGCCATGGCAGGGACACCTCTCACCATCCCAGGCTGCTCCAGCCTGGCCTTGGGCACTCCCAGGGATCCAGGGGCAGCCCCAGCTGCTCTGGCAATCCCAGCCCAGCCAGGAATTCCCAATTCCCAATCTCCCACCCATCCCTGCCCTCTGGCACTGGGAGCCATTCCCAGTGTCCTGTCCCTCCATCCCTTGTCCCCCGTCCCTGGAGTGTCACCAGCACACCCAGGTCAAACCCAGCAGCCCGTGCCTCCCAAAATTGGGGTTTTTTTGGGACAGTCCCCACCCTTCCCTGGCTCTGCTGCCAGAACCCCTCGGGCTTTGCCTGCAGCTGGGGCTGCATTTTAGGATTCCAGGTGAGCCAGCCCCAGAACACGTCAGGAATGTGAGGCAGCTCCCAGGAAGGGCTGGGAGAGGCAGGGAAAGGCCAGCCTTGGTTTGGGGCAAACTGGAGTTCAGCTCTGTGACAGCCAGAGCCTGAGCTGCTCCCGAGCTCCTGCTCTGTTGGTGAGACATTCCTACAGCTGGGAGGGGGGAATGGGGCTGGAAAAGTGGGATTTCCTGGGATTCGTGATGGCATTCCAACCAGTGTCATCACACTTTTCCCTTTGGGATTTTACATTCCAGAAATCCTCTACAGTCCCACCAATGTCATCACATTTTCCTGTTTGGGATTTTAGTTTTTAGAAATCCTCTGGAATCCCACAAATATCATCACACTTTTCCCCCTGGGATTTTACTTCTTAGAAATCCCCCACATTTTCCCTTTGGGATTTTACTTTATAGAAATCCTCTACATGTTGTCACACTTTTCTGTTTGGGACTTTACTTCTCAGAAATCCTCCACAATCCCACAAATATCATCACACTTTTCCCTTTGGGATTTTCCTTCTCAGAAATCCTCCACAATCCCACAAATATCATCACACTTTTCCCTTTGGGATTTTCCTTCTTAGGAATCCTCCACAATCCCACAAATGTCACACTTTTCTCTTTGGGACAACCTGCTTCTTTTGAGGTTATTAAGTGTAAAATTCCATGTGTGTCTATAAAAACACAACATTTCTGGCTGCCTGCAGTTACCTCCCAGTCTGACAAGGATTAAATACTGTTTAAGGTGTGCAGTTACTCCTAAATATTGGAAAAATGGGAAGGCTGGGGAGTTGCCTTGCATGGGAGAGGTTTGCAGGTTGGAAATTGGACCCTTCCAAGTCTTAACCTGATAAATGGATATTTTAATGTCAATTTATTAGGTTTGATTAGGATTTATTTATTATGTGTCTTATTTATTAGGTTTATTTATTTTATCTCTTATTTATTAGGTTTTATTTATTATATGTCTTACTTATTAGGTTTTATTTATTATATTTCTTAATGTAATAAATTGACATTTTCCCTTCCTTGATATACTGACTTTTTGGAGAGCACTTAAACCTTGTTATGAATAATGCTAATTACTCCTTTGCAATCCTTTCCTTGGAGGCTCATCCAGCAGTTAATTAATTTTCTTGTGCCTGGCTATTGGTTATTCAGATTATTTCCATTAATCTGCTCTTGGTCCAGCCCTGTCCCTATCTCATCCCTTGTCTTTGCCTCACTTCTCACGTGCTCCTTTCTCCTCTCCAAATTTGGCTTTATTTAAAGGGTGTGAGCCATAAAACCCTGCCTGGGTTAACTTTTTGACCCCATTTTTGATAACAGCAGCTGGAGAACTTTATCTTTGCCCAGCACTTTGTGTCTGATAAGAGCTGCAGGAATTCTGCCCCTGCTCCAGCATCTCCTCACTCTGCTCCAAGAAAAAAATTGATATTTTTATGCTTAAATGGCTACAAAAAGCAAAATCTCCTCATTCTGGCCCAGGAAAAATTGGTGTTTTTATGCTTAGATGGTTGTAAAAAGCAATATATACATGAAATTTTAATTCTAAATTCATTCTTTGTCCTGTGAGGAAAAGTAGAATTTTTTATTCTCTTCTTGGCCAATGAGTTTGGTTTTCGAGCTAAAAATCTTTCCTGCCATAATTGTTTATAAATTGTTTTTGTGATTTGAGTTCTTTGGGGTAGGCTGATGAATATTTTAATGGGATTTTTGCTTTCAGGAGTATTTTAAATCCATCAGATGGGCACCAGGCCCCAAATAGATTTCATCCTGTAGATTTTATTGTTCATCCTGCTGTAGGTTTTTACAGGGAGAACTGGAGGTGCAGTTGGTGGGGTAAAAATTGTTGTGTTCTCTTGGCTGAGTTTCGTAAATTGAATTTTTCCTTCTGCATAAAAAGACCTGTTTTTTCATGGTTGAATTTTGTAAATTCAATTTTTCCTTCTGCACAAAAAAGCTGTGGTTTGATGATTGAATTTTTTTAATTCAGTTTTTCCTTCTGCACAAAAAAAAAGCTGTGGTTTCATAATTGAATTTTGTAAATTCAGGGGTTTTTTTCTGCATAAAAAAGCTGTGGTTTCATGGTTGAATTTCGTAAATTCAATTTTTTCTTCTGCATAAAAAAAGCTGTGGTTTCATGGGTGAGTTTTGTAAATTCAGGGTTTTTTTCTGCATAGAAAAGCTGTGTTCTCATGGGTGAATTTTGTGAATTCAGTTTTCCCTCCTGCACAAGCCTGCAGCAGTGTGGGGTTTCCTGGCAGTGTCCCAGGCCAGGCTGGGTGGGTTTGGAGCAGCCTGGGCAGGGGGAGCTGGGCAGGCTGGGCTGGGATCAGCTCCCAGCTCCCTCTCAGCCCCAATCCCATCCTTGATTCCAGGCCTAGAGGAGAAAATTCCAGTTCTCTCCCAGCAGCTGGGTTGAGCTCCAACATCCCAACATCCCCAACATCCAACATCCAACAAACATCCCCAACATCCCAACATCCCCAAATCCCAGCATCCCCAACATCCAACAAACATCCCAACATCCAACAAACATCCCAACATCCCCAAATCCCAACATCCCCAACATCAAACATCCCTAACATCCCCAACATCCCATCATCCCAACATCCAACATTCAACACCCCCAACATCCCCAAATCCCAACATCCGACATCCCCAAATCCCAACATCCGACATCCCCAAATCCCAACATCCAACATCCCCAAATCCCAACATCCCCAAATCCCAACATCCCCAACATCCCCAAATCCCAACATCCCCAACATCCCCAACATCAAACATCCCCAACATCCCAAATCCCAACATCCCCAAATCCCAACATCCCCAACATCCCCAACATCCCATCATCCCAACATTCAACATCCCCAAATCCCAACATCCCATTGGATGCTGGGATATTGGATGTTGGGATGTTGGGATGATGGGATGTTGGGACTTGAGGATGTTGAGTGTTGGGATGTTGGATGTTGGATGTTGGGGATGTTGGGATGTTGGATCTCAACCCAGCTGCTGGGAGAGAACTGGAATTTCCTCCTCTAGGCCTGGAATCAAGGATGGGATTGGGGCTGAGAGGGAGCTGGGAGCTGATCCCAGCCCAGCCTGCCCAGCTCCCCCTGCCCAGGCTGCTCCAAACCTGCCCAGCCTGGCCTGGGACACTGCCAGGAAACCCCACACTGCTGCAGGCTTGTGCAGGAGGGAAAACTGAATTCACAAAACTCAGCCATGAGAACACAGCTTTTTTGTGCAGAAGGAAAAATTGAATTTACAAAACTCAACCATGAGAACCCAGCAATTTTTACCCCACCACATCCACCCTTCAGTCCTCCCTATAAAAACCTACAGCAGGATGAGCAATAAATTATATTATTTTAAAAGATTAATGAATATATGTATTATATATATATTTTATATATATGTGACTATATTCTTTTAAAAAATATATATTCTTTTCATCTATAGGATGAAGCCTATTTGGGGCCTGTACATTTAATTTTGTGCAATCAAGTCTCAAAGAAAGAAAGAAAAAAGCTGCTTATTCCTGTAATCTCTTTTCTCCAGAGCCATATTAAATTCCAATTTCCAGCCTTGCACAGGTGAGGGGGAGATTTAAACCAGATGCAGGTGATGTATAAAAGCTGTTCCAAACTCAACTTTTGGCTTTGGCAAAGCAAAAGTTCTTTGAGGAAATGGAAAACTGGCAGAAATTTAATCTCATTAATGGATTTTTAGACAAAAATGAATGATTTTCCACGTGGGGAAAATCCATCCATCCATCCACCCATCCACGATGGGGGGTTCTGGATTTTAGGCTGAATGTCAGTTTGAGCTGTGAAGGGAATCATGCACTTCTCATTCCCTGTTTTCAGCTCCCAGTCCTTCACCCCCGCGGTGCTCCCCAGGTTTATCGTGTCCATCAGGGATTATTTTCCTTCTGAAATCATCTCAGGGGCTTGGTGCTCTCAGACTCCTCCCGTGCCAGCATCCTCCCCCGAGCTAAAACCGTGTTGTGCCTCACTTTTACAAGATCTCAGATAAGGAACTCGGTAATTTCTGGTGATTGAGGCCAAGTTTTCCTTCCAAACGGGGCTCTGGGTGCAGCCAGAGGAAATGGTGGTGCTCAAAGATCCGGAGGGTGAGCTCACTTGGATTCTGCCGCTGTTGCTCCTTGCAGATGTCTGTCAGCGTGATGTCAGATCCATTTTTCTGGGGTGTGTTGTGCTAATGATAACATGCTGGGAGGCAAAAGGTGAAAAAAAAATACAGACTTAACTCAGCAGGGAAAAAAAAAAAAAGATGAAACTTCCGCGGCAAAGAGTTTTAAAATTTGCAGGTCGGCGATAATTTTTGGGGTGCTTTAATCTTTATTTAATTATTTAATTCTTAATCTTTATTTAAGTAAGTCAAAACATTCGCTTTTCCCCACCTTTTTATTTTAAATGTGTCTGCTTGTTCGCTAAAGAAGATTTTGGGGTTTTTAAAAATTTGTCCTGTGCACTTGTTCGCTGGCTGGGTTTTGCAGGAATTAAATGGTGAGAAGAACCATTTCTCCAGAGGAGAACATGAGGACAGGGCAGCCAGGGAGCTCTTTCTGCCCTTTCAGCCAAGCTGAATTTCCTCTGTGGCCTTTGGGATTTGTGGCAGGGCCAGGTCAGGTGTTGGGTTTTACCTCTCCAGCCCCAAAGAGAAAATTCCTTTCTGCCCGTGGAGCTCCCGTGTCCTGAAGTGCAATTTAACAAGCTCAACAGAAGCATTTGTCTGACAGCACCTGAAAATTGCTCACTTCTAAATGCCAGCAGGAAGCTGCATTTGCATTCCATATCTGATGTTCAATCTGCTAATCCTCCACCGAGCCTGCCAGGAAAAACTGGCTGGAATTTTTATTCAAACCAGAAAGCAGGGATGCTGCTTCCCACTTTTCCATCGCACCCTGCAAGGTCCCAGCCCTCTGGAATATTTTAATTCCTTCAGCCATTGCACTCCTGGTGGTTTCCTTGAGATGGGTTTTGGTCAGAGGGGTTTTTATAGCAGCCAGCCCTTCCCTTTTGGGTTGTCTTCCCTCCCCCAGGAAAGCTGGAGCTCCCTGCTCGCTCCTGTTTATATAAAGTTAATCTTCCATGTTGTGACATTCCACCTCCCCTCATTAATGAGAGCTCCTAATTGGGCCTAATGAAACATTTACTCACTCTGCTAGATAATATTATCTGCCAGCTCCACAGAGATAAGGCTCTGGGAAGAAAATAAGCTTTTGAAAGGTCCTGGGGGAGATGTGAAAGCCATTTTTGGGCCAATATTTCCTTATTTGCCTGGAGAAGGCCCTTGTGGTGCAGCTGTGTAACCAAGCCATGGCAAACAGCATCCATTATTTATTGGCCTGCCTGGCAAACAGGGACACCTCTGACTGCATCAGGTTGGGAGGTCGATTTACTGAGCCTTGCCCCCAGCCAGAGTCACTTTTTCTGTGTTTATGTTCCCTCAGATTTTCCGTTTGGCACGAGGGAAAGCCAGAGGAGCCTGGGGGAGGGGAGCAGGGGGGAGCAGCAAGCTGGCACGAGGGGAATTGTGCCTTTTCTTCTGCCCAGGTGCTTCAGATCCAGTTACAGCCCATAAAGGCAGGCTTTCCTCGAGCCAGCAGCAAACACAGGGCAAGGAGAGAAGCCTTGGAAATGCTGGAGTGATTCAATTCCCTCCCTTCCTGCAGAGTGAAATGGAAATCATTTACAAGTGCTCGAAATACGCTGTAATTTTGGGAAATTCTTGATCAAACTGGGTTGCTTGAGCTGTTCCAAGGATATAATCAGGATATTCCAAGGATTTAAATGTCCCAGGCCATGTTGGAAGGGCTTGGAGCAAACTGAAGGCGTGGAAGTGGAAGGGAGGTAGAACTGGGTGAGCTTTAAATTCCCTTCCACCCCAAACCATCCTGGAATTCCAGGATAAACAGTTGTTTGCAAGGGATCCAGGAAGGAGAGCGAGGACTTGAGGCACAGAAAAGACTCCTCTCATCTGGTTACCAGCATCCCTCGGGCATTTTTAAGGTTTGGAGCCCTTTTGGAGTCAGGAAATCTGCATCCCTGATGGTGCAGGGGCACAAGGATGAGGCGATGGGGATCAGGAGTGTGGCTCTGGAGATTGCAGCCTTGGAATTACCTGGAATTCCAGGATTTGGATCAGCTCCACACGTTGGGGGGACCTGTTTGTTCACCAGCCTCTTGCTGGTTTGTCTTCACTCCCTCAGGTTCCCTGTGCTGCTGTTTTGGGCAGAATCCTGGGGAAAGTTGGGAAATCTGTGGAATGGGGATGTTCACTGCTGTGGTCCCACCCCCTCAGCAGTGGTTTTCCTGGAGGAAACTCATCCTCAGGGGTGGGCTGAGCCTCCTTCCTTCACTTCTTGTCTTTTATTTGTCTTTTATGGCACTGGACTATCCCAGGAAGGAGGGAATCTCAATTTCTGCAGTGCCACAGCGCTCAGGGAGAGCCACATTGTGTAGCTTGAGTGCTTCTGCAAATATTTCATTATAAAATCCTGATTTTTACCTTAATCTAATGCTAATTTGTGTCTTGAAAACGGAATTTTGATGATCTCTTGCTGTTTGTTCTCCACAGATTCTTCTGCCTAATCCCTCTGATCCTGGGCTGCAGCCAGAGGAGATCTGGACCATCCTATGGAAAAGAGAGTTGGAAGTGCACAGGGAGCAGAGGTAGGCTGGGATTTTGGGATATCTCCTGAAAGATACCCAGAAAGCCAGGGTTTAATTGAGCAGATCTCAAGCAGTATGGTAAAATTCACAGTAAAATTCACAATTCCTGACATTCTGCTGTTTGCTTGGCTGGCAAAACCATCTCCACTGGAAAAGGAAAAACCCCAACCAATCCAAAAAAACGCAAGGAAAAGAGGGAAATTCCTGGAATTCCCTGCTGAGCACCATTTCCAGCCTGGCCAGGGAGTGCCTGGAAGTTTGGAGGGAATGCCTTTGGCTCTAGTTTGGCAGGAGCCTCCACTCCAGCTTGTTTATCCTGCTGGGAATTTGCATGGGAGGAGCGAGGCTGTGATTTGTAATATCTGAACCAGACTCCAGGGTCGCTGGGATTTGCCACAATTCCCTGGGTTTGTCTGGAGGTGTGGAAGTCTGAACACCAACCTGAGCAAAATGTTCAGTTCTTCTCTCTGAAGCCTTGGCAGAGCAGCCAGGGGGCCCCCAAATAAAATTTTGGGTGGTTGCATCTCATCCCTGTGAACTTTCCACCCTGCCCTTGTCCAAAACCTCTGTGCCACCTTTCTTAGCATTCCCTTGGGATGCACTTAAAAGGAAATAAATTGAATTTACACTTACAAATTTTAATGGTGTGACAGTGCCAAGTGCACTTAAAATTCAGATGATGCAGCTTGTGTGAAGTGAAATTTGTTTATCTCAGGTAAGGGCTTGGTTGTTGGTGTTGAAATTGAGATTTCTCTGTGTTTGGTGCTGTTTGTTCCACGCTGTCTCAAGCTGGATCTCCAGGTCCTCAATCCTGCTGATTTTTAGGAATCCTTTTGAGGGATTTTCCAAGGCTCAGGAGGACAAATAGGTGAAAGGAATAACGTGAGCTTGAGTTTATTTTGCCAGTCCCAGCCCTCGGTGAGGGGTTCTGGCCAGCAGAAGGCACCACCAGCTCAGCTTTGCGCCGCTTGCCGGCACTCCCGGCTGCATCTCCACGCTCCCGGCAGGATTGGGCAGGAAATCCATCATCCCACAGCTCAGATCCTCACAATTCCCACTGAACAATGACCACGATGTGTTCCCTTGCTGTTGCAGGCCTGAGGGCTGGGGCTTTCCCTGCGCAGTGATGCCCGGGCTGGGCGCGTTGCGGCGCGCGCTGGCCGCGGCCCTTCTCCCGCTCCTCATCCTCTCGGGACCTTGGGCTGCAGCTGAGAACATCAACTTCTACAACATCAGGCCTCCACTAGACCGTGAGTGGCTTTTTTTTGTGGAATTCTGGCCTTTTCTGTATGGAATTCTAGCTTAAAACTGTAATTCTTTGCCCCATCCTACCCAATTCTTTTGCGTTTCAGCAGTTGGTCTCCACAGGAGCTTTAAAACATTCTGCTTCTCACCCCACAGTGCTTTGCCCTTAGTGTTTGACAAGCTGACTAAATGTAGATAAATCAAATCCTTGCCAAATTAAAGAGTGCACAAGGACTTTGGCATTTAAGGGCTTTTCTTGTATTATTTTCTGTCTCCCTGCAGAGGAAACGATGCGGCGGTTTCCCTGTAAATAATCCAGAACAGGTGGTTTTGGTCTTTTATCTTGCTGGGGGTTTTGTAAGGGGAGGAATAGGTGTTGCTGCATGCAATTAATTCACTCTGAAGGTAATTAAAAACCCCGTAGGACCTGTGAGGCCAGTTGGCACTAATGGCATCATTTATTTAATTTTTTTTCTCTGTTTTTTGCCTCTTATCTGGCATCACCAGTGTTCCATCCCTTCATTTGCATTATCTGCATGGTTAGAGCAGCCAGGATATAATAGCTGGAATTAATAAAAGTAACCTGTCCCTAATGAACCCTGCACCTTCCAATAATCCACTGAAATAATGGAAATGAGATTTTAAAAGACCTTTTGTTTAAAGGATCCGACTTCTCCTTCCGAGTGGGAGATCAAGATCTGTAAATCAAAGGAAAATGTAGATTTATGTTTGCTCCACGAGGAGGGAGATAAACTCTTCCCTCTCCCCTGCTTTCCCCACCACTGCCTCAGTTTTGGATTATGAGAGTGAAAACATGAGGATATATTTTGAGTTCAAGCTTAGAGAGAAAAGAAAAAGCTTTCTGCAAAACTCGTTTTGTTTGTCTAACAGTGAAAAGATGTAAATATGTATAATTTATTTCTGTAAATACATGCCTGTACAAGCACAATTTTGAACATTTTCATTTTTTCCCCAATGCTTCCCACCTGACTGTATTCTAATGCCTTTTTAACCCTTTCCAAGCCACTCCATTCCCAAACAGTTTCAAGTGCTTTACCTGTGACAACGCCGTGGACAACTACAACTGCAACAGATGGGCTGAGGACAGGTGGTGTCCTGAAAGTGAGTAAGGCTGGACCAGGAAACATGAAATATTGGGGATATTTAAACTTGCTTTTCCCTCCCTCCCCCCCCTTGGAGAAGTCTGGCTCAGGCATGGCATTGGTGACATTCAAGTGCCTGCAGTTTTGTTGTTGGGAATGCTGAGTCAGGAATTTTCTGCTGACGTGACAGTTTTGGCCATTCCAGAGTGTAAAACGACAGGGAAAAGTTATTAATCTCCATCTCTCTCAGTTTTATACAATATATACCAAAAATATTAATATACAAGCATTGAAAATAGTGATGGTATTTTAATATTAAATTCAATATTAATATCGAATTTAATATTAATATTTTAATATAGCATTATTTAAAATAATTGTAATATTTTATAATACATCAGTATTAATTACCTATTATTAATATATTATTTATATATAATATAATATAATATAATATAATATAATATAATATAATATAATATAATATAATATAATATAATATAATATAATATAATATAATATAATATAATATAAATGTGTATTTCCCTGTGTATATTTATATAATGATGTGCCTCCCAAGAGTTAATTTTAATCTTGTTTAAAAAACTGAAGGATTTCCTCAGTAGCTTTATTCTCCTCAGAGTGTAAAGCAACAGTGAAAAATTATTTCTCTCCATCTCTCTCAGTTTTATATGATATATAACAATAAACTATTAATTTACAAACAGATTTCTGACTAATATATCAATATTAATTACCTGTGTATATTTCTCTGTGTAGTTATATAATGATGTGCCTCCCAAGAGTTAATTTTAATCTTGTTTAAAACATCTGAAGAATTTCCTCTGTAGCTTTATTCTCTTCAGAGTGTAAAGCAACAGTGAAAAATTATTTATCTCCACCTCCCAGTTTTATATAACAAAAAAAATTAATATTCAAGCAGATTTTAAATAATATGTTCATATTAATTACCTATATATGTTTCTCTGTGTATATTCACATCATTATGTGCTTCCCAAGAGTTAATTTAAAGATGTTGTTTAAAAAACCTGAAGAATTTCCTCTGTGGCTTTATTCCCTTCCCTTTGGATGCCATCCCAACATTTCCTGTTCTTGGTGAGCAGCAGGACCTGCCTGACTGGGGCTCACACCTGTGCTGGGGAGGAGAAAGCTCAGAGAGAATGGAAATGGTTCCTCATTTTTCACCCCGGTGACGGTCACGGGAACGGTGGGAAAGGGGAAGAGGCAGAGCAGAGGAATGAGGAAACAAACCTGAAACCTCGCAGGAACCTGCTGCCTGAAAGAGGAGAGAAACAAAAATAAACGTGTGGATGATGCTGCTAATTAGTAATTCCAATCAAAGCAGCCTTGCTGGGGGTTGGAAGGGTCAGCTGAGATTGCACAGGAGTTAATTTCTTGCTAAATGCTCTTTTCATCGAGCAGCAGGTGATTCTGCAGAGGCATTTTCTGGGATGTTTTCCTGAGCTGTGTGTAGATGGGAGAGGCTGTTCTGAGGGATCACTGAGGGCAGTCAAACTCCAGAACTGCTTTTAATGATGGCAGTCAAACTCTAGATTCCTTTTAATGATGGCAGTCAAACTGCAGAATTGCTTTTAATGATGGCAATCAAACTCCAGATTCCTTTAATGATGGCAAACTCCAGATTCCTTTAATGATTATGGCAGTCAAACTCCAGATTCCCTTAATGATGGCAAACTCCAGATTCCTTTAATGATGGCAAACTCCAGATTCCTTTAATGATGGCAGCCAAACTCCAGGTTCCTTTAATGATGGCAGTCCAACTCCAGGTTCCTTTTGCAGGCACTCGGTACTGCCTGACCGCTCACCTGTTCACGGCACGCGGGGAGAGCACCTCGGTCACCAAGAGATGTGCCACGGGCGAGGAGTGTCACCTGGTGGGCTGCCACCGCCGCGGGGACAGCGGCCACACGGTCAGTGCTTCCTGCCCTGCTCCTGCCCTGCTCCTGCTCTACTTGTACCCTGCTCCTGCCCTGCTCCTTCCCTGCTCTGCCTGCTCCTGCCCTTCTCCTGCCCTTCTCCTGCCCTTCTCCTGCCCTTCTCCTGCCCTTCTCCTGCCCTACTCCTGCCCTACTCCTGCTCTACTTGTACCCTGCTCCTGCCCTTCTCCTGCCCTTCTCCTGCCCTACTCCTGCCCTACTCCTGCTCTACTTGTACCCTGCTCCTGCCCTGCTCTGCCTGCTCGTGTCCTGCTCCTGCCCTGCTCCTGCCCTGCTCCTAACCTTCTCCTGCTCTGCTCCTGCCCTACTCCTGCTCTACTCATGCTCTACTTGTATCCTGCTCCTGCGGTACTCCTGCTCTACTACTGCTCTGCTCTGACTGCTCATGTTCTACTCCTGCTCTACTCCTGCTCTGCTCCTGCTCTTCTCCTGCTCTGCTCATGCTGTACTCCTGCTCTGCGCTGCCTGCTTGTGTCCTGCCCATGTTTTACTCCTCCTCTACTCCTGCTCTGCTTTGCCCTGCTCGTGTTCTATTCATACCCTGTTCCTCCTCTGCTCTGCTCTACTCCTGCCCTATTCCTGTCCTACTCCTGCTCTACTCATGCCCTTCTCCTGCTCTGCCCTGCTCCTGGGGCTGGAGGTGGCCATTCCAGGGCTGGTTTTTCCAGGAGAATGTGCCAAGAGCTGCTCTGCACTGGGAACAATGGGATTTCTGCATGCTCTGCACTGGGAGCAATGGGATTTCTGCATGCTCTGCAATGGGAACAATGGGATTTCTGCATGCTCTGCACTGGGAGCAATGGGATTTCTGCATGCTCTGCACTGGGAGCAATGGGATTTCTGCATGCTCTGCACTGGGAGCAATGGGATTTCTGCATGCTCTGCACTGGGAGCAATGGGATTTCTGCATGCTCTGCACTGGGAGCAATGGGATTTCTGCGTGCTCTGCACTGGGAGCAATGGGATTTCTGCATGCTCTGCACTGGGAGCAATGGGATTTCTGCATGCTCTGCACTGGGAGCAATGGGGTTTCTGCATGCTCTGCACTGGGAACAATGGGATTTCTGCATGCTCTGCAATGGGAACAATGGGATTTCTGCATGCTCTGCAATGGGAACAATGGGATTTCTGCATGCTCTGCACTGGGAGCAATGGGATTTCTGCGTGCTCTGCACTAGGAGCAATGGGATTTCTGCATGCTCTGCACCAAACACAGAACCTCGAGGGGAAAGCTGAGTGGGAACAAAGTTTTTAGAGTCAGAATTTTTCAGCTTGAAAAAAGCTGAAACCTGAAAGGTTGCAGAGCAGATTTAGAGTTGAGGTGTTGGAAGCTCTGTTTTCTGCAGTGCCAGGGTGGCTCTGTGACATCCCACCTCAGTCTGGGGACACACCTGGGGATCAGGACTCCAGGAAAAACCTGCACTCCTGATCTGGAGAATTGATTCATGGATAAATTGGATTTTAGGATGATTTTTAGCATACCTGCTCCACCTTCTGCCCTGGCCAGGATGGGTCTGTTGAGCTCAGCTTTGCGAACCTAATCGCGCATTTCTCCCTTAAAACCGCCCCTGAATTAATGACCTTGAATTCATCACCCTGAATTAACTACCCCGCGCTAATTACCGTGAGCTAATGACCCTTTTGTCCCAGCAGGAGTGTGTTTCCTGCTGCGAAGGCATGATCTGCAACGTGGAGATCCCCACCAACGCCACCAACGCGGTGTTCGCCGTGCTGCAGGCGCGCAGGACGGCCGCGGGCAGCCGCGCCCTGCCCAGCCCGGCGACACTGCTGGCACTGGTGACACTGCTGACACTGGCACTGTCCTGACACAGCACCCCCAGACGGAGCTGCTGGGACAGCCCCCGGGCCAGGAGCCTGCAGGGTCTCCAAGGAGAAGTCGCTGATGTTCCCCGATCCCGGCAGATTGACGGGAAGGCGCATCCCACTCTCCCTGGGTGTTTAGTGGGAGTCCTGCCCCGTCAGTACCCCACAGAAACACCCCAGTGGGGAGGACTCAAGTTTAATTCCCCATTTTCTGAGGAAAATGCACATTTTTTTGGATTTTGGGACAGAACTGTGACAATCGCAATCAAAAGGAGCTTTGGGTGGATGATGTGGAAAGGTGGGAACTGGATTTAAACCTTTAATGTGCATAAACAACTCAGAGTTTCTTATCAGGGTGTGTTTGAGCTTGTCTTGATTTCATAGAGAACACCTCTGGTTTTCATAGAGAACAAACATGAGGTTGGGTTTTTTTCCTGCTTGATCAGAGCTCTTATTTCTCCTGGCAATTATACAAAATTAATTCTTTTCTTTCTATAAAATGCCTCACCCTCCTCCTGTTTTGAAGCTGTGGGAAATGTAGAATTCCTAAAAATCCTGTTGGAGCACCCAGAGCAGAATTCCTGATCTTGCAAAGCAAAGGGATTATTTCCTTACAATTGAGTGTCCCCTCAGAATATTACAAAAATGTGATTTTTGTGATATCGGGATATCACCACTTTGAAATCACAGCTATGGTTAAGGAGCTTCATTGTCCTAAAAATTCCAAGTGAGCTCTTGGAATAAATAAGCAGGGAATTCTGCTGTGTTCTCTCTTGATTTGCACAGGTTTTTTCCAGGATTTTTATTCTCCTGATGGATGTTTTCAGGAAGGATGGATCACTTAAACTTCCTCAAAAAAGAGATTTGGAGCTGTTCCCTGAAGAATTCAAGTAGCTACAAATTTGGCTTCCTTGACACCAACATTGCCTTAATTATTTACTGTTTTCTGTCACTAATTATATTTAGTTGTAAAAAATACTTTGATGTATTTCCAAGCTTGTTGACATTCCCAAATTTCCTCCACAATGTTCTTAGAATGCAGGAAGGTGTCTGAATTCAGTCTGTGGCTCCTGGACGGGCGATTGTGCAGCGACAAAATGTGGATGGAAAAGATTTTTCATTGCTGAAGGAAAACGGTTCTTGATGTCTGAGTCAAGGTTTTCCAGGATCTGGATTCTCATGGATATCTCATTCCTCAAGATCTGGATTCTCTCTTTCCATATCTGGTTTCTGTCCATCCAAGAGGGCTGGAATTCTGCTCTGGAGCCAGGCTGGGAGAGCTGGGAATGTTCACCTGGAGAAGGGAAGGATCCAGGCAGAGCTCGGAGCCCCTGGCAGGGCCTGAAGGGGCTCCAGGAGAGGACAAGGGCTGGAGGGACAGGACCCAGGGAATGGCTTCCACTGGGAAAAGGGAGATTGGAGTGGGATATTGGGAAGGAATTCCTGGCTGGGAAGGTGTGGAGGGGCTGGGCTGGAATTGCCAGAGCAGCTGTGGCTGCCCTGGATCCCTGGAAGGGTTCAAGGTGAGGATGGATGGGGCTTGGAGCAGCCTTGTTCAGGCTGCCCCAGTGCAGGGGCTGGGCAGAGTCCCAGAATAAAGCAGGGATTGATTCCAGGATCTCCTCCATGGATCCACCTGGGGCAGCACCAGAGCCCAGCCAGGGCTGCCCCCAGGATGACCCAAAATGGCCCCAAAATGCACGAGCGCTCCCGGGGTCTCTCCCTGGGATCAGCTCTGCTCCATTTGCACCTTGCAGTTCATTGTCCCAGCCCAGCTTTAGCCCAGGCACTCCCACCCTGCTTGTTTTTCTCTCTCCAGCCCACGGGGTTTGTGCTCCTGGGCTGAGATTTGGCTCATTTGTCCTTGGTGCCCAGCTGGAGCAGGAATTGTTTTGTCTCCCTGCTCTGGGCACAGAGCTCAGCAGCGCTGAGTGTGAAGCTCAGAGCTGCACACTGAAGCAGCACAGAGCCTGGAACACAGAAAAGCTGAACCTGAGGCAGTAGTGGGACAGTGGGAGGTGTCCCTGGGTGATCTGGGTGGGCTTTAAGGTCCTTCCCAACCCAAACCATTCCAGGATTCCCTGATGGTTCCATCATTACCTTCATCCTTTTGCTCCATGAAGGATCTTTCCAAGTGAAAGAATTACTTTCTGGTGGACAAACCATTCCAGGTTTCTCTCTGCTCCACAGGGAATTCCTTAGTCAAATGGAAGTTGGCTCCCACATTTTGGGTCATAGGATTTTCCCTGCACAAATTGCTCCTAAGTTCAATTTCTGGGAATAATTCTTGCAATCCCAACGAGGCCTCCAAGAGCTCTGTGGTCTGGTAGGAGTTTCTGCCAATAATTTGCAATAATCTCAATTTGCAATAATTTTTATAGTGGAAATGCCATTCCAGAACTTTTGGGAATGGCAGGGAGACCCTAAAGAACTGCTGCAGCAATGAAAAATGACATTTCAGGAGGGAAAATCTGTGGGATTTTTTTTTCCTTGGAGGAATGATTTATTTTTCCCCCTCACTGGAAAGTGAAGAAATTCTGAAATGAGGATTTTAAACCTCATAAATTGCTTCTGCTTTTGGGAAAGAATTGTTTGGGATAAACCCCAAAAATCAGCTGAAGATTCAAGGGTGCCACCTGGGCACAGGAAGGGATTTGATCTTGGATTTTAGGTTTTAAAATTAGAATTTTAAAATGCCAAGAGTGGAGGATGTTAATGATGAGTTGTAATGGTTTGGATGCACCAATCCCTTTGTTTTTGCAAATCTTGGGATTATTTTTAATGGGGAATTGAATATGCAAATGCTCTTAATGCCATGCACAAAGAGGCACCTGGTAGGAATATGGAATTTAAGAGGGAATTCCGGTTTTTCCCTTTGCTTCATCTCTTTTTATGGAAAACCCTGCTTGGATTTGATGTTAAATGCTGATTTTGTAGGAAAAACGTGCTGAGAAAAGAGTCTTAAAATTCACCATATTTTTAGCAGGATTAATGACTGTGCAGAAATCCGACCTTAAGTTATGGCAGAGTTTTTATATTAAATATTTTCAGGTATCAGAATTTTCAGATCTCTGTCTGAAGAACTTAAAAAAGTATTATTTGATTTGATAAAACAAATTTTCAGTGATGTCCTTGTCTCAGTTTGGGTTCAGATGTTGTAATTTAAATTACAGATGTTGTAATTTAAATATGTTCCAATTTTCTTTTGATAAAACCAATTTTCAGTGATGTCTTTGTCTCAGTTCAGGTTCACAGATGTTGTAATTAAATATATTCAATTTTTTTTTTGATAAAATCAATTTTCAGTGATGTCTTTGTCTCAGTTCAGGTTCACAGATGTTGTAATTTAAATATGTTCCAATTTTCTTTTGATAAAACCAATTTTCAGTCACGTCTTTATCTCAGTTTGGGTTCACAGATGTAGTAATTTAAGTATATTCAATTTTTCATTGCCTAAATCCACCCCAAAACTTTGGGAATGCTGTTTCTGTAAATCCTTAAATCTTTGAACCTGAAAATAATTCAGAAGTAATGGCAAATCCATCCGTTTGTGCAGTTAAATGTCTTTTTTATTATATATAGATGTGTGTAATATGATTTTTATTTACTTTGCACTGGCCAGCCTATAGAAGGTTTATTTTTAAAACTTAAATCCAGATAAATTCTTCATTATTCAGTGTTTGGATGTTTTCTTATTGCTGTGTAACTGCTTTAAATCTTCTCCAGAGATGGCACTTTTAATAAAAAATATTCAAATATTTTCTGGTGGGGAACTTTTCTGGTGACAAATGTTGCTTGGTAAAATCTTAATTTAAATTAAATTCTGCCCTGACTTCAGCATAATTTAAATTTCATCTTCTCTGCTGTATTCCAGAATTATTTTTGGGAATATTTACCCTTCCTTTTTGAGGATAATTTATCCTCTTAGAGACCCTCAGTGCCCAGAGATATATAAAAAGCTTGAAGAAATATTAATTTTATTTGCTTTTTTAAAAAATTGTGATTCTGAAATCATGGCTAAAAGAATTTTAATTGTAGTTTTGCGGTGTTTTAATGAAAATAAAAAGAAATCTGATTTATTCTGCTGTTGGCATCAAGGAGAGGCAGAAAAAGCAGCTGCAGGTTGGGGGGAGAGAGGGGGAAAACAGAAAAGAAAAAATATATTGAATATTCATTAATTTTTTTGAATATTTAAAAGGGAAATGATTTAAGGCTTTAAAGGTCACCTCAAAAAGTTAATTTGGGGTAATTTGTCTCAATTTCAGTGTGAGTTATTGGGGACTTTTATTTTTGAGTTTTGTGAGGGGAGTTGCAACCTTTGTCTTTTTTTAGTTTTATATATATGTATATATATTTAATCTTTTATGGGCTGTGTAATGATTTGGGGCTTTTATAATTTATATTTATCTTGGAGAATTTTAAAGGTTATTGTTTTTTACTTTTTGTAGTTTTTAATTTTTGGGGGGAAGATTTTCAAATTCTTTATTTTTTGCATCTCAAATTTTTTTACTGTTATTGTTTGGTGGCTTTTAAACATTTTTTTATCCTTTTTCTTCTTCTGTCTTCTCCTTTTAAAATCTTTAAATTTTGATTTTTGCTTCTTTTTTCTTTGTTTCCTTCCAGGTTTTAAAGTTTGACAAATGCAAGTTTAAAAGTTTAACAAATCCAAGTTTAGATGTTTGTCTAATCCAGGTCTAAAAATTTGGCTAATCCAGGTTTTAAAGTGTGGCTAATCCAAGTTTAAAAGCTTGGCTAATACAGGTTTAAAACTTTGACAAATCCAAGTTTAAAATTTGGCTAATCCAGGTTTTAAAGTTTGGCTAATCCAGGTTCAAAAGTTTACCAAATCCAAGTTTTAAAGTTTGGCTAATCCAGGTTCAAAAGTTTACCAAATCCAAGTTTAGATGTTTGGCTAATCCAGGTTTAAACGTGTGACAAATCCAAGTTTAAAAATTTGAGTAATCCAGGTTTTAAAGTTTGACAAATCCAAGTTTATGTGTTTGACTAATCCAGGTCTAAAAGTTTGACAAATCCAAGTTTAAAAATTTGAGTAATTAATCCAGGTCTAAAGGTTTGACAAATCCAAGTTTAAAAATTTGGTTAATCCAGGTTTAGAAGATTGACTATCCAGGTTTAAAAGTTTGACTAATCCAGGTTTATAAAATTGACAGATCCAGGTTTATAAGTTTGACAAATCCAAGTTTAAAAGTTTGGCTAATCCAGGTTTAAGAGTATGACTAATTCAAGTTTAAAAATTTGGCTAATCCAGGTTTAAAAGTGTGACTAACCCAGGTTTAAAAGTTTACCAAATCCAAGTTTAGATGTTTGGCTAACCCAGGTTTAGATGTTTGGCTAATCCAGGTTTAAAAGTGTGGCTAATCCAGGTTTAAAGTCTCTCAGAATGACTCTGGCTGTAGCTGTCAGACCCGACTGCCCGAGGGCTCAGCTCAGTGACAGACACCCAGCTCAGGATTGATTGATTGATTGATTGATTGATTTATTCCTTCTGGAACTGGCTCCTTTCTGGGTGCAGGATTTGAGGGCTCAGCTCCGTGACAGACACTCAGCTCATGATTTATTTATTTATTTATTTATTTATTTATTTATTTATTTATTTATTTATTCCTTCTGGAACTGGCTCCTTTCTGGGTGCAGAATTTGAGGGCTCAGCTCAGTGACAGACACCCAGCTCAGGATTGATTGATTGATTGATTGATTTATTCCTTCTGGAACTGGCTCCTTTCTGGGTGCAGGATTTCCCAGGGCTTAGCTCAGTGACAGACACCCAGCTCAGGATTTATTGATTTATGTATTTATTTATTCATTTCTGGAACTGGCTCCTTTCTGGGTGCAGAATTTGAGGGCTCAGCTCAGTGACAGACACCCAGTTCAGTATATATTTATTTATTTATTCCTTCTGGAACTGGTTCCTTTCTGGGGAAGGATTTGAGGGCTCAGTTCCGTGACAGACACCCTGCTCAGGATTTATTTATTCCTTCTGGAACTGGCTCCGTTCTGGGTGCAGGATTTCCCAGGGCTCAGCTCAATGACAGACACCCAGCTCAGGATTTATTTATTCCTTTCTGGAGCTGGTTTCTTTCTGGGTGCAGACTCTCTGAGGGCTCAGCTCAGTGACAGACACCCAGCTCAGGATTGATTTATTTATTTATTCCTTCTGGAACTGGTTCCTTTCTGGGGAAGGATTTCCCAGGACTCAGCTCAGTGCAGACACCCTGCTCAGGATTTATTGATTTATTTATTTGTTCTTTCTGGAACTGGCTCCTTTCTGGATGCAGGATTTTTGAGGGCTCAACTCAGTGACAGACACCCTGCTCAGGATTTATCTATTTATCTATCTATTTATTTATTCCTTCTGGAGTTTGCTCCTTTCTGTGTGCAGGATTTGAAGGCTCGGCTGTGTGACAGACACCCGACTCAGGATTTAATGAATTTATTTATTTATTTATTTATTTATTTATTTATTTATTTATTTATTTATTTGTTCCTTCTAGAATTGGCTCCTTTCTGGTAGAAGGATTTCCCAGGGCTCAGCTCAGTGACAGACACCCAGCTCAGGATTTATTTATTCCTTCTGGAGTTTGCTCCTTTCTGGGGAAGGATTTGAGGGCTCAGCTCAGTGACAGACACCCTGCTCAGGACTGATTGATTTATTTATTTATTCCTTCTGGAATTGGCTCCGTTCTGGGTGCAGGATTTCCCAGGGCTCAGCTCAGTGACAGACACCCAGCTCAGGATTTATTTATTCCTTTCTGGAGCTGGTTTCTTTCTGGGTGCAGACTCTCTGAGGGCTCAGCTCAGTGACAGACACCCTGCTCAGGATTTATTTATTTATTTATTTATTTATTTATTTATTTATTTATTCTTTCTTTCTTTCTGGAGTTGGCTCCTTTCTGGATGCAGGATTTTTGAGGGCTCAGCTCAGTGACAGACACCCTGCTCAGGATTTATCTATTTATCTATCTATTTATTTATTCCTTCTGGAGTTTGCTCCTTTCTGTGTGCAGGATTTGAAGGCTTGGCTGTGTGACAGACACCCAGCTCAGGATTTAATTTATCTATTTATTTATTTATTTATTTATTTATTTATTTATTTCTAGAATTGGCTCCTTTCTGGTAGGATTTCCCAGGGCTCAGCTCAGTGACAGACACCCAGCTCAGGATTTATTTATTCCTTCTGGAGTTTGCTCCTTTCTGGGAAAGGATTTAAAGGTTCAGCTCAGTGACAGACACCCTGCTCAGGGTTGATTTATTCCTTCTGGAGTTTGCTCCTTTCTGAGTGCAGGATTTGAAGGCTCAGCTCAGTGACAGACACCCTGCTCAGTGTTGATTGATTGATTTATTTATTCCTTTTTGGAATTGGCTCCTTTCTGGATGCAGAATTTTTGAGGGCTCAGCTCCGTGACAGACACCCAGCTCAGGATTTATCTATTTATCTATCTATTTATTTATTTATTTATTCCTTCTGGAGTTTGCTCCTTTCTGTGTGCAGAATTTGAAGGCTTGGCTATGTGACAGACACCCAGCTCAGGATTTAATTTATCTATTTATTTATTTATTTATTTATTTATTTATTTATTTCTAGAATTGGCTCCTTTCTGGTAGAAGGATTTCCCAAGGCTCAGCTCAATGACAGACACCCTGCTCAGGATTTATTTATTCCTTCTGGAACTGGCTCCTTTCTGGATGCAGGATTTGAGGGCTCAGCTCAATGACAGA
This sequence comes from Haemorhous mexicanus, assembly GCF_027477595.1. Taxonomy (NCBI): domain Eukaryota; kingdom Metazoa; phylum Chordata; class Aves; order Passeriformes; family Fringillidae; genus Haemorhous; species Haemorhous mexicanus. The sequence goes on along the minus strand of NC_082348.1, from coordinate 1,947,503 downwards.
CACCCTGCTCAGGATTTATTTATTCCTTCTGGAGTTTGCTCCTTTCTGGGTGCAGGATTTCCCCCCCGTGCTGCTGCAGCCATAAATTCCCATCCAGCCTGTCAGGAGAGCCCAGCCTGGCTCCTGGCACGCAGCAATTCCCCTTTTCTGCACTATTCATGGTTCCTGATGACTGAAGGCTCTAAATCACTGCAGCTGGAATGTGCAGCTCTCAAATGGAAACGCTTCACAATATCAAAAATGTCATGGAACATAAAATCCCAGAGTGGTTTGGGTTGGAGGGACCTTAAACCCCATCTTAGTCTCCTCTCTCCAGGGCAGGGACACCTCCCACAACCCCAGGTTGCTCCAAAATGTTGAATTACCCTTAATTTATTAATATTTATTAATTAATTTATTAATATTTAATAATATTACTCCAATTTTAAGCAAAATATTCAGGGATTTTCCAATATAATTCCTATTCTAACTTGTCAGGCCGTTAGGTTTCTCTGCCTCCAGCAGCTCTGTTTCAGTTTTATTTCAATTTCCAAAAGCTCCTGGGATCCCCCCTGTGAACATTCCTGAAAAGTTTTGTGTTCAGCCAAAATGTCACCATCAGTGACCTTTGTAATTTCATTTCATGGGCTTTATATTTTTAATTCAAATGCTCTGTTTTCTTATCCATTTTTCTTATCCATTATTCTTAATCCATTTCCTTAATACCTCTTTATATTAAATTTCTTTCAGGCCAGACAGAGAATTTTAAAAAATCCCCAGAAAAATATTGGGTGCACATTTTTGCATCAAGAATTGGCCTCAGCCTCTGGCTGTAAATTAAACTTGAAAATCTGTGGGCTTTAGAGGAGAATTGAAATAGAGATTTTTTTAATGGGAAACGAGAAGATTAGTTTTGTTCAGCTCAAGTTAGACCTAAGAAAAAAAATCTAAAGTAAGTGTGGAAAGAAGGGAAATGGTGCTGAAAAAGGAGGATTGGGAAAGTGCAGGAATTAGGAGAGAAGGAGCAAGGAATGAGCTGTCCCTGCACAGCCTGGGGAGGAGGCTCTGGAAGAGCCAATGCCAGGGAAATTTGGGAATTCTGGGGGAGAGGAAAAGCAAAACACGTGAGGAAACTTGATTTGGGGAAATGTTCCTTAAAGCCAGTGTGGGGACTGAAAATGCCCAGGGATTCATCCTGGAATTCCAGGGTGGGAGCTGCCTGTGGGACCTGAAACTGTGGCTGGGACAGGGAGGGATGAGCTTTGGGAAGGGGAGAAGTTGTAGGGCCCAGCCGTGACTGGGATCTGGGTTTGCACATCCCAATTTGGGATCTGGGTTTGCCCATCCCAGTTTGGGATCTGGGTTTGCACATCCCAGTTTGGGATCTGGGTTTGTAGCTCCCAGTTTGGGGTCTGGGTTTGCCCATCCCAGTTTGGGGTCTGGGTTTGCACATCCCAGTTTGGGATCTGGGTTTGCCCATCCCAGTTTGGGGTCTGGGTTTGCACATCCCAGTTTGGGGTCTGGGTTTGCCCATCCCAGTTTGGGGTCTGGGTTTGCACATCCCAGTTTAGGATCTGGGTTTGCACATCCCAGTTTGGGATTTGGGTTTGTAGGTCCCAGTTGTGACTGGGATCTGGGTTTGCACATCCCAGTTTGGGATCTGGGTTTGCACATCCCAGTTTGGGGTCTGGGTTTGCACATCCCAGTTTGGGATCTGGGTTTGCCCATCCCAGTTTGGGATCTGGGTTTGCCCATCCCAGTTTGGGATCTGGGTTTGCCCATCCCAGTTTGGGATCTGGGTTTGCCCATCCCAGTTTGGGATCTGGGTTTGCCCATCCCAGTTTGGGGTCTGGGTTTGCACATCCCAGTTTGGGATCTGGGTTTGCACATCCCAGTTTGGGATCTGGGTTTGCACATCCCAGTTTGGGATCTGGGTTTGCACATCCCAGTTTGGGATCTGGGTTTGCACATCCCAGTTTGGGATCTGGGTTTGCACATCCCAGTTTAGGATCTGAGTTTGGACACCCCAGTTTGGGATTTGGGTTTGTAGGTCCCAGTTGTGACTGGGATCTGGGTTTGCACATCCCAGTTTGGGATCTGGGTTTGCACATCCCAGTTTGGGATCTGGGTTTGCACATCCCAGTTTGGGATCTGAGTTTGCACATCCCAGTTTGGGATCTGGGTTTGCACATCCCAGTTTGGGATCTGGGTTTGCACATCCCAGTTTGGGATCTGGATTTATACATTCCAGTTTGGGATACAGGTTTGTAGGTCCCAGTAGTGACTGGGATCTGGGTTTGTAGATCCAAGTTATGACTGATCTGGGTTTGCCCATCCCAGTTTGGGATCGGGGTTTGCACATCCCAGTTTGGGATCTGAGTTTGCACATCCCAATTTGGGATCTGGGTTTGGACATGCCAGTTTGGGATTTGGGTTTGCCCATCCCAGTTTGGGATCTGGGTTTGCACATCCCAGTTTGGGGTCTGGGTTTGCACATCCCAGTTTGGGATCTGAGTTTGCCCATCCCAGTTTGGGATCTGGGTTTGTAGATCCAAGTTATGACTGATCTGGGTTTGCACATCCCAGTTTGGGATCTGAGTTTGCCCATCCCAGTTTGGGATCTCAGAGGAGCAGAGTGCAGCTGCTGCTTGCAGGGACACCTTAATTCCCGAAAATCCTCACGCAGGGGAATTCCTGCTGGCAGCAGGGTGCTGGCACAGGCAGCAGGACAATTCCCATCTGTCAGCAGCCCTTCCAGGGCTGTCATTACCCCTCAGCTCCCTGCAGCTGCTGTGGAATGTGCTGGCCTAGGGCGAGGAATTTCAGAGCTCCTCCATGTGACCCCCGGCCCTGGCTGCCATCAGTCCTGTAAATCTCTCTGCCCTCAATCCAGATGATTTTGGAGATAGTAAAAGTGCCTGCATTTCAGAGGGTTTGGGGCTTTTTTTTTCTTTTTTTTTTGTTATTTTACTGTTGAAAAAAAAAAAAAAAAGGTGAGGAGCAGCTGTTTGGAGAAGGGTATCAGTGGTGTGGATAAAAGGATAATCTGATGGATGAAAAAAAAGAAAAAGCTTCCATAAATATGCAGAGTGCTGCTGAAATGGAGCCTAAACACCATTCCAGGCATCTTGGGGTCCATCTGGGAGCCTCATCCCAGAGCAGCTCCATCCCCCTCATGATGGAGGCTCCAGACCTCTCCCTGTCTTCATTCCCTTCATTTCTGTGCCTCATTCCCATCTGATGATTGATTATTCCAATTTTTGATCTTTTGTTGTTGTTGTTGTCGTGATGGGGCTGAAGGCACCTTTGAAACCCAACAGAAATCCTTGCAGGGTTATTTTGGGCTCTTTTTAGTTTCTTTTTGGGTTGTTTTTGAGCTCTTTTTGGGCCCTATTCAGGCCCTTTTCACTCCCTTTTTAGACCTTTTCCAGGTTCTTTTAATGCCCTTTTTGGGCTCTTTTGGGGCTCTTCTTAGATTCTTTTCAGGCTCTTTTCTGCCTCTTTCTAGGCTCTTTTCAGGCTCTTTTTATGCCCTTCTCAGGCTCTTTTCACTCCCTTTTTAGGCCTTTTTCAGGTTTTTTTTAAGGTCTTTTCAGGCTCTTTTTATGCCCTTTTTAAGGCCCATTTTAGGCTCTTTCCAGGCTCTTTCCAAGCTATTTTCAGCCTCTTTCTGGGCTCTTTTCAGGCTCTTTCCAGACTCTTTTTAGGCCCTTTTCAGGACCTTTTAAGGCCCTTTTCAGGCCCTTTTCTGTCTCTTTTTAGGCTCCTTTTGGGCTCTTTTTAGGCTTTTTTGGTGCTCTTCTTATGCATTTTAGGCTCTTTTCAGCCTCTTTCTAGACTCATTTCTGGGTTTTTTTAGGCTCTTTTTAGGCTATTTCCAGGCTCTTTTAAGCTCTTTTCAGGCTTTTTAAAGGCTCTTTTTGGACTTCTTTCAGGCCCTTTTCAGGCTCTTTTCAGGCCCTTTTCAGTTTCTTTTTAAGCCCTTTTCAGGCTCTTTCCAGGCTCGTTTTTGGCTGGTTTTAGGCCCTTTTAAGGCCCTTTTTAGGCTCTTTTTGGGCTGTCTTTTTACATTCTTTTTAGGTCCTTTTTGGGCCCTTTTTGGGACCTTTTTAGGCTCTTTTCAGGCCCATTTTATGCCTTTTTTAGGCTCTTTTCAGCCTCTTTCTAGACACATTTCTGGTTCTTCTCAGGCCCTTTTTAGGCTCTTTTTTGCCCTTTCCAGGCTCTTTTCAAACTCTTTTCAGGCTTTTTTAAAGGCTCTTTTTGGACTTCTTTCAGGCCACTTTTAGGCCCTTTTCAGACTCTTTTTAGGCCCTTTTCAGTCTCTTTTAAAGCCTTTTTAAGGCTCTTTTCAGGCTGTTTCCAGGCTCATTTTTGACTGGTTTTAGGCCCTTTTTAGGCTCTTTTAAGGTTCTTTTTGGGCTGTCTTTAGACCCTTTTTAGGCCCTTTTTAGGCCCTTTTTTGGGCCCTTTTTGGGCCCTTTTCAGGCCCTTTTCAGTCTCTTTTGGGGTTCCTTTTCAGGTTCTTTTCAGGCTCCTTTTATGCCTTTTTGAGGCTCTTTTCAGCCTCTTTCTAGACACATTTCTGGTTCTTTTCAGGCTTTTTTAGGCTCTTTCCAGGCTCTTTTCAGGCCCTTTACAGTCTTTTTAAAGGCTCCTTTTGGACTTCTTTCAGGCTATTTTTAGGCCATTTTCAGGCTCTTTTTAGGCTCTTTTTAGGTTCTTTTTGGGTTCTCTTTTTAGGCCCTTTTCAGGACCTTTTAAGGTCTTTTCCAGGCTCTTTTTATTCCTTTTTCAGGCCCTTTTCACTTTCTTTTTAAGCCCTTTCCAGGCTCTTTTTTGGCTGTTTTTTGGCCCTTTTAAGGCCCTTTTTAGGCTCTTTTTGGGGTCTGTTGGCTCTGTTTCCTAAATCCCAAGCCATACATGCACCAAGGACACATGGCCGTGCTCCTGCTTTTTTCCTTGGCCAAAAGCTGGGGCCAGCATCTCTCAGAAAGGGAAGAATTAATGGGGGGCCTCGGGCTAAAACCTCTCAGGTTTCCTTCTGCCTCCCTAAGTGGAGCAAAAGGATCCACCTGCCAAAAAAACCCCAAACTTCAGAACATAAACTGGGAGGGTTGTCATGAAAACCCCTTTGGAGGGGGGAAAAAAATCTATTTTTGTTTTTTTCTCATGGCTTGCTTTGGTTTTTCACCAGGAAATGCCTCTGCAGGTAAAATAATAAATTAAAAAAAAAAAAAAATATATTTTAATCCTATTTGTTTCTCCAAACTACAAGTCCTGGTGAAATTTTTGTGCTTTTTTTATTGGATTTTAATTGGGATTTTTGGTCCATTTAACCAAATTTCTCCAGAGTTAAAACCATCAAACCTTATCTTGCCCTGGTGTCCAGATCCAGCTTTTAAAATCCCTGATACTCCCAAGGATTAAGCAGTAATTGAACCTCTGGAAAAGCTTCTCCTCATAAAGATTTTGTGGGAAAAAACCTAAAAGAAGTGGTTTGAATGTTTGGGTAATTCTAATTTTGTAATATTTGAGTGTCAGAAGGGATATATTCGAAGGCAATGAGCCTGCTTTAATTAACAATTAATAAATGTAATTTTATGTTATAAAAGTTAAAAAATGTTCATAGAGAATAACGTTAAAATGTTAATAATACAGATCATATTTAAACAAGTAGATAAATATAAGGCATCTTTTAGATCTAAGAACATAAATAACTATAATAGGTGTAAAATAGGTAATAATATATAAATACAGTATAGAAACCATCTATAAATAAATATAAAATAAAAAATAATGTTTAAAATGTTAAGATAATTAAACCAGGGGCTAAGCTGGACGTGTTTGTCATCCCAGCCAGTCTTGTGTAACCCCTGGCATTAAAAATTTTAATTCTGGGACATTAAAGGACCAAAATGTCCTTTGTGAACTCGAGAAGGGAGGAGGTGACTGAAATTCTCCTCACTTTCAATACCAAACAGGGTTGAATTTTGAAGTTGCTGCAGTTTATATTTTACAGCAACCTTAAAAACCCCCAAAAATATCAAATCCACATTTCCATGGTCTGTAAATCAGGAGGAAAATCAGAAATGTTGCCTAGAGGGAATAAAAACCATCCCAATTTCTAGTCATGCAAATGGTTTTGTTGCTGAGGCTGTCAGAGGTGCATTAAGAGCAGGTTTTGGAGGGGTTTAAGCTGGTGACTGATCCTGCCTGGGCTCAAAGGACAGCCAGCAGGAACACGGAATTCCTGCCAGATAAACCCAGAGCAATTTGTCTCACGTGGAAAGCTGGGCTGGCTTTGTCCCCCTGCCCCTGGCTGTCCCCAGCCCCCACACAACACCACCAGCTCCACCCCAAAACCCCACAAAAACTACCAAGGAGGGGATGAATTTGAGTTGTTTGGGTTTTATTTTGATTTATTCAGTCACAAAAACTACCAAGGAGGGATGAATTTGAATTTATAAATAAAAATATTGTGTTTTGGTTTTATTTTGATTTGTTCAGTCACAAAACTACCAAGGAGGGATGAATTTGAATTGGTTTGGTTTTATTTTGGTTTGTTCAGTCACAAAACTACCAAGGAGGGATGAATTTGAATTGTTTGGGTTTTATTTTGATTTGTTCAGTCGCAAAACTACCAAGGAGGGGGTGAATTTGAATTGTTTTGGTTTTATTTTGGTTTGTTCAGTTCAAAAACTACCAAGGAGGGGATGAATTTGAATTGGTTTGGGTTTTATTTTGATTTGTTCAGTCACAAAACTACCAAGGAGGGATGAATTGGAATTGTTTTGGGTTTTATTCTGATGTGTTCAGTTGGAATCCAAGGTCAAGGGCTGCTGGGGTGTGGCAGGGGTCCCAGGAGGAGGGAAGAGAGGAGAAAGTTGACTCCATGTTTCAGAAGGCTGATTTATAATTTTATGACATATATCATGTTAAAACTCTACTAAAAGAACAGAAGAAAGGATTTCAGCAGAAGGCTGGCTAAGAACAGAAAAGGAATGAATGACAAAGGTGTGTCTGTGACTGAGACAGTCTGGACAGGTGAACTGGGATTGACCATTAATTGGAAACAGCCAGGTGAGACCAATCCCAGACCCACCTGGTGCACCCCACAGCAGCAGGTAAGAATTGTTTGCAGTTTGTTCCTGAGGCCTCTCAGCTCCTCAGGAGGGGAAATCCTAAGGAAAGGATTTTTCATAAAGGTGTTGGTGACCCTGGGGAAGCCCTGGGGTGATCCCGAGGGATGGCAGGGCTGGATGTCACCCTGCCCTTGGGGACAGGAGCTGCCAAGTGCAATTACCCCAAATTTGCTCCATTTTCCCCCAAATCTGCTGAAATCTCAGCGAGCAGGAGTGGCCTTTGGGAGGGTGGGACCCCCGTGGCTCTGTGTGTGCTGCCTGCATCCCTCAGTGCTCCATTGGCAGCCGGAGCTCCCATCCAAGGTGGAGCCCATGGAAGGATGGGTGTGTGCAGGGAGCTCTGCTTTCCCTCCCCCAGCCACTCCAAACCTCTGCTTTTAGCTCTACTTAGAGATTAAATACTTTTTCTTTATTTCATATATGATTTTATTTATGTATTATTATACAATAATAGAAATAATTAGAAATAATAAATAAATTAAAAATTAAATAAATGGTATATAAAGTATATAAAAACAAATATTCTAAATAAAATATAAATATAAACAACACAAACTATTTTATCTATATATTTATATAAATTTTATATAATTTTAATATAATTTCATATAATTTCAATATAATTTGCATATAATTTCTATATAACTTGCATATAATTTATGCATATTTTGGTTTCCCCCTGCCCAGCCACTCAAAATCTGTATTTTTAGCTCTAATTAGAGGTTCAATAATTTTTCTTTATCTTATATTATTTTATTTATCTATTATTCTATAATAATATAAATAATTATAAATAATAACTAATTAATAGAATAAAAATAAAATATAAATCATATAAATGATATAAATTATATAAAAAGAAAACTATTATAAATGAAATATAAATATAAACAACACACAATATTTTAATTTATATATTTATATAATTTACATGTAATTTATATATAGTGTGTTCTTCCTCCTGCCCAGCCACTCCAAATCTGTATTTTTAGTTCTAATTAGAGGTTCAATAATTATTCTTTAAATTATATATTATTTTATTTATATATTATTATATAATAAGATTAATAATTATAAGTAAGTAAAATAAATAATAAATAAATATTGTGTAAATTATAAAAATATATAGATGTATATTATACATTAAATATAATTATAAATGATATAAATAACAGATAATATTTATTTAATTTATAAATTTATTTAAGCCCTGGAATGCCTTTAAAGCCCCCCAGAGGTGCTGCTGGTGGGGAGGGCTGGTCCCAGAGCTGCAGATTTCCCACAGATGTAACCCTAGCGTTGGGCTCTGACAGGGGCAACAATGGAGCTATTCATGCTGGGTTCAGGGGCTGGAAATGGCTTTGAGGAGGCTGGAAATGATGGGAGGGGAAATCTGGGCTGGGCTCTGCTCCACAGTGAGAGAGGAAAAGGCATTTTGGGGTAGAAATTGCATTTTTCATCCCAGGGAAGCAAGACCCACTGCTGGCTGCTTAAGCCATTTCCTAAGTGAAAATCAGGTACATTAAATGTGTTTTATAGCATCAGATCCATAAATATCTATAATGTGATGTATTCCATTGAATAATATGCTGGAGCAATAGACATTGGTGTTAATCCTTTGTGCTTCCAAGCAGCTTCTCCCTCCAGCCCTTCCCGTGTGGGATCTGATTCTCTGGGATGTCCCTGAGCCAGAACTCCTGATTTCACTCTGGATGGTGGCACCACCTCTGCCTTCCCTCTCCCTGGGAAATCCAGGCTGGATCCCCAAGCTGTGAGTTCCAAGATTCCGTGGGAGTGAGGATTTCCTTGCTGTTTGCAGGCTTGGGGCTCACACACCTGCAGAAGGGGAGGAGCATTTTCCCCATGGAATTCCTTCCACAGCAAGTTTGTGTTCAGTTAAGACCAGCTTTGCTAAGCTCAGGCTCTGGCTCTGCAGAAATGTGCTTTGGTCAGAGTCTCCTTTACAAAAAGGGAAGATAAAACCCCCTCTTAGACAGCTCTCTGGCAGTTTCCAGGGGATTTTTGGAGCAAAGGTTTTTCAACACCCACCAAAACCTTTGCCTATAAATCAGCTCGGGCTGAGGGAAGGATTTTTTTGATTTGCAGGTGCTGCAAACGTGAGCAGTGTTTGATTGTGGGACAACCTCTCCCTCTCTTAAAATGCCCCTCCCTTTGTGGTCCAGGAAAATAGGATTGACTCCTAAGTCTTGCAAGAACACCTCCATAAATCCCCCCACTAATATAATATCAGCCATAAATCATTTTGCAGGAGCAAATTGCTCTTGAAGGCATTTTGTTTCATGTTCCCCTTCCCCCCCTCCAGTTTCTGCCATCAATCTTTAAGACAGTGATCTCTTTCCAGCCTTTCAGATTAACAAGATAAATTATTCACTAATGTGTTGGAAAAACAAGTCAGAACTCCCAAACACTGCTTGGAGTGTCCTGCACTCCTGCAGAAGGGCTGGGACTGCTGATCCTTGTCAAGCTGCTCTCAAAGTCAGGTTTGAGGAGTTTTTGGAGTGTCCAAGGCCGGGCTGGATGGGGTTTGGAGGAAGCTGGGGTGGTGCTAAGTGTCCCTGCCATGGCAGGATGGGAATGGGATGAGCTTCAAGGTCCTTTCCAACCCACCCCATTCCATGGATCTGCTGTGCCCAGGCTGAACTGATTGTCCCTTTAGGGGGGACAGCTTTAAGGACCCTTCCAGCCTTTGATTCTGTCAGGGAATGTCCGTGGGTGGAGCAGCTCCCACCCCTGGCCCTCTCTTTGATGTTGTGAGGTTTCTGAGCCCTGCTCTCTCTCCTCCCTCCCTCGGATGTTTTCCCTCCTCTGCTGGCTGAGCCCCTTGGTCCCTCTCCCTTTCCTGCCCTAAATCCGTGCTGTGGGAGGGTGGGGGTGTCTGCAGGGCAGGGGGCTCTGGGAGGCAGGACAGGGAAAAGCAGGAGGAGGAATGTGAGGCTGAAGGACTTGGGGAGGATCAGGATCACCAGAGCTTTTCTCCCTTTCCAGTGAATCCGTTCCCAGATTGAATCCCAATCCCAAACCACGCTGGGAGCATGGAATGGGGTGGGTTGGAAGGGACCTTCAAGCTCATCCCAACCCACCCCTGCCATGGCAGGGACGTCTCCACTGTCCCAGGCTGCTCCAAGCCCTGTCCAGCCTGGGACACTTCCAGGAGACCTGGGGAGCTTCATCTCATCCCCATTCCTGATTAAAATCCTTGCCTCTCCCATTCCTGAGCCACAGCTCCTGCTGTCTGCCAGATCATGCCATGATCCTTGAACAGGGAATTATTTTTTCAGCCTTTCTGTTTTTCATGCAATGAAGTCATCTTGGTGATGAAAATTTTTCTGGGATGAAAATAGTCCAGAGAAAATGAGTTTCCACTGGGCTATTTTGGGAACAGAATCATTCAAGTGGCAGCTAATGAGCTTGAAAATGTGCCAAAAGAAATTATCAGCAGGAAAAAGTGCAAAAAGGGGCTCGACTCCCACAGGTTTCCACTTCCAAGGAAGCAATAAATCATACTCACCATTTGAGATCCGTAGTGAAGATTTGAAAAAAAAGAAAATTAATCTGAATTTTTAATTTTGCTGGAAGAACCGCAAAGGCACATTTAGAATTTTTTCAGGATATCTGTGCATTCCAAGAGGAAAAAAAAAAATTGGGAAAGCAGCACTTTTGCAAATGCTCTGCAGGGCAAGGGCTGGATTTCAGTGGAGTGTGCAGGTTGTGTGTTGCCCAGTTACTATCGGGGAGCGTTTGTGGGAGATCTCATCTCGCATTCCTCCTGCTCCTGGGCATCCCTGCTTCTCCCAGCTGAGGATTTATCTCTGCCCTGATGCAATTTTCCAGCTCCTCTGGTTTCTGTGAGGAGCAGACAGCTCGGCTCCGTGCCTGGGACACGAAAGGGTCCTGGGGAGGGAGCAGAGAGGAGAAGTTGTGTTTATCCTTTGTTAGAAATCCTTCCACGTACTGCCTGCTCACCTGGTAGATGAGAGGATTCCTTGGGATAGCTGTAGTGACATGACTCTCCTTTGAAATTCCCTGGGAATTGCTATTCATTGAGGGAAAAATGTGAAGTTGTTGTTATAAATAGTTTATATGTTATTTATATTGTATCTTTAAAAGGGGTGGAGGGACAGGACCCAGGGAATGGCTCCCACTGCTGGAGGGGTGGGAGATTGGGAATTGGGAATTCCTGGCTGGGATGGGATTCCCACAGCAGCTGGGGCTGCCCCTGGATTTCTAGAAGTGTCCAAGGCCAGGCTGGAGCAGCCTGGGACAGTGGGAGGTGTCCCTGGCAGGGGGATGGGATGGGATGAGCTCTAAGATCCCTCTGAACCCAAACCAGGAATTGTGTTCAGAGCTGCCTCCGGAGCCGGGCTGGCAGCAAGGGCTCAGTGGACTCTGGAATGAATGAACCCTGCCCTCCAGCCTGGTTTGGTGGCAGTGCCCACAGCCAAAGGGACCCACAGGGGACACTCAAGCACTGAGCTTGGGATTGGGAGCAAGGTGAACATTGGACACGTCCTGGATCCCAGGAGTAGTGAGGAAAAGGGAATGGCCACGGAATCTGGGATCAAACCCTGCTGGGGAAGCTCCTGGCAGCAGTTCAGCCTGGATTGCATCACTTCAACCACAGAATCTTCCAGGCTGGAAAAGCCCTCTGAGGTCATCGAGCCCAGCTCTGCCAAGGCCACCCCTTGTGTCCCCAGGTGCCACATGCACGTGGCTTTGAGATCCCTGCAGGGATGGGGACTCCAGCGCTCCTGGATGGTTGAATTTGTGTCCCAGGAACTCTCTGCTCATCCCAAAGAGATGCTGGAACAGCAGGAAGGAAGCACAGCTGGGCTTTCAGAGCTCGGACACAGTCAGTTCCCACCCTAAAGTGAAATAACTGCATCAAATCTGTCCAGGCCATCTCTGCCTTCAAATTCCCAAAGTTTATCCCACCCTCCCTCACAAAGATTCCTTTTCAGCCAGCTTGGGAGCAGCCGAAAGGAAAATGAAGGAAACAGAGATGGGATCTTGGAGTGGCATCTCTTAATGAGAGCTCTGGAGCTTTCTCATTAACCCACAGCAATTCAGGCATCCCAAATTACACCAGGACTTTCTCCCCGGGCCCATCAGTGCTCTGTGCTTGGGGTCCCCCACCCTGTCTCCATCTTCTTGGCTTCCTCCCAGAGCAGCTTCTTTTGGCACGCTGGAGCTGCTGGGAATGATCTTGTAGGAAGAACAAAGTGCATTTTTTTCCCAAAGGAAATAATAAATCTGCTGTGGGCTTTCAAAGCCAGCTGATAGCATCAGCAAGGGAGGATTTTTATGTGTTTTGGGAATGTAGGAAGAGCACAGGTGTCAGTTTGGACCATTCACACCTTAACTCTAAAGAGGTGCAAAGGATTTCCCCAATGGATTTTCCTCTTTCTTTTGTTTCTTTTCTTTTTTTAAAATTAATCTCAAAAAAATGTGGATGGAATTTAATTATAGGGAAAAAACAGATTTATTTATTTTATTTTAACAGAATCCCAGGATGGTTTGGGGTGGAAGGGAAGTTAAAGCTGATCCCATTCTATCCCTGCCATTCCCACTATCCCAGGTTGCCCCAAGCCCTGTCCAGCCTGGCCTTGGAGACACTTCCAGGGCTGGAACATCCACAGCTGGGGGTGATAATTGAATTTTATTGGAAAACCAGCAAGAAATCCTCAAAAGCTGTCCAAAGCCCCTTAGGAGCTCTCTGGTGTTTCCATTTTTCTGCCAATCTGAGAGGAAAGAGTGGCTGGAATACAGAGCCATTGGATTCTGAATTTTCCAGCAGAAATTCCACAAAGCCTCCAGCCCCACCTCTCCTTAGGCTCCTTCTGAGTTTCCACTGCAGGAATTAAAGTCCTGGTGCTCCTGGCAGGCAATCAGAGGCAAACAGGGTCTCTTGCATTCCTGTCATTTGTCTTCCTTCTTTGGAAAAAAAAAATAAGATTGTGGGGGAAAAAAATTAACCCCTTTTTACACCAATAATTAGCTTTTTTATTTTTTTTTTAATATTCTTCATTCCACGCTTTTTCCAGCTGCTGCTGCTCCAGGAGTGCTCCTTCTGTGGAGCATTTTCCATCCAGGAAAAGGTCTCACAGCTGGAGTTTCCACACTCAGTCCCTGCCTCTGGAATTTTCTCCCTGGCCCAGCAAAGCCTGGCAGAGCAGGAAAAACACCCTGTGAGTTGTTGGCTGAAATCTTGTTCTCCTTGGGCCCATTAAAAGTGGAGTTTAGAAATTGTGGGGTGTTGTTCAAACAGACCACACACCTCAAAACCTCCATCCTTGAACACTTCCACCTTCCCACACCTTCTTTGGGCAGCCTGGAATTGTTTCTCCCTGTTATGTTGCCCCCATGCCCTTGAAATATTCCTGTTTTCCCCCTCCACCTTTCCTTCACCATCTTTCTTACCTCACTCTTCCATGGAATTAATTTATCTTATTGGCTTCCCTGTTTATTTTATAGTTCATCTTATTGTCTTCCTTGCTTATTTTATAGTTCATCTTATTGTCTTCCTTGTTTATTTGAGGTTTTTGTTTTTCTTTTTTAAACTGAACTAGAGATGTGTTAAGTTTTGTTCTATCACCCAGTTTCTCTCCCAGGGATGTCCAAGAGGAATTGGTTTTGGGAATTATCATGGAAAATTAAGGGATGTGCTGAAATCCTTTTATTTGTTAAACTGGATGGAATTAGAATTCCTAATTATCACATTTTTTCCCTCTGTTCAAATGATTCTTAAAGCAGGAAGTGGAATGAGGGAGACAGGAATTCCCAGCTGATCCTGTTCTTCCTAAACTGCTGGGATTTAATGACACGTTTCCAGTTTTACCACTGGGAAAGCAGTCAGGTGCTGGAGACCAGCAGCACCACGGATTTTCCCCCTTATTCCTTCTGCAGGACTGGAAAATTCAGTCTTTGACCTGCTCCTTCTGGCTGTGAGTCCCTGTGGAAGGTGATGAAATGTTGTTGATTATGTCACTAATTCCAGGTGAAACCCAGGGCTGTTCAGGCATGCAGGAACCTCCACCCCACCTCTGCAATTTCCCTGGAAAACACCAGGAGCTTGGGATTCATCTCCATTCCATGCTCTTGTGGGACCTTCTCCCAGAGGACTTCCTTTGGTGGGGAATTTTGAGCTCCAAGTGTCCAAACTCTGTGTTTTGATGGCGTTTCTTGGATGTAAATTTTGGTGTTTTGGTGTTGGTTCTGGGCTCTTTCTTGCTGGCACTGCTGGGTCTTGGTGATGCTCCCTCAATTCAGCACACAAACACCTCAGTTCCTGAGGTTTGCAGGAATTAGGGGGTGCCTGGAGGGTCATAATTTGGAAAATCTCAGGATGAAGCTCTGGGATTTCTGGGATTCCATTAGCACATAGGGCTGGGTCATATCCATCCTCTTATCCACCAAATCCTTCTCCTCAGGGCTGCTCCAACACCCAGCCCCAATTCTACCAGCCCAGAGGTGCTTTGTGCTCCAAAATCTTGGTCTAAATCCAGAAGTTTACAGAAAATTAATCCCCCTTCAGGGACTACCTGAAAAAACCAAACTGTTTTCCCAGAAACACCAAATGCTGGGTGCTCTTTGCTTCAGCAAAGGCTTAAATGGGGTTAAAAGCAGCAGAAGGCTTTTAAAAACGAGGATGCAGCAAAATTTCATTTAGTCAGTCATGTTCTGTTTGATGCTGATAGTGGAGGGCTATAAATAGTAATAAAAGTTATACTTAACAGCAGAATGACTGATCTGAGGCACAGATAAAGCCCAGCTTTGTGCTAGACTAGACTAGGTCTGGCGAACAGAGAATGAAATTATTGCAGTCCCAGTTTAGCTCTTTCCCCAGCGTTTATGGGGAATTTGAGGAATCATTTCCAGCAGATGATTGTGCTAAAAAAATCAGCTTTCATCTGGCTGGGCCATGAGCTGAGCATTCATGAACCAGCCCGAGCCAGAAATGAATACAAACCATTGAGGGCTGGCCCAGGAGCCAAGGGCTGAGCTGCAGATCCTGGGAGACACTGGGAGGTTCATTCCTGGCCAGTTAGGGAGCGTCTGCAGAGGTGTGAAATGAAAATCTATTTTTGCTGAGTGCCCACAGGCAGAGCCACAGCCCCCAAAGCCATTCCTGGAGGAGCAGATGTCCCTCAGCAGGACAACCCCAGGGTTTGTTATCAGCAGAGCTGGAGCTGCCCTCTCTGAGCACTCATTCTTTCATGTGATATTTTTAAATTAATGAGTTCACAATTGCTGTTAATCACTGGATTTTGGTGCTGCAGGATTTCCCAGTTTCACCCCAGCACTTACTTGTGGATTCTTTGCTTCTTTTTCCTGCCAGGGTCAGGATTAAATGTGTGAGAGGGTATTTCCTGTTGGGACTCAGGTGTTTATCAGTTCTTATCTCTGTCACAGCCCCCAAACCCTGAGTTCACAGCACTTCACTCTGACACACTGAAATGGAGCTCTGTCTCTCTCTACGAGGCCTTTGAAGGATCAACTGTCCCATTAAGAAATGACACCTCAATTATTTCCAATTTAACCCAAAAACCAATCACCCATGCCCTGCAATGGGGACTTTTTATCCAATGACACAAAACCACCCAAACCCAGGGAGGAGAAGGAGAAGGAGAAGGGGAAGGGGAAGGGGAAGGGGAAGGGGAAGGGGAAGGAGAAGGAGAAGGAGAAGGAGAAGGAGAAGGAGAAGGAGAAGGAGAAGGAGAAGGAGAAGGAGAAGGAGAAGGAGAAGGAGAAGGAGAAGGAGAAGGAGAAGAACAAGGAGAAGGAGAAGAACAAGGAGAAGGAGAAGAACAAGGAGAAGGAGAAGGAGGTAAAGAAGGACCAACCACTGCCCCAAACCCTCCACCTTGCTCTATATCCATTCCTATATTCTAAACCTTAAACTCTGAGTTTTGCACCCTGTGGTATCACACACTTCTATCCAAACTCCACACCCACAATCCCAGTTCTCTCATTCCATTCTGGAAGCTTCTCCAGGGCCTCAGGTCAGTGCAGTGTTCTCCTGGGGTCAGAGCCTGCCAGCACAGAAATCTGAAATTCCCAGCAGGAGCCAGGGTTCCAGCATTTCCTGGGCTGTTCTGGTAAGTGCTGCCCCAAACACCCCAAAGCAGGGCTCAGACTCAGCACGAGAGGCCTGGCTGCTCCTCAGGGGAAGAGAGAAATGTCTTTCCCAAAGAATCACCCAGCTTTTTGTTTTTTTTAATGCTTGACATCAATTACTCCTTTAATCCTCCCCTCTGCATGGGAGTGTTAAAAGGATTCACAGTTTATTCCATGACTGACGTGATTTTATGAGCTCTTGTCACAATGAGGTTTGCCACAAAGGTTTGAAATCTCTCTGTGCACACCCAGGCAGGGAGGGGTTCACTCCTGTGGATCCTGATGGGATGAATTGATCCATCTAAACTCCTTCTCAACGAGAGATTCTGACCCCCTGATCTCCCTGCAGGACCACAGGGCTTTGGTAGCCTTGCCCAAGACTTGCAGCCCTTCTAATCCTGATTCTGGGCTGGGATTTCCTGATTTCTGTCAGAATTTCATCTTCCTGATGCTGTCTCACTGCTCCTTTTCAGTGAAGCTCCCTGTTTTGTTCTGATGGATTCCTGGGGATGATTCACAGGCTGTGAGAGCAGCAGACAGGTTCTGTTCTATTCATGGGATCTGTGGGGATGAATATGGAGATAATTAGGGTGTGTTATTAAATCCCATGTGTCAGGTGAGGGTTTTGGGTCTGATGGATGATTTGAGCTGAGTCAGGAGGGTGTCCACCCTCTGGTAGCAATGCTCAGGGTCTGTTCGACTCTTCTAATCTCTGAAAGGAGATTTCTTCCCCTGCCCATCTATTTTTGGGCTGGGTTGGCTGCCACCTCCCTCTGTAGAGAACCACTGAATATTTGCTGTGCCTCAGCCACTTCCACAGCTGCCACCTGATAAAACCCAGGGGGATGCTTCCTCTAACTAAGAGAGGGGAGATTAAACTGGATTTTAGGAAGGATTTCTTCCCTGTGAGGGAGGGGAGGCACAGGGTGCCTGGAGAAGCTGTGGCTGCCCCTGGATCCCTGGAAGTGTCCCAGGCCAGGCTGGAGCAGCCTGGGACAGTGGAAGTGTCCCTGCCATGGCAGGGGTGCAATGGGATGAGCTTTAGGGTCTCTTCCAACCCAGCCCAGTGTGGATTCTGGAGTTCTTTGCCCAAGCAGTGCCCTGTCTCTGGGGCTGCTGTTCCTTCTTTCCCACAGGGAATTCCCAGCTCCTGCCCTCTCCATCCCAGTGCCTGCTCAGCACTGAGCTCTGGCCTCCACGCCCAGCCCTGACTCAGTCCTGACACCAAGATCTGGTTTTTAAATCTCCTGCCCCAGCAGTTCCTGCTCCAGAGCCACCCCAGCCCTGCTCCTGCAGCAGGGCCAGGACAGGGATCCGTCCCTGCCCTCACAGGGATTTGCTCCTTACTCCCTTAAAGCTTTTCCCAAAACTTTTCATTTATTGCCTGTTCTTCTGGGCCTCATTCCAGTGATTTTTTCCAGCCTCCAGCCTCTATCTGAATTTTGGGACACAGTGCTCTGAGGAGGTCTGTCCTTGACCCTGACTCAGCGCTCAATTCCGCAGCAATTTTCATGCAAAAGCCTAAGGAATTTTTAAAATTCATATTTATGCTTTAGTAACCCTGAGAGGAAAACATGGGCATCTCTGAGATGCTGTGTAGGTAAATAATAAGGGATTAATTCATTAATTTTGTGATTAAGTGATTAATGTGATTAATTAAGTGAATAATTGTGATTAATTAATTAATTTTCTGTCTCACAGGTTTGAGTCAGACTTTGCGGCTTTTTCAGGGAGTCTTTATGTCAACAGAGCAAATTTTAGGAAAATGTTTTTCCTCCAGAGGGTTGTGGGGATCTGGAACTGCTCCACAGGGAATGGGCAAAGCCCCAAGGCTGCCAGAGCTCCAGGAACGTTTGGGCAACACTCTCAGGAAGGGTTTTTGGGGTATCCTGTGCAGGGCCAGGGGTTGGACTGGGTGATCCTTGTGGATCCCTTCCAGCTCAGGGTATTTTGGGATTCTGTGGTGATAAATGAAATCACGGAGAGGAGAGGGAGAGGGAGAGGGAGAGGGAGAGGGAGAGGAGAGGGAGAGGAGAGGAGAGGAGAGGAGAGGAGAGGGAGAGGACACAGCGCTCACAACCCAGAGGTCAGGATGGTCTCAGACCCGTCTGAGGGAGGTTCCATTTTGGAGATGCTCTTCCCAGAAGCACTGGAAGAGGAAGCAGGAGCAGCAGGGAGCAGGAAAGACCGGTGGTGCCCCCTGATTTGTGTGCTGGGAGCGAGGATGGCAGTGGGAGAGAGGAGCTGCAGCTTCTCCCAAGGGCTTTCCTGCCTTTCTCAGCAGCCAGGGCTGATTTCATAGTAATGCTTTTTTTTATGCATTGGTGCTCGGGCTGGTTTGAATACTTTCTGGTTTGAATACTTGGTGCTTTGAATACTTGGTGCTTTGAATACTTTCTGCATGACTAATTAATGTCCCGAAATGAATTAAGTTGTGCTGTTAAACCTCACCCTGCGTGTGCAAACTGCCCCTCTTCGGCGTTTTTATCTCGGAATTCTCAGGGAGGGGGCATCGCCTGTTATCTGAAAGCCACTTAGCCGAGCTGAGATGTGATGTCACGCTCTGGAAATACGCGGGGGTTTTCGAGCTCAGCCTGCCGGGACACAGACGTGACTTCGCTGCGATAAACCTCATTAACGTCCTTAAAACCTGCGAGCAGCAGAGATAACAAACGGCGCTGGGAGCTGGCCCGGGATGAATCCCCGCGGGCCGGCAGCCGCGCTTTGGCTCGGCTGAAGCTTTCGGGAGCGCTGAGCCGGGCTCAGCCGCTGGTTCAGCCCAGGGGAGACGCTCCCGGCTGGAGCAGGGAGCTGGAGCTCCCCGTCACCCTCGGCAGCACCCCGCCGAACCGGGGAAAAAACGGGAATAGGGTAATCCCACAGGCTGGAATGTTTGTGCTTCCCTCTGGGATGGTGCTCGCTCCTGGCTCGCAGGATTCCTCTCCTTCCCGGCTGCTCACTCCCTGTGCGTTTGAACTCATCCTTTGCTATCCATAGATTTTTTTTTTTCTTCCCTCCTGGAACGAAGCCGAGCAGGATAACCCGCTGATTGTTTGATCTGTCCACACCAGCCCGGAATAAAATCTCGTTTTTAATGAAGCGCCAAGGAAAGCCGGAGCTCAGCACAATTCCCTGCCCGCCGGAGATCCTAATCTCGCCTTGCCAGCAGAGCAGAGCGGGCACTGCCGCTCCATGAGCCGGCCCCGGCACGGAGGCGAGCCCAGCCTGCTCCAGCATCCCTGGATCCGGCATTCCCGGCTCCAGCATCCCTGGATCCGGCATTCCCGGCTCCCGCACTCCCGGCTCCAGCGTTCCCGGCTCCCGCATTCCCGGATCCCGCATTCCCGGCTCCCGGGCTGCCCCGGCCGCCGAGGGAGCGATGGAAAATCCCTGAGCCAGCGCCTGGAAAATCCGTGCGGCAAAGGTACGTCCCTGTCTCTGTTTAACCGCCCAAACCCCTTCTTTCTACCCCTTTTCCCTATTGTTTCCCCTATTGTTTTCACTATTCTTTCCCCTATTGTTTTCCCTATTGTTTTCTCCATTGTTACAGCGGAAAAAGCGATTATTATTTTTTTTAGTGGAGAAGTCACTCGGGCTGACACGTGCTTAGCAAAACAAACCCCAGCCTGTGTGGGGTTCAGGGGGAAATGTCCATTTTGCCTTCGCTCAGCCCTGGCTCGGCGATTCCGGCCGAATTTGGGGACCCCTCGCTCCCCTCCAGGAGCAGAACCGGCTCCCCGTGAGCCGGGATGAGCCCCGGGGGGAGCCGGAGGGGTTTTCCAGGAGCCCCCCTGTTTGGAACTCACCCTTCCCTTCCAAACACCCCAAAATTCCCGTTTGTCCCCCCAAATTCCCGTTTTTCCGGGGTCCCAGCCGCAGGAGGGGCTCTCGGGGTGTTTGTGGCTCCCGGGAGGCGATGGAGGCGCTCCCGGGCTGGTCCTGCCCCGCTCCCCAGCGGGGCTCCGGGGTTCCGCAGGAGGCTGCAGCGTGGTTATCGCTGTTTTTAATTGTTTTTTTTTTCTGAGAGCCTCTTTATGGAAACGGGGCTCTTCACAAAGTTGTTTTCCGAATGAAAGCAAAGGGAATAATTCTGTTTGTTGTGAGTAAAAGAGAGTCACGGTGCTGCTGCTGCTAAGGAGCTTCCTGCTCTTCTTCCCTGTTAATTAAAAATGCTGCTCTCGAAAAAGCCATGGAATATTTTGGGTTCGAAGGGATCTTAAAGCTCATCCTATTCCAATCCCTGCCGTGGGCAGGGACACCTTCCACTGGCTGCTTCAAGCCCCACCCAGCCTAGTTTTGGATTAAATTAAATTAAAAATGCAATGAATTTCATAGATAAATAATTGTGTTTCCAGTTGTAGCCAGTGTATGTGCTCTTTCCTACTTAAGGGGAGGGAATATTACCAATTTCTTAATAATTATTACATTCTATTCCTAAACATCACTTGCCAATACAATGAGCTGGGTAATTATTTTCTACATCCACATAATTTCTCCTGTATTTTGGGAATTTTTACTTGGCAATGGGCAGGGGCAGGTATGAAAACCTGCCCGAAGTGTGGGAGTCCCTGCAGGAATATCCATAATTTTGGATGATTTTTCCTGTGTCAGGAGCCCAGGCTGCGGTTCATTTTTTAAAATCACTTCAAGGTTCATTTTCAGGCTGATGGATTGGGAACTTCCAGTGAGCAGAACTGGCTCAATAAATGCATTTTATATATTAAAAAAATAATTATTCTGTTGCTTCAGAGAGCTCGTTCAGTGGGAATTGGTGTAAACCACAGAGATCCCAGTGGGAAGTGGGTGGAAATCCCGGGTGTGACTATTAGCACACCTTCAGAACAACCTGTGCTGGATTTTTCCCTGCTTTTATTCCTGTGGAAAAGCTGTTTTGCAGCGAGATGGGAGGACCTGGCTGGCTCAGAGCTGGCGCTGGTGGTGTCAGGAGGTCAGGCTGGCTCCAGCCCCCCGGGATCCCGCGGATCTCAGAGCCCTGCGTTATTTTCCTGCTGTGGAAACTCAGTGGAGCCCTTCCCTCTGCAACCAGTGCTGCAAGCAGCACAGGAAAACACAAATTTTGATATTTTTGCCTGGTTGTGGTCAGTGCTGAGCTTGCAGGGTCCAGCTCTGAGAGAGACGAGGGGTGGGGATGAAGTTTCTCCAACAGAACGAGCTGAAAACAAATCCTGGGCGAGACAAATGATCCCAAAACGATTTAGCTCATTAGGACAGCTGGGATAAAATGATTCCCAACATCCACTCATTAGTTATGCCAACACAAGGACGGGCTTTAACCAGGCTTGCCCTCAGGTCTAACCCCGCTGCCTCCCTACAGCCCAGGGAGGTGCCAGCAGGGAGGGAATCCAACCCTTCCCATTCCCACTGGATAATTTTTTAGGCCAGTGCTGCCATCAAACCATCTGAGAAGCCCTCCTGGCCGTGTTACAGTGGGAGGCTTGTTCCCTGCAAACCTAAAACTTTATTTATGCGTCAGCGATCCGCTGGCTCCATTATTTGGCGCTCGCGTGTCTGATCTCCGGGCTGATTTCCTGCCACTCTCTGGTGTAAAAGTAAAGGATAAGTTACCACAGAGCTTGGAAATTGAATAAATTATTTCCTTTCAGCTCTGCTCATCCACAGGGCTGGGCTTTTCCAATGGAAACCCAAGTTGCATCCCACGATTTGTCGGTCAGCCCAGTTTCTCACGGCCTGGATGGATAAAGGGGTTTAAGGAGCGCTAAAAATAAACTCTGGACGTCTCTCAAGGTGATTTTTAGGACCTGAGGGCAGGAAGTTCTGACCCCCCTCCTTTTCCTGCCCCGTTTTGCTCCTCGTGTCTGTCAGATTGATGTGATGGAACGGGCAGAGCGAGTCCTTGGGGTCAGGGATCCAAGGGCCGAGCTCGTGGAGAGCTCTGGGGAGAGCTGCAAGTGTCTGCTGGAGCTGCTGATGCTCTGGCTCCAGAAAACTCACTCAGGCAGAGCTATTTAGTGGAAATGAACTCATTTAGCTCGAAAACAAACTGTTATTCCAGCCCTGGGGCGGCCGAGGCGGGCCCTGGGTGAAAGGTGCCGTGTCTGCCTGGCTGATTGGGATCTGCCTCTGGAAAGGGATCTTGGCTCGCTGGGAGCACCAGGAGCAGGTGGCAAGGTAGGATTTCTGGTGGCTCCTTGCCACTCTGGAGAGATTTTTACCTCAGACAATCCCTCCTTGTAGTGTAATGAGAGAGCAAGAGCAAAAGCACAAATAAGCCCCATGATTATACCACCACTTTTTAAAAACTATTTTGAATTCCATGATTTCCTTTTATTTTTTGGTAGTTTGAGCGACAAGACTTGCTGGAAATCCATCTTTTTTCCTACAATGTGAACAATTCCTCATTTTTTTTTTTCCTGTCCTAGACCCGTTTTGCCCCTGGTGAGTTTTCTGTGGTTTTTGTGGCGTGGTGTGACCTGCTCAGAGAGGAGCAGAGCCCTTATCCCTCCGTGGCCATATGTTCCCAGAAACAATCATCGTTTTCCAGCAGGGCTGCTCTTTGGGCTCTTCCCTGTCCACTCTGTTGTCCCTGGTTGAGTTTTTTATAAATCTGCTGCGGGAATTTTATGGGCTTCACAGGAGCAATGTGTGTCTGGAGGCAGGACTCCTTGCCCACCAACAATAAAGTATTGTCAACCCCATAAAAATCTATTTTGGACATCTGGGCACCCAATAAACCCCCGGTTTATCCCTTGGCACGTGTTAAAACGGGGGAAAATCCAGAATAAACGGCCACTTGTTCGCTGCCCAGCGGTGCCTACGTGATCCCAGCTCAGCCCAGCTCCAGTGGTTCCCTGTGAATCCACAATATTCCCATTTATGGGGCTGCCAGCAGTGCCAGGGCAGCCAGTTAAGAGGGGCTCTCTCCCAGGGGGGCTGCAGATGCTCTCAGCAGGAGCTGTGCCTCCTCCCAGGGCTTGGCTTTCCTTGGGAACCCTCGAAGTTGGGATGGATTTGGGATGATGGCATAAAATATCCCTCCTGCTGCTCCGTCGGTGTGTATTCCTGGGCAAGCTCCTCCAGGGGCTTCCTAATTTTACATAAATTGGTAAATATTCTATATCATCTGCTAAATGTCCTATAAAAATAGCTAAATAGCCTATAGAAATTGCTAATTATTCTATATAAGTTACTAAATATTCTATAGAAATTGCTAAATATTCTATAGAAATTGCTATTCTATAGAAATTGCTACATATTCTATGTAAATTGCTAAATATTCTATATAATCTGCTAAATATGCTATAGAAATAGCTAAATATTCTATATAATCTGCTAAATATGCTATAGAAATAGCTAAATATTCTATATAATTGGCTAAATATTCTATAAAAATTGCTAAATATTCTATAGAAATTGCTAAATATTCTTTATAAATTGCTAAATATTCTATGTAAGTTGCTAAATATTCTATATAAATTGTTACTTATTCTATATAAGTTGCTAAATATTCTATAGAAATTGCTACATATTCTATAGAAATTGCTACATATTCTATATAATCTGCTAAATATCCTATAGAAATAGCTAAATATCCTATAGAAATTGCTAATTATTCTATAAAGTTACTAAATATTCTATAGAAATTGCTAAATATTCTTTATAAATTGCTAATTATTCTATATAAGTTACTAAATATTCTATAGAAATTGCTAAATATTCTTTATAAATTGCTAATTATTCTATATAAGTTACTAAATATTCTATAGAAATTGCTAAATATTCTTTATAAATTGCTAATTATTCTATATGTTACTAAATATTCTATAGAAATTGCTAAATATTCTTTATAAATTGCTAATTATTCTATATAAGTTACTAAATATTCTATAGAAATTGCTGAATATTCTATATAAGTTGCTAAATATTCTATATAATCTGCTAAATATGCTATAGAAATAGCTAAATATCCTATATAAATTGCTAAATATTCTTTACAAATTGCTAAATTTTCTACATAATCTGCTAAATATTCTATAGAAATAGCTAAATATTCTACATAATTGGCTAAATGTTCTATAGAAATTGCTAAATATTCTATATAAATTGCTAAATATTCTTTATAAATTGCTAATTATTCTATGTAATCTCCCAAATATTCTATATAATCTGCTAAATATTCTGTGGAAGTAGCTAAATATTCTATATAAATTGCTAATTATTCTATATAAATTGCTACATATTCTATATAAGTTGCTAAATATTCTATATAAACAGCTAAATATGCCACATAAATAGCTAAATATTCTATAGAAATAACTAAATATTCTATTTAAGCTGCTAAATATTCTATAGAAGCTGCTAAGTGTTCTATTTAATCTGTTAATCATTCTACATGAACTGCTAAATATGATAGGAAAAGATGAGAGGAATCACCTCAATTATAATTAAAACTTTATTGTGTTTTCCTTTTATGGCTTTTATTTGTTTAATGCCAATTATTCCTGAATTTTATCAAATTCTGGGTGGATTTTTTTGGTTTTTTTTGCATTCTCTTCCTCTTCAAATGCCTTGAATAGAATAACATAAATTCCTCTCATGGAATTCTGCCTGCAATTATTTCCTCTCAGCCAGCCCTGAGCTTTTGTGTGGCTCTGCTTTCATCTCCTGAGCTGCTGTGCAGACAAATCACCACTCTCAGGCAGGTGCCTGGCTCGCTGTGGGATGATCCCTGTGGATACTGCCGGGATCTGGCTGGAAAAATGGAAATATTTCAGCACCAGGCAGGTGGCAGAATTCCTGGGGTTCGTCCCAGGAGGGAGTTAAGTGCTAAAAGAGAAAAAAAATGAAGTATAAAACCAGATTAACAGAGGAAATTGTTGGGATTTGGGATTGGTTTGCAGTGCAGGGAATAAAAGACTCTGGAAAAGGGGAAGTCATGGAAGGAGAGTGTTTTCCTGGTGGTTTAGATCCAGAAAGGCTGAAGGCTGCACACTCCTAATCTTGATGAATTTTGAGCTTATTAAATGTGGGGTTTAAGTGCCCTGAGGCAATTAAAACAAATTCCTCAAAAATTTATTTTCTCAGGAAATTTCGTGAACTGCTGCTGTTCGTCCTTATTAATTAATTAATTAATTAACTTACTGATTATGTTCCCCTCCGAAATAGTTGGAAATTTTTGACTCAGCCCCCGCTGCCTTTCACTGTTCCTATTCCTTGATCCAGGCAGAGATTCCCAGCTGGAATCGCCTCGCAGGGTGAGTCCAGTGTTTGCCAGCTCTGCTGCTGGAGTGCACTCGGGGTGACTTCAGCTCACTGTCCTCCTGTGCCACAAAATTCACACTGCTGCTATGGAAATCAGGAATTTTGGGGTCTGGCTGGTGGAGGGAAGGGCTTGACGAGCTCCTTTTTGGAGATTAATCAGCTGTTGGATGGATTTTTAATGTAAATATTGTGTGTCTGGAGGAGAAGGTGGAGTGATGCCACAAATGCATGCCACAAAGTCACCTGAAAATGGGGTTGGCAGGAAGGAGAAGGACAAACAAACCAAAATATTTTCCATTACAAACCAAAATATTCTCCATGAAACCCCTGGACTTCTCTTTGCCAGCTCCTGCAGATTTTAATTGATTTGTTGCTTTGAAAAAAATTTTTGAATAAACGAAGCAAATTCAGGTTGCTCTTCAGAAGATATTTTTGGGGAATTGAATAAAACACCTAAAAAAACCTTGAAGAAACACTTATTAAAATTTATTAATGAAATAAATTTGGGCAGATGTGCTGCAGCAGTGCTCCCAAAGAGCCCTGGTGGGACAGGGAACAATGGCTCTTGTCCCCAGAAGAATGGGAGCCCTTGATGGAACGTCAGCAGCTCCAGACCTCGCTCTGAGCATCTGCTGCTCCAGTCACGGGGTCTCGTGGGCTCTCCTGGCCAGAATCCCCCACGGCAGCACTTTCATCCCCCAAATATTGACCTAATGGGGGCTCTGCACGTGCAGCCTATTTAGAGTTGGTTTGTGTGTTTGGAGAAGTGGTATTTGTTGGAGTGTCTCCACATAAGGCTTGTGGTAAATCTAAATATAGGAAATAAAACCAGGCCATTTTAGCTTTTAGATTTTTAAAATTTTTTTTATGTATCACTCTGTTTTTTATACAAATTTGGCCAGTTTTGTTGTGTTATTATGTACATTTAAATATTTAACGGGGTTGAATTTATTTTTGTTTCTATTTATTTATATATTTATTTTGTTTCTATCATTTATATTTATTTTATTTCTGTTCTATTTTTGCTACACCAACCAAGCTCTTTGTTTTGTGTGCACAACCAGCCTTTCTCAACCTCCAGGGAGTTTGTTTTCCTGGGATTCCTGTGCTCATATAACAAGATTCTAAAGGCAAAGCAGTGCAGGACTGGATTTCATAGAAATCCCACCTGCTTTTAGGGCTCTCCTCCTTCCCAGACGTACATTTGGGGCTAAACTGCCGGGGAAGCAGATGCCAGACTGCAGATATTAAGAGTTAAAATCTCTTGAGATGTCTTCATGCTCTTAAGGAGCTTCCAGCCCTCTCCAGGGAGATCCAAGGGGCCGGCGAGGGCGGCGCCGGCGCTGGAGGAGAGGGTGAGCGCGGGGTTGGGACCCAGCCTTGGGAGCCAGCCCTAAACACCAAACCTGGACCTTGGGCTGCCCGCTGGGGTTTTGTGGAGGTGTTTTCCGAGGAGGTTGTTTGGTGGTTGAGAGGTTTTTGGGGTATCCATGGAGGTAGGAGTGGGGAGAGGTTTGTGGGGAGGGAAAACGTCGCGGGTTCCTCACACCCCAAGGAAAGGTGAAGTGGCCTCGTTGTCCTCATTTTACCTCCTGTCTCTGCTGGATGATGAGTGTCTGCCCATCCAGAGATAAAGATACAAAAAATACGTCTAAAATATCTGCTTTATCCACCCAAAATATCTGTTTCATCCACCTAAATTATCTGTTTTCCATAACTCTATAAAACCTGTTCACAAATACAGACATCTCCACATTGGTCAGCTGGCCTTCAAGGATGGAGAAGGTTTTAAAGTTGTTTTTCCAGCTGCATTCTAAGGACAGAAAAAAAAAAATTCACTGCTATTAGGTTGTTTTCAGCTTGCATCCACCAAGCCATACTCTGCTTAAATGTTTAATAGGGTACAAAGCATCTTTGGGGCATTTTACAATGTTTGAAAAATTATTATCACCATCTTCTTATTTTTTCTAGATAACAGAGATTTTAAACAGCTTTTTTAATACGGTACAAAGCATCTTTGGGGCATTTTACAATGTTTGAAAAATTATTATCACCATCTTCCTATTTTTTCCAGATAATGGAGATTTTAAACAGCTTTTACCTTGGGTTTAGATCTAATATTCAAGTGGGAAAAGGCAAAGAGGTGGTTTTCCAGTGGTTTTTGTCTTTGGGAGTGATTTTTTGTGGAATTGCTTTATGGAGCAAATTTTAATTGAGGCAGCCAAGAATGTTGTTAAATGGGTGAATATTTGCCTGCTCTGAGTTTTATATCCACTGAAATATTTCATCTGGCCATGACATTTGTTGTTGTTGGGTTTGGTGTTCAGACAACAAGGCCTTGGCTTTTTGGAGCTGGCAAAATGAAAATCTTGAGCATGACCCAATTTAACAGCAAACTCCCAGCAACATTCCTGGCTCCAAGTACACCACGAGCCCCATGTCTGAGGAAGCTGATTTTTATAACTTTGGGTCTTATCCTGGTTCGTAATTCCATTTTTTTTCCACGGTTGGGACACTTAAAAGTTGGGACACTTAAAAGTTTCCCCTTTTTCTTTCTCTGTTGGATTTTGGGGTTTTTTTTGGTGTCTAGAGAGGTCCTGATGGGAGTGCAGGGTTTCCTTGGCTGAGGCAGCTGGAGGATGTTCCCATCATGGAACGTTCACTTCCCAACCTTCCCTTCCATTCCAGCCTGGCCAAATGCCCTGATGGATCCAAGGGAGAAGCTGTGTAACTTGACAAAATCCTCCTTTCCCTTGGAAACCATCCTGAAAATGGGATCTGAAGGATGAAAAAGGGGAAAATAAGCAACAGCACAGGCTGGATCCCGTTGGTTTTTTCCCAGTCTGCAGTGAAAGGGCACTGGGGAGCCCTGGGCTGGGGTTTGGTGCTGGGATTTGAGGTGGGAACCCCCACGGATGGAGCTGGGCCTTGTTTCCCCCCTCACCTGGAAAGTCTGCTGGCAGTAAAACTTTTCAGCACTTCTAATAATTGAAAAGTCCTGATTTCCTCGCTGGAATTTAAATGCCTTTTAGTGGATTAGTTTGAATCACATCCACTAAGAGCTTGATCATCTGCCAGCCCCGAGAGTTGGGCCAAAGCTTTGTAAATTAATGAGCTCAAGGTGATTAGGACAGGTTGGGTGCTTTGGACCCAGCACCAAATTGTCCCCGTGCAAGGTGTGGAGCTCTGGGCGTCTGTCACTTCTTTGTCCCATTTTCATTTGGATTCCTGGGCTGGGAGGGGGTTTGGGGAAGGGATTTTCCTGGCTTGGCTGCCAAAACCATGAAGGGAACCCTGTGATGCCACGTGATGTTGAGGTCCCAAAAGTAGAAGCAATGTTATAACCACACTTGTTGCTGGGATAATTCTAATTTCAGTCTCAATCCAAGGTTATTTATCCTTGTGTCAATCCATAGAATCTTTTATGGGAACATCAAACACGTGAAACCTCTGTGGGAAGGGGATTTTAAGTCTTGCAGCCACATTTTTTTGTGAGTTGTAAAATGTCTTGGGACAAATATGTTGCTACATCTTTATTTAAAGTGTGGGATTTTCACAGAGTTTTGTGTTTTGTGGAGCATCTTCCCCATGGATTCTTGGCCTGGAGTCAAGGAGAGGAGCTGAGCTTTTATTACCCAACAGGGCAAGGTGTGGGGATGGCTTTAGCACACACTTGACCTGCAATTTCTTTCTAAAAATGTGGTGACTTGCAGTAAAACGTGGCATTCCTTGGAGGCAGGGAAGACTCTGGTATTCCCTAAACTCCCAGGTGATGGAAAAATGGAAAGTGTGCACTGCACATCCAAGTGCACTCTGGTGCCAGTGGTCCCCAGGACAGTTTGATGGATTTGAGGGTGAAGGCCTCGTGCCCAGGGCTGATCCCACACCTGCCTGCTGCTCTGCATCCTGCATTGCAGGAAATGAGAGCAATTCCAAACCACTCCCTTTAGTTTGGTCCTGTTCAAAACCCCTGACCATTGTGTTCATTGATGCCAGGGCTTATCTGCAGTTTTTCTTTCTGATCAGCATCCACGGAGGAGGGCTGGAGTTAGAGAATTCTCTCCAATCCAAACCATCCCATAATTCATATTTGCACTGCTTTGCCAAGGAGATTTTTCCTCACAGACCTTCCTGTGTTTCTCTGAGCACGGTTTGTGCTGTTGGGTATCAGGAGCTTTCTGGAGGGAGGATTATTTTCTGTCCTGAAAAGATTCCATGTGCTTCCAGCAGCTGTCAGCAGGGTCTGGGAGGGCTGGGCCAGCACCCTTGGATCTGTCTGAGCTCTGTTTGTTGGATTTTTCATGTTATTTTCAAGTGTTTTGGGTAAGAATTTAATATCTTATTCTTTTCCAACCCAAAATTCCTGCAGCTCACCCAAGTGGATAAGACAGCGCTTCCTGAGCTGGATTTGGGTTTCTGATGTGTAAAACTGAGCACTGAGGTTGCTCAAAGAAAATATCCCCACCACCAGGGCTTTGGCTGCTGGTGGTGAGAGAGAAATCTCCTGAGCCCAGCCCTTCATGGGTGGAACCTTCTCTGGCAAATCCTGGGCTGAGAATTTGGATTATCCCTCTGCAGGTGAGACCCCACCTGCAGAGCTGCCTCCAGCTCTGGGTCCAACATCAGAAGGTGCTGGAGCAGGTCTGGAGGTGCTCCAAGGCTGGTGCCCCTCTGGAGCCAGGCTGGGAGAGCTGGGAATGTTCCCCTGGAGAAGGGAAGGCTCCAGGCAGAGCTCAGAGCCCCTGGCAGGGCCTGAAGGGGCTCCAGGAGAGCTGGAGAGGGGCTGGGGACAAGGATGGAGGGACAGGAGCCAGGGAATGGCTCCCAGTGCCAGAGGGCAGGGATGGGTGGGAGATTGGGAATTGGGAATTCCTGGCCGGGAGGGTGGGGAAGCCCTGGCACAGAGAAGCTCTGGAGGGGGTCCGTGGAGATGCTCCAAGGACTGGAGATTCTCTCTGGAGACAAAATGCAGGAAAATAATTGTTCCAAAGATCTCCTTTTCTTACCCCTCCCTGCCTTCTCCCCACGGTGTCTTCCCAAATCCTGATGCTGGACCAGAGCAGCACACGGAATTGTGGATGATGTCTGGAGAAGGGAAGGCTCCAGGCAGAGCTCAGAGCCCCTGGCAGGGCCTGAAGGGGCTCCAGGAGAGCTGGAGAGGGGCTGGGGACAAGGATGGAGGGACAGGAGCCAGGGAATGGCTCCCACTGCCAGAGGGCAGGGATGGGTGGGAGATTGGGAACTGGGAATTCCTGGCTGGGCTGGGATTCCCAGATTTGCTGTGGCTGCCCCTGGATTCCTAGAAGTGCCCAAGGCCAGGCTGGAGCAATCTGGGACGGTGGAAGGTGTGAAGGTTGGAACTGGATGATCCCCAGGTCCCTTCCCACCCAAACCATCCCAGCTGTCTCCAGCTGTGGCTGGAGGCTGCATCTCCCACCCCATTCCCTGTGCTCCAGGGGTGGGAAACGAGCAGCTGGTTGGGAATGGCTGGGCTGGGAGCTTCTGCCAGAACCTCTCTGTGTCCCTGCCCTGATTCAGACACATCCCAAAAGAGCCCATGCTGGGTTTCTGCTCTGGAGCTGGTGGGGTGATAGGATGGGAGCTGTGCCTGGAGCTGGACATTGAGGTTCCTATGAACCCTCAGGGCAGCACTGGAAAAATGCTCTTTTGTTCCCAGTTTTGCACAGGAAGCTCATTTTGGCTTCTTTTAATATCACAGCTCCATCTGGCAGGGAGTCAGAGCTTCAGCTCCATGACCTCACATCTCTGGCACAGAGCAGGGCTCGGAGCTCCACAAAGCAGCCCCTGATCATAAATGAAAAATGTGAACTATCTGCGAGTCTGTCACAACAGGAGAAGGTTGTACAGCACATTTTTTTATTTCTTCTCTTCCGCTTCGAGGTGAAAAATGAATTTTTCTGAGCTGTGATCAGGATTCCAGAGGATGAGCAAGACCAGGGGGGCAAGTTCTGGGTTTTGCTCTGTCCCCTCTGTGGCTGTTGGGGCTGAAAATCCACCTGATCTCCCAGAGTGGTGCCTCCACCTCCACATTTATCAGGGAATTGCAGCCATGAGGGGTGAATGAATGGCTATTTTCATATTTGTGGCTGCCTTCCATAAATTTAGGAAGGGATCTTAAAGCTCATCCCATTCCAGCCCCTGCCACAGGCACCTTCCACTGTCCCAGGTTGCTCCAAGCCCCCTCCAACCTGGCCTTGGAATTTCACTTTATTTTTATTCTTTTCCTTTTGGTATTTTAAAAACATTATTTACTGAAAAACTCTAAAGCAAAGACTTAAAACATTATTTCCTATTCTGAGGCAAACAATTTTCATGGCCAGGCTGGGTGAAATTTTAGGATTTAAAGTGTGGAAGAAACAAATTGCCTGTGGAGGGATGAGACTTTTCCTGCTTATCTGTTAATTCTGTGGCATAGAGCAGAAGGCCTGGATTATAAACACAAACCCAAATTGTTCAAACTTCTCTTTGTTATTTTTATTTTTTAAAAATTTAGTTCTCTGGCATTTTGACCTGGAGCACTGCTTTTGGCCAGGTGATTCTGGTAAACAAAGAGCACACACCTGAGCAGAGGTGGGAAGCTGTTCCCTAATTAATTCCTGGTGCTCCTCCCACTGCTGGGTGACTTTAAAGGAGCTCCAGGAGGTGCTGGTTCCTGGTTTGGTCCTGCTCACCTTATCCTGATGCTCTGGAGCCCTTTGGTGCCCTGTGTTCTACAGAAAGGTAGATTTTTAAATCACTTTTTGATGTGTGAAGGGCTCCTGGGAATTCCAGGTTTTCACCTGGTTTTGGAGTCATTTATTTTGAAATATATTAGTAAATCTTCCTGACTTCCACTGGGCAGCCTGGGCCAGGGCCTCACCACCCTCACAGGGGAGGATTTCTCCCAATATCCCACCTAATCCTCCTCTCTCTCAGCTTAAAGTCAAAAGTTGGGGCTTCCCCTGGATCCCTGGCAGTGCCCCAGGCCAGGTTGGGCACTGGGGCTTGGAGCACCCTGGGACAGTGGGAGCTGTCCCTGCCATGGCTGGGGTGGATTGGGATGCATTTTAAGTCCCTTCCAACCCAAACATTCCATGATTCCTTGCATTTTATATTATAATATGAATAATGATGTCAAAAAGTAGGATGACTATAATAATATGCAATTAGATGTAACAATAAATTGTAATATTTTCATAGATAATCACTGCGACCAGCCCTGACACACTGGCTCTGCCTTCATTTCCAGCTGTGACCAGAGCTGCCTTCTGACCTCCTGAGCTGGCTGGAAGTGCTCAATGCTCACAGAAAGAAGGAAATTTATTTCTCTAAATATTGTTCTTCTCATACTAGTTTGAGATATTTATATAATTATATATTTATATAATTAAACATCATGGAAATTAAATTAGTGTTCCAGTGCCAAAAACTCTGTCTGCTGGTGGGCCTGGTCATTGTATTAGCAAGTAATCTATATTTTTATCTATAATATTCCTGGAAAGGCCATCATTCCCTAAAGGAATCCTGACCTCACTGATTTTTTCCATGAGGCCTCAGTGACATGTAAAAAAAAAAAAAAATTAAATAGTGGTACAAAAATAATTTGGAATTCCTTTTGTCGCACCTGTTTCCATGTATCCTCTGGGCCAGTGGGATTTTTGAATTTCCAGCCCATTTTCTAGTATGTCTGTTGGCTTTAGGGAGCAAATTTTCATCATGCTTTAATCTAGGCTGTTTTAATTTAATTTAATTTAATTTTTTCTTTTTTGTAATGATGTGGACTGGCCAGGTTGTGCTCTCTGCTCTGTCTTGCTGATCCAGGGGCAATCCTTTGGTATTCCCAAGATCCCTACACCCTTCTGGAGGTGATTTCTCAATGATTAGGGAGCTAAAAATAAATATAGTAAAATATAATTATGTCAGCAAATCACATGAGTTGGGAAAAAAACCTGCACAAAACTTTGGTTCAAATATTTTAAATTTAAATGGGTTTATTTTGTCTTAAATGTCTCTTTGTGTTTGTTGTGGTGAAACATTGAAGTGTTGTGGAGTGGCTTTCTTGGAAGCCTCTTTTCTCTCCAGGAAAAGCAGGGAGAGGTGCCCTTGGAGGGTCATTATTTACAGTATTTGTTACTGTCAGCGTGGAAATAATTGGCAGAAAAGGTCAATTTGTGAGAAATCAGCAGCTGAAAAATCTGTGTGCTTTCAGCCTTCCCCTGGTCAGACACAAATCCCTCCAGAATCTGGGGCAGGATGAGAGCAGAGGTCAGACCTGATGGAAACCAATAAATCCCAGGGAAAGCTGTGGATCGTGGCCTGTGGAATTCCAGGTGATTCAGGGGGAAATGAAGCCATGGTGGAATCAGGGGGGCACATTTTGGGAAGCTTTTGTGCTTTTAGCCTGTTCTGGAGGTGAGTGTTTGAGGCAGATGAGTTGGAGCACGATTTTGAGGGATTCTTCTTCTGAGATAACATCTCTGAGCTGGCAGACTCCTGAATTCCTGGTGGTGTTCCAAAAAATCCTTGGGAAAGTGGACTTGGTCATGCCAAGGGGATGAGGCATCCAGATCTAGCACAGGGCAGGGCAGGTGAGGAGAGGTTTAAAGTTTAATTAACACCAAGGAGGGGTTTGGTTTTAATTGATGTGCCACAAAAAGCTTCTGTTTTCCTCATTTGGTTATGGGGTGAGGTGGAAAGAGATGTGGGGGCCTGAAGGGGCTCCAGGAGAGCTGGAGAGGGAATTTGGACAAGGGATGGAGGGACAGGACACTGGGAATGGCTCCCACTGGCAGAGGGCAGGGATGGATGGGAGATTGGGAATTCCTGGCTGGGAGGGTGGGGAGGGGCTGGGCTGGAATTCCCAGAGAAGTTGTGGTTGCTCCTGGATTCCTGGAATTGTTCAAGGCCAGGTTGGAGCAGCCTGGGATGGTAGCAGGGGGTGGAATTGATGCCTTGAGAAGGCTGCCCAAGAACAGAGTCCCAGAACAAAGCAGGGATTTATTCCAGGATCTCCTCCATGGATCCACCTGGGGCAGCACCAGAGCCCAGCCAGGGCTGCCCCCAGGATGACCCAAAATGGCCCCAAAATGCACGAGCGCTCCCGGGGTCTCTCCCTGGGATCAGCTCTGCTCCATTTGCACCTTGCAGTTCATTGTCCCAGCCCAGCTTTAGCCCAGGCACTGCCACCCTGCTCGTTTTTCTCTCTCCAGCCCACGGGGTTTGTGCTCCTGGGCTGAGATTGGGCTCATTTGTCCTTGGTGCCCAGCTGGAGCAGGAATTGTTTTGTCTCCCTGCTCTGTGCACAGAGCTCAGCAGCGCTGAATGTGAAGCTCAGAGCTGCACACTGAAGCAGCACAGAGCCTGGAACACAGAAAAGCTGAACCTGAGCCATCAGAAAGGGATCACCTTTAAGGTCCTTTCACCTTTAAGGTCCTTCCAACCCAAAGCAGTCTGGGATTCCATCAAAATTGTTCCAAGCACTCAGCTTTGTCTCCATCCCATTCCCTTCCCAGCTCAGCTCCTGCTCCTCTCCCTGCTGATCTCAGGCAGTGTCCAGCCCTTTGTCCTGGCTCCTGGGTGTGTTTATGATCCTTCACTCCCCTGATTTTTATGTTTATTTTCATTTTTATGTTACCCAAACCAGGGTTTTCCATTCTCATGGGCACTGGGTGATGGCCCCGTGGCCCCCAGGACTTATCTCACGATCCTCAGTTATTTTCCCTGCCCCTTTTCATCTGAGCTCATTTTTAGGCAGCTTTATTCATGCCAGCATGATTTCTGCCACAAAACAGAAATGTTCTGCATATTGTGAATAACATGTTGTTATTTTGGAAACATTTCTGCTATCCCAGCACTGTAGTTTCAGGGAAATTCACTTTTTCTATCCTTGGGCCCTGTTGTTATTTGCACTTAACCCAGAATAAAAACAGCAATTAATCCATGAGCTCCAGGGAATTATTTCTGGTGGGCTGAAGCAACAATTGGATGAAAAAAAAATTAGCAACCCCAAAAAACCCCTAAAACCCACCAAAATAACCAAAAAAACAACAACAAAATAATCCTTTTGTGACATTGCTTAAAAATTATAAGGTTTGTTTTGAGGTGAAATCCATTAGAATGAGAGCCTGGTTCTCTGCTGGTAGAACTGTTGAGTAGCTTGGGTTTATTGTATTTATTAAATACATATTAAATTATCTATTTACTCTTGCTAAAAAGAAATTTATGCCTCAGCTTTCTGACCTGCTGACAGTTATGGATCACAGGGATATTTTCCTGTTTTGCTATGGAACATAACAGGATTTTTCATTACAATATTGTGATGTGCCCATAATTTTCATTATGTGATAAATAAGAATTAAAATGGATTGACAGTGTTTATCTACAAGGGAAATGCAGGGAGGGTAATGAACTTGGGTAAAAATTGAATTAAAAATTAAATATACAAGGAAATAGGTGCTGGGAGAGTGAAACATCCCTGCTTTATTCCTGGAGTTTTCTGCAGTTAATGCACTTTATAAACAGTTTCCTCCAAACTGAACTTGGAACAGCAAATTTGTTCATTTTAGCATCAGAAAAATGAATTAAGATTAATTCAGTTATTCAGAGCAGTTTGTCCATCTGTACGTTGTAACGACATAAATGAAAGGAGTGACTTTCTGCTCAAGGGTAAAGAATTTTCTGTGGGAAGGCACCAGGACTCAGCTTTCCAGCACATTTATGTGATGAAAAACAGGGAGAAATCCAGAATTTCCATCTCAGGAATATCCACTGAGACCCCTCATTGTGCTGTTGGAAGTTTGAAACCATCCTGGGAGCAGTGGCTGAAATGGGGAAGGAGTTTCATGGCTTCCCATCGTGCTGGGGATGAGTTTTCCCTTGATAAGTCTTTTTTTCATCACCAGGTTGGAAAAATGAAGGAATTAAATGGCTTTTTCTGGGAGGAAAAGTGGCAATTAATTGGCCTGGGAATTCAAATAACACTGGAAATTCTTACGGAACAGAGGATTTGTTTTGGTTCTGCTGGGTTTTGTTTTTCTGGACAAATGAATGAAAATTGTCATGAATTAAGGATTTGTTTACTCCATGGATTAACCAGACAGCTGAAAGTGCATTAATTAGTCAGTTCTCATTTGGGTTCATTGCATGTTATTTAATGATATGTAGGTTTTCTAATTTGTACCATAATAAAGCATACATTAAAACTGGAGTAGGATAACTTTGAGTAAAGCTTTTGGAGGAAAATATCTGAAATTTGGTGCCAGAGGATGGAAAATACAAAATCAGATGAATTTTGCTCTTTAAAAATAACTAATCATGGCAATTTCTGCAAAGGGATTTCCGGCAAAATCCGTTACAGTCCTTGTGGAACAAAGGGTGGCAGCAGAAATGATCAAATAGAACAAGAAACTCTTGTTTATTTGCATTCACAGAACCATGAGCTACTTTATCAAGATAGAAATGAGAACGAGGTACTTATCTAAAGGATCCTTGTACGAGGTTCGGGTCCTTGGTCGTTAGATTTTACGGAGATGTTGGAATTGTACAGCTGGGAATGGCCAAGCCATTCCCAATTCCCAGTTATCTCCCTGTGGGTTGCCGTGGCGTCTTCTCCAGCCTGGTTGGAGATGTGCTCTTTGGAAATGTGGAAAGCAGAGGTGTTGTCCTCCTAAGTGTCCTCTCCTTTTGTGCCTTCCCTGGATTTTTGGTGCCTTGCGCCAACGGGAATTCGCGCGCGGGTCAGGAAATAAAAAATGGGATGAACTCTGGGTGAACTGTCAGGGGAAGGGAGCCCTTCCATGGCCTCATCCCTGCGTGTCCAGGGCTGGAGAAATGACACATGGTGTTCATTAACTGCTCCGTGCATATGTTAGATGATCTGGGGGAAAAACACGGCGTTACAGCGGGAATTGGGAAAACGGGATTCGTTAATATCGCGTAACTGAGGAGAGGCAAGGAATAATAACGGTGCAATCAGTGATGGTCAAAACACTCCTCAGAAGGGAAAGGGCTGAAATTTTGGCTGTGTTCATAACAATGAAGCCTCATTTGCGTGAGGTGACGTCGGCGGGGCCGAGCCGTGGCGCCGCACAAAGCTCGCTCCGGGCGCGGCTGTGGCTCGGTGCCTAATCTAGCATGGCAAATGTGCGAGGTGATGTCCCAGAGGAACTGTCACAAATCCCGCCAGAGAGGCATCAGGAGAGAGGGCACACAATGGTGCAGATTGATGCCTGGCTTTATTAAAGCACAGTTTGGCGCAGGAGGGACAAACTCCCGCTTTCATGTCCCCGTCAGCCTCTAATCAAAGAGTTTCTTATCAATACTTCTGGCACAGAGATACTGAATGCAGAATTGCAGGGAAACGGGGGGGAAAAAATATCTTTTGGAGGTGCCCTTTTCACCAATTAGATCTGGAGATGTCACTAGGCTGGGGTTTAATTTGGCCCGAGCACGCTGGGTTAATTGGGTAGAACTCATTTTTGTAATCAGGAGGGTTTTTTGCTCTGCTTTGGTGTTCCCCCAATTATTCCCTGTAGCTGTCTCACAGCCAGAGCCAGAATCCTGCCTGCTGGAAAACCATGGGATTGTTTGGAGGCCTATTTTCCCCATCATCCCAACGACCCTCCCTTGTCATTTTTTACTGCTTGAAATATTTGTTGCTGTAGCACAAATAAAATGCTCCAGGGGTTTACCCAGGATGACCTTGGGCTCAGTGCTTGTTCCTTTGATCCTTTAAAAATACCGAGGATCCTCCTGCTCCCAAGGTTGTCCCAATTTTCTAGACATAATAAAAAATTAACCTTAAAACCTCATCCCATTCTGTTAAAAATGCTCCAATCTGAAACATGGACTAGAAAAATGTTTTCTTGATGGGTTTCATGTCTTGGTTGCAGCTTAGATGATTTTCCAGCTCTTGTCATAAGTGCAGAATACATTCTCCTGGGGTTTTTTCATTTCCCTTGTTTCTTTGGCATTGTTTTGGCTGCATTTTATTTGCTCACACTGCAATATTCTTTCCCTTTTCCCCAGTAATGGGGAACCTCTTGCTTGGTTTAAGTAGGAAAGATGGTCCAGGATGATCCCAGTTGCTGTTTCCACAGGGAGGAAAATTTAATTTCATGCATAGACTCTGTTCCTTGGGACTTCATTTTGCTTGTCCCCAGGAGAACATCCCCACCCTGCCCCCTTCCAATGCTGTCACCAGCCCTGGACCAGCAGTCACAGCCTCCCTGTCCTGAAATTCCTTCCCTGTGTGTTCCCCTTCCTCCTTTTGCCACGAGAGTTTCCCTAGGAGGAGGAAGGCAACGTGTGATCCACAGAAATCTCATCCCTGCCTTGGGAAGAGGAGCCCTTTCAGCTGCCCCAGTGAACTCAAATATTTATTTAGGGAATAATTTAGCTGCCCTTGGCCACTGGAACTCAGCAGCTGGGGGCTTTTGCCTCTTATTAGCAGGAAAATCCCAGGATTTCTGTGCTCACGCATGGTTTCCTTATCCTGTCTGCGTGGAGCCAGGCTGTCTGGGGGCTCCCCATGCACTGAGGTCAGCCCGTGTGCTAAGGGGCTTCCAAACTTCCCAAACTGAGCAAAATCCTGATCCCCCACATCCCCCCAGGCTTTCTGCCCTTGCTGCCTCTACTGCAGGCCCTGCAGAAACCCAGGAATAGGTCTTGAAATGATTTGTTGGATCATCCATGTCCATTTTCCTGCTGATTCAGAGGTGTTCATGGGCACAGGTTTGAATATTCTGTGCCATTTAAAGGGAGGAAAAGTGGTGTCCCTGCACCACACTCATGGAGTAAAATGGGAATGAACTATGTCTAACTTGGAATATTTCACCTGCTACACTTGACAATTAACTTGCAGAAATTGTATTTTCTTACATCATGGCATGGCTAAATTGTAAGTTCACTTTTTGCCCTTGTCTTTAATGCCAAATATTAAGTGTCTTAGATATTCCAGTAAATATATTTATTCCATCCCTGTGTTTTTCTGAAGCCTAACTATCCTGAGGATAAATGGAAGTGACATTTTACCCCAAATCATTAAAAGATGGAAAGATTTAAGAAAGTTTCACTGGTGGGACTGAAAATATGGGTGATTCATGTGGAAAACAGAGGCCAAGTGCTGGCTGTAAAGTAACCTTGGGATCACATCCTGTGAAAGATTAAATTGCATCCGAGGGAAGGCGGCGTGAGAGGGAACATATTGTCCCCCCCTTCACTTCCCCAGGTCCGGGGCTTTTAGCTCAATGAACTCCAGGCTTTGTAATTAGCAGCAAGGCGATTAGATGGGCCACGTTCCTGGGAGTAATTAGTGCACTAATTGTGTTTGATTGTTTAATTACTCTTGCTCGCTGTAATTGAGGAGAGGCAGTGAACCCCTCTGCGAGAGCTCCGAGAGGTTCCTTGGATACAGGAGATTTACTATGTCCCATTTTATAGGGAGGGGGATGCACATTTAACCATTCCTGGGGTGAACCTGCCAAGAAAATCCCCGCAACAGTATGTGGAAAAAATCTGGATTTGGAGGCAATTCATAAAAATTCCAGCTTTTTTTCATAACCTTTTGACTTGTGTGGTGGGAGCCAAAAGAAATAAATAGAATAGACACAAAAAGGCTGAGCAGCATAAAGGGGAAGGGGGAAAAGGCAATTAGAGCTGGAGAAGTTGTAAATAGTCCTTGGGATTGTTGTCTGGGATCTGGCACAGCTGCCAGATGGAAAACGTTCCGTCACCATTCCGATTTGTCTTTGGACAGTAATGACACAGGCAGGGAGCTGGGCTTGGATTTGGAAGCTGGAGGGAGATGAAAACTAACCCAAATATTGTAAATTCAGTCGTAGAAAGTCCAACCTGTAGCTTTGTTCGACCTGGGAGAAAGGCAGGAGGAAAACCTGCAGAGTTACTTGGGAAAGCCACACTGGGGATGTGCATGAGGGAATTCCTGGAGGGAACTCTGCCTCCAGGAACAGCTCTTCCAGCCTCGTCAGGCTGCTCGGAGTTCCCATGGCTTGGTTTCCCACTGAGGAATAATCAC
This sequence comes from Haemorhous mexicanus, assembly GCF_027477595.1. NCBI lineage: Eukaryota > Metazoa > Chordata > Aves > Passeriformes > Fringillidae > Haemorhous > Haemorhous mexicanus. Next base: position 1,906,970 of record NC_082348.1, on the reverse strand, counting down.
CCTGGGGCAGAGGAAGGATGGCCCAGCAGAACAGACACAGCCTCTGCTCGGGTCCTGGTCTCTCACAGATGGTGAATTCTGCCTGGCCATGCTGGGATTGCTGCCTTGGGCCTCACAAAGTCTCCTGCCCACTGAGAGGGAACTTTCCCTGGCTTTTGCTGCCTCGTTTCACTCAAGGAAGAGGTGATTTAGGGAGCTCTGAGATGGAGGTCCTTCCAAGGGGAGGATAAGAGGAAATGTCAGGATGAAATTAGCTGGCACCTTGTAGGAACTTGGAGGTGTGGCCCAGACAGCGAGGAGGAGATGGAGGAGGAAGGCTGAGATGAGCTGTCAGCAGAATCATCGTCCTCCTGTGAGGGACAGTCATCAGCCTCCCACCCACCAGGCAACTTCCCACTGCACTGGAAATCCAGGGAGAGCAGGGAAATGCTCCATCTCCCCCGGGAGCAAGGTGGAGGGCCCTGAACGCCACAACCTGTGCCATGCTTGAGTGGAAAACCACAGAAATACCCATGAATCAGGAACTCCTTCCTGCCTGGCTTTGGCTGAGTGTTTGCGTGGGAAGATTTGGTGTCTGGCTCCCTTTTTCCCCCCTTTTTTATCCTTTCTGGAATGGTGTTTTTACTGCAAACTGGCAGCTGGCCCAGCTCGTGGGTTTGGTCATGGTCAGCCAGCTGAGCCGGAGGAGGACAGAAGGGACAAAGCCATCCTTAAAAATGACTGTCCCCTCCATCAACACTTCTCCCCTAACCCAGAGCCCTGATATCCGGGGAGGGTTGGACCTTCCATTGTCCCCAGCGCCGGTGCCAGCCAGGCTGAGATGTCCCCTCCCTAATGAGACCTGACACGGGGGCAACTGGGCTGCAGCTCCGGGCCTCCCGTGGCTCGTTTGCTCCTGGTGGGGCAGAGGGCAGGCTGGACTAATCTGGAATGGGAGCTGTGGGAGAGGCATTTTGTGCTGTGCTTGTGAGCCAGCAAAGGCCTCCTGATGGCAAGGAAAGCCCCGTGTCTCTCCTGAGGAAGACACACCAAGGTTGTCACCATGGAGACGTGATGAAGGAGAGAAAGTTAAGAGATGCAGACTCTGGCTGGCTCACGGAGTGATGTGGCTCCTTGTTCACCCACTGAGAACTTTGTTTCTTTCTTCTGACCAATGAGCAGGGAATGTGTGTGTTAAGTAAATGTAAATATCTTGAAAAACTACGAAAGCAGCACATGTCTGTAATAAATCCCTCTCTCTTGCACCCTCTGATGGAGTCTTGCTCAGGGAATGGCCTTCCCACCTCCGAGGTGCTGCTGGAGCAGGGCAGATGGAGTTTACAGGGATGGATTTCTGTGCAGCGCCCAGGCCCTCTCACAAACTGGCTGCATGATCCAAATGATCCAAATGATCCAAACCCAAACATGGGACTCGTTCTTGGATTCTCTGCTGCTCACGGTGACCCCCAGATGTGTCACAAAGTCTCTTTTCCCAGCTGGGTGCTCGAAGAAGGACTCCGAGCTCTTAGATCTCGTTCTCAAGGTTGTTTATTGTATCTTATCTATAAATTTTTTTCTCTTGTCCAGCTGAGGTCTGCTCAGCAGGACAGTCCAGGCACTCTGTCTGCCCTGGGGTGGTGTTATGTCTTTATACTAAAAACTGCATGTACAATATTTACAATTATTTCCCAATACCTATCACCTGTGTTAGTGTGTCACCGACATGTTCTATGAAAAATCCTTTCCTTAGGATTTTTCCTCCTGAGAAGCTGAGAGGCCTCAGGAACAAAATGTAAACAATTCTTATCTGCTGCTGTGGAATGCACCAGGTGGGTCTGGGATTGGTCTCACCTGGTTGTTTCTCATTAATGGCCAATCCCAGCCCAGCTGTCCAGACTGTCTCAGTCAGTCCAAGCCTTTGTCATTCATTCCTTTTCTATTCTTAGCCAGCCTTCTGATAAAATCCTTTCTTCTCTTCTTTTAGTATAGTTTTTAATATAATATATATCATAAAATAATAAATCAAGCCTTCTGAACATAGAGTCAACTTTCTCATCTCATCCTGGGACCCCTGTGATCACTGTCACAACAGTGAGCTCCTACTCTAAACCAATCTAGAAGTGCCAATATCACAGCAGAAGGTGGAGGCCAAGAAGAAGAAGGAGAAAGGTTGGACACACCCAGATCCCTCCATCTTGCCCCCTGAACCCCCATTCTAAAAACCAAAAAAAAATCTATTTTTCACCCTGTGATAAATTCACTCTCATTCTACTTAAACTGTCATGGCTTGTAATCCCTCGTACAAGGGTTGGGAATTGCCCTGGGGTGGGTGGTTCACCACCAATAATGCTTGAAAATAAAAGTTTTGTGCAAAGTTTGGCTGTTTGGGCTGAAAGCCCTGGATAAAAGGGGCTTGGGAGTGAACAAAAAAGCCTTTATGCCCTTGGTGAAGCTTCTTAGGGCTTATAGGATTCCTAAAGAGAATCCACCATTGCAGAAAGTTCAAATTTTGTAGGATTTTGGGAACCAAACCAATTTTTTTTCAGGTTTTAAGACAATGCATCCATATCTATATTTATATCTCCTTCCTTACATTTTATTTTTATGTGTGAGTGTACTACCAGAGAAAATGAGTGTGCTGAACATTGAATTAATATAGAATTAATTATTTAATATGTGATTATTGGATATTGAGTTTTTCAGTATTTCATATTACTTTAATGCAAAATATTTTGCTGCTCCACTCTCTGTGAAATATCATCATTACCTTAAAAGTCACCCAGTATTTGCCCCCCATGAAAGACAGAACTATGTGTACCCCTGTGTTCATACTCAAAATATTCATGGAATATTAAATATTTAAGTTTCTGGCACTGGGTATTTCCATGTTTGCAGAATTTCCTGGTTTTACCCTACCTGTGTGTACGGAACGAGCAGGTGGAATGTGCTCTTGGTGACAAATGGTGACAATAAGGGCGGCAGGAGGACTTCCCTAAATTCCACAGTTTAAGAATTTGGCCCTGCTTGCCTTGCTCTGGACAATTTTCTAACCCAGAGGATTTTAAAATTGCAAATCTTTGCCTGTAATCAAACCTGTTTCAGACAGAAAACGGAGGTGGGGCAGTGAATTCTCTCCGTTCCTTCACGGTTTCTTGCCACTCATTAGGAGCTGGCAATCAAGGTCCTTGCAATCACCAGAGGAAGGATGTGGGTGTTTTTAGGGAGCAGCTGGGGGGTTTCTGACACCAGCCACTTTTCCAGACTGATGGCTGAGTGCTGCCACAGAGGATTTGGAGAGGGGCTGGGTGAGCGGTTGGTCCCACCAGAGGGGCACTGGGAAAACCAAGGTCCCCAACTGGAAGGCTTTGATCAGTTCTGCAAAAACAAAAGAGTTTTGTGCTTGGGATGAGCAAACCCAGCAAATTCTTGTCTCTTTGGGAGGAATTCCTGCTGCTATTTCAACCTTGCTGTTCTTTAACTTTAAATAGTGCTAGAATGGTTGGATGTGGTGATATTGGAACTCTCTTCCAACCTTGATTCCGTGACTGTTGGTGTTGATAATTTGATAATTATTGATGAGAGCTGGAGTTGAGCTGTGATGAGCTCCTTTTTTGGGATGTGAATCCTCGTTTTTTGGTGCTGTAGCTCAGGATCAAATCCTCATTTTTTGCTCCTGATGGTCAAACTGCCGATGTCTTAAAATGAAGAGCGGGGCTTGTGAAAACTTCCTGCTGTTGTTTGGGATAAAAAAATAGTCCCAAATTCCAAATTCTGCCTCCAGATCCCACATGGACCCATCTCTTTCATCTTCCACGTTGTTGGGAGAGGTTTGTTTTATTTCCTGTCTGCTTCTAATCAGGATTTCATTCTCCCCTGGCTGAGAGGGATCAATGGAGTAAATCCCAAATTCCCTCCTCATAAGGTTAAAACAACAAAGTTTAAAGCATTGGGCTGTGCGTTATCTTTTTTCCTCATGTTTTTTTATGAATTTCACTGTGTTTTAATAAAAAAGCTGTTTGCAGATAACAGCAGGGACAAGGACAACCTTTGTGCTGCTGGTCCTGGGTGGATTTCTGCTGTGGGACAAACATTTGGAGGTGACATCCTCAACCCCATCATATCTTTCCTTATAAAAAACAAAACAAAACAAAATTTAGTAGATAATAACCACCACATATTCAGAGCTGCTTAGGAATTATCTGGGTGTTGCAGGTTGATCAGGATGGAAAAGCTCATCCCAGCTCTGTGTGTTCTGGATGGATTCCAAAGGAAACCAACGGCTCCAGCCAGGCTCAGCAGCTGCATCCTTTCAGGATTTTCCTGTCCCGTTTGATTTTTCAGGCACTTTCATAATTTTTAAGGGTTTCTCATCATCTGGGCTGTGTGTTTAGGGATTTTTTTAGCCTTGTCTGCCCCTGGTGGCTCCCCACAGCCTGGGGTTGGGGTGGTCTCAGGAATGGTACCCCAGTGGTTATTGGGTTCTGCTTTCATTAGTTCCCATCAGTCAGGGACTTGGGAAAAACACACCAAATTATTTATTAATGGCATAATAAAGGGAATAAACTCCTCTGGAGCATGGATGGGGAAAATCCAGTGGTGACTTTGTTTGCAGCTCTGAGATGGAGGCTTTTCCAAGGGGAAATGCCGAGATAAAGTCAGTAGGATTGTGGAGATCCAGCCAGTGAGGAGGAGTCAGGAGGAAGGTGGAGATGAGGTGTCAGCAGGAGCACCAGCCTCCTGTGGGACCAGCCAGATTCCCCCTGCGCTGGGAATCCAGGGAGATCCTTTGTCCACCTTTTCCAGCAACATAAACGTGCTGTGGGGAACGGGGTTTTACAAATCAGAGCCAACCCACTGACACTGACAGGAAAATTGGAGAAATTTAGGTCCAAAGAGAAAAAAATGTTACTGTTTTCTCCTGAAAAGCAGCACAGAACCAGAGTCATGGGGTCATTTTAACTCCATTATCCATTCCTTTGAACTCCATATCTTCCATTCCTTTTAGCTCCATATTTGCTATTCCTTCAAACTCCATATTATCCATTCCTTTTAACTCCACCTTTTCCATTCCTTTCAGCCACACTGTATCCTCGTGGATTTGTGTTTCACCTGTGAAAAGGCCTCAGATAATTACAATTTTGGTGTTTGTTGATGCCAAAATAACCAGAGGAGTGGGAGGCTCCAGGGTTGGGTCGTGGGGACGAGGTGGTGGCCAGGTCCTTGAGGGTTTGCTCTGCTCATCCCTGCTCCCTGCCAGAAAAGAGGAATTGGCCATGGGAATGGCTGCCCAGGGAGGTGCTGGAGTCACAGGAGGTTTGTAAGGACAGCCTGGATGTGGCCCTCAGTGCTGTGATTCACCATCTGGCTTTGAGAAGGTGGCAGCACCTTGGGGAGGGATTGAAAGTGCCCCCAGAGTGCTGCCAGGAGAGCAGTTAAGGAATTAGGCCTCGTTTGGGGAGATAAATCAGGACAGGGGCTGCTGCTCAGAGCTGGGGGTGCAGCAAAGTGGTTTTGTTCCCTCTGGGGCCGTGAGCCTGCCTGGAACAGGAGCAGCTCTTCCCCTCCATGGGACAAGGGGGTGTCGGTCACGGGCTGGACTCGCTGCTCTCAGAGGTGTTTTCCAGCCTGGATAATTCTGGCATTCTGTGACTCTGCCCAGGTGGGGATTCTCGGCTGCCGCATGAGCAGGTCCTGGCCGGGCCATGGCCTGGCCACCGGGGCTGCTCCTGCTCCAGTTCCTGCTCCAGTTCCTGCTCCAGTTCCTGCTCCTGCTGCTCCTGCTGCCCGGCCGCGCTCCGGCCGCGCGCAGCCGCGACTTCACCGCCAAGGACATCGTCTACCTCCACCCCTCCAGTAAGTCACCTCCCCCTGCTGCCCTAAGCTGTTGTGAGGGTCCCCAGGAGGAGGTGAGAGATGAGAATTGACTCCAAGTTCTCCGAAGGCTGGTTTATTATTTTATGATATTATAGTAAAAGAAATTGTATACTAAAACTGTACTAAGGAAAGAGAAAGGAGACATCAGAAGGTGTCATGGACATATTTTATGAAAAATCCTTTTGTGAGAATCTTTTCTCCTGAGAAGCTGAGAAACAAAATGTAAACAATAATTATCTGCTGCTGTGGAATGCACCAGGTGCATCTGTGATTGGTCCATGTGGTTGTTTCTAATTAATGGCCAATCCCAGTCCAGCTGGCTCAGACTCTGTGGTCAGTCACAAGATTTTATTATCATTCCTTTCCTTTCCTTGCCAGCCTTCTGATGAAATCCTTCCTTCTATTCTTTTAGTATAGTTTTAATTAGCATTTTCTTTTAATGTAATATATATCATAAAATAATAAATCAGCCTTCTGAAACATGGAGTCAGGATTCTCATCTCTTCCCTTGTTGCCTTCAAATTCCACATTTGGTGAGCCCTGAGTGAGGAACATTGCCACAAGAAGGCTCAACAAGAATGAATAATAAAAACTCATGACAGACTCTGAGACTCAAACCCAGCTGGCTCTGTGATTGGACATTAAGTTAAAACAATTCACATGCTGGGTAAACAATTCTCCAAATCACATTCCAGAACAGCAAAACATGGAGAAGCTGAGGCTTCTCATCTTGCCAGGAAGAGAAATCCTGGCGAAGGGATTTTTCACAAAATATCATGGTGACAGTAAGTCTCAGCTTTTCTGTGTTCCAGGCTCTGTGCTGCTTCAGTGTGCAGCTCTGAGCTTCACATTCAGCGCTGCTGAGCTCTGTGCACAGAGCAGGGAGACAAAACAATTCCTGCTCCAGCTGGGCACCAAGGACAAATGAGCCAAATCCCAGCCCAGGAGCACAAACCCCGTGGGCTGGAGAGAGAAAAACGAGCAGGGTGGGAGTGCCTGGGCTAAAGCTGGGCTGGGACAATGAACTGCAAGGTGCCAATGGAGCAGAGCTGATCCCAGGGAGAGACCCCGGGAGCGCTCGTGCATTTTGGGGCCATTTTGGGTCATCCTGGGGGCAGCCCTGGCTGGGCTCTGGTGCTGCCCCAGGTGGGTCCATGGAGGAGATCCTTGAATAAATCCCTGCTTTATTCTGGGACTCTGCCCAGCCTCTGCTCCAGGGCAGCCTGAACAAGGCACCACATCCTGAGACAGGGATGAGGGAAATAGCAGTTATCTCCTGAGCCTTGAGCTTCTGGATTTGCACTCAAACTCTCACAGGAGCCCAACCCAAAAGTCACTTCCAGTCATCCTTTCCATGGTCCTCAGAGGCCACTGGAGTAAGTTCCAGCAAGGCAGTGGCGTGCTGTGTTTCTCTGTGCCACATTTAGCCCTGTCACACATTTCCTTCATTTTTCCCACTTCTTCTTGAACCGTGGCTGTGTTTGTTTGATTTGGCTCTGCCTTTAACCTGGTTTTACGTGGAATCATGGAATGGTTTGGGAATGGAGGTTCTACATGGAATCATGGAATGGTTTGAGCTGGGAGGGGCCTGGTTTGTGCAGTCCCCACTCTCAGAGGGCCAAGTTGGTGGTGTGGAAAAAAACATCAACTTGATTTTTGTGGGTGGAGTCCCTGCCCTCGGCAGAGGGGGGGACAACACGGGCTTTAAGGTCCTTCCCAAGCCAAACCATTCCATGGTTCTGTGTAAAACTGGACCAAAAGGGTTTAAAGGACTCATGGGGTTATGAGCAGCTGCTGAGACACAGACATCTCCTGCCTTGACCCCAGTAACTCCTGGAGCAATGGAGTTGTGCATCTTTGGATTTCCCTGGACCCTCACCAGTCCTGGAATCATGGAATGGAATCATGGAATGGTTTGGGAATGGAGGTTTTACATGGAATCATGGAATGGTTTGGGCTGGGAGGGACACGGTTTGTGCAGTCCCCACTCTCAGAGGGCCGAGTTGATGTGGAAGATAAACCCAATTTTTGGTGGGAGGAGTCCCTGCCCATGGCAGAGGGAGGGACAACACGGGGTTTAATGTCCCTTCCCAAGCCAAACCATTCCATGGTTCTGTGTAAAACTGGACCAAAAGGGTTTAAAGGATACGTGGAGGCACCTGCTGAGGCACAGGCAGCTCCTGCCTTGACTCCACTAACCCCTGGAGCAATGGAGTTGTGCATCTTTACATTTCCCTGGACCCTCACCAGTCTGCTCACTTTATCAGACACAGACCCACCCAATTCCATGAGAACAGGCTGCCCCTGGAGCTCCCCCTGCCTTCTCTTCCCACAGAAAACTCACTGCTTCACAGGCTGAAAAATTCCTGTTCTGTGCTAGCAGGATGAAATTCCTGTTTTATATCATACCTCTGACCTGTCAGAGGGGCAGGGTGAGACAGAATAATTTAATTATTGTGCTGTCCCAGCCCCACCAGAGCTGCTCCTGGGTGATTTCTTGTTCCCTAAAAGCTGAAAGGAAACAAGCAATGCAATCCTCTTGCTTCACCTCATTCCCACACAGGATCCAGAGCCAGGGGAGGAGGTGAGGAGGAGGAGGTTGAGGAGGTGGCCCTTGGGGCTGTTGAGGTTCAAAGTACTGATAGCAGTGACCTGTTCACCATCTGGCTTTGAGAAGGTGGCAGCACCTTGGGGAGGGATTGAAAGTGCCCCCAGAGTGCTGCCAGGAGAGCAATTAAGGAATTAGGCCTCGTTTGGGGAGATAAATCAGGACAGAGGCTGCTGCTCAGAGCTGGGGGTGCAGCAAAGTGGTTTTGTTCCCTCTGGGGCCGTGAGCCTGCCTGGGACAGGAGCAGCTCTTCCCCTCCATGGGACAATTCCCAGAGTGTTTCCATCCACCTGATATTTTGTTATCAGCACTGATAAAGCCGCAGTGCTGGATGTGAGCTCTGATTCCAGGGGAATGAGCACTCCCAGCTCCCATTAGCTCCCTTTGAAGTCAGCACTGGGCACTTTGGCTGGGTAAACACAGCTGGAACGAGTCCACAGCCACCCAAACGTGCTCTGGGGAACGGGGACTTACAAATCAGGACCAACCTGCTGACACTGACAGGAAAATCGGGAGAAATTTGGGTCTCAAATGAAAAAATATTGCTTTTTTCTCCCAAAAATCAGCGTAGAACCAGATTAACAGGGCCATTTAAACTCCATTATCATTCCCTTTAACTCCATATTCTGCATTCCTTTCAGCCACGCCGTACCCTCATGGATTTAAGTGTTTCACCTGTGAAAAGGCCTCAGATAATTACGAGTGCAACCGCTGGGCTCCAGATGTTTACTGCCCCCGAGGTAACCAGCCCCACCCCAGCCCACCTGTCCCTGCCAGGGCGCCCCTTCATTCCCAGAAATGTGGGATATGGCATCCTGGAGCTCATCCCTGAAGCTTTTCTGGCTCCTTGCAGTGGGTGGGGTTGAGGATTGGAGTTATTCCCTGTTTTCCTCTGCCTCAGCTGGGGGGTTCAACCAGGCTGGTGTTGCTTTCCTAAAATTCCAGACTGGTTTGGGTGGGAAGGGACCTTAAAGCTCATCCCATTCCATGGGCAGGGACACCTTCCATGATCCCAGGGTGCTTCAAGCATCCAGCCTGGCCTTGGACTCTTCCAATCCAGCATTTCCTTCCTATTTCTCCTGCTGGTGGAACCTCAGGGATCCAGGAGCAGCCACAGCTGCTCTGGGAATTCCATCCCAACCCCTCCCCACCCTCCCAGGGAAGGAATTTGAGGAGTTTTATTTCTCCTTCTGGTGAGTACAGGACAGTTCTGGCTGTGTTCACCTCCCTCCCCTGTGGCACAAATCCTCATTCAGGGCAGCCAGAGCTGGAATTTTGGTGTTTTCAGCAGTTTGATCCCATAAATCCCCTTGGAGTCTGAAACTGGGAGCAGCTCAGGAAAACCCTTTAGTGCAAACCCTCAAATATCAGATCTGAGCTGCCCAGATCTCCCTGTCCTTCAGCAGTTCTCTTCTGAGACAAGGAAGAGACACAAACCCTCACAGAACATCGGGATTATCACAGCCCCAGCGGATCCATTTGGCTGGGTTCTTTTGGGATTTTGCCTTTGGGAAATATTTACTTTGGAAGGAGATGACCCAGCCTGGGTCAGGCCCATTGTCAGCCCCAGAATTTGCTTCCTCTGAGCTCAGATCAGCAGCAATAAAACCCCCCAGGCTGGCTGGCATTCCAGCCCAATATTCCCAGATATTCCTTGTTTGGGCAGGAGAAAGGGGCAACGGGGAGTTGGGCAGATAAAGATTTCCCATGGTTTTTTAGGGACCAGGTACAGCTTCAGCCAGCAGTCTGCAATCTGCATTTTTAAAATGATCTACAATAAATACATTTCTAAAATGGCATTTTTAAAAAAAATCCTCTTATTTGATAAAAATCCAGCATTTCTTTTCTATTTCTCCTGCTGGTGGACTTTCAGGGAATGGGAATTGGGCAGTTAAAGATTGTCCCATGTTTTTTAGGAACAAGGTACTGCTTCAGCCAGCCCATGATCTACAAGAAATACATCAAAAATTGGTATTTTTTTTAAAAATCCATGTTTTGATAAAAATCCAGCATTTCTTTCCTATTTCTCCTGCTGGTGGGCTCTCAGGGAAAGGAAATTGAGCAGATAAAGATTTCCCATGGTTTTTTAGGGACCAGGTACTGCTTCAGCCAGCACATGATCTACAATAAATACATCAAAAATTGGTGTTTTTTAAAAGATGCCATTATTTGATAAAAATCCAGCATTTCTTTCCTATTTCTCCTGCTGGTGGCCTCTCAGGGAAAAGGAAATTGGGCAGATTAAGTTTGTCCCATGTTTTTTAGGAACAAGGTACTGCTTCAGCCAGCCCATGATCTACAAGAAATACATCAAAAATTGGTATTTTTTTAAAAAATCCATGTTTTGATAAAAATCCAGCATTTCTTTCCTATTTCTCCTGCTGGTGGGGTCTCAGAAAAAGGAAATTGAGCAGATAAAGACTTTCCATGTTTTTTAGGAACAAAGTACTGCTTCAGCCAGCACACAATCTACAAGAAATAGATCAAAAAATTCTTATTTTTAAAAAATCCTGTTATTTGATAAAAATCCAGCATTTCTTTCCTATTTCTCCTGCTGGTGGGGTCTCAGGGAACAGGAATTGGGCAGCTAAAGATGTTTCCACGTGTTTTAGGGACCAGGTGCTGCTTCAGCCAGCACATGATCTACAAGAAATGCATCAAAACCTGGTATTTTTTAAAAAATTCACTGATTTTATAAAAATCCAGCACTTCTTTTCTATTTCGCCTGCAAGCAGAATCTCAGGGAAAGGGAATTGGGCAGATGAAGAGTTTCCCACGTGTTTTAGGGACCAGGTACTGCTTCAGCCAGCACACGAACTACAAGAAATACATCAAAAATTTCTTAATTTTAAAAATCCTGTGATTTGATAAAAATCCAGCATTTTTTTCCTATTTCTCCTGCTGGTGGGGTCTAAGGGAAAGGGAATTGGGCAGATGAAGATTTTCCCACGTTTTTTAGGGACCAGGTACTGCTTCAGCCAGCACATGAACTACAAAAAATGCATCAAAAATTGCAATTTTTTTTTTAAGAATCCCATGATTTGATAAAATCCAGCATTTCTTTCCTATTTCTCCTGCTGGTGGGGTCTCAGGGAACGGGAATTGAGCGGATAAAGATTTTTCCATGTGTTTTAGGGACCAGGTACTGCTTCAGCCAGCACATGATGAGGGCCAGCGGGGAGAGCGTGTCTGTCACCAAGCGCTGCGTGGCCCTGGAGGAGTGCCTGAGCACGGGCTGCACCTACATCAGGCACGAGGAGTACAAGGTGGGAGAAATAGAGGAAAGTTAAATAATTAGGGGTTGGATGGTGAGTATAGTGTGTGCAGATGGAGATAAACATGAGAAAAATGTAATAGAATGTAATAGAATGTAATAGAATGTAATATGCATATAATGTAATACAATGTAATACAATATAACATATAATATAATATAATACAATACAATATAACATATACAATATAACATATATAATATAATATAATATAATATAATATAATATAATAACATTGTTATGTGTATATAATATAATATCTATATAATATAATTTATATAATACAATATAATATTATATTATAGACATATTATAATATAAACATATAATATAATAATAATATATATTTTATATATATAATACAATACAATGCAATGTAATATTGTAATATATACATATTATATTATTGACATATAATATAATAATAAGTTATATAATAATATTATATATATTATATATAATACAACACAATATTGTATTCTATACATATTATATTATATGCATATTATATTATATACATATTATATTATATTATATTATATTATATTATATTATATTATATTATACTATATTATATATGTGATATAGTATAGTGTGGTAAAATATATAGTATATATTGCCTATATTTATTATTATTATTATTATTACATAGCATCCTTTTATATATTTTAATGTTCTATGTATATAATATATATTATCGTGTACACTATTATATGGAATATAATATATACTATCATATATTATATGTATAATATATATACTGTATATATTATATGTACAATGTATATAAAATATATAAATGATATCTACATATTTTGCTGTATATATTGCATATATATACTAATATCCATATTGCAAATGTACTCTCATTTCCCCTTCATTTTTCTCCCTGGAATTCCGCATTCCTTGGGTTTTTTCCCCTGGAATTCCTCATTCCCTGTTTTGTTTCCCTGGTATTCCCCATTCCCATTTTCCCCTGGAATTCCCCATTCCCATTTTCCCCTGGAATTCCCCATTCCCATTTTTCTCCCTGGAATTCCCCATTCCCTGTTTTCCCTGGAATTCCCCATTCCCATTTCCCCCTGGAATTCCGCATTCCTTGTTTTTTTTTCCTCTGGAATTCCTCATTCCCTCTTCCCCTGGAATACCATATTCCCTGTTCCCCTGGTATTCCCCATTCGCTGTTTTGTTTCCCTGGAATTCCCCATTCCCATTTTCCCCTGGAATTCCCCATTCCCATTTTTCTCCCTGGAATTCCCCATTCCCCGTTTTCCCCTGGTATTCCCCATTCCCTGTTTTGTTTCCCCTGGAATTCCCCATTCCCTGTTTTGTTTCCCTGGAATTCCCCATTCCCATTTTTCTCCCTGGAATTCCCCATTCCCATTTTCCCTGGAATTCCCCATTCCCATTTTTCTCCCTGGAATTCCCCATTCCCATTTTCCCCTGGAATTCCCCATTCCCATTTTCCCCTGGAATACCCCATTCCCTGTTTTGTTTCCCTAGTATTCCCCATTCCCGTTTTCCCCTGGAATTCCCCATTCCCTGTTTTGTTTTCCCTGGAATTCCTCATTCCCATTTCCCCCTGGAATTCCGCATTCCTTGTTTTTTTTTCCTCTGGAATTCCTCATTCCCTCTTCCCCTGGAATACCATATTCCCTGTTCCCCTGGTATTCCCCATTCGCTGTTTTGTTTCCCTGGAATTCCCCATTCCCATTTTCCCCTGGAATTCCCCATTCCCATTTTTCTCCCTGGAATTCCTCATTCCCGTTTTCCCCTGGAATTCCCCATTCCCATTTTCCCCTGGTATTCCCCATTCCCTGTTTTTTTCCCCTGGAATTCCCCATTCCCTGTTTCCCCTGGAATTCCCCATTCCCATTTTTCTCCCTGGAATTCCCCATTCCCTGTTTTCCCTGGAATTCCCCATTCCCATTTTCCCCTGGAATTCCGCATTCCTTGTTTTTTTTTCCTCTGGAATTCCTCATTCCCTGTTCCCCTGGAATACCATATTCCCTGTTCCCCTGGTATTCCCCATTCCCTGTTTTGTTTCCCTGGAATTCCCCATTCCCATTTTCCCCCCTGGAATTCCCCATTCCCATTTTTCTCCCTGGAATTCCCCATTCCCATTTTCCCCTGGAATTCCCCATTCCCATTTTTCTCCCTGGAATTCCCCATTCCCTGTTTTGTTTCCCTGGAATTCCCCATTCCCTGTTTTGTTTCCCTGGAATTCCCCATTCCCATTTTCCCCTGGAATTCCCCATTCCCATTTTCCCCTGGAATTCCCCATTCCCATTTTTCTCCCTGGAATTCCCCATTCCCCGTTTTCCCCTGGAATTCCCCATTCCCATTTTCCCCTGGAATTCCCCATTCCCATTTTCCCCTGGAATTCCCCATTCCCATTTTCCCCCGGAATTCCCCATTTCCCCCGGAATCCCTCACTCCCTGTCTGTCTGTCTGTCCGTCCCAGGTGTGCACGTCCTGCTGCGAGGGCAGTATCTGTAACCTGCCGCTGCCGCGGAACGCCTCGGACGCCGTGTTCGCCACGCTGTCCCCGCTCGGCGCCGCCGCGCCGCTGTCCCCGGCCCGCCTGGCGACACCCGCCGGGATCGGCCTGGCACTGCTGGCACAGCGCTGGCTCGCGGCCACTGCCGCCGGACCCTGAGCGCGACAGGGACCGAGACAGGGACAGCGACAGCGAGAGTGACAGGGACCGCGACAGGGAGAGTGACAGGGACCGCGACAGGGACAGCGACAGGAACCGAGACAACGAGAGTGACCGCGACAGAGACAAGTACAGCGGCCGGACAGTGACCGCGACAGGGACCGAGACAGCGAGAGTGACCGCGACAGGGACAGCGAGATTGACAGAGACAGGGACAGAAACCGGACAGTGACCGCGACAGAGACAGAGACCTCGACCGGACAGCGACAGCGAGAGTGACAGGGACAGAGACCGCACAGTGACAGCGACAGGGACCGGACAGTGACCGCGACAGCCACAGAGACAGCGACAGAGATGCGACAGGGACAGCAAGAGTGACAGAGAGAGGGACAGAGACCGCGATAGGGACAGTGATAGAGACAGCGAGAGCGACGGGACAGGGACAGCGACAATGGGAGCAACGGGGCAGCGACAGAGACCGCGACAGGACAGGGACGGTAACAGTGACAGAGACCGGGACAGGGACGGTAACAATGACAGCGACAGGACGGTGACGGTGACAACGACAGGACAGGGACGGGACAGTGATGGTGACAACGAGTGTCCGCGTCCAGGACAGGGACCGCCACAGGACAGGGACAGTGAAAGGGACAGCGACAGGGACGGTGACAGTGCCAAGGACGGGATAGGGACAGGACGGTGACAAGACAGGGATGGGGATGGTGACAGCACAGGGACAGCGCCACGCTGGCCCAGCCGAGCCGGACTCCTGCGCTCCCGCCTGGCTCTGGCTGATCCCTCGGGAGCGGAATTCCCGCCCGGCCCCGATTGCTGCCGGAGCTCTGGGGAGCATCCCGGGAAAAGCCGCCAAGCCCAGCCTAACCCGGGTAAAGCCTGGCTTAGCTCGGCAAGAACTGGCCCTGGAAGTGTTCGGTCCGGATCCCCCCGGGAACAGCCGCTGGCACTCCCAGCTCATTAACCCCGCCGGCTCATTAACGCGCGCTAATTAACACAGGAGCGGGGCTGCGGCTCCTGCTCCGCCGGGATGGGCAGCGAGGAGGCGAAGGAGGAGATCCCATCACCCGGGACACGCGGAAAACAGCTGGAATTCCCAAATTCCACAGGAGGAATCCCTAAAAATCTGCATTTCCTTCAGAAAACAGCTGGAATTCCTAAATTCCACCAGAGAAATCCCTAAAAATCTGCATTTCCAGCAGGATACAGCTGGAATTCCCAAATTCCACTGGAGAAATCCCTAAAAATCCGCATTTCCAGCAGGATACAGCTGGAATTCCCAAATTCCACTGGAGAAATCCCTAAAAATCTGCATTTCCAGCAGAACACTTCTGGGATTTCAAATCCCCACCAGAGAAATCCCTAAAAATCCTCATTTCAGGAGAAAACTGCTGGAATTCCTGAACTCCAGCAGAAAAATCCCTTTAAAAAAATCCTCATTTCCAGCAGGAAACAGCTGGAATTCCCAAATTCCACCAGAGAAATCCCTAGAATTCCTCATTTCCAGTGGAAAACATTTGGAACCCCCAAACTCCACCAGAGAAATCCCTAAAAATCCTCATCTCCAGCAGAAAACCACTGGAATTCCACCAGAGAAATCCCTAAAAATCCTCATTTCCAGCGGAAAACAGCTGGAATTCCCAAACTCCACCAGAGAAATCCCCCAAAAAATCCTCATTTCCATTCCCACCCCTCAGCAGGAGGATGAAGAGCTGCTGCTCCCCTGATTCCTGCTGGTTCAGGGGGAATATTCCCAATATTTTCCCATTTTAGCCCCAAAGCCCAGAACCTGACAGAGAGGAAATGGATCCCAAACATCTCCTGGGATTTTTATTCCACGGATTCTGAGCTGGCTTTGCTGGGAAATCAGGAATGCAATATTTATTTTTGTAGGTCAAGGAAGGTTTGGAAATGCTGGGAAAAAATTCCCAAAATCCACTGATCTTGCCAGGAAAAAAGGGATGGTTTGCAAGTCAGTGAGCCTGTAATATATAAATGATCCAAAATATATGGAAATATAAATATATATATTAAATAATGGTTTACATCACTTTTAAAAAAGAATCAACTTCGTCTTGCAAAGTCAGTAATAAAAGCAGGGTGCCATGGACTTGCTTTAAACTGGTTTTTAATTAATTTTTTTAAAAGAATCATTAATTACTCTTTCAGGAGTTAATTTTTTCCTATTCCTGCTCCAAGGTAACCTGAGCTCTATCAAATTCTGGTGTTTTTAAGGCTCAAAATGCTTTTTTTTTGGGGGAATTACAGGGAAATGCAGAGTCCTGGAGAGCTCCCCAGCTCACAGAATCCGCGTGGAATATTCTGGAAAATCAGGAATCTGCTCCTGAATTTCGTGGCCTTGGGATGAATTTTCCAGGGAGATTTTTTGGAGGTTCAGGAGCAGCACTTGCTCCCAATTTAATTCCAGGGGATTTCTCCAGGGAAGGAAAAGCTCAGTGTGTTTTACAGGGGATGATATTTTTAAAAAATTATATATATAAATTATAGATATACATCTTTATAAAAGTTGACCTTCACTGCTGTTTGTCTGGAATGATTTTTAATATAAAATCAACATTTTTTTTGGTCTCAGCATCAGCCAAACCTGGAATTTCGCTGTCCTTTCACCCCTCTCTGGTTTTATTTTCTTTTTCTGTGCAAATTCCACCCGGCTCTGGAGATTCCCAAAACCAATCCAAGGCTGTCCCTCCTCTGGCATCTCCCTGGATGCTTTAAAAAAAGGAAATTCAAGTTTCTGACCCCTCCTGCAGCAGTTTTGGGGTTCCCTGGGCTCCTGGGGGGTTCCAGACCCAGCCGTGCTGAGCTGCTCCACGTTCACCCTCTTGATTTCTTAGGGGTCTCGCTTTGAAATGTTGGATTGTTTTTAACAGCTGTAAATTCTTGTACATTTGTATAAATAAAAGGGATACATTTAAATATTCTCTGTGAGGTGTCTGATGAAATTCCAGCCATGGAATTCGAGGGAAAGCCAGGAAAAAACCCAGGGCAGGATAAATGTGACAAAATGATGGAAAATATGGAATTTTCCTTCAACAGAGAGGGAAAACAGAACCCAGGGATCCCAAAATAAAAAGATCTGTGTCCAGTGTAAAACAATTTATACCCAATTTACCAATACCAGTAAATTTTAAATAATAAATTTACCAGTAAATTTTACAATTTAATAAATAATAATTGGTATTTTAATAATGAAATTACAATTTATACCTGGAGCTCGACAGGAGGAAAACATGGGAATGGTCCATTATTTATGGAGGAATTTTTAAAAATGAAATTCCCTGAACACGGCTCAGTTTGTATAAATAAAAGGGATACATTTAAATATTCACTGTGATGTGTCTGATGAAATTCCAGCCATGGAATTCGAGGGAAAGCCAGGAAAAAACCCAGGGCAGGATAAATGTGACAAAATGATGGAAAATATGGAATTTTCCTTCAACAGAGAGGGAAAACAGAACCCAGGGACCCCAAAATAAACAGATGTGTCCAGTGTAAAACAATTTATACCCAATTTACCAATACCAATAAAATTAAAATAATAAATTTACCAATAAATTTTACATTTTAATAAATAATAATTGGTATTTTAATAATGAAATAACAATTTATACCTGGAGCTCGACAGGAGGAAAACATGGGAATGGTCCATTATTTATGGAGGGGATTGAAATAAAATTCCCTAAACACAGCTCAGTTTGTATAAATAAAAGGGGTAAATTTAAATATTCACTGTGAGGTGTCTGATGAAATTTCAGCCATGGAATTCGAGAGAAAGCCAGGAAAAAACCCAGGGCAGGATAAATGTGACAAAATGATGGAAAATATGGAATTTTCCTTCAACAGAGAGGGAAAACAGAATCCAGGGACCCCAAAATAAACAGATCTGTGTCCAGTGTAAAACAATTTATACCCAATTTACCAATACCAGTAAATTTTAAATAATAAATTTACCAATACATTTTACAATTTAATAAATAATAATTGGTATTTTAATAATGAAATAACAATTTATACCTGGAGCTCGACAGGAGGAAAACATGGGAATGGTCCATTATTTATGGAGGGGATTGAAATAAAATTCCCTAAACACAGCTCAGTTTGTATAAATAAAAGGGATAAATTTAAATATTCACTGTGAGGTGTCTGATGAAATTCCAGCCATGGAATTCGAGGGAAAGCCAGGAAAAAACCCAGGGCAGGATAAATGTGACAAAATGATGGAAAATATGGAATTTTCCTTCAACAGAGAGGGAAAACAGAATCCAGGGACCCCAAAATAAACAGATCTGTGTCCAGTGTAAAACAATTTATACCCAATTTACCAATACCAATAAAATTTAAATAATAAATTTACCAGTAAATTTTACAATTTAATAAATAATAATTGGTATTTTAATAATGAAATAACAATTTATACCTGGAGCTCGACAGGAGGAAAACATGGGAATGGTCCATTATTTATGGAGGGGATTGAAATAAAATTCCCTAAACACAGCTCAGTTTGTATAAATAAAAGGGGTAAATTTAAATATTCACTGTGAGGTGTCTGATGAAATTTCAGCCATGGAATTCGAGAGAAAGCCAGGAAAAAACCCAGGGCAGGATAAATGTGACAAAATGATGGAAAATATGGAATTTTCCTTCAACAGAGAGGGAAAACAGAATCCAGGGACCCCAAAATAAACAGATCTGTGTCCAGTGTAAAACAATTTATACCCAATTTACCAATACCAGTAAATTTTAAATAATAAATTTACCAATACATTTTACAATTTAATAAATAATAATTGGTATTTTAATAATGAAATTACAATTTATACAATTTATACCTGGAGCTCGACAGGAGGAAAACATGGGAATGGTCCATTATTTATGGAGGAATTTTTTAAAATGAAATTCCCTAAACACAGCTCAGTTTGTATAAATAAAAGGGGTAAATTTAAATATTTTTTTTAAATGAAATTCCCTGAACTCAGCTCAGTTTGTATAAATAAAAGGATTAAATTTAAATATTTTTTAAAATGAAATTCCCTAAACACAGCTCAGTTTGTATAAATAAAAGGGTTAAATTTAAATATTTTTAAAATGAAATTCCCTGAACTCAGCTCAGTTTGTATAAATAAAAGGGTTAAATTTAAATATTTTTAAAATGAAATTCCCTGAACTCAGCTCAGTTTGTATAAATAAAAGGGTTAAATTTAAATATTTTTTTTAAATGAAATTCCCTGAACTCAGCTCAGTTTGTATAAATAAAAGGGTTAAATTTAAATATTTTTAAAATGAAATTCCCTGAACTCAGCTCAGTTTGTATAAATAAAAGGGATAAATTTAAATATTTTTTAAAATTAAATTCCCTGAACACAGCTCAGTTTGTATAAATAAAAGGATTAAATTTAAATATTTTTTTAAATTAAATTCCCTGAACTCAGCTTATTTTGTATAAATAAAAGGGTTAAATTTAAATATTTTTAAAATGAAATTCCCTGAACTCAGCTCAGTTTGTATAAATAAAAGGGTTAAATTTAAATATTTTTTAAATGAAATTCCCTGAACACAGCTCAGTTTGTATAAATAAAAGGGTTAAATTTAAATTTTTTTTAAAATGAAATTCTCTAAACACAGCTCAGTTTGTATAAATAAAAGGGTTAAATTTAAATATTTTTGTAAATGAAATTCCCTAAACACAGCTCAGTTTGTATAAATAAAAGGATTAAATTTAAATTTTTTTTTTAAATGAAATTCCCTGAACTCAGCTCAGTTTGTATAAATAAAAGGGTTAAATTTAAATATTTTTTAAATGAAATTCCCTGAACTCAGCTCAGTTTGTATAAATAAAAGGGATAAATTTAAATATTTTTTTAAATGAAATTCCCCTATAACACAGCTCAGTTTGTATAAATAAAAGGGTTAAATTTGAATATTTTTTAAAATGAAATTCCCTGAACTCAGCTCAGTTTGTATAAATAAAAGGGATAAATTTAAATATTTTTTTTAAAATGAAATTCCCTGAACACAGCTCAGTTTGTATAAATAAAAGGGTTAAATTTAAATATTTTTAAAAATGAAATTCTCTAAACACAGCTCAGTTTGTATAAATAAAAGGGTTAAATTTAATTTTTTTAAATGGAATTCTCTAAACACAGCTCAGTTTGTATAAATAAAAGGGTAAATTTGAATTTTTTTTTTTAATGAAATTCCCTGAACTCAGCTCAGTTTTGGGGATTTTTTGGCTCCTGGGACATAAAGAAAAGGGGGACAGGGACCAGTCAGGTGTTGCTGAGGATGAGCTCCATAAATAAGAGGATAATAAATATAATAACAGGAATGAATAAGGAATTGAAATCCCTGCATTTCTTGGATTCCTGCCTGCATGGATTATCCATGTTTTGTCCCTAAATTCTGAATTTCCTGATCTTTCTCTCCCCTCTCTCACTCCACACTGCCAGCCAGGATCCCCCCTCTCCCCTCAGTCCCAAATTTCCTTTTCCTCACTCCTGCACCCCCTGGATTTCTCAATTTCCCTGGAATTTTCTGCATTTCAAACGCAGGGAGCAAAGAGCAGCGGGCAAAACAAGAGGAGGAAGAAATGGAATTTCTGCAGGTCACCCAAGCAATCCCAAGAACTGCTCTGCAGTTTTCATTCTGCCCCAGTGGATTCGTTCATTAACTAATTAATTTCTGATTCCAAGGGTTCACCTCCAGGTTTTTGGGGCTAAGACACAAAACCTGAGGGAAATCCCTTTTTTCCTATTCCTGCTCCATCCAGTTCTGGTGTTTTTAAGGCTCAAAATGTTTTTTTGGGGGAATTACAGGGAAATGCAGAGTGCTGGAGAGCTCCCCAGCTGACAGAATCCACCTGGATATTCTGGAAAATCGGGAACTGCTCATGGCAGGGGCTGCCCTGAGCTTTGTGGCTTTGGGATTGAATTTCCCAGGGAGGTTTCTGGGAGGATGGAATTCCCTGCTGGAGCAGGAAATCCCAGCTGGCACAAAACCACCCAGCTGTTTAAGCCCCACTTCAGTTCAGTAATTTTTATATATATACATATAAAATAACATATATATTATATTTTTATATATAATATACATCTTTTAGAGATAAAATTTAAATATAATTTTATATTATATATATTTTATATAAGAGATATTAGATTTTTATATTTACATATAGGAGATATGGTTTATATTAGATAGTTATATTTACATATATATGGTTTATATTAGATATTTTTATGTTTACATCTATAAGATATGGTTTATATTTTTATAAATTATATATTTTTTAATATGAATAAATCCTCCAGAACAAGGGAAGGAATTAATTTCACTTTGCTCACTCAGGCTGGATTTCCTCCCAGGTTCTAAGTGGGAACAGGGGGGGTTTAAAAGTCACTTTATTTTTAAAGTATAGCATTTCAGATTTTTATTTTATAAATATTTTAATCTATTTTATATATATATATATATATATATATATATATATATATATATATATATATATATATATATATACATATATACACACACACACACACACACATATATATATATATTTTTTACACATAAAATAGATATTTTTATATTTACATATATGTTTTATGTTTTCATCTACTATATATATTTTAATATCTATAAATACTCAACAGCTTAAGAGCAAGGGAAGGAATTAATTTAACATTAATTTAACATTAACATTAATTTAACATTACACAGTCATGATTTATTTGCCTCCATCTTTTAAGTGATAAGAGGATGGTTCTAAAAGTCACTTCATTTTTAAAGTACAGGATTTCAGAAATTTTTTTTATATATTTGTATATTTTATATGTTTGCATATATAATGAAAATTTTTATGTAGATGAGATTTTACTACAGATATGAGATTTATAGAGATATACTTTTATACATAGAGATATTTTAAAATATTTTAATATATATATTTATATATCTAAAGGGGATTTATATATATATGAGATTTATAGAGATATACTTTTATATACAGATATTTTAAAATATTTTAATATTTATATTTATATATCTAAAGGGGATTTTAACATATATGAGATTTATAGAGATACACTTTTACATATAGATATTTTAAAATATTTTAATATTTATATTTATATATCTAAAGGGGATTTTAGCATATATGAGATTTATAGAGATATACTTTTATATATCGATATTTTAAAATATTTTAATATTTATATTTATATCTCTAAAGGGGATTTTAACATATATGAGATTTATAGAGATATACTTTTATATATCGATATTTTAAAATATTTTAATATTTATATTTATATATCTAAAGGGGATTTTAACATATATGAGATTTATAGAGATATACTTTTATATATAGATATTTTAAAATATTTTAATATTTATATTTATATATATATGAAGGGGATTTTTATATTTATGAGATTTAGATACTTTTATACATAGATATATATTTTATATATTTACATGTATTTCTATATATAAAGGAGTTTTTAATATATGTGAGATTTAGAGATACTTTTATTTATAGATATGAATTTTTATTTATTTAGATACTTTATATATAAATACGTATTTTTATAGATTTATAGATTTCATCTGTACAAAGGAGGTTTTTTTTATAGATGAGATTTATAGAGATCTCTACTTTCATAAACAGATTTTAATAGATTTATATACAAGAAATATTGGCTATTTTTTAGAATTCCATTTCTCCAGTCCCGGGCGTGTTGGGATCAGCAGTTTTCCCATTTCCCCCAGTGCAGCAGGAAAATCCCAGAGTTCTCTGTCTTGGATCCCACAGATCCTCCCAGGAATAAAAACTCAATTTCCACTCCCTAATCATTCCCAATTATTTAAACATCAACCCCTGCACACTGATTTTTCCAAACGTTTTCCCACATTTCTTCTGCAGGCCTTTGACAGAATGCTGAGTATTACTTTGAATTTATTTTTGTTTTATCTCAGTTTATTTGCTCACTCCCAAGCTAAGCACAGCTTAATAAAAATATGAATATGTAAATATTTATGTGGGAATAAATATGTATCTATAAGAGGTATTATATATAAATATTATATTTATATATAAAAATATACCCTGGAAAGGCTGCACTTGCTGCAGGAGCACGTCAGGAATAAAGCACTGAACTCCCAAGGGCTGAGGAGAAAATTTGGAACAGAACCCTCCAGATCCATCCCAGAATATTTCCCCTGGAGTTAATTAGCTAAGCAGAGATAATGAGCTGGGAGGGCAGCACCTCAACATCAACAATCCTCACAATCCTCTTTCCACTGGCTGAAAACTTCTTTGGGATTTGCTACTTTAACTTCCACTTATTTATTTATTTTATTTTTATTTATTTAGTTACCTATTTATTATTATCATTATTATTATTTTATTTTTATTTTATTGTCGTTTATTTTTATTTTGTGTTCCTGAAGTTCAGCCTGGCTCTGGTGGTGGGAGGAAAACACAACTGGAAGAGCTCCAGCTGTTTTTGGGGATTAATAATGAGAAAATTCCAGTTAGGAAAAGATCAGGAATTGGAGCTCCCCTCAAACCCTGACACAAAACATTATTATTCATTAATTTGAATATTATAAACATTAATATTCATAATATGATTTTGAATATTAATGTTCATGAGGTCAAGGCAAAATTCCTAATATTCCAGTGAGATTTCTGCTTCAGGAAAAGCCACTGGAAAATGGATTTCTTTGTCCTTTACTGGGCAAAACTTAAAGAAGCTGAAGTCAAAAGTGAACATCTCACTCTTAACTGGAATACAGGAAGCCAGCTGAAGATAAAACATCAAATCTTGAAGAATTCCACAATTTTTCCAATATTTATCCAGGAAAATTCCCCCAAGTGTCCAGTGAGAGCCCTGGGGTGTGGGTTTTGCAAACAGACACGACACACTGCAGTTCTCAACTTCTTTAATCCTCTTGAGAAGGAGAAAAAACCAGGAATAAAATCCTTGGAGTAACAGATTATGGAGAGCAGAGGTCAGGGATGGGCTCTGGAATCACAGCACGAATTCCACAGCAAAGGGATCAGTCCTGCCCCAAAATCCAGAGCCAGCACTGCAGAATTTGGGAATTGCTGCCTTGGGGAGGGAGCTGGGAATGGGAACTTTGGGCCATGGATGAGCAGTGCTGACAGGGACAGAGAGAGGCACTTGGCCAAGGAGCTGCTCCTAAATTCACAAAAGCTTTGCTGGGCCTGGCTTAGAGCCCGAGGAGGGAGCAGGAGAGCCTGGGCCAGGTCTGCAATCCATGGGGTGGGTAACACTGGGAAAACACCAAAGGTCAAGGCAAAATCCCGGGATCCTCACCCAGACTGAGCTGGAATAAAGCCTGAAGGATTCCCACTGCTCCATGAAAATGGCTCCAAAACTGTTATCCCAGGATAACACCAAAGGTCAAGGTAAAGTCCCTGGATGCTCACCCAGACTGAGCTGGAATAAAGCCTGAAGGATTCCCACTGCTCCATAAAAACAGCTCCAAAACTGTTATCCCAGGATAACACCACAGGTCAAGGTAAAGTCCCTGGATGCTCACCCAGACCAGGCTGCTGCACATTCCCACTGCTTAATAAAAATGGCTCCAAAACTGTTATCCCAGGATAACAACAAAGGTCAAGTTAGAATCCCTGGATGCTCACCCACACTGAGCTGCTGAACATTCCTGTGGAATAAAGCCTGAAGGATTCCCACTGCTCCATGAAAATGGCCCCAAACTGCCTGGGATAACACCAAATATCAAGGTAGAGTCCCTGGATGCTCACCCACACTGAGCTGCTGAACATTCCTGTGGAATAAAGCCTGAAGGATTCCTACTGCTCCATGAAAACAGCTCCAAAACTGCCTGGGATAACACCAAAGGTCAAGGTAAAGTCCCTGGATGCTCACCCACACTGAGCTGCTGAACATTCCTGTGGAATAAAGCCTGAAGGATTCCCACTGCTCCATGAAAATGGCCCCAAACTGCCTGGGGTGAGATCCAAATCTGCTTTATTGCCTCACCCCTGGAGCCAAAGTGCAAGGCACTGCAATTCCAGGTGTTCCAGGAGCCTTGGGATCCCTGCCCTGCTGCTCCCCATCGAGCTGAGTGTTTTTGTGAGAGCTGAGGAGCTTGAAACCTTCCTGCTGAAACACCTTTCTAATTGCAATAATTGATCCTAATTGCTCTTTGCATTTCCAAATTCCACAGGCAAGTCTAGATTGCATCCAAGTCCAGGAAAACAATGATGAGATCCAAGCATTGCCCCATTATCTCTTTTTTTTTTTTCTTTTTGGTATTCAATGACCTAAGAAAGTTACAAAAGCAACTTTAAATTACATTTAGGTATATAAACTAATTAAATATATTTAGCTAATACTGAGAAAATAAATCCCAAGCACCATGAAGACAAAAAACAGTAAGAGATGAGTAATTCCAGGGTAATTAAGGACTTTTTATGGAGTCTCTGGATGAGTTGGAGACCACTGGAAGTTGACCTCACTCTCATTTTCCAACAGCAAATGAGTGATTAGCCCAGGTTTCATTAAGTTCTCTATTCTGGGAGAACAATTTTATGACTCATTCCATTTTTTTGCCAGTTCCTAATTTCAGGAATGGCAGATTTGTTGGGAATTTCAGTGGCATTTTCAGAGGCTCCTGAGTACTAAATCGACCGGGGAAAGACAGAATTGTCGAGAGAAGAGAAAATGGAGAATTTAAAAAGGAAACCCTCACTCCTCTGGTTCTCAACGCTGTCAATCCACACTCCAAGCCACATGTGGTGAACACACATTCCCAAAAGACTAGAAATAAATACCAGCTACTTTTATTCTCTAAGAACACTTGGAAGTGAGGAACTCCCGCCGCCGCCGAGGGAGAATCGCCCGAGGACTCAAGGATGCCAGGAGGCTGCAGGGCTCAGTTGCCACTGAGTTTCCTCATGATGGGGCTGTCGGGCTCAGCGTTGGTGAAGATGCTGCCCACCACCACGTGGGTGCCCCAGAGGTTGTGCCTGATCACCTTGCAGCAGCCCAGGTCGTCCACGGCGAAGCCCAAGTGCCGGTAGCGCTCGTCGGTCTCCAGCAGGGGGTTGTTGGTGTAAGGCCCGAAAAACTGAAAGGAAAACAACAACAAAAGGAAAGATTTCCCACAAGGATTTCAAATCCTGATGGGTGGTTGAAAGCTAAGCCTGAGCTCAGCTGCGTGGAGAAGTTTTAAGTGGAGTTTGAAAGGTTTTCCTTTCAAATCCCAATCCGGCCCTCACCTTTGTGAGGAACTGAGGGCAGAGCCCTGCCAGAAACAGCACAAACAGGACACGGGCTAAGGACAGAAACTGCAAACATTAACTACTCACCCTGGCAGCCAGACCCTAAAGAAAGCTGGTCAGAGGAGCAAAAATGGGATTAAATTGCAAACAGGTATTTAAATTAAACTGATACTAAAATTGAACTGGTATTTAAGTTTTGAAATTAAACTGGTATTGAAGTTTTGAAATTAAACTGGTATTGAAGTTTTGAAATTAAACTGGTATTGAAGTTTTTAAATTAAACTGGTATTGAAGTTTTTAAATTAAACTGGTATTGAAGTTTTTAAATTGAACTGGTATTTAAGTTGCACACAGATATTTCAGCTCTTTCTCTCAGGAGGAAGCTTCTGACTTAAAACCCTCTCCTGATCCTGGACCAGGATGATACTGCTGGAGTCTGAAGACAAAACCCCACTTCCATCAATCCCTAATTCCTCCAATGCATGGAATTCTGGGAAGCTTTTCCACCCCTGACCTGCCTGTTCTGCCTCACAAACAGGCCCTGTTTGCCTCTGTTGGCACAATAAATCCCTGCTTTTTGGGGTGTTCTTAAATAAAACCCCACTAAGCTGAGCTTTGCCAGCATCCCCTTGAACTATGATACGGTTTTAGCAGAGCTCAGACTAAAATTCATCTCCCACTGAAAGCTCCCAGTGTTCCACAGGAACAAAAAGTTCATTTTTTGGGCACAAAGGGATCATGAACAGGTGCAAAGAGGTTTTTTACAGCCTTCACCTGCACAGGTGTCAGGGATCCCAAGTTACCTGGGCAGGGCAGAAAGTGCCCAAGGGATTTGGGCCATAAAACTTCTCCAGTTCCCTAAAATCCAATTTCATTTCCTGACACAGCTGAGCTCATCCACCTTCATTTATTCAAGGAATTACCCTGAGAAGGTTGGGCTGAAGCCAAATTCCACCCAGCAAGAGAGAACTTACTGCCAGTCCTGAGGAGGGATCAATGAAATCAGCCCAGTAGCCCTCAGAAGAAATTGCATAGCAGATTTCCTTGGCACCATTGATGAACTGGAAGGGGAAAAATTGGGAAAAGAAAGGCATCAAATGAGCTTATCACAGGAAATAAAATAAATAAAATCATTTGTTTACTTACAGTTGTAAAATTTGGAATTTTCTCTGCAATTAGTGCCCTAAGAAGCTCAAGGTTCCAAATTTAGAAAAATATGATTTATGCAGCTTCAGGTCCTTACAGATCCAAATTAAGGGAAATTTACCTTCTTCAGCAAATTCTGTGTTAGCTCAAAATCAGGAAAATTTATCTTTTACAACACAAAATGAGGGAATTTTATCCTTTAGAGCAAATTCTGTGTGAGTTCAAAATAAGGGAATTTTTATCCTTTTCAATACAAAATGAGGGAATTTTACCCTTGACAGCAAATTCTGTATTGGTTTAAACTGAGGGAAATTTACCCTTTACAATAAATTCTGTATTAATTCAAAATAAGGGAATTTTACCCTTTACAGCAAATTCTGTATTAGCTCAAAATAAGGAAAATTTACCCTTAACAGTAAATTCTGTGTTAGTTCAAAATAAGGGAATTTTACCCTTATTTTGAATTAATATTAATAAGAGAAATTTACAGTATATTCTGAATTAGTTCAAAATAAGGAAAATTTATCCTTTACAGCAAATTCTGTATTAGTTCAAAATGAGGGAATTTTCCCCTTGAAAACAAATTTTGTGTTAGTTCAAAATGAGGGAATTTTACCCTTTACAATAAATTCTGTATTAGTTCAAAATAAGGAAAATTTCCCCCAGTAAATTCTGTATTTTGAAGTCTGATGGCTCTGATGATTAATTATGTCCAAATTGTAAATTAAATCCCAAATTTCCCAATTTTAGGCACAACATTTCTGATCCAGGACCTCTTCTGGTCCCTCAGAGTGAGGTTAATGAACACCTGAGCTGGGTTCATGTAAATATTTAGGTTTGGCTCTATAACCTCATTTTTCAGCCCCTGAAATGAGGATTTTTCAGGTGAATTCTGCAAGTAACCCAAGATTTCCCTGAGAATTTACTGGTTTGAACCTCACACCCCCCCAGTGACTGGATTAGACCTGACAGGGAGGTGCCTGAGGAAGAAAGATGCCAATTAACACATAATTAGACCAGATTAAAAGACCAAAGAGCAACAGGGCAGAAATAATTCAAAGAGAAGAACACATTGAAATGAAGGGAATTTTAATTTCTGTGTCATTTTGTGTGGATTCCTTTTTTTGTGGGTGATTTAGAGAGCCCACATTTGGGTTTTAGGGCATTCCCAGATTAATTTCAGGCATAAATAGGATTTATTTCCAGATGAAATGCTGGGTTTGGGGATATTTTTCAAAGAAAAGGTAGAAATGTTCTTTTTTTGGGGTGCTAAGGGCAGTGAACAGCGACCCTTGGTGGGGAAATGGTAAAACTGTGGAAAATGGGAAGTAAAGGGATTTTCAGAGCCCTCTAGAGGTAAAAGAACAAGACAAAGTTAAGAAGAATAAACAGAACTGAAATTCGGGGTTAAAAGAATTAAAACCATTCATTAAACTGGAAAAAACCCCAGAGAAATTGGTGATTTTTGCTTTTTTGACCAGTAAAAAATGCAGTGGAATCTTAATTAAATAAGTTAAATAGTAAGTGATAATTAATAACGAAGAATTGTAATAGAATTGTATTATAAGTAACATTAAAAATAAAAAAGTAATACATTATATTAATTTAATCATGCAATATAGATCTATACTATATATAGGTCAACATTACCTATAAAAAATATAATATAGATATATTTAGATCTATATTATATACATATATACCTTGTTACATAGAATATAGATGTATATAATATATACATATATATAGATTATGGATCTATATTATATATCTATATATAGAATATGAATCTTTATTATATATATTGAAGATATGGATCTATATATCTCTCTATAAAGAATATGGCTCTATATGATATATATCTCTACATAGACATAGAATATAGATATTATATATATATATCTATAGATATAATGTGGATCTATATAATATAAATTAAAAAAATGGATCTATATAATATATATCTCTCTATATACAGAATATGGATCTATATTATATATATCTATATATAGAATATGAATCTTTATTATATATATTGAAGATATGGATCTATATATCTCTCTATATATAGAATATGGCTCTATATGATATATATCTCTACACAGACATAGAATATAGATATTATATGTATACCTATAGATATAATATGGATCTATATGATATATATTTTAAAAATGGATCTATATAATATATATCTCTCTATATATAGAATATGGATCTAAATCATATATAACTACATCTATATAAAATATAGATGTATATTTTATATATATATCTATATATATAATATGGATCTATATTATATATATCTCTATATACATATAATATGGATTGACATTATGTATCTCTATATATTTGGAATATAGATCTATATTATATATCCATATATATATATGTGGAAAATATATCTATATATCTCTCTCTATATAAATATATCTATAAAATATGGATCTATATTATATATATCTCTCTATATATAAAATATTGATCTACATTGTATTATACATAAGATATATGGATCTATATATCTCTCTATATATATAATACAGATCCATATTTTATGTATGTGTGTGTGTGTATATATATATATATATATATACATATATATATATATATATATATATATATATACACACATATATGCGTGTGTGTGTATATATATATGGAATGCAATATAATATAACAATTAAAAAAAAACCCCAAACTGCAGAAGTGCCCCAGGGCTGAGGAGTAGATTTGAGCTGCAGTTTGGTCAGTGAGTGCTCTCACGTTCTCCAGGAGCATCTCCCTCTCCTCCTCCACCTCCTGGCTCCAGACGCTCATGTCGTGCTGGCTCCTCTGGGTGACCGTGAGCACCGTCAGGCGCCGGGGGCTGGCCTCGGGGAACAGCGCCTGCACGTCTGGGCACGGAGAACAACGCTACAGTTACATGGTACACAGCACTGAAACACTGTTAGATACAGCATACACACTGTACACAGCACTGAAACACTGTGAGATACAGCATATATATACTGTACACAGCACTGAAACACTGTGAGATACAGCATACATACTGTACACAGCACTGAAACACTGTGAGATACAGCATACATACTGTACACAGCACTGAAACACTGTGAGATACAGCATACATACTGTACACAGCACTGAAACACTGTGAGATACAGCATACATACTGTACACAGCACTGAAACACTGTTAGATACAACATATAGACTGTACACAGCACTGAAACACTGTTAGATAGAACATATAGACTGTACACAGCACTGAAACACTGTTAGATACAGCATCTATACTGTACACAGCACTGAAACACTGTGAGATAGAACATACATACTGTACACAGCACTGAAACACTGTGAGATACAGCATACATACTGTACACAGCACTGAAACACTGTGAGATACAGCATACATACTGTACACAGCACTGAAACACTGTTAGATAGAATATATATACTGTACACAGCACTGAAACACTGTTAGATAGAACCTACATACTGTACACAGCACTGAAACACTGTTAGATAGAACAGAAACACACAGTATAACACACACAGAACAGGGATATTTAGGTATGTTCTATCTGTACATACAGATACAGTTATATGGTACACAGCACTGAAACACTGTTAGAACAGAAACACACAGTATAACACACACAGAACGTGGATATTTGGTATGTTCTATCTGTACATACAGATACAGTTATATGGTACACAGCACTGAAACACTATTGGATAGAACAGAAACACACAGTATAACACACACAGAACGTGGATATTTGGTATGTTCTATCTGTACATACAGATACAGTTATATGGTACACAGCACTGAAACACTATTGGATAGAACAGAAACACACAGTATAACACACACAGAACGTGGATATTTGGTATGTTCTATCTGTACATACAGATACAGTTATATGGTACACAGCACTGAAATACTATTGGATAGAACAGGAACACACAGTATATCACACACAGAACAGGGATATTTAGGTATGTTCTATCTGTACATAGAGATACAGTTATATGGTACACAGCACTGAAACACTATTGGATAGAACAGGAACACACAGTATATCACACACAGAACAGGGATATTTAGGTATGTTCTATCTGTATATAGAGATTCAGTTATATGGTACACAGCACTGAAACACTGTTAGATAGAACAGGAACATACAGTATATCACACACAGAACAGGGATATTTAGGTATGTTCTATCTGTATATAGAGATTCAGTTATATGGTACACAGCACTGAAACACTGTTAGATAGAACAGGAACATACAGTATATCACACACAGAACAGGGATATTTAGGTATGTTCTATCTGTATATAGAGATAGAACATGTATGAATACATAGATACAAATTATAAATGCAGAACTTTTCATCCTGCTCTGCCATGGTGGCCTTCCCCTCCCACCCACACCAACTCCTCAGGCACATTGCCCTTCTTAAACTGCTTCTATTTCCATCTTTTCATTTGTTATTATAATTTATTTAGAATAAACATAATTCTATTTCATTTAATGTATAAAGAAAAATATTTCTTCTTCCCTCCCACCAACACCTCAGGCACATTGCCTTTCTTAAACTGGTTCTATTTCCATCTTTTTATTTGTTATTATAATTTATATAGAATAAACAGAAACATAATTCTATTTACTTTAATACATAAAGAAAAATATTTAGATATTAAAATATATATATGTATTTATATAATTTATATAAATATCTACTTCAATAATTGAGATATTAGAATATATAAATATATTTATATTGTTATAAATTAAATATTATTATAATAACAATTTGTTATTAATTTTTATTATTTTTATTTTTTATTTAACCACATTGTTCCCATTTAAATGCCTATTTGGTCCTTATTTTCACTTTTTATATAATTCAATAGCTCCCATTTAATCTCCTATTTGGTCCTTATTTTTACTTTTTATATAATTCAATAGTTCCCATTTAATCTCCTATTTGGTTCTTATTTTACTTTTTATCTAATTTAATTTGTCCTATTTGGTTCTTATTATTACTTTTTATATAATTCAATAGTTCAATTTAATTAAATATAGTCTAATTTAATAATTAATTAAATTTAATTAAATACACTCAAGCAGTTTCAGATGATTTGCAGTGGCACTTCACACTTTTCATATGAAATATTGAAATAATAGTATTATTACCAATACTGAAAGATACTAAAAGTTATTTAAGATCTGAAAAGATATCAAATGGTTCCCATTTAATTTTGGTAATTTCCTTCCTGAATAAATTAAAAACAAAAATTTAGAAGTTTAATGATTCCCATTCTTGTTTGGTTTAGCAATTCCAAAGGATTTGGTAAATGGATTTTTGATAAGGAATTAACTCCAGAATTTCCCAATTAAAAAATAACTAAAAATGACATTTTAAATGAAATATTGAATATTGTCAGCAGCAAAGCTTTGGTTTCCATTCTGCTCTGGTTTATTCCCATTTAATTTTGGTCATTTCCTTCCTCAATAAATAAAAAATACAAATTCAGTTCTGGCAGAAGTTTCTTGATTCCCATTTGTTCTTTTGTTCAGCATTTCCATAGGATTTGCTAACTGGATTTTGGGTAAGGAATTAACTCCAGAATTTCCCAATAAAACAACTAAAACAAAGCTTTGGTTTCCATTCTGCTCTGGTTTATTCCCATTTAATTTTGGTCATTTCCTTCCTGAATAAATTAAAAACAAAAATTTAGAAGTTTCCTGATTCCCATTCTTGTTTTGTTCAGCAATTCCAAAGGAATTTTGGATATGGAATTAACTCCAAAATTTCCCAATTATAAACCAACTAAAAATGACATTTTAAATGAAATATTAAAAATTGTCAACAGCAAATTTTTTTAAAAATTATTTAAAATTAAAAATATGAAATGAGATATTAAATATTGCCAGCAGCAATTGGTTTCCTTTGCATCCAAAGGGATTTTTGTGCAGATGAACCCTGGATGAACCCTTCCTCCAGCACATTCTGTGGAAGAGCACTGACAACCACTGGTTTTACATGGAAAAGTTGGAATTTCCTGGCTGGAAATAAAACTGAACCTTTTCTCAGCAGCTCAGGACAGGCTTGCACTGCACACTCCACCTTGGCATTCTCAAAGTAGGTTTCAGCATTATTGACCTGCTGTTTCTGGGGAGCATCAGAACCCTAAAAACACCAAAAAATGGATTTTCACAGTTAATATCAAACAGCAATAACTCTGGACATCAAAACAGGGCTCAGGGAGCAGAAACTCCAGCAGTTTTCAGGTGATTTGCAGAGGCACTTCACACTTTTCACATTAAATACTGAAATAATAATTTTATTAACAATATTGAAAATTACTAAAAGTTATTTAAAATCTGAAAAGATATATATATCTTTTATATTTATAAATACATTTTATTTATATATATATAAAAATATATATAAAAATATATTTATATATATAAATATATAAATACAAAAATATATATTTTTATATATAAATAGATATAGATATATAAATACAGTATAATATATAGATATATAAATAGATATAGATATAAATATATAAATATATAGAGATACAAAATATAAGTACTAAAATTTTAATTAATTATTTAAAAGAATTATTATTTAATACAAGATTAACTGATAGATTTCAGCTATTCCCTGATTCTAAAAGTTGCACTAAATTAACTAAAATAGGATTTTCTGGTGGCTTTTTAGTGCAAAAAAAGCCCTTTTTTTTTGTTTTTGTTTTTTTTAAGGGCTTTTTAGGATCCAAGGAAGCTGCAAACAGAACCTGGGGAGCTGCCAGGAGCTGGTATTTCCCAAAATCATTTTCTCACCGAATCCCAAAATCTCAGCATTTCCCAAAGCCAGAGCCTGCAAAGCTGAGGCAGCAGCACTGAAAATCTGAGGGAATGTTGGGATCATGCTGCCATTATAAACTGATTTTAAAATATTTTATTAATATTCTAGTAATGTTTTATTAATATATTTTATTGTTTATTAATTTGATTAACCAAAATTTATTTTATTTTTATTATATCTGAATGGCTGCCAGAATCCTCTCCTTGAGAGGCTGAGGGATTCCTGGGGGAACTTCCTGGTTTTTAGAACTAAACATTGCCCAAAGTTTGCAAATCCATGAGATAAAATTCTGAAGGAAAATTCAGTTTTACTGGGTGCATTCATAATGATGAAACTCTCACTGTGAGCTTGAGGGATTTCTGGGTGAATTTTGTGGTTTTCAGAACTAAACATTGCCCAACCTTTGCAAATCCAGATCCATTCAATAAAATACTGCAGGAAATTTCAATTTTGAATTGAAATGATGATTACAAAAATGAATCTCTCATTATGAGCTTGGGGGATTTCTGGGTGAATTCCATGGTTTTTAGAACTAAACACTGCCCAAAGTTTGCAAATCAGATCCATAAAATAAAACACTGAAAGAAATTCCAATTTTACTGGGTAAAAGGTGGTGAGACTTGGCCAACAGCATGTTTGAGGACTGAAATCCTCCCATTAATCACTCCTAAAATGCTGTTTCCAAACAGCCTGAAATCTTTTTCTCCTAAAAAAGAACCACCTTGAGGCAGATTCTGTGGCAGAAAAGTGTGCAGAAAATCCTTTTTGAGGAAGAAGAAAGTTGTGCTTGCTATGGAAGGAGAGGGAGAGGGAGAAGGAGAGGAAGGAGAAGGAGAAGGAGAGGAAGGAGAAGGAGAAGAAGGGGGAGGAGAAGGAGAAGGAGAAGAAGGGGGAGGAGAAGGGGGAGGAGAAGGGGGAGGAGAAGGAGAAGGGGGAGGAGAAGGAGGAGGAGGAGGAGGAGGAGAAGGAGATGGAGATGGAGGAGGAGAAGGAGATGGAGATGGAGATGGAGATGGAGATGGAGATGGAGATGAGATGGAGATGGAGATGGAGATGGAGATGGAGATGGAGATGGAGATGGAGATGGAGATGGAGAAGGAGAAGATCTGACTCCATGTTCTCAGAAGGCCAATTTATTATTTTATGATACTATATAATAATGAAAACTGGTGACTCTCTTCAACACAGCTTGGCCCTGATTGGCCAAAGAGACAAAACAATTCCCATGAAACCAATGGAACAATCACCTGTGGGTAACAATCTCCACACCCATTCCAAAGCAGCAAAACTCAGGAGCAGCAATCAGATAATTCTTGTTTTCCTTTCCTTGAGAATTCTCAGCGTGCCAGGAGAAAACCCCGGGCAAAGAGGATTTCTCAGAAAACCTGAGTGGCACAGGCTGTTGCTCTCACCTGGAACTCATTGATGTACTGGGCCATGACAAACTCGTGCCTCTCGCTGGCCGAGGGCTCGGCCAGGAGGTCGGGCAGGCTCTGGGCGGGCGGGGCTCTCTGGCTGGCAGTGCCATGCAGGTGGCACCCGAAGCCCATGTTCCCTGGCAGCTGGAAGCGCTGGTCCTGCGGCCCAAAGGGCCCCATCAGCTCGTCCGGCCACACCGTCCTGGGACCTGCAGGGCCACGGAACACAGAGCACTCAGCCAACACCAAAAACGGCCAGCAAACCCCAAAAATGGCTGGGAAACCCCAAAAGCGGCTGGGAAAATAACAAAAACGGCTGGGAAAATCCCAAAAGCAGACGGGAAATCCCAAAAATGGCTGCGAAACCCAAAAATGTCAGGAAAATCCCAAAAAATGGCTAGGAAATCCCAAAGACAGCAGGGAATCCCAAAAATGGCCAGGAAATCCCAAAAATGGCCAGGAAATCCCAAAAACCAGCAGGGAATCCCAAAACCAGCAGGGAATCCCAAAAACGGCCAGGAAACCCCAAAAATGGTCAGGGAAACCCAAAAACGGGTCAGAAAATCCCAAAAACAGCAGGGAAACCCCAAAACGGCCGGGAAATTCCAAAAGTGGTCAGGGAAACCCAAAGTCAGGAAACTCCCAAAACCAGCAGGGAAACCCAAAAAACAGCCAGGAAACCCAAAAACGGCCAAGGAAAACCCCAAAAATGGCCAAGGAAAACCCCAAAAGCGGCCAAGGAAAACCCCAAAAACAGCCAAGGAAAACCCCAAAAAAAGCCAGGAAACCCAAAAACGGCCAAGGAAAACCCCCAAAATGGCCAAGGAAAACCCCAAAAGCGGCCAAGGAAAACCCCAAAAGCGGCCAAGGAAAACCCCAAAAGCGGCCAAGGAAAACCCCAAAAATGGCCAAGGAAAACCCAAAAAAAAGCCAGGAAACCCAAAAACGGCCAAGGAAAACCCCAAAAATGGCCAAGGAAAACCCCCAAAATGGCCAAGGAAAACCCCAAAAGCGGCCAAGGAAAACCCCAAAAATGGCCAAGGAAAACCCAAAAAAAAGCCAGGAAACCCAAAAACGGCCAAGGAAAACCCCAAAAACGGCCAAGGAAAACCCCCAAAATGGCCAAGGAAAACCCCAAAAGCGGCCAAGGAAAACCCCAAAAATGGCCAAGGAAAACCCCAAAAATGGCCAAGGAAAACCCCAAAAGCGGCCAAGGAAAACCCAAAAACGGCCAAGGAAAACCCAAAAATGGCCAAGGAAAACCCAAAAATGGCCAAGGAAAACCCAAGGGAAAACCCCTCTGAGACAGGAGGATTTCATCCCAAACGTCAGACAAACATCCCACTTCCAAACTGGGATTTCAATGGAATAAATTTGCTCTTTCTTTTTTATAAATGTGCTTCTTCTTCTTAAATTTGCTTTTACTTGTCTACCACGTCAAAAATCCCAATTCTAAATTCACATTTCAAGGGAATAAATTTGCTTTTTCTTTTTTCTAAATGTGGTTTTTTTCCTTAAATTCACTTTTTCTTCTTAAATGTGATTTTTCTCTTCTACCAAGTGAAGAATCCCAGTTCCAAAGTGGGATTTTTGGGGGAATAAAATTGCTTTTTCTTACATAAATCAGGAGGTGCAGCAGCCACGTGAGGCTCATCTGAGCCAGAGGATCCTGCAGTGGAAAAAGCCTTGGCATTCCCAACTCTTCTGAGCAAGGAATAAAAGCCTGGCAGGTAGGTGACCAATCTTGCTCTGTTACAGAGCACCTGAGGAGAGAAAAAGAATTTTAAATAATAAATTATTAATCAAATAAAAGAATAATTTCATAATAAAAATCCAGAGAATTGTTTAAACACAATTCTGTGAGTCACGAGAAAAATCCTCCCTCAATAATTCTATTAAAATTTGAATTATGACCGGCTGTAACATCAAGTTGGAGAAATATTTTATTGTTGTTTTTATATTTTGCTGTTCCAAGCACTGAAAAAGCCTTGAAGTGGTTTTAGTGTTGATTAAAGGCCTCTCACGTGAGGAAAAAGCCCTGAAAATTTAAAATTTAAATTAAATTATGGACAGGGATTGTCTCCATGATTATCTCCTGGAAAACACAAATCCCACCTGGCACAGAGTGGGTGGTTTTTTTGGAAAATTCAACTTTTCAGGTGAGGAACAACAATTCTTTTGAGAAAATAACATAAAAGGATTTTCCTCAAGCGCTGCACCTTTGATTCTATAAAAATTGATGCAGTTTTACATCAAAAGAGGCACTCTCAGAAGTCATTTACTTTTAAAAGAAGAGAATAAATGGTGCTATTTGGATGTTTAATATAAAATTGTATTTAAAGCATCAGCACCTAAGGCACTTTTTCATCCAGCACTTCTGTGTAAAGACAAAATAATTTCTACCAAATTATAAAAACTCAAATGCTTCAAGACACATTGAATTTATGACTTAAATCCATTACTTACAGCTCAAGCCTGGAGCTGTCTCCTTCTAAAACAGCTTTAAAAGGCTCCTGTACCACAACAAAAATCGGATTCCACTCAAATCTTTTTTCTTTATCACCTCAAATCGCTATTGAAATTAATTTTTGCAGGATGATGATGATGTTATAAACAGATGTAAACAATTACAGCCAACATGTAATTAGCAGAAAAGAGAATTTTTCCTTGTTACCAGCCTCACTTAACGCGGAGATGTCACTAATTGCAGCTCACTCATGCAAATATTTACACACCTGGCATTACACGAGAGCCACCAGCGAGGGAGCTCATGAATGATTCATGTCCCCACGGCGGGAGCAATAAAAACAATCAATAAAAAGTGTTTGATGCTCCAGCCTCAAACCAGCTGAGTGCTCCAAAACACGGAACTCCTCCGTGCCTGAGCCCACGACGACAGAAAAAGCACAGAAAAAATGGATTGAAGCCTTAATTAGGTTGTTATTCCTGGGATATTTAAACTGGAGGAGGGCTGGATTGGGATTTTAGGGAGAAATTCTTCCCCCTGTGGCTGCCTCGGAATCCCGGCAAGTGCCCAAGCCTTGGAGCACACTGGCAGCTGCCCCTGCCCACGGCACGGAGTCGGAATTAAAGGATTTTTAAGGTTTTTTTCCCCACCCAAACCTGCTTGTAATTCCATTTAATCCTCAATTCCGCCGTTCCCGGGGTATCCGCAAGCTCTGGCGTCACTCACTCACATTGGCCATGGCAGACGCTGCTCTCCCCCCGCTGACAGGCCCGGACACCCCTGCAAAAGAGAAGGGAAGAGGGCAGAGAACAGAAAGGGAAGAAGGAAAGGGAAGGGAAGAGGGAAGGGAGAAGGAAAAGGAAAAGAAGGCGCTGAACTCCCCAGCCCCGGAGCCCCCTCACAGCCCGCCCGCCCCGCACGGCCTCCCCGCGTCCCAGGAGCGGCGCTGCCGCGGACAGACAGCAGGAGCTGGCGGGAAGGGAGCAGGAAACGAGAAAACGGAAGAAGGAAACGGGAAAAGGGAGAAAGAAGCGGGAAAAGAGGAAAAGAAAAGGAGCCCCCGGCCCCCCTCACCTCTTCCTGCAAAATGGCGGCGCCCACCCGCCCCCGCCGCGCCCTCGCCGCGCGCCCCCAGGCCGAGCCAGCCGATCCGCCGACACCTCGATGGGCGCGGCGCCGCACCGCGCGGAATCCGCCGCTCGGCGTTCTGTTGCTCGGGGCTGCGGGAGGGGCGGTGGAGGCCGTGAGGGGGAAGCGGTGATGGCGGCGGGGCCGGCGGGGCCGGGGAGGTTCCCGTGGGAGCGGCGGGGCCGGGATCGGTCGTGGCGGGGCCGGAGTGTCCCCTCGGTGCTCCCAAGGCGGTGTTGCCCCGTGTGAGGGGCGCAGAAGGGCGGCCGTGGATGCTGTTCCCGCGCGGGGCACCAGGGGGCAGCCACGGAGCGTCAGCCGCCCTCATCGCCCTCATCATTCCCGGGGATCCGGCAAGGGGAACATGGGGAGAAAAAGGGGAAAATGGGGAGAAAAAGGGGAAAAGGGTTTTGTTGGAGGGAATTGAAAGGAGGAGGGGTTGATTCCTTTAAGGAAAAGCGCAAAGCCAGGTGTTCGCTGGGAATGGGGAGCATCAGTGGTGCTTCTGCCACAAAACTGACTCCAAGGGCAATACCTCAAATAACTTTATAAAATAATAATAAAAATATTTAAAACCTGCTTCAATGGCTTCCCTTCCTGTTGATTGTGTTGGTTTTTTAATAGAAGAGCTCTGGAAAGGCTCCCCTGGGAATGGTCACAGCCCCAAAGATTAAAGTATTTCTCTTTTTTTTGCCATTTCTTTGCTGTCTGTTCCTGTTCCAAGCAGCATTGCTGGTGAAGAAAAAAGAATTTTAATCTCTCCCAAATAAAAGTTTGGGCGTTCCCATCCCTCAGTGACCTTGCACAAGGCCTTGAATTTATTTTCCTTCTAAACCAGAGGTTTCTGGACATTTATTTTGCTTTGTCAGTGGTTTATTAGCAGAAATTTATTAACATAAACCAGTGCCAGAGGTTCCCATAGTTCAGAATCAGAGCAGGACATTGGGTTTGTGGCCAGGCTAATAATATTCAGCCTTACAATGTTCTTACTGCATTTAATAAAGTCTTGGCTTTATTTTATCAGGATCAGGAGGAAATCGTGGTATCCATTCCTAAACAATGTGATGTATTAAGT
This sequence comes from Haemorhous mexicanus, assembly GCF_027477595.1. NCBI lineage: Eukaryota > Metazoa > Chordata > Aves > Passeriformes > Fringillidae > Haemorhous > Haemorhous mexicanus. Next base: position 1,866,131 of record NC_082348.1, on the reverse strand, counting down.
AGCTCTAACGTTGCAATTTTGATTTTTGGACTTTTTCATGAGCACATTTGCTCACTATTGGGTGCCACTCAACTCTTTTATTAATTCGATGTTAGCACACTTGATTCTCGTTTGCTTTTGAATTAAACATTCATGTGGAATCTTGAACTTCAGAAAAAAAAAAAAAAGAGAGATGAAGAATCAGAGAAATTTAACTTTAACTCTTTACAGAATGTAATTTCTGTCCTCCAATAGGAAGCACTGTGGATTAAATCCAGCCTGTATTGACTTGTCCTTAGGCAATCCCAATTTATCTCCAGGGCTGCCACTTCCAGATACTCCAATCAATCCTGGAGTTATCAGCCCCTCAAGTTTGTGGCCTGAATTCATAAAGATTCATTTCAATAAAGCTCCTATTCAAAGGAGACTGCGGAATCAAACGATCCAATTACAGATTTATCAAATATTAATAAGGAAAAATCTTCCAGATCTTTTGGATGCCAACATCCTTCTCCCCTGGTGTCAGGAAAGTAATTAGCAGCTGGCTTTGATTAAATTCTTCCCTCGGAGATTGCTGCGCTCAGTTTGAGGGAGAGGAAGAAATGCACACGACAGGATTCCTAATTCCTCCTTGGAAAGCCTTTTTGGAAAGACCCTCATGTCCTCAGTTCAGGGAGACTCCTCAGTGTCCAAAACCTCCAGCTGAAAGCTGAAGTTTGTGCCCAGGTTTTGTTGGTTTTTTTTCCTGATGTTACTGAGATGATTTTTTTCCTCAGGGATCTCCAGCATGGAAAGGACCTGGAGCTGCTGGAGAGTCCAGAGGGGACCATGGAGATGATCAGAGGGAAAGGCTGGGAGAGCTGGGAATGTTCCCCTGGAAAAGGGAAGGCTCCAGGCAGAGCTCAGAGCCCCTGGCAGGGCCTGAAGGGGCTCCAGGAGAGCTGGAGAGGGACTGGGGACAAGGATGGAGGGACAGGAGCCAGGGAATGGCTCCCAGTGCCAGAGGGCAGGGATGGGTGGGAGATTGGGAATTGGGAATTCCTGGCTGGGCTGGGATTGCCAGAGCAGCTGGGGCTGCCCCTGGATCCCTGGCAGTGCCCAAGGCCAGGCTGGAGCAGCCTGGGGCAGTGGGAGTGTCCCTGCCATGGCAGGGGTGGGATGGGATGAGCTTTAAGCTCCTTTCCCACCCAAACCATTCCACGATTCCAGAATTCTCTCTTTCCCTTTGGGACACTGCTTTCCTCTTGGCACCTTGAGCAGCACTGGGAAGAGCTGGTCAGAATTCCAGAACTTCAGAACTTTCCCAGTCACCAGCACCCCCTCCCTGAAAGCTGCACTCCAGACCTCATCTGGGATTCTCCTTCCGTGCCCAGCCCTGCTGGATTCCCTGCTCTGGAAGCAGAGGAGCCAGAGGTGCCCCCAAGAAGCTGCTTTGGTGCCAAGACAAGCAGAAAGTGAATTTTCAGCTGTTTCCTCTCAGCTCTTCCAGCAGCCCGGAGAAGCCGTGCAAACTCCATCCTTGGAGTCTTCAAAACTCTGGGATGAGGTCCTGGAATTGGGCTGGAAGCCCCAAAGCAGGGTTTCATCCTTAGTGTGGGTATGTGCTGGTTTTATTCCCAGTTCCAGCCTGGGAACTGTGGGAAGCAGCAAAGGTGAGATGATTTGCAGAAAGCTGGGAGAGCAGAAGCAGGAAGAGCAGAAAACTTGGAGCTGGCTGCAGCTGCCAAGTCTGAAAGCAGAAAAAGTTCCAATAGCACAGCAAACTATGAAACAATAGCCTGAGTTTTCAGAATTTCCCTGGTGGTTTTCCCTTTGGATAGAGAAGATGCTGGTGAAGTAGTGCTAAAAACCCCCAGATATTCTTTATTCCCGTTTCCCATTTATCTGTGCCTTGATGGATTGTGCTGGTGCTCCCAATTTTCCTAATGGCACCCATTAAACTTCATTAGGGCCGCGTTAAACCCCAGTTCCAATCGTTGCCATTGATTTTGCATCTCTAAAAGCTGCTGGGAGCACATCAGGCACGGAGCATTCCTGGCCTCCCTGGCATTCCAAAGGGCAGCAGAGGGACTGGGATCCCAGCCTGTGGTCCAGGGGATGTTCAGGATCAGCTCTCAGCCAGGGAATTTTTAGCCTCCACACTCCAGCTCAGCTATTTTGTTTATCCATTTCATTCCCTGTATTTATTTTTCCTCACGTTTTCCACTGGGGCTCCCCCTTCCCTTGACCTGCCAAACCTGGGGAATGAGCAATGAGGAATCCCTGAGTGCCAGGGATGGAGGAGAAGGGAGGAAAGGTTTTAATGTGCTCCTTTCCCCACAAAATAAACATCCTCTGGCTCTAGGAAGAGTAAACTTCCCCTGGAAATGGATGTGTTTATAGGAACAATCCCTCTCCTCTGGCATTTCCAGAGATTTGCTGGCTACCACTGGGAAATGAGGCTTTTAGGGGAGCGGTGCCATGACACCAGATAAGTCTTTGCACCATTTGTTTTCTTTTTGGGAAGACATTCCCCCCCTGGATGGATTGCTGTGAACCTGAAAGGGATTTCCTCCTTTATCTCCTGCCCTCTGGAATGTCCACCAAAAGGACAGGGCAGGAAAAGGCCTTTTCCCACAAAACTGCTGGGCCTGGACTCCTCTTTACTGGGGATTTTCTGGGAATCCTTTACCAGCACAGCCCACCCTGGATCTGTAATCTCCCAGTTTTTCACCCAAAAAGAGAATTTTACCAACCTTCCTAAACTGGGGTGGGCCTTTTCCAGGGACATCCTTCCAACAGGAGCCCTGATGCAGGATTATCCAGGTGGATCTGAGGCTGAGGCAGGCACTAACTCACCTCAGTTTGGTTTAAAACAGAGAAATTGGGTTTTAAAAGCTTTATAAGTCGCTTAAACAGGAATATTTAAAATATAATTTAATATATTATATATTATATCATATTATCTAATTATATAACATTTTTAATATATTCTAATATCATTTACTAATTTTAAATATATTAAACAGGAATATTATATTATAATTAATATTATATTATATTAAATTATATTATTATATATTAAACAGGAATATATTAAACAGGAATATTTTATAATTATATTAAACAGGAATATTTTTCCTGGGAAGCACGAGCTGCTCCTTGTTGCTTATGGGGGGTGAGTGAGGAGATTCCCAACTCCCTCCTTTTTCCCCAGGTCCCTTCCAGCAGCACCTCAGGGATGCTGCCACACCCAACACGGCCTGTGGGGAGCAGGGAATGGTTGCAGGTTGGGTGTTTTGGGAGAGATTTCTATTTACCACCGGTCTCACTCCAAATTTATGGAATTCAGGTATCAAAAATTTAATGCTGAGGCTGCCACCAAAGCTGGAGCCCAGAAATAATCTGGGTTAAGTTTAATACTGCCTGAATTTGGTGGCAAATCTGGGAATTTACGGAATTTAAATCTCAGTAATTTAGTGCTGAGGCTGCCACCAAAGCTGGAGCCCAGAAATAATCTGGATTGGGTTTCATGGGATCTGAATTTGGTGGCAAATCTGGGAATTTGTGGAACTGAGGTGTCAATAATTTAATGCTGAGGCTGTCACCAAAGCTGGAGCCCAGAAATAATCTGGATTAAGTTTAATGGGAGCTGAATTTGGTGGCAAATCTGAGAATTTATGGAATTTAGATCTCAATAATTTAATGCTGAGGCTGTCACCAAAACTGGAGGCCAGAAATAATCTGGATTAAGTTTCATGGGAGCTGAATTTGGTGGCAAATCTGAGAATTTATGGAATTTAGATCTCAATAATTTAATGCTGAGGCTGTCACCAAAACTGGAGGCCAGAAATAATCTGGATTTAGTTTAATGCTGCCTGAATTTGGTTCCAAATCTGGGAATTGATGGAATTTAGATCTCAATAATTTAATGCTGAGGCTGTCACCAAAGCTGGAGGCCAGAAATAATCTGGATTTGGTTTAATGGGATCTGAGTTTGGTCCCACTGAAGCTGAGCTGGGAAAAGGACTGGTTTGTGCCAGGACTGCATTTTCCTGAGGTCCCAGCTCCTGGGTGCAGAGATCCAGGAGGAGCAGGAGGATGTGGAGCTCTCTCTTGAGATCTGCTGGTGGCAGAGACACCAGGCTTGGCAGCCTGGAATGCTCCAGGTCCTGGTGCTCCTGAGCCCTCTGGAATCTGCTCTGGAATGTGCCATCCCAGGCTCTGGGTGCCAGATGTGCTGGCTGCCAGGTGAGGAGAAACTTCCCCTCAGAACTGGATCAAAATCAGCTTTTTATAGGCTGCTTCTATTTTTGGTCAATCTTTATCCATCTGGGAAGTGTTAGAAAATCTGAGGAGGCAGAATTCCAGCTTGGAGCCAGTGCCATGCCTCATGGGCTGCTCATTCCCCCAGACTCCTCCTTTATTGGGGAGTAAATCTTTTTATTTTTCAATGGTTGGGGTTGTGCTTTGTGACCCTCAGGGATGGGGACGTGTCTCATGGAGGGGTTAGGGCAGGGTGGGCTGCCTGGGAGGGAAGGGGCTGTTCCTGCCTGGCAGGGAGTGAAAGAGCCAGCATCTGGCAGAATGGGAGAGCAGAACTCACACAGCTTCCCCCTCGGAGGGGCTGGGCTGCCTGATGGCTGTTGGGATCAAATGGCTCTCCTGAGGTGTGAGGCAGGACAGTGGGAGCCCCTCTCTGCCCAGGTTTAGGGGCTTTAACCAAACCTCCTGGCTGGAAGTTTCAGGGAATTTATCCCACAGATTAACCCCTCTGATTTTCCTCTTTTCAGCTTTGGTGACAGCCTCAGCATTAAGTTATTGACACCTGAATTCCACAAATTCCCAGATTTGCCACCAAATTCAGCTCCCATGAAACCCAATCCAGATTATTTCTTGCCTCCAGCTTTGGTGGCATCCTCAGCATTAAGTTATTGACACCTGAATTCCACAAATTCCCAGATTTGCCACCAAATTCAGATCCCATGAAACCCAATCCAGATTATTTCTGGCCTCCAGTGCTGGTGGCAGCCTCAGCATTAAATTATTGACACCTGAATTCCACAAATTCCCAGATTTGCCACCAAATTCAGGCAGCATTAAACTTAATCCAGATTATTTCTGGCCTCCAGCTTTCGTGGCAGCCTCAGCACTAAATTATTGACACCTGAATTCCACAAATTCCCAGATTTGCCACCAAATTCAGATCCCATGAAACTTAATCCAGATTATTTCTTGCCTCCATCTTTGGTGACAGCCTCAGCACTAAATTATTAAGATCTAAACTCCATCAATTCCCAGATTTGCCACCAAATTTAGGCAGCATTAAACCTAATCCAGACTATTTCTGGGCTCCAGCTTTGGTGGCAGCCTCAGCACTAAATTATTTACACCTGAATTCCACGAATTCCCAGATTTGCCACCAAATTCAGATTCAGATGAAACTTAATCCAGACTATTTCTGGCCTCCAGTGCTGGTGGCAGCCTCAGCATTAAGTTATTGACACCTGAATTCCAGAAATTCCCAGATTTGCCACCAAATTCAGATCCCATGAAACCCAATCCAGATTATTTCTTGCCTCCAGCTTTGGTGACAGCCTCAGCATTAAATTTTTGATGCCTAAATTCCATAAATTCCTAGATTTGCCACCAAATTCAGGCAGCATTAAACTTAACCCAGACTATTTCTGGCCTCCAGCTTTGGTGGCAGCCTCAGCACTAAATTATTGACACCTGAATTCCACCAATTCCCAGATCTGGAACCACATTGTGCAGCATGCTGCCATGCCATGGGTGCTGAAAATCCCTGAATATTCCTCTTTTGCCCCACGTTTTAGGAGCAAATCTTAACTCAGCTCTGTGAAAAGGGAGGTCAGAACCCCCAGAATTTCAGAACACAGTCCAGAAATCTTCTTGCAAACCTCATCAGGATTCTCCTTACCCACATCCCGAGCTCAATAAAGTTTATGGAACACTTTCCAAAGCCTTTGGTGCAAACTGAGATAAAAATTCCCATGGGAGGTGTTACATATCAGGAATTCCCAGATATTTCCCCTCTAAGTCCAGGTGGGAGCTCCATCTCTGGGCTTTCCAGCACTGATTTGGTTCTTGGGGGTAAAATTATTGCAGTAGAGAGGCCTTGGGTGGAGTCAGGAGGTAAATAATTGTTCCAATTGCTGCATTTTGCTCTGTCAGATATTTAAAATTAAACCTCTAAACTCGAGAGCATTTTCACTGTGGAGAACAAAACCCTTCTGCTGACAAACCTGGTGAGGTGCTGCTACCTGATTCTGTCACCTGACAGAATTTGTTAATTCTGTCCCAAAACTCTTGCTCCAAATTTGCTTTTTTTGCTGATTTACCTCATTCCATGGCACAACACTCCTTTGTCCTTCAGGAAGAGCAAGGAACAGTGGAATTTGCAGAACACGTTCCTGGTGGGTTCACTATTCTCTTTTTCACCAGTTCAGGAATAACAAACAACCTCCTGACTTGTCACTGACAGATTCTTTTCTTTTATTTTTCCGTGCTGGAATGACTCAAACAAAGGAGTGAAAACTCCATTTTGCACGTGTCAACCTCCTCCTCTCTAAAGGTACCTTAAAATAAAGGCTCTTCTCTTTCTCACATGGGCTTCAGAAGGAAACACCAGACATTCCTCTGGAAAAGTCCTGGCAGGAGCAGCTGAGAGCTGGGAGAAGATCAGAGGGAGAGGGGAGTTTGCTGAGATCCCTGTGTGTGGGATGGAGCCATGGGATGCTCGGGGTTCCCATCCTGCAGATTTCAGCCTGCAAAGAGCAGCCAAGAGCTTGTTTGGTGCACCCTGTTTGCATTTTTAGTTGTCAGGGCCTTCCAAACGGCTGAAAAAAGGAAAAGCAGAGGGGTGAATCTGTGGGATTAATCAGTATTTTCCTCTGGGATAAATAAATCAGGATAAATGGGACCATTCCTGTTCCGTTTTGCTGATTCCCTGCTGAATTTTCTTTTTTTTAATTTTAAATTTCACTTACCTCCCAGACTGATGCACAACTTTGACAGCCCCAGGTCATTTTGCTGGACTTGAATTAATATTTCCTTCCAGCTTGTAGCTGAACCACAAAAACCCAGAGATGCAGCAACGTGCGCACAATTTTCCTGAATTTTTAGTTTTTTTTTCCAGCTCCAGACAGCAGACCCAACATTTTGTGCTGTCTCCCAAATCTTTAGCTTCGACAGAAGGTACAAATCAGTGTCTGCTGTGTCTAACAAAAGGCAGCATCAACACATCTCTGTGTACTCGAATATTCAAACTCACATCTTTATTCCTCTCCCTCCAAATTCATCACCAGCCCTGGGGATGAAGAGCTGGGAGCTCAGGAGAGGTTTCTCCACAAGGTGATGGTGAGAACATCATTTCACCCCCCCAAACCTCAGCATCAGCTGCTCCCAGCCAAGCCTGAATGGAAGGAAAAAGGATCCCCCTGGCTCTGCCCGTCCTTTCTGCCCTGAATAAAACAGCTCCTGGAGCGAATCGCTTGGAGGGAAGAGAGCCCCGGGGCTGAATGTTCGGCTGAGTGAATCGGTTCCGTGTGGAACAGCAGCAGGAGGGCTCAATCTCTTTTAAAACTTCCCTTCTTCTGTCGGGCTCAGTTTTTTCACCGGGGAGAAGCTGCCTGCAGGGGACCCAGTCTGGGCTCTGGCGACACCCGTGGCTGCAGCCATTCCCTGTTCCCTTGGGAGCCTTTTGGGAGTGAATGAATTTGTGGAAAAAATGGCTTTTCTCCTTATTTTGGGCTCAGGCTACACCAGTGGCTGCAGCTATTCCCTGTTCCTTAAACATTGGCATTTCTCCTTATTTTGGGCTCTGGCTACACCCGTGGATGAAGCTATTCCCTGTTCCCTTGGGAGTGAGTGAACTTGAGGAAAAAATGAAATTTCTGGTTAGTTTGGGCTCTGGCGACACCCGTGGCTGCAGCCATTCCCTGTTCCCTTGGGAGCCTTTTGGGAGTGAATGAACTTGTGGAAAAATTGGAATTTCTCCTTATTTTGGGTTCAGGCTACACCAGTGGCTGCAGCTATTCTCTGTTCCTTTGGGAGTGAGTGAACTGTGGAAAAATTGGCATTTCTCCTTATTTTGGGCTCTGGCTATGCCAGTGGCTGCAGCTATTCCCTGTTCCTTTGGGAGTCTTTTGGGAGTGAGTGAATTTGTGGAAAAATTGGCATTTCTCCTTAGTTTGGGCTCTGGCTACACTAGTGGATGAAGCTATTCCCTGTTCCCTTGGGAGTGAGTGAATTTGTGGAAAAATTGGCATTTCAGGTTAGTTTGGGCTCTGGCAACACCCGTGGCTGCAGCTATTCCCTGTTCCTTTGGGAGTCTTTTGGAAATGAGTGAACTTGTGGAAAAACTGGCATTTCTCCTTAGTTTGAGCTCAAGCTACACCAGTGGCTGCAGCTATTCCCTGTTCTTTAAACATTGGCATTTCTGGTTATTTTGGGCTCTGGCTACACCAGTGGCTGCAGCCTTTTCCCTGTTCCCTTGGGAGCCTTTTGGGAGTGAGTGAATTTGTGGAAAAAATGCCATTTCTGCTTAGTTTGGGCTCTGCAGAGCTCTGAAGTGAGCGGATTTGGACAGGTCACCGAGGCAGGCTGGCTGGGGGCTGTGCCTTCTCTTTTGTAGCCCATCAGTGCCTGCTGTGAGCACTGCTGTCCCTCCTGACCTCCCGAGGATGTCGGGGCAGTGTGGTGGCTCCAGAGCTGTCACCCTGCCAGCCAGGGCAGAGGAAATGAAGGCACAGCTCCCCCAGGGCACCTCCTGAATATTTATGGTGGCAGTGGGAAGGATTTCATGGAGCTGCTCAGCCTGGGGGGGATCTGGAGCTGATTTTGCTGTTGCTGTTTGATTTGCAAGCTGCCAGGAACCGTCCTGAAAGCCAGATGAGACCCCTGGGTGCACAGCAGTGACAGGGCTGTGACAGCCACCCCAGCCAAGGCCACACGTCCCTCACCAGGCTGTGACAGCTGAAGCTCCTAAGGAGCTCCAGGGCTGGGGACAGCAGGGCAGAGCTGATCATAACTCACTGATCACCCCAAAACCACCCCAGGGGCGAGGGAAAGGGGGAAAGAATCAGCTCAGATCATCCAGGGGTGAGGAAAAGGGGGAAAGAATCAGCTCAGATCATGCTGGGGTGAGGGAAAGGGGGAAAGAATCAGCTCAGATAATCCAGGGGTGAGGAGAAGGGGAAAGAATCAACTCAGATCATCCAGGGGTGAGGAGAAGGGGAAAGAATCAGCTCAGATCATGCTGGGGTGAGGAAAAGGGGGAATCAGCTCAGATCATCCTGGGATAAGGAAAAGGAGAAAGAATCAGTTCAGATCATCCTGGGATAAGGAAAAGGGGGAAAGGATCAGCTCAGATCATCCTGGGGTGAGGAAAAGAATCAGCTCAGATCATCCAGGGGTGAGGAAAAGAATCAGCTCAGATCATCCAAGGGTGAGGAAAAGGGGAAAGAATCAGCTCAGATCATCCAGGGATAAGGAAAAGGGGGAAAGAATCAGCTCAGATCATCCAGGGGTGAGGAAAAGTGGGAAAGGATCAGCTCAGATCATCCAGGGGTGAGGAAAAGGGGAAAGGATCAACTCAGAATATCTAGGGGTGAGGAAAAGGGGAAAGAATCAGCTCAGATCATGCTGGGGTGAGGAAAAGGGGGAATCAGCTCAGATCATCCTGAGATAAGGAAAAGGGGAAAGAATCAGCTCAGATCATCCAGGGGTGAGGAAAAGGGGAAAGAATCAGCTCAGATCATCCAGGAAGCTGCTTGGCCAACCCTGAACTGTGGTGGTGTCACAGGGGTCCCAGCACGAGGGAAGAGATGAGAGTCTTGACTCCATGTGGCAGAAGGCTGATTGATTATTTTATGATATGTATTATATTAAAACTATGCTAAAAGAATAGAAGAAAGGATTTCATCAGAAGGCTGGAAAGGGAAGGAATGATAATAAAATCTTGTGAATGACCAGAGAGTCTGAGCCAGCTGGGCTGGGATTGGCCTTTGATTAGAAACAACCACATGGACCAAACACAGACGTACCTGGTGCATCCCACAGCAGCAGAGAATTATTGTTTTTCTTTTCCTCTGAGGCTTGTCCCCTTCTCAGGAGAACAAATCCTAACAAAAGGATTTTTCATGCAATCTCATGGCTACACTGAACTCTTGGGAGAGTGCCAGCTGTGGCACAGGGTGCCCAGAGCAGCTGTGGCTGCCCTGGATCCCTGGAAGTGTCCAAGGCCAGGTTGGAACAGCCTGGGACAGTGGAAGCTGTCCCTTCAATGGACTTTAAGGCCCCAACCAAACCATCTGCTGGCTCTGTGACCCCCCTGCTGCCCGTGCCCCTCTCCATGCCTGTGCAGTGGTTTAAACCCTGGCCAGCCTTTAAGCTGAGCCCAGCAGCCCTGAGCAGCAGCCAAAGCCTGGCTGTGTGTCTGTGCACTGCCTGCTGATTGCCTGGGCCACACAAAAGTGGGTTAGGCTCAGATTATTGCCTTTGTCCACGTCCCTGACCTTCTGCCCCACATATTGCGTGGCCCGTGGGTGGAGGAAGGAGGATTAAAGGTTAAGAAACCTCTCTTGAAAGAGTTAGGATGCCTAAATGTTTAAAATGTTTCCTCTCCCCAGTAATTCCAATCTATATTAAAGCTAAAACCCTTCTGAGAGGTAATAAAACAGAGCAGTGGAGGAGATCATTGGGAAGATTAGGAAGGAGAGACTTAAGGGCTTACTCTGGATGCTTCTGGGTTTGTGCTTTGTTCTTGTTTTACTCTGTCAATCTCTTCCAGTGCTTCTCCCAGTGATTTTATTGTGTTTTTATGGAGCAGGGATGGTGCTGCAAACTAGCAGGGAAAAGCTTGTTGTTGCTGAGTGGAGGGGGAAGAACATTCCTTTGCACATTTTTCGGTGTTCCTGTTATATCTCAAATTTAGAAAGTAACAAGAAGCAGCATCCAGTTTTCATTAATGTTTCAGGGTTTGGGGGGTTTTTGTTGGTTTTTTTTTTTGTTTTTTTGGGATTTTTTTTGGCACATATGTTTTAATTTCCAGGCATCCAAAGGAGAAGATGAAATTCCTCCTTCCCAGCCAGGACCAGCAGATTCCCTGGATTTTGGTGCCAGCTAGGAGCCTGGTAACCTCCTTTGTCCTAAACCCAGCAGAGTGGGAAGTGCAGTGATGTTTTTTTTAGGGACAAAGGGTCGTGCTGTGACTGCTTCCCTTATGTGAACATTCCTCCTGACACAGCCTGGCTGGTGGCCCACGTTAATTTGGCTCCAAAAAAATTAAAAAAAAAAAAAAAAAGGGAAAAAATACATGATATTCACGTTCTTGGAGGAGTTGTGTGTTCCATCTGGATACTGCAAACCTGTGAATCCTGTCCAAATAACTCCTGTGTTCTCCTTGCTGGGTTTTTTGTGCATCTTGTCAGTTAAATATATCCAAGAGCTCCCGGGCAGGAGCCTGAGGGGGGCTCGTGCCCACCACAGCCAAGGAATGCCCTTGGGAGCTGCTCCCACGGAGCATTTGCTCCCTGATTCAACCCCAGCAGTGTGGAATTCTGTCTGGGATGGCCGGTGGTGGCAGGAATTCCGTGGAATTCCATGGAAATGTGTTTTGGCAGCTGGGCTGTGAGCAGGCCCCAGAGCTGGGGGCACTGGGGGTGCTGGGAGGCTCCTCTCCCTCCTAATTTTGGTGTTTCTATGGAAACAGATCCCCAACAGGAATCCTGCTCTGCTGCTTTGTCTCATCCTTTGCTTTGTCAGTGGGAAAAAGTGAAGCTTGGGATGAAAGCCAGGGCAGGCAGCAGTAGGTGTTGCTGTGGGAGCAGGAGCAGGTCCTTGCTGCTCACCCTCCTCTTCATTCCAAACCAAACTCCGTGGAAAGAGGGACTCCAAAAGCTTCACTTCTTACCTGGGGGATGAATTCCGAGTTTTATTCCAAAAGTGACTTCAGGCAGAGCATTGCCATAGGCTGGAAGGGAAGGAAGCTGCAGGTTTTTCCAGATTTCTCCTAACCCCCCTGACCTGGAGCACCTCCAGCTTTGGTTTCAGGAATAAAAACACAAACTCTGAGCGCTGTGATATTATGAGAATAAAATATTCTTTTTGGGAAAGAGAATTTGGGTGAAAAGAGCTTGGGGCCTGGCTTGTGTTTGTCAGGGAGATGAAAACCAGCAGCTTTTTTGCTGTCTGAGGCATTTGGGTCTTGTCTTCATCACCACCAGAAGTGCAGGAGAAGGAGGTGCAAGCTGGGGCTGAAGGCTGGGAAGAGAAATCCCTCTACAAGTCATCAGTGAAGCAGCTTCTTGGCAATAAAAACTTCAGGAATTGTTTCCCTAAACTTGGAAGTCTGGACAATGAGGGCTTGGCTGGAGAGGGACCTGGAGCCCTGGGGGTGGCAGGACCTGGTGCACCCAGTGGGTTTGGTGCTTTTGAGGTATTTCTAAAGCTGCTGGTGGCTGTCCCTCGGTGTCACAGCAGGGTCACAGGTTCCACGGTGCCCCAGGTGTTCCTTGTCTTTACTCCAAGCTGTCTCCACTGACAGGTCACATTTTGTTTCACACCTGTCTGGGTGAATCCCTCAGGCCCAGCTATCCCAGCCCCTGGCAAAAAGGAGGAATAACTCCAATAATTCAGGTTGTTACTGGTCAAACTGGGCTGAGCCTCTGGCTGTGTCCAGAGGGGGCAGAGTGAGAAGGGAGGGAGGATGGTGAGCACGTGCACAGGTTCAATCTCAAACCAGACAGGGGAGTTTCTCCAGGTTGGCCTGGAAATAATTCCCTTTTTGGGAGATGACTCCTCTCTCTGCTGTCAGAGCTCAGGGAGATGATCTGTCCTGGTATTGTGACGGGAGGGAGAGCTGGCCTTGCCCTGCTTGTCACCCTGAGAAGGGAAAGCAGAACTGTCCAAGGATTTTGAGGCTTTTCCCAAATCTCCCCATCCAAAGCCCCTGATGGGATCTAAGCTGGGTGTAGCTTTCAAGTTCAGCCCCTTGTCATGGTCTCTGTGTCCCTGCTCCCATCCTCTCAGAGCGAAGGGAGTCTTCACAAGAAAAATCTCTGCTGCTTTCTTCACACAGAGAAGAAAGAGTTAAACTTTATTTTTTTTTTCCTTTTTTTTTTTTTAAGGGCCTGCCTTGCTGTAAGTTTTGGTATTTAAAATTAATGAAGAAAATGAGAAAATAATGTGGCTCGGATTACTCCCCCTCAGCTGTTTTGCTTTTTCTGGCAAATTGCTGCTTGTAGACGTCTGGCATTTTATTTCTTTTTGGGATTTTCTTTTTTTTTCTAAGCACTGACATCTCTCATCATGCTCTATATAACTCTTTCTTGGGAATTATGTGACGGGTGGATGGCCCCTCACTCCTGGTCCTGCTCCTCAGGGCATCCTTTTGCAAAGCCCTTCTCCCCCTGTTCCTTCCCTCCTCCAACCTGTGGGCGTCTGACTCAGAGAGCTGGAGACTCATTCTGCAGTTTTCACGTGAAACTTCTCATTAATTAACTTGTGACTCAATGTGTTCACATTAGAAAAGACGGAATTTGCAGTCTTGCTTTTGCTTTCCCTGTTTTTGATGCCTCATGGGTGCCTGGTAGAATTCCTCTGGAGATGGTAACATTCATGGGATAGATCGAGTTGTGGTTGCCCAATCCCTGGAAATGTTCCAGATCAGGTTTGGAGCAACCTGGTCTAGTAGGAGGTGTCCCTGCCCGTGGCAGGGGCTGGAATGGGATGGTTTTAAGGTCCCTTTCCACCCAAACCAGTCTGGGATTCTCATTGTAGGGCTAAAGAAGGTTCTGGCGCTGGACCCAGGCTTGAAAGGAAAAGATCTTCTGGAAGCAGCGAGGTTCTTGCATGAGGGCAGCTGCAGTGGTGGGAGCCCCTCTGCCCACATTGCCCTGCTCAGCGGGGTTGGCCGTGCCCCCCAATTCTCCAGGTCAAAATCCTGGCACTGAGCTGGCTGTGCCAGCGTGGCTGGGTTGGGCATCTCCCACCACGTTGAGTTGGGTGTCTTCATTCTCGTTGTGGTGAGCATCTTCCATCTTGTTGGGTTGGCCATCTTCTGTCACATTGGGTCGGGTGTCTCCCATCACATTGGGTGTCTCTTATGGGTCAGGCATCTTGGATTGGGTGTCTTTCATCACATTGTGTGTCTTCCATCACGTTGGGTTGGGCATCTTCTGTCACATTGGGTTGGGTGTTTTCCATCACAGTGGGCATCTTCCACCATGTTGGGTTGGGTGTCTTCCACCATGTTGGGTTGGGTGTCTTCCATCACGCTGGATTGGATGTCTTCCATCATGTTGGGTTGGGCATCTTCTGTCACATTGGGTTGGGTGTCTCTCATTACATTGTGTGTCTTCCATCATGTTGGGTTGGGTGTCTTCCATCACGTTGGGTCGGGCATCTTCCATCACGTTGGGTCGGGCATCTTCCATCACATTGTGTATCTTCCATCACGTTGGATTGGGTGTCTTCCATCACGTTGTGTGTCTTCCATCATGTTGGGTTGGGCATCTTCTGTCACATTGGGTTGGGTGTTTTCCATTACATTGGGCATCTTCCACCATGTTGGGTTGGGTGTCTTCCATCACGTTGGGTCAGGCATCTTCCATCACGTTGGGTCGGGCATCTTCCATCACATTGTGTGTCTTCCATCACGTTGGGTTGGGCATCTTCTGTCACATTGGGCTGGGTGTCTCCCATTACATTGAGTGTCTTCCATCATGTTGGGTCAGGCATCTTCCATCATGTTGGGTCGGGCATCTTCCATCATGTTGGGTCAGGCATCTTCCATCATGTTGGGTCGGGCATCTTCCCTCACGTTGTGTGTCTTCCATCACATTGGGTTGGGCATCTTCCATTTTATTGGGTTGGGTGCCTTCCATTGTGTTGTACTGGGCATTTTCCATCACTTTGGTCATCTTCCACCCTGCTGGGTTGGGTGCCTTCCATCATGTTGGGTTGGGTGTCTTCCACCCTGTTGGGCTGGGTCTTCCATCTCCTGGGAATAGGCATCCATCAGCGACGGGCCCAAATTCCCACATGTCCCACGTGCAGAAGGTCCAGCCCCTCCAGCTGCCAGACTTGCAAACGAGGAGGTGTTAACGAGCGCCAGGGCTCCTGGCAGCAGCTCCTCAGTTCTCCTGAGGTTTGGGGAGTGCTGGGTGTCCGGACACCGCCTCTGTCGGAGCAGGGCGATGGTGACCATCCCAGGAGACACTCCCGATGGGTTTGTTCCATTCCTACAGCCACACTGGAGCTCCTCAGAGGGCACCTCTCTCCTCGTGAACTTTAAATGTCCGTAAAACCCCCAGGTTTCTCTTTCTTCCCCTCTGCACTTTAGGAACTGTGGGAGAACTGAAGGAAAAATTGTTAAACCAAAGCAATTGAGTTGAGCATCCAACTGCAAGCCCAGGGCCAAACCTCTGTCAGGAAAAACAACTCCAAACCCTCCTGCACCCAAATAAGTCCAATAAAAGCTCCAAAGTTAATCTTTAGCTTGAGCTGACAGGATTGGGGTCATTAAAGTTATTAAAATCCAGTTGTTGGAGGGCTGGGGGACTCTGTAGAGGAATCTGGGGTTGGGGAGGAATTCTGCCCGGGAGGATTTCCTGGTTAATGCAGCTGTTGACTGGCAAATTGCTTTGCTGGCTGGGCGAGTGCTGGGATGCTTCCATGTGGAATTGCTGCTGCTGCTGGAGGTGAAGGCAGAGAGTGGGAAAACCTCCCAATAATTCAACCCCCCGTGTGGGATTCAGGCTCCTGGTGCACTGTCCCAGCTATAAATATTAAACCTGGATTTGGGATGGGATTTCAGCGTGGCCTGCTGGCTCCTCTTCCCGACCTCATCCATCTCCAAGCCAGAGGGGTGGGCTGCAGGATGCTGCTCTCCTCTCCTTATCCATTTTTCCTCTCCTTATCCATATTTCCTCTCCTTCCATTAATCACTCTAATGGCAAACTGGGGGAAAAGGAGTTTAAAAATCCCTATTTATCTGCAGGAACATGTCAGAACCAGAGCCAACTCTGCCCCACAATGCCTGGGGGGTGGAAAAGCTCTGGATTTTGGGATCTGGGGGATGAAAGATCCCACCCCACTCCCTGTCTGCGGGGAGGTGACTTTCCAGGGTCACAGAGTGCTGGATTTGTTCCCTCGAGAGCTCTAAACCCTCTTTGCAAGGGGCACGTTTGAGTTACGAGTTGCAGCTCCGCCGAGTCCCCACGTCTGGGCAGAAATGATCCCCCAGCTGATTGTAAATGCAGGCAGGCCTGCAGTAAATGGGATTCAATTAGCAGGGAAAAGCTCGGAAAGCCAGAGGTTCTTTGCAGTTAGGAAGGCTGGAAGAGGGGGAAGAGGGCAAGCCTGGGGTTGCTGAGCCAGACCTGGTGCCTGATTCGTGCTGCCCTGGGGAATTTGCTGTGGTTTGTATTAAATTTTAAATTATGAAGGGTTGGAACTGAGTCTTACTGGTTTAAGTTGTACCAGGCTGAATTTCAAGCCCCAGCTCTGATAACTTTGAAGATTTCTTGCCAGGCTGCCAAGAACTCTCCTGTTAGACAGGCGATATCACCTGGTAATCTTTCCCTTCACGAGGGAAAGATCTAGTAAACCAAAGATCTAGTAAACCAAAGTTTTTCACCATAATAATGTATTTAATGTTATTTTTTGAGTGGGCAACAAGTTTTTTTCAACCTGCCTACCACAGCTGTGGCTGCCTCATCCCTGGGAGTGTCCAGGGCTGGGTTGGACAGGGCTTAGACAGCCTGGGATAGGGAAAGATGCTGCTGCCCATGGCAGGGGTGGAACTGGATGGAACTGGCTGGGCTGGACGGGGCTTAGACAGCCTGGGATAGTGGAAGATGCTCCTGCCCATGGCAGGGGTGGAACTGGACAGGCTTTGAGGTTTCTTCCACCCCAAACCATTCCACGATTCTACGATTTGGAGTTCTCACTGAGAACACAAACCCTTCCAGCCAATACTTTTTATAAACCCCAAAGTGACTTCATTTATTGGAAGGTGTTTTCAGACAGAGGGGGAAAAAAAAAAAATCGTTGGAAGAGCTTTTCTGGCTAAACCTGAGAAAAAGTCCTGTTACCTAATTCCCTTGCAGAAATGTGCTTAGTTCCACGAATGCAAATGTGCCGGCGCTGCAGGTGTGTGAGGGGGTGATAAGTGCTGTTCACACACTTCGTGGGGCAATGTGGAAATAAATGACCACATTCCTGCTGATTTGAATCTCCTGACGGATTCCTTACGGAGAGGAAACAGCCAGTCCAAACAGACTCGGCCCTGAACTCGCGTTTAATGGATGGAACTCGAGAAACGCAAAATCCCACGCAAAGTCACAACTCCGCAGCCAGGAATTCTAACAACTATTGCACAGGGCTGCTCTCCTTCCTTTTCCCCTTTTCCCATCCTGTGCAGGCTGCTGTGATGGATGCACCTCCTTCCCAGGCGGAGAGCATCTCCAGCAGGAGTGAGTCCCCCCGCACGGGCAGAGCGCAATCATTAGGCTGATTTGGCTCCATAATGAGGTGTTGTGGAGTGGAGCTCCATCGAAAAGCCTTTAAATAATGTTAGCATTGAATATAATAACCTTCCAGGGAAATCAAATCCCTCGCCGCCTCTGGTGCTGCCTCTGAAAGGGAATCAATTTTCTTTGCCTGATAGCTTTCCCCAGCACTTAACACGGATGGGGGAAGGCACTCATTGTGAGGGTTGCCCAGGAATTGCCTTCTGAAGGTCAGATCTTGGGGGGAAAAAATGAAGGAGAAGAAAAGAAAACAAGGTTTGGTGACCCCTATCCTGATGGGAAGGACCTGCTGCAGCTGCTTGGGTGGGGAGAGGGGCTGGAATGCTCATGGTGGGGTTGGTTTGTGGGTTTTAATTATAGATACAATGAGTCTGTCTGTGTGTCTTCCTTAAAATTCCAATCAGGAAGGCAACCCTGGCCTGGGTTTGGGCTCGGTGGCTGTTTGGGTGTCCCTGGTTTAGCTGCAGCCTCCTTGGCTTGCACAGTCCCAGCCAGCTGGAGCATCCGACACGTCGCTTCCCTGGCTTTGGAGACAAAGCAAGGCAAGGAATAAATCCAAAAATCCCACATTCCTGGCCGGCTGCTCCCTGGCTTCACAGGGAAATTCCCAGCAAAGTGCAAAATCAGGGAGCCCTTTAATAGTAACACCCTGAATCCCCCTCCTCGTGGAGCATCCTTGTGGCTGTTCCCTGGGTTTGCTCCTCTCTGCGGCTCTGGAAACCAGGAATGAACATTTTGGGGTGAAACCAGGAGTGTTCAGACCACTCTCAATTCCTGTAGCACAACCCCCAGGAGGTCAGGATGGATCAGCTCCCAAGGATGGCAGGAGGCAGGATTTGGCCCAGGATGGATCCTCTGCAAAATGCAAATCCCAGGGACTGAGCAGGACAGGGAATGGAATGGAAAAGTGGGGATTCAGGTACTGAGGGGGAGCACTGCCCAGGAAAATCCCAGGGATTGGGCAGGACAGGGAATGGAATGGAAAAGTGGGGGTTCAGGTACTGAGGGGGAGCACTGCCCAGGAAAATCCCAGGGATTGAGCAGGACAGGGAATGGAACGGAAAAGTGGGGGTTCAGGTACTGAGGGGGAGCACTGCCCAGGAAAATCCCAGGGATTGAGCAGGACAGGGAATGGAATGGCAGAGGGGGGTTTGGAACACTGCCCAGGAAAATCCCAGTGGATGGGCAGGACAGGGAATGGAATGGCAGGCTGGGGGTTCAGGTACTGAGGGGGAACACTGCCAGGAAAATCCAAGGATGACAGGAGGAAAATTCCAAGGAAAGTTCCAAGCATGACAGAAGGCAGGATTTGGCCCAGGATGGATCCTCTGCAAAATGCAAGTCCCAGGGATTGGGCAGGACAGGGAATGGAATGGAAAAGTGGGGATTCAGGTACTGAGGGGGAACACTGCCCAGGAAAATCCCAGTGGTTGAGCAGGACAGGGAATGGAATGGCAGAGGGGGGGTTTGGAACACTGCCCAGGAAAATCCCAGGGGTTGGGCAGGACAGGGAATGGAATGGCAGGCTGGGGGTTCAGGTACTGAGGGGGAACACTGCCCAGGAAAATCCAAGGATGACAGGAGGAAAATTCCAAGGAAAATTCCAAGGATGACAGGAGGCAGGATTTGGCCCAGGATGGATCCTCTGCAAAATGCAAGTCCCAGGGACTGAGCAGGACAGGGAATGGAAAGGCAGAGTGGGGGTTCAGGTACTGAGGGGGAACACTGCCCAGGAAAATCCCACTTGGAAATGGTTTTCCCCATAAAATCCCGACTGCAGAGTGTCACCATAATGTGCCCTAATGACAGGGAGGAGGGGGAGTTTTAGAAAGTGGTTTTAAAAAGCTCTGGAATCCATCTGGATTCTCTTAGGAACAAGCAAAACCTCATCAGGGACCACTTCAAAGCCCATTTCCTCCTGCTTAAATTATCTCCTGTGTGCTCCTGCTGCTGCATGGACATTGCTCCATTAGGGATGATTTTTGACTCTGCCTAACCTGAACAAACTGCACAATATTCCAGCAGTGATTCCCAATTTGCTGGGAGCCCTGATTCCTGCAGACATCCTGGCTTGCCTTTGGGGGTGGATATGGGGGGAATTCCCAGCCCTCCTGCTTGGTGTCCTGCCCAAAGCCTTTGGAAAATGGAATTAACTGGGGTATTTTAGGAAGTATGGCATTGTTATATTTATAATAGTGTGAGTTGTTTTAATGGTGTTGAGCTTCCAATTATATTTATATTTATACTTATTTTTATTTTTATTTTTATTTTTATTATATTTATATTTATATTTATATTTATATTTATATTTATATTTATATTTATATTTATATTTATATTTATATTTATATTTATATTTATATTTATATTTATATTTATATTTATATTTATTTATATCTATATCTATCTATATATTATATCTATATTATACCTATATTATATCTATATTTATATATCTATCTATATCTATGTATCTATATTTCTAGAAATAGTGTATATATAAGTATTCAATCTATAGGCCATAAACATTTTTAAGGAGGGGTTTAAGGCCCCCCAAAATTTGCTAGGCCATACAATTTATATTTTGGGAGAAATTTATACCCCCTCCAAAACTTTGCTGGGCCAGAAAAATTGATAATGGGGGGTTTATAACCCCCAAAAATTTGTTAGGACATAAAAATTCATGTTGTGTGGATGTTTGAAGGAAATTAGAGTTTCAGGGAGCTGAAGTTTGTTCCTACTGGAAGTGAGGTAAAGCTGTGGGGATAATGAATTTTCAAAGCAGTTAACGGGCCAAACTCAAAGTAGATTCAAATGAAATAATTTTTTTTCTTTAGTGTCAAACTAAATAATTTCCTAATATCCTAGAAGAGCTCTGGGGAAGGGAATTTTGGGGTTGGTTGATCCTATTGATGTTTAGCATCTCTTTTTTTGTTGGTTTTTTTTTTCCCAAGTGGATCAATTTTGCCATCTCAGAATGAGGCATCAGGAGGAAACATACTGATTCTGCTAAATTCAGAATTCACATCTCATCCCTCCCAAAACACTGCTCTGCTAATTTTAAATTAATCCCTAAATTTATTCTCCACAGAAGGGAAACAAGTGGTGAGAACAGACTTGAATTTTTGGCTGAGAATTTGGAGATGCAGCCCTGGGGAGGAGCTGGAAGACGCTGATGGAAGCACCAGAGGTGGCACCTGGGACACCTTGGAGAGGTTCTGCACATTCCCTGCCCCTTTCCCACACAGGCTCAGCCTCTCTCCTTGTCCAAACCCCATCTGGGAAAACAAAGGAAATAAAACCACAGCAGCACAAAGCCTGTCTTGAAATCTGCACGGCGCTGAGGCCATCCCTGGAAATAATCTGAAACAATCCACTGGAAAATTCCTGGGTTTTCAATAAGGTGTTTCAGGCGTTGCTTCAGACCCGGATGTTTGCTAATTCTGTGCAGACAGAAAAACACAAAACCAAAGCAGGGATGAGATTTTCCACAGCTCTTTTTGCTCAGGGAAGGGAATTGCAGATGGAGCATTCACGATGTGCCACAAATCAATATCAGCCTGGCAAGGCTTTGACATGTTTGTACCTTTTATGAAGGAGTAAAGAGGATGGGAAATACATGGAAAAACAATATTCCAGAGCACAGACAGCTCTGTGTGTGATCTGATGGGCAGTGAGGGGTGAACCCCAGCTGGGAACACGCCAAACACGACCTGAAAACGAAGAATTCCGAGCTCAGATCAACCAGCTCCCTGTGGGCTCCCTTTTATTAAAACAAATGATATTCGTGTTTTATGGAGTTCATTTACCCCACAGCTGAGGAGTGAGGTGATTTTTATTGTCTGGCTTGAGAATAGAGTTTTATTTAAGTGTCTGAATAGCCAAACCATGGTGAGGGCACGTAGCAGAGCCTCCCATATCCAGGTTTTTCCGTGGGCACAGCTGGGTGCAGAGTGTGATGACAGGAGAAGGCCAAGGGACCACGGCAATAAATAAATGTGGGGGTTTTTAGGAGGTGTCACTTAGAACATAACCCTTGCTCCGCTGGTTTGCTGTAAAAAATGTGGTTTTCCACAGTTTGAAATCAGCCAGGGTTTTCACGAGGGTTGGGAGGGGTTTTTGGCAAATTGTTGGTGAGGTTTGGCAAGGCTTTGACAAAGAAAAAGCCTGGATGTGGCACTGGGTGCCAGGGTTTAGCTGAGCTGTTGGGGCTGGGCTGGACTCCACGATCCTGAAGGTCTCAGCCAGCCTGGTCATTCTGTGATTCTGAGAAATCTGTGAAAATCAGTGGGTTTGGCCCAGGTCTGGATTTGCACAGAGAGCAAGGGCACACAAAGACAAGGACGTTTTGGCAAGAGCCAAATCCCTGCTCTTTTGGCCCCTGCAAACCCCAGATGGGAGCTGCTGACCCTGAAGAACCTTTTGGGAACGATGGAGAGGAGGGAGCAGATCCTGCTGTGCTTGATGGAGGAAGGCAGGGAAGAAGAGCTGTGGGCAGGGTCTCAAATGCTCCTCAGTGTCCCAAAAACTCTGTGAATAATGTCATTAATCCAGAAAGGATGATTATTTAATTAATTTAGGAAGGATTTCTTCCCTGTGAGGGTGGGGGGGCCCTGGCACAGGGTGCCCAGAGAAGCTGTGGCTGCTCCTGGATCCCTGGAAGTGTCCAAGGCCAGGCTGGAATAACCTGGGATAGTGGAAGGTATCCCTGCCCATGGCAGGGATGGGCTTTAAGGTCCTTCCCAGCCCAAACCATCTGAAATTCTGTTATCCTATAATACAGTGGAAAATGTTGGAAACCTTTGCAAAGTTCGATGGAGCTGCCCCATGCCTGCTTTTCCCTTGGGATTTTAATTCAGGGGATTCTGGGTCTTACAGAACTGCTGTGGTGTTTTAAAGGACAGAGAATTCAGGTGGCTGTGGTGTGTGCTGGGAATTTCCAGCATCCCTCACCTCCCTGTGACATGAGTGATGCACTCATTTAAATAAAACCACAATGGAAAACGTGATTCTTACGGAAAGCAGGATCTGCGTGGATGGCATTAAACCCCTCTGATTTACCCATATTACTTACAGAAAAATGGAGCCTGAAGAGCCCAGGGGAAAATGAAGGTGTGATTTCCTCAGCTGCCACTCCTGGGCTTCTCCTCTATAATTTCAAAAGGCACAAAACCACTTCAGATTCTCCCACAGTTGTCCGTCTTTGTCTGCTGTCGGAGCCGCCTGCGGCTCGTCACGCTCCATCCTCCTGGCTTCCCCGCAATCTTTGGGCTGTTTAGCCCTGGAATAATGTAATCCAATTTTCTTTGTTGCCATAAAGGCCTTAATTACAGCTTCACAGGATATTGTAATCAGAAGACGTCGGGTTTTCTCGTGCGTCAAAGCTCCAGATCCATCAGTGTCCTTGTGCCGTCGGGAGCGCTCCGAAAGCCTGGAGGACACGAGTTGTTGGAACCCTGGCTGCTGGGAATTTCAGATTTCTGTGCTGGCAGGCTCTGACCCCAGGAGAACACTGCACTGACCTGAGGCTGTGGAGAAGCTTCCAGAATGGAATGAGAGAACTGGGATTGTGGGTGTGGAGTTTGGATAGAAGTGTGTGATACCACAGGGTGGGAAACTCAGGGTTTAAGGGTTTAGAATATAGGAATGGATATAGAGCAAGGTGGAGGGTTTGGGGTGGAGGCTGCTCCTTCTTCTTCTCCCTGTTCCTCTCCTTCTCCTTCTCCTTCTCCTTCTCCTTCTCCTTCTCCTTCTCCTTCTCCTTCTCCTTCTCCTTCTCCTTCTCCTTCTCCTTCTCCTTCTCCTTCTCCTTCTCCTTCTCCTTCTCCTTCTCCTTCTCCTTCTCCTTCTCCTTCTCCTTCTCCTTCTCCTCCTCCTCCTCCTCCTCCTCCTCCTCCTCCTTCTCCTCCTTCTCTTCTTCCTTCTCCTCCCTGGGTTTGGGTGGTTTTGTGTCATTGGATAAAAAGTCCCCATTGCAGGACATGGGTGGTTGGTTTTTGGGTTAAATTGGAAATAATTGAGGTGTCATTTCTTAATGGGACAGTTGATCCTTCAAAGGCCTCGTAGAGAGAGACAGAGCTCCATTTCAGTGTGTCAGAGTGAAGTGCTGTGAACTCAGGGTTTGTGGGGCTGTGACAGAGATAAGAGCTGATAAACACCTGAGTCCCAACAGGAAATACCCTCTCACACATTTAATCCTGACTTGGCAGAAAAAAGAAGAATCCACAATGCATTGGATGAATTTATCCAGCACCAGTTTTCCTCCAGCAACACAAACTATTGCCTGGCTTGGAATTTCTGCCTTTCTCTCCAGGTGATGGCTGCAGGAATGTGGTGATCTCTTGTTTGTGCCAGCATTGATAATGTCTCCCACATGGATTTTTCCCATTTGCATTTGCAGGAAATTTTCATTTTGCCCAACCCTGTGTGGTTGGTGACCTTACAGTGAGCAGGGGCTCCCTGGGGTGTGGCAAAAGTCCCCCTGGTCACTCACAGCTTTGCCTTACTAACACTGGGCCTGTGTCTGAAGCAAAAAAAAAAAAAAAAAAAAAGGAAATAACATTTCTGGCTGTTATCCAGGGAAATTTTTATCAGAAATGCATTTTTGTTGCAAAGCTGCTGTTTGCTGGTGTCCTTGCGTGATTCCAAGGCATCCTTGTCTGATTCACCTCCCCAGGAGCAGAGGGGATGGGATGGAGCCAGAGTTTGGAGGCACCTGCAGCCTCTGGCATTTTTGGGATCGGGAAGATTTTCGGCCCCAGAGAACCATGGGATGGTTTGGGTTGGAAGGACCTTAAAGCCCATCCCATTCCACCCCCTTCCATGGGCAGGGACGCTTCCACCACCCCAGGTTGTTCCAGTCTGGCCTGGAGATGGATCCAGTGCCCAATGTTTTCCTTGTGGCAGTGGATTTGTGTAAATTCCCAGCACTTTGTGTCCAGCCTGGCTGAAGACAGGAAGCAGGAATGTGCAGGGAATGCTGTCCTGGGATGTCCTCCTGCTCCACCTGAACATTGCCAAGCTCTGCTGGGGCTGGGCTGGGAGCTCTGGGCTGATTTCTCTGCTGGAAAAGCAAATTAAATCTCTTTTGTTATTGGATAGTTCCCAAAGTTTCTTTCCAATGTGGCTTCCAGAGACAAAGGACCTGAGCTTATTCCACCCATCTGACCCCCAGTTTGCCCAGACTGGCTGAAGGTGGGATTTATCCTCCCATGAAATGTTCCTGTGGGATTTTCCAAAAGGGTTTCCAATGCTGCCCTTTTAAAATAAAAGCCAAGCATAGATTATAGCTCTTTCCCAGGTTTAATCCCTAAATATATTGGGAATTATTTTATTTTCCCAGAAATGCCATTTGCCTGGCGTGTAGATGACCCCGGGGAGCCCTTTTAGGAGTGTCCTTCACAAAGGGAACCCAGCTGGGTGTGAAATGAGCCCTTTTGTCCGTCAGAAATGCGGGATGGGGGTCGGGATCGATACATCCCTGCCTCTGGAGCAGCCCGGCCTCAGACCTGGCAACAATGGGAAAAGAGGTTCAAACGATTCCTGCTGGATGCAGCCAGTGGCAAATAATAATCACCATTTTAGCAGGAGATTAAATTGCTCCTGTTTTAGTGCTTCAGCTGCAGCCCTGAGCCGGGAACGGTGCCCTTGGATGTCGTTCCTCTTATCCTAAAACCTCACAATGAAACTCCAGCTCTCTGCAAATTCCAAACCTTTGGAATCTCTGTGAGCAGAGATGGAGTGATGTTATCCATCCTGGGAGTAACCTGGGCAAAGCAGCCCCTCGTGGCTGGGGGCTGCTCACTGCCCTCAGATCTTTTTGTCATTTCAAATTAATTCATCCACGTTTCTCCAACTCCTCATTCCTCCTTCTGGAGCTGTTGTTCATTTTCCTGCAGCTTCTGCTGCTTGCCAGCAGTTATGGCCAAATGCAGGAAAGGCAAAGCTCTGTCTCCAGCAGGGAAACACCCAGCGTTATTTGCATGTATGCAAATCGAGTGACTTTGCAGAAATTTCAGGAATGGGAATGGTTTTTGGGGCTGGAAAACTCAGTGTCAGTGGGGAAAAAACAGGCTGGGATCTCCTTTGCTCCGTTTGGAAGCCAATCCATAAACAAGCTGCCATAACTGTTTCCTCTGCAAGAAAAAGAAGAGGTGGAATTGTGGTGTTCGTGCTGTTTGTTTTTCCCTGAATGTGGCATTCATTTTCCCATTTTATTGCCTTGCAGATGGAGAGAGTCTCTTTGCACAGAGCGTTCACTCGGTTTCCAGCCACAGTCTCTGTGCCTTCCCAAGTGGAACTGCATGAAATTCCTTCATCAAACATTCCCAGAAAATGTAAAACCTGCTCCATCACTGTTGTTTCTCTACTTGCACCAAGTATTTTCTGAAGGCTGAAAAGCAGCCTGGGAAGTTCTCTGCAGCATTACCAAATTCCATGATTCTGATATTTGGGTTGGATCCTGAAATGCCATCGAGGAGTTGTGCTGGAGCTGCTCCATTTTCTCAGGCAAAAAATTTCATTTAACAGTGAAAATGGGTGAATTTGAAAGGGCTTTTCCCCTCCTGTTTTTTCAGACCAGCAGGAAGATGAGAGCCCGGCCCTCCCCAGAGCTCCAGCCCTTCCCAGAGCTGCATCCCAGCAGTGTCAGGGAACATAAATCCCACTCACAGCCTCATATGGATGTTGCCCCCTCCCTGCTTTATGGTGGATGTAATTTAAACCTTCCCAGGCTGAATATTCCCAGTTAATTCTCATTCCTGCCTTTCCCTCTCATTCCTACTTGTTGGAAATGCATCCCTGCTCCTGGCAGGGATGGCAGCTGTGCCATCCCTGTACCTCAGGGTATCTTCATGAAGGATTTTCCAATTGAATCTTGATTTGGGAGCTGCCAGCTGAGAGCTTTGCATTGAAGAACTCAGCTTTTGGGAAACATTCCCATCAAAGCATCCTGAATTTCCTTGGCTTTGTTTCTCCCACAGGCTCCCAGGGTTGTTTACTCAGATCCTTTTTGCTCTGGTGTCACGACCCTGCCCTTTCCTTCCTCCTTCCGCGCGCTCTGCTCGTCGTTAAATCTCCAGATTATGACACAAAGTCATTTCTGCTCCGTGCCTTGTTCCCTCAACTCCTCTCCTCAGGGATAAGGGATCCATCCAAGCACTGCACATCTCTTAAATAACACTTAGGGTAATGCTTCAAGAGAGCCATAAATGGAATGGCAGCCCCTAGCTCCGGAATGTGCCGAGGGTTCCCGCTCCAATGGGGTGCTCACAGCCACAGCTTCCCAATATTCCACTCCTGGGTGGGGTTTTGTATTTATTTCATGGAATTCCAGGGTTGGAATGGATGTTCCCGCTCCAGTGGGGTGCTCACAGCCACAGCTTCCCAATATTCCACTCCTGGGTGGGGTTTTGTATTTATTTCATGGAATTCCAAGGTTGGAATGGATGTTCCCACTCCCACAGGGTGCTCACAGCCACAGCTTCCCAATATTCCACTCCTGGGTGGGGTTTTGTATTTATTTCATGGAATTCCAGGGTTGGAATGCATGTTCCCACTCCAGTGGGGTGCTCAGAGCCACAGCTTCCCAATATTCCTTTCCTGGGTGGGGTTTTGTATTTATTTCATGGAATTCCAGGGTTGGAATGGATGTTCCCACTCCCACAGGGTGCTCACAGCCACAGCTTCCCAATATTCCTTTCCTGGATTGGTTTTTACTTTATTTCATGGAATTCCAGGGTTTAAAGGGGTATTCCCACCCCAATGGGGTGCTCAAAGCCACAGCTTCCCAATATTTCTATCATGGATTGGTTTTTACACTTTTTTCATGGAATTCCAGGGTTGGAAGGGACATTCCCGCTTCCACAGGACGCTCACAGCCACAGCTTCCCAATATTCCTTTCCTGGATTAGTTTTCACATTTATTTCATGGAATTCCAGGCTTTAAAGGGGTGTTCCCACCCCCAGGGGTGCTCACAGCCACAGCTTCCCAATACTCCTTTCCTGGGTTGGTTTTCACATTTATTGCATGGAATTGCAAGGTTCTGATGGATGTTCCCACCCCGATGAGGTACTTACAGCCACATTCCCAATATTCCTATCCTGATTGGTTTTCACATTTATTTCATGGAATTCCAGGCTTTAAAGGGATGTTCCCATCCCCATGAGGTGCTTACAACCACAGCTTCCCAATATTCCCAATATTCCTTTCCTGGGTGGGTTTCTGTATTTATTTCATGGAATTCCAGGGTTGGAATGGATGTTCCCACCCCCATGGGGTGCTCACAGCCACAGCTTCCCAATATTCCTTTCCTGGGTTGGTTTTTACTTTTATTTCATGGAATTCCATGAAATTTTGGAAAGGCTGGAAGGGACCTCAGGCTGATCTAATTCCAAGGGATTCCTTGGCAGGGGCACCTTCCACTATCCCATGCCCCATCCAGCCTGGCCTTGGACGATCCCAGGGATGCAGATGGGATGTGCAAGGTGGATTTTTTCCCCTCTGAATGGTGGATTGGGCATGGAAGGAGGCAGCCTCTGAAAGATTAATGGAGCTATTGATCCCAGCAGTGCTGTAACAACCCGGCATTGCTCAGACATCTGAGGGCTGCCAGCATTCCCAGAGATAAAAGCTGGAGCAGGAATGTTCATCTGTCTCCGTGACATCGTTCCTTGTGGGTTTGTTTTTTTTTTTTAAATCCCTTTTTATTTTCCCTCCTCTTCTGCCTATGTAAAATAAAGGAAGAGGAGAATAATGAGGGTCAGGTGGCAGGGTTGTTATTTAGGCTGAACCCCCTTGTAGGCTTCCAAATAATTTCCAGAGTTGTTGGGTAATCAAAGGCAGGAATAAAAATGGGAAGATCAAATAAATGACGTGGAGCTAATGAAGCTCCATCCATGTGCCAGCAAATGTCAGGGAAAAAAGGGTTGGACATGCAAATTCCTCTTCATCCTGCTCCCCAGGGAAAAGTTCAGACAGACTGAAGGTCATCTTAGACATTGTGATGTAGGCATAAAGTGGTGCTGGAAGAAAGAATCCCAATGGGAACCTTTCCCTTGTTTGCAGGATTTGTTCCCTATGGAAGACTCAAATCTGAAATGAGCCAGGAGAGAAATGGGGCAGAAATGCCCAGTTCTGAGCTGGGAGGTTCAGAACTGGGAATTTCTGAACTGGGGGGTGCCCTCCTCTGCCAGGGGTGAACTGGTGGGCCTGGCAGCGCCCCAAATATATCAATAAAAATGACATTGTATTGATAAATATGACATTATTTCAATAAATGTGACATTATATCAATAAATATCAGATCAATAAGTATGAAGGAAGGGAGAAATCCTCCTTTTTTCTGGATATCCCAAACCAGGATCTGTGGTATCCTCACACACAGCCCCAAATAATTATACTATTTAATGGGACACTCTCCGAAATACAAGGAGCAATTCAGAGGGATGAATTAGATGACTTAATTCCCTAAAATGTGAGGGTTTGGAATCCTGAATCATCTCCATGTCCTAAGGTATGATTTTCCTACCTCACCCTATCATACTCTGAGTTTTTCTGAGGCCTGCTGTGGTGTTTGGTGTCCAACAGGAGCATTTTCCTGTCCAATTTCCACCTGGAACTCTGGAAATTCACCTGCATTATTCTATTTTCTATTATTATTATTATTATTATTATTATTATTATTATTATTATTATCTACATCAAAACATCTTTGATGAGCACCTTGAGTCACAAATGTATAAAACTTTTAATTCTCTCATTTATACTCGGAGAAGCATTGATGGAATCTGTGTAAGACAGGACTAAAACAAATTAATATCACATTCAATTAAGTGTCTGCACAAGTAATGGTAAATTTCTTGTTGGAAACACATAAAATTCTATGTAGGAGAAGGAAATATGGATTGCAGAGGCATCAAAGTCTATTGAAAAAAAAAGTTGGTGGCCATTGTTTAAGTCTGAGGGGCCTGATGAGATTTGTGAGGATCAGTTCTCCTCCCTCTAACTCCTGCAAGATAATTGGAAGGACAGGGAGGAATTCCTTCAGCTGGAATTGGGAGATGGGGGAAGCTCTTTTCTCTTTGTTCTATTTAAAAACCACATTTTCCCTTCCTGAAGCAGCTCCAGCCTCTTCCCTATGGGAGCATCATCAAATCACGGAATCATCAAGGCTGGAAAAGCCCTCCAAGGTTGAGTCCAACAATTCCCCAGCGCTGCCGAGGCCACCAAGTGCCACCTCCACATTTTAAACTGGCTTTTCAGTCCCTCCAGGGATGGGGATTCCACCCTGGGCCAGGGCTGGGCCGCCCTTTCCATGAAGGAATTTCCCTGATATCCAGCCTGAGCCTCCCCTGGCACAGCCTGAGGCCATTTCCTCCCATCCTGTCCCTGTTCCCTGGGATCAGAGCCCAGTCCCCACCCTCGTTTTCCTGACCTGAAGGACTCTGTTCGTGCTGGGACTCCATGATTTTAGGAGGCCTTTTCCAGCCTTGATGATTCCATCACCCTGTGCTTCATCACTTCCCTGTGCTTCCCATCCTTCCAGAACCATTCCTGCTGCCCGGGGACGGCTCTCCATGGATTTAGCTCCACTGGGGATGAACAACTGGCCAGGTCTGGGGGTTGGAAAAGCCAAACCCATCCCCTTTGGCTCATGGAGAAGGGCTGGAGCCCCGGGGATTTCCTGGGAAGGAATCCTGTCCCCTTTAGCTCATGGAGAAGGGCTGGAGCCCTGGGGAGTTCCTGGGAAGGAATCCTGTCCCCTTTGGCTCACGAAGAAGGGCTGGAGCCCCAGGGACAGCCCAGAAAGAAATCATGTCCCCTTTAGCTCATGGAAAAAAGCTGGAGCTCCAGGGACATCCCAGGAAGGAATCCTGTCCCCTTTAGCTCATGGACCCCAGGGATTTTCTGGGAAGGACTCATATCCCCTTTAGCTCATGGAGAAAAGCTGGAGCTCCATGGATTTCTCAGGAAGGAAGTGTGTCCCCTTTAGCCCATGGAGCTCCATGGATTTCCCAGGAAGGAATCCTGTCCCCTTTAGCCCATGGAGCTCCATGGATTTCCCAGGAAGGAATCGTGTCCCCTTTAGCCCATGGAGCTCCATGGATTTCCCAGGAAGGAATCCTGTCCCCTTTAGCCCATGGAGCTCCACGGATTTCCCAGGAAGGAATCCTGTCCCCTTTAGCCCATGGAGCTCCATGGATTTCCCAGGAAGGAAGTGTGTCCCCTTTAGCCCATGGAGCTCCACGGATTTCCCAGGAAGGAATCCTGTCCCCTTTAGCCCATGGAGCTCCATGGATTTCCCCGGAAGGAAGTGTGTCCCCTTTAGCCCATGGAGCTCCATGGATTTCCCAGGAAGGAAGTGTGTCCCCTTTAGCCCATGGAGCTCCATGGATTTCCCAGGAAGGAAGTGTGTCCCCTTTAGCCCATGGAGCTCCATGGGAAGGAATCCTGTTCCCTTTAGCCCACGGAGCCCCAGGGTTTCCCCGGGAATAAATCCCATTTCACCCAGATTCCTTACCCCCTTAAGCCCCCTCTTGGCTGCTCTCCAAAACACAAACAGACTTCAGGGCTGGGACTGGGGAGCCATTTCAGATGGGTTAGCTCGGATGTTGGGAATTTGGGGCTCCTGAAGCCCCGGGCCTAAAAGGAACATTGTTTTCCCTCTCATTAGTCCTTCTGCTGAACTCCAGCCACAGCCTCCCTGGATTTTCCCACCAGTATCCCTTCATCTGATGGGGCTGAGAAGGAAAACCTGTTGCAAGCATTAAATATTTTCTGATGGCTCATCTGCTTAATTGTGGCTCTGTAGGATCAGATTTCTGGGATACAGAGCAATTCCAAGTGTTTCTCATGTTTCAGCTCGGGCTCTGAGGACGCTGCCAGCTGTGGAGGTGACTGCCTGGGGACACACCAGGGGAGTTTTCCAGGGAAAAGCTTTCCTACCCGTGCTGCCAGCAGGTGATCTCTCCTGGAGGAGGAATATTTATGGAACAGGGATTGTCAGCTGCACTTTGGGAAAAAAGCAGCATCAAGGTCTCTGCAGGAGGGGCGGGGGAGGAGTTTGGTGTCCCTGCCTGGACGGACACGTGCTTTTCCTGCCAGATTTTGGACTTTAACATCGATGTGTGTGAGGCTGAGTGCTCTTTGGCCATTCCCACTGAGCTTGGAGCAAGGACTGTGCTGGCCACGAGGAGCTCTGGGCCTTGGGAAACCCTTCAAACATGGCTGGGAGCAGGTAAAACCCTCTCCAGCATGGAGCCAAATTCCCATTTCGGATCTTTTGGAAGAATCTGCCTCCAGCAGTGGAAATCCAGGTGCAATCCACGGCAGGATCTGCAGCAGGGAACAGCACAGGGATGTGCAGCGCCACAGGTGTGAAGAAAATGTTCTCCAGGTGTGGATTGTCCTCCTGCTCTGTGTTTTGGGAATTCTGTGAGGATAGAGGGTGAAAGATGGAGGATGAAGGGGGGAGGATGGAGAATGGGAGGTGGAGGATGGGAGATGAAGGGTGGAGGATGAAGGCTGAAGATGAAGAGTGGAGGATGGAGGTGGAGGATGAGAATGGAGGATGAAAGGTGGAAGAAAAAGGATGGAGGGTGGAGAATGGAGGATTGAGGGCAAAGGGTGGAGAGTGGAGGATAAAGGATGGAGGATGGAGATTGGGAGATGGAGGGTGAGGATGGGAGATGAAGGATTGAGGATGAAGAGTGGAGGATGGAGGTTGAACAATGGACAGTGGAAGACAAAGGATTGGAGGGTGGAGAAGGGAGGATTGAGGACAAAGGGTGGAGAGTGGAAGGTGGAGGGTGGAGGACAGGAAGTGGAAGGTGGAAAATGAAGGATGAAGGATGGGAAGTGGAAGGTGGAAAATGGAAGATGAAGGATGGGAAGTGGAAGGTGGAAAATGAAGGATGAAGGATGGGAAGTGGAAGGTGGAAAATGGAAGATGAAGGATGGGAAGTGGAAGGTGGAAAATGAAGGATGAAGGATGGGAAGTGGAAGGTGGAAAATGAAGGATGAAGGATGGGAAGTGGAAGGTGGAAAATGAAGGATGAAGGATGGGAAGTGGAAGGTGGAAAATGAAGGATGAAGGATGGGAAGTGGAAGGTGGAAAATGAAGGATGAAGGATGGGAAGTGGAAGGTGGAAAATGGAAGATGAAGGATGGGAAGTGGAAGGTGGAAAATGGAAGATGAAGGATGGGAAGTGGAAGGTGGAAAATGGAAGATGAAGGATGGGAAGTGGAAGGTGGAAAATGGAAGATGAAGGATGGGAAGTGGAAGGTGGAAAATGGAAGATGAAGGATGGGAAGTGGAAGGTGGAAAATGGGAGATTCAGGGTGTAGGGTGAAGGATGGCAAACAAAGGGTCGGGGTTGGAGACCGGAGGGTTGAGGACGAAGGGGGAAGAGGGGAGGATGGAGGGAGGAGGGTGGCAGGTCGAGAAGTGCCCGCCGGGATTTCGGGCTGGATTTTTCCTGCAGTTTTCCAGAGCCATCCTAAGGTGGCGGAGTTGCCGTCTGCGGCGGGCTGCTTTGCGATCCAAGGGGAGGAAAGGTATTCCAGGGAAACGATCATTTGTCTTGCAAAGCAGCCTGAGCTGTACAGGAGAGAGAAAGATCTGAGAGCAAATTAGCGAGTACTAATTACAAATGTGCCAGCGCTGGAATATTCAGGTCATTACAAATTTGTGACTCGCTTTGAATCGCTCTGCGGCAGCGGATGAGCAGATGGCGAGAGATCCTGGCAGCCGGTGTCCCACCCTGCCGGGGAACACGGCGCTGGAATTGTGCCCTGCCCCGGGCCAGGTGCCACCCCAGGGCATTCCCAGCTCCTGTGGGACAAGGATGTGCCACCTCCTCCTTGGCCCCAGCAATGCCGGCTGCAAAATCCATGGCATTAAAGGCTGGAGGGAAGGATGTGGTTCCCCACAGCATCCCTGTGATCCGGGGGCTGGAAGTGGAGTCCGAAGGGATGGAAATGGCAGCTGAGCCGAGTGGGGGTCACTGGTACCTGCCAGGGCACTTCCAGTCCCTTCCCAACCCTCCCGATGTTGCCAGAGCCTGAGGGATGCCTGAATCTGGGAACATTTTGTGTCCTCAAGGGAAAATGAGGTGGAATCGCTTATGTTGCGCTGTTGTTATCACTGGAATTTTAACTTCAAATAATTGTAAATTCTACCTAACGTAGCTGGAGCCATTTCCATTAATTTTCTGCATTTCTGTGCTTGTAACATTTAGGATAAAAATTAATCCAGTGGGAGATTATCCTTGGCACTTCAGTGGAGCTTTGATGGATGGGCATGGGAGGTGACCTGGTTTTGGAGGAGGGCAGAGTCTCACCAGGACATGGAGAAGATCTTCAGCTGCTCCTCCTGGTTTGTGCAGCCCATGAAAGGGAACACTGTCTGGACATGCCTGGCTCACCCCTTGGAGTGGGAAGTTAGGCAAGACCAAAGCTGCTCCTAAGGAAAATTTTACCCCATAAGGAGCAGAACCGAGGAATAACTCTGAGTAATGATTCCTCCTCTCCACTCTCTGGGAAGCAACACGGATGCATCCATTGCTGCTGCAGCAACTCCAGTTTCCCCCTTCTGGAAAACTTGGTCCTAATCCTTGAAGCCCACCTGGAGAAATCCCGAGGAGGCAAGCACAGATTTCCAAATGAAATGCAAAATGACAAATCCCTCTGGAAGCTGTGCTCCTTGGAAGATACCACCAACTGCTCCTGGGGCTGTGAGAATGCTGCCAGGACAAAGAGTCCCAGGATTTTAGGAAGTGGGGAGAACTCCAGGAGGCAGAGGGCAGGGATTCCATCCTCTCCATGGGTGTATCCCACCCAGCTCCCAGCACTGGCAGGAGGAAAGCCAGCCTGGCTTTGCAGGCTGTGGCACGACGGGAATTTTCTCCACGTGTAACAACTGCAAGACAAAATGAATTAAATAATTTGGGGCCGTGTCTTATCTGCTGTGACGATTTGCTGTGCTCAATAAGCCGTGAAATTCCTCATTTCTCAGCAGGGATGCAGTGGCTGCCTGGAAAACACCCATGGCATGGGGAAACAGGGAGAGGCGAGCCTGGATTCTCAGGATGGAGAGGAAAACGTGGATTTGGTCCTCGGGTGGTTCTGAGCTGCTCCAGGGCCTTCCTGCATCACAAATATCTGGTCCCACATGAAGGAAGGAAGGCTGGGCAGTGATCCCTGTCCTGCTCCCACTGAGAGTACAAATTCCCTGGAAAAAGGGCACTGGGCAATTGTTTATGGATTTAGCTGTGGTTACTTGCCCATGGTGGGTGCTGCAGCAGCAGCAGTGGGAGCACAGGGTAATCTGTGGGATATCCCCATCTCCAGGGTCCTTGGGTCCTGCTGTGCTCATGCAGAGAGCCAGAACCACCCAAATATCCCAAATTCCAGCTTTGTGCTGCTCCTGATCTCCCCTGCCCTGGTATAACCTCTCCTCCTCATTTCATTAGAGGTGCCCTCTGGAGAACACATCCAAATCCTTCCCGTGGAGGCAGCTGAGGTGCAAACACCCAAAAAACCTGGAGCAGGAGGGATGGGGCATCCCAGCCCTGATCCCTCCTCAAAACCTGGAGCAGGAGGGATGGGGCATCCCGGCCCTGATCCCTCATCAAAGCCTGGAGCAGGAGGGATGGGGCATCCCGGCTCTGATCCCTCCTCAAAACAAAACCTGGAGCAGGAGGGATGGGGCATCCCAGCTCTGATCCCTCCTCAAAACAAAACCTGGAGCAGGAGGGATGGGGCATCCCGGCCCTGATCCCTCCTCAAAACAAAACCTGGAGCAGGAGGGATGGGGCATCCCGGCCCTGATCCCTCATCAAAGCCTGGAGCAGGAGGGATGGGGCATCCCGGCTCTGATCCCTCCTCAAAACAAAACCTGGAGCAGGAGGGATGGGGCATCCCAGCCCTGATCCCTCCTGAAATACCTGGAGCAGGAGGGATGGGGCATCCCAGCCCTGATCCCTCCTCAAAACCTGGAGCAGGAGGGATGGGGCATCCCAGCCCTGATCCCTCCTGAAATACCTGGAGCAGGAGGGATGGGACTTCCCAGCTCTGATCCCTCCTCAAAACAAAACCTGG
Organism: Haemorhous mexicanus; assembly: GCF_027477595.1. Classification (NCBI taxonomy): domain Eukaryota; kingdom Metazoa; phylum Chordata; class Aves; order Passeriformes; family Fringillidae; genus Haemorhous; species Haemorhous mexicanus. The sequence continues at coordinate 1,830,515 of NC_082348.1, read as the reverse complement.
AGCAGGAGGGATGGGGCATCCCAGTCCTGATCCCTCCTGAAATACCTGGAGCAGGAGGGATGGGGCATCCCGGCCCTGATCCCTCCTCAAAACCTGGAGCAGGAGGGATGGGGCATCCCAGTCCTGATCCCTCCTCAAAACAAAACCTGGAGCAGGAGGGATGCGGCATCCCAGCCCTGATCCCTCCTGAAATACCTGGAGCAGGAGGGATGGGACTTCCCAGCTCTGATCCCTCCTCAAAACAAAACCTGGAGCAGGAGGGATGGGGCATCCCAGTCCTGATCCCTCCTGAAATACCTGGAGCAGGAGGGATGGGGCATCCCGGCCCTGATCCCTCCTCAAAACCTGGAGCAGGAGGGATGGGGCATCCCGGCCCTGATCCCTCCTGAAATACCTGGAGCAGGAGGGATGGGGCATCCCGGCCCTGATCCCTCATCAAAGCCTGGAGCAGGAGGGATGGGGCATCCCGGCCCTGATCCCTCCTCAAAACAAAACCTGGAGCAGGAGGGATGGGGCATCCCGGCCCTGATCCCTCCTCATTATGCACTTCCAGTGGCTTTGGAGCAATCAGCCGTCCCATTCTCAAGGACATTGACGGATTAGCCTCATCAGTCCCCTGCTGTGGCCGCCAACTTTGCCCATATTAATCAGAAAAAACAGCTCCCTGATTGCCATTTAAATCGCACAAGAGATATATTTGTCTTGGGGTGGTCCCTGACTTTTCAGCGGCCTGGGAGGGGCTCTGCAGCGGCGCTCCCCGAGGGGCTGGAAAAGCAGGAATGAAATGTTTTGCTCCATCCCGATGGTCTCCTGCCGGAGTTTGAAAATGCAGCAGCTCCTCGAGGTTGTCCTGGGGAGATTTTGCTGGTGATACCGAACATAAACACTCCTCGCTGTGGTGCGGGCCTGCTTCAGGCTCTCCACGGCCTCCTGCTTCAGCTGAGGGTGCTGGGCCTCATTTTTCCCTCTGAGGGGGCAAGGAAAGGCTCGGCTTTCTGTGGCTGAAATGACCCCTGAGGTATTAGAAAGGCTTTTCATTCCCAGCCCCACCAGCGAAGAAGAAGTCGAGGTTCCTGGGCTCTGCTTTTATTTATTATTGTTTATTTTCTCTTGCCTGTTCCATTCTGTCTCTGCCCTACTGAGCTCTGTCTGGCAGGTCGGGCTGTGGCACAGTCCCTGCCCTTGGGCTGCTGTTGGATTTTTGTACTCAGAACTACCTGTGCTTTATTTATAGTAAATTCCCAATACCTGTCACCTGGGCAGGGGGATGTGTTTCCATCCTCTCCTGGGGTCCTTTGTCCACCCACAGCCAGGAATTCCTTCCCAGTATCCCATCTAAAGCAGATGAAGCCATTCCCTGGGTCCTGTCCCTCCATCCTTGTCCCCAGTCCCTCTCCAGCTCTCCTGGAGCCCCTTCAGGCCTTGCCAGGGGCTCTGAGCCTGATGTGAGAAGTCCAGGATTATTCCTGGAGCATCCCTTGAGGAAAGGCTGCACAGAGGAAGAGAAGGGGGAACAGAGTTCCAGGGTGAACCCATCCCAAACCACCTGTGAGGTTTTACAAACCCCAACCATCTCCCAGCAGGATTCCTGTATCCCCATTCACCCTGAGGATGTCAGGCAGGGGGATTTTGCTTTTCCAGGGTGTTTTCACAGCCTCCCAGCCTATTTAAAGCCTGCAAAGCTAAAAAAAGCCCTGTTACTCTCCCGCACATGGTGTGTGTGTGTGTCACCTCCTGCCAAGCAGGGCCTGTGCTCCCCTCAGGCGAGGCTGGGAGAGGAATTACAGCCCAGATCCAGGGATGTGTCCTTGGAAAGGGCTCATTTGGGGAAGTGGTGCCTAGTGCAGGCTGCCCCAGAGCAGAGGCTGGGCAGAGTCCCAGAATAAAGCAGGGATTGATTCCAGGATCTCCTCCATGGATCCACCTTGGGCAGCACCAGAGCCCAGCCAGGGCTGCCCCCAGGATGACCCAAAATGGCCCCAAAATGCACGAGCGCTCCCGGGGTCTCTCCCTGGGATCAGCTCTGCTCCATTTGCACCTTGCAGTTCATTGTCCCAGCCCAGCTTTAGCCCAGGCACTCCCACCCTGCTCGTTTTTCTCTCTCCAGCCCACGGGGTTTGGGCTCCTGGGCTGAGATTGGGATCATTTGTCCTTGGTGCCCAGCTGGAGCAGGAATTGTTTTGTCTCCCTGCTCTGTACACAGAGCTCAGCAGCGCTGAGTGTGAAGCTCAGAGCTGCACACTGAAGCAGCACAGAGCCTGGAACACAGAAAAGCTGAACCTGAGTTATCAGAACGCACCTCCAGGAGCCCAGCTTTAATTACTGCGCCAGGTGACGAGCTGCTCTTGCTCGGCGTTAATGGCTCTGCCAGCTCAGCCTTTCCCACCTTTTTTCCCAGATGTTTATTCCAGCTGTTTGTCCTGCCCCCAGAGCTGCTTTGCACCAGCCAAGGAGCTGCCCCGTGCCAATTAACTCGTGTGTAATTAGGAATCCTTTAGGAGGTCCATGGGGTGTTCCAAGCTCCTGTGATCCCCCTCATTCCCACTGCTCTCCCACGAGGCTGGGAATCCCGGTTTCAGCCCTTCAGGAATTTATTTTCCCTCCTTTCTCACTGATATTTGCTTTCTTTATCAGGTGCTGATCTGCTCTCGTCTCGTTCAGGCACTGACCTTGCAGCCTCCCATCCTTTCCAGGAGATTACAACCTGATTCCTTTCCAAGATCTCCCTCGGAATGCTCAAATTATGCATTAGAGCCAGACAGAGCAGCAGAACATTTATTTTCAGAGAGAAAAGAAAGCCCTCAGCAGACCGTGGAGTGATGTGAGAGGAGAGGAAAGATCTGTTTCCATGGAATTTTCTTTCTTTTGCATAAAATTTGACAGGAAGCTGCAATTGATTTTCATTTTCTTGGACAAATAATCGTAAATCATAAAATGGTTGAAAGAGACCTTTAAATGCCATCGAATTCCAATCCCTGCATGGGGATCCCTGCCATTACCCCAGGTTGCTCCAAATTCTGTCCTTGGACATTTCCAGGGATGGGACAGCCACAACTTCTCTGGGAGTTCCATTCCAGGGCCTCCCCAGCCTCACTGCAGAATCTCCTCCCTTAAATCCAGCTCAAATCCAGCAAAATCCTTCCTTTTAGAAACATTCCCCTGGTCCTCTCACAGCAGCCCTGTCACAAAGTTTGTCCCCATTTTCCTCATCCCTCCCCTTCCAGAATTGTCTCCTTATCCTCCTGGGAATTTTTAAATGTGGTGATTTAGGGAATTTTGTCACAATTTAAGGGATTTTCCTTTTTCGCTTTGTAGAATGATGTAAAGTTATATCAAGGATTGGGATGTCCACCTTCCCCTGGGGGGGATTTCTGCACATTTGGCTCTGGCCAAGAATTCCCAGCCTCAGATTCCATCCTCTTTATCCCAAATTTCTCCTGCCGGACACAACCAGCCTGTGACAACCCCTCTGCTTTCCCCAGAAATTCTGTTTAAAACTCCTCTGTGGGCCCTGCTTGCTTTAGGAAATGCTCCCCCCGTGCCTGCCAGACAAAAAGCAGAGATAAGGAATGGATTGAGCCGAGCAGAAAGTTAAAATTCATTCAAATTTTAGTGCAGAAAATTGAAGAATTATGGATTTTCCCCCTGTTTTCTGGGGGAGAGCCAGGGGTGCCAAGCCTGCAGTGCTCCCTGGAGATTCCAGGGTGATGGATGCGCTGCAGGAGGGGATGGTGGAGCTCCCGGGGCAGCTGGAATTGCTGAGGGAGGCAGAGGGAGCCCAGGGAATGCGTGAAGCTGTGCTAGGTGGGGAGGCTGCAGTCCCAGCACGGTGGGAATTCCTGCAGATCCCACAGCAGCCAAACCCCGCCGTGGGCAAGTGAAAGGAACCACGGAGAATCCAGGGAAAAGTGGGATCCCGAAAGACTGAGGGGCTCAAGAAGAAAATTCCTGGGGAATTTTCCCCAGGAGTGACCTCCAGCGTGGATTTAGAATCATGGAATATTTTGGGTTGGAAGGGACCATACAAAGTCACCTCATCCCCCCCTACCTGGGGGACAAAGTCACCTCATCCCCCCCAATTTTAAAAATCATTTTATATTTGCTACAGATGATTCCAAGGACACCGAAATAAATGGGGCTGTTTGCTTCTTTTCTTTTTTTTTTTTTTTTTTTTTTTTTTGGAGGATTAAAATATTCCCCAGTGCCCACACCTTTTAATAACCTGACTGAAAGGAAAACAGGGATTCTAAAAACGCTGGAATTGAGTGCTTAATGGGTTTGTGTGAGCACAGTTATTATTGTCCTTGGAAAATAACGCTGAGGATGTGAAAAGCTTGGGATCATCACAGAGCACCACCCTGCCCACACATCTTCAGAGCTGATTTTGTTTCACCAGGAAAACATTCCGCCTTCTCTCGACTGGATTTTTCCCAAGATGGAGAACTGACCACTGGATTTTAAAGGAGAAAATGGGCTGGAAAATACTGTCAGGGCTGTTGGGGGCTCTGTGTGTGCATCCTGAGAGGAATTCAGGATTTCAGCTTTGTGGGAAGTTATTTCGGGCCATATTCTGTCATATTTATATTTACATTTATATTTATATTTACAAATTTTATATTTACATTTCTGCCCAGAGAAGCTGTGGCTGCCCCATCCCTGGAAGTATCCAAGGCCAAGCTGGATGGGGTTTGGAGCAACATGGGATAGTGGAAGTGCCCCTGGAGGGACTGGAGTTAAATGAGCTTTAAGATCCTTTCCAAGCCAAACCATTCCACGATTCTGTGGCTCCATGACTGTTCCATTGAGGCACGTTGGAATTAGTCACAAACACACCTCCAAAACAATTAAATCCAAGGTCAAGGCTACATTGGAAGACATCAGAAAGGCAAGGAAATGTTTGAAGGAGCTATAATAAATTAAATCTGATCAGAACCACTTGCTGTTGATCTCTGTTCCGCTTGTTCCTGAGCCACTCCTCTAATTTAATTAGAGCTTTTAACAACGACACAAAAATAAGGATGATTTTCCAAGAGCTCTTTTGGCTTGCCGGGTACCATTTCCAGCTGTTCACTTTTCCCTGGAGATGCTCTGAAGAGGAATTCACCTCTCTGGATGAACGAGGGAAGAACCAGATCTCCTTCAGCAATGCCGGGATGGAAAGTCATTCCCATTCCTCACCTGGAATTTGGGGGTTTTTTGGACACACAGCCCTGCAGGATTCCCAGTGATGCTCCCACTGCTGTCGGGACCTGGATAAAACAATTTTTCCAGCAGCAGCTCCTCATTAGGAGTCCGGAGCAGCTCCAGCGCCTCCCCTGCCCTTGCAAACTGTTATGCAAATAACTCTTGCTGACAGCACAAATACATTCATTTGGGTGTCGCACTAATTGATTTTCGCTCATTAGGAGTGCTTTCGCCCTAATTTGATAAGGAAGTGTGAAACTCTTTCTCCCGGCAGCAGGTTTGGTGTTCGTGGAGGTATTAAGGAGGTGTTAATTAGCCCCGGCTCTCCTGTCGCGTTGATGGTTTGGGGAGCCGTCCCGGCGCCTGTTGCTCGTCGGGCTCTGGCTAATTAAGTTAATTGCGTGGCATGTGGCACTATGGATGTGTGGCACAGGCAGCGGCGTGGCTGCTGTCCCGGTCTGAGGTGGATTTGGGAAGTTTGAAGCACAAAATTTGGTGGGATCCATCCCTGAGCACCCTTGGAGCAAGGTCGCCTTCCTTTGATCATCCCACTGGAATCTCCCTTCCCTGAAACTCATCCAACATCCAATTCCTCAGGTTAAGGAGAGACTTTCCTCTGCATCCATCTCCTGAATCAGGAGCAGCAGCATGGCTTCTGTCCCTGTTTGAGGTGGATTTGGGAAGTTTGAAGCACAAAATTTGGTGCGATCCATCCCTGAGCACCCTCGGAGCGAGGTCTCATTCCTTCTATCATCCCACTGGAATCTCCCTTCCCTGAAACTCATCCAACATCCAATTCCTCAGGTTAAGGAGAGACTTTCCTGTGCGTTTATCTCATGAATCAGAAGCAGTGGTGTGGATTCTGTCCCTGTTTGAGGTGGATTTGGGAAGCTGGAAGTTGTTGGGATCCATCCCTGAGTGCCCTTGGAACGAGGTCTCCTTCCTTCTATCATCCCACTGGAATCTCCCTTCCCTGAAACTCATCCAACATTCCATTCCTCAGGTTAAGGAGAAACTTTCCTCTGTATTTATCTTTGTATACATCTCCTGAATCAAAAGAAGTGGTATGGATTCTGTCCCTGTTTGAGGTGGATTTGGGAAGCTGGAAGTTGCAGGGATCCATCCCTGAGTGCCCTTGGAGCAAGGTCTCCTCCCTTAGATTGTCCCACTGGAATCTCCCTTCCCTGAAACTAATCCAACATTTGATTCCTCAGGTTAAGGAGAGACTTTCCTGTGCGTTTATCTCCTGAATCAGAAGCTGTGGTGTGGATTCTGTCCCTGTTTGAGGTGGATTTGGGAAGCTGGAAGTTGTTGGGATCCATCCCTGAGTGCCCTTGGAGCGAGGTCTCTTTCCTTCTATCGTCCCACTGGAATCTCCCTTCCCCGGAACTCATCCAACATTCCATTCCTAAAGCGAAGGAGAGACTTTCCTCTATATTTATTTCCCATTATTTTGGTGCTGAGGGTCCAAGATCCTGGGAAAAACAGGATTGGATTTGATGGATCCATTGTTTGCACACACAGAACACACCCCGTGCTTTGGGAAACCACGAGAGGTCCCAAAATTCCTCCTTTTTTTGCCACTGGAATGGCAAAACAGCTGCCCGGTGTCTCCAGGGTGGGTTGTCCCAAGTGTTCCTAGGGATTTTCTGGATGCAGAGCTGTGTGGAGGCTGGAATGTCTGTTTTACTGTAAATCTGGACGTTTCAAAAGCTGTTTTTATTGCACTTGAACTCCAGCCAAATATTTTCAGCCTGACACGAGCAGCGACATTCTTTAAAACAAGAGTTTCAAAAGCATTGTTTTCCTTCCAAAAGACAGAGCTTCCCCCCAAAAATTTATTTATTTTATTTTTTATCCTTAGCAAATGCCATGAACATTTTTTTTTTTTATGGAAAAACTATTACCATATGTGAGGAAAAAAAATGGAAGAATTAAAAATGTGGCATCCTTTTGGGCATTTGTGGCAGAGTTTTTTTCAATATAAACCATGGAAAAAAGCCATGGATGTGGTTTGGTGGCACTTGGATGGTGCAGGAAGGCACACAGGGACATCTTGGGCTCTCATGAATCCAAATGAATCCCAATTTTTAAGGAAGGTCCTACAAAAAAAAATCCTGCTGTGGCTGAGAACAAAGATTGCTCCCAGATGGAGACAGGAGCAGTGGTGGGACAGGGACTAATCAAGGGAAAAAATTGGGAAAAAAATGCAAAATCTCCATGAAGCTGGGGAAAAGTTGATTGAGCTTTTGGCCAGACATCAGGCTGAGGACAAAACACAGATTTTTTTGTGCCATTTAAAACCCTAAATTTCTCGTCTAGGTGTTCCTTTGTCAGCTGGTTTGTTGTTTTTTTTTTAATTCTGCTGAACTTTATATTTAGGTACAAAAAAGAATGGAGGGATCCTTCCTGGCAAAATCCCTCATCCCAGCCTGTGGAGTGATCCATGCTGGGCCATAAATCCACGTTGCAGGCTCATGTTGGAGCTAACCAGGTGTGACAGCTCCTGCAGCCCAGCCTTCTCCCTGAAATCCTGAATTTGGGATTTTTTTCCTCCAAGCAGTTTTTGTTCCAGGGGGTTTGCAGGGTCTGCAGGCGTGGATGGGCCGAGGGTCTGATCTCAGAGGGTCTGGGCTGAGTTTTTACGGCTGATCCCTCACGGGTGAGGCTCTGGCTCATGGAAAACCCAAATCTCGCTGATTGCGCTCCAGGAGGCCGAGTCAGGGGTGGGTCACGGCCTTGCACGGCGTGAGGGATGGAATCGTCATGGAATTGTCATGGAATCATCATGGAATCGTCATGGAATCGTCATGGAATCGTCATGGAATTGTCATGGAATCGTCATGGAATCGTCATGGAATTGTCATGGAATCGTCATGGAATTGTCATGGAATCGTCATGGAATCATCATGGAATCGTCATGGAATTGTCATGGAATCGTCATGGAATCGTCATGGAAATGTCATGGAATCGGTATGGAATCGTCATGGAGCTGTCATGGAATTGTCATGGAATCGTCATGGAATTGTCATGGAAATGTCATGGAATCGGTATGGAATTGTCATGGAGCTGTCATGGAATTGTCATGGAATTGTCATGGAATCGTCATGGAATCGTCATGGAGCTGTCATGGAGTTGTCATGGAATCATCATGGAGCTGTCATGGAATTGTCATGGAATCGGTATAGAATGGGTATGGAGTTGTCATGGAATTGTCATGGAATTGTCATGGAGTCGTCATGGAATTTTCATGGAGTCATCATGGAATTGTCATGGAATCATCATGGAGTCATCATGGAGCTTTAATGGAATCATCATGGAATTGTCATGGAATCGTCATGGAGTCGTCATGGAATTTTCATGGAGTCTTCATGGAGCTATCATGAAATCGTCATGGAATTGTCATGGAATCATCATGGAGTCGTCATGGAATCCTTATGGAGCTGTAATGGAATTGAATCCTTATGGAATCATCATGGAGTCATCATGGAGTTGTCATGAAATCATCATGGAATTGTCATGGAATCATCGTGGAGTCATCATGGAATCATCATGGAGTCATCATGGAATCATCATGGAATCCTTATGGAGCTGTAATGGAATTGAATCCTTATGGAATTGTCACGGAATCATCGTGGAGCTGTTATGGAATCATCATGGAATCGTCATGGAATTGTCATCATGGAATCGTCATGGAATCATCATGGAATCGTCATGGAATTGTCATCATGGAATCGTCATGGAATCATCATGGAATCGTCATGGAATTGTCATCATGGAATCGTCATGGAATCATCATGGAGCTGTTGTGGAATTGTCATAGAATTGTCATGGAATTCTCATGGATCGTCATGGAATCAGGGAGTGGTTTGGGTGGAAGGGACATGAACGATCTCTCAGCTCATGGGCAGGGACACCTTCCACCACCCCAGGGTGCTCCAAGGATCCCAGGGTTACTCCAAGCCCCGTCCAGCCTGGCCTTGGGCGCTTCCAGGGATCCAGGAGCAGCCACAGCCTCTCTGGAAAAGCTGAGCTTTGCTTTCTCTGGGGCTCAGCCTCGATTTTCCAGCTTAGAAATGTCTTTTCCAGGACCCAGCAATGATAAATAAATATTTACCACCAGCAACAGCTCCTTCAGTCCTGTTTTTTACCAGACTCCAAAAACCAGGAGGTTTTAAATCAAATTTCCTGTAAATGACCTCATTTTATCTGAAATTATTGGAATGAATCATGGTTCTGTTTGGGTTTGAAGAGATGTTTAAAGGTCTGAAATATTTAAATTCACCCTTGCCGTGGTGGGAGCACCTTCCCCTCTCCCAGGCTGCTCCAAGCCCCATCCAACCTGACCATGAATATTTGCACTTCCAGGGATCCAAATCCATTTAAAAAACTTCATTTTCAGCCCAGATTTAATAAAATCTCCATCTTCAGCAGGAGGAGCCTGCCCAGAACACAGCCCTGCAGCCTGAGCTTGGGCTCACAAACTCTGGCTCAGCCCTGCTGCACAACAACCACAAAGGGAGAAATTCAGGGGTTTTTTTGTGCTGTAAAGCGCTGGAATGTTTAAAATCTTTGTCAGTCAATATTTTGGGCAGCCTTTTCCAAGAGAATGTGCAGAACACAGGCCATGGCTCAGAACCCAAGTGTTGCTTTCAGGGCTGAATTCTTCTTCCAGTTGCTGTGGCTGTGACAGGAGAGTTTGGCACTGGAAGCCTCTGGCACGTTTTTGGGGGAAATCCACCCTTTTTGGTGTTTAACCTCCCCAGTCACGACAGGGATGATCCAAGCCAAGGGTGCCTGATCTGAGCTCACCCCAAAAATGAGAATAATCCCTTAACAAGAGCAAAGCCTTCACTAGAGAGAGAGAGAGAGAAAATTGTAAATTTATCATCCCTCCATGGAGTGAAATTGGGGTTTTCTCTGACCCCAAAGAGCTTAACCCCATGAGAGCTTAAACCCTGTATTTTTTCCAGACTGGATATTCCTCCTATTTCTGCAGTGCTGATCCCAAGGCTTGGAAAGCCCCCAGCCATCCTTGCCCCACTTTCCCCTCAGAATATTTGTCCCAGAGAATATTCCATCAACACATTGATCTTAAATCTTATTACGAGGTGCAGCAGGGCCAGCCACGTCTCAGAAATTAATTTTCACCTTCCCCTCGCTTGATTTTTTTTTTTAATTCCTTTTTCTGCATCAGATTAAATCTAAAAATAAACGCTGTGTAAATACCTCTCTGTACCCACATGTGTTTTTCTGTGTTTGAACTGAAACAAAGTGAAAGCCTGAGTTCAATGTGTTTCCCAAGATAATTCCATCTGGGACAAGAGGCTGCTGGTGCCTTTCCCCCTGAAGGTGGATTTAGCTGCCGTGAGGGTGAAATCCTCTTTTCTCCACAGCCTGAGGAGAGGTTGCACTGGTGGAATTTGGAGCACAGAGTTCTGCTCCAGGGAGGAGATGCCCTAAATCCCAGAGAATTCAATCCTGTGACATAAATACACCCCGGTGCATCATTGTCCCAAAAAACCTCCTGGCCCAGCTCAAGAAATTCATTTAATCTTAACTTTTCAGGGCGTGAGCACGGAGCAGATGGAACAGATCTGCCCTGGTTTTGTGGCTGATGCCAAAAAGGTGATAAAAATTCACTCTGTGCTCTGCCATCAGAGAGCCCTGACCCAGGGCAAGAGGCTCCGGTGTCCTCATCATTCCAGGACAGGCTGGACTGGGAATGGCCCTGGGAATTTGGGATGTGCCAGGGGGAAATTCAGCTCCTTTCCCTTTGGAATGCAGAGGGGAAGAGCCAAGGCTGAGCCTCCCAGTGCCTGAATTTCCTGAAGACATCAACACCTCTTAAACAACTCGGGGTGGGATCCTCTCCTCTCCCAGGGCTGGGATACTCCCTCTTTTTTTTTATTTGCTATCTGTGTTTTTAACTACTTCTTTCATCAGAACTCAGGCATCCCTTCCTAAGCACTTTACTCCAGTGGCTTTTCCAGCTAAAAATCCCACTGACCTGAGCTTTAAGACATTAAATTGGGACAGGACGATCCCCTGGATCCAATCTCTTCCTGCTGCACCCCTGAGTCCTCCCAGTCAGGAAGAACAACCTTCATGCACAGCCACAGTCACCAACCCACCAAAAGATCCCCATGGAAGGGAAAACCCCTCTTTAGGTCTTCCCTTCCCTTCCCTTCCCTTCCCTTCCCTTCCCTTCCCTTCCCTTCCCTTCCCTTCCCTTCCCTTCCCTTCCCTTCCCTTCCCTTCCCTTCCCTTCCCTTCCCTTCCCTTCCCTTCCCTTCCCTTCCCTTCCCTTCCCTTCCCTTCCCTTCCCTTCCCTTCCCTTCCCTTCCCTTCCCTTCCCTTCCCTTCCCTTCCCTTCCCTTCCCTTCCCTTCCCTTCCCTTCCCTTCCCTTCCCTTCCCTTCCCTTCCCTTCCCTTCCCTTCCCTTCCCTTCCCTTCCCTTCCCTTCCCTTCCCTTCCCTTCCCAAACCTTCCCTTCCCTTCCCTTCCCTTCCCAAACCTTCCCTTCCCTTCCCTTCCCAAACCTTCCCTTCCCTTCCCTTCCCTTCCCTTCCCTTCCCTTCCCTTCCCTTCCCTTCCCTTCCCTTCCCTTCCCTTCCCTTCCCTTCCCTTCCCTTCCCTTCCCTTCCCTTCCCTTCCCTTCCCTTCCCTTCCCTTCCCTTCCCTTCCCTTCCCTTCCCTTCCCTTCCCTTCCCTTCCCTTCCCTTCCCTTCCCTTCCCTTCCCTTCCCTTCCCTTCCCTTCCCTTCCCTTCCCTTCCCTTCCCTTCCCTTCCCAAACCTTCCCTTCCCAAACCTTCCCTTCCCAAACCTTCCCTTCCCAAACCTTCCCTTCCCAAACCTTCCCTTCCCTTCCCAAACCTTCCCTTCCCTTCCCTTCCCTTCCCAAACCTTCCCTTCCCTTCCCTTCCCAAACCTTCCCTTCCCTTCCCAAACCTTCCCTTCCCTTCCCTTCCCTTCCCAAACCTTCCCTTCCCTTCCCTTCCCTTCCCTTCCCTTCCCAAACCTTCCCTTCCCTTCCCTTCCCTTCCCTTCCCAAACCTTCCCTTCCCTTCCCTTCCCTTCCCTTCCCTTCCCTTCCCTTCCCTTCCCTTCCCTTCCCTTCCCTTCCCTTCCCTTCCCTTCCCTTCCCTTCCCTTCCCTTCCCTTCCCTTCCCTTCCCTTCCCTTCCCTTCCCTTCCCTTCCCTTCCCTTCCCTTCCCTTCCCTTCCCTTCCCAAACCTTCCCTTCCCTTCCCTTCCCTTCCCTTCCCTTCCCTTCCCTTCCCTTCCCTTCCCTTCCCTTCCCTTCCCTTCCCTTCCCTTCCCTTCCCTTCCCTTCCCTTCCCTTCCCTTCCCTTCCCTTCCCTTCCCTTCCCTTCCCTTCCCTTCCCTTCCCTTCCCTTCCCTTCCCTTCCCTTCCCTTCCCTTCCCTTCCCTTCCCTTCCCTTCCCTTCCCTTCCCTTCCCTTCCCTTCCCTTCCCTTCCCTTCCCTTCCCTTCCCTTCCCTTCCCTTCCCTTCCCTTCCCTTCCCTTCCCTTCCCTTCCCTTCCCTTCCCTTCCCTTCCCTTCCCTTCCCTTCCCTTCCCTTCCCTTCCCTTCCCTTCCCTTCCCTTCCCTTCCCTTCCCTTCCCTTCCCTTCCCTTCCCTTCCCTTCCCTTCCCTTCCCTTCCCTTCCCTTCCCTTCCCCCAAATCCACCATGGAGATGGAAAACAGAGATGGAAAATAGAGGTGAAATTGGGAAACATTCCCAAGATGCAGGGAAGAAGGACAAATGTGGTGTTTGGTGCTTTGGAAAGATTCATCCTTTTGAGTGGAACAGCCCTAAAAACAGCCCCTGCCTGTGGGGTGTTCCCTTAAACCCACTGTGACCTCAAGGACATCGGGAATTCACGGCCATCAGGAATTGTACATCGCTACTTTGGTGACATAAATCTTGGGAAATGGGCATCTCATTCCACAGCCAAAAAGAAGAAAATAAAGGACTCAGGAGAGAGGCAAGCATTAAAAAAATTATCATCAAACCCCTGAATGCTGGCCCTGTCCATCCCCGTCTCCGTGTTTCCCTTTGGAAGGGGCTGGGGATGATAAAAACACGATGAAAACCATGGATTAGAACGTGATAAAATCTCTGGGCGACCTATTCCAAATGACAAGGTTAATGCTCTCCCTATCCATCACCATCCATCCCCCAGCTGCAGGAGGGATTTGTGCATCCATCACCAGGGAGGCAAAGGCTGCTCCCCCAGCTGGGTCTCATCTCGAGCAGGGGGCCCTGGCTCATTCCTGCCCCCCATCCCTGCATCCCTTCCCTAAATAATGCATCTCTGGGGATTTCAAAGCTCTGGAAATTCTGGGTTTTCCCTCTGGAGCCTGGTGTGGGCTGTTCCTTTGGCAAGCTGTGCATGGACAGGACTTGGAGAGTCCTGGGCTGGGGGATAAATAGGAAATGTGGAGCCCAGCAGAGCAGGAATTTATGGATATAATCCATGTGGCTAAAACCCCTTGGGCATTGGCCACGAAACTCCCTCACCACTGCAGAGAAGGATTTGAGTCCCAGCTCTGTTTCCTCCATGCCAGGCTTAAGGAAAAGAGGAAATGGCCTCAGGTTGCACCAGGAGAGGTTAAGGCTGGATCTGAGGGAAAAGTTCTTCCCCAAAAAGTGCTCAAGCCCTGGAAAAACTTAAATCCTTCCATGGTGGGGTCCCCATCCCTGGAGGGATTTAAAGCCCTGTGGATGTGGCACTTGGGGACATGGGGCAGTGGTGGCCTGGGCAGCGCTGGGGATGGTTGGACTCGATGAACTTCACGGGTTTGCATCCCAAATTTCTCTGTGACTCCTCAAGGAGGGCTGGAAATCCCCTCCTGCTGGGGCCACGTGTGCTCTGTGACTCCCAGGGGTTCCTCTGGCTCTGAGAAATTCCCATGGGGAGGGGTTGGACCGGATCATAAAATAGATGGGATCTGATCACAGGTGGATCCCCAGAACCCCAGAATCCCTGAATCCCAGAAGAGTTGGGTTGGAAGGCACCTCAAAGCCCATCCCATCCCATGAGCAGGGACACCTTCCCCTGTCCCAGGGTGCTCCAAGCCCCATCCAACCTTTAAAGGTCCCTTCCAGCCATCCCTTCCATGATCCTACAACGCTCTGGAGAAGTTTGGGACAGCCCTGCTGGAGCCCTTCCCTCCTGCAGCAGGGAATAAATGGAGATGAGACTCCTGAAATCCAGTTTTACAAGTCTGAGCTCCCCAGCCCATACCCAGGGATCAGACCCCCTGATCCCAGCTGGAATAACGAGGAGATGGGACACGTCCTTACCTCCATGCCAGCCAAGCCAGGTGGAAAATGGGCTGAGACACCTGCAGCAGCTCTGGGGAGTGCAGGATTCCTGATGGATGAGGGGTTGGCAGAGTTAATCACTGTCCCCTGGATTGTGCACGAATCCATGGAATTCTCATGGATGAAAACGCCCCGTGGGGTGTGGATCTGTGGCAGGAGGGACATGGAGACAACAGCTTCCCTCCCAGGGTGCCCAGAACTGTCCCAGGGAACACACCAGCAGTGGATTATCCTGTTTTATCCTTGCTCCCACAGCAGAATGCCTCAGCATTGTTCATTGTTGTTTTTTCTCTTTTTAACCCTTATTGTGGATTTGGGCCCAAAGTGGTGCTGGAGGCCGGGGCGTGCCCAAAGCCGATGGATTCATTTCTGTATAAAACCAAAATATGAGTGTGTGGCAGGGATTTCTGGCTCCATGGGCATGCAGGGTGCCCCAAACACCCCAAAACCAGGGAGCTGCAGGAAGATGGGATGCGAGGTTTGAGGGGGGATGCACCCGAGGCCAGCTCCTTGAAATGAAACCAAAACCAAAAAACGAAATTTTTTACTGCAAGCAGAGGCAGAATTTCGATGGTTATCTGCTTGAAATGAAAATAGAGAGTGCTTTAAATGGAAACAGAGAGTGAATGCTTGCCGGGGACTCCGTGCCCCAGCCTTGCTCCTCCTCTAATTGAGGTGATGTGTGCACAGTTAAACACACACACCTCGAGCCTGATGTTCCGGCACAAATCTAGGCCGGGACTAAAAGCCATTGTGCTGATTTTTGTAAGGCGATGCCCTTTAATATCAGCCCCAGCCGCTGATCAAGGCTCGATTGCCCGAGGAAATTCCCGGTAATTACCGAGGAATCAGGCAGGGGCGGGATCCAGATGGAGACAGAGGTGGCGTTTCCCTGGAATTCACTGGACCATTAAAGCCGTGGTGAAGCAGAGCTGAGATGAGAGTTGTCATGGATTTTTACACGGAGGATGGGGAGGTTCTGCTGATGCCCCATCCCTGGAAGTGTCCAAGGCCAAGTTGGAGTTTGCATCCCTGGCTCCCGCCCGGAAAACCGAGGGAAAATCCATAATATTTGAATTTTCAGCACTAAAAATGCTCTGCTGGGCTCAGTCGAGAGTCCCTAAGACAGGAAGGGGACTCGGAGGATGTGCAGAGCTCCAGGAGGATGCAGGGAATGCAGGAATGTGGGCTGAGGGCGTTTGACAAGGAGGGTGCAGTATTCTTTAATTCTAAAGAACATCATCGAGGTATTATAACATCAGCCACGTCCCCTGGCTGGCACAATCCTGCTGGGAATGTGAAAACATCCCTGATTTCCTCCCCCTGAAAAAGAGGGAAAAGAGGCAAAAGCTGGGAAATAAACCCAAACAGATACACAGACCATTTCCTCCTTAAACTTATCTTAAAGGAACTTAAATTCACGGAATTAAGGTTGGAAAAGCCCTTTAACATCATCAAGGCCAAGCTCTGATGTTGATAAACCTTTGTGGGGTGGGATGGACTGAAATTATCTGGGGTAAGAAAAACTAGGAATTTCCTTCCCCCGAGGAAGGATGGTGAAAATGTTAAATATTTCCTGCATCTCCCAGTCCTGACAGGAATGTCATTCCCCCCACCACCAGGCTGTCTGTGGGGTTTTCAGCTGCAGAGCTGACAGGCAAAACATGGAAAAGGAAGCGGTTCAGGAGAACTTCTGGAAGTTATTTCTGATCTTTCTCATCAAACGTGGCGATGTTTTAATCCCTTGCTTAATGTTTACACAGTTTTATCTCCATTTTCCATTCTTCAGCAGCTCCTGCTGCGTGGGGCTGGTTGTTATTAGAGCACATCCCAGGGCCTGAGGCACTTCTTTATCCACACAAAATAGGAAAAATCACCTTTCTTTGCCTCCAAGGGGAGAGGAGTTGCTGCACGCAGCGGGTTTGATAAAGCAGAGCTTGTAAAGCATCTCCTGGCTGGCTGGAGCTGCTTTTGGGGTCCTCGTGTGAGGGGGGAAAAGTGCTGTTGAGCATTAAAAATCCTGCTGGAAAGCCCATCTCCTTCTCACCCCTCCTTGGAGAGGCTCAGTCACTAAAAATAGTTTGTCTTGTTTAAGGAACGGCGTGCAAACGGCCCTGAAATTCCCTCGCCTGTAAAAGCAGGGAGATAAAACACCGGGAATGGGGAGCAGACAATATGAATGGTCTGGTGAAGCAATTTATCAGCCCCTTCTGCCCAGCTATTCCCAGTGTGAGCTCACATTTCCATCAGGGCTGACAGCAGAGAGGGAGAGGAGGGATCCACACAAATCTCCCTGCTCCCCCATCCCGCCCTGCGCTGACAGATCCACACCAGGGATGAACCATCCCCACATCCCCCTGATTTATAGCCCAGCTGGAAACATGGAAATGGGGCTCTGAGGAGTCCCTCCTGAGAAATCCCAGCCTTATCCCCCCAGCCCAGCCAGGTCACTCCTTTTTCTCCCAAAGATTGGCAAGGGCCAAGGAGATACTCAGTGGGCCGGGGGCATTTTTGGGAATAAATGGTAGAGTCTCGATGAGGATTAAAGGGGAAAAACTTTGGGAATGATAAAAAAAAAGGCAACTTTTGGAATGCTTTCAGTAAGAAATGAATGGTGATAAAGTCAGCCTGATGCAGGGAGGGAGGGGAGGGGAGGAGGGAAATGCTCCGACGTTTCCCTTGGCAAACCAACGGCGCTGGAATACCGAGGGCAACGTTTGGGGACAGCAGAAGTCAGCCAACACAATGCTCTGGTTTCCAGGGAAACCCAACCTTGGCCTTTGGTCCCATATTTCAGCGGGTTTCATTATCCTCCCTGGGTTTGGGATAATGAATTGGCTGCTGATGGATGCTGCTGCCTCGGAGCCACCCTCCCTCGCCCAGGTTTCCTCTCTTTCCCAGCCCAGGAGGGATTTTGGGATCACTGCAGAAGGACTGGGAGCACCAAGGGCAGGGGTGTCCCTTTGGAGGGGCTTCTTCTCCATCCAGCTTGTGGAATTTTTGGGGGGTCTGCAAGGATCAGTTGAGTTTTTTATTTTGTTCTCTGCATAGTTAGATAGGCTGGGAGAGCTGGGAATGTTCCCCTGGAGAAGGGAAGGCTCCAGGGAGAGCTCAGAGCCCCTGGCAAGGCCTGAAGGGGCTCCAGGAGAGCTGGAGAGGGGCTGGGGACAAGGGACAGAGGGACATGACCCAGGGAATGGCTTCATCTGGTTTAGATGGGATACTGGGAAGGAATTCCTGGCTGTGGGTGGACAAAGGACCCCAGGAGAGGATGGAAACACATCCCCCTGCCCAGAATCCCTGTCTGCTCCTCCCTGGCCTCGAAAAGGCCACTCACCCTTTACATCTTGGCCACCTCCTCTGCTCCTTTCCTTGCCTTCTTTCCAAGCAGCCTCCGGCAGTTTTTTCCCTGAGTCACTTGGCAGCGTGGGCCAAGGTTTGACAAGTGACTCATCACTTGGAGTGCTGAGGCCACGGAATGTTATTTTAGAAATTAAACACCCGACACGGTCGGAAAACAAATCCCTTTAAGGTGTCTCCCAGAGTGGCTCCCAAAAGGAAAATGTTTGCAATTAAGTCACTCCCCAAAAATGTCACCTTCTGTGCTGAGTGGCTGAACTTCTTTCATCTTCCCTCTGTAAATATTGGGGGTGGGTTTCGGGAACTGCAGAAAAATTCACCGTTTCACCTCATAAATGAGCTGACAACGGAACAATTTGCTGGGAGAAGTGTTGGCTCTATTTTCCCTGTTAATTAAGTGGCTTGGGATGGTTGGAATAATCCATAAAATCCCAAAGAAATCCGGGCTGGGCTTGGATGGGGATGACTGGGGTCTGTGCAATCATGGGAAGCCTTGAGCCCACCATTCACTCTTCAGGCTGGTTCTTTTATGTTTCCCACATGTATTCAATTCTGTGAGCCACACATTCCCATTTTTCCCTGATTTTTGTGTCCTTTTCTTCTAACCCCAGCAAAACAACGTCATTATTAAAGGGATTCTCGTGTGATGCCTTCATTCTGAAACAAACCCAAGGGGACAAAGTTCAGAGCAACCCAGAACTGCTCTTGATTTACTGCAAATATGATCAAAATTTAATCTGAGGGCTTTTTTTTTCCATGTTTTTTTTTGTTCCCTCTGTACTTTGCTGCTCTGTGTTTTCATCCAGCACATCAAAGAGGCTTTTTGGGGTTTGTTTTTTTTTTCTCCAGCAGTTTAGCAGTGCAAAGGTGCTCGTGGAGGATTTAAATTCTCTGCGAGCTTCCCCTCAGTTAATCACGATTTTTATCATCTTAAAAGCAAAGCAGAGAGGGGCTGGGTAATAAAGGGCAAGAAATGCAAAGTGCAGCACGTTTTAAGGGTCACCCTGTGGGATTGGGATAAATTACAGCCAATTCCTCCCCGCTGGGACCTCCTGGCTTTTCCAAGGGGAAGGTGCCAGGTTTGTTTGGATTTGTAGGTTCCAGGATGAAGCCCTTTTCCCTCACATTCTCATTCTCAACTCCTTTCCTTGTGCACCACCCCTGTCCTTGGGAGAGGGAGGGTTTATAAAGCGACTGAGGGAGCTGTTGTTTCATCTAAAAATGGGCTGTAAATGTCATGTAAACAGAGGTACAACAACAAACAGCCCTGGAAATCACTTAACGAGCTTTCTGCAGCTCGTGGCTGCTCTTCCTGGGAATTTCAAGTTCCTGGAAATGAAACTTCACAGCGAGAAGCCTTTTATTTTCCTAATGTTTCCAACAGCTCTGGCTGTGGATTCATCCTTCATGGAGGGCTTTTACATCCCTGGCATGATGATCCCCTCATGGAAATGATAATATCCTGGCTTTTATGGGCAATTCCAGCTGACTGAATCCTGGGTTTTAATCATTCTTCTCTCATGGAGAAGGAAATTGGTCAGAACCAAGCTCGGGCAGTCTGGATGATGTTCAGTTTTGGGACAGCTGTTTGTGAGACACGGAATTTCAACCCAGAGCTGTGTTTTCCACCCTGGGAAGGTGCAGTGGTGCTTGCACTGGATCAGCTGTTAAATAATAATAATAATAATAATAATAATAATAATAATAATACAATAGTAACGAAAGTATTGGCGCATTTGGAATCCAGCATCTCCTGACTGAGCATTCCCAAGCTCTCCCAAAAAATTAATTCCATCCCACACAGGTCCCTTGAGGGAAATATTTCCATGCCAGAACTATGGACACTTAGGAAGGCTGACAGTAAACTCTGGAATTGGGTCCTGGCTGGGATATTTGGAGCCTGGCTGGTGGGAGAAGGGGAGGAAAGGGATGGCAGAGAGGGGAGATCCGTGAGGAAAATGCAGCTGCTGCTGGGCTTTTCCAAGGGAAACGCATTTCCCCATTTGGTTTTGCTTTCCTTCCTCCCAAAATGTTCAGGAAAACCACATTTCCTTGTTCCCAGCTTTGGATCACAGATGTTTCTGAGCTAAACTGGTGGGAATTACATTAAATCAGGGTTATGGTCTGGAACAGCTTTTGCATCCCAGTGCTTCTGCAGGGAAGATCATTTCCCCTTGGAAATTCTCATATTCCCTTGGAAATTCTCATTTTCCCTTGGAAATGCTCATATTCCCTTGGAAATCCTCATTTTCCCTTAGAAATGCTCATATTCCCTGGAATAAGTGATCCAGGCAGGGAAGAGCTGCTGGTCCTCCAGCTGCAGCTGGTGGCCCTCGGGAGAGCCACAAATCCATGGGGATTCCCACAGCCAGAGGAAAGTTTGGATCACAAACCCAAGAAAGACTGGGACAGTCCCAAGCTCAGCATTCCAGTGCAGATCCTGGCATGGGAAGCTGGGATAGAACAGGAAGCCACTCAGACTGCAATAAACTCGTTATTGTTTTGGGGAAGGGGATTAATGAACTACCTATGGGATAAGCTGGATAAACCAAGCGTGATGAGCAGCTTCCACATGGGATGGGTGATCCCAAGGCTATTTCCAGCAGGGCAGGGCTGCAGCTTGGGGTTCCACGGAGCAATGCAGGTTGTCACCTCCAGGAATTTGGATTTCAGGGCTCAGAAGTAACTCCTGCCTCGCTGGAGCGACGGGCTGGCTGGCCACGGGTGATCCGGTGGGATTGGTGATGCTCAGGGCTGAGAATTGGCTGTGGTGTCCCATTCCCATGTCCATGCCCTGCCAGAGGAGCCTGATGATCATTCCTTAATTAACCCTGGGAATGAAGTGCTGTCCATGCACTTCCCAGTCCCTGGGGAGCTGGAAATTGTGCTGCCAGCAAAACTTCTTCCTTTCCCAGCCGTGGAGAGGAGATCTTGGAAGAAACCCTGTGGGAGGCTGCTGCGGGGGTGGATTCCTGAGCAAAGCACTTCCATGCTAAATAAAACACTGGGAAGAAGCATCTTCTCTCAAGGATCCAGGGAATGGGCTGTGACTCAGGAGTCCTGAATGGAAGAGCTGCTGCCTTCTGGCTTCATCTCAGCACCCAGCCTGAGCCAGCCCAGCCGTGCAGGGACAGCCTGCCACGGGGGCAGAGGTGCTAAGGGAAGGGTGGCATCACCTGGCACGTTCCTCACAGGACACCTCACCTGCCATTCCCTCTTGGATGCGAAGTGCAGAGGGCTCAGGAGGGCTGGAAAAGCCCTGGGAAGCTCAGGAAGGTGGCACTGCCCCTGGAAGTCCTTGGCATGTGGGGCATGATCCGTGTCCTCGTTTGTCACCCATCCTTTTCCCGTGGAGCCAACAGGCTGAGGTGGATTTTGTTCCCAGTGAGCCATGGAAATAAACTGGGAAAATACACAATGGATGTGCAGAAATGTCGGAGTTAATGAAACTGAATTCCAGACTAATCCAACATTTGCATTTTTCTAACTTCAGTAATTTCCCAGACTTTGGATCTGGCTTCAATGAACACATAATTCCTTGTTTTCCTGACGAGGAGTGTGGATTTCACAAAGCTCCCTCCGTGCAGTGAATTCAAGGGGAAATGCTTTTCCTTCATATCAATCAAGCTCTTTTAAACAACTCAAGTTCATTTCACGCTTTTCTCCTTGATTTCTGTACCTCGTGATCAGCAGCAAAAGCAAAGCTCAGAAATAAAACCGAGCTTGTTCGGCAAAAATAGAATTTGCAGGAGCAAAATGGAATTTTAAAGCTGGTACCTCCCTTTGTCCCAATTTTTGGGCAGGAATAGGCAGGAGAGGGGTGAAATGGTGAGGATTTTACCTGCTAATCCAGGTGCCCACCTGAAATGCCACTTCCAGGTGTCCTGGCTGCTCTTTTCCCCTCCAAAAGGCAAAGCCCACCCAGTATTTTGGCCAGCAGCAGGAAATGCTCAATTCCCTGGAGAGTTTGGGATGCCTGGACCCAAACCTTTGGCATCTCCAGGAACTGGTTAAAGCTGATTGGATTTCTCATGGAGGGGTTGGTGAACCTGGGGGTGAATTCCAGGAGAGGTTGGAGAGTGTGGAATTACAGATCCATGGAGATTGGAAAAACCTCCAAGCATCTTCCAATCCCATACATTTGCTGAAGGTGAGGATCAAGGGACAACATTCCTTTAATCATCCCACTGGTGTCAGCCGTGGATTATGGAATATTCCCTGCATCCACTCACACTGAGGGTGTCGGGAGCTGCTTTCCAACATAAAAATCTTTGATTCCACTGGATCCTGCCGTTGGGAAGGCAGATTTGGACTAGGAAGAAGGGGCAAAAGAAAGAAAAATATAGGCAGGGAAGTAGGTCTAGGAATAGCCTATGGAATGCTGCAAAGGGGCTGAGCGCCCGTGGTCATCCCAAAAATCTCCACTCTGATATTGCTGCATTTTGGAGAAGTAAGGAAAGCATCTCTGACCTTTGGATAAAAATCTTCTGCTGTCTCTTCTCCACTAATTGAAGTCTGAGTTTTTGGGGTTTTTTTCTGGGAAAAGCTCACTTTGCAGGCTGGAAAATAGGATGCATTTCCTGTTTTCCTGTCTTTATTTATCTTGGCACAATTCTAATTGTTCCTGTAAACCCCAATTCCCGGAGGGCACTGAAACCAGAGGGACTCTTTCCAATTCCAAACCAACGCTCTGTTGTGCCCTTAAATCTCTTTCTTAGCCACTGTTTCAGAAACCTGCCATCCTTTTCTTTGATATTCCCGCTTATTGCCCATGGAAGCAGGAAGAAGAGGCTGCTCCTCTCCCTTTTTCCCTTCTCCAAGACACAAAATGAGCATCCTCCTTCCCGGCTTTTGTCAACGACCACCGGCTGCCATCTCCTATCAAAGCCCTTCCAGGAGTGACAGAGCGGAAAAAATAGGAAAGGACCAAGAGAGGAGCATCCCATTCAGCACGGAGCACTCAGCACCCACGCCTGGCTGCCCGAGAGGCAGCTCTGCTCCCGGGAAAAGCCGCCAGGAACAAAGGGAAGCGGCAGGAACTCGGCGCGGCCCGTCCGCTGCTCATTTCAGCAGCTCCGGGGTAATCGCCGCGCGCATCCCAAATGGACACAGGGGTGCTGGTGGGGATGCACACGGGCCAGGGAACACCAGAGCAGGGCAATTTCCCTCCTTCCTTAATGGATTTGTGTTTTCCTCGTGGGCAGCGAAGTGTCCTGATGTTTTCCTGGCGGGATCCGTCTCGCCGTGGGGTCACGGCGGGGACCCTCCCAGCGTTGAAGAGCAAATTCTTCACGGGCCAGATGCTGCCACCTTTATCCTCTCTAAGTGGTGCCTCTCCCAGCCCCATCCAAGGGGAATGGGCACGGCAGGGATGCGGGAGCCCGCGGGGGGTGCTTTGGAGCCGTGGCCTCTCGGTTGCTCATTTTAATGGGGATTTATTTGGATCAAACCAAGGAATTTCTCCTCTTCCCTTGAGTGAAGAGGAAAAAACCAGCAACCCCATAACCACAGTTTATTCCTAAATTCATGGATATTTGTATGCAGGAGTTTTTGGCCAATTACAGCGTGAAAGAGAAGCCAAAAGTCCCTTTCCAAAGTGTTTCTGCGTCCTTCCCTAAATTCATTAACTCCCTTTATCTCAGCATTTAGGCAGAATTCCTTTCAATCTGCCATTTTTTTCTTTTTTTTTTTAGCGAAATATTTGGCAGCACTCAAAATATTCACCTCGAAATGTGTCCCTGCTTCTCACTGCCCTTTTCCAAAGTCTTCCCACAGCCTTTCCCAAAGAATTGCCTAAAAAAAAATTAAATCAGTGGGTTTTTAACCCTCTGCCTGGAATAAATTTTAGCAAAAAAAGTAAAACAGCAGGAGAGCCTCACTTTTTCAATGCTGCTGTGGACTATTACCGAAAAGTTGAGTGGAAAATCATCAGATTTCTATTTCCTCATCTACCAGGAATCAGGGGCATCATTCCCATCTCAGGTACAATATGGACGTAAATGATGGAGGAATTCAAGGGATTTCAGGAAATCTTGAAGATCCACCTCATTAGGTGAATTGAGTGATTACAGTTTCTGCAAACTGGGAAGGAAAGATGGAAAAATCATGGAAAACCCATGGAATGGCTGCCTTTTCTCTGTGTTATTTACATGACTTGGGGGATTGATAAGGGAATCAAGGAAAAAGGGGAAAATGGGATAAAAACCAGCCAGCTCACGGAAGAGCCAAGAGTTTAGTTGAGGGCCCTTCCTTTACTTTTGCCATACAAGGAGTTGTTGAATACCTTTATCCCAGGTTGAAGGTGACATTTAGGGAAAACCCCTTTTATTCTGCCATTTCCCCCCCTTTTTTAGTAAATTTTTGGCAGAATTTTGGATATTCACCTTGCAGTTGGGCTGCACTTCAATTTTCAACTCCCCTTGCACTCATAAGAGACTTGAAATCGGGGTTGGGTGGAGTTTGCAAAGTTATGAAAAAATTTATGGAATTTTTTTGCTTTAAAATGGACACTGTCAAAGTTATCCCAATCCAAGGGGAAAGAAAGGACATTTTGGGAAGCAGGACATTGGGTGGATTCATATTTGCCACAGCAGATGTTAGAGCCCTGATATATTTAATAATATAATAATCACAGGGTATTCCAAGTTGGAAGGGACCCACAAAGGCCATCAAGTCCAACTCTGGGATGGGGATGGATCCCACAACTTCGGCCATTTTATCTCCAACCAGCTGAGCTCATAGGGGATGAGGGCCAAAAAAAGAGGGAAAATGGAGCTGACTGCCCTTTCCAAGCCATTTTTCATGTCCCCAGATATTCTTGTGCTCTTTTATCCCAACTGATTCCGAACCACCCTGGCTGCCCATCCCGTGTTCCCGCTCCCGCGTTTCCCTTGGACCCTCCCCTCAGCGGGAGCGTTTTCCATGTCTGTCACGGGCCTGCTCTCCCGGAGATTGCCTGGAGGCTGAACTTTTGTGTAATAGATTCTGACACCCCATATGGCCCTCGCGGCTCTCCGCGGCACCAGCCGAAATCCCGCTCGCGTCGTTGGCAACTCGGAATATCTGGGAGCAGCCCAGCTTTCCCCCTTCCACGGTGAAATCCGCATTTGGGGAGATGAATGTGCTGATCAGGCGCTGGCAGGGAGCTGCAGTAAGTGACCTAATAGGTCTTTGCAGCCCTAATTCCCGTGTTTTATGGAGAGGGACTCTTTGTCGCCGCGGTGCTGATTTGTCGGAGCTGTCACCGCCGAGGGGAGGCGGGAGAGGTGGCACTAACGGTGTCATCTAAATCCATCTTTTTTTCTGGCACCTCTGCCCCTGTGAATCACGAGGACCATCTGGAGAGCGGGCACGCTGCCACGCCGGCAGATGGGCAGGGGTGTACCGAGCTAGGGGCCCGTGGGTGATTATCAAATGTGCTGTTGGGCGAGCGTTTCCAGCAGGAATATCCAACCAACTTCCTGGAATGAGCCCCTGGATCCGTAGGTAGAAATGAGGCGTTTAGCTCCCAAAAAATCCCGTCCAAAATCCCATCCCTGGGCTGAGAGGTGACAGGGAGGGCTGGGGGAGGAAAGGCAGGGATTCTTCCCGGCTGTTCCGGCGGGTGCCGGTGGTTTGGCACCACCACGGGATCCTCCTGCAGCCACAGCCCACATCCCAAGGTTTTAATGCCCAACAATTTCACGCACAACTGGGGAAAAGGCTCATAATTACATATAATTTTATATACATTAAAAATATAGAATATATCTAATTATAATTCCTAATTACCATCGCTTCGTTCCATCCCAACGGGAGCATTTGCCTCCAGGCCTCGTTCCTGCAGCTGGGACACAAACACAGGCGAGGCACAATTTGCTGCCACGGAATATTTTTAGCAGGTCATCCATTACTCCAGAATTTCTGCTTTCCCACGAGGGGTGAAAAGCTGTTTTTCCCCTCACATCCAATTTATTTCTTTGGAATTCAGACCAAGCCAAGTGCTCTCCAGCTGGGGACAGCGTGAGTGTCACTGGAGGTGGCTTCACTGCGGGTGGGGACACTGGGGGTCATTTTTTCCTTCTCCTCACACCCAGCCCCTTTTGTTCAACCGAATTTTGTGGATTTAGCTCCAAGGCACAGGTGCAGGAAGCCCTCACTGCCCATCCAATTTGGAATTGTGGCTCCTCAGTGGAGCAGGGAAAACGGTGAGGATGCTGCACTCGTCCAAGGGGGGTCATTAGCATGGGCTCCCTGCCATCCCAAAGCGCCTGGATTGATCCTGGATCCAAGCTGGAGATGAGCTGGCTCAGCTCTGCCCGTGCCATGCTGGGCCTGGCCTAATGAGCCTGGCCTAACGAGCCTGGGCAGCCCTCACTCCGTGTGGAACCAGTCCCGCTCTGTAGGGCAGGATGCAATTCCCAGGAATCCCATCCCAGTGGAAATTCACTGGAATGGTGTTTTTAATATGCAACCAGGGTGGTCAGAGTTTAGATACTGATTAAATAGGAGGTGCAGCAGGAAAATCGAGTTATTCCCATTCCCACTGACCTGGAGCTCCAGGAACCCTCCTGGAATACGGATCTGGGCGTGTGGGGAGGAGCAGCATCTCCAGCAGAACTCTGATCCTTGGAAAATGGGAAGAAGTCTTGCAACAGTGCTTGCTTTTCTCCTGGAATACCTGGGCAGAGCTGCATTGATGAGGGAATGACAGTTGTCACTTCAGGGCAGTAGCCAGAGGGATGGATCCGTGTGGGATGGGCAGGATCCTGTGTGGGACGGGCAGGATCCTGTGTGGGATGGGAAGTTCTTAATGAATTCCTGATTGGCTTTCCCAACTAAATCTCCTCCATCCTGTTTGATTTTAATTCCAGATCTCAATTACAGCTCAGTCCAAGGTAATTGGGAAAAAAGCTGGGATGTGGAATTAAATGGGACCTGCCCACACATCTCCAGACTTCAGTGGAGCCCCTCGGTGTGGAGTTGGTTTTTTACCACAAGCTGGGCAGATTTGCTCCTGTTTTATCAGGACTAATTCTCCCAGAGCCCTTGGCCACAAGCAGAGAGTTTAATTATAATAACCCCCCCCGGAACACCCTTACTCCGAGGGCATTTGGAATTAGGGAAGCCAGGGAAGTGGCTGCTCGTAAATCAGAGGGAGAAGCTGCTGGGACCCCCCCTCATTTTCCCAGTCCAAGCATTGACCTGTGGGATTTGGCACTTTTGGGAAGTGGGATAGAATATCCTGATTCCTAAATCCGTGCTTTTAGACATGACAGCAAACAGCCTGGAGGAAAAGAGCTGGATAACCCCATGTGAGGTAATTTATTAACACAAGTCCTTCCTCTGGAATTTCTTTAAACTCTGCGTGGCTTTTTCTGCTGCCAAATTCACTTTGTGCTGTCGAAAATGAATTTTAATTCTTTTTCCCCTTATCAAGATTGTTATTTTCCACTTGGCAAGCCCTGAGGTTTATCCATTATTCCTAATGGAGCCTGAAATGATTATGGGGCTGTTTATTCATCTCGGATGTTCACCATGATTAAAAAATCAGCTCATTCCTTGGATCAGGATGGTTTTGGGGAACATTAACATGGAGCTGGTGGGCTGGTAGAGCTGCCCAAGTCCCAGAGTCACCTCCATGGGAAAGAAATCATGGAATGATTTGGGTTGGACCTTAAGGATCACCCAGCAGATGTTGGATTAAGTTGGACCAAAGGGTTCCTGGGCATCCCTGAGACCTTGGAATGGTGCTGATGGAGGTCCCACCAGTGCACATGGGATAATTTGTCCTTGGGATTTGGGAAAATACTCCTCCTGCTCTCCTAAAGCTCCAGCTCCATCCCTTATCCCTTGTAAAACCTGGAGCTGGGATTTTCGGGCACTTCACTGCCCCAAGCCCTGGCTCCAGCTCCTGGACCAGCCACATTCCTGGAGCATTTCCATGGGTAAACAGCCAACTTTCAGCACCTCCTGTAATGTTTATAAGGACTGATTCAAAGCCTTAGGGATAAACCTCAGCATTCCTGGTGGGACAGATCCCTGCCTCCAGCCCCGTGACCTGGGCAGGACCCACTGCAGGCACATCCTGTGACAATGGATTTTCTGGGAGCAGGATCTGGGCTGTAAACCACTTCCCTTCCCCCACCCATAAATGATCCCAGTCCTTTTATCCATATCATCCCTCGTGGAGGGCTTTGCTCTTGGCACCCCACTTCATCAGGATTTCCCTCCTAAACAACCTGGAAGAGATGGATAAAGCCCTAAAACCATGTTCCTGCTTCAATTTCCCTGGAAAACCTCTGGGAGGCCTCAGGAAGGCCGTGCCCAGAGCCACCTGTGGTCCAGGACAGTTGGTGTTGGCTGCTTCCCATCCCAAGGAATGTCTGGAAAGGAGGTCAGAGCCTGGAGCACCCGAAGGAAACCTCAGCAGCTGAACTGAACTGACTTCCATTAGCAGCAGCCCATGGAATTCTCTCAGGAATCACCGCAGGCTCTGCAGGCTGATTTGCAAGCCCAGGATGATCCATGAGAAGTGAAACTCCCAGGATTTCTCCGTAGCAATGTCTGGGATTCATCCTGCACCTCTGCAAGGTGAGCATTTGCCAGATGTATAAGTGTGATTTATTTGAGGGATTCTCCCCAAGTCCCCTGGTCCACCTGGATCGTTTCCCCATTCCATTGGTGGAATGAAAATCTCAATTTTCTGGAAGCTCCAAGAGCTCCTTCATTCCAAGGCACCCAGGAGAAGCACAAGGGGTGGACTGGGGGCACAGGGAGGGGCTTTCCCTGCTGGGAGCTGCATCCCAGGGATTGTGAGGGATCCCAGGGGTCCCATCCATGGGGCAGCTCTGGATTTTCCTGGATCCCTGCTGGATGCTCCCGGCTCACTCTGGACAGAGCAAGGGATGCTCTGACCCTCTCTGCAGGGATTTCCAGGCACAAGGCTCATTTCCCTGGGTGGAAAAAGAGAAAAAGAGCAATTTGGAGAGCACAGAGATCCATTTATTCCTGTAAGGAATGAGTCACAGAGTGGGAATTGCTCCGTATCCCATGCAGAGCCCTTTGCTGCCTCATCCCCACCATCCCACGGCCATCCAGGCTCCTGGTCCTGAATCAAAGACCTCAGAAAGCTGGAGTCATGTCTCATGAATTCTCTTTGATCCTCAAAAAGCAGATTCACGCTCTTTCAGCCTAAATTTGGTGGATTTTTATTCCTCTTTCTCCCCAGAAAATCGTTTTTAGCCGGAATTTTCCCCTGCTTGTAAAGTGTCCCATTATAACACTCCAGGCAGGAGGAGATTACTGTCAGCTCCCATTTATGCCTCCCCATGGATCAGAAGAGCCCTTTGTAATTCCCTGCTCTTTTGGGGGCAGTGGGATTAAGAAATTCCCAAAACATCCCCCATGGTCGCTTCCCGGGTTATGGCTTTTAGGGAAATTTCCTTTGCCATAAAAAGTGATTTATTTTCCTTGGCCTGCTGTGAGGCAGCTGAAGTGGGTGAGCCCTGCCAGACTCCTGAAATGATTCCCAATGCTGATGGAGGACTTCATATTGTGGTTATAAAAGCAGGAGTTTTGGGATTTGCTGGAAAAGCCTCATTCCCCAGGCTGGGAGGAAGCTCCCGCAGGACCCATGTGGAAGCAATAAGGAGAGGAATGCTCTTGGAAAAGGCAGCTTGGAGGATTTTGGCATCCTTTGGGTGGCCTGGGAAGGGTGGGAAGCTCCTGGGGAGTGCCGGGCATGGGGCTCGGGCTCTGGGAAAGGGAATTTTTGTGGGGTGGTACCAGGACACTCCAGCTCCTTCCCGCCCCTCTGGATGCTGCTGGAGGAAAACATCCAGCTCCTCATTTCCCTCTGGAATGGGAATGAGCAGTGGGACAGCCCTGTGCCAACCTTCCTCTTGGGAAAACCCTGCTGGCTCCCCACTCCCACTCCAGCTCTGCTGTGGGATCATCCCAGCTGGAAAATTGCTGCCAGCACCTCCTGTTTTCCCATCCCTCTGGATGCTGCTGGAGGAAAACATCCAGCTCCCCATTTCCCCCCAAGCCAATGTTCCATGGACTGGGAATGTGCAGTGGGATGTCTCTCCTGGAAAGCCTTCACTTGGGAGAACCCTGCTGGCTCCCCACTCCCACTCCAGCTCTGCTGTGGGACCAATCCTTGGGATCATCCCAGCTGGAAAATTGCTGCCAGCACCTCCTGTTTTCCCAGCAGAGCTGTTCAGTTCTGCTTTCTGCATCCAGCATGGATTTCTGTGGGAATTCAGGCTCGGTGTTGCTCCCTTTGCTGCACAGATGGTCCCAGAAACCCCCACCAACACCAGGCTCAGAAATCCCAGCAGGACAGAGTGACCCAAATCCAAGGAATGCTCTCAAAATTTGGATGTTGGATGGATTCCTGTCTCCTCACCTCTCTCAGGATCCTGTGCAGAGCTGGGAGCAGGCAGGAGATGCCTGGAGCAGGACAGTGTGGAATCAGGACAATCCCAAAGTCCTGGAATTTTGGGATCTGTGGGAGCAACAGCAATGAGGAGACCTCAGGAAAGAAACCTGGCTTGGATAAAGCCTTGATTAAAAGAACAAGGAGGGAACTCTGCTGGGGATGTCCTGGATGTTTTTTCCTCTCCCTGGATCCTGATTTCCATCTCCCAGAAGTTAATGCCGTGGTTTGGCTCCTTTTTTCCTGCTTACAGAGGGTCCTTTCTTCCCGGTGGGTTTTGGCTGGAAACTGGAGGATCAGGGCTGCAAAACCTCATGGACTTGGAGGTGGGCTTGGAAAGGATGCTCCAGAGGGGGAAGGAGAAAGAGAAGGAGGGGGAAGAAGAGGAGAAAGAAGAGGAAGAGGAGGAAGTTGAGAATGAGGAAAGGGAGAAGGAGGAAGAGAAGGAGAAGGAGGAGGAGGAGGAGGAGGAGAAGGAGAAGGAGAAGGAGAAGGAGAAGGAGAAGGAGAAGGAGAAGGAGAAGGAGAAGGAGAAGGAGAAGGAGAAGGAGAAGGAGAAGGAGAAGGAGAAGGAGAAGGAGAAAGGAACTCCCAGAGGTGTCTGGGCAGTGAGGGGTCTCCTTCCTCCTCCCCCAACACAATTCCCAGATCTCTCCCCAGCCCTTGGAGGAGCTGAATTCCCCCTCTGGATGCATCCACCTGGGAATTGGCATGAGTGAGATCCAGGCTGTCCCAGGGACTGCCACACACCCAGCCCTTGCTGGGGACCTGCCTTAGATTTCCTCCTCCAGGGATTTGTGTCCTCACATGGAAGGGAAGTGGGGTTGTTGTTATTTTGGGAAGAGGGACTTGGGAACAAAGCTTGGACTCATCCCTGCATAGGGAGTGCTCCATAAGGAGCAGGGATTGGAAAAGTCAGCCCCAGCCTGGTCATGGAATGGCTCTGGTTGCTTTTCCTCTCTTTTTTTTGGTCCTTTTTTAAATTGCAAATCTCTCCAGTCCTGAACCTTTGAAAGTCCTGAACCTTCAAACAATTCCATCTCTCCTTCCATCTTTTTACGTATTTCAATGGAGTAATTTGTGTATTTGGAGGTGGGAACTGGGATTTCAGCAGGAGACAATTGGGACATGCAGTGAGGGGGAAGAGCTGGTACTCCCTGATCACCCAGCCACCAATACCTCTGCAAATATCAAATAAAAACCAGGAAAAAAAATATTCTCACTCCAAAATACAGCAAATTCCTTGATTGCAGCCTCCCTGCAACTCCTCTGGGGTGAATTCCTCGTGGTGTTTGAATTCCGTGTAATAACATTGTGGAAAAGGCTCCAATTGAAAAATTGGGGGGAAAAAAAAAAGGAAAAATGGCAAGAAATCATTGACACAAATTGTTCTCCCGAGCTATTTTCCCAATGCTGCTCGGGATGTGATTTCCTTGGCTGACATTGGGAACACTCACTGCTCACTTGAAAGCCAGGAGGAGAATTGCAGCTGTTAACAGCCATCTCCAAAAAGATATTTCAAATTATCCCAAATTACTCGGCTGAAAGAGAAATCCGAGGATATTTTCTTTAATATCAGAGCTGCGGGAGGAGCCCATTCCCAGTTTCTACCCCCCACTGGAAAGATGAGGAAAATACAAATGGAGCCCCTATTTATTGAAGCCACTTTCCCTGCCTCTCCCTTGGTTCCTTGGATCCCTTTTCCTGCTCACCAAAGGGCTGGAAGGAGCTGGCAGGGCTCAGCCTGGAGAACAGGAGGATCAGGGGATCTCATCTCTCTTTCCTGGGGTTCCCAAGCAAACTGATCCCCAAAACCCAAGGAGAACATGAATGAAACTCAACATTAATGCCCATCTTGCTGCGAATCCATGGAAAATTCACCCCTCATCTCCTTATTCCACTGGAAAAAACTGTCAGAGGGGTTTGGGACAGAAGGATCTGAAGGAATGGAACGTTTTCATGTGAAAGAGGAAGAATCCCAAGGCCAGATCCCAAGGATCTGAAGGAATGGGACATTTTCATGTGAAAAGGGAAGAATCTCAAGGCCAGAAAAAAAAAGGAAAAGTCTGGAGTTTCCCCAGAATTCTCCAGCCCAGCCTGGAGAACAGGAGGATCAGGGGATCTCATCCCTCTTTCCTGGGGTTCCCAAGCAAACTGATCCCCAAAAACCCAAGGAGAACAGAAATGAAACTCAACATTAATGCCCATCTTGCCACAAATCCATGGAAAATTCACCCCTTGTCTCCTTTACCCACTGGAAAAAACTGTCAGAGGGGTTTGGGACAGAAAGATCTGAAGGAACAGGAGGTTTTCATGTGAAAAGGGAAGAATCCCAAGACCACGGAAAAAAGGAAAAGTCGGGAGTTTCCCCAGAACTCTCCAGCCCAGCCTGGAGAAAAAGAGGATCAGGGGGATCTCATCCCTCTTTCCTGGGGTTCCCAAGCAAACTGATCCCCAAAAACCCAAGGAGAACAGGAATGAAACTCAGCATTAATGCCCATCTTGCCACAAATCCATGGAAAATTCACCCCTTGTCTCCTTTACCCACCGGAAAAAACTGTCAGAGGGGTTTGAGACAGAAGGATCTGAAGGAATGGAACGTTTTCATGTGAAAGAGGAAGAATCCCAAGGCCAGATCCCAAGGATCTGAAGGAACAGGAGGTTTTCATGTGAAAAGAGAAGAATCCCAAGGCCAGAAAAAAGGAAAAGTCGGGAGTTTCCCCAGAATTCTCCAGCCCAGCCTGGAGAACAGGAGGATCAGGGGATCTCATCCCTCTTTCCTGGGGTTCCCAAGCAAACTGATCCCCAAAAACCCAAAGAGAACCGGAATGAAACTCAACATTAATGCCCATCATGCCACGAATCCATGGAAAATTCACTGGAAAAAACTGTCAGAGGGGTTTGGGACAGAAGGATCTAAGGAATGGGATGTTTCCATGTGAAAAGGGAAGAATCCCAAGGCCAGATCCCAAGGATCTGAAGGAATGGAATGTTTCCATGTGAAAAGGGAAGAATCCCGAGGCCAGGGAAGAAAGGAAAATCTGGGAGGATTACACAGGGAGCAGCTCATTATGGAAGCGTTGCAGAGTCATTATTTTAAATAAGTGCATCTCATTCCAGAGGCTGGGCTGGATGCTGGATTTGCATTATTATTTATTCATGACTGTTAAAAGGATCATTATTTCTGATGGACAGCTGCTGTCAAAAGATTTCTGGAGGGGAGCTCGTGTTTCCCCATAATAATGGTTCATCAATAAACACCGGGAAGGGCGCTGGGAATTCCGTGTTCCAGGGTGCATGGATACCCCTCATTAGGAATTTCCATTTGGGAAAGCAGATCCTTTCCCCATTCCCTCTAATTGCACTCAAGCTGAAGGGCAGGTGAGCACCCACTGTGGCTTCATCCCAAAAAAAGGAGATCCTTGGAAGTGTCCAAGGCCAGGTTTGGAGCAAGCTGGGATAGTGTCCCATGGAGGTGATTTCTGTTCCCAACAATTCCTTTTGCAATCCCCCAAATTCAGGCTTGCAAGGCCCCAGGTGGAATTGGCCACAGGGATTTGGAGCCCACCCTTTCTCTCCTGTCCCAAATTCCTTCTCCTTGCCCAGGGATTCCCAGCTGTGCCAGGATGCCCTGTTTGCCCTGGGCACCCAGGAATTGTTCCACAGCTCCTGATTTTCCTGCTCCCCTCAGCACATCCCTGCCTCCATCCCTGCTCCCCAGTTCCTGGGGGATTTCCCAGGTGAAGACTTCCCTCAAAACCTCATTTTTCACCCAAGAATAAGCCCTAAATGATAAATTTAATTTGATTTTTTAGCACCAGATGGATTTGGGATGCTCCTTGTCCGTGCACTCCAGCTTTGGAGCTACAAGGAAAGGGCAGGGAATCCGAGTTAGGCAGGCAGTGCATCCCAAATCCCATGGTGGGGAAAAAATCCTCAAAACCATTCCCAAACACGCTGCAGAAAAACTCCCCCCAAAAACCCCCAGCACCTCCCAAGGTCACTCTTCCCTGGCTGCCCCCACCTTATCCAGGAGGGAGATGTGGCAGGGAAGGGAATTTCACAGAGCTTTTGCAATGGATTTGGAATTGGAATGGTGAACACTCCAGGATAATTTCATTTTTAATAAATTTACACCCTGAATTGCTGCCTTCTCTAATAATAAATTGTATTTTCCATGGTGCCACGAGCGTTTTTGATGTTCCAGCCTAAAATCCAGAGGAATTGTGCTGGCAGGAAGAGCAGCCAGGAGTCACCAAAGCCCCAGCTCTTTGAAAGGGATGCTCAACTCTGATCATGAAAGCCTCCTTTGGAAAAATATGTAAAAGAATCCCGAAATTCCGCTCAAATGAGCTGCCTGGAATGTTTGATGCCCTGACAACTGTACAGCCTCAAAGGCAGGCAGAGAATGGGCCTGAAATGCTCATTAAAATCCCAATAAAGCCAGGCTTTAGGAAAAGAGGTCCTTTTCTCCCCAGCACCATGGCAGAGAGTGGAAATTCCCATTTTTTCCCATCCTCCCCTCGCCCCACTTCCAACCCCTTCCCCAGGCTGGGTTAACCGAGCTAAAAACGGGGAATTTTTTCCAGCAGGTTTTAACCTCGAGCACAAACCCTTGGGAGGTGGGAATGGGCTGCCTCCATCCCTGATTTTGGCATTCCAGAGGCCACGGAGGGATCGGGATTTTGGTGTCATCCCACTTTTCTCCAGGAGCTTCCAGAGGAGCCGTGTGGAGCCACCTGAGCATCCTCAGGTGCGCCGGGAACGATCCCGCTCCAGCCTCCGGTGTCATCCCGGGCTGCTGCAATTAGAGCCTGGCTCCGAGCCCCAAATTTAATCCCGGGATTAAAGGCAGCACGCGTTGGTCCTGCTGGGAACATCCGCATTTTCTGAATGAGCGCGTCCTGCTCCCGGCTAATTAGGAGCAGGTTGATTGCAGCATCTGTCACCTGGAGCTCGGCGATTTATCCCGGGGGCTCCCGCTGGGGAGGGAGCTGCCAGGGGCTGGGAAGGGGCAGGATGCTGGGAAACGGCTGGGAAATCCCCTCTGGAAAAGCGGGAAGAGCGAGCTGGAAAAAATCCAGGCAATTAGAGGTATTGTGGGGGTCTAATTGCCTTGTTTGGCCGGGATTTTGGGGGGATATCCATGGAAACGGAGGATGGCTCGGTGCTGGGCTGGGGCTGGAGCCACTGAGCTGCCTTTTCCCCTTGGATGCAGAAATTCCATAATTTTCCAGCCCTTTTTTTCCATCCTTTTTCCTGCAGGAATATCCTGGTTTAGTGCACTGTGACCTCCAGCAGGGCTGCATCCACTGATGGCCTGGGAAGGACTGGGATTCCTCTTCCTCAGGCTTGGAATTCACCACCAGGAACTTCCAGAAGACAAAAATCCATGCAGGGTGTGATTCGCAATATAATATATTTATAATTTATATATTTATATGTATCTATAAAAATATCTACATAAAATATAGGTATTTGATATTAAACATTAT
This sequence comes from Haemorhous mexicanus, assembly GCF_027477595.1. NCBI lineage: Eukaryota > Metazoa > Chordata > Aves > Passeriformes > Fringillidae > Haemorhous > Haemorhous mexicanus. The sequence goes on along the minus strand of NC_082348.1, from coordinate 1,794,720 downwards.
ATATTAAAAGATGTAATATAATATATAAAATAGATATCTATGTATAATATATAAAATATAATAGATAAAATATATTATAAATATAATAGATAAAATATATTATAGAATATATAAAAATATATGTAATATATAAAAAGAGATATATCTATATAATATAGTTTTATCTATATATAGATATATCAATATAATATAGATATATCTATCTATATTACAAATAGATATATAGCTATGTAAATATCACATAGAAATCTATATATAATATAGATATATTATATACTATCAATATAAATATACAATAATATATATTATACATATATTATATATAATATAATAGGTATAATATAGATATATATTATATAGAGCTATAGCTAAATTATATATAGTCCTATATTATAATATATATGTGTTATAAAAATATAGAATGTATATTTTTATATTACATATATATTATATATATGTAATATAAAGTATATATAGTATATATATTTTATATATTTATATAATATCTTTATATATTTATTATGCATTTCTATATTTAAATGTACATTCTTATAATAGTTATATTATTTTTAAAAAAAACTGCCTATATCCAAATCAAAAACAAAAAAACCCACTTCATTTTAAAGTCTATTTAAATATCTTTTACAGTTACATTTTTCATATTTATATTCACATTTACAATTTACATTGATGCATTAAATTCATATTATGTATTAAATAATAAATATAATATTATATGTTATAATAGGATATTTATAATAAAAAATATAATAAATAATTTATTGGGAGAGTTTGAAATAATCACGGGACAGAAGTACAGCAGCTTTTTTCCCCCAGCACTGAGGTTTCCAGGCAGATGAGGAGGGAAAACTGGGATTTTAGAGGGTGCCAGTCTGTGGGGTTTGTTGGGAGTCCTGAAGCAGCTCCAGGTGCCGTTTTGGGGTGCTCTGGTGGCAAATCCCCATTTTTGGGGCTGCTCCTGCCCCATTCCCTGCCTCCCCCTCCTCTGGCTGCTGTTCCTGACTCTCCCAGGACAGCTCTGATGTTTTTATCTGCTTCCATGCCAGCTTTTCTGCTCCCACTTCCAGTTCCTGCTGCAGGAGTGGGATTTGGGACCCAGGCCTGGTGCAGGGTGGATTTTCCTGCCCTATGAATTCCTGGGGGTTTTCTCCTCTTCCCACACTTCCACAGGGTGGTAAATCTGAGGAATTCTCTCCGTGTGCACGCAGCATCATTATCCTGACACTTGGCTATCCTCAGGAGATGCAAGGAGCACTTGTAGGCATCTCATTAAAATAAATCAGCTTCAAATGGCACCACAAACGTTCCCATCTTTTATCCAGCCTGGAATCTTTCAAATTAAGCCAGGTTTAAAATGCCAATATTGATTTTGGTGCTGGCTGATGGAAGGGCCCGGGTGAAGTTTGGGAAACAGGACGTGCTTTTAATTTAATTTAATTTCATTTTATTTTATTTCATTTCCTCTGGGCCAGGACAGCACCTTGCCATCAGCATTTCTTTTATTTGCACATCTGGAAGCAGGCAGGGAGCACAGCTGGGAAGAGCTGCTGGCCATTCCCAATGCTCTGCCTGCCCCTGGAGAGCTGGGAAAACCACCCCCACCGAGGAGTAATTAAGCAGGAGAGTTAATAAATCCCTGCTGGAGATGAAATGGGAATGGTGATACCAACGACCCTGAGCATATGGGAAAGATCTGGGAATTTATTGGGTTTTCAACAGCTGAGCCATTTGTGGGAAGGTGTTTTGAGGGGAAAAGCTGTGGCAGGTACAGGTGGGAGCAGAGATTCCCTGGAGCAGAGGAACATTCCCGGGCTGGATTTCCCAGGGCTCAGCATCATCCCATTAAATTCTGAGAAGTGCACTAGTAATTGGATTTTTAAAAACCCAGCATGTGGGCAGAAAACCCAGGGTTTCAGCCAGCTGTGGGGATTTCTCCAGGTGCTGAGGGAGGCAGGAGGAGCTGGGCAACACTCTCAGCTTTAATTTGGATTTGTGGACACAAGGAGCTTGTGGAGATGGCTTTTGGCCATAAATAAATTGGAATTGCTGCATTTTGAGTGAGGCTTTACCCGCCCCAGAGGGCTCAGCTTCCCAGCTAAGCAAATACTGGATAAAAAAATGGGGAAAATCTCATTCCATCCCCCTCAGCCTCAGTTTAGGGCCTGAGACTCGGTGGCATCATTGATGCACTGCAAATGTTGGGCTGTCACCCCTGGTTAAGCCAGGTTTAAGCAGGGCTCAGTAAGGACAGAGCTCAGTAAAACACAGCTGGGAGATGCTGAGCAGTTCTCCAGGAGTTCTTGGAATAAGGATGTGGATTCTGTGAGAATTAAGTTCCCAGTCATCCCCTGGACCTTAAATCCCATCCCATCCCATCCATGGGATACCTTCCCCCATCCCAGCCTGCTCCAGCCTGGCCTTGGACACTCCCAGGTATCCAGGGGCAGCCACAGCTTCTCTGGGAATTCCAGCCCAGCCAGGAATTCCTTCCCAACATCCCATCCATCCCTCAATCCTCTCATATTTTCCCCTTGTCCTATTCAAGCATCCCACTCCCATCAGGTCCTGGCTCACCTCACCTTGGAGCACTGTGCAGAAATTCCAGGATTTTCCCCCATCAGGAGCACTGGGCAGCTCCAGGATCTTTTAGCCTCACATTTGCAGCACAGCAAATATTGTTAAATAAATCAATCCTTGTTTGTGCAGGGAGTTTTCCCTCAGGGCAGAGCCACAGAAATACCTGGATGAGGAAAAGCCTCCGGGCAGAGCTGAATTCACATGGAAAATAATCCCACAATAAACCAACACAATGGCTGGGCAAATAAAAGGGGAGGAAAAGTGGAGGTAAAATACAGCTCTATAAACCAGGAGCTCTAAAACAGAAATCCCAGGAAAAGGAGCTTTTCCATGTATTTTTTCTCTTCTATGGAGTCAGAGGTCACTCTATTTAAAGTGACCACGCTGGTGGAGGAGCAGAATCCTCATCATTCTGCCTTCCTAGGATCAGCAAAACCTATGGAAAACCCAGCCAGGTGGGCTCTGAAGGCTGGCACAGGGATTCAAAACCTGTTTTATGGGAATTTGGGGAGCAGGGACTGCCACCAGCACAGATCCCAGGGATGTGACTCCTGCCTCTCTTCCTGGATTTCACCTGTGCTGCAGCCAGGGTTGAGCAGCCAGAGGGACATTCCTGGAATTCCAAAGGAACCAGGTGAGCTCTGAAGGCTGGCACAGGGATTCAGAACTTGTTTGATGGGAATTTGGGAAGCAGAGACCCCACAGGAGCTGCTCCTTCATCCATCGCCCCCTCCCCAGATTTCACCTGTGCTGCAGCCAGAGGCACATCCCTGGAATTCCAGCAGAGCCCAGGGATTCAAGCAGGATTAAGGAACTCAGCTAATTAATTTGAAGACTGCTTTAGATTAATTCCCAGCACTGATTAATTCCCACCAGCACATGGAAAGATGGGAAAGGCCCTCTCCAGGTGGGAATAAATCCCAAGGAAGGCAGGGAAAGCAGCAGGGGCTGCCTGGAAGCATCACTGGGGCTGCCACCACTTTTCCATGGGCAAATCTCCAGGTCTCCCCTGAATTCCTGGCTGGATGCAAAACCCTGGGATTGCTGGAAGTGTTTCCATCCCCATTCCTCAACAGCTCCTCAGCACTAATAACCCATTCCCTAATTAATGCCCTAATTAACCTCTGCCCTCTGCTTTTTCAGGTGTAAACAGGTGGAAGGTGAGTAGGAATAGGAATAGGAATAGGAATAGGAATAGGAATAGGAATAGGAATAGGAATAGGAATAGGAATAGGAATAGGAATAGGAATAGGAATAGGAATAGGAATAGGAATAGGAATAGGAATAGGAAGAGCTGTGGGGCCATCAGATCCCTCCAGGACCAGGATTTGTGTGCCAGTAATAAAAACACCAATAAATAAATAAACTAAAGCAATAAATATTCCCCCCAGCCTGCACTCAGGGAAAATAAACAACAATTCCTGCCAGCTGGGAGGGAATATTACGGGCTGTGGGCTCATAATTTACCTCCAGCTCTTGGCAATCCCTCAGGGATTTCTTTCCTCCATGAGCCAGGTGATCCCATTCAGGCACCAGCTCCATTCATCCAACGGGAATTCCCCCTGAGGACAGAGTTCTTCCAGGTGGGAACAATCCCCCCTGAGGACAGAGTTCTTCCAGGTGGGAACAATCCCCCCTGAGGACAGAGTTCTTCCAGGTGGGAACAATCCCCCCTGAGGACAATGTTCTTCCCTGTGCAGGCCCTCCAGGATGTTTGCTGCCAGGAGTTATTTTAGCCCTCCGTGGTGGGAATGCTGTCATTTCCTTTCCTGTGAGGTTTTCCAGCTTTTGGGCCACGTTCTATTGTTTGCCAGAGCCCCCCAGGTGTGCAGAGACCTCCAAATCCACACTGGGGTCACTGAATACTTGGAGTTGGAAGGGATCCACAAGGATCATCCAATCCCACTCGTGGGACTGCACAGGATATCCCAAAAAATCAATTCCTGTTCCCAGGAGTGTTGTGGGGCAGCTGCCAGGGCTGGGACTCCAAAGCCACATCTGGCCTGCCACTGGGACATCCAATTTCTCATTCCTGGGAGGAAAAGGAGAACATTCCCATTTTGCCAAGCACTCAGATGACCCCTGTGCACAATCCCATCCTCCTGCCCACTGGATGTGCTGGTGGCACCAGGACTGAGGTCACTGGGAAATCTCACAGAACTCCAGAATCCCAAATGCTTTGGGTTGGGAAGGACATTAAGGATTATCCTGTCCCACCCCTCTGGGCAGGGACACCTTTCACTGTCCCAGGGTGCTCCAAACCCCACCCAACCCGGCCTTGGACACTTCCAGGGATGGGACAGCCACGGCTTCTCTAGGAATTCCATTCCCATTCCTCCCCACCTTCACAGGGAAGGATTTTCCCCTAAAATCTCCTCGTTATCCCAGCAGGTTGAGGACTCCCCCTCCTGTGTCCCTGGCAGGGGCTCAGATCCTGCCTTCCCAACCAGCTCCAGCCCTGTGACATGTTTTTCCCTCACAAAAAAGAGAGGGAAGATCCCAGATCAAAAACCCAAATGTTTTTCTTCCTGCACTCCCAGCGAAGAGCTGCTTTATAAATCATCCCAGATAAACACAGACAATCCAATCTTTGCTTGCAGATCCTGGGCAGGCTCTGATATCCCAGAATTTCTTCACCCCGAGCCAATAAATCCTGCCTGGTGCAATCCAGAGCCTGCCAAGAAAATCCCTTCAGGCCCGGGCTGCTTTCAGCAGAGGAGATGGGAACAAGGCTGCACAAATATTCCACTTTTTGGCCACTTTTCCTGCTCTTTCACAAAGCCAAGCGAGTTTCCTCTTGGAGAGGGAGCAGCAGATCCCAGGCCTGGCTGGGTTTTAGTCCTGAACGGTGTGATGGGATCCCACAGCCCCATCCCACAGCCACGTTTGTTGTTTTCCATGGGAACAAACCCTGGGTTTTTTCCATGAGGTTGAGGGAAATGAGCCATTCTTGTGGCTGTCCCCTGGGAAAAGCAGCTCCTGCCCCACTGGGGAAGTGTCCCACAGCAGCTGAGTTGGGGCTTTCCAGGGATTTCTGCCTTCCATGGGGCCCTGATTTTGTGGGGAATTGGAGCTGTGGAGCAGAAGCTTTGCTGAGTTTTCCCAAAGGAATGCAAATCCTGGTGGATCATGAAGGAGGAGAAGCCTGAGTGAGCCTAAAGGATTTTCCTGATGTCCCAAACCCCATCACAGCCCAGGCTTGGAGGCAGAATTTGTGGGATGAAATGCTATAAATCCCATATTCCTCACGGCTCCTCTGCCATCCCACCTTCCCAGAATCCCAGACTGGTTTGGGGTGGAAGGGACCCTAAACTCATCCCATTCCATGGGCAGGGACACCTTCCACAATCCCAGGGTGCCCCAAACCTGATCCTTTTGTGCTGTGGGGCGAAGGAAGGTGAAGGATCTCTTAAAAACTGAGGAAAAAAGTGCCAAATTCCCAATTTCTGGTTTTTATTAGGGATGCCTCCTGCAAAAATAAAAGCAAATAATGTTGGAAAGGGCAGCTTTTCCTCCTGGAATGCTGAAGGAGCAGGGCAGGGCTGCAGCCCCCGGAGCAGGCATTAATAGGGTCCCTATTTATTATTATTATTATTATTATTATTATTATTATTATTATTATTATTATTATTATTATTATTATTATTATTAGGGTCCCAGGGTGAGTGCAACAAAACCCAGATTTATAAACCAGCAGATCCCAACCTACAATCCCTTGGAAAAACTGGGATTAGAGCCAGTGGACTCCAAAAATTCCCAGAATACATGGGATAAAAGGAGTGTAGGCTCCTCCTCTCTTGCAGTTTTATTTTCACTGCATTTTGACATCTTTCTCTTCGTTGGTTGTCTTGGGCTGGCAAAATCTTTGGGGTTTGAGAGGGCAATCCATGGATTTATTGTTAATTGGAGCCCTCAGGTTTTGGTGTTCTTTTGGACAGCTCCAAATGCAGGGAATGCACAGAGCTGGGGGTGCTCTGCTCTTAAAAAACCTGAGCCAAAAAAGGGCTCGAGCCCAAATTCCTGATTTTTCTTGGGAATGAAAATATAAGAAAACAATGTTGGAAAAGGCTGCAGTGGCCAGTGAGGCTGGAAAAGCTCCGAGGTGCCACGGAAATTGTGTCCTGCTAGGGAAATGTGGGATTAGGGAAATTAGGTGCAATTTCCTTTTTATAGTTTCCTTCCTTAATAACTATTTTAGTAAATGTTTATTATATTTGGTATATATCTATAACTAAATGATTAAATATATATAACATATATTTAGTAATACATTACTAAATTAATAAATATATTAATTTTAAAATATAAATTATTGTATTTATAAACTTATATTTAAGAAAATTATATATCATTTTTATATATTTATATATTTATTTTTTATATTTATGTATCTATATATTTTATATTTAAATATTTATATTTAAATTTAAATTTAGAAAATATAATGTAATAAATAGAAAAGCATTGACTATAAATCATTGAATAAGTTATTAAATATTATTTAGTATGAATATTTAGGAATATATTTGATATTTTATTTAATGCTAAATTATTGAATATATTACTAAAATATATTACATACCTATACTATATAAATATATAGTATATATAAGTATATATTATTTACTATATATATATTATATACATAATATATAGAGAGAAAATAGTAAATTTACTAAAATTAATAAATATTTATTATATTTCAGTTTCCTTCCTTCATTCAGGTAAAGCCTTTGCAGCTGCTCCCTGGTGGAAATGCTCTTTGCAATGAGCCTGGAAGGGGCTCCCTGCTCCCTCAGATCATTTTTAATCTAAGCCTGGCTCAGCTGGGAAGGGCTGACAAACCCCTCTGCCCCTGACCAACAGGGCTTTGATCCCTCTTTTCCCATCTCTCTTTTCCATTTGTCTCCTGACGACCCCAGTGGATTAAAAATGATCCATCCCGGAGCTGGAGCTTTGCTTTGAAACTTCCCCAAATCCTGCTTGAGCCTGGGCTGCCAGGAAAGGTCAGCAGCTCCCTCCCAGCACATCCTAAAGCCTGGGATTTTTAGGGATTTCGTTTCTTGGCCGCCCATTCCCAAGGAAATCCTCTGCTGGGAGGGGGCTCTGGGATTTGGGGGGGATGGACTCCTCCTGCTGAGGAGGGCTGGGAGCAGGAATGGCAAAATCTGATGGCTGCATTTGGGATCTGGGCACGTCCTGCTGGCATTTTCCCTCAGTCCTGAGGCCCTGCCTCAGCTCTCCTGTGATGTTGGCCTGGGATTTGCTCTAAACCAGAGGTTTTTAGCCCAAATTTCAGCTGAATTTACCAGACAACCTTTCCTGCTCTCCACCTGGGTGAGAGAACCATAATGTCCATCCCTTCCACCTCTGGAAAACCCACTGGCAAACAGATTTTGTGGTTTTCCTGGGAAGATGAGGCTCCCCTGACCCACAAATCCCAAAAAACCCTTTTATTTCTCTCACTTTCCCACATTTTATCCCGTGGCTAAAGGATGAAGGAGCTCAGGGCTGCTCTGGCTGAGGTTCACAGACCTCCCAAAATATTCCAAATGGCAGGGGAAGCCTGGGGGGTCCTGATGGAAAAGGCCACCCCATGGTGGGACCTCCCATGGTGGCAGTTGCTCCATGTCCAGCCACGGTTTCCGGGACAAGGGACAGGCAAAGACATCACAGCTAATCAATCCTTAATTAATTGGAGCAGGAGGAGTGGGGAAGGATGTGGGAACAGAGCTGAACTTCCTCAGAAAAATTGCTGCCTGCTCCTGGTGACTGGAAATGGGAGTGTGAGGAAAAGGGGTGTCACAGCCCGAGCCAAAACTTTGCTAAAATCACATTTTCCCTTGAAATAAACCATCCAAGCTGGGCCTAGAGGGATAAAAAATCATTTACACAGCCCCAAGTGGAGCAAACCCACTCAGCTCTGCTGCCTTTATATTAAATGTGGGTGATAATGAAATAATTCCACATTCAAATTATTCTCCTTGGCTTGAGACTGATTTTCTGAATAATTTTTGGGAGTTTTGGGATGGACACTGTTTAATGGCAACGAGGAATATCCGCAATTGCTCAGCCCCAAACACCTCTGGGATTGCCAAGAAGAAATAATAATAAAAATAATAAAAGAAATAATAATAATAATAATAATAATAATAATAATAATAATAATAATAATAATAATAATAATAATAATAATGCTGTTTTGGTGTGCACCAAAAGCCATCCAAAATAACGCCACTGTTTCCATGTTTCTATCCTGATTTCTATTTTTGTTTTGTTCCAATAAAAGGATTTTTATCCAATGGTATTAAATATCCCCCTGTAGCCCACGCAGCCAGGAGAGCCAAACCATTCATGGAATCATGGAATGGTTTGGGTTGGAAAGGACCTTAAAGCTCATCCCAATCCTGCCCTGCCATGGGCTGGGGACACCTCCCGCTGTCCCAGGCTGCTCCAGCCTGGCCTTGGACACTTCCAGGGCTGCTCTGGCAATCCCAGCCCAGCCAGGAATTCCCAATCTCCCACCCATCCCTGTCCTCTGGCACTGGGAGCCATTCCCTGGGTCCTGTCCCTCCATCCTTGTCCCCAGTCCCTCTCCAGCTCTCCTGGAGCCCCTTCGGGCCCTGCCAGGGGCTCTGAGCTCTGCCTGGAGCCTTCCCTTCTCCAGGGGAACATTCCCAGCTTGTCCTCATGGAAAAAAAAACAGGAAAAACATTTAGGCAGGTGAAACAAGTATTATAAAATTTCAAGGGAAACTTTAAATCCCTGCGGGAGGGAGCATTGGAATGGAGGGTGAGCAAGAGGAATGGCACCACCCTGGGTGTTCTGCCTTGGAGGATGGGAATGGCTCCCCAAAATCCCTTTCCCATTTCTGGGATGGGAGCTGAGCCCCAGGAACTCCAGCAGCTCTTCCCCTGCACGCCTCGGGCTGCTTCCCACCAAACATCTCCTCACCGACGGAATTCCCAGCTGGAATAACCACCCCAGCTCCAGGGGAAACGCCTCTGCTGACTCTTCCTGCAGGAGGAACAGACCAGGATCAGGCTGGAAGTGAGAATTCCCCAGGGGAAATCCTGGCTTCTCCTGGATCAGGTGTTCTTAAGGACCCTCTGCACGCAGATCTTGAGCTGGTCACCTCCCAGAGCAGGCAGAGCCTTCTCCAGGGTGCCCAGCTCTGTTTGGATTTTGGTTTTTGGGAATAAAGGTGTCTGGCACTCCCAAACCCTCAGCAAACAGAGATAAACGTGTGACTGCTCCCAGGAATTCCCAGCCCTGCTGAGCTTCCAGACTCCCAAATCACCGGGATCTGCTGGAGACTCCTTCAGCAGCGCAGTTCAGGGAGCTCCAAGGAATCAATCCAAGGAAATGTTCCTTCCTGGAGCTCCCAGCCCTGTTTGCTCGGGGAGATTGATCCATTCACGGAATGCTGATAAGGGGAGATGTCTCTATCAGCACCTGTGGAGAACTCGCTCCCATTTTAAACTGCAGCCTTCAAATCCTTGGGGTTTGTTCTTTGGTCGTTTTTTTCCCTTTTTTCCCCGGCGTGTTTTCAGCTGCTTTGGTTTCTAACGAGGAGATGACGCCAGTTCCCTGCTCACAATTAAAGGATTTGTCCTTGAGGAGAGGAGTTGGGATCACAGGCATGGAGAGGAGGGAAAACAAAGCTCTTCACTCTGGCAGCATCGGCACCTCCTGCTCGGCGGGATCAATCCCTCCTGCTTGCTGCTGAATATTTCTGCATCCTTCACCCTCCCTCTCTCTAAAAACAAAACATCTCTGGAGGTCTCTGCTGCAGCTCCAGGGCAGGTGGAAACCAATTCTCTGCTAAAAAATGGAAATGTTCCCTCTCCTCAGGAAGGCTTTGGGATGAAGGATTTCATCTCTCTCCTGAGCAAGGCTCCAATTTGTGCTGATTGAACAGCACTTGAGAGGGGGAGGCCAAGGAAAAGCTCATTCGAGGTGGAAATCACAGCAGAGCTGCAAATGTGTATTTAAATATCTGAATGGGATAAAATGATGGAGGAAAAATACCAGGAAATAGAAAACAAACATTTCCACTTGAAGGCAAAAAAGGAATAAAAGCTTTTCACAAAAATAAATCAACTCTGCTTAACCAAAGCAATGTTAGCTGACAATTCCTTTTGTTTGGATGCTCTTCTTGCATCCATAAATCCAGAGTTCTTCTCAGCAGCAGCAGAAACATTCCCCCAAATTCTCTCCCAGGTAATGAACAGGTTGGAACAACCTGACCAAAATAATTCCAGCCTTCCCACAGGGATAATGTGCCCTGATAACAGCGTGCAGGGCCCTGCAATTCTACACAGGGAGAAATCTCTGCTGAGGAAAACTGAATTTATCTCTCGTGGTGGTTTTCCTGTGGTGCTCTCGATGGAAAAGTGATGGGCTTGGGGCTAAAAACTTTGGATTTTTATAAAAATCCAAATATAAATATATTTTAAAATATATAAATATATATTCTATTTATTACATATTTATTTATACATATATAAATATATCTATTTCTAAAATCTACAATATATAATATATTTTTATATTTTAATAGAAATATATATTCTATAATTTATATATTTTATATATATATATATATATATATATGTAAAATTTTCTTTTTCTATCATATCCTTACACTGAATTTCACTGGAAGTCCCAGCTGCTGATGGCTGAGCCAGAGGTTAAATCTGGAAAAGCTGCTGCCAAAAAAGAGAGGAATTTCTCCAGGTCCATCCATTGCTGATCAGGAGCTCCCACCCCGCTGGAATTCCCGCCTGGCTGCTCCAGGGATGGCTTTGATTGCTGGGATGTGTCTGATCAGCTCCCCAGGCTGGGCTCGGTGCAGCTGAGCCCGGCTTGGCAAAGCCTCTGCTGGGGCTTTGCAAAGAGCAGCTCCAGCCTGGCAGGGAGAATCTCAGCATCCCATTTTTGGGAGGTTTAAAAGAGCTGGACCATCCCACAGGATTCAGGGGCATGGGATGGGCTTAGGAGCCTTTTCCAGGCAGGATTTTGTGTTTCCAGCTCTTTTCCATCCCTGAAATTCTAATTAAACACCTCCCTCTCTGGTTTAATTGCTGCTAAACCTGACCTGAGGTGTATTTAAACACTTGTTGTCAGCAGAGCCGGTGCAATGTGACCACAGCAGAGTTCAGGTTGATTTTCAATGATCATTATAAACATATGAATTATGGATTCAATTCCTGGTGGCATTCCTAATTCCACTTCCTGCAGTTCTCCAAATCGAGAATTGAGTTATCCTGGGAAAGATCCTTGAACACTTTTAAAAGGGAATTCTGGCGGTCTGGGGAAGAAAATAATCCCCAAATTTTCCCAAAGCAGAACGCCAAAATTCCCAGGTGTTTCCAGCCAGCACCGCTCCCAATTTGGGATTCAATCCTTTGCTGTACCTGTTGGAGTTTCTCTAATTTAAAGGTTATTTTTAAATATGAACAGTTCTAAATTGGAGCTGGGAAATGGAGGAGAGCAGGAATACAATCCCAATAATCTCTTACCCACCTCTGTGGGGTTTTGGTGTGGTTATAGGATGGCCCAAAGGATCCAGCAGCAGGAGCACGAGGATGTGCATGGTGACACCACCAAGCTGGAAAAGAAAATGGATTTTCCTCGATTTAATCTCCTTTTCCAATATTTGAACACTGAGGGTTAGGGGTTTTTCCTCACACAGAGGAAAATCTGTGGGTTTGGATCATTTCCAACGTCCCCAGAAGATTCCTGCAGGTTCAAGGCTGGGTTTGCTCCTGTGCTTCCAGCAGGGCACATCCCGGGATTGGGATTGGGATGGGAATGGGATGATTCAGCCCAGGCTGGGGTTGATTTTTCCCTGCAAACAGCCAAAGTTCAGGGCTGAGTCAGGCAGTTCCTCCCTGGCCATGCAGGAGCAAGGCTTTGCCCACGGACAACCAGACTGGGAATGTGAAAATCCCTTGAGCTTTCCCCAGCAATGATGAAATCTTGGACTTTATTGGCTTTTTATGCAAAACTCTCACATTTTTTTTCCTAGAAGGCAAAAAAAAAAAAAAAAAAACCAGAGGAGAAAATGAGGTTTTTCCTCTGAGCAGTGAACCTCCAGCCCTTGGGGGTCACCAGAAGTGCCTTTCCCTGGGAAAGGGCAGGATTTTTGCCTGTGACATTGCCATGAAGGGTTTGCCTGGTCTGGTTTGCCCAGTCTCAAGTGGGGAGGATTTGCTGGAGCTCTGGCATGGCTCACTCCCCGCCCTGATTCCTGTGGATTCCTCGCTGCCAGCCCGGCTTTAATCCCCGGCTCTGGCAGGGATTATTCCATTGAGGCAGGAGGGGAATAAAGAGGGAAGACAAACAATCCCCACTGAAAGGAAAAGAGCAGCCCACCAGGCTCTGCTGGCTCCGAGCGGAGCCATCCCGTGGGATTTGGAGGTGCTGGGAATCACAGGGGGGTTGTGGACAGAGGGGGAAGGTTTTGGAGCTGGAAGAGGAGAAATCTAGGTGGGAGATTAGGAAGGAATTCTTCCCTGGGAAGGTGGGGAGGGGCAGGGATGGGATTCCCAGAGAAGCTGGAATATCCAAGGCTTGGAGCAGTTTGGGATAGTGGGAGGTGTCCCTCACAGTCTCTTCCCACCCCAATGGAAAACAGACCCCATGGAAAATCCAAAGGTTATTGATTCTAAGTGTCAGTTTTATTCTCATTCTACTTCTCCTGCTGTGTTCTGTTGGATGGAATGATGGATACCTGTGAGACAAGGGGGAACGGGCTCCTGGCACCCTCCTGGGGCTGCTCCACGTGCTGGAATTCCTGGGGTTGTAGCCAGAGGAATTCTCAGGAGAAACCTGAGAGTTTTTTCACACAGCACATCCCCCAAATGGATCAGCCCCCTCCCAGGCAATCACAATCTGTTTGTTTGTTTGTTTGCTTGCTTTGAAAATCCAATTAAAATATCCCAGGCAATTATTAATTATTCCCAGGCATTTCCTCCTGGAATGGCTTTGCCTGGCGGGAAAGTGCAAGGAGGGAAGAGTCTTTGACTCTGTCCTTGCTCGACGATTCCCCTTTCATTAGGCCTGGCTTAATCAGGCTGGGTTTAAAGCAGGTGTTAAGTGCAATCAGAGCAGAATTGTCTGGGGCCGTGCTCAGCTAACCTTTGCCTGCGTGCATGACTCGGCTGATTAATTAATCAGCGATTGATAACGACCTTTGATAACGACCTTCAGCTCCCAAAGATGAAGGCAGAGGATCAGCACCTTCCCCTTTTAGGCACCCACACAATCAGCTCCAGCAAGGAGCTCATTTCCTGGTGCTAAACTGGGATTTGGGATGCAGACAGAGAGAGGGATGGGAATATTTGTGTTTACCAGAGATGAATATTGATGATTCAGTCTTTCAGAGGATGTGTGGTGAATTTATAGATGCTCTGTGTGTCTATAAAAATGAAAATGTGGAAGGAGAGAATGGCCTTGAGTTGCTCCAGGGGAGGTTTAGGTGGGATAATGGCAGGAATTTCTTCCTGGAAAAGGTAGAGCTGCCCAGGGCAGTGGTGGACACCCCATCCCTGGAGGGATTTAAAATCCATGTGGATGTGGCACTTGGGGACACGGGGCAGTGGTGGCCTGGGCAGTGCTGAGGAATGGTCACACTTGATCATCCAAGAGAGTTTTTCCAGCCTTAAGGATTCTGGCATTTTTGGGAGCCACAGAATGAGAGGGAGATGTAAATATTTGTGTTCCACAGGGATGAATATTGAGGAGTCAATTTCAGTCCTCTCCAGGAGCTCAGGCAGGGTGGGAATCACCAAGAAAAAGTCATTTCCAAAGAAATCCTTTGAAAACCACTTGGGTATTTCCTGACCCACTAGTGCACATCAACATCCAGGTCAACATCCATGTGTCAACATCCATTTGTGAATATCCAAGTGAACATCCATGTCTTCCCTGCCCAGAGTGTATCCATGGAGTTTGGAAGGTACCTGGAGGACTCCTTGCACTCCAACAGCAGCAGGACATCAAAAGTATTCTTTTTTTTTTTAGAAAACTTCTTTTTTCCCTGTTTTCTCCCTGTCCCAGGCCAGCTGCTGCCCATCCATCAGTGGCAGGGTTTCTGTGGAATGAATGAGGATGATGGATGTGGCTCCCTGTTGTCATTCCAGCTTGGATGGGGCTTGGAGCAGCCTGGGCTGGTGGAAATGTCCCTGCCTGTGGCACTGAATGACCTTGAAAGGTCCCTTCCACCCCAAACCATCCTCTGATCCTCCATGAAGGGATTAAAGCTGGATCTCAGCAGGAAGGGAGATCCAAAGTCACTGCTTGGCCCCTTCCCAGAGCCACAGGAAACCTTCTCGTGAATTTCCCCCAAATCCAGGTTCTTGGCTTGATTTTAAGCTGCAGAGCCAAGCCAGGCTCCAACCCAGGCCCAGCTAATCCCCCACAGCTCAGCCTTGCTAATCCAGGCACTCAGCATTATCTTGGAATAAAGGATAACACAGGGGAAAACCTGCATTCCCTCCTGGAGATGTGTCTGGCTGCAAGGCTGCCCCACAGGGCTGGTGGCATTGATTTTATTGTCCTGTCACACCAGGAGATGGATTTATCCTGGTTTTCCACAGCAGCAGGGATGCTCCTGTGGGCTGTGCCAGGTGGGAGCAGGCAGGGAAAAGGCTCCTCCAGCATTGCAAATGGAGAAGTTGGAAGCAAATTAAGTCTGGAAGGGATTTTCCCCCTCACTGCATCATCCCCTCCTGTCCCTGAAGGTCTGGAATGACTCTGGGAGGCTGCTGGAAGCAGAGCCCCAGCTCCTGAGCTGATTTACAAGCAGATTGTGCCTGGAAAGGGGGGGTTTAAGGAAAAGCATGGATGGGGTAGGTCTGGTTTTCCCAAATGCACTCAGTGGCTGTAGGAATACGGCCACACACAGCAAAGCCAGGCCTGGGAGGGGATGGAGGCGCCCAGGCTGCCCCAGAAATGTTGATTCTTGTATGAACTGTGAGTAAACACAGAGATAAAAATGATCTACACATCCCTGGGAAATGCAGCCCACCAGGAAATCCAGCTGGAGCAGCTCCTTCCTACCTGTGCTGGGGAAAAGGAGCAGAAAAATGGGAAAGGAAAATCCACCCTGCCAGGCAGAGCAGCATCAATCAGCTTTTAATTTCAGCTGCTCATTAGTTCATTTATTAGTCCATTGACTGAACCCAATGGTGTGGCACTCCTCACCCTCCCAGGAATATAAATTGGGACCCCTGTTAGGCCAGGGATGTGGACACCACTTCTTGCAGCAGGAACGTGGCTTTTCCCTGCTCTGGAGCTAAAATAATTCAAGATTAATTCCTTTTGGATCTTCCAGAGCCAGATGCATCCTGGCCATGCCCGTGCCTGACATCTGCCCATTAAAGTTGTGCAGAGATGCAGATCTGTAAATGTAATTACACAGCTCAGCTCTAATTTCCAGCTCTCATTTAACAACTGACTTAGCAGCATCCAAACAGTTCCAGTCCCATGGTTAATTCATGAGGATGCACAACTCCAAAATAAACTCAAAATCCTCAGAGATTCCTCTGATGAATTGGGGAAAATTCCTAAGGGAATGTGGAGTGAGGGGGTGCTGGTCCAGGGGCTGAGCCTGGCTTGGAGCTGCTTTCCAGAGAAAATCCCAGCCTGGGATGTGCTGCTTTGGCCACCACATCCTTGTTTTAGGAGACCTGGGCAGTGAGTTCCTGGAGATCCATTTCTCTGGAGTTTTAGGATTATGAACGCAGCAAGATGTGTTTGTTTTACCATCGAACACAAACCCTGGCTGTGCTGGGGTTTATTCCTGATCCTGCCTGATGGGAAACTGCCCTTTGATCCCTGGGATCCAGCTCAGACTGGGAACAGATCCAGCTCAGGAAAAGTAGCCAGAGTTTCACACCTCTGAGGCTGAAACACCTTTATAAATCCTCCTTATCTTCTGCATCACAGGAAAAAAAAAGTTTTGGTGCTGTTAGAATAGAATCCCAGGGTGGTTTGGGATGGAAGGGATTTAAAACCCATCCCACTGATGGGCAGGGACACCCTCCATAAACCAGCAGGACCCAAACCCCCTCAGGTGCAGAGCCATTCATTTATTTCCTATTCAACAACGATGCATTTTTCCATGTTAATGCATTTTCCCTCAAGAACACATCCAGCTATTTCCATTTTTCCCATTTAATGCATTCTCCTGCTTCAAATCCCTCTCCTGTTTCAAGGCCTCCTCCTATTCCAATGAATTCCCTCCACCTCCAGCCTTCCAGAGAGGCTTCCCCCGGAGCTCCTGCTGCATCCAGGACAAGCAGCCACCCCGATGCTGCTTTTTCCAGGATCCATCCCTGCCCTGGGACTTCTCCCGCATCTGCTCCCAGTCCCACCCATCCCTGTTTAATCTCTGGGAGCTGACTCACGGGGAAACGCCGGCCTCATCTGCCGGGAATGTTAAACAGAGCCTTTTTAAACAAGGGCTGGAAGAAAGCGACCATCTGGCCGCAGGGAAACGTGCTGCTTCCCTCATTTTGCTGGGAAAGGGACACAGGGACCGAGGCCAAGCCGGGCCGGGGCTCCCCCACCCAAGGCGCTGCCCCAGGTTTTGTCCCCAAAGCCACTCCAGCTCTGATGGAGGGGTTGTCATGGCAATAACCCCGGGCTCAAACAATCCCGGGGAATTTGATGGGGATTAAAGCCCCAGGAGTCTGGAGAAGTGAGCCAAGAGGTGCCCTGGGAGCCGCTGGCACCTGCGCTCCGGCTGCTGCTGCCACATCCCTCCATCCCAGCCTGGACTGAGCCTCCCCTGCTGTCTCAGGTTCAGCTTTTCTATGTTTCAGGCTCTGTGCTGCTTCAGTGTGCAGCTCTGAGCTTCACACTCAGCGCTGCTGAGCTCTGTGCACAGAGCAGGGAGACAAAACAATTCCTGCTCCAGCTGGGCACCAAGGACAAATGAGCCAAATCTCAGGCCAGGAGCACAAACCCCGTGGGCTGGAGAGAGAAAAACGAGCAGGGTGGGAGTGCCTGGGCTAAAGCTGGGCTGGGACAATGAACTGCAAGGTGCAAATGGAGCAGAGCTGATCCCAGGGAGAGACCCCGGGAGCGCTCGTGCATTTTGGGGCCATTTTGGGTCATCCTGGGGGCAGCCCTGGCTGGGCTCTGGTGCTGCCCCAGGTGGATCCATGGAGGAGATCCTGGAATCAATCCCTGCTTTATTCTGGGACTCTGCCCAGCCCCTGCTCTGGGGCAGCCTGCACAAGGCATCACCCCCATTCCTGGCGGAATTCCTGGCTGGCCAGTGGGTCAGGAGGAGGATTTGCTCACTCACCCCAAGCTCTGTTTTATGGTTAAAGCCAGGCCTCGCTTTTCCTTTCTGCTCCCTCAGCAGAAATATAAAAATGGGAAAGAGCTGCTGGAAAATCCCAAATGCTGGATTGGGGAGCAGCCATTGCAGGGAATCAGCTTTTCTTTCTGATTATTCTGAAATTATCTTTCTGCTGGGATCAGGGACTGAGCAAAAGCCCCATCTCAGCAGCTCCTAAACCAGATTACAGAGGGAGTGGGGGAACTGGCTCTGATTTATCTCTGTGCTCACTCAGCCCATCCCAAATCCCAAACCACCACTCCAGCTCTCCCACCTCTCCTAGCAGGGACCTGCCCAACCTGCCCTTCCCTTCTTTATCCCACAGGCATTGCTGACTTCCCTGTGATGCTACAAATCCATGGGGAAAACACCCAGAGCTGTCAATAAATCCTGGAGAAATCAGAAGGACCTCTGCAAAACGCTCAGAAAAGAAATCCCTGTTTTTCCTGGTGCTGCCAGGGTGCCACAAGGAGCTTGGGAGAGGGGAATTAGCTGCTTTTGCACAGGCTGTTAAAATTCCCAGCACACGTGCAGGGTAGCCTGAAGGGCTGAATTTATTCCAAAGGCTCCCTCATTCCTTATATCCATTTGGAGCTGGCTCTGGAGATGCTCCCAAGGTAACAACAGCCAGAGAATTCAGGATAAAGGCAAATATTTTCATCTGCTTTTCCTCAGGGATGCCATTTCAGACAGGCCTGTTCCCATCTCATCCCTGAGCCTGGATTCCAGGCTGGAATTGCAGCCCTTAGATCCATCCAGCCTGTGAGTTGTCAGTTCTCCAGTGAAAAATGCAACTGGAAAAGCTGCTTTCCAACCAATGGCACCAGAACCCCTTCAGGATCACAGACTGCTTGGGTTGGGAGGGATCTTAAATGGAATTCCAGCCCCTGCCCTGGGCAGGGACACCTCCCACAGCCCAGGCTGCTGGGAGAAGTCTGGAAGGAGATGCCTCTGGCAAGGTGGGAGGCAGCAGCTCTCCTGGGCAAGACAAAATCTGGGAGCAAAAAATTCCCTCTGCAAGCTGCTACTGGAAATTCAGAGCCTCTGCTTAGAGGAGAAAATGTCTAGGAAAATAATCAACTTGAGGTTTCTAATGCTGATCTTTTGGAGGGCTTCATTCCTTCTTTTTTTTTTTTTTTTTTTCTTTCTTTTTTGCTCTGTCTCAGTGGAAAACCAGGAATTTCTGTGGTCTAATTCCTTCCAGAACTTTGTGTCCAGAGTCAGCTCCTGCCCCTTCCCCTTAGGAATTCTGCTGGAGGCTCCTTGACCACTCTCCACCCCCGCCTGGGGGAGCACAATGAGTTGGAGAGGACTTAAATCCATGAAAAGCTTCCCAAGCATCCTGCAGCTCTTCCCGTCAGTGCCCCAGCAGTCAGGGATGCCTTTCATCTCCTCACTCCCGACATTTCAGGAGAATGAACCAATTCCCTGCCTTTGAAAATCCCTTCTCAAGTGCTCTGGAGCTGCTGGGGTGATCAGGAGAGGGATGGGCACTGCTCCCTGCGCTGGGTGGTCCCGGCAATCCATGGATTTCCCATCCTGGAAAAAAAATCAGGGGAACACTTGGACAGAGCTGAGTTTTATCCCAGTGAAATCCTCGTGGCCTTTGTGGTGCTGGGAGACCTCAGCAGGGAAATAAAGTGGGAAACTGGGAATTCCTGGGATTTCTGTCCTGCTCCTTTGGGGGTGCAGGAGCGGGGGAATTTCTTGTCCTAGCTGTTGTTAGGGGTGTAAATCCCAGGACTGTCACTTTTTTGGGATGCTGCACTTTCCTGGGATGGATATAATGAATATGGATTATATCACATATAGACAGAACATCCCTTTTAAAAACTAACACGTCATTTATTTCCTCAGGCTTTCCTTTGCTCCAGAGCTTCCCCAAGGTCTGTTGTCCTCTGGACAAGCTCCAGCACCCAAACCAGCTGGGAATTCTCCTGTTGGACATCAAGGAGTAGGAGCTCCCACTGCAGTCGTGCTGTGAGAGATAAAACCAGAGTTCTGATTAATCTGCTGCAGGTATAAACGGCACAAATGATCCTGCAGTTATTTTCCTCTTCTATTTCTGCCATTAAATTTTTTAAAAAAGAAATTAATTTTATTATCCCTGAGTGCTGGAAATGTGAACATGTTGGAAATGCCTTGGAAAGGCTGGAAAGGATCCAGTCCTGGAGCACAAAAATCTCACGCTCAAACCTCCAGTGAGGGTTTCAAAAAGTGATGGCTTGGAGCTGTAGTCATGGTGAGAAAACAAAATATATTGAGAAAAAAAACAGGAAAAGATGGGAAAAGGTGGTTGAGGGCGGCCGGAAAGGAAGGAAAGGAAAGGAAAGGAAAGGAAAGGAAAGGAAAGGAAAGGAAAGGAAAGGAAAGGAAAGGAAAGGAAAGGAAAGGAAAGGAAAGGAAAGAAAGGAAAGGAAAGGAAAGGAAAGGAAAGGAAAGGAAAGGAAAGGAAAGAAAGGAAAGGAAAGGAAAGGAAAGGAAAGGAAAGGAAAAGGGAAGGGATTTGAAGTTTGGGTTGGAAGGGCCCTTAAAGCTCATCCAGTTCCAGGGGCAGGGACACCTCCCACCATCCCAGGTTGCTCCAAGGACAGACTTTTTTCCTGGCTGAGAGCTCTGGGAGCTGGGGGGATTTTGAGGATGGACCAGACGAAGCATCCCGAGGGTGCTTGGCTGAGCATCATCCCTGGGCTGGCAGGGAGCAGATTCCTGGTGGCTCCTGGGGGTGCCCGGTGCCAGCCCTGCCCGGGAGGAGAAGTTCGGCACCGCAGGGAGCCGCTGGTGTTTCCCCGACCGTGCCATATGCGGGCAAACGGAGGAGAGGAGGGAGAACACCCTTTTACTACGAAAATGAGAAAAGGCAAAAAAAAAAGGGAAAAAAAAAGCGCCCCCATCCCAAGCCATTAGCACGGGCATTGTAGCATGAAACACAAACCCTTCCTCCCGAGCCACACAAAGGCCGGGCAGAGTAATTAATGCAATGAAAGGGCCGGGGCTTGCAGATGGAGATGCGGGAATAAAGGCGCTCCCCGGCGCTGGGCTGTCATGCATCGCATGCTGCATCTGTTATGGAAATCAGGGCTAGCGGGGCCTTTTGTTCGGGCTAAAGCCCTCCCAACAGGGATTTGGCCGCAGTAGATTTTTCTTGTTATTAAACACGATTTCGGGCTAGTTGAGAGCAGATGCTGCCGCAGCGTTTGGAACTAATAACCGAGCTCGGAGCGTGCAGCATCCCCGAGAAGTCTGGGCTCGCCTGCGAGAGCGGTTCCAGCTCCGCTCCCTGCTTTGCACATGAATGCTGCCGACACCAGCTGAGCCTTCTGGGCTGCCCTGGCAGCGCCCCCGGCACCCCCTCCCCGCAGGGACACTCCAGTCACACACGACAAACTCATCTCTGCCCTCCCCGTCCCAGCAAGGCACCCAAAAAGCCACCGGACGCATCCCAAAAATTTAAAATATCCCTCTGATGTCCTCTGCGGTGGATGTTTGGCCAAGCCGTGCCCGTGTCAGGAAGGAGAGGAGCGGAGCAGCCCGCTGGGGGATGTTGGGGTCACAATGGGAGGGACCTTATAGCTCTCTACACCTTCCTGAAGGGAGCTTGCAGACAGGTGGGGTCGGTCTCTTCCACCGGGCAGCACTGACAGAACCAGAGGGCACAGGCTCCAGCTACCACTGGGAAGGGACAGGCAAATTAGGAAGAAATTTTTCACTGAAAGAATAACAAAGTACTGGAATGCTCTTCCCAGGGAGGTGGTGGAATCCCCATCTCTGGATGTGCTTAAAATTAGACTGGACATGGCACTTGGTGCTACAGTCTGGTTGAGGTGTTAGGGCACAGGTTGGACTCGATGGTCTTAGAGGTCTCTTCCAACCTCATCACTCTGTGATTCTGTGACAAAGGGAGCGAGGTGACAAAGGCCACGGGCGAGTCCCGGCAGTGGCACATTGTGGGAATGTTCCTCACTTGGGGTCACCAAATGTGGTGGTGTTTGCAGGGGTCCCAGCACGAGGGAAGAGATGAGAATTTTCACTCTGATTTATCATTTTATGATATATAATATTAAAAGAAAATTATATACTAAGACTATACTAAAAGAAGAGAGAAAGGAGACATCAGAAGGCCAGCAAAGGAAAGGAATGATAATAAAATCTTGTGACTGCTCACAGCCTCGACAGAGGTGGCTGTCATTGGTCATCAAGTAAAAACAATTTCACATGCTGGGTAAACAATTCTCCAAATCCCATTCCAAAGTAGCAGAACATGGAGAAGCTGAAGCTTCTCAGCTTCTCAGGAGAAAGGTCCTAGCAAAAGGATTTTTCAGAAAAGATGTCTGTGACAGCACAGCAGCACCTGGGGGTGGTGTTTGGGCTGGAATTGCCTCTGGCAGCTCCCGAGAGAAGGGTCCTGGAGCTGGGTGTGCCACAGCTGGGGCTGGGAGCACACAGGGGAGGGGCAGAGCGGCAGTGCCAGCCCAGGTGCAGCCCTAGGAGCACATTCCTGTTTGCTCAGGGAAGGGCAGAACTGCAAAAATGGGGGTGGAGAAAGGGAATTTTGGTACCGTGGGATGGAATATTAAAGCTCATCCCATTCCATCCCTTTGCTACGTCCAGGGACACCTTCCACTATCCCAGGCTGCTCCAAGCCCTGTCCAAGCTGGCCTGGGACACTTCCAGGATCCAGGGCCAGCCACAGCATCTCTGGGCAGGAGAAGGGGTTTTCATAGCCCTGAGGCAGAGCTGTCCATCCGTCCGTCCATCCGTCCATCCCTTGTTGTGGACCACGGAAAACGGGCAGGACAAAGACCATCAAACACATCCTGAGAAGGACAGAGAGCACCAAAATTCATCCTGAGCAGGACAGAGGGTACCAAACACCTCCTGAGCAGGACAAGGAGCACCAAAACACCACCTGAGAAGGACAGAGAGCACCAAAACACCTCCTGAGCAGGACAGAGGGCATCAAGCACCTCCTGAGCAGGACAGAGAGCATCAAACACCTCCTGAGCAGGACAGAGAGCATCAAACACCACCTGAGAAGGACAGAGAGCACCAAAACACCTCCTGAGCAGGACAGAGAGCATCAAACACCTCCTGAGCAGGGCAGAGAGCACCAAAACTCATCCTGAGAAGGACAGAGGGCATCAAGCACCTCCTGAGCAGGACAGAAAACACCAAACACCTCCTCAGTGGGACAGAGAGCACCAAAACTCATCCTGAGCAGGAGAGAAGGTGCCAAACACCTCCTGAGCAGGACAGAGGGCACCAAACACCTCCTGAGCAGGACAGAGGGCACCAAACACCTCCTGAGCAGGACAGAGGGCACCAAACACCTCCTGAGCAGACAAAGCTCAGCAAACCCGTGCTGCTGTGCCAGGCAGGAGCGGGTGACAGGGCCGGGCAGAGGGCAGTGCCCCTTCCCACGTCACGGATGTGCTGCTCCCATCAGCACTGGCAGATTTCCCTACACACCAGACAAGAAATGACTCACGTCTGCTTCAAGGCAAGTCCTGCATCCAATCTGCAGCTGCTCCAGCCAGGATGAGGTTAATGGCTCTGCTCCGAGTAACCTGAAACTCGGCACAGCCACCTCCAACCCCCCGACTTGGGAGGTCCCGATTTTGGATTTTGGGGGCAGAAAATGCCCTGCAGCCCCAGGATCTGCTTTTGTTCTCTGCAAAATGAGGCAGCCCGATGCCATCAGCACATTCCCGAGGAGGGGAAACACATTCCCGAGGCAGGGACATGTTCCCAATGAAAGGGGACACATCCCCGAGGAAAATGGACACATTTCCGTGGAAAAGGGACACATTCCCAAGGGAGTGACACATTCCCGAGGCAGGGACACATTCCCAAGGAAAATAGACACATTTAAGAGGCAGGCATACATTCCTGAGGAAAGGGACCGCATTCCCAGCGCTCTGGATCAGGCCATGAGGTGCAGAGTTGTTGGAAAAAGGGTGAGGATCTCATGTGGCTCCATCCCCTTTTCCCAGTCCCTCAGGGGTTGCTATCACCTTGTCCTCAGCTCCGAGGTCACACCATCCTGAGCCCTAAGCTAACCCTCCTTCCTACGCCCTCTTACCCAATTCCCCATCCAGCCCAATCAGCCAAGATGGCGGCAGGCCCGTGAGGGGAGCCGTGAGGGGAGCCGCCATCTTAGGCCGGACGGAGCCCAGTTTCGCCTTCCACCGCGAAATGGCGCCCAGGACCTCCCTGCTCCTCTCTCCCTTCCTGCTCCAGGCACTGCCACAGCTCCCTGCAGGTGTACCAGGGTGTCACTGCTGATTTTTCATTCTCGTGGCTGAGCGCTTGACTCAGCACCCTCTGCCCCCCACCACAGGGACACCCCAAGGCGCTCCCCGCAGTCCCAGTGGCTGCCATGGATTCCAGCCCTGGAATTGCAGCCCTTGTGTTTATTTATCCTTCTGCTCCTTCAGTTTGGGTGTTTGCTCAAGTCGAGCCTCCTCCTGCTGGGGGTGAAGCTTTTCCTTGGGTTTTTCCCTCAAATATCCAGGTGGCCCTGGCTGAGGCTGCATGCCCAGGTCCACAGGACATAACTTCACCACCCATCTGTAAATATTTCATAATATTCAATATTAGCACCATTATTTCATTGCAAACACACTGGAATTCCCCTTTATTTCAGAAATGCACACTGCAGGGGGTTACTGTTACCTCCCCGCCCCCTTATTTTATATTTTGCTGTAAAATGAGTAAAATGGTAATTTTTATCCCAAAATGGCACCTGGACTGGCTCCAAGGGGGCTGTTCCAGGAGAAGGAGCCCAGGAATGTGGTTTAACCAGGGAACGTCTCTGTTTGCTGTGGGATTAAAGTCTGGTTTACAGACTCATCCCTTCCTCATTCCCATGGGAATGATCCCAGTGCTGGTGCCACCTCTGGAGCAGGACAGGTGACCATGGCAGAGCAGGAACCTTCCTGAAAGGATCCATCCCCTTCCCATGAGTGAAAAACTGGGAATTCCTTGCCAAGCTCCACAGCAAATTGCAAAGGAAGGAGATTTAGAATCACATCCCAGAATTTGTGCCATGAGGTGGGTGGAGGGCTAAAAACCCATTTCCCCACTTGGAATTCCTTCTTCACAGATCCTTTGGAAATCTGTGTGAGATCTTTTCTCTCCTCCTCAGATTATTTCTCAACCCTCACCCTCCAAGATCATTTAGGGAGGATAAACAAAAAACACTTGGCAGAACATTCCTTGTGCCAGATCCTGAGGATCAGGATCCAAGGTCATTTTGGACACTTTAGGACCTGCTAGGAAGATGAAGGAGCTGCAGGGAAAAAAAAAAAATTAAAAAATGAACAATATTCTGTTTGAGCTTTTAAATTGGCAGCAGGCACTGTTGCAACTCCAGCCTCTCCATGGCTTTTTCAGGAAGGCTGGCACAAGAGCAGGATGAGATGGAGAATCCCTGGAAAAATTGGTTCATAAATCTTTTAAGAAAGGAGTTTGGAAGGAAGAAGCTAAACGAGCTGAGAATTAATAATTACTTGATTTTCAGCAAATAATCCCTCTCTTAGGAGAGGCTACATGAGGATGAGGCAAAGAAATGCCAGCACCTGACCCCAAATCCACCAAGAGAGTCCCAAAATACCCTTGGAGCTTTAAGCCACCAATCTGGGTGAAAAAAAACCCCTAAATAATCATCAAACAGCCCAACTTCAGCATGTTAAATCTGGGTTTATTTCCTTTCTGGAGATGGTTTGAGAGTCCTTTAACAGCACCTTCCTAATCCACTCCGTTTGGGTTGTGACCACGCCACACTGGGGAGTGACCCAGGAGCACCATGAAACATCCAAAATTCCTACAAAATTTGGGCAACCTCCAAACTGGAGGCACCAGGAAGAGACATTTCTCTTCTCCACCTGGAGCCAGGGAGGAGCAGCTCAGAGGGAGCAGAGGAGCCACAAAGCCCAGCCTGCAGCTCACGCAGAATTCCCTGCCAAGCTCTGGTGAAATCCCAGGAAAAGCAGCAGGAGCCTGGTGTGGGACCTCAAGGGTTGGGGAGAAGCCAAAAAGTGTCCCAACTGCTCCTCCAGAGTTTGCAGCTCTGATGAAGACACCACAAACCCTCCAAGAGGAACAATTAATTGGGGAAAATCCTTTATGGAAAGAGGTTCCAAGGAAGCAGGAATGGAGCTTTTCCTGCTGGCTCAATTTTGGGTCAGTGACACAAAATTTGAGCTGTGCTCAAATCCAGCACTCAAGGGCTCCTCAACCTGGCACAGATGGAAGCACCACAGACACCTTCAGATGGCAAGGACAGGAGAGTCTGGGTAATTAATTAACCCCTCACTCATTAATTACAGCACCTACAGAGCTGCTGGGTCATCAGGAACACCAGGGCAGTTGCAAGGAACAGGAGATGAACTGCTGGGAATTCTGAGAGCACCACAGGGAGACAATTCCAAGCTTTTCTGCCTGGACTGACACCAGGAGAAGCCCTTGGGAGGGGAGGATGAGCTGCAGGTTCTGTGTCCCAAGAGGACACAGGAATTCCAGGATAGCATAGAATTCCAAGGATCTCCCAGTGGTGACAGCAACAGGAACAGATGGAAGCACCAGAGACACCTTCAGATGGCAAGGACAGGAGAGTCTGGGCAATTAATTAACCCCTCACTCATTAATTACAGCACCTACAGAGCTGTTGGGTCATCAGGAACACCAGGGCAGCCCCAAAGAACAGGAGATGAACTGCTGGGAATTCTGAGTTGGAATTCTGAGATGAGAGCACCACAGGGAGACAATTCCAAGCTTTTCTGCCTGGACTGACACCAGGAGAAGCCCTTGGGAGGGGAGGATGAGCTGCAGGTTCTGTGTCCCAACAGGACACAGGAATTCCAGGACAACTCAGAATTCCAAGGATCTCCCAGCAGTGCCAGCACCAGGAACAACCCTCAGCTGGGAATGAGTTTTTCTGGCAAAGAACAACCTGCAAGCTGAATTTGAAAATGTGAAAATTCAGCCTGAGAGGCAAAGCAAAGCAACCCCCACATGTTTGCTTTGCTCCTCTGCCTCTGGCATTTTTGGGAAACAACTCTGGGAAGGAACCCACAGCAAAGTGGAAAATTTAATGCCCAAAAGGCTGTTGCAAGAGAAAGATTCCTATTCAAACCCCAACACAATTATGCACCAAAACACACAATTATTAATGAACTACCACACAAAGGCCGTTTCCACTACAAGAAAATTTGTTTTTTTGTTTTTTAATTCAAAGAAAAAAATGGTATTTTAATAAATACTGCAGAAACATTAACCAAACATACAAAGTGACTTCAACAATTAAAAAAAAAAAAGTAATGAATGTCCTGCTTTATAACATTTATAACTTATTTTTCCACAATATTTAAATACAGAAAGAAGCACTTACCAGCTATTTTGTAATACTGCCCTAAGAGCACTGTTGCATCAGTTAAAAGCTTATTAAGGTGGTCAAAAATGTCTTTTTTTTTTTTTTTTTTGTGGGAAATAACCAGAATGGGAGTGAGATTTGTCTTCTTTTCTCAGATGAAACAAAGTGCTGGGAACACACAGAACTGAGATTTAATCATGAGTTCATCTTTACCTTTGCAAGAGTGAACAGAGCTTTTAAACACTTCAAAAATGAAGCATCACCATTGGGGATGAAATGCTTGTCCTGCACAAGCAAAAACCAGCCTGCTCAGAGCTTTGTCTCCTTCCTTTGGGAGAAGTTTGGTGAGTCAGGAAGAGTTGCAAACCATTAGAAAAGGCTGATTTAATTCAGTGTAACAACAGCAACAAGGGATTGGACTGAACCAGTTCACCCCATTTCAGGACTGGGGGCTGGATACTTTTGTGTTAATCCTAAAACTAAGGGCAGTATCCAGTTCCCACTGGGGACCCCTTAAGGCCTCACAGTTCTTCAGACCCCTTTTCCTCCCCAAAATGAGGAGCACCACAAAAGGCTCTGCTGGCTCATTTGCAGGTTTTTGAGGGGTATTTTTGTTTTTTTTGTTTTTATTTTGCAGTGAACCACATCCCAGAAGAGCATTTGTCTGCAGCTTCCTGCGGGATCCACGGGCTCTCCAGCTCCTGGGAGAAGCCATGGGGGGTTTTTGGGGCTTCCCCAGGTGGGCAGTAAGGCTTAAGGAACAATCAGGGCTGGAAAACCACGAATCATTTGCCATCACAGCTCTCAGCACCTCCCACTTGAACCTACAGCAACGAGGCCACACAGAACACCAGCACTGGGCACCAACTCCACTCCACATCACAACCACAAAGAGGAACAGCCGAGTCAGAGCCCTGCAGGGCTGCTTTGCCCCCACTCCCCTCCCCCCCCAACTGGATCCATCTCATTTCCACGGAAATTCTGGGAATCCTCAAACAGTTGTCTTCATCCCCACCGTGGAGCAGCAAGGCAAAACTCCAGACCTCTCCAAAATTTTCCTCCAGGTGACACACACGGCCTCGGTCTCCTCTCCATTTTCACAATCAGCTACTAAAAAAAACGAGATCAAATCCTTTGGAAAACCAACTCTAAGGTCACGGGGATAGTTCCTTAATGAGAAGGGCATATTAATAACGTCTTCATTAAAAAAAAATATCCCATTAAAGTATTATTTGAATGAAATCAAAGTGGTAGCATCCAGGAGCAGAGCGTTACTAAAAGAAACAAGCACTGTCCATGACATCTCTCCTTTGCAGGGTTATTTTCCCAATCATTCTCTCTTCTCTCAGCACATTCAAACGTTTTCCCTTTTATTATTATTTTTTTGGCATTGTCTTCAACAGAAATTCCTGATGCCACCTCTCTCAGAGCCTTTTCTTCCTGCTGCTCAGTCCTTAAGTACAGTCTCACACAGCAGGAGAAGCCTCCATGAAAGCACTGGCAAAGCCCTCATTAAACACCCTGTGGCTGTGACTTCATTGAGCTCCAACCCCTCCTGGATCTTCCTCCTCCTCCTCCTCCTCCAGGAAATCCCAGCTCCTTCACATCACCGTGCAACTCTTGGCTTTGTCCTTTCTCAAGTCCGTGGCCACTGTGGACAGTTCTGGCCTGCCAGGCATGTGTGAAATTCGCTTTGTGGCCCTCTGAGATTTGTTTCGTTTCACATTTTTGTTTGTTTTGTTCACACACGCCAGGGTGGCGACGTGAAAAATGTCTCTGACACTGTTTTCTGACTGTAAGGCTGAGCATTCGATGTATGTGGCTGCTCCAATCTGTTTGGCCATATTTGCACCCTGAGGGGAAAAAAGAAACATGTGATCAATACCAAATTGTGCAAAATCCTGAGCAATCCTCACAATTCCAGCTCTGCGCTGTTTGCCTGGAAAAGCCAAAGCTAACTCGGGAAAACAGACAGAGATTTGTCTGCAGGAGGAGTTGAACAAGTGTCCAGGCATTATCTGCTGTGCTGATAAACACAAACTGGGAAAGAAAAGGAGCTCAGTGACTGCAAACAACTGAGTGAGGCCTTTTCAGCAGTTTCACCTTAACCTGAATCTGGGAATTTCCTGAGCTGAAATCTCCAAAGAGGAACTCTGTGCCTTAAGGAATAAGCAGCTGCCCTGAGCTGGAGCAGAGCCCCTGTTCCAGCTCCAGGAAAAGGGCAAAAAGTTCTTGGGGAAACGTGTTCTGGGAGAGTTCTGTCAACCTCCTGATATGGAACAGGGAAAAGAAGGGGGAAAGAACATGAGGGGTTACTGGAGCCCTTTCTTCTTTAGTGATTTTAAGAAGTCAAAGCAGGGATATTTGTTCCAGCAGTACAAGGCAAACAACCCAACACATGACAAATGACAACAGCCAGGATCCCATGGTGGATTTTGCTGCTGGAACACAATACAGCATTATGTGAAAAACCAGGAGTTGTTCCAAGGGAATTTGATTTCTGAGGGGTGAATCTTTACTAAGTTACAAAAACCAACCTCATCCTTGAGTTTGCTACTGAACACAATACAGCATTATGTGAAAAAACGGGAGTTGTTCCAAGGGAAATTTGATTTCTGAGGGATGAATCTTTACTGAGTTATGAAATCCAACCACATCCTTGAGGTGCCACCCCCGTGCCTGCCTCCAGCCCCTCCTGGCTGCTCAGTGCCAGCCTGATGACACCAATCCCTGGGCATCCAGCCTCCTGTTTGCCCTGCAGTGATGCAGCCCCTTATCAATGGCAGAGGGGAGAGGCTTGATAAGGCAGCAGGAGCTTGTGGGAGCAGCCCTCCCCACAGTCAAACATCTCAGCTCCTGCTCAGCTGAGCCTCAGAAATGTTTGCTCAGGTGGAGCTGCTGAACTGGGAGGCTGGAGCAGGGTGTCACCAGCCTGTCCTTGCCCTCCCAGTGCTGGAGGTCAGGGGAATGGGAAAGCTCTGACTGCATTCCAGGCTAGGGAATTTTAGAAGCAGCTGTGTCCTCTGTGTTCAGCTGACTGCTGCTCCTCAGGGGTACAGGCTGAGCTGTGAATCCAGGGGAAAAAATCCACCTGCCAGCAGAGTTTTGATCCCTCTCATGGAAAGACTTGATTTTACTCAAGTCCTGCCATTTTCCAGCGTAAACATGCTGCATCCTTAGTAACCCCACATCAGGAGCTGCTGCTTTGGAAAACATGAGGGAGAAACCATCCCAAACTGGCTGCTAAAGACACTGAGGTGACTCGTGGAGGTGCCACTGTGCCTCCCACAGGGTGATTCAGCTGCCATGAATGATCACACACATGTGAGTAATAAAGGGAAGCTCACCTCAGAGCAGTTTCCCCGTTCCCTACATCCTGCTCTCTCCCATGACCTGATTCCTTTCCCTTTTCTCTCCTCTAATGCCTGCCTCCAGACTTCTCCCTTCCCCAAGAGCAAAGATCTCATCAAAAATTAAGATGCCTTCTGGTGCTGCTGCACCTTCAGCAGGAGGGACAAAGGGTTTTCTAAGGAATTGGGGACAGACTATATTCCAATATAATGTCATGATTCCAAAGTCAAACAACATTCAAATCTGAAGTCTGCAGACAGCAATTTTCCCCATTTGTCAGTGAATAAACAGGATGTGTCACCTTTTAGCTACATTTTTGGTGTGTGCAGGCACAGAGAAGCAGGAAGTTTTTAACAACTCACCTAAAAAGCAATTTGCAACCAAAAAGACAACAATTTATGATGTTTAAAGGGACGATTTCATCATGTGCTGTGGGGCTGCAGGATTTCCTTTAGTCCTCAGCAGTTTTCAAACCAAGGCAAATCTGCCTTTAAGGCTGCCTTGGTGTCATCACGAGGGAGAAGCTGGTCACAGTGAGGGCTCCAGGGACACAAAAGGGATTTTTCTTCCCTCCTGAAGGACAGCAAAGGAGGTGGCCCCTACCTGGTCGTAGGACACGGGGGTCTGCCTGTGGTTGGAGAGCTCCACCAGCGTGCTGACATCGGTGCGCAGGTCCGACTTGCAGCCCACCAGCAGCATCTTGGTGTTGGGGCAGAACTCCTGGATCTCCCCTTTCCACTGGAAAATTGCAGGTTTTGTTAATTGTTAGAACCCTGGCTGCTGAGGATTTGAGACTTTCTGTGTTGTCAAGACACTAAACCCCCCAAGAGAACACTGCATTTGGCCTGAGGCTGTGAAGAAAGCTCCCGAAATTGAAGTAAAATTACAGGTGTGTAGCTCGATTAGAAGTGTGTAATATCACACAGTAGAAAACTTAGAGTTTAAAGTTTTAGACTACAGTAATATATATAAAACAAGATAAAAGTTTTAAGACAAAAGCTAGTCCTTCTTCATGAGTTTGGGTGGTATTGTGTAATTAGATAAAAAATCCACATTACAAGCCATGAGTAGTTAGTTATTAAGTTAAAAATAAAAATAATTTAAGTGTAATTTCTTAATTAGTTTATCCTTTAAAAAACCTTGTAAAAAAAGAAACAGAACTCCATTTCTAGTTTAAGTAAAATACTCTACGAACTCACAGTTTGTAAAACTGTAATATAAATAAAAACTAGTAAACATTCAAGTCCAAACAAAAAATACCATCTCACGCATTTAATCCTGACCCTAACAAAATAAAAAGATGAAACTCAACAGTTAATGTTTAAATCCAAAGAAGCAATGGGTAACAACTTTAATCAGTCCTGACGTCCCAGGCTGAAATATTTTTATGTAATGTCTGGATTTGCCTTCAAGGTAATTTGTTGAAGGCATCAGCTCCAGCAGAACTTGGTCAAGGATGAAATCTTCCTATCTCACACAGTCATGAATTCCACTGGCTTACTAATCAGGAGGGAATGAGTTGAGATTATGTAGCCACATGAGCAAAGGTTTGCAGAGCTGTTGTTTCTCACAGCCAGCCCCAGCCAGTGCAGAAATGGTGTCCCCACCTCCAGCTGTACAACAGCAGCAGGGCTAAATGTGGGTTTATTGCTGCATTGTCACCCCCTAAACTACACAAATCTCTTCCAGGTGAACCAGCAAGGAGCCCCTCAGGCAGAACTTGGGATAAATTCATTGGGTTTCACCCTTCTGCAAGGTCATGTTGAGAACTCAAAGCCAAAACCTTCACATCATAACCCAAACTGATGATACTCCCTAAAATTTAAGGCTGTAATTTGGGTTTAAAAGCATTTTAAGAAAAATCTCTTGCAGAATTAAGTAACCAGCATTAGGAGGGACAGAAAAACCACAGCTCTGGACGCTGTTTGATACAGACAGAGTCGTTCTGAAGTGGTTTTTGTAGGCTATTCAGAGCATTGTAAGGCACTTTATCCCAGTGAGCCAAGAACCACTGGCCCCAGCCTAGGAAAAAAGGAACCTCAGGTCACTGAGCCCCAAACCCACCACTGTGAAGTTGAGTCATGCTCAGCAGCCAAGGACAGGACCAGGACCACCCTGCAAACACAGAGCTTGACTACGAAAATTCTGTGTTTGAGCTCGTGGGAAGCATGACACCAGCTGGGATCAGTGATCTCATGAAGGGCTTGGGGCAGGGCTGCATTTCTGTGCCACTGCAAGCTCTGCTGGTGCCTTCCAGAGGCATTTGTCACTGCTCCCTCACACGTCAGGCTCACAAATTATGTAAGGCCGTGGCAGAAGTCCAAACACTTGGCAGATAACTTTTACCCAGCAAAGTTTCCCAATCCTGTTACAGGAACGTGTGAGATACAATTTCTTACAGCACCTCACACCACTCTCAACAATTCCTTGCTGTCTCAGGGCTGAGGAATGAGAATTTCCTTCAGCTCCAAGTGTCCATTAGCGAGTTTTTGTTCTCAATTAACATCCACCCCTTTCAAACAAATGACCTCAAATTAAAGCACCCTCCTGTCATCGCTCCATTTAAAGAAACAAAGTGGAAGTTTCCAGAGCACCACCGCAGGGATTTCAAGATGAGCTTGTCCAGCAGAGCTCTGTGCTCAGGGCTGGCTCAAACACTTGCCTTTTTTAGGACACTGTCCAGGGTTTCTGGCCGACTGATGTCAAAGCAGATCAGGACAGCGTCGGAGTCGGGGTAGGAGAGCGGGCGGACGTTGTCGTAGTACGGAGAGCCTGCAGGGAAAACAAACAAACAACAGCTCCATGAATTGCTGCTTTCCTCTTCCTGCAGTCCTTCAGACAGCCTGGAGAGGCTTCCAGAGACAGCCCCCCAGTGATCCATCACCCACCAAAGGCTCGGGATGCTCCCAAGGAGAGGGAAATGCACTCAGCTCGAGTTTAAGGCCTGGGCAGAACAAATCCTCCAACCCCAGTTATTTAAACTAACCACAGTTAATTTAAAACAAATAGCTCCAAGTGCAAAAAGCATCTTTAGCTGTCACATTGGCAATGTTTAGAAGAAACTCTTGCTTCAAATTGAAGAACTTGTTGCAGGAAACAGATTTCCAGCAGGGAAAAATCCCAATCTTGTAGGCAGGCACTCAAGTTATTTGTCACAAAAAGCCTCATTAATCTGTAAACCAATAAAGCTCGCAATAAATGTTTATGTTTAGCCCATAAACCAGATTTTTATCAACAAGATCAAAGCTAATTCAGTAATCTGGGGGAGCAGATGTAGGTACAGTGCTGCTCCTTGTGCTTGTTTTACTTGCAGGCCTGTGGAGGGATTGTCTGTTTTCCTTAACAACAATCATCATGTGAAAAGTTAAAATCTGTCCAGAGTTAAAAGTTGTAATTTAGTAATCTGGTGAATCTGGCAACAGGTTTGGGAGGGAAAGAAAAGAAAAAGAAACTTTGTTTTTTTCTAAGAAGTTGCTCAACCACCATTAGGTTTGGCCTTAACTGTGCTGAGCTTCACTTCCCGAGGAAAACTCATTTCTTATTGCATTTAAAAGGACATTCAAACCAGTTCAGTGGCCCAACAGAGCAAGGGCTTGGGCAACTTAAAATTCATTTTCTCAGCCATCATACACCCTTACTTCTGTAAATCCTAAAATGCAGCAGCCCCTATAGCATAGCATGGAACACCCGCCTCGAGAACTCAGGATTTTGGGGGGTTATCAGCTCATTATCCCAGGGATTTCCCAGCTCTCCAGAACTAATTGGCTGTAAGGTCTCTGATTATTAACTGGATTAGAGGAATTGCCCAGGTTTTGCCCTGACAGACAGCTCAGGCTGTTGCACAAGGAATGGTGTGAAGGGCTCGCAGATGACTTCACTTGGAAGGCTTCTCCTGCACGGGAAAGGAGGCAAGAATCCCAGGAATGTTGTTTTTGAAATGAGGAATAACACATGGGGAGTGAAGCATTACCAAAGTAGGTAGCAGAAGGTAATTTGGTGAACGAGAAGGATTTAATTCGAATGCTCATCTCCGCAAATGATGTCGATCTGACAGAGCTGTCAGAAAAGGCTCTTCACACCCCACTTCAGCTGAATTCAGCACAAATGACACGTTGGGAACAAATCTCAGCGAGGTGACCCGGAGTTAACTCCTCACTGCAGCTATCAATGAGCATTGTGCACTGCTAATTACAGCCCAGAATCTCCAGCACTGCTATTACAGCCCTGTCCTGCAGCCCCAGGCCTGGGTTATTCACCCTGGAGCCCCAGGCTGGGTTCTTTGTCCTGGACACGGAGGAGCTGCAGCACCAAGTGCCACTAAGAGCCACCTGGGTGACATTAAAGCACTGCCACGTCTCCCCGAGCTCCAGCAAGCAAGGGTAGGATTGAGGGAATCCTTAATGGGTGCTGGCTAGAAAGGAGTCTCAGCAAAGCCTCACCCAGAAACTCATTCCTCACACAAATACCTCTGGGCTCACTCAGCAGCTCCAGGGATCCCATTTATGCCCAGGAGATGGATTTGTGCTCAGAGTCCCCACCTCCAGCCCCAAGACTTCTTCCCACCCCTGCTTTGCTTGGAAGCTTTTTCTTTTTTTCCTCCCCCTTTTGAATTTCTCCTATTTCAGATGCTGAGCTGGAATAAAAGCACTTTTAGCAAGCTTAGGAGGGATATTCCCCAGCTTTTCTCCAGGCTGGTGTGTGGCAGAACAAACAGAGCCCATTTCAACTCCTCGAGCTGCAGGATCCACAAAGGAAATTTCCTGCTCTCATTTATAAGCAAAGCTTTATTCCTGTGCAAATAAAGAGGGGCTGCAGCCCTCACTGTGCAGGCCTATTCAAGCTGGCATTTTCATGCCTTTGCCCAGAGAAACCCTCAGAAGGCAGGAATGTCAGGAATGAGGCTCGCTCAAGTCTGAACAGACAACTCCAGCACAGCCCAGCCAGGCTGCTCCCTCTTTTTCATGTTCCTCTGCAGATTTGAAGCCGTGCCAACCCTCGAAAACAGAAGGAGAATGTGGAACTGGAGCCATGGTATTTGTGGGGAGAGAGAGGAGGAAAAAAAAAAAAAAAGCCTATTTGTGTTTGGGATTCTGTTCCTGCAAAATAAAACATTTTTGGCAAGGACAACATGGGTGGTTTTTCAGTCTTATCAAGGAGTTGCTGATAAGGCTGTGGTTCATTTTCCTTTGTGCTGGACATTTATTCCAGCTGCAATCCTCCTTTTTTTTAATTTGCTTGGCAGCTTCCATAATTTCAGCCAAAAATACTTGCAACATTAAGGATGGTCTGCTTTTGAAACCTTATGTTTCATGCAGAGCCCAACAAAAATTCAGCTTTTAGACTGAAATAAAACCCCTCCCCAGCAATATGGTTGGGTTTGGCCTAGAGGGGATGCCAAGCTGAGCTTTAAATATTGCTATCTTAATAAAGAACAGAGTTACATCATTAAAAGCTGAGGAGTATTGAATTTTGGGGTGGTTTAGCACCACTTGAAGGTGCTGGATCAGGCAGAGGTGTTTGGCTGGAAGATGCAAAGGCACCAGGAGGGTTCAGCTGCACATCCAGAGGCCAGGAGGGCTCAGTAACAGGCAAGACTTTCCTATTTCCACACCAGCAAGCAGCCACCAGGAATTAGGCTCTGGAGCCTTTTGGAGCCCAGTCAAGTGAAAGAACAACAGATGAACAGCAGCATTCTCACTCCCAAACCCTTGGGCTCACTAATTATCCCAGAAGACACAGCAAACACTGCCTGCTCCAAGGAGCTGATTCAGGGCTGATGGTTTTCCTCCTTAAAACAAAAACCCCCAAAAACCTGGGATGGCTGAGGTGGATTTTCAGTGCAGGTTATCTCCAAGCAAAGAGACATCAAAATATTCACAGGTTTTTGTAGGATCACATCTCCAAGGGAAAACTTTAGGAGGGCACTTGGCATTCCCAGGTACCAATTCTAATTAATTCCCTTGTAAAAGTAATAAGAAAACCCTGCTAAGATGGGCAATTAAAACCAGAAAATCACAGAATTCAACAAGAGAACTGGGAGGCAAAGACAGCAATTGGACTTTTCCTTTGCAGTTCCTACTGCCAGGGAATTTGGGGAATTAGAAACTTTAATTCCTCCAAGTTTCAGCTTTCTCCTGAAAGGTTTCAGCACGAAACTTTCCAATTAATTTCTGCTTGCACACGGACACTGAGTACATTGTATAGAGTCAAAAATCACAGCAAACCTAACTCGACTCTCAGCTCCAAGGCCCTTCTGGATTTAATTACTTGCTAATCCCCAGCAGTTGTAAGTATTTCTGGCCCTGTTGAGAATTATTTTACTGGAGTAGCCACGATTCAAGCAATAAAGAAACCCCCTAAAACACATTTTAGGGACACACAGGTATGTACACCTAATTAATGGTATTTCTAAAGCCACAGCTGCTGCTATCCATGCAAGAAATACAAATATCAAAGGAGCCAAAAACACTTGATAAATGCAGATTAAGTGGTAGATAAAGGCAGCTAATACAGATCTTTTTTCCTTCACAGTGGCCCTGAAAGTACAAGATGAAGCTTTAACCTGGAGAAACTTTTAATATTCCACCTCACTCAAGAAGCAGAGCTCCCAAGCAGCTCAAGACTGCCACATGTTACCACAGAGCAGAGTAATTTATGGTGTAGTGAGATTGCAACCAGACATTCCTGCTTTGAGAGAGGGCTGGTAGTCCCAAACCCCATTGAAATTCTACTTGGCAAGTGCTTCCCTTAATGCTGTGGCTAATTTAAATCCTTCTAATGACTTGCAGAACTAGACAGCACCAGCAAACATTTGAATAATGAACCCTCCCGTTCCATTCCACTCTTACTTGTCCCATATTCCTATGGGCAAATCCAAGATGCAACAACAACTCCCCAATGAATTTTAAATTTTCTATCAGTTGCACGACACCGAGGAGTTCTCTGGTAAAAACACATTGTTATCGTTGGTATATAAAGAATTACAAACTAAAACTGTGGCAGCAGGGCCTGCTCTCACCCTCACACAACTATTTTAACCAATGGCCACAGCTCTTCTGATTTTCCCAGTGAGCAAAAAAGGAGTTGGAGGTGGCAGGACATCCTTCCAAAGGACTCACTGCAAAACCTAATTATCAACTTTAATTCAAGGGACCAATTGGCAAGGCTGTTAAATGCTCCCAGTTAAAAAAGAAGATGAATACAAAAGACCGATTGAGTCATCTTGGAAGTATCTGCAGCATATTCCAAAAAAAACCTCAATTAAACAGCATCTTTTCCCCCCTCCCAAGAGATACTCAAGCACCACAAAACCTGCAGCCATCACCTCCCCCGTGTTGCAATGATCAGCCATCTTTTGAAGTTAATTAGATTTAGTCCTGCTTTAAAAATGCCATTCAGACATCTCTTCTAACTCAGCAGAGGAGCAGGACAAAGACTTGTAAAAATTAAATTACCAAGACTCTCAGATAAGGCTAAAGCACTCCCTTATCTTCTGCTGTCTGTTATCTGCTGATGAGATTTTGCTCTGGGTTAATGGGCTTGGGCAGAGTTGGGTTTTTGCACTGCTGTTCACGGATCATCCAGAATTCCTCATCCAGAGTCCCACAGCCAGAGGATGAACTCAGCACCACTCTGTAAAACCAAGCACTGGCTCTTTCAAGCATTTCCTCTTCACTTGGGGATGTCAGACAAATCACCCACTTGGTCTCAAGCTTCTGACTCAACCACATTTGCTCTGAGTTCCAGGACAGAGGACAAAGGCTGGCAGGTGTTTTTTCTTCCACTGATTTTGTCTTTTGAAGTGCTAGGGAATATTTCCTTCCATGGGTGTCTCCAGCCTTTGACAAACAGATTCCAAACCTTCCCACGTCCAGCCTGCGTGTGTGTTGTATGTTAATAAAGATAATATTTTCCAAAATAACTAATAATTTTTAATAAGCCCTTGCTCCATAGTTCCAGGCAGCTTAGTAATCAGCATGAAAGCTCCAACCAGACATACTCCAGAAATCTGCAAGTCTCACTTGGCATAAGATGAAGTAAAAAAAAAAAAAATCAGCTCAGAGCAAAGCTGATACTGGTTGTGGGCAGAGGCTGCCTTTTCCCAGTAATCGTGTTGCAAGAATTTGGAATCGTTTCCTCAACAGCAAGAGGGAAGCCAACCCGCCGCCTAAACTCCTCTTTTAAACAGGGGTTAACATTTTCATTCCTGGTAAAAGAACTGCTGTCGCACTGAGGAGGAACTGCCGGGTCCAAATTCAGCATTAACGAGCCATCTACACAGAGAAAGAGAGGGACTGCGTGTTCTGCCAAGTTCCTGCAGGTTTTTTTGCCAATCAGCTCTGCAGATGATGTTGATGCACACCTCTGGTAATGGTTCCTTGGTGTCATTCCCCCCTGGACATCCTCAGCTCTCCACAGGCAGAGCCACACCGGCTCCCCACGCTCCTCTCCAGCACTGAGGCAGCAATCCTGGGGTGCTCCCTCACCCTCCTGGCTGTAAGTGCAGCCCAATTATCCAAATTATCAACGACAGGCGGATCTAGAGGAGCTCCTGTCTCAACATGCGAGCAGAGCCAGCCAAACACCAAACCCCTCAACCTTGGGAGGCGTCTGAGCCGGTTCCTTCCAGGTAAAACTGGAAGAATGGAGAGCCTGGTGGGGGAAAGGATGGTTCCCTCCGCATCCCAGAGAATCAGACATTCATTCTAGAGGTTTGCCCTAAAAGCCGTTCCTGGCCTCAGAGACTCTCTAGGACACCGAAAAGTGCTATGTTTTGTAAAAAACCGAGGGGGTATTAAGGAGGCCACCAGGAGCTCCAAAGCGAGCTGAAATAATTCACCATTAGCACATCAACAGCTTTTCCCTCTCCTGCGAGGCCAAGCGGGGTTTGCAGGCAGCAGAGGAGCCCAGGTACCCCCGGAGCTCCCCAGAAAGCTCCTTCCAGCCAGGCAGGTGAGAACACATCCCCCTGCAATGCCGACAAACCGCTTCCCGGAGCCTTGCCCACACCCTCAGCCAAGCAGATCCCGAAAGGATAGCTGAGATTTTTGTCAAAAAGCCGTCAGAAGCAGCCGCGTGCGGAGCCCGGCAGCCCCGCCAGGACCGCCGGTGCTCCCGATCCCCCCCGAATTCCCGGGATGCGAACGGGAGCGCTCACCCGAGGTGTCCCAGAGGCTGAGCTCGATGCGCTGCGTGTCGATCTCGAAGCTGGCCGTGTAGTTCTCGAACACGGTGGGGACGTAGCTCTGCCGGGAGACAGCGCACGGTCAGCCCGCGCCCATCGCCGCCGCCCCGGCCCCGACCCCCGAGCCGGCCCAGCCCAGCCCCGCTCCCGTCCCGCGCACCTCGGGGAAGCAGTCCTTGGCAAAGACGTGGAGCAGCGCCGTCTTCCCGCACTGGCTGTCCCCCACCACCACGATCTTGCACTTCACGTTCTGGTTGGGATCCATCACCGCCTTGCTCGATAACTTCTGGCTCGCTCTTCTTTCCTTCATTGATCTCCCCTAAGTCCCTCCGGCCGGCCACAACAGAAGAGAGGAAAAAAAAAAAAAAAAACAAAAAAAAAAAAACCAGCCACAAAACCAAACCACACCCGGGCTCCTCGAGAAAAAAAGTAAAAAAAAAAAAATGCGAAAAGCACAATAAAGCCGCTGCGGTGAAGGAGGCAGAGCCGCGGACGCGCCGCCGCCTGCCCGCCGGTCCCGCGCTCACTGCTTTGTCCCCCCTCAGCCCGCCCCTATTTATAGCCTCGCGCCCGCCAATCACCGCCCGCCGCCGCGCGGGCCACGCCCCTCCGCCGCGCGCCGCCGGGGCAGTGCGCCCCCTAGGGGAGCCGGGGGGCGGCGGGAGCGGGGGGGGCAGTGAGGGGGGGCCCGGAGCCCTCAGAGCGATGGGGGCCGTAAAGGAGGCGGTTGTGGTGTTTATCGAGGGATTTTATCTGTAAATGTCGGCGGTGGGAAAGGGAACGGCGGCATCTGGGGCTGCGCGGCCTCCAGAGGTGGTCCGGGGTCCCTCAGGTGGTGCCCAGTGCCTCGGGCTGGGATGAGGGATGGTGGGGAGAGCTGAGGAGAGCAGGGGGCTGAGGGGAATGAGGGGAATGAGGAGGAATGAGAAGGAAGGGCTGAAAAAGGATGAAGATACCTGGGGAAGGATGAGGAGAGCTGAGAAGGGATGAGGAGAGCTGAGAAGGGATGGTGCTTGTGATGGTGGGCAAAGGGGCTTTCCCCTCAAAACATGGTCACAAGGAATATGTCGGGATATCACAAAGACACAGAATCATGGAATACCCCGAGTGGGAAGGGACCCACAGGATCATGGATCCAGCTCTTGGCCCTGCACAGACACCCCAAAACCCCACCCTGGGCATCCCCAGCAGCGCTGTCCCAACACTCCTGGAGCTCTTGGGAATGTGCCATTCTCTGGGGAGCCTGGGCAGTGCCAGCACCCTCTGGGGAAGAGCCTTTCCCTGACACCCACCCTAAACATGCCTGGACACAGCTCCAGCCATTTCCTCAGTCCTGTCCTTGTCATAGGGAGCGGAGATCAGTGCCTCCCAACCACCAACATCCTCCTATTCCTTCTCTTCCTGGACACAACCCCAAGCAAAGCTGGCTGGGGTTCAGCAGAGGATTGAGCATCGTGTCTGAAAGGAGAGCCCTGAACAAGGGACGGTTTGTGAGCAGCTCGTAGCACTCATCTCCCTCAAGAGCTCCTCTCTTTTCCCCATATGGCTCCATGTGGCAGCTGGATCCCTGGAAAAGGGGCTGGAGCAGAGCCTGCCTCCCCTCCTGCCTCCAACCTCAATTTCTGGCTTTGCCTGGCTCAGCCAGACCCCAGGGTGGCCACCCTGAAGGTGCAGCCTTGGCCTTTTCTCTTGAGTCATCCAGGTCATGAACCCAGCCCGTGTCAGTTCTGGGCTGAAACGTGAGCAATTCATCAAGTTTTAAAACAACATCCTGATAAAAGGATGTTGTTGGCTCGTGCCTGTTTGGCCATGGGGAGATGCTGCCCTGACTCACATGAGAGAATCCCAAACATGACATTTCAAAATTCAGTGCTGATATTTTTGGGGTTTGTGACGTGTCACATCTTTCGCAGGTCAAATTACTCATTTCCAAAGTATCAGTTTCTGTTTGGAAACAATGTGTAAAACACTAAAATTTGCTCTGTGTGCCTTTCTTGTAAGGCCCTGGAGCAGACAGATTTCCACTTCTTTTTTATGTTTTTAAATTAAAAGCTGCTCCTTTGCAGTCTCCATCCACCCCTGCTGTCCACCAGCTCTTTAGAGAAATGGTGGAATGGGAGGAATAAGCAGCGATGTAAATTAATGCTCACAGGAAGCTGAGTTTTGTTCAACATTGGAACAGGAGATAAATCTGGAAAAATAAAGTTGTGTAAATGCTCTCAGGTGTTCTCCAAAGGGCAGAAAATCCTGGTTTTTCTGCCTTTCCCTCTGCTCCACACTGGAGCACCTAATAAAGGGGCAGTCTCACCGGCAGAGGAAGGTGGGATTGAGCTCTGGAGTTTCACTTCCAGTTCTTTGGGAGTCCAATGCACCAGCCAAGAAATATCTTGGATCTAAGGAGAGAAGAAGACGGGGTTGAAAGAGCTCTTTGTTGATCCTGAGTGGGAGCTGGGTGTGCACATCTGCTCCCGATCAATCCACCGGGCACCTCCGCACAGATGGACACAAGATGGACCAAAGCCGGAGCTGGTGCTGCCCTTTCCTTGGTGCTTTGGCTTCCTCTGAGGAGGAATCAGTCTCCTCCAGGGTCCTGGAGGAAACATCTCCCTCACAGAGCTCCTGTGGAAAATCTGCCTGCATCCAGCTATGCCTGGAATGTGGAAACTTTAACTCACAGGAACCCTTACTCACCGTGAGCAGAGAGCTTCCATCAGCAGCTCCTGGTGATATCATCTTCACCCGATTTGTTTGCTGCCAGCATGGCCCAGCCCACCCCAGGGATTTCGGGTGCTTTGGGCACTGGGGACAACCCTTGGAAGCCACCAGCTTGTTGGAATTCCTTGGGGAAGCTGCTCCAGATCCGTTAATCCCCATAAAGCCATTATTCATGTCAGGCCCTTAAGTTGAATGCCTTTTCCCATACCCGATAACTACGGGGATAAGGCAGCGGGGGTTGATGTTTCCACCAGGATTTTTCACACGCAGTCTGGATTTTTGATTTGTAGGGCCCAGTTTCGTGCTTTGCTTCGTTCAAATTCCCCATTTTTCTCCAGATCTGATCGGAGCCTTTCACAGTTTCTCCTCTTTCCATCCCAGAAATCATGATGTGTATATTAATAACACACACACAATTTGGGGCTGGCGTGGTAATGACTCCTGATCCCATCTAAGATTTCATGGGAATATCAAAATACATTTTTCTCCCCTCACAAATAATCTGCCTGAGCACTTTCTATGACTGCAATAAACCAGCCGAGAACAAGTGCTTTTAGTTTCAGAATAACTGCTCGATGATTTAAATCTAAAATTGCTCTCCAGATCTCTCTCCCCGCAATTCCAACCACTAAAGCATCCACGAAAAATACTGAATAATATACATAAAACATGGATTTTACACATCCCACCCCTTCTCCGCGCTGCTGGTGTGCAGCTAAACGCACATTAAAAGAACATTATCGAGGTTTAAGGTCGGACATTGGCGGATTAGGAAATGCGTGTTTCCTGCGTGGGGGAAGCGTGGGCTCCCTCGGGAGTACGTGAGGATGGGCATGAAGTCCATGATCACATCGGAATTTTTTGGTTTTGTTGTTGTTTGGATGGTTGGGTTTTGATTTTTGGTGGGGTTTTTTTGTTCCTTCCAGAGCCCAGGAGTGATTTTGGCCCCCCAAGGAGCAGCCCCTGCGCCTGGTGGAATCCCCACCTCGTTTAGGGCCGCTGTTCTCCTGGTCTCACAGACCCATTTGTTATCTTATCAATGTCCTACTCGACTTCCCAACAGATGAAAAGAGATTATTTCTCCCTGCTGCCTTGTGAGATGCCACGAGCTGAGCCCGCCTGTTTCAGAGGTCACAAGTACCCGCTAATTCCCGCTAAGGGATCATTCCCAGCCCTTAACGTTCTGCAGATGTTGGAAAAGGAGTTCCTGCTACTTTCCCGTTAGGACTTCAAATGGCAAACCGCACTGGCTGCCCAGGGAATTCTCACTTCGGGAAAAATCGGCTTCAAGGAGCTCGACTGCCACGCGTGGCTCGGACCCTGCCAAGGGACGGAGCTTTGGCTGCCAAACCCCAACCCCAAAGTCCTTCTGTTCCAAGGAGGGTTTAAAATTGATGGTGGCAGGGTGAGAACGAGCCTCTCCCGTTTCGTGATGTCGGTGGAATACTATGCAGGAGCAACGGCATGAAAATCAATGCTAATTAGCTGTGAAGTGAAAACAAAATGAAGCTTGACACTCTTATAATCTCTATTTTGGCATTTAGAAATCCGGCTGTGACTCCAGCGCTGGGAGAGAACTGCATAAATCCATAAAATCAGCTCGAGACACCCGTGAGTCTCCCTCACCTGACTGACAGGTCCTTGGGTGTTAAGCCTTGGATGAGAATGAAAGCTCAGCTATTCCAAGTTTCAGGAGCTGAGGGCAAAGCTTTACCAAAGCCAAAATGTTTTTAAAAGCCCTTAATGGAGGCAGGACATTAAGACAGAGGCTGA
Organism: Haemorhous mexicanus; assembly: GCF_027477595.1. Taxonomy (NCBI): domain Eukaryota; kingdom Metazoa; phylum Chordata; class Aves; order Passeriformes; family Fringillidae; genus Haemorhous; species Haemorhous mexicanus. The sequence continues at coordinate 1,750,368 of NC_082348.1, read as the reverse complement.
GGTGGTTTAAAATCCAACCTGGCTGTGGTGTCATTATTCACAGTCGGGATGGAATCCCATCTCTGCTGCCAGCCCTGGGATCTGTCCTGCAGGGCTTGCAGCTCCCTGGCTGTGTCCAGAGGCTGTCCCAAGGCATTTATCCCCGCGGGGGATGGCAGGTGTGAGGATCTCTCCCCTTTACAGAGGGGTGATACTGTGGAGAAATTATTTTTCCAGGAGTCCACAGCAGCACCAGTGAAGTGAGGACATGTGGGAGGTGATCACTCCCTTCCCCATCACACCATTCAGCCAAGGAGGCTCTGTAAAAGCCACCAAAATCATGTGGATTATTCAGATATATCTGAATTCTGTCTCTGGAAAAGCTTCATGTTTTGGGAATAGAAAACATCTTTTAGGAGCCAGAGAAATGCTTTGGGGCCACTTAGAGAATTCTGGAAGGGTTTGGGTTGGAAAGAGCCTCTCACCTCATCCCATTCCACCCCTGCCATGGGGTGGGACACCTTCCACTATCCCAGGCTGTTCCAAGCTCCACCCAACCTGGCCTTGGACATTCCAGGGATGGAACAAGTGGATTCTTGTGAGGGGTCAAGTTCAGACACGCTGTTCCTTAGGGCTGTCTGACCTTATCCCAGGGGCTGGGGCATCACCTCAGATCAAACCTCCCCTGCAGCAGGATGATTCCTTTTGGAGAAATGCATCCAGAGCAGGAAAACAGCTCAGTGATCCCGCGCAGATCCGGCTCTCCTGTTCCATATTTATGATTTGTTAGCGCTGGCAGGAAGAACAAATTGCACGTCGGGGGTGCTCTGCCATCCATGAAATCACATGGAGCTCAAGGACATTCCCTGCCTTGGGATGGTGGGGCAGGAGCAGCCTCCAGTGAGCAGGAACACCAAACTCTGGGATTTTGTCTGAGTTCCTGCTGCTGTTGTGCATTCCTGGCTGTAAAAAATCAGCACAAACACCTTGGGAGGGACTTGCATCCACAGGGATCAAAGCCTGCGAGTCCTCATCTGGATGATAGCACAGGATTGGATTTCAGCAACAAGGAAGAATTGTTTTGAGGGCTTTTTTTCCCAAAGCCCTGTTGGCATTTGAAGGAACACCAGAGTTGCATTAGACTGAGCTGGCTCTGAACTCTGATGTGAACTAGGCCTGAAGATCCATAGAAATTTATGGAGAAATCCCATTGAATTTCTTGTGCTTTAGCTCAGAGTGAAATGGCTCCTAGATGCTGCTGGAGAATATCCTGCAGACAAAAAGATTTCCTTCTCCGTTCCTGCAGGTTAATTATGGAAATTCCTTACACAGGATCAGCAGTGCCAGTTGCTGGGGAGACAGGAAAAGTGTTTGTTAGGGAATTCTAGCCTGGAGCAGCATAAAAATTTTCTGACAGGATGGTTTTCCATCAGAAATATTGATATGCTGAAGGCAGCTTGTTTTGCTGAACTTCTTGGATTTCAGTGGAATTTGGTATTAGGAACTTGCTGAGTTGATCTCTGCTAAGGTTGCAACTTTCAGGTTTAACCTCTTTTTATAACGAGATATTAAATTCCAAGATTTATTTATAATGTAGTTTCTGCAATGGATAGGAAATGAGTAAGCTTGGAACATTTTTAGTCAAAGGATGGAGTTCATTTCACAAGGAATTTTGAAATCCTTTTGCTTGCATCCCGTTTGGGGCTGGAAAAAACGAGTGAAATTGTGCAATCCCCACTCCTCACCCAGCTCTGGCCAATCCCAGTGGGTGCTGGGGGCCACGGGCAGACTCTGGGAGCAGCTTCCAGGGAAAAGTGCACCGGATTAGGTCAGTACTGCATGTCCTTACCCATTCCTCCCAGTTCCTCCCCCTTCCCTGAAGGCAAAGCAGCTCAGAATTGTTGCTGAAGAGCACAAAACTCAGCGAAGGAGAAATGTCATTTTTTGGCCGCGGCACCACCGAGGCGAATTCGTTATCCCGAAGAAGTTCAGAGCGTTTCTCCTCCCCCAACCCCCTTCATTCCACCTCAAATATTCGGTGATCCAAAGCTTTCCTGGCTGCACACACATATTTGTAATTCCTGCCCGTGTGAATGAGTAACAGCAGCACAGACCCTTGGAAACATTGCAGGAATTTTTTGGGAGCCATTTGAAACTCTTCACGCGCTCGGGCGTTGATTTTTATTGTTTTCTGTCCCTCAGGCACAACATTTCCCACCATAAAGTTGCGGGGACGAGTTCAGAGCTGCATTTCAAAATTTGTTGGGCTGGGAGCTTTTGCTTGAGGGGTGCCAGGCTGGGATTAATCAGGCTCTGAGCTGCAGAAAAACCTCAGGAATTTCAGGGGGGAAAAGCAGGATGGCCATGGGCATCCATGAGGGGAAAGCACCAAGCAGAGACCAGAGAAGTGAGGATTGGACAGAGCCTGAAAAGCAAATACAGAGAGGAGAAATCCTCTGGGAGAATAATTTTTCTGGGATTTGAGAATAGAAGATCCATGGGAATGGGGCAGCTAAGAAACAAGAACAGCAAATGTTCCACTTTAGGAAACTCCCGATGGCTGCAACAGCAAAAGCTGCTCCAGCAAGTCCTCGCTCCCAGATTCCCAGATTTCTAATTAACTCCAATTGTGGAGGCAGCTCCTGCACGGCCCTGGCAAGGGATTGGCTTCGGGAGGAGCTGCTCTCCAGAGCTCTCGGAGGGAGGCAGCACAAAAATGAGATTTCAGCCAAGCCCCGGGTCAAACAGGACATTTCTGGGTCACCAGGGCCCTGGCCTGGATTTTCAGCAGCTCTGCCTGCAGCCAGCAAGATGAACTGCAGAGCTTTGCTCCTTTTCTCTGCATCCTTTGAGCTGCTGCTGTGGAGTGTGGAAAAATGAGACAATTCCAGGGGCTGGAGCTCAGACAGCACCAGTATGGACGGATGGATGGTGGTGGTGGTGGTGGCCATTTGGGGCTTCCACACCACGGGGAGAGCATCTCCCACTTCAGCAGCTCCTAAAGCAGATTTCCCTGGAAAAGTGTGAACATCCCTGGGTCACACACAGCCCTGGACTCCCTGCTGAGCCAGGCTAATGAGGCGAGTGTTGGTTGCAGCAGGTTTCACACCCTTTCCACCCTGAGATTTCCATAGGCAGGGAAAGTTCCTCGCTCTAATTAAATGACTCAGAAGAGCCCAACTGGTCTTCTAACACATTCTAGCTCTGCTCTTGTTGTCAGGTGTTTCCACAGGAATGATTCAAGGTTGGAAATCTCTTCTTCCTACACCTGAATTAAGGAATTATTGGAAGGCTGCAGAAAACGAGGTCTTCACTTTATTCCCAGCTTGGTGGGATGTGCATTGTCAAAGAAAGGCTGAAGGGAGCCTGAAGGAAGTTGCTGCTCCATCCCTTCACCTCCAAACACCACAAATCAGCCAGATCCAGGATTTCTGGGCTCTCAGGAACAACCTGGCAGCAGGAGTGAGAATAAATCTCTCCAAAACTCTTGTTGGATGCATTAAAAATTAATTCCTTTGCTCAGGTATTTCGTTGGAAAGACAAGACAGAGCCATGAGAAGTTGTCCTCAGATAAAACCATGACATCAGCTCACCCAGGGCTGTCTGGGAGCCTTCAGGAGCCCGAGCTGAACTTCCCAAATTTTTGCATATCCCGTGCTCAGCACATCCCAGTGAGCGGCTGCCGGCCGGGAGCTCACGCACAACTTGGATTTCAGCTGGAACATGTATTTGCAAAGTCCAAGGAGAGCCTCATTTTTTCACCATAAAAGGTTGGGAGCGAAATTCCAGAGCTGAATTAACACGTCCTGCTGCTCCTCCACGTGGGAAAAGAATGCTGAGTCCTCCCACGTCGCTTCTTCCCATCCCAGGCCTTCTTCCCTCTTTCTGACTTGTCCCTGCAAGTCAGACCTTGACTGCCATGAGCCAACAATTAATTAGAAGGATATAATTACCTCTCATCAAGAGAGATACCTGCAGAAGCCAGGTCTGCCTCTCTCCGTGCTTACATGGCTTTTATCCCGCTGCATTTTCTAAATTAATTGGAGTAGTCCAGAGTTTTCACAGTTCTGGGGGGAAATCTGGCACAGGAATCTCTTCTGACCTCCTGCTAATAAATAATGATGGGAAGAGAGGATTATCCAGCAGCCAAATGTGCTCCTGAGGGGGTTGGAGGGGTTATTCCTGCTGGGAATGGGATGCCCCTGTAGACCACCATCCCTGCACGGTGCTCAGGTCACAGCACTGCTCCACATTTCCAGCCTTGTGAAAATCAGCAGGGGATGGAGGAGAAATCTTTTCCAATAAAAGGAATTGGGAATTCAGCTTTGGAATTATGTCACTTGGGAGTGAGAAGGATGATCCTGCCACAGTTTTCCCCTGTGGAAATGAGGATGACAGAGTGGGCTGACAATAACTAAAAGCTAATTTTAGACAATAAATTGTTAAATTTTCAGCTTTCTAGAATTTTCTGGTGCAAGAAGAAGAGAACCTTGCTCTGTTCCTGGTTCTCCTGCCAGTTTTCCAGCGGGATGTGGGACAAGCCAGTTCATGTCTCCATGCCTTTCCTTATCTGAGGTTCACAGTAACTCCCAGGCTCCAAAGGGCACCAGGAGGGTGAATTCGTCACCAGCACCTCCCAAGGTTCCTCCTGGGAGCCTGGGATTCAGCTGGAAAATGTTCCTGCTGATGGATCCTTGGGTGTTCCTGGCAGGAGATGGTGCTGTCCCATCCCATCCCTGCTGCCTGCCACATTCCATGGGTGTTCCCAGCTCCAGGAGACTCCAAACCCAAGTGAGCTGATCCAGCACCAGATGGAACATTCAGGAAGCAAATCCTGGGCCAGAGGGTCGTGCTGCCAACCTACAGAGCTCCAGGAACGCCTGGGGCATTCTCCAGAGCTTTTCCCGCTGGGAAAGGCTGAGATCCTGCTGGGGGGTGGGAGCAGTGAGCACAGGCAGCCCCTGGGCTTGGGCGAGGAGGGTGATGCCATTCACACGCTGCCATCCCTGCCCCAGTGCCAGTTTAGCCACACCTGGAGCTCGTGGTTGCCCCAGACAAGCCAGCTCACATCCCTGACCTTCCCAAAGCTGCCCTGAGTCCAGCCTGGAGAATTCCCCGTTTCCTCAATGGAGGATTTACCAGCTGTGGGGATTTTGGGGATTTAATAGCTGGTCACCGAGGACAGCAAGGAGCTGCATCTTACCGGGGTGGCAGCTCCCTGACTGACACCCAGATGTCCCCCAGGGTTGGCAGTGCCACATCCAGAGCCCTTGAGCAGCACAGCAGCAGGTCCTGATGGACAAAACCACTTCAATAATTGGGAAACCAGGAGGATTTTGCTGGAGTTAAACCCTCCCTGTGCCTGCAGCAGATGTGAGGGGACATGAGGTGATAAAGGCCCTCAGGAGATGGTGGAGCTGTCCCCACGATGCAGCTGAGGCCACTCGAGCTTAGCAGGGCCAGAAGTGGAGAAATCAGCTTGGAAATTGTTCCAAGTGTTCCCAAAGGCACCAGGCTGCTCCATCTCTGGGGTGAAGGCCTCTGTGTTCCAACGATGTGGGGCTGGCTGGATCCATGGGATCCCTTCCCAAGGCACAGAATTCCCTCCAGGAGCTGCTGGTGGAGCCAGGTTAGTGTTGGCTGCTCAGTCCCTTCATAGCAGAAGCTCAGGTCCTGGTTTTAGTGCAATGCCCAAAAATGGAGGAGCATCTCCTTTGGAGACCTTTCCACCTGAAGGGGTTTTTAGTCCTTCATTTTACTCAGCCTTGCAAAACCACTGTGAATTTTCCACAGGGGATGAGGGGGGTGATTAACAGGGATGTGGCACCCAAGCTGAACACCTCCCATCCTCTCAGCCTGGTGGGTATAACACAATCCAGGCATTTCATCCTCAGAAATCCTCAGGATCCCCATGCACCACATCCCTGCAGCTTCATGTCTGGGGGCACAATGCCCCAGGCTTTCAACTTGGGGGAAGATTTCAATCCACGCTGCTCACAGGGGGTATAAACCCAAAGGCCTGGGGATGAGCCATGGATAAAAGGAGATTTTTGCCCAGGAAAATCCCAGCTTTCAGTCAGCTGTGACAAGCCTGGGCAGAGGGACATCCCCCTGTCCCTGTGCCAGCAGGACACCAGACCTTGTGTCCAAAAGCATTTATTAAAGAGCCTCTCCCCCAAGCACAGCCAGGAAAGTGGCCTGGGCTGAGAGCCAGGGTGCTGGTGGGGGGATCCCAATCCCTCCTCTTCTTCCTCTCCAGCAGGTGGGAATCCCCCTCCCAGCCCTGGAGCCCTTGGCATGGGCACATTCCCTTGGCTCCCGTGGGCACCTCGGGAGCTTTGTACTGAGTCACCCTGAGCAAAGCAGAGATAAGGAAATGACTGGCAGCCCTCCAGCCTGCACAGATGCTGGCTTATTTTGAACTCCACAAATGATTTATGTGCTCAAGGAAGGATCCCAACACCTCCTCCTCCTCCTCTCAAAGTCCTTTTTAAAGTCCTCCATTCCTCCCTGTCTCCACGTTCTCCCTGTGGTGTCAATACCTTCACTCTGGGCACCCAAAAAAACCATGGGAAGGCCAAACCAAGTATTTTGTTGAGAACTAAATGGAGCTAAAGCTCCAGGGGGGCAAGAAAAGGTTTTGTTTTATCAGCAAACCAAACACCCTATTCGGGAGCAAACTGCTGTTTTCCCCCTTGGAACAGCCTCCTGAAAATGAGGCCAATGCAGTTTTCATTTGCAACACTAATTTGATGATCTCCAGCGGGTTAATGATATTGCTGGATTTAATTAAAGCAGTTGTTAGTCAGGCTGAGTCCCTCCTCCTTAGGAAGGGCCTGGTGTTTTGGAAGCACTGCTGACATCCAGCAGCAGAGCCCAGCCTCTGGCCAGAATCATGGAATCATGACCATGGGCAGGACATGGGGGTACAGCCCCAAATCCCTGTTTCATCCCAAAATTCCTGTTTCATTCCCAAATGCCTGTTTCAGCCCTAAATTTCGGTTTCATCCCCAAATGGCTATTTCAACCCCAAATCCCGGTTACAGCCCCAAATCCCCATTACAGCCCCAAATCCCTGTTACAGCCCCAAATGCCTATTTCAGCCCCAAATTCCTGTTTCAGCCCCAAATACCCATTTAGTCCCCAAATACCCCTTTCAACCCCAAATTCCTGTTGCAGCCCCATGTCTGCTTCAAGGACCTGATTGCCCACAGGGTTTTCTTAGCCACTCGGTGCCACCAAGTTTGACTTCCACATTCAGGTGACACCCAAGAGGGACACAGCCCCACTCCTGCAATTTCCCCTCATCTCTTCCCAAAATTTCCTGACACCACAGAGTGCCCTGAGAGCTTTGGAAGTGCCTAAAAACCCTGAGGAGCTGTCTCAGCTGTAACCCTGACTTCTCTCCAGCCTTAAAACAGCCCAAACCCAGTAGTGGCCACTGCTTTCCATGGAAAACTTTCCCTGCAGGAAGATCCTGAGCAGCTGCAGTGAGTCACTGTGGGGTTACCTGGCACCTCTGTGGGCTCTGTCCCCGTGGTGACACTGCTCACCTGGTTTCTGGGCTGGTGACACCACTCACCTCGTTTCTGGGCTGGCTGTCACCTCCTCATGACTTGGAGCTAAATGATTTCCAGCCTGGAGCTGTCTGTGCCAGGGAAGCTGTGCTGGGAATGCTGAATGATGCTTTATTCTGCACCCTAAAAACCCTCAGCCTCCTGCTCAGGCTCACCCTGGCCTCTCCATAGGTGCTGGACTTGATCTTGGAGGTCTTTTCCCACCTTCATTCTGTGGATGGGAATGTTTTGCCACAGGATGCTCTGGCTCCTGGTGGTCAATTTTCCAGCCCACTCCTGCATCCCTGCTTGGGGATCAAAGCCTTTTACCAAACTGTTGTTTCTTTGCTTGGAAAATGCCCAGAATGTGTTTGATGTCTCTATGTTAATTAAAGGAATAATAATCATCTCCTATAAACCAGTGATTCCCCTGCAAGTTCCCCATCTCATATCCCAATTAGCTGCAATGCTAATTCCCAGTGGGATGCCTGCCAGGAAACCCTGGGGAACGAGTGCCCTTCCTTACCCAGGACATGTAGATCCTTCCAGGGCTTTAATTCCCATCCCTACATTTCCTGTCATTAAGTTAATAACCCCATTGTTTTAAGTGAATCTTCATTTTGGGAGGCACAATACCCCAGGCTTTCAACTTGGGAGAAGATTTAAATCCCTTTTAGTCAGGGATGAGCCCTTGTCCCTTATGGCACAAACACCACAGGAGACAGAGCAAAGGGGTGACTTGTTCAGTACGTGGAAGTTTTTTCAGGAATAAATGCATTTTTTAATGGGTTCAACACAAATTCTTTGGTAATTTAGATATATAAGAATATGGGTGGGGTGACAGGACAAGGGGCAATGGCTTAGGACTGGAAGAGAGTGGATTATGATTAGGAAAAAAATTGATCCATGTGAGGATGGTGAGGCCTTGGGATAGACTGTGGCTGTCCCTGGATCCCTGGCAGTGTCCCAGGCCAGGCTGGACAGGGCTTGGAGCACCCTGGGGAAGTGGGACATGGTCCTGCCAACTCAGGGGGTAAAACAGGATGGGCTTTGAGATCCCAACCCAAACCAGTCTGGGATCCCATGATTCACAGCCTCCCCATTCCCTATTTGGCTCAGCAGCCCCTGGCACGGGGCAGAGCCAATGTCACCACCCCTGGTGACATCCTGGCTGCTCCCAATGCGGCTCCACACACCCCAATCCCCTGTCCTGTCAGGATTTTCCCTTCCAGCCTTTTCCTGCACACGAAGAAGGTTTCCCTTGTCACAGCCCGAGCCTGCATTTCACATTCATGCATTTAAAGCACAGACAGGGTGGTAATTAAAGCCTGGAATATTTTAAGCACTCGTAGTGATTGGAAGGTCTCGGAACTCAGCTCAGCATATGCTGCTCTCATAGTAAGCTCCAGTTCTGCCAGCTGCCTGCGTGGGCTCTGCTGCAATTCCCACTCTCCCATCAATGAGCTGCACCCAGGAGCAGGAATCATTCACTGATGTCGATTCTTTTGCTTTTTTTTTGGTCAAGGTGGGGATTAAATGTATTGTGTATTTTTTTTATGGTGTATTTTTTTGTTCAGACTCAGATGTTTATTAGTTTTTATCTATATTATAGTCTTGCAAGCTGTGGGTTCTGTAGTGCTTTACTAACAAGGTAAAAATGGAGCCGTATTTCTTTTTCTATGAGGCTTTTTAAGGATAAACTCTTTAATTAAGAAATAACACTTCAATTATTTTTATTTTTAACTTAATAACTAACTACCTGTGCTCCTAAATGTGGACTTTTTAATCTAATTACACAAAACCACCCAAACCCATGGAGAAGAAGGTGAAGAAGAAGGACCAGCCTCCACCTTAAACCCTCCATCTTGCTTTATAGATATTACTGTATTCTAAACCCTTAAACCCTGAGTTTTCCACCCTATGATGTTACACAGTTCTATTCAAACCACACACCTGTAATCTCAGTGTTATCATTCCATTTTGGAAGCTCCTCCACGGCCTCAGGTCAGGGCAGTGTTCTCCTGGGGGTCAGTGAAAAAAGCACAGAAAGTCAGAAATTCTCAGCACCCAGCGTTCCAAGAGCCAACCAGAGCAAAGCGTGGCCCCTTCTCTGCCCAGGAGCAGAACCCTGATGTTTGCCCAGCCAAAAGCTCCAAATCTGGAGTGGTTCAATGCGAGCATGGCAGGAATCCTCCATCTCCCAGCGAGGATCCTTTGCTATGGTTACACGAGCCAGGAAGAGAAAACGAAAGGTGGGGGATACTCGAGTGTTATTCTTTCTTTTTCAAGCCCAGCCAGTTCCCAGCGGCAGTTCCCGAAGCCGTGGCAGGAATGTCACCAGGCAGGAAGTGCTCGTGACTGAGTACCTGACCCAAACACGTGCCTCACCTTCCTCCTGTTTGTTTGGGTTTTTTTTTTTTTTTCTTCCCCTGGAAAGAATCCCATCCTCGCCTACCAGCTGGGAAATATTGCTGCTTCCCCCTGCGTGCAGAGCTCAGCTTCATCCTGGCTCGCTCTCGGGGGTTCCCCATGGATGGGGCTGCAGGGACAGGGATGCTCCGGGGGGATAAGGAATCCTGGGGTGGGTCACTCACATCCTCGCTGCTGGTGCTTGCACAGATCCATCTGGGGACTGAGGTGTTCCTCACCACAATTCCCAGCCTGTCTGTCCTGCAGAGGTGAGGGAATAATCCTGCTCGATAATAAAACCCATAATCAATAATTATAATCATTATCATATTTTAGAATCATTAAATAATTTATAGAAAGAAACAGTTGATCCTAATTAACCAGTAGTGTGAAGGGTGTTGTTAAGAACTAATCAGGTTCTGAGTGAACAATCCTACTTATAAAATATGCGAAGTTCCTAATAAAACTCCCTTTATTAGGAGCTATAAAGCGTAGTGTAAAACACTCCACGTGTGATTTGCACAACTAAAAGCCGATGTGAATTGTTGTGAAAGTGCTTCCAATAAATCACCAAAATCAGGGACATTCCCCAAAAAACCAGCGAGCTGGGAATGCCCCTGGAGCCACCCAGAGCATTCACACCTTCCCAGCCCGGCATCCCTCAGGCTTCAGGGCTTTTGGGGACATCCTGAACCTTTTCTTTCTCTCCTGGCTGGGAAAAATTCCCAGGTTTGTTCCTCCTGGGTGGCAGCCGGGCCAGCCCCGAGGGCTTGGGGACACCGAGATGTCCCTTAGGGGCAGCGCAGCTCCGGCTGTTCTCGGCCGGGAAATTTTCCTCGGAGTTTCCATCGGGAAAATCTCCTCGGTGTGAAATTCTCCCGGAGTTTGTCAGGAAACTCTTTTTTTTTCCTTGGAACAGCTCATTAGCACCCCAGCGGAAATCTGCAGGCTCCGGGCCAGGTTTCGTAATGCACCAGGAGCAACGCGGGGCCGGGAGGTTTGCATGGAAAAACCACAAAACTCCAGCAAAAATGAGAAACTCGGAGCTGGCTGCGTGTGCAAACATCGCCTTTCCTCTGCTCTGCACGCAGCTCAAGTGCTCTGGAGAAACCACACGGCCACAGCTTGTCCCAAAATAACTTTTTTAGAGGAATATCCACCACGTGGGATTGTCGGCTGGGTGGAAATCGCTGCTCTCAAGGGCTGGGGAAGGCTCTGGAAACACAAAATGTTGGATTTGTTCAGCCCTGGCCACGCCAGCCCGAGCTCCGGGCTCCCACACATCTCAGCTTTCCCCAGGAGCATGCCTGGGTGCAAACGAGAGGAAAAAAAGGAAAATCCAGCCAGAATCTCAGCACATTTCAGGGAATAAAGTGAAAAAAAAAAACCCTTTTATCTGTCAGAGTCAGATCCCACTCATGCTCTGGTGTACATCCACGGGGGAGAACGTGGGAGGAGGAAAACCTGCAGCTCCTGGGGCTGCCCGTGCCCAGGGCACGGAGGAGGAGCTGCCAAAATCCACGGATGGAGGAGAACCCGCGTGTCCACACCCACCCACAGCTTCCAAAAGCTGCTCTTTTTGTTCCCCTCACCTTTCTATTCAAATTCAGCGGTGCTAAACCAATATTTATTCAGTTTTTCCTGCTCGGGAACCACTCCCCGCGTGCTGATATTTCAAAAATGTGTCTGGTTGCCCCGAGGAGTTGTAGCTGAGTGTGTCTGAGGAGGAGGAAAGCTGCGCTGGGATATTTTTAGCCCCGTGTTTGTCTGCAGAGCCACGTCCCAGAAGAATTTTTGGTTTCATCCCCGCCTGGGGACTCAATCAGTTTGGGTGAGATGCACAGCACGGGGAGCTCAGTGTTACCAGCCCGTGCAATGGGTTATAAACAGAATTATCCAAGCATTAAAATATTCCAGTCTGGCGTGAAAATCCTTGAAAGCAGAGCTGAGACTGGGCGGAGGGAGCAGGGAAGGTGGGAGGGTGTTGGAACCCTGGATACTGAGAATTTTAGTGTTATTTAAGTATTATTTATCAGTAAGAATTTTAGTAACTAAGAATTTTCTGTGTTGAAAGACACAGCCCCTCAAGAGAGCACTGCATTTAACCTGAAGCCGTAGAGAAAGCTTCCAAAATTGATTGATAACACCAAAATTGTGAGTGTGTAGTTTGAATAGAAGTGTGTAATATCACATAGTAGAAAACTTAGAGTTTAAAGTTTCATAATATCATAATATATATAAAACTAAAATAGAAGTTTTAAGGCAGTAGCTAGTCCTTCTTCTTCAGAAGTTTGGGTTTTATTCTGTAATTAGACCAAAAATTCCACATTACAAGACATAAGTGATTAGTTATTAAGTTAAAAGTAAAAATAATTTAAGTGTCATTTCTTAATTAGATAATTTTTCCTTAAAAGACCTGGTAAAGGTAGACACAGAGCCATTTTGGCTGGGGACAGTTGTGGGTGGGTGACTGTCTCTGCTGTCACCCTGGGTCCTCCCAGGACAAGGTTTTTAGGGATAAAGCAGCTGTGAGGAACGCTGCACACCCATATTTCTGTGGGTGCTTCCAACCTGGAGCAGCTGGAGCATTCCCCTCTCATCACCTTCCTCTATCACTGAGCAGAGGAGCCCGAGCACTGCCTGGCTGGGGACACCTGGACAGGATCACAATCTCTTCTCCTGCCCACTGGGGGGACACAGCTGGGGTGATTCGGCTCCTGAATCCCCAGATCCACATTTCCAGCCCCCCTCTGTCCCCAGCACTCCTCCCCAGGGGTGTGCTGCTTCCTCACTATCCCCTTTTTGGGGGCAGAAAATGATTTATTTTCTACCTTTCAGGACTGTGGGAGTCTGCCCTGTGCTGCTCCATGAGCCACCAGCTGATTTCAGACAATCTTTGAGCTGAAATTCATTTTCAACTGAATTTCCTGAGCCCAGAACATGATCTGAGCGCTCTGCCCTGAGTCCTCTCTTGAAATAACCAGAGGTGGAGAAGGAAAATGCCTTTCAGAGCCTCTGCCCTTCCCTTTCCCTGCAGCCCGGGGTGTTTTTTGCAGCCACCCTGGATTATTCATGCCTTCGGTATCTTCACCACCTCAGCTTTAGGATGAACTCATAAAACATAAACATTTTGTGCTCCAGAGGGACTTTTTTTAATGGTTTCAGGGTATTGAGCAAGCACTTCATGTGGCCCGAGCTGTGGATTTCCTCCCAGGAGAGGGATGAGCAGGGAATGGGGACAGGGATGGGGTCCCTGCACTGCAGCATCACCACTGGATCAATAATCGATGGCTTTGCCCTTTTATTAATGTACTAAATGCCTTTTTTTAAAGTGTAAATAGTTCTTAATGGCCATTAACATGTGATTGCAGGACATTCAGGTGACATCTCAGTCAGGGACAGCAGTTGCCAGGTCCCTTGGCCAGGACAGCCCCACACGAGGAGAAGGAAAACAGCTGGGAGGAAAAAATGGGCAGAAGTTGGGAATGAGTGACTTAAGCAGGGTGTGCTCATGAAATGGAAGGGAGGAAGTGCTGACAGAGCTTTTTTGGGTTGGAAACTCGGCTAAAGATGAGCTAAGAGTTGCACAAAATGGACATTTCTGTCCATGGATCTGTCGTGGGATGAGAAATATTCCCAGGATTGCCAGGAAAGGTGGGGCACAGAAGGTTGGGCACTCCTGGGGGGCTCCAGCTCCTTTGGGATGGGGAGGGAGTTTTGGTGAGGGAACCCCACTCAGGGCTCATTCAGGCTGCAGCAAACAGGGATGCAAGCCTGGAAAACCTGCACTTGGAGCCTCCTATTCCCGGCAAAGGCCTCTGCCAGTGACAGAAGGGCAAAAACATTTCAACAATGTGCTCCAAACCACTTCCAAATGTTTTCCAGGCTGCAGCAGAGCTGCCACGAAGTGCCACTGAGCCGGGGAGCTGCCCTCGCTCTGGGCACGCTGCCCAGCAAACCTGCTTCCTCTGCTGGCCCAGCAAATTCCTGCTGGGAACAGGATGCTCCTGAAGGGAAGAGAGGCATCACCCTGCTCCCCTGCAGCTGAGGGAATGCAGCATTTCATTCTGTTTGATTTTTTTGAGTCATTTCCGTGGCTGCTGAGCCTCCCTGAGGCCGGCCACCCGCTGTGGATGCAGTCACCTTTGGTCATTTGTCCCAAATGTGTTTCCTCAGGAATCTGGGAATGCCTGTGGCTCCTGGCAGCCTCTGCTGAAGCCTCTGGAGTGTTTCTGGTGCCAGGGACACCTGGATGCACGTTCTGGAGCTGTGGAACACATTCCCAATCCTGCCTCCCAGAGCAGCCACCGTGACCAAAGGTGAGTTTGGGATTGCTCCAAATTCCAGCTGCTCCATCCTGGATCTCCCTTCCAACTGCAGCAGCAGCAAATTCCCTGGTTTTGCAGCTCCATGGGCCCCAGATGGCCCCCAGGATGGGATGTGGGGTCCCCCAGTGCTGCCATTGCAGGGGTGCTGGTTTGGGTCCTGCTCCCTCTGCTATCCCACATGGCTTGTCCCAAGTTATCCCAAATCCCTTCCCACACAAACTCCAGCCAGATGTGGAGTCCAGGAAAGGACCCACGCTGGGGTGGCACTGATGAGGGTGAAAGTGCCAGCCCTGTCACTTCACTGAGGTTTTTTTGGGGTAAGGATGAAAAATCCAGCTCCTTTCCATCTTTTGTACATCTCCACTTCCCTGACCCGGAATTCCACTTTTTAAAATAACTCTGTTCTGTAGGAACAGCGTCCTAAAATACCCACCTGACCTATTTATCCAGCTCCCTTCCCAAAATGCCATCCTGCAGCTTCAACAGAGGGACCTGTGGAGCAGGACACGGCCAGGGTCAGTCTGCTCCTGCTGGGAAGGTGAGGCAGTGATTTCGTTTTCCTCAGGATCCATGTGGGAATTGGAGCTGGCAGCAAATCCAGCATTTGGGTTCTGTTTGGGGACACCCATGGGAATGCAAACTCTGCTTGTCAATCCCTTGGGAACGGCCTGCTGTGGAATTCCTGGGATTTCTGCCTCCCAGCCAGCAGTCATCACTGAGAACTGGGAATTCCATGTGGGAAGAGCCCTGGAAAAGGAGACAACAGGCCCCAAGCTGAGGTTCCGGGGCCAGGCCTGGGACATCTGACTGGTGTCACCTCCCAGGGCCGCAGGAATCCAGTGCTGCTCATGATCCAGCAGAAATCCAGGGCTCCTTCCCCATGTTCCAACCAGAGCTGTGGACATCAGGACAATGTTTGCACCCCACCAGGATCAGGATGATGTTTAGATTCCACCAGGACTAGGGCAATGCTGACATCCCACCAGGATCAGGACAATGCTGACATCCCACCAGGATCAGGACAATGCTGACATCCCATTTTTCCTTCCATTTGACCCCCATTCCAGATGTGAACCCCCTCATTCCTGAGGGTTTTCAGGACAATCTGACTGTGTCACCTCCCTGGACTCCTCCCAAGGCCGCAGGAATCCAGTGCTGCTCATGATCCATCAGAAATCCAGAGCTCCTTCCCCATGTTCCAACCAGAGCTGTGGACATCAGGACAAAGCTTGCATCCCACCAGGATCAGGACACTGTTTGCATCCCACCTGGATCAGGATGATGTTTCCATCCCACCAGGATCAGGACAATGCTTGCATCCCATCAATGCTTACATCCCACCAATGCTTACATCCCATTTTTTCTCCCCTTTGACTCCCATTCCTGGGGTGAACCCCCTCATTCCTGAGGGTTTTAGGGCCCTGCTGAGGTTTTTGGAGTGTTTCCCCCCAAGGAAAGGAGGAAATGCAGCTCTGTGAGGAGGAGAGAAGACACCCAATCTCCAAGGATTGATGGGTACATCCAGGAAAATGCTGGCCTTATCCAGGTCACCTTTTTCATCTGCACCCAGGGAGGAAATTAATGAAGCTCTCCGAGTTGTTCCCACTAATTGATGACTCCTTAATGGCAACAAAGCTCTGAGAAAGCACAAATGTATTATGTGGAAGGGCAGGAGTGAGTGGCTCTGGGTAGTTTATCTTGGTGATTTGGGAGGGGGCAATTACAGGGAATTTGATCCCTGCTCCAAGTTCTGCTCTGCATTTTAGTGGGGAATAGCATTAAAATTAATCCTGGCACTTACAAATGGTGATTGGGCAATTAAAGGCTGATTAATCCAATTTTATTTAGGAAAATGGATGAGGGAAGGAGCTGGTAAATGGGAAATGATGGAAAAGTGGATCAAAGGTGAAAGAAAGGATAATTGTGCCTGGCTTTGGAAGAGAACTGCATTCTTAGAGAAAGGGAATGCAGGAGGTTGGATCTGTCTGGGCAGCAGGAAAAGGAGGCACAGGAACAAGGAAGGGATGGCAAACACAGGTGAGAAATTGAGCAAGGGCAGGTGACAACCAGAGGAGACAATTCCTTCCAGATCCACACGGAAAACAACATCTGATATTTTTATTAATGACAATAAAAAGAGGAAAAAGTTGGTGGTGAAATTTCCTGATCGAATTTGTGATGGCACCAACTGAAGGGGAAATATGGACAATCTGGAATCTTAAGGACTGGAATAAAGTCCTCAGGATCCCACAGTGAGGATCTGAGCTGTGTGGGAAGAGTGAATCGGTTCAAAATGAGGGAGAGGAGAGATCCCAGGAGATGCACAAGGATCTCACTAACCTGAGATGCTGGACACAGCTCTGATGCAGAAGTGAGCTGTCCCAGTGCAGGACAGGCTCCAGGAACTTGGTGCATTTAACCCACCAAAATCTCAGCAAAGTAGCCTGAGAAAATCTCTGAAGATATTTCAGGGCCAGATATGAGGCAGAGGTGAATTTCTCACAGTGGCAGCTGGAGGAACCCTCCAAGATCTGCACCCAAACCACCCCAGAGGCTCCAAAGGCCACAGCACTGTTTTGGTGGCCAGTTGGGCAACCAAGGAGCTGGCTCTGCTCAGGGTGACTCCATCCCCAGCTGGAGGAGGGAGGGTTTGATGTGGTGCCTGCAGGAGAAGAGCCCTGATAAACCTGGGATCCTTCAAGTCGGACCAGAAAAACCTGAGGTGCTGCCACCCACCCTGCTGTGCAGCTGATCTGATCCCTGGCTGATAGCTGAGGGACAGGAGGCCGGGAAGGTGTCCAGGAATTCCGTGTTCCCACGGGTGGCTGGCAGCTGATCAGATCAGCACCAAGAACCTGGAATGAGGATTGCCCCAGAGCCTCCTGAGACAATTTTCCTGCAGCAGCATCCCAAGAGTTGAGGTTTGGGTGCTGTGGATCTCAGTAACCTGGTGATTTTTGGGACTGGGAAAAACTGAGGGCTGTGTTGGTGATGAATCATTTGTTTTTCCCATGGTTTTCCACAACAGCAGATGGGATCAGAGGAAAGGAGGGAGGATCCTCACCTTCTCCTGAGAGCCCACCTGCAGAGCTGCCTCCAGCTCTGGAAAACCCTAAATAAGGATGTGGAACTGCTGGAGTGAGTCCAGAGGAGGGAATAAAACATTCCTGATCCAGACTCTGGAATCCAAACCCCAGCAGGTTTGGGAGACACAGCAGAGACACCGAGGGCTGGAATCTGCCCCATGGGATGCTCGTGCTCCACATCCTCCCAAAAGCAGTGGGAATGTGAAATTTGGTTGGGATTTGCAGCCTCCTATTCCTGGTAGACCTCTAAGCCAGGATAAGAGGGTGGATGGAGAGGAGGACAAGCCATCCCAGAAACCCCAGATAGAACAAACAGTGTGGGGCAGCAGCTCCTGGGCTGGGAGATCCTGATTGTCCTGGCACAGCTCTCCTTCCCTCTGGAGATGGGTGGGATGAGGGGTCTGAGAAAAGGATCCCCTTTGGGTGGGAATAAAAACTCCAGGATGGAGATGTTCCAGTGCTTGGGAGCCATGCTGGGAGAGCTGGGAATGTTCCCCTGGAGAAGGGAAGGCTCCAGGCAGAGCTCAGAGCCCCTGGCAGGGCCTGAAGGGGCTCCAGGAGAGCTGGAGAGGGACTGGGGACAAGGATGGAGGGACAGGACCCAGGGAATGGCTCCCACTGCCAGAGGCAGGGATGGGTGGGAGATTGGGAACTGGGAATTCCTGGCTGGGCTGGGATTGCCAGAGCAGCTGGGGCTGCCCCTGGATCCCTGGCAGTGCCCAAGGCCGGGTTGGGGCACCCTGGGACAGTGGGAGTGTCCCTGCCATGGCAGAACTGGATGGGCTTTAAGGTGCCTTCCAACCCAAGCCACTCCAAGATTCCCTGAATTTGGCACCAAAACTCCTCAGTGAGTCCCAGAAAACCTCTCCGTGTTTTCTCTGCCCCAGACATCAAAGTTCTCAGTGGCTGAGGGGGCGTTTTCCCACATCCCTCTGTCTCCCCACAGGGCTGGGCTGGAAAACCAACCCCGGTGGCTGCATTGGAATGCAAAGGCCAATGAAATCCTCTGCTCCTCTCAGCTTCATTAGCTGGGCTAATTAAGAGGAGCCAATCAAAATCCCCTTGGCAAAACACCCATTAACAAATCGGGATGTGTGAAAGCAGCCCTAAAAACCAGCTGGGAGTGCTTCCAAAGGGAGAGCAGGGAATGCAGATCCCACAGAGCTCAGCTGAGTTCAGGAATTTCTGCAGATTTATGTCCCGACAGCTGAGTTGGAGCTTCCAATTTTGATGCCTGTGGCTTTCAAACCATGATAATCCCAGCTCTGAAAACCCTTTGATTCCACCCAAAACAACAGTGGGGAAAGCACTGGGAGAGGAGGAATCCCATAAATTGAAATGCCTGTGGGAATGGATTGAAGGGCTGAAGGGGTCAGGCAGCAGCTCCAGGGGTGGTGATGCCTTGTTCAGGCTGTCCCAGAGCAGGGGCTGGGCAGAGTCCCAGAATAAAGCAGGGATTGATTCCAGGATCTCCTCCATGGATCCACCTGGGGCAGCACCAGAGCCCAGCCAGGGCTGCCCCCAGGATGACCCAAAATGGCCCCAAAATGCACGAGCGCTCCCGGGGTCTCTTCCTGGGATCAGCTCTGCTCCATTTGCACCTTGCAGTTCATTGTCCCAGCCCAGCTTTAGCCCAGGCACTCCCACCCTGCTCGTTTTTCTCTCTCCAGCCCACGGGGTTTGTGCTCCTGGCCTGAGATTTGGCTCATTTGTCCTTGGTGCCCAGCTGGAGCAGGAATTGTTTTGTCTCCCTGCTCTGTGCACAGAGCTCAGCAGCGCTGAATGTGAAGCTCAGAGCTGCACACTGCAGCAGCACAGAGCCTGGAACACAGAAAAGCCAAACTTGAGGCAGTAGTGGGAGATCCCAATTTTCCTGTCTCAGCTCTCCTTCCCTTTGGAGCTGGGTGGGATGAGTGGTCTGGCTGTGGTCAGGGGGACAAGGAGGGACAGAGCTGCAAAGGATCCCCTTTGGGTCGAATAAAAACTCCTGATCCAAACCCCAAGCAGTGACTCCGAGGGCTGGAATCTGCACCACGGGATGCCCGTGCTCCACATCCTCCCAGAAACGTTGGGAATGTGAAATTTAGTTGGGATTTGGAGCCTCCTGTTCCTGTAGACTCCTAAACCAGGATGAGAGGGAGAGGAGGAAAAGCCATCCCCGAAGCCCCAGGTACAACAAACACAGCGGGGCAGCAGCTCCAGGGTTGGGAGATCCTGATTTTCCCAGCTCAGCTCTCCTTCCCTCTGGACATGGGTGGGATGAGGGGTCTGAGCAAAGGATCCCCTTTGGATGGGAATAAAAACTCCCCATCCAAATCCTCAAACCCCATTCCCTGTGCAAATACTGGTTTAATCCTTTTTATTTTCCACCGTGAGCATTTCTGAGTGTGCTTTTCCCAAGAGATCTTTGGGAATTGGGATGAGTTTGGTCAGACCAGGACCAGCCATTCCTGCCCCAGGAGCTCCTCTCCTGCCAGAGGCATTCAGGGATTCCCCTCCATATCCATGCACAGAATTCCAGGCTGCCTGAGGAGGTTTGGGATGATTTTTGTCCCTTTTTGGCTCATGAATAATGGAGTGATGAGGGTGTGACAAGAGGTGACAAACGAGGGTGGCAGGGGCAGGCAGGATCCCATCAAATTCCCACCCCTCCGACAGCTTCAGGCTCTTCATCTGCCAAGGACAGGGAAATATAAACTGGGAGAAGCAGCCTTGAATATAAAATATAAAAAATAAAAAATATAAATATAAAATGTAGAATATATAAAATTTCCTGGATAGGAGCATAGGCATCCTAAACACAGGATTTTTTACATGGAAAGGACAATTTAACAATCCTTAGGGATTAATAAACATTCCTATTTTCTTTCCTTCCCAATAAATGTGTCTTTAAGGCCCATTAAAGGCCAGAATTCCTGATTTTCCCTGATTTTTCACTGTGTTAAAACCATTTCTTCCCACAAAACTCCAATGGCCCATCTAGATTCACCCAAAGGGTTTTTCCCCACACCTGGAGATTTGGAAAATGGCCATTTTTGGGATCAGAATCAAATCCAGGCTCAGGGAATTTACATCCATAAAATAATTGCGGGTTTGAGCAGGTGAAAATGGGATTTTCCTTTAATAAGAAAGAAAATTCCAAATATCCCAGACAGGATCACTGCAGGTCCCAGCAGGTGAATTCCTGGCTGCACCATCCAGCATGAGAAGGAATTTTCCACAATCCCAGAGCTGCAAAATCCATGGATTCATCAGGCAGCTCCTGCCTGGAGCTCCATCCATCGCTGTGGATGTTCCAGGTTTATTTTGGGAAGAGATCCAATCCTTGATGAGCTGTTTGTTTCCCTGCTCCCTGCCTGATGTCATCCCAACAGCACAAAATGAGATTTGGGGATGCAGGCTATTGGATTATGGGATGGGCTGTCCAATTACTCTTGGAATATTTGTGCATTCCTGGTGTGGGAGATGAAAGGTGGAACCCAGGCTCCAAACAAACACAGACTGATCCCAAAGCCAGGCAGCTCTTAAACAGTGAATTGAATCCATTAGGATGTGGAGCAGTTGGATATGGAGTGATTGGGATCCCAAAAACCAGAGCCAGATATGGCAGGAACAGCCTTGGAGCAGGTTGGTATCCATGGAAATCCATGGAAATCTGTAGGAATCATCTGGTTTAAAGATTTGGGATCTGTCCAGTTGAACCTTTGTGTGGTTCCTGATGGTTTGTTCCTTGGAGAAAACCCATTGGGAACAACCTTGGAGCTGTTATCCCATTGGGCAGGTTGGATCCATATCCAACCCCATGGAAATCCATAGGAATAATTTGTTTTAATGATTTAGGATCTGTCCTTTTGAATAGCACAACCTTTGTGTGGCTCCTAATGTTTTATTCTCGGAGAAACTTGTTTGGAACAGCCTTAGAGTTATTATCCCACTGGGCAGGTTGGATCCATGTCCAACCCTATGGGAATCCATGGAAATCCATAGGAATCATCTGTTTTAATGATTTGGGATCTGTCATTTTAAACCTTTGTGTGGCTCCTGATGGTTTTTCCTTGGAGAAAACCCATTGGGAACAACCTTGGAGCTGTTATCCCACTGGGCAGGTTGGATCCATATCCAACCCTATGGGAATCCATGGAAATCCATAGGAATAATTTGTTTTAATGATTTGGGATCCGTCCTTTTAAACCTTTGTGTGGCTCCTGATGGTTTTTCCTTGGAGAAAACCATTGGGAACAACCTTGGAGCTGTTATCCCACTGGGCAGGTTGGATCCATATGGAAAATCCAATTCAATCCAATTCATCCAATCCAATTCAACCCCACGGAAATCCATAGCAATCCATAGGAATCTCTGTTTTAATGATTGAGGATCTGTTCTTTTGAACCTTTGTGTGGCTCCTGGCGTTTTTTTCCTTGGAGAAACCTCTCCCACCACCTGTTTGCCTGGACTGGGATTCCCAGATCCCTGTGGAATCTGCTCCCTGGTAATTCCTGGCTGCTGCATCCACAGCTCCTTAAACTGCTGGGGTGGGACTCAAAATGAGCCAGAAAATGCATTCCCAGGGATGGGCTCCTCTGGGAATGCTTCATGGGCAGCACATCCAGGGAAGCGATCCCAGCTCATGGATGCATGGATGTTCCCCATCCAGAGAGAAGACTTTGGCCAAACCATTCCACAGGGCAGATTTAAGCATGGGAAGAGCCTGGAAGTCTTTCCCAGCCTCCCTAGGGATGCATTTTTCAGAATTCCCCCACACCAGGGGAAAATCCTCCTTCCAGGGTCTTATCTTTTTGCTCATCCCAAGAGGAAACATCCTTGGGATTCCATCCCAGTGCCAGCCCTGGATGAGAGCTGAGTTTTCCAACACCACTTTAAAGCTTCCCAAGTGAGAAAATCCCCCCCCTCCCATCCATTCTGCCAAGCAGATTTGGGAGAGCCTGCTGAGGAGCCGAGTCAAAATATTGGGAATTCTGCATTCTGTGGCCTCCTCCTGCTGCCAGACTCGTGACAGGGAGGTGTCAAACACGGCGTCTGCCTGGGGAGGCTCATCCCAGAATCCATTAGGATCCCTTAATACAAGGAAAACCCTTTTTGGGCAGGAGGACAGGAAGGGGTGAAGTGCAGCACGGGTTTTCCTGCACATTTCAACCACAGACTCTTTGTTTGATCCACGTTTTTGTGAATTCCTCAAATATTCTCCTGGCCAGGGCCCACAAAGCAAACAATAATGTTGGGATTTCTTGCTGTTTTCCCCTAAAACTCACACATTTCTTAGATAATCAAATTGTTCCCTCTGCTCTTACTCAGAGAACAGAGTGCACACTGCGAGCTCAGGCTTTGGAAAGTAATGGGAAATGGGAAGGAATTTAAGGAAAATCCTGAATCCTTAAGTTTGGCTTTTCTGTGTTCCAGGCTCTGTGCTGCTTCAGTGTGCAGCTCTGAGCTTCACACTCAGCGCTGCTGAGCTCTGTGCACAGAGCAGGGAGACAAAACAATTCCTGCTCCAGCTGGGCACCAAGGACAAATGAGCCAAATCTCAGGCCAGGAGCACAAACCCCGTGGGCTGGAGAGAGAAAAACGAGCAGGGTGGGAGTGCCTGGGCTAAAGCTGGGCTGGGACAATGAACTGCAAGGTGCAAATGGAGCAGAGCTGATCCCAGGGAGAGACCCCGGGAGCGCTCGTGCATTTTGGGGCCATTTTGGGTCATCCTGGGGGCAGCCCTGGCTGGGCTCTGGTGCTGCCCCAGGTGGATCCATGGAGGAGATCCTGGAATCAATCCCTGCTTTATTTTTTAGCTCTGCTCCAGGGCAGCCTTTTCCAGGCATCAATCCCCTCTGGAGATCCTCTCTTGCAGATAAAACAACTTGTGGAGATGGGGGAATATTTGAGGATTTAGCAAGTCAGGGAAAATCTTTATCCACTCCTCCCGAGGCCCTGCCCAGATAACTCCTGAGGCTCCGGGTTCTCCCGGCAGGATTTGAAGCCCTAAGATGCTCCAAATTTCCCTTCCCCGGAGCCAGGACATCCCCGAGGAGCAGGCAGGGATCGCTGCCCTTTGGAAATGCATTCCTGAAGCTTCTCCTGGCATCAATCATCCCTCTGCAGCACAGCCTGACCTCCTCCCCTTCCCAAATCCCTCCCCAGATCCCTCCTGCGGGTCAAACATGGGCTGGGATAGGGATTAATGGCAATTAAAACGTCTCTGTTATAATTTATATCGTTCCCATCCAGAGCAGGAATTTGGGGGGGTTGGAGCCCCTCGGTGCCCAGGGCTGAGCTCACTTGGAACATCAGGGAGAAAACTTCGGGGCATGGGCTCTAAAAATCGAGAAAATGGTTATAAACGTCAGGGTTAGCCCCAAAAAGTGGCTAAAAAAATATTAAAAGAAAATATTCAGGTCTGGGGAAGCAAAGAAGGAAAAGTTTTGCTTTTTTCCCATTTCTTTCCAGGGTGTTTGGCACAATTTAGAGGGGATCTGCTTGGATACAAATGAAGGATAAGGGAATAAACACCTGTTAATTACGAATCACCGAGCCCTGAGATTGAGATATTAACTCAGTCCCTGGGGGAGCTGCCCCTCCCTGTTATCCAGCAGGGAATTCCAAAAGCATCATTTCCCATCTCAGAAAACTCCTTTATCCAGCTGAATCCGCAGGATGGGGCAGGAGACACAAAGGGAGCGATCCCAGGAGGAGAAATTCCCGTGTTTTGGTGGAATTCCACCTTGAATCGATTCATCCTCTGCCCTTAAACCCGGGGTGCTGCAAAACTTCTGGGCAAAGGCTGTGGAAAAGGAGCTTTTCCAACCCAAATCGCCATCCCAGAGTGCTCAGCTCTCCTCCAAGAGTTTTTTGGGCTCCGGTTTAGTTGTGGACAGAAATAAAATGAGGGAAATGTCCCTGGTGTGTCCCGGCATCCCAAAGCCCCAGCAAATCCCACTCCTGCCATTTCCAGCCCCCTGACCTGCAGCTGCACTTGGCTCCCTCAGGAAAAATGGGAAAAACCTTTCCAAACTCAGCTTATTATCCTGATAATATCAGAAAAATTGCACCCGACCCCATTAATATCCATTTTTTTCCGGGCAAGAATCCAAAAGCTGCCTTCAGGAGGAGTGGAGGGAGCAATTACCCCATTCCCAGTGATCCCTGATCCCGGGGGGCTCCATTCCCCACTTTTATGGCTGGGATCAGAGAACAAACCCCCATCCCTGGGCCGGGAGAAATCCCCGAGCTCAGCTCTAAATCTCTGCAAAGGGAATTTTCCAGGCTGTCAGCATCCCTCCCCTGGCTGTGAGTTGGTTTTCCTTGGAATTTTAATGAGTTCTCGGAGAGGGGGGGAAAAATAAAGGAGGAAAAACCGGGAAAAAGTGAGGGTGATGTCATCAACCCCCACGTCTGGTTTTATTATCTCAAATATCAGCAGCTTGTTCAGCTGGGACAGTTTTATTTTATATATAAATAGAGAGGTGGGGGCAACACAAACAGAAACACAGAAGTATAAATACATTTATAAAAATACAGAGATGGAGCCAGCACTGCTCCTTGGCCACAGTGGTGAATGTTTCTCCAAGAGAAATGGGAATAAAAGCGGTGTAAAAAATATATTTTGGTGGTAAAACCTGGGAGAAATGGGAATGAAAGAAATGTAAAACCATATTTTGGTGTAAAACCTGGGAGAAATGGGATAAAAGGAGTGGAAAAACTTATTTTGGTGTAAAACCTGGGAGAAATGGGATAAAAGGAGTGGAAAAACTTATTTTGGTGGTAAAAATTGGGAGAAATGGGAATAAAAGTAAGGTAAAATCATATTTTGGTGTAAACCTGGGAGAAATGGGAAAAAAGGAGTATAAAAGCATATTTTGGTTTAAAACCTGGGAGAAATGGGATAAGAGACTGTAAAACCATATTTTGGTGTAAAACCTGGGAGAAATGGAACAAAAGGCGTTCAAAATCACATTTTGGTTTAAAACCTGGGAGAAATAAAAGAAGTGTAAAACCATGTAATAATAAAAGAATAAAAGATGTGTAAAACCATATTTTGGTGTAAAACCTGGGAGAAATGGGATAAAAGGAGTGGAAAAACTTATTTTGGTGTAAAACCTGGGAGAAATGGGATAAAAGGAGTGGAAAAACTTATTTTGGTGGTAAAAATTGGGAGAAATGGGAATAAAAGTAAGGTAAAATCATATTTTAGTGTAAACCTGGGAGAAATGGGAATAAAAGGAGTATAAAAGCATATTTTGGGATAAAACCTGGGAGAAATGGGATAAAAGACTGTAAAACCATATTTTGGTCTAAAACCTGGGAGAAATGGGAATGAAAGAAATGTAAAACCATATTTTGGTGTAAAACCTGGGAGAAATGGGATAAAAGGAGTGGAAAAATTTATTTTGGTGGTAAAACTTGGGAGAAATGGGAATAAAAGTAAGGTAAAATCATATTTTGGTGTAAACCTGGGAGAAATGGGAATAAAAGGAGTATAAAAGCATATTTTGGGATAAAACCTGGGAGAAATGGGATAAAAGACTGTAAAACCATATTTTGGTGTAAAACCTGGGAGAAATGGAACAAAAGGCATTCAAAATCACATTTTGGTTTAAAACCTGGGAGAAATAAAAGAAGTGTAAAACCATGTAATAATAAAAGAATAAAAGATGTGTAAAACCATATTTTGGTGTAAAACCTGGGAGAAATGGGATAAAAGGAGTGGAAAAACTTATTTTGGTGTAAAACCTGGGAGAAATGGGATAAAAGGAGTGGAAAAACTTATTTTGGTGGTAAAACTTGGGAGAAATGGGAATAAAAGTAAGGTAAAATCATATTTTGGTGTAAACCTGGGAGAAATGGGAATAAAAGGAGTATAAAACCATATTTTGGTGTAAAACCTGGGAGAAATGGGAATAAAAGGAGTATAAAACCATATTTTGGTGTAAAACCTGGGAGAAATAAAAGAAGTGTAAAACCATATAATAATAAAAGAATAAAAGAAGTGTAAAACCATATTTTGGTGTAAAACCTGGGAGAAATGGGAATAAAAGGAGTGTAAAACCATATTTTGATGAAAAACTTGGGAGAAATGGGAAAAAAGGAGTGTAAAACCATATTTTTGTGTAAACCTGGGAGAAATGGGAATAAAAGGAGTATAAAAGCATATTTTGGTGTAAAACCTGGGAGAAATGGGATAAAAGGAGTGGAAGAACTTATTTTGGTGTAAAACCTGGGAGAAATGGGAATAAAAGGAGTGTAAAGCCATATTTTGATGAAAAACTTGGGAGAAATTGGAAAAAAGGAGTGTAAAACCATATTTTTGTGTAAACCTGGGAGAAATGGGATAAAAGGAGTGTAAAACCACATTTTGGTGTAAAACCTGGAAGAAATGGGATAAAAGGAGTGTAAAACCACATTTTGGTGGTAAAACAGTCTCCAGCCAGAGAATTGGGGTTATTTTTTGGGAATTAATGTGATTTTCCCAGCACAGGTTCAGGTGTGGGGGAAAAGAGGGATGTGGGTGATTGAAGCTTTGGCTGTGGGGTTTTGCTGCTGAGGATCCCTGCCCTGCTCATGGAATTTGGGTCAGAAATGGGAAAAAAGGGGCCATAAATTCATCCATTCCTGGGGGTGGAGCCAAACCCCACTTGGGTGGTGCCAGGGGAGGTTTTTAGGAGCTTCTTTTGGAATTCTGAGGTAATAAAGCCAAAGGAAAACATCCCAAATGAATTTCCCTTTGTGATCCCAGAGCTGGGGGTGTTTGTGCAGCCGGCAGGGAAACCCCAAATCCTGCTGCCCAAAATGGGGTTTTCTGGGAATTTCAGCCAGAGAATTCTCCCTGGAAAAGGAGGAGACTCTTGAGGGTTTCCCTCAGTTTCCCAGACAGGACTGAGAAGGTGTTCAGAGCTTTATCTACAAGGCTGACATCACACAATAACATAAAATAACCGGGAATTGATCAAATTCCAGCCTTCAGATGTTTCTGTTTCTGTGGGGAAAACTCTGCAAAATTCAGAGGTGCCTGGAGATGGAAGGAATGGGATGGGATGGGATGGGATGGGATGGGATGGGATGGGATGGGATGGGATGGGATGGGATGGGATGGGATGGGATGGGAATGAGGATGGAGATGGGATGGGATGGGGATGGGATGGGATGGGGTGGGATGGGATGGGATGGGATGGGATGGGATGGGATGGGATGGGATGGGATGGGATGGGATGGGATGGGATGGGATGGGATGGGATGGGATGGGGATGGGAATGGGAATGGGAATGAGGATGGGAATGAGGATGGAGATGGGATGGGGAGAAGGAGGAGGATGAGGATGAGGAGGATGAGGATGAGGATGAGGATGAGGATGGGGATGAGGATGAGGATGAGGATGGGGATGGGGATGGGATGGGGATGGGGGTTGGATGGGATGGGGATGGGATGGGATGGGATGGGATGGGATGGGATGGGATGGGATGGGATGGGATGGGATGGGATGGGATGGGATGGGATGGGATGGGATGGGATGGGATGGGATGGGATGGGGATGGGAATGGGAATGGGAATGAGGATGGGAATGAGGATGGAGATGGGATGGGGAGAAGGAGGAGGATGAGGATGAGGAGGATGAGGATGAGGATGAGGACGGGGATGAGGATGAGGATGAGGATGAGGATGGGGATGAGGATGAGGATGAGGATGAGGATGGGGATGGGGATGGGATGGGGATGGGGGTTGGATGGGATGGGGATGGGATGGGATGGGATGGGATGGGATGGGATGGGATGGGGATGGGATGGGATGGGGATGGGGATGGGATGGGGAGAAGGAGGAGGATGAGGATGAGGATGAGGATGGGGGTCAGGATGAAGATGAGGATGAGGATGAGGATGAGGATGGGGGTCAGGATGAAGATGAGGATGAGGATGAGGATGAGGATGGGGGTCAGGATGAGGATGGGGATGAGGAATATCCCATGGGATGGAGGGACAGTGTCCCATCTCCTGCTCTTCCAGGCTGGATGGAGTGGGGAGGACAAGGAGAAGGAGAAGGCAGGAAAAGGAAATCAAGGAAATGAGGAAAAAAAGATATAAAGGAAATAAACTGGGAAAAAAAAAAAAAAAGGGAGCTGAGGGAAAAGCAAAATACAGAGAGACCTGCAGGGAGTGTTGTCTAAAAGCTGAATTTTCCATGGATTTGTGCTGGATTTACATCCTGGGCAGATCTGAGGGGGGAATGTGCCTTTCCCAGCTCTTCAGAGCACAGGGAGCATCCTTGGAGAGCAAACCCAGGGAGATGAGGTGAGGCAGGGCAGCAGAGGGCTCTGGGAGGTGCTGATGAGCTCTTGCAGCTGTTCCTTTGGGAAAAAGGAGGAAATTGGGATTTCAGACTCACCTCCTCGTGACCGCACTCAGGCTGGTGTCCCTGCTCGAGTCCAAGAACTCAATCAGATCTCCTGGCATTTTCCAAGCTTTTGGGAGCAGCTTGGGGAGGGCTGGAGGTTGGGGAAGGGCTGTCCCAGGGCATCTCTGTCCTGCTCTGGTGCCCATTTATGCCCAGAACTGTCTTGGATCAGAGCAAGGTGCTGCTACAATCCAGCTCCAAGCTGCCCCTTCCCTTGGATCCCACCCAGGGAGAGGCAAACGAGCTCCTCCATCCCATCCCAAAGTTCATCCTCTGGGACAGTGACCTCCTCAGTCCTGACTGCGTCAAAAATTCCACGGAAAAACAATCTGAGCTCTTCCAGGGAGAGCTGCTTCGTTAATATGGCAAGAATCAAGCTGAGGGAATGAGCCCTTTAATGAATGAACCCTTTAACCTTGGGATAAAACTTTGGAAGTGTGGGTGCACTGATAAACCCTAGAATTCCTATAAAATAAACCCCAAAGGCAGCCTAAGGCTGTTGATAAGACTGAGCTTAGTGGTGCTGAGGGGAGGAGGGGAAAAACCTGCATTAATTCCAGTTACTCTCTAATTATCCAACAAATCCCAAATCCCAGGTTCTTGGCTCAGCTTCTGTCCCCTCCTGGATTGAGGGGTGAACAGGACAAATGGTTTAATCCAGGATATTTTTAGGACTTCTGTAGCTGTCTGAGGTCTTTTGGGATAAATTCTCCTGCCCAATGGCAGAAGGGGGGCGTTGAGGTTTTCCCAGTTTGAGGGTTAATATCCCATTCCAGCCATGCTGTAGGGTGGCAATCCACAGGTTTCTGCCAGATCCCGAATGTTTTGGGATCAGGCTTGCATGGAAGAGACCATTAAAGAATTTGGGAAGCACTTTGAGTCACCAAGGACGGTGGGATCTGTGAGAGATCCAAACTTGGGATACCCTGGTGAGTTTTTGTATCCACGCCAAGGCACCAAATCCATCTAAATAAAAGGAATGAACTTCTGGGAGAAAAGCCAGGTGAAATTTGGTGTCTGTGGGGATTTTGTGGTGGTGGAGGGCAGTGGGAGCCTGGTTGTGGGAATTTTGGGGCCAGTGAAAAGCCAGGAAATGTTGGTAGGAAGTGATCCCAGGTGTGAATTCCAGGAGCTGGCACTGCCATCGGAGGGATTTGACTTTTCTGTGCCCATCCTGTCTGTCCAGAACCAGAGGTGTGCAGCTGGATGCTCCTGGAAGAGTGGAGCATGGAGCAGCCTGGGATGAAAGCTGGGCCATCCCAAGGCAGCAGATGTGGGATCTGATCCCTGCATGGACTTTGGATCCAGCCACTTCAGGGGGCTGAGCTCCCTCTCCACCCCCAGGTGACCCTCAGGGATCTGTTTGGGTTTCCAGCCCAACTTTCCCAAGCCAAATCCAGCGGGATTCCCGCAGCTCCAGGCTGCTCCAGCACTGACTCAATCCCAGACCTTGGGATTATGGATATGCCCCCAAATTCTCCCACAAGCCCAACCCCAGAGCCATTTCCAAGGTCCACAGAGCCCACTGGGATATTTTCTGGCATGCTGCATTTCTCTGCACCACATTTCACCTCCATGCTCCATGGAATTCCTTGATTTTTCCCATTTTTTCCAGAACCAACCCTCTGTTCGTTTGCTTTTGGCTCTGCCTCTAATCACTTCCGTTGCTAATTAGCTTCCAGTCCCATCCATGGATGTTTTTCCACTCATCCCTGAGCCCCACAGGCCGTTGTTTCACACATTCCATGGAAGGCTGTCCCAGGAAGCAGATGCTGTGTGTGTGGTGGAGATGCCAGCCTGAATTCCACGTGGGAACAGGTCAGGAATGATTTATATCCCCCTCCATTCCTAAACGACCTTGCCAACGGCATCCATCCGTTCTCCAGCCTGGAAGACAAAACATTCCAGGCGGATGTGCTTCACCTGCTGTGCCAAGCACGTGTCAAAAACCCAGCTACAAGACAATTTCCCAATTAATGAATTCCCTGGAAGGCTGGGAATGCGGCAGGAAAACGCTGCTGTGGCACAGAGCAGATGTGGGACGCTCAGGAAGAATTCCTGCCATTCCCGCTCCATAGATGAATTTCCAGCAGGATTTTGTGGGTCCAGCCCGCTCGCCCTCGGGCTGGAATCAGAGCTGCTCTTCCCAGAGTTTGTCTTGGTTGCAGGAATGTTTTGGAGCGAGGTGGGGTTGGATTTCCAGCAGGAGAGCACGGGGGTATTTATGGGGTGCAGCTGCCCCTCCCTCCCACAGAACCTTCACGACTCTCCCACCGTCGGATTTCCTTCTGGATTTCCAAGGTCAGCTCGGAGCCCAAAGGCAGGGAAAGATATTTGAGGGTGGTTTGGGGGTTTTGTTGTGAGAACATTAAAATTTAACCTTTGCTTTCTGCAGGACTTGTCCTCCCGGGGGATTGTGTCAATAATTATCATGGAATCATGGAATGGAGCCGGAAGTGACCCCAAGGATCATCAAGTCCTGCACAGGACAACCCCAAAATCCCACCATGTGCCTGAGGGAGTTGTCCAAACACTCCAAGGATATTCCTGCACCTTAGGAAGGTGGGGGAAGATCCAAACCTGCTGCAGATGGCACCGACCTCTCATCCCACTCTAATTCCTTCCCCTTGTCACTCATCGCTCCCAACATCCACATTTCTCCCTGGGATCTGCATCCAAAGCTCTTCCTGATATTTAAAGCAGCTCTTTCTCTACCTCCTCCTTGCTAATTCCCCATCTAATTTTAAACCTCATCCATAATGGGAGCTTCTCTCTGCTTCCTCCATGTGTCACCACATTTTCCCATTTGCCACCGGCTCCTATTTACATCTGTGTTTGGAAGAGAACTGAAGCAAAACTTAAGGCCAAACCCAAACTTCTCTATAGAATCTGGAGATGCTTCCCAGTGTGGAGAGCTGCCCGGGAAAGGAGCTTTAAATAAAATCCCAAAAAAAAGCAGAAGATGCATCCAACTGCTGCTGGAATCCATGAGCTGGGTGTTTTGGCAGGGCTGGAAGAGCTGACAGTCAGCGAGTCAGGAAAGGACTTAATTCTATTTAATTAGAAAAATATTAAAAATAGGAGTGTATGAAGAGATTAAATTCAATATTCAAATGTTTTTTCACGCTCTCCCAAACAGAGGAGCCCCAGATGGTGAAGGCTGGGGTGAAATAACATTTCTGAAGTTCAGGAAAATGAAGGAAGATGTTACACCACAGCATCTTCCGATGTCGCAACGGGATCCCCACCCAAGGCTGGGGGAAGTGGGCACCCAGCCAGCCCCCTGGGCTGCATTCCCTGCCCAGCCAGCCCCTTTTTTCCAGCAAATAAACGGAGTTCACTCAGCTTTGACCTTAACTCACTCTTTAATTTATTTTTTTTTTTTAATAGGAAGTCGTCGGAATGGTCCAACTGGCAGGTCAGCGAAACATCGCGCAGCTGGAGGCTGTCCTGACAGGATTATGGATTGCAGATGTTGCCTGGGAGCTGTTGGGATTCTGAGCAGGGCCAGGAGTCCCTGGGGTGGCTGTGGAGCTGCTTCCCGAGCCTTTGGGAAGAGGGGCTCATTTTCCACTCCAAATGAAGTTTTAACCCTTTGGGGTTTGCTCTGTGTTTAACCTGTGGGGTTTGCTCTGAAGACAGGTGACAGAAAGCAGGAAGGGAGATCCAGATCCTGCTCCCTCTCTTCTCAGGAGGAATTTCCCCGTGGAAAGGGTGGTCAGGGATTGGCACTGCCCAGGGAGGTTTGGAGTCCCCATCCCTGGAGGTGGCACTGGTGACGAGGTGGGGATCAGGGCCAGCTGGGACTCGGTGACCTTGGAGGGCTTTTCCAGCCTCAGTGATCCTGGGATTCTCCATGCACACGTGGGGAGTCCCACAGAAATGTGGCTTCAGGGCTTGGACATCCCCCCAGCAGGGGTGGCACCTCAGAGCTTGGTGTCAGCAGACGTCCTCGGCCATCAGGGACTGCAGGAAGCCAAAGGCTGGGAATTATTTAATTTATTGGGATTATTGTAATTAACATTCCAGGTGTAAGGATAAAATGGACAATGCAAAATACTGACTTGGGGTGAAATAATCCTGACATCAGGCAGCTGAAGGTGCAGAGATCCTTACATCAGCCCCAGGAAACTGCTGGAGGTCCAGCCTTTGAGCCAAGCCTAGTTAAGCTGAGCTCTGTAGGTTTTCCATTCCACGTTTATTCTCCAGAGAGCAGAGGTGCTCTTATCTCCATGGCCTTGTCCATAATTCCATAGGGAAAATGTTCCATTTGAAGTTTTTCTTCTTCTTCTTCTTCTTCTTCTTCTTCTTCTTCTTCTTCTTCTCCTTCTCCTTCTTCTTCTTCTTCTTCTTCTTCTTCTTCTTCTTCTTCTTCTTCTTCTTCTTCAGGTTGTTGTTGTTGTTGTTGTTGTTCTTCTTCTTCTTATTATTATTATTATTATGTTATTTTTATGTACAAATGCCATTTATTACTCCACCCATTTTATCTCCAGAAGCCAGATTTGGCCCCTGGAGATGAATTTCTTGTGGAGAAATTCTCTAAGCACCTCCATGGACAAACTCCCCAGGATGCATTATCCTCTCTTACACCTTCTGACCACACTCCTTAACTTTTATTGTGGCCTTTTAACCTAATTTAATTTGTAAAATGTGAGGATTCATTAATATTTTTGGGATCTTTAGAGCTGGTGGACACGATGAACATGGGTACCACAGCCTGAAGGTGGGATGGTCAAGAGGGGATGAAGATCCTCCTGCAGGGCCATGGTGGAGCCGAGTTCCCTGGATCTCTTCAGCCTGGCAGGAGCCCAGGAGTGGTGGGAATGACTCTGGATATTTTTCCAGGCTGTTCTCCATGCACAGCTGTCAGTCTGTGAGGATTTGGGGCCAGCCTGTGTCTCGTGTGCTCTGGGATGGGGATGTGGGGCCAGGATGGGTGCGTGGCCTGAGGGACTGAGTCTCCCTGGAATCCTTTTTTCCCAGGTTGTCCAAGAGCTCCATGGAACAAAATTCCTTTTATTTCCCTCCAGCCTCCCTCCCCAGACCTCACATCACTTCCCCCTTGCCAAGCAGCCAAGAGAAGACCTAAAGTTTACATTTTTCAAGAGAGCACTAAAATCAACAATTTCCAGTGCTCCTCTTACCCAGAGACCACGCCAGGGAGTGGGGAAGGTTGAGGCAGAGGAACTCCTGCCATTCCCGCCTGCGTGGGCTGGAATCTGGGATAATGAGGTGTTCACACTTCAGCAGAGCTGGGGGAAGGTGTCAGATCCCTCTCCCACAGCTGGGCTGGAGTGAGGGTGTGAGGGAACATTAAAGGCTCCGACTGGAAAACAATAACAAACAGAGAAGGGGAGAAAAACCCACGTTGTTACAAGAAAAGGAGTAAAAAAGAAAAGGGGTGGGTGGGTGTGAAGGCTCAGAGCTGTGTTTGGGGGATGCTGGTGACTGTCCCAAATAATCCCCCTTCCATGGGGGGTCATACAGGCTGTGCACCCCAGGGAGGGGTTCCCTCAATTTGTTTTGGAGCCCAAAGCCCCCAGACCAGGTGTGGTGAATGAAGAACACAGAAACTGGGACTCATTTTTAATGGAGATGTGGAAATGCTGCACTGGGCACCCTGTGCCAGGACTCACCTCCCTGCCAGCCAGGAATTCCCAGTTCCCAATCTCCCACCCACCCCTGCCCTCTGGCACTGGGAGCCATTCCCTGGCTCCTGTCCCTCCATCCTTGTCCCCAGTCCCTCTCCAGCTCTCCTGGAGCCCCTTCAGGCACTGCCAGGGGCTCTGAGCTCTCCCTGGAGCCTTCCCTTCTCCAGGGGAACATTCCCAGCTCTCCCAGCCTGGCTCCAGCCCTGCAGCAGCTCCGTGGCTCCTCTGGGCTCTCTCCAGCAGCTCCAGGTCCCTCCTGTGCTGGGATCTCTGAGCTGGGGCAGCTCTGCAGGTGGGGTCTCACCTGAGGGGGACAGAGCCCCCCCTTTCCTGCTGCCCACGCTGGCACCAGCCCTGGATTTGGGGATTCCGGGTGCCAGAGCACACAGCTGGGACATGTCCTGGGGCTGATGGAGGGAATGAGCAGGAATTGCCCCACCTGGAGCTCCTGGAGCTGGCAGAGCCAGGACAGCCCTGCCTGGAGGGACAGAGCTCGGCAGGAGGAGGGAAGGTGCAGCAGCACTGGGGAGCGCAGCCTGGAGCAAAGAAAAACATTTGTTAAGAAATATTATAACTGTAAATGACCCAGACACAAAGGAGGGATTTTTTTTTTCTCCTTTTTTTTTCTTGTTTTCCTTTAAGTTCTCTCCAGTTGGCCCGGAGACCCCTGGCAGCAGCTGGAAACCAAAGAGGTTTGGAGCCTGAGAGGCACATGAGCCCCAGACTGTTTGATTGCTCAAACATTTCTCAAAGATTAGCTCTGTCAAAGCAAGCACCAGGGAGGATGAATCACGTGGCTGGAGCTCAGCCCTGTCCAGGCAGACTCCGAAGGGGTGAGGAGATGGACACGAGCTGGAGCTGCAGTATCACACAGGAGAGCTTCCCACGTAGATGAGGAATAAAATCCAGGCAGGCACTTGCCCCATCCAAAAAAACCCTGCCTCAAGGCGTCACAGAGATGAGCCAGATGTTTCTCTGGTTCAAAAGGACATTTAACCACTATTTTTACCCTAAAAAAAAAACCAGAGCAGCTTAGAGGAGCCATCCATTTTGTCAGCGCTGTTTGCAGAACCCAGGGGTTAAAGTTAAGAAGAGGAAAAAAAACCCCAACCTAGTTTGATGGTGATCTTGAGTCCATCTGACTGTGCTGCTTGCTGCTCTCATTTATTTTTAAATCCTGAGCTTGGAGCAGGGAAGGCCCTTGGAGCTGCTGCTGGAGGTTCAGTCCCTGAGTGCTGTGCAGGTCCTGCTCCAGAGGGCCAGGGCTGGGCTGGGCACATCCTGAGGGATCCATGAGGATCCCTGCTCCATTCCAGGCTGGTTGAGCATTACAAACAATCACAGAATATCCTGAGCTGGAAGGGACCCACAGGGATCATAAATCCAACCCCAGTCCCTGCCCAGACCCCCCAAAATCCCACCCTGGGCACCTCTGGTGTCCAAACCCTCCTGGAGCTCTTGGGAATGTGCCATTCCCTGGGGAGCCTGGGCAGTGCCAGCACCCTCTGGGGGAAAAAAATCTTTCACCTAAACTCTGTCCTAAACCTCCCCAGCTGTTTGCACAGCTGGCAACCCTCTCCTTAAGGGAAGAGCCATCCCAAACTGGTTTGGATGAGCACCAGTAGGAAACCCCCACCAGGGGGGTTCAGGATCCACCCCAAGCACCCATCCACCTCTCCCAGCACATTCCAAGCCTCTGCTGTTGCTTGTGATGCACTCCAGTCTAATTAAGCCCAGTTTAAATATAGCACAGCTCTTCCTTTGCTCCCGCAGCCCCAGCCTGGGAGGTTTTTTGCAGGGCCACATGTAAGAGTGATCTGCTTTGCCTGGCTGTTATTTATAGCTGCTGCTTGCTACTGGCTGCTTCTCAGTGCCCAGCAGAACCAGGAATTACCCTTAGGAAAGGGAAGAAAACTCAGCCAGGGTGGGTTTAACCCAGATGTTTCCCCAGCCAGCAGGGTCAGAGGCTCTGGCATGGGCACAGAGCACAGTCTGGGACACCCTGCACTTATTTTCCAGCTCATTTTCTGCCCACACCTCAGCAGAGGTGAAAATTCTTCTAATTTCTCTGATTTCGCCAATTTTTCTAATTTTTCTTTTTAATTTTTTTCCTGTTTTTTCTGATTTTCCCAAGTCAGAAGCACTGACACACAGAAATGGGTCCAGGAGTTTTGACCAGGGGTAAAGCAACCCCAGATTTTGTCCAAATGGCTTTGAAAAGATCTTTGCACAGCTTTATTTAAAACCAGCTTCTCTCTAAATATGAGCTGCTACCTTTGGGGGAAAGATCAGTGATCCCAGGTGCAGAGGGGAGATAAAACAAGCTTTGTTTTTTACACTGAAATGATCATTATGTTGGGGTTGACATGAAAGGAGAGAAGTGATTTGCCCAGATTCTGGATCTTTGGGAATCTTGTGGTGAGGGCGTTCACAGGGGGGTGAAGAAATTCAAGACATGAATTTATTGCTGTTTTATTGATCTGCTCAATTAAAAAACTACAAATTATTTATTTTCATCCTACAGCTGTGGCCAGATGTTGTGCAGAGAGGAAGAGGAAGAAGCTCTTCCTCCCCCAGCCAGAAGTTTCATTCCATGTTCCATGGGATATCCAGGGATTCTTTCCCTCACTGTCACCCTGAACTGCCCCATGTCTTTGATCCTATGGAGTGACCCCAAAAACCCCCAAATTCCAACTGGGACTCAATTTTCTGGGTGAATATATAAATAACTGGGGTACATCACCTCATGTCCCAGCTTGGCTAGAGAGAATGCCAGCAGAAAATGAAGTTAAAGAGGTTAAGGGTGCAGCTTTTCCTGGGATGGGGTGTTGGGAAAAGCTCCTCCTCATGGGGAGCAGGGCATGCAGGAAAGGGAAGGACAGGATTTGGGTGGGAAAACAGGAATAAACATGGAAGGATTCTTGGTGCTGTCCCATGTAGGTGGAAGAGTTGGACTCGATCCTTGTGGGATCCAATTCCAGTTCAGGATATTCCAGGATTCTGTGATTCAAAGAGTATGTGAACAGCAAAATACAGAAGACACAGCCTGAGGGATGGGATCAATTTTAATAATAAAACTTAAAATTTAATAATAATAAAATTTTTTTATTCTGCTCTGAAGACTTTGCACTTAGAAAGTGAGTGATTATCCCACCTTCTGGAAGTAAGGCTACAAGTAAACACCCAAGTATTAGTAATCATTCAATACCCACAATTTCTCCAAGGACAGAACATTACAAAGTTTCTCTAAAGACAGAACATGGAGCAGCCTTTCCTTGGGAAAGATGGGATCAGCCATGTCCTGTATCCCAGCACTCAGAGGCAGCTCAGCCCAAAAATCCTTGCTGGCGTTTAAGAGGCTGCAAAAATCCCATTTTCCCTCGTGTTCAGACAAAAGCCTGCCAGAAGGAACTCAAGGGCAACATCTGCCATTTGAAACAGAGAATGATTTAGGCCCCAGAGCTGACCTGAATAGGAAGAGCCCAGATCTGTATTTGGGACAGGAGATTTTCAAGGCCAGGCTGGGATTTGGGGCTGGCCCCCGGGAGCAGCTCCAGTTAATTCCAAGGGCTCCTCCTGGCCCTGCTCACACGTCATTCCCACGTTGGCTCTGCACAGATCATTTCATCCAGGATGAAAGGAGAGCAAAGAGCTCTATATTTACAGAGCTGCTAGAAATGAGTGCTCTCACAGCTGCTGCAGAGACCTACATTCCTGCAGGCTGGGCATGGAGAGGAGCAGAGCCTGGATCCACGGGCAGGAATGATGGAATACCCATCCTCACATCGTTCCTGAAATCCACCCGAGCAATTTCCTGAGTAAAAAAGGCACCAAACCCCAGCAAAGGCACCCTGAGCTGCCCTGGGCCAGCCTGAGGCCCTTCCCTCTGCTCCTGTCCCTGCTCCTGGGATGATCCCAAATCCCCCCGGCTGTGCCCTCCTGGCAGGGAATTCCAGAGAGGGAAAAGATCCCTGGGGATCCTCCTTTGCTCCAGGCTGAGCCCATCCCAGCTCCCTCAGGGATTCTCCAGCCCCTTCCCAGCTCCCTCAGGGATTCTCCAGCCCCTTCCCAGCTCCCTCAGGGATTCTCCAGCCCCTTCCCAGCTCCCTCAGGAATTCTCCAGCCCCTTCCCAGCCCCCTCAGGGATTCTCCAGCCCCTTCCCAGCCCCCTCAGGAATTCTCCAGCCCCTTCCCAGCTCCCTCAGGGATTCTCCAGCCCCTTCCCAGCCCCCTCAGGGATTCTCCAGCCCCTTCCCAGCCCCCTCAGGGATTCTCCAGCCCCTTCCCAGCTCCCTCAGGAATTCTCCAGCCCCTTCCCAGCTCCCTCAGGAATTCTCCAGCCTCTTCCCAGCTCCCTCAGGGATTCTCCAGCCCCTTCCCAACTCCCTCAGGGATTCTCCAGCCCCTTCCCAGCTCCCTCAGGAATTCTCCAGCCCCTTCCCAGCTCTGTTCCCTTCCCTGGCCCCACTCCAGCCCCTCAGGGTCTCCTTTGCTGTGAGGGGAAAAACAAAAATTGGGAGAAAACGTGAGGGGGAAGAAAAAGTGCGGGAAGTTTGGGGAGGGCTCTGCTGCAGAGCTTTTCCCTTCTGGATCCTCCTTTGCTCCAGGTTGAGCCCCTTCTCAGCTTCCTCAGGAATTCTCCAGCCCCTTCCCAGCCCCCTCAGGGATTCTCCAGCCCCTTCCCAGCTCCCTCAGGGATTCTCCAGCCCCTTCCCAGCTCCCTCAGGAATTCTCCAGCCCCTTCCCAGCTCCCTCAGGAATTCTCCAGCCCCTTCCCAGCTCCCTCAGGGACTCTCCAGCCCCTTCCCAGCTCCCTCAGGGATTCTCCAGCCCCTTCCCAGCTCCCTCAGGGATTCTCCAGCCCCTTCCCAGCTCCCTCAGGGATTCTCCAGCCCCTTCCCAGCTCTGTTCCCTTCAGGGTCTCTCCTGCCCTGAGGGGAAAATCAAAATGTGGGAGAAAACATGAGGGGAAAAAGAAGTGAGGGAAGTCTGAGGAAGGCTTTAATGCAGAGTTTTCCCTTCTGGATCCTCCTTTTCTCCAGGCTGAGCCCCTTCCCAGCTCCCTCAGCTGATCCTGGTGCTTCAGCCCCTTCCCAGCTCTGCTGTTCCTCTCTGGACATGGATCCTGCCCTGGATATTTATGATAAAATTCCTTTACTCAGTGGTGAAGGCATCGGAGTCGTGGTCCTGAGGAAGGTGACGGTGTCTGGGCAGCAGGGTTTGGTCACAAGGAGTTGGAATTGGTGTGAAATCTTCCCTGGAGAACCATCCCAAGGGGCTGCAGGGATGTCAGTCCCAACTCCCGACCTCCAGCTGGCACAACTACTTTTTCTGTGTGAAAGAATAGCAACAATTCCCTAATAAAATCACCTTAGGTGCAAGGCATTCTGCTGGAAAACAAAAAAAAACAAACACAAAAAAATCCCCACACCCCCCAAAAAACCCAAAAAACAAACTAACAAAAAATAATCAAAACAAACAAAAAAACCCCCACAAACCAAACCCACTCATTCCAGGGGAACAGTCAAAACAATGATCAGCACAAACTCTCCAGCCCCTTCCCCAGCTCTGTCCCCTCCCCTGGACACGCTCCAGCCCCTCAATGTCTCTGTAGTCTTGTCTTGTTTCCAAATGGGAAAATCCTGTGCAGCCCTGCTCTTTACAAGGTGCTTCACTGCTTCTGGGAGCTCAATCCCAATTATTTCAGGGGCTCTTATCTCTCCTGCTTAGTGCTTGGCAAATCCCAGCCCAGTCCTGTGGCACTGGCAGGCGATAAACAAAAGATGCTTTAATGATGATCCAGCCCAGTGTGAGGCAGGGAGCAACAGAGAGCTGCAGGAATTGTTATTATTTGTGTAATGAAGGTTGGAGAATAGCTGGAGTATCCAAACATGAGGAATTTACGACTGGGATTTGCCTCTTTGGCTGGCAGAACCTCTCCCAGATATCCCAGCCTTGCTGTGTGCAGGCTGTGATTCACCCTGGAGGAAATGATGGATTTCAGGTCACCCTGCGCACTTCCCTCCATCCTTTTTGGATCATTTGGACAACCCATTATTCCCTGTTCTTTGTTTTGGCCGGGATGAGGCAGAAAAAAAACAACAGGTGATTGAATCATTTCCCCTTATCTCCAAGTTATCCCAGCAGAAACTCGCCCAAAACTGTCTTGGGAATGACTTAGTGCATCCAGTTATTGTGCTCAGGGAGCCTGTGGGTGGCTATTTCAGTACCTCCAGGGCTTTTTTTCCCGATAATTCTCCTTTTCAAACATTTTACAAGCCTCCAGAGCGGGGAGGTTCCCAGCCTCCCACTGGTTTTGCAAGAGCCCAGCCAGAGCCAGAGGGTTTCTGTTGGCAGGGGCTCCAATCATGCTTGATTTGAAGGAGCACGAGGCTGCCTTGTTTTCCAGGAGATGAGAAAAACCGGCAGGGAAAAGGGGAATAATGGGAAAAGTGGGAAGAGCTGGCTGGTGCTGTACAGGCAGGCAAAGATGTTTCAGAGCTGTCAGAAAATCACTGCCTGGGCCTTATCTTCAACCCCAGGGAGGGAGGAGAATGTCACCTGGGGCATCAGGAGAGGGAAATCTCTTCTTGGATGACTCCTGCCTTCCTTTCCCATGTGTTTCTGAGGGGTTGGAGCACTTTCCCTGCAGAGCAGCTCATGGCATCTCCTGGTGAGCCCCAGTGGCACCCATGATGGGCATTGCTTGTGCCTGTGAGGGGGAGAAAACTGGGAAAATGAGAGACTGGGATTTCCTCCTGGAGCAGCTGCTTGTTCCCTTCGTATTTCAATTTACAGTCTCCTTTGGGGGCTGCCATGCCTTTTATTTCCCTTCCTTTCCCCACAATTTGCTCCGTGCTCCTCCCAGCTGATTTGTGCCACCCCCTGTTCCAAACCCTTTTGCCAAGGCACTTCCCAAGCTTTGCAGTCGAATATCTCAACTCCTGGAATCCTTCCCATGGCCCTTTTCAGACAGTTCCTCTGTGCATCCCTTTCCTGTCACCTGAAGCTTTCCCACCCCACTGAAAAATCCCATTAGAATTCCTGCCTTCCTTGCTGGGCTTTGAGCTCCAAGTTTAAATTATTTTTCCACAATAACGACCTAATCCTTTCTCTTATCAGCACGGCAGATTAATTTTCCCAAGCATGGTTGGTACCTTGTCTTCTCCCTAATTAGACAGGGACAAATTTTGCTCCTGGATGAGCACGGGCCTGGAATTAACAGCAGGAAAAGCCCCAAAGTAAAGCCCTGCCTTGGAGAGCATCTTCCTCCCATCCCAGCTGGCTCAGCCAAGGCAGACACAGAGCATATTGTGTGTCAACCCTAAATATACTCATGGCTCCAGCTGTGATTCAGGGACACTTCCCAAACACTCTGGAAGAGCAGTGGGATGTGTCAGCTGGAGCCAGTGGCTGTCAAAGCCTCCCTTCCCCCGAGGGCCAGCCTGCCCGGCCAGGGATGCTTCCAGGGCAGGAGGAGCAGAAATCACCTCCCAAACAATTCCAGGAGCTGCTGTGTTTCAGTTTCACAGTTGGATTTGGAGCTTGCAGAGTCCTCACAGTTCGGCTGTGACCCGAAGGTGTTGTTTGTTCCAGTTGTCCTCACACTTTTTCCATGAATCTGCCTTAATTGCTCTTATTTTCATTAACGGCTTAGTGATCATTATCATTACTCAGTCCCAGCTCCAAGGGATGGCACCAGCAGGGATAAACTTTGTGCCAAGGCAGCCCCAGGAGCTTGAAACACTCGGGAAAAGCAAACCCTTTGTATTTCCCTGGGATGATATCCCAGCAGACAGAAGCATAAACACAGAACTCTCACTCCAGGGATTAATTCCTTTAAAGCCTCGTTCACCTGAAAGCCCAGACCAGCCACCTCAGACTTGCTCTGACAGGAATTTCACCTAATTTTTAAATCCTGCCTTTGGATGAGACCAGGAACAATTCCAAAGCCTCTGGTAAATATTTCCCAGTCTCTTCCTGGGGAAAGACTGAGCCACCCCGAGGCCAAATTCGCTCCTGCTTTATCCCTGTGTGCAGGGGTCCCAGCTCAGGCAGCTGCCTCAGAAATCCTCGGCTGAAATCTGTGCTCCCTGCTTCCCACGGGACCTGGTTTGGATCACAGGGATGATTCCATGTCCTGGAAGAGTGAATTGGATTCCCTGGGTGATCAGTGACCCACTAATTAACATCCCAATAATTAACATCCCAATTAACACCCTCCTTATTCCTAATGAGCACTCAATCCCTTTATCTCCTCTTTTTTTTCCCACTTAAAATGACCCTGTGGATGTGGATCACGCCCCAGTACACACAGAGCATCACAAACCCACCACCAGCAGTGTGGAGAAATTAATATCCTAATCTCATAAAAGTTTTTAAATATTAACTTAAGCTGCTGAGGATGGATTGTGGACTCAGAAACCAATCACCCTTTCCCCCTAAATAACTGTTAAATAGGAGAAATATGTCTGGTGTGGGAGAATCAGTGTTCCATTGCTAAAAGGCCTGACTGCCATGGGAATATTTCTGGGCTCCTGACACCTCATTAAGTTATTTAACAGCATCCCAATTTATTGTCCTGTCCAGAGAACCACAGAAATTCTTAAAATTTAGCAGAGAAACAGAAAAATAAAAATAGGCATTTATCAGCCTCCCTACAGGAAAGGACCCACCAAGGAAATGTGAAATATGGGATAGCAGAGGGTTGCAACACAGAGCAAATTGCAAATCTGCCTGTGAATTCCACAGGGAATAAATATGCAATTATCCCAGTCCTAGTGGGCACAGAGTGTCTGCTATGGCCTGGTCTGGCTGCTTCAGATTTTGTCTCCAGAGAGAGAATCTCCAGTCCTTGGAGCATCTCTGTGCCCTCCTCAGGACCCACTCCAGAGCTTCTCTGTGCCAGGGCCTGCCCACCCTCCCTGCCAGGAATTCCCAGTTCCCAATCTCCCATCCATCCCTGCCCTCTGGCACTGGGAGCCATTCCCTGGCTCCTGTCCCTCCATCCTTGTCCCCAGCCCCTCTCCAGCTCTCCTGGAGCCCCTTCAGGCCCTGCCAGGGGCTCTGAGTTCTGTCTGGAGCCTTCCCTTCTCCAGGGGAACATTCCCAGGGCTCCAGCCCTGGAACAGCTCCGTGGCTCCTCTGGGCTCTCTCCAGCAGCTCCAGGTCCCTCTGGACACCCCAGAGCTGGAAGCTCATGATTCTGCCTGGGATCATCCCTGGTCCCTCCTGTGCTGGGCCCAGGGCTGGGGCAGCTCTGCAGGTGGGGTCTCACCTGAGGGGGCAGATCCCAATCCCAATCCCAATCCCAATCCCAATCCCAATCCCAATCCCAATCCCAATCCCAATCCCAATCCCTTTCCTGCTGCCTGAGCCGTGGGATCAGCCCAGGCCACGGGGGACTCGGGGTCCCACATGGTTGGGCCATATCCAGATTTTCCTCACTTGACACCCCCAGGTCCTTC
Source organism: Haemorhous mexicanus (assembly GCF_027477595.1). Taxonomy (NCBI): domain Eukaryota; kingdom Metazoa; phylum Chordata; class Aves; order Passeriformes; family Fringillidae; genus Haemorhous; species Haemorhous mexicanus. The sequence continues at coordinate 1,706,501 of NC_082348.1, read as the reverse complement.
TCAGGGCTGCTCTCCATCCCTTCCCACCCAGCTGGATTTCTGCTGGCATTCCCTGATCCCTGTGCAGGACTTGGCCTTGCTGAACCTCAGGAGCTTCCCGTGGATCCACCTCTCCACGTCCCTCTGGATTTCAGGAGCTGCCCCTCCACTTCCCTCCACGAGATTACAACCAGCTCTATCCACCCACCGAATTTCTATTTATTATTCTCTTTTATCACCCAGAAATGGGTTTAAAGCTGAATAAAACATTCCAAATTAAATATTTTTCTCCGCCAGCAGCAGAAGCGGCGACGTGACTCGGTCCCCAGAGCAGAGCAGGACAAAACCCATTAGTCCTTGATTGCTGTGCAGGTAATAAAGGAGTTTTACAAGGAAAGGTCTGTGCAGGGCAAAGCCAAATTATTGCTGAGCAGCCTCAGAGCCCTGTGAGGCTCTCTCTTTAAACAAACCATTAACATATGCACAATTAGGCTGCCTCAATTGTTATGCCACAAGCAAAAATAAAATCCCATCTTGGAATATCTAAACAGCCTTTTAATTCCAGGGAGCTGGCGGGGGGAAAATTGTGTTAGCATTAAAGGAATGTGTTTTTTTAATCACATCTAAAAATAACATTTATATAACCACCTACCCTGACATTTCACATCAGCAAGTGTCCAGAACCGCCTCGCTCAGCTGTATTAAAATATGCAAACACCACGGGGTTTTAGCAGATTTTGGTTTCCTGAAAAAGAATTGCAGAACTCCCAACTTTGGAGGCAAGAGGGAAGTCAGAGTGGTTTCCACTCTGGCTAAAATAAATCAGGTACACTGTGTTCTTCAGCAGGTCAGTGACAGCCAGACTGGATAGCTCAGTCACGGAACCCGTGACTGAATTATGGGGTGGTTTGGGTTGGAAGGGACCTTTGCTAAAAGATGTTTCTTGTTAGGATCTAAAGATTGCCCAGAGCAGCTGGGGCTGCCCCTGGATCCCTGGAGGTGTCCCAGGCCAGGCTGGATGGGGCTTGGAGCAGCCTGGGACAGTGGAAATGTCCCTGTCCATGGAAGGAAGTGGAATGGGATGATCTCTCTGGGTGTGCACAGGTGAAAAAAAAAAAACAAACCTGGATTTGTGGATCCATGAGGAAGACTTTGGAGCAGGTGGTGAATGAAGAGCAGATTCCATTCCAGCTCTGTAGGACAATGCAGCTGAACTGTTCCAGCCCCAGTTCTTCTGCTCCAGCTAAGAAAGTCCAGGATGTTCTCTGGGAACACCTCTGAGATGCAGGAAAGCTGAAATGGGAATTCAGAGGTGTTTGACAAACACCCAGAAACCCAGCTCCCACCAAAGGATTTGTAAAACTTTCCCTTTGTAAAATGAGGGTTTGAAGTGTGAGAGGAGGTTTGATTTGAATATTAGGAAGGAATTCCTGGCTGGGAGGATGGGCAGGCCCTGGCACAGGTGCCCAGAGCAGCTGTGGCTGCCCCTGGATCCCTGGCAGTGTCCCAGGCTCCTGGACAGTGGGAAGTATCCCTGCCATGGCTGGGGTGGATTGGGCTGAGATTTAAGGCCCCTTCCAACCCAACCCACTCCATGATTTTGAGATTTACCCAAGGATAAGGAGCAGCCCATGGGAGTGCTTTGCTTGAAGCCCCTCCTGGTGCAATGCTGCTGCCTCCAAGGAGCATTTCCGAGCTCTCCCCATTCTCTGCTGACTTCCTACAAATCATTTGTTACTGAGATTGATATTGCAGTTATGTAAACATCCATTATTTATCTGCTCTGGCCCTTTGAACCGGATGAGCGCTCCTGGATTTCCATTATTCCGTGTCTAAATTAATCATGGAGCATAAAATCAGCCACCATTTATGCAATATGAAAAGGAAAAAGAGATGTAAAAATAGCTCTCGTGGTGTTGAGATTTCACGCCGTGTTCCCTGGGTAGGAACTATTCAGGCACCTTGCTTTTTCCTGCAGGCCTGTGAAATATTGATGGCTTCTTTTTTTAAAGGAAAAAAAAACTCTCTGAAAATTATCTGTCTCCTCCAGAGAAAGTTGTTCCCTGATCCAGTCACTGACTCCCTCACCATGGGGAGCACTGCAGAATCCCACCCATGGGCAGCTTCCCATCCTCTGGTAAATCCATGTCCTGCTTCCCACAGCAGGTTGGGATTGGGATCTCCTCCTGGGCACGGCCAGGAGCCCCTGACACCTTTCTGGGAATGTTTGCACAGACCTGACAGCAAAATCCCACAGGGCAGCAGGGAAGTGTGACATGGGGAGCTCCAGGGGGATCTGACAGCCTCCTCCAGGACAGGCGGCTCATCCCTGCTGGATTCTAACAGGAATTATCACTTCTCCAAGGCCAAATGGGCCCTGCCACCCCCACGGAGGGAATGGAGCTGGTTGGGGACTTGGATTCAGCTCCAGGCACTTCACGGGACCCCAGAATGGTTTGGGTTGGAAGAGACCTTAAAGTTCATCTCATTCCAGCTCTTTTGCCAAGGGCAGGAACACCTCCCACTGTCCCAGGCTGCTCCAGCCTGGCCTTGGGCACTGCCAGGGATCCAGGGGCAGCCCCAGCTGCTCTGGCAATCCCAGCCCAGCCAGCAATTCCCAGTTCCCAATCTCCCACCCATCCCTGCCCTCTGGCACTGGGAGCCATTCCCTGGGTCCTGTCCCTCCATCCTTGTCCCCAGTCCCTCTCCAGCTCTCCTGGAGCCCCTCCAGGCCCTGCCAGGGGCTCTGAGCTCTCCCTAGAGCCTTCCCTTCTCCAGACATCATCCACAATTCTGTGTGCTGCTCTGGTCCAGCATCAGGATTTGGGAGACACCATGGGAAGAATGCAGGGAGGAGTAAGAAAAGGAGATCTTTGGAACAATTATTTTTCTGCACTGGTTTTTCAGTGCTTTGGGGATCCATCCCTTCAGTTTGTGGTGTGTGATCAGCAGAATTAAGAAAGAGACCACTGAGAAGCCCAAATTAACACTTATCATAGAAATAATTGGGCACAAAAGGCTTCTTTTAGGGATCAAAACCTCTGCTGGGCAGCCAGGTCCTCAGTGAGATGTTCTTTTAATTGGTGACATTCCTCAAGCTTCAGCAGCCTCTTCACCACCTGATTTGAGCCACCAGAAGCCAAAACCACCCGTCAGCCTCCTCACACCCTTGGAAGTGAAGGAACAGCCACTCCTGTGGGAATATCCTGGCAATATCCTGCAATCTCCCAGCTCCATCCACTCCAGCTAATAATAACTGGCCTTGCTTCCCCTCCAGCAAGCGTGGCTGGAAGGAGGAACCTCTCCAAGCTTTAAATAACTCCTGGATTCCCCCTCCGGACCTGTGCTCCAGCTGGGAGCAGCTTTCCTGTTTGTTTGTTTGTTCCTTTTTCCTTGCCATGATTGCAGAGAGGAAGGAATCTGGCTCCTACCTCCCTGAAGACCTCGGGCTTGGAGAGCAATTACTCAGCACTGCAGGCTCTGGTGGAGAATTAAAGGTCAGGGCACTTTTACTGGGGGTTTTTATTCTGGGCTTGCACGAGGTCAAAGCTGATGATAAGCACATGTTCAAATCCACGTTTCCAAAGCAGTTCACAGTCCTGAGAGTGGCTGTGAAAATCCAACCAGAGCGTTTTTAACCCTCTCTTTTCTCCTGATTTTAGGGAGGAAAAATCCTTTGGAGCCAAACTCCAATGAGAGAGAGGGAGGGTGGTGGTGGGACCTCTCCCTCAGGGGTTGTGCTTTTGGGTTTTTAATAAAAACTCCCTCGAGCTGCCTCTGTCCTGGAGGTGTTGGCTCCTTCAGGGCTCTGGGGGACTCAATGTGCTCCTCAGCTGTTTCTGAAAAGCAGCTCTGGCCTTGGCTTGGCACGGGTTGGAATTGCAGAGGCTGGAGCCTCCAGCTGGAAGGATGGTTTGGAGGAAAACTCCAGCCACCAATTCTCCCAGGGTCATTCCCACCCTGACCCTCCTGGGGCATTCCCTGCCCGGAGCAGGATCCCACCTGTCCTCATCCCACCTGTCCTCATCCCACCATGCCTGAGGTCAGCCGAGGTTTTCCCGGCCACCACACGCCAGGATCTCCCTGGGGGTGGAATTCTGGCTCCGTGGAGCTGGAAATGAGCTGTTGGAGGAGGGCTGGCAGGGGGCTGGGGCAGCTCCTGCCTCTCCTGACCCTGGAATGCTGCACTTCCAACGCTGATGGATGGCCCGGCCTGACGGAGCCCGGGCCTGAGCTCAGCCAGATGTGAGATTAATTTATTGCACCTGTCCAAACAGAAAATATTCCTATTTTCTTGAGTTCCAGTGCCACAACCAGGCGACCTTGGCCCAGCCTGGTGGGTCTGTCCCCGCTGGGGGTGAGGGAACACCAAGCATCACTCGTAATCCAAAGATGAAACAAGGCAGAACATCCAGGTCCTTGGAGCAGGAGGCTGAGCTGGGACGTGAAGGGGGAAAAAAAAACCAAGCTCTGCTTCAGCTGCATGAGGAGCAGCAGCAGAACAGTTTGTGTTTTAATTAATAAGGCAATAATTTGGCATGGAGCATCTCAGTGCGGCTGATTGCACACTGCAGCACCGCATCCTGCAGGGGAGAGCAGCAGGGAAAGCTTCCAGCAGCACAGCCCAGGGCAGGAGGGATCTGCAGCCACCAGCAAGTGCTGGGCCAAAGCTGAGACTTCAAATTCCCAGCGAGTTCAGTGGGAATTCTGCCTGATTAAAGCTTGAGCCGCAGTCCAGGAATTTCTGTCTCTGCTGCAATCCAGCCAGGCTTTGCGCAGGAGCTTGGGAGCAATCTGTTCCCCTTGATGGAGGCTTTTCTTGGAGAGAACTCAAGTTTATTCCATTAGAAAGGGGTTTAGTCTTCCCTTTTTATGGTGGTGGGAAAGAAAAACCACTGGGTTGTCCCCGAGCTGGGACAGCTCAGATCTCACTTGGTTTTAACCTTTTCTCCTGAAGGAAAAAGCTGCTAAAGGACTTCAGACTTGAGAAAGGACTTTAGACTTGAGAAAGGAACATTAGAAATTGTTGTTCCTTGTAATGAGGGCCAAAGGACCTTGGGGAAGTGAAATAGGATACAGTTAGGTGGGCACCTTCCTTTTGCCGGGTCAAGAAATTGGATAATTCAACTGGAATTTCAAAGGGAAGAGCAATTGGAGGAAGATGAACTTCTGACCCTGTAATTACAAATCAGAGCTTGGCAGAAGGTGGGTGGCATCCTGCCCAAAATGACACGACAGAAATAAGAATCAAAAGGGCTAAAAGCCACTGAACGTGGTCTGAAGTGGCTCAGTCTTGAGGAATTACAAAAAAAAAAAAAAAGGAAGAATTTCATTAGGGGAGATAGGGACAATCATAAGGAAAAGTGAAAGCTACCTGGCAATAGAAGGGAGACAAGATCTTGGTGATAGCTGAGGGGATTTTTGCTGGGGTATTGCAGGCAGTGCCACATCCACACATATTTTTGGGGGGATAGAGACTCCCTGTGCCAAAGCAAAGTAATTTTTCCTGACTTCAAGGAAAATGTGGGAATGGGAGGAAAATGACAACGGACATGATGTCCTAATGTTGTCTGCTTGCTGATTTGGGTGCTTTGCTGGATGGTGGGGTCAGGGCAGGTTCTTTTGGGTGGATTTTGGGAGTGCAGACACTTCCAATCCCCCCTCATCCCTGGGGACATCCCACCCTGTCCCACCAGCTGCTTTTCCAGCAGGAAAACCAGAAGCTAGAAGGAAAAAAAACATCTCAGCCCCCAAAAGGAAGGCCCTGCCTTTGTCACCAGCTCTCCTTGCACAAAGCTCACTTTATTTTCTCCCCAGCATTCAGGTCTGTGTCTAACGAAAACACAGAAAACATTCAGAGCCTTCATTTTTTCCCTCTGCTTTGTTTATCAGCAAGATTAAGATTCCTGGCTGTGGAAGAAAGGAATATCTCCATTTATTTGTTTCAGGGCATGTGGAGTGCATTTGTTTCCTAGGATGCAAATTCATTGTTCCTGCTCTGAATGAAAGCCCCGGTGCCAAGAGCTGCCGTCGGATTGGGATCTCTTGGCACCGTTTTTGCTGGAACTCCACACACAGGGCAGGCATTTGAGTCCTCCCAATATTCTGCCACTGGAAAAGCTTTCCCAGTTTAATTCTTTAACTTTCTTTCAGATGATTTCCCCTTTGCTGAAGTCCCGCCGTGCCTCAGGGTGGGATTTTGGGATGTGGATCACGGCCCCTGCCCTGGGGTGCTGCACCAGCTGCCTGCCCCACCAAAAAGGGAGAAATTGGGCTTTCAAATGCAATTGGCTGCACTTCCTAATTCCACTTTTTGTTCATTTCTCTCCCTCACATTTTTTTTAAAATTGAGAATTACACACACACTCACACACATCCCGAAGTGCAGCTGCAGCTCCAAGAGCCCCCAGGAAAAGCTGCAGTGTGAAATTCCATGGGATGACACCCCCAAGCTCCCTGTTTGTCCCCAGGGTGGGCAGGACCCTGTCCCTGTCCCCAGCCCAGCTCAGGGGCTGCCACCTCCCATCAGCTGCAGCAGGGGATGGCACGTTGTGACATGGCTGTGCCTGACATGCCATGTCACCCTGGGAGATAATGACTTGGAAATTTGTGCTAATAATTGTTTTGACTGTTCCCCTGGAATGAGTGGGTTTGGTTTGGTTTTATTTTTTCCTCCTTTTTTTTTTCTTTTTTTTTTCTTCCTCCAGCAGAATGCCTTGCCCCTAAGGTGATTTTATTAGGGAATTGTTGTTATTCTTTCACACAGAAAAGTAGTTGTGCCAGCTGGAGGTCAGGAGTTGGGATTGACATCCCTGCAGCCCCTTGGGATGGTTCTCCAGGGAAGATTTCACACCAATTCCAACTCCTTGTGACCAAACCCTGCTGCCCAGACACGGTCACCTTCCTCAGGACCACGACTCCGATACCTTCACCACTGAGTAAAGGAATTTTATCATAAATATCCAGGGCAGGATCCATGTCCAGAGAGGAACAGCAGAGCTGGGAAGGGGCTGGAGCACCAGGATCAGCTGAGGGAGCTGGGAAGGGGCTCAGCCTGGAGAAAAGGAGGATCCAGAAGGGAAAACTCTGCATTAAAGCCTTCCTCAGACTTCCCTCACTTCTTTTTCTCCTCATGTTTTCTCCCACATTTTGATTTTCCTCTCAGGGCAGGAGAGACCCTGAAGGGAACAGAGCTGGGAAGGGGCTGGAGAATTCCTGAGGGAGCTGGGAAGGGGCTGGAGAATCCCTGAGGGAGCTGAGAAGGGCTCAGCCTGGAGAAAAGGAGGATCCAGAAGGGAAAAACTCTGCAGCAGAACCCTCCCCAAATTTCTCGCACTTTTTTTTCCCCCTCACGTTTTCTCCCAATTTTTGTTTTTCCCCTCACGGCAAAGGAGACCCTGAGGGGCTGGAGTGGGGCCAGGGAAGGGAACAGAGCTGGGAAGGGGCTGGAGAATCCCTGAGGGAGCTGGGAAGGGGCTGGAGAATCCCTGAGGGAGCTGGGAAGGGGCTGGAGAATCCCTGAGGTAGCTGGGAAGGGGCTGGAGAATCCCTGAGGGAGCTGGGAAGGGGCTGGAGAATCCCTGAGGGAGCTGGGAAGGGGCTGGAGAATCCCTGAGGTAGCTGGGAAGGGGCTGGAGAATCCCTGAGGGAGCTGGGAAGGGCTGGAGAATCCCTGAGGGAGCTGGGAAGGGGCTGGAGAATCCCTGAGAGAGCTGGGAAGGGGCTGGAGAATCCCTGAGGGAGCTGGGAAGGGGCTGGAGAATCCCTGAGGGAGCTGGGAAGGGGCTGGAGAATCCCTGAGGGAGCTGGGAAGGGGCTGGAGAATTCCTGAGGGAGCTGGGAAGGGGCTGGAGAATTCCTGAGGGAGCTGGGAAGGGGATGGAGAATTCCTGAGGGAGCTGGGAAGGGGCTGGAGAATCCCTGAGGGAGCTGGGGAAGGGGCTGGAGAATCCCTGAGGGAGCTGGGATGGGCTCAGCCTGGAGCAAAGGAGGATCCCCAGGGATCTTTTCCCTCTCTGGAATTCCCTGCCAGGAGGGGACAGCCGGGGGGGTCGGGCTCTGCTCCAGGGAACAGGGACAGGAGCAGAGGGAACGGGCTCAGGCTGGCCCAGGGCAGCTCAGGGTGGATTTTGGGGCAATTCCTCCATGGAAGGCGATTCCCAGCAGTCCCAGATCCCTGGAGCTGTCAGTGCCAGGTGTGTAGGGAGAAGATTTGGCTGCCTTTGCTGCAGTGCCCTGGGCTGGGCTGAGCGCTGGGCTGAGAGCCCTCCTTGTCCTCCTGCACTTCTGCTCCTGGGGGATTCCGAGCATTTCCCAGCCACCCAAACCCCCTCATGTGGGCAACCCTCGTCCTAAAGATCAGCAAGTCTGGGATCACATCCCAGTTTGGCCAGGCTTTCCCAGCAGGACAGGATCTTTCCCCAGGCCCACAAGGAGGCCCCTGCCTTATGGAATCATAGAAACCTGTAGGATGGAAAAGACCTTGAAGATTTGGGTTTGGGAAAGGAAAAAAACCAGTAAAAAATAGAATTACTTGGAAAAATTACAGCAAAGTAAGTTAAATGGTTTGGTTTCCTCCCCAGCAAAATCCAGCAGGAATTTCTGGATCAGCCTCACAGAACTGCAACAGCACCTAAATATCTGGATGTTCCTCTTCTTTGGGGGACAACACTCCAGAGCTTCGTGGTCATGTTTTCTGGAAAAATCAATCCTCTCCTCCCCAAAAAAAACCCCAGTTTATATTAAAAGAAAATCAGTTTATATTAAAGAAATAAATTAATTTAGCAGCATTGAAGCCCATTTCAATTTGACTTGAGAATTTAGCTCTGTATAGACATTTATATTATTAAATAGGGTGCAAAGCCTTAATTAAATAAACTTCAGCTCTTGCTGCAGGATTTTATCAGGGAAACACAAACAATCCCTTCTGACATCATTTAACTTCTCCCTCTTTCTTTCCCTTTTCCTTGTCAAAATATTCATCCCAACTGGCAAGTTCTTCCCGAGTATTTAGATTTTTGCAGACATTTTTACAACCTATTTGCATTTTTGTGGAAAAACTCTCCCATCTGTTTATTTCCCTCTTGCAACTGGCTGGGATGACTGGAATTGGAGAGATCAGGGAAGAGCCGACGGCGCCAGGAAAGACCCTGGAGTGGCTTTGTCTGGGCTCAGTCCTGGTGCTTTCCCCTCAGAGACATTTTCTTATCTGCTTGGAGATCCTGCCCTTGAAAACAAATTGTCCAAGACATCCCTCTTCCATAGGTTTCAGCAGGTAAAATTTGGAAAATTCCTTGCAAGACTCCAAACAAAACCCTCGCTGACAAAGGCGCTGTCGGGATCTGAGCTGCAGATGCAGCCCGAGGTGAACAGAACATTTTGCAGGAATATTGTGAATATTTTCATATCATATGGGCTGCTCTGACAAGCAGAGAGACCGTTTTCCCTTTTAAATGAAATAATAAATAAAATGAGAAAAGCAGGGCTGCAGGAGGATGGGTTTAGGTGGGATATTGGGAAGGAATTCCTGGCTGGGAGGGAGGTGAGGCCCTGGCACAGGGTGCCCAGAGAAGCTGTGGCTGCCTCTGGATCCCTGGAAATGTCCAAGGCCAGGTTGGTCACCAAGGACAGTGGAAGACTTCCCTGCCCATGGTATGAACTGGATCAGCTTTAGCATCCTTTCCCACCCAAACCAGTTTGGGATTCTCTGGTCCAGCATCCCAGTCCTGCCTGTGGCTGCTTCAGGCTCTGTGCACACTGCTGGTTCCTAAAGATAAATCCCATGAGGTTATTCCCCCTTTTTCTGCAATTTATTTCGTGCCAAGAAGGAGGAATTCAGTCCCTGGAGTGCACCTGGTGTCACTTTTATGCACAAATTCCAGACTATTTAAAATCCATGTGGATGTGGCACTTGGTGACACAGATTAGTGCTGGCCTCAGCGGTGCTGGGGAAGGAGCTGGACTTGATGATCTTGGAGGTCTTTTCCAACCTAAATTCCTTCTCTGGGTAGCTCCCAGGGTGAATGAAGCACTGCTGGAATTGCTGGATGCTGCTGGTGTTCCACAGCCAGCTCTTGGAATGAATTCCCTGTTGGAGGGCGGATCATGCTCAGAACAGGGAAATTCCACAGCAATTAATACAATATTATCAAAAATAAATAGTGTGAGGTTTGTACACACAGCTGATGCTGAAAGTGGGGTCCCTCCCAATCCCGATTTTTCCCAGCATCGGGTTCCAGTGGGATGGGCTGGACAAGCGCAGCCCCTGGGGAGCCCAAACTTCCTCCCCCCTGCTCTGAGCCCTCAGGACAATTGTGAGTCAATAACCTTTTCCTGAAACCACTTTATACTCAACCTTTATTTTTTTCCTCTGGCATTGTTCCTTCTTTCCCAGGGGAAATGTCCAAGCCCTTATTGCTCGTCAGGAGGTCACTGGGAATGATGTTATCACTCCATGGGGTCCCAGCACTGGCTGCAGGTGAGCACAGCACATCTGGAGCACTTTAACATCTGCATCTGCATCCAGACCCCTCGTGGGGCAGAGGAAAAGAAAAGCACCAAAAAGCCACTTGTGAGAGCTAATCCAGGAAAACAAACGTGGTAAAACAAGGTTTTTACAAGGGCATGGAGTGGCAGGACAAGGAGGATGGAGTCACACTGACAGGGTGGGGTTAGATTTGTGATTAGGAATTCCTGGCTGTGAGAGAGGGGGGCCCTCAGGTTTCCAGAGAAGCTGTGGCCGCCCCTGGATCCCTGGCAGTGTCCAAGGCCAGGTTGGAGAACCTTGGGACAGTGGAAGGTGTCCCTGCCCGTGGCAAGAGTGGAATGAGATGAGCTTTAGGGTCCATTCCAACCCAAACCAGTCTGGAATTCCACGATCTCTCTTCCCTGGGCTTTGCAGAGCTCCCTGGACAAACATTGTGGTGTGGTCCAGACCTGCTACTGGCTGGGGACAAGATTTGACAGCCACAGGATCTTAAAATCCTTTAGGTTGGAAAGCACCTTTAAGGTCATCATGTCCACTTGCTAAGATGTTATTTACAAATCTGTTTTCTTCACCTCAGTTTCTCCATTGCAGAGAAAAGCTGATGCTTGTTCACTAAAACATTAAATAAATCCAGCAGTGCCAGTTTGTTCCCAGTTCTCTTTTCACGAGGTTATTCCTATATCCATGGTTCTCCCCTACCATTTGCTGCCCCTCCAGACAGCAGCATCCACAGGATGGGAAGTGCTGTTGGCCCATCCCAATTTAATTTTTTTGGGCATTCACAGGGCTACAACCACTGTTTTCCACCTTTGTCTCATGGCTGGATTCCCCAGGAACATCTCAGCCCTCACCAACTTGCCCCCAGCCTGGGTTCCATTTTAAACACGGAGAGTTTGATTCTCCATGAGATTTTGAGCACCCCCAGGCCAGGGGGCTGTGCTGGAAAAAGCCCCTCATGGCTCAGGAGACTCCTGGGATCCCTCTGGGGAGTGCCAGGCTCTGTCCTCGGTGCCACCCTCAGAGGGGACAGCTCTGCAGCCTGTGTCCCCTCTCCATGGGATGTCCCATGCCCAGGAAGCTCCTGGGATCCGTGGGAAAGGATCCAGCCCTCAGTGAGTGGTGCAGTTTCCATAGGTCCAGGCTTTGCCTGGAGCTGGGCACAGGGATTTGGGGTTCCCCACTGCCCACATCCCAAACCTGCCAGGCAGGAGCTCATCCCACACGGAGGCAGAACGTGCCCTGCTCTCGTTCTGGTGCCACAGGTGATATTTGGTGGGAAAATTTGAGCTTGGAAGCACAAGAGCTGTTGGAATTCCCCCCTTTTTTCATGGATAGAGCTGCACAGCTCCGACAGCTGTATCCCGCTGCTCCCAGTTTGCCTCCCAGATCTTCTCCTACCTTCTGGAACAACCTGCAAGAGCCTCAAACCCTCCTTCCCTTCCACTTGTGACCACTGGCATTGACAGCCAGCAGATAATAAAGAGCACAGCCCAAACCCTTGGAAAAGGCAGCCCCCACTGGGAATCCTTCAGTCCAGGGGTTTGTCTCCAGGAGAGCCCAGAGGCCTGGGAGCTGCTTAGAAAAGAGAATCCAAAACTCATCCTATCAAACCAAATTGGTAGGAAAGGATTTGTTTTGGCTTTCCCCTCATTTCACATGGATGTGGAGAAATCCACACACTTCCCATTTACTGCTCCAAGGAAATTTCTCCTGGCCCGACCCATGTGGCACATATGGAATCCATTTTCCCTCACACCTGGCCACATATATTTGTTATGAAAGGTTCATGACTCCACGGGCTGTGTGACCTATTCCCAGGGTGATTGGAGTTAAATGTGTTTCCTGCTCTCCCAAATTCCATATAAACCGAATAAACCAATCCATAGATCCCGGGTGTAATATCCTGAGCCTACAAACACACACAGGCAATAAGTCAGGGAGGAGGGAAAAATCCAATTGATGCTTCCCATTAGTGAGCAGCTGTGAGGGGAAGGGAAGGAGGGCAGGAAAAACCCTGGAAATTTAGGGAACAAGAGGAATTTTGTCGTTCTCAATCCCTAAAACCGGTTTCAAGCCCAGCTTCTGATCTCGGAGCTGATGCTCCATGTGGAAAAGGTGATTTTGGAGCCTCAGGGAATGGGAATGATGCTCCATGCATTGGGGTGTTCAGTCATCATTTCATTGCACTTGTAATAGATAAAGGGAGCTTCTAAAAATACAAAGAGGGAATTTTTCCCTGGGCAGGTGGGGGCTGGACAAAGGGGAATAGTTTTAAACAGAACTAGAGAGAGATTTAGATTAGAAATTGGGAATGAATTGTTCCCTGTGAGGCTGGGGAGACCAACGCACATCCCTGGAAGAGTCCAAGGCCAGGTTGGAGAAAACTGGGACAGTGGAAGGTGTTAGGGGTGGAACCAGAAGAGTTCTAAGGGCCCTTCCAACCCAAACCAGTATGGAATTCTATGATTCCATGATTCTCTGACTATCACAGCAGTGCCACAGAGGGTCAGGAAGGGTTGTTGGATGCTCTGGATAATTCCTCCCCCATCCTGCATCCTCCAGCAGGGCACAGCCACACGCTGCATCCCCATGGCCCTGACCTTTCCAGGGAAGCCAAGTCAGTTCCTCTTAGGATCAGCAGCTGGCATTTATGGCTGCAGTCTGCACATTCCATAAATGCTGTGCCCTGCTTGTCATCCCAGCCCTCCACCCCGCTCCTGCTCTGCTCGCCCCAATCACACAGCACAAAAATCCACCCCAATAACAACAAAAAACTCACTCTAGGGAAGGAGGGCAGAACAGGGATCAACCCCCCACTTCCCAAACCACCCCTCCTTCCCCTGGGGAGAATTTTCCCTCGAGGAACTGAAGGAGAGGTTGTGCAATGACTCCGTGCTGATGCAGCAGCACGAAATACCAAGCGAATCCCTTCCAAAAGAGTCGAGTTGGATGCCATTATTTCCTGTTGGTAGACAGAAGGAGAGTGGGAAAAACTCCTGTTTTGGGAGCCAAGCGCTGCTGAGGAGAGCGATTAGCAGATGGCGTGGAAATTAGCTCATTATTATTAATTTGCCAGGCCTTTCCCAGTTCCTGAATTGCCCTTTGGAAGTTGCAAAGCAGCGTGTGCATATGGACAAAAGGAGGCTGCTTTTGGCAGAGCAGCTAATTAGGAGCTGTGCCACCCACTCCCTGAATGGGAGCCCTTCCCACCTGCCCCATCCCGGATTTGGGATGAGCGGTGCCGGGATAATGCTCAATAGGGAACCCCCACGCCTGGTGCTTATTAATGTGCTGATGTTTTGTGCGAAGGAGTTAATGCTGCAAAAGGCCTTTTTTTCTGTTTCTAAGGGGGTTTTGTGGAGGTGGTTACAGCGACTGTTTAACAGCACTGAATATATCTATTTATTGGGAAATTAATTTAGGGAAAAACATGCTTCAGCACACCAAAACCTCTCCTCCATCCTCTTTCAAACTGGATTTTTTTGCCTAGATTGCTGCACGTCCTTTTATTTCTTTCCAGGACAGCACTGCCCTGTGGAGCTGAGAGAAGAATTTGGGCTGGTAGCCCAAAATTAGCTCAAAAAGAAAAGAGCTCAAAGTCTGAATTTATAGTGGCTACACAGCCTCGAGTGGAGCTGCAGGAGGACTTTTCTCCCAGCTCCTTTGTCTAAAAGCTGCTGCAAATAATAATAATGAGAATGAGAATGATTATAATAATGATGATAATGATGATGCTGGCGATGATGATGATGATGATAATAATAAATAATAATAACTAATAACAGAATGGTTTGGCTGGAAGGGGACCTTAAAGATCACCCAGTCCAAACCCCTTGCCATGGGCAGGGAAACCTTCCACTATCCCACGTTGCTCCATGACCCATCACCATCATCACTATCATTTCCCACACTAATATTAAATATTACTATTATAAATTATTCAATATAAATTATAAATTTGTAGATTTTAAAGGGCCATCTAAAGGTTGGTTAGGACCACGCTAAACCATCCCTTCAGATGCCTTTTTCCATCCTCTCCAAGAAAATCCCGCTTGGAAGTGAAGCCCTGCAGCCCCACTCAGGCCAATTACAGCCAGCACGGAGGAGATCCCACCCTTGGCTGCTTCCCAGCGGCGGGAAAGCTGGAATTGTCATCCTCATCCAGAGTGGCAGCAGCTGTGAGCCAGGGGAGGGCTGGAAGTGACACCGCCGCCGTGTCATCGCAGCGACAGCGCTAATTGCCCGTGTGGCGCGGCTACTAATTGATTTCCTCCTCATTAACGCCACGATGCCGCTGCGGGGATAGATCCAGGGTGAGGCACAGCGGATCTGGAGCATGGGGAGATGGGTGAAGGAAAGCTGGGCATGGAAAGGCAGGGAAATGGGAGAGGGAAAGTTAATTAGGGAGCCGGTGTTAATGTGGTGTCAGAGCAGAAGGTGTTGGGTTGGATCAGGGGATGCCCCTTGAGTCACGGAAGGTTTGGGGTGGAAGGGACCTTACAGCCCATCCCATTGCACCCCTGCCATGGCAGGGACACCTTCCGCTGTCCCAGGCTGCTCCAGCCTGGCCTTGGACACTTCCAGGGATCCAGGGGCAGCCACAGCTTCTCTGGGAAGCCCATTCCAGGGCCTCCCCACCATCACTGCCCAGTATCAAACTGAAATCTCAGTTTCAAGCCCTTGCCTGTGTAAAAATTCCTTCTCCAGCTCCTCTTGCTGCAAAAGCCTGGCAAGGAAATGTCAGGTAACCCAGGAAACCTGTGCCAGGGCCTCCCACCCTCACCGCCCAGAATCCCTTCCCAATATCCCATCTAATCCTGCCCTCCCTCAGCAGGAAGCCATCCCCCCTTACCCTATCACTCCATCCCTTGTCCAAAACCCCTCTCCAGCTTTCAATATTCTCCCTGTTTTTCACTCTTTCCTCTGTTTGTTTGGAGTTTGGAGCGCGCACGGAATCCCTAGGAAAAGCCGCCGTGACGTTTCCCTGGGCACCAGGGGCTGAGCGGTTCCATGGCATCCTCCAGACGGAAATCCTCGGAGCAGCTACAATGTGCTTTGTAATTAGAGTTAATTAACACTTCTGCAAATTGGTCTTTATTTAAGACCAGCTGCCGAGGCGGGGAAAAAAAAAAGTCTATCAGCCCATAAAATATTAATTAGCACAAGTGTCTCGTCTGCTACCGCTGGGCTGTGTGAGGATGGGAGTTGGGCAAAGGGAGCTTTGTTTCCTTGGATAAAGAGTTTGGGAACGGGAATTTGAAATTCAGATTTCTTCCCTGAGCCCCCAGACACGTCACAGGTAGAGGGACAAAGTCTTGTCCCCTAAAACACAACCCGGAAGCCTGGAAATACGTTTGGAAGTGCAAGGGAGAGGATGTGGGGAGGAATAAAAATGAAATTTCAGTTGTGGGAGAGCCCAGTGGTTTAATCACGGAATCATGGAATGGTTTGGGACGGAAGGGACCTTCAAGCTCAAAATTCCAACCCTTGCCATGCCACTGTCCCAGTCTGCTCCAAGCCCCATCCAAGCTGGCCTTGGACACTTCCAGGGGTGCAATGATGTGAAAAACTTCCAAAGTAATCTCCCCTTTCCCTCCAGCACCTCCTTCCTCTGGGATTTTCCCTACTTCCTTCTCTCTGTTGTTTTTTCTGTTTAAACCCACCCAAGAACTTCATGACAAACACTCTTCAAAACAAGGATTTTTTTCCCAAACTTTCCTGCTTGTGGGATTTTCTGCCGAGGCCACAGCGGGGCCGATTCCTGCTCGGCTCCTCTCCACTCTGACTGAATTAGGTCAGGGGCTTCTCCAGGCCATAACCATCTTCAAATTATGTGACAGAAACAAATAGGAAATATTTAAAGTCAAGGCTCTGCAAGCACTTGTATTCAGCATAAAGATGGGATCACTCTGAGTTTATATCTGCTTGATCAAAATTCCTGTAAGGAGCTTGCGAGGGATGAGAAAATCGGATAAAATGTCCTTTTTCTCCCTTTCTGTGGAATCTGGATTGGTGCTCACACTCAGAAAAACCAGCCCGGAGTTTGCAGGGAAAAAAAAAAATAAAGCAGCTCCAGAAACAAATAGCTGCAGGGAAGGCAAACTGAAATGTAAAAATATCCCAATTTCAATGGAATTTTTCAAACCGGCTTTGCAGTGAATTCCCTTGAAAATGTGTCAGATCTGCATGGAGGCCATTAACCATTCCTGGTGGATCCAGTGAAGACTTCCAGCAAGGAAACCATTTCTTTGCAAAAGGAAAAAATATTCAATTCCAGTTTAAAGCCTGGATGTTGCTTGTACTGTATTTTTATTTTGTTTTCCATGCATAAACTCAGGAAAGGTTTAGAAGATTAAAACTGAGCTTAGCTGAAACAGATTCCAGACCCACACCAAGGTGGGGTTTTGTTTTGGGTTTTTTTAAATCTTTCCTGATAGTTTGACAAAGAGTAAGCCATTTTCTTTCATTTCACACTCAGTGAATTACTATGAAATATGAAATTAATAGGAAATAAATGGGAAATGCTAAATATGAAAGGGGAGATATGGGAGGAGCAGTTTGCAGTGGTGTCACCCCACAGGTCAGCCCCTGCTGGGCTCTGCTTTCCAGCACGAGATGCTCACCCTTGACCTTTGTGTCCCTGCTCCCAATTTTCCATCCTAAGACAAATCCATTTTCCATGGAATATTTGGTTTCAGCAGCTCATGGTGGAAGACAGGACTGGAAACACCCCCAGGCATTGAGGAGAGTTGGATGAGCCCATGGTCAATCCAAAATGTTGGAATCACCCGCCCTGAGGGTGATCCTTCATCACCTGGAGGATGGAAATGAAGCACAGAGTTTGGGCTGTGCACTGATACATTCCTGCTAAAATTCTATGGATATCAGGAGAAGGTTCTTCCCCCGGAGCGTGCTGGGCATGGAATTCCCTCAGGGAATGGGCACATTGCCAAGGCTGCCAGAGCTCCAGGAGCACTGGGACAATGCTCCCAGGGATGCCCAGGGTGGGATTTTTGGGTTTGTCCTGGGCTGGGCCAGGAGATGGATACATGATCCTCATGTTCCCTTCCCTTGGGAATGCGTGGGGAAGTGATTAGTGGGAAAATGTGGCATCTCCTGGACTGGGAAACCTCTGTGATCCACAGAGGATGCAGCAGCTCAACATGCATGGAGCATTTTGGGGAGGAGCCTGATCCCAGCAGGAAAGCTCCAGGTGCTGCTGGTGCCTTGTGCAGGCTGCCCTGGAGCAGAGGCTGGGCAGAGTCCCAGAATAAAGCAGGGATTTATTCCAGGATCTCCTCCATGGATCCACCTGGGGCAGCACCAGAGCCAGCCAGGGCTGCCCCCAGGATGACCCAAAATGGCCCCAAAATGCACGAGCGCTCCCGGGGTCTCTCCCTGGGATCAGCTCTGCTCCATTTGCACCTTGCAGTTCATTGTCCCAGCCCAGCTTTAGCCCAGGCACTCCCACCCTGCTCGTTTTTCTCTCTCCAGCCCACGGGGTTTGTGCTCCTGGGCTGAGATTTGGCTCATTTGTCCTTGGTGCCCAGCTGGAGCAGGAATTGTTTTGTCTCCCTGCTCTGTGCACAGAGCTCAGCAGCGCTGAGTGTGAAGCTCAGAGTCTGAAAAGCAGCACAGAGCCTGGAACACAGAAAAGCTGAACCTGAGGCATGAGTGCCAGGACACAGCTGTGTCATCCCTCAGCACAGAGAGCCCCGTGAGTCCCACCTGGGCAGGTGACAGGATGGGAGGTGACAGCTGTGGCACTGGAGAGGGTCGTGCCAGGTGAGACAAAACGGGAGACGCCATCACACTCCCGGGAAGGTGTTGGAACAGTGCTCGTGTTTCCACCAGCCCCAGCACAATGTCACAACAGCTCCCACAGGAATTAATGTGATGGGAAAAGTGCACTGCACACACAGGGAAAACGCTGGGCAAACTGGGAACTCCGAGATCTGCCTTTTTCAAGGGTGAAATCCAAGCCTGAGCCGTGGCAGAGCCCTGCGGAGAGAGGAACGACGTGGATCCCATTCCCCTTTGTGTGGCTCTATAATCCCAAGGGAAAAAGAAAGGCTCCCGAAGATTTAAAGAGGCTTTGGCTCAGCCTTTGAATGCCTTTTCATTTTCCCCTATTCATGGATCAAATGGAGCTCCCTGCTCTGAATAATTGCATTTTACCTGCTGAAAACACGCTCTGGAAACCTCCGAGTGCTTTATTCCTCCTGATGGCACATAAAGCATAAACATTAAGTTTGCTAAAAACAGGGAAAAATAAGACTCATTTTTTTTCTCTTCAATATAATTTACAAGGGGAAACATTAACTCATAAATCATAGGCACAAATTCAGCAAGGATTGAAACACTACACTCAGCAGCAGGCAAATTACAGCCACACCACTCCATCACCGAGGGCTCCTTCCAAGGGCATTATTGCAAATATGTTCCTCATGAGGAGAGTTAAGGTGGGGGGGGGAAAAAGCAGGAAAAAAAAGCACTGAAACCATGAGGAAGGAGAGTCCCAGCACCCCCAGCCAAGGCAGGGCTGGATTCAGCTCAGTCTGTCCTGCCTGGACTCACCACCCTCACAGGGAAGGATTTATCCCAATCTCCCATCCATCCCTGCCCTCTGGCACTGGGAGCCATTCCCTGGGTCCTGTCCCTCCATCCCTTGCCCCCAGTCCCTCTCCAGCTCTCCTGGAGCCCCTTCAGGCCCTGCCAGGGGCTCTGAGCTCTGCCTGGAGCCTTCCCCTCTCCAGGGGAACATTCCTAGCTCTTCCAGAGGGGCTCCAGCCCTGCAGCAGCTCCATGGCTCCTCTGGGCTCTCTCCAGCAGCTCCAGGTCCTTCTGGACACCCCAGAGCTGGAAGCTCATGATTATACCTGGGATTCTACCTAGCATTTCCCCTCTGGACCAGCAGTCTGTGAGAGGCCCATCAGAACCTGGGTTTGAGAGGAAGAAAGATGAAACACCCAAGTTTATCCCCCTAAAGCACCACTGGCACTCCCTGGACACTCAGAGCCCATCCCATGGAACAGGGCAGCCCCAGGAAAAGAGTCTCAGAAATAAGGATTTTACAGCTGTTCTTTGTACTTGCTTCCTCTCCAATTTAATATTTGCTTTCAGGCCCTACTGTCCCAGCAAGTGTTTAAAGCTGAGCTTTATCGTGCAGAGCATCTCTAAAATCTGCTGAATGCCCCAATCTCCAAAACTCCTGTTTTCAGATACAGTTAATTATGGCCATGAGGGGTTTTTTCCCTTTAAATCTTGCTCTGTGGCTAATCCAGCAATGAGGGAGCTTCTCCTCAGCTGCACAAACCCAGCCCAGATGGGGCTCCAAGAAGGTGAAAGGGAACATCAAAATCATTTCTGGCTGCTCAGCACCCAGCTGTGCCCAACTCCAGCACCCAGAGCTGGGGGTGGGCAAAACTTGGCAGGTCCAGGGTAGATTTTTACAGCCCAAATTCTGGCAAATATCTCAGAGCTGGAGGAGTGAGACACCTGAGGTTTTACCTAAAAATGAGTTGAGCCAACTGAGGAAAATGCGATGCCTGTTCCCCTTTATTTTTTTTTGGTTTTTTGCATTTTGTTTGGCATTTCAGGTCTCCAGGGCAGGGGTTCCCCTTCCTGCTGAAGGCTGAGGCTCTGCAATGTGGAAGGAAGATATTTCTGGGTGTTTTTAGCCTCTGTTTGTGTTGCTAGGATGGATAGAACTGCTGGATTGTGCCACAGGGAGCTGGGCATGCCTCACCCAGAGCAGGGAAGGAGCTGCTGCCACACACAGCCCTGGCACAGACTGGGGGTCACCAGCAGCACCAAAAAACCTCATTAGAGCTGGGGAAATCCCCAGGACTGTGCCCAGTGACAGTGTTTTTATTCTGGCAGGCAGCAGGCGTGGTCTGGGCTCATTTGGAGGTGGAAAACCCTGGCTGCTGAGGCCATTGGGGATTTACAGCATGAGGAGATGGTGGAGTGATGGACAAAAAAGTGAGAGTGGAAGAACTGGAGTTGAGTTCATGGGCACCCCAAGGCCTGGCTGCCATAATTTCAGCTTGGCAGAGCAGTGTCCATCTCCTGGAAATTCACGAGCCACCATTCCCACTCCAGGGGGGATCCCAGCACACATTTATTAGGCCTGAGGAAAAAGCTGCTGATCCCATTTTTACTGCAGCAATTGATGAGAATGGGGATTAAAGTGGCACCCAACAATAAAAACAACTCCTGAGGCAGCCAGAGCCCAGCAAGGCCCAGCACATCTCAGGGATGGGCCAAAATCGTGTTAGCACATTAAACCTTGCCTTAAACCAGAGCTGAATTAGATGAGACTAAACATAGCTGATCTTAGGAGAATTTCTCCTCCAGGTTTTCCAGTGCTGATGATGGTTTAGACCCCAACCCTTTACACTCATGCACGGGTGAGACTTTGAATATTTGTCACAAGGAAATCACGGAATAATGGAATGGTTTAGGCTGGAAAAGCCCTCCAGGAGGGCAGGAGGAAGCAGCAGCACTTGTGGGGCAGGGCAGGCTCTGGCAGCGGGGTTTGTGGTCAGGAACTTCCCCATCCTGCAGGAAACAGAAGTTCACATTCCCCCTCCACCCTCTGAATGCACCCGGGGTATTCTTAAATTATCTTCAAATCTGAACAAGCAGCAGAAATGTGTTGAGTTGGGGAGGGAGCTGCTGGAGAGAAAAATGTTGTTTTTCACCCCTCTTGCTTGTGAGGAATTTTGAAGGAATTTAAGATGGGATTTCTGAATTGTTTTTGATGATGTGGTTTGTTTTTCTTATCTTTATATAAGTAGGAAGGGTGACACGCACATCACATCTCTATCACATAGTTCAGAAGGTCACAAGACCCTAAGTTACAAGACCTTTAAAGGATTTATTAACTAATAAAATACCACTAACAAAAATATTTATGTTTTTAACCCAATCTTTAAATATTTTATCTTCTGGATTTATGCTACAGTACAAACTTTTTCTGCTAATTATGTTATAACACACAAACTTATAGTACTGTGTTTTAAATTTTTTGTTTACTTTTGTAACTGCTTTTATTTTTTTTATATCTTAAACTCTAAATTTTCTTTTATTTAACTTAACATGCCTCTACTTTAAACTATAAATCTCCATTCTAACTTCTAGCACTTAAATTTAGAAGCCTTTTCTAAAGTCTCAAATCAAATCTTATATTTAATTCTAAGCTTTAACTTACAAACCCAAAGTTCTAAAAATTCCCTAAATTTCAAATTCCAACTTGCTGCTCTTTTTGAGGCAGGGAGGTGAATCCTGGGATGGGATGGGATAGGAGGGAAAAAACTCCCCAGGCTCCTCGTCCTTGCAGAGCTCACCCTATAGCAGCATTAGATTGCCTGGAGTTTGAGCCTGGCCCAAACTTTTTAATCCTCCTGTGTTTCTAGTGAAGAACAGACCTCTGCCAGCAGTAATTGCATGAATTTCCTGGATTTATCTGCATTGGATTGCCTTTGGCATCTAATCCCATCAAATTGCCTCTTTGCTGAAGGGATGTCGTATGTCTGGAGGCGCTGGAGGGGTTAATGTGATGTGTAACCAATGGAAGATATATTTAATGATCTCTGAAATTGCTTCTGTGAAGCATCCCCATAACTGCCACAACTCGATTTACTACAGATCCTGCAAATAACAAATGTAATTACTTGGGAATCAACATAATATTGGGTCAGACAGGCTGATATTCCCTCCCTTTGCTGGAAACTTAATATAAATCTGGAGCAAGTGTCTCTCTCCAGTCATATTCCCAAGCTGTGCTCTCAGAACAACATCCAGCATGGACTCCTGGAAACATGTTTAAAAACCAGACTGCTGTGATATTATTTTTTGCCTTATTAAGGGCTTTAAAATTATTTTTTGCCTCATCATTTGCTTTATTACACCAGGACTTTGCACCTTTGCATCATCAGGTGAAAGCTTTTCACTGCCAGCGTGGTTTTGCTGCGTTCATCATGTTCAGCAGCACAGCCAGAGGCAGTTCTGTGTTTCTCAGTCCTTGACATTCCTTGCTGTGCCTCCTGAAGGACGAGCAGATGAGGGAGATAAAAACCACTCTGTGATGGGAATGCTGACTCCCACAGCATCCCCGGGGCTCCCTGCAAAGGTGGCGTGGAATTCCAGCAAGGTTGGGGACAGCAGAGCTCAGGGAGGCCACAGATGGGTGGGAAAACCTGGATTTTGGGGGGGCGTCTCTTTCCCATTTCCCTCAGCAATCCAAGATTTGAATTCTTTGCCATCTCCAAAGCTAGAGGTGCTGGAGGGTTTAACTGGAACCAGTCACCTCCTGCGTGCCCGTGGCAGTGGCAGCCAGAGCCTGGAGGGGAAGATCCTCTGGGAAGCTGTGTGTGTCTGGCAGAGGGATAATTGTTGGATAATTTTGGACTCCCAGATCCTCCTGGGAAGATTCACCTTGCCGGGAGGCAGAGGACTTCTCTTCCCAGGTCACACAATTTCCTGTCTTTGGAGGTTGTGCAGGAAAAGCTCACTTTGGACATCCAGGAGGAGACAAGAGCTCCATTCCCTGGGTGCTGAGCTGCTCCAGAGGGAATCATGGAAGGCTGGAAAAGCCATCGAGTCCAACCATTCCAAGGTCACCCCCACGTCCCCGGGCGCTACATTCACACATCTGCTGAACATTGCCAGGGATGGTGATTCCCCAGCCTGACCACCCTTTCAGTGCTCAAACAGACCAGGATCCCCTGTGGGATCCCAGGTTTTATGGGCACAGAGACCCAGCAGTGGTGGTGAGCTCTCCTTCCTGAGCTCCAGGTGGCTCTGGATACAATCCCTCCACCTGCAGAGATGCTTCACCCCACAGGTGACACCGCGGTCCCCCTGCTGCCAGCATCACCCCCATCAATCCCCTAAAGACACCCCCTTCCCATCAGCACAGCTGATGCCTCCCGTTTTTCAGGAACAAAGGTTTTATTCCTGAATGATGAAGGTCCCAAAATCACAGCCCAGGGCCTGGAGCTGTGTGGTGACAAGCAAGATAAAGCAGACAAAGGCACGGGGAGGCTCTCGTGTTGCAGTGCTAATAAATACAGCTCTCCACGGTCTCTCCAGAGGAGAAACATTCCAGTTGGTTCAATAAAACAGGCTATAACAAGAGATTTATATGGAATATATTGGATTTATTCATCGAGGATTGCAGGGACATTTTTTTCCTGCTCCGGGTCCTTCTGCAGCAGCAGCTGCTTATCACTGGTGCCTTTGTGCAGGGGACAGGGCTGGGGGGCTCAGATCCTGCTCACAGAGTATTGATTGCAGGCACATCACAGGCAGCCAGATGTGTGTGGCTTTTCTGCCTCCAGCAGCTTCAAAATCCCCAATCCAGGTTGTCTTCACAGAAAAAAAAAACAACAAAAAAAAAGCATGACAAACCAGAAATTTTTGGCAGTTCTCCCACCCTGGCCACCACTTCCAACACCAAAATATTCCTACAGCAGGCAAACAGACAGGTTTAAATGGCTCAGAGTATGATTTAGGCTGAAGGTGGCTTAAAACATAATTTTAGGATTTTGCTTTAAGCTGAATTTGGGCTATTTGGGGCTTGTTTTGTCACACAGAGAGTGAGCAGCCCTTACACAAAGGCTGAGACACACACGTAGGTAAGGCCGTGGAGGTGTGTAATGCATACACCCTAATAATGAGCCAAATTAGCCTAAATTCATTAAATTCTCATTATACACCTAGAGATTTATTTATTTCCTTCTCTCCTCTAAGTGTTGAGCAAATGCTTTGCCAGCACTGCAGTCCTTGCAGCCCCAAATTCCTCTTAGTGAGAGAACTTTCCAATGATTATCATTATTATTATCTCAAAAGAGTCTGACCAGAACCCCAAACCCACCCTCAGTCAATGCCTCAGTGCCCGTATCAAAGCATGGATAAGGTTAATCCACTCCATCCCAAGGCTTTTCCCACAATAATCCCATAACCAGATGTCACACAAGGAATTATCAGGGAAACCCGGCTTTGCCTGGGCGCTGCTCCTCCTTATCACCAGATTACACCCAGTGAAACCCGGGGAGAGGTGAGGCAAGCAGAAGCTCATAAAGGAAAAGGGTCAGGAGGGCAAAGGGACAAGGTTTGGATGTCAAGCAAGGACTCGGGGAAGGAGACACAGCCCGGGATGGCTCGGCATAAATGGGAGGATGCGGCGGGCTCGTCATGTAAAATGCATTAAGCTGTCAAAATGAAGATCCTGTCTTCAATCATGCCCGGTCCCCCAGGCCCCCGTGTTAAATATTACATCAAGACATTTCCTGTCTGGCATTTAGTGGGGGAAATGAAAAAAAAAAAAAAAAAATAAAGGGAAAAAGCAAAAAGGAGAAGAAGAAAGGTGCGTTCGGCCTTACGGTGCGGGGCCGTCCCCAGCGTGAGTGCCACAGCCCTGGTGGCACAGGGACTCGCTCTGTGGAGAATTTTGTTCCTTTTCCCCTCTAAATGCAGTTGGTCAGCGAGAAGGAGTCCCAGGGAAATCTGCTGTTCTGTTCTGAGGGGGTTTTGGCTTTTCTGAGGCCTGCAGGCAGCCCTGGCTTCCCCGCCATCACCAAGGCCTCTCCCCTCAGGGAGCCCATCATGGAGCGTCCTTGTCCTTCCTCCCTCCGGCCTGGCACCCGGGGACACAGAGAACTCCTCCTGAGTCAATTTCTAAAGTGGATTAGTTAAACTTCATTAAAGCTGGGTGCAGCAGCCTTTTTCAGAATTAAGGTGGCCTTAATTCAATTTATGCAGGAGCTTCATTTGCTCCAATCAGCTCCTGGTGCAGCTCGCAGGGACAGCCCCAGGTGACCTCAGTGACTGCCACCATTGCCAGGACATTTGGGGACAGCCCCAGGTGGCCTCGGTGACTGCCACCATTGCCAGGACATGTGGGGACAGCCCCAGGTGGCCTCGGTGACTGCCACCATTGCCAGGACATCTGGGGACAGCCCCAGGTGGCCTCGGTGACTGCCACCATTGCCAGGACATCTGGGGACAGCCCCAGGTGGCCTCGGTGACTGCCACCATTGCCAGGACATCTGGGGACAGCCCCAGGTGGCCTCGGTGACTGCCACCATTGCCAGGACATGTGAGGACAGCCCCAGGTGACCTCAGTGACTGCCACCATTGCCAGGACATCTGGGGACAGCCCCAGGTGACCTCAGTGACTGCCACCATTGCCAGGACATTTGGGGACAGCCCCAGGTGGCCTCGGTGACTGCCACCATTGCCAGGACATTTGGGGACAGCCCCAGGTGACCTCAGTGACTGCCACCATTGCCAGGACATTTGGGGACAGCCCCAGGTGGCCTCGGTGACTGCCACCATTGCCAGGACATCTGGGGACAGCCCCAGGTGACCTCAGTGACTGCCACCATTGCCAGGACATTTGGGGACAGCCCCAGGTGGCCTCGGTGACTGCCACCATTGCCAGGACATTTGGGGACAGCCCCAGGTGACCTCAGTGACTGCCACCATTGCCAGGACATTTGGGGACAGCCCCAGGTGGCCTCGGTGACTGCCACCATTGCCAGGACATCTGGGGACAGCCCCAGGTGACCTCAGTGACTGCCACCATTGCCAGGACATGTGGGGACAGCCCCAGGTGACCTCAGTGACTGCCACCATTGCCAGGACATTTGGGGACAGCCCCAGGTGGCCTCGGTGACTGCCACCATTGCCAGGACATCTGGGGACAGCCCCAGGTGGCCTCAGTGACTGCCACCATTGCCAGGACATTTGGGGACAGCCCCAGGTGGCCTCGGTGACTGCCACCATTGCCAGGACATTTGGGGACAGCCCCAGGTGGCCTCGGTGACTGCCACCATTGACAGGACATTTGGGGACAGCCCCAGGTGGCCTCAGTGACTGCCACCATTGACAGGACATCTGGGGACAGCCCCAGGTGACCTCAGTGACTGCCACCATTGCCAGGACATGTGGGGACAGCCCCAGGTGGCCTCGGTGACTGCCACCATTGCCAGGACATCTGGGGACAGCCCCAGGTGACCTCAGTGACTGCCACCATTGCCAGGACATTTGGGGACAGCCCCAGGTGGCCTCGGTGACTGCCACCATTGCCAGGACATCTGGGGACAGCCCCAGGTGACCTCAGTGACTGCCACCATTGCCAGGACGTGTGGGGACAGCCCCAGGTGACCTCAGTGACTGCCACCATTGCCAGGACATGTGGGGACAGCCCCAGGTGGCCTCGGTGACTGCCACCATTGCCAGGACATGTGGGGACAGCCCCAGGTGACCTCAGTGACTGCCACCATTGCCAGGACATCTGGGGACAGCCCCAGGTGACCTCGGTGACTGCCACCATTGCCAGGACATTTGGGGACAGCCACCCTGCTCCTCCCTGTATCACCACTGCTGTCCCACCCCAAAAAGGGGAGCAGGAGTGACAGAATTCATCCCAAAAAGGGGAGCAAGAATGACAGAATTCATCCCAAAAAGGGGAGCAGGAGTGACAGAATTCATCCCAAAAAGGGGAGCAGCAGTGACAGAATTCATCACCTGAGCCTGGCTGATGAGAGGAAGAACCACAAACCCCATTTTCGGCCGTGAAAGGCTCCATGAATAACTGAACCACTGCTTCTTAAAAACTTTACAGCTTCCCTCATAAAAAATGCCAATAAATCCTGCCCTGGAAGCCATTTCAAAGCGTGGATTCCTGTCTCTCCTCTTCTGCTTTGATGGTTGCCTGTAAATTCTCATGGCATCACCTCCAGCCTGGAATAGGGAGCCCTGAGTTTCAGCTCCAGTGTTTCCAGCTTGAGTGCCTGTATGGAATCCTGGAATCCCAGAACGGTTTGGGATGGAAGGGACCTTACACCCCAACTTGTTCTACACCTTCCACTATCCCAGGCTGCTCCAAGCCCCAGCATTCCCACGGATGGGGCAGGCACAGCTTCTCTGGGCCACAAATGTCCTTTCTAGAAAGCAGGAAGTGCATCTCCCCCCGTCCCCGAGGCCATAATTTCATTTATCAATAAGAGCTGCAAGAAAAACAGGCACTTCCCAAAAATCCTGCCCATCACCAAGTCCTTCTCTCCTGACACAAGATTTGTAGGAAGCTGTAAAGCCCCTGATTAAGGTCTCCAGGAGCTCTGACATCCCCAGGGACGCTGCTTTTCATGGAAAAGCAATTCTAGGGACCTGCCCGAGCAGCAGACATTGGGGGCTGCATTTTGAGCAGTTTTACCTCATTGTCACTGGGTTTGTGTTTTGATGAAAGCTGGAGCCGTGCAGATTAAAGAATAATGTCACAGAAGGGGCTGATCAAATTGAAAAGATCCATCAGATTAATTACCAGGCTTAAAGGAGCTTGTCCATTTATCAGAAACAAAAGCCTTGGGCTCGCCACTGAGATTATGGGATCTCCCATTTTCCAATATTTCCATTTGATCTTGTAAAACCAATTCACGGGACTGATGTAAAGTCAAAAAGAATTTGCATGGAGCCTTTCCTGCCTGCTGGGAATGCTCACTGGATACTCACTGGATACTCAGCCTGTGCTCACCATTCACCTTCACCCTCTGGAGCTGCTTTTTATTGAAGTGTTCCAAGGCAGTGCTGGCTGCCTTCCAGTCCTCACCCAGACCTGCCTGAGCACAGCACGGCCTGTTTGAAATGCTGCATCAATATTTATCACAACTTTGGAGGATAAGGAATATTTTAATCTTAAAACACCTCCCTGGCTGGGGCGAGATTAAATAAATGCATAACTAAAAGAAGTAGGCAGTGAACATTTACCCAGCACCAGTGACTTGGTGAAGGCACAGGGAGGAAATTCGGGGGCTCCAGACTCTAAAGCTGTGATTCTAAATTAAAATCATCTGTCAGCTCAGCCAAAGCCTTTGAATTCACACATGGCAATTTCCTTTCTGACAATAATAATGAGCACAGTGTTAATAAAGCAGCCTGAGCTTTGCTGTGAGCTCTCCTAAAGCTTCCCAGACAACCAGAGGGGTTCCATTCTCTGTGTCCCCAGAGAATCTGGTGTGGTTCAGATGATTCCTGAGGGAAGCAGGGTGGTGGATTCCCATGGGATAACCTGGACCCTGGCTGGAGCCAGGCAGGGGTTGAGCTCTTCTCCCAGGAGAAAGGGACAAAACACCCTCAAGTTGTGGCCCAGAGCAGCTGTGACTGCCCCTGGATCCCTGGAAGGGTCCAAGGCCAGGCTGGATGGGGCTTGGAGCAGCCTGGAAGGTGTCCCAGCCATGGCAGGGGTTAGAATGGGATAATGGAGGTCTTCTCCCACCCAAACCAGTCTGGGATTCTGGGATTCTTCCAAATGACCCATCACAGTTTGAGAAGCTGTCATGAGAAGCTGGCAGAGCTCACAGCACCACAGGAGGATGTTTTCCTGAATTTCTTGTAAAATTCCCATTCCTTCTCTGTGATATCTGCACCAACCACTTCCCAAGGTGCTTGGAATCACTTCCCACCATCCAGAAGATGCTCTGGAACTCCACCCCCTCCACTGCCTGCCCTTCAAGCCAATTATCCCTCCCAGAAGATCCGAGCTCGGGGAAAACACCATTATTTTACTGGGAAGGAAGCACTTCCCCTTGCAGACGGCACAAACGGGATTAAAACATGGGGAAGCTTTCCACGGGCTCCTCCTGGGTGGGATTTCAGCAGGGAGCAGTTGCAGGGCTGGGAATTGCTGTGGGTTTCATGCCTGGCTGGGAAGATCCTCAGGAGGCAGCGCATGGATGAACATTTTGGGCGCTTTCCCTGCGGCTTGCAGACCTCGCCTGAACCCATCCGCCACAAATTCCGCTTCTCCTGCTTCCCAGCATCTCCCAGACCCGGAGCCAGCAGCCTTTCCAACACACAACAGTGCAAAAGAGACATCCTGAGCCCCTAGTCCTGGATGAGATCCCTAAATCTGAGCGTGGCTGGGGCTCCTGGCTGCACTCAATAAATCACAGAGCTGATTTTCTCAGGGCTCTTCACACTGATGCAAGCAGGGATCGTATTTTGAAGCTCCCACTAAGCAAAGCCACCCTATAATTTGCTAAATTTATCCCAAACACAATAGCATGTGTGTAAAGGGGGATCTAAGTATGGAAGCCACTGTTTTAATATAATTGGCCTTTTAGATTAAAAGGCTCTTGTAATAACCTTTTTCTAAGAAGCAGAAAAAGTCGTAATTACAGAGCAGCCACACATGACAGATAGATGTTCCAAACTGAGAAAATTAACTCTTCCCTGAGTTTCAAATGGAGAAATCCCTGCCAGGATCAGCCACCAGCACTGCAAAAAAGGAAAGACAAAACCCCCTCACTCACCTAAACTCGTTTTTAGTAACTTGAGGTTTCTCCCTTTTGCCTGGGAAATCAGTGTGTGGGTTTTTCTGCTGATTTAAGGAGAATCTGAACCTGATTTAAGGAGAATCAGATCCTGGCTGTGTAAGCATTTAGTATTTATTATTATTTTACTATCCTGCCTATTGCAGTACATCCATTTAATGTGACAGGAATCCCCCTGCTCTGAAGGTGGGACCAGCCCAGCCAAGCTCTGAGGGGCAGATCCAGCTGCTGCTCCCCATGCTCCATGTCTTGTCCCGAGCAAAGAGAAGGAGGTTGAGATTCCATAGAGAGAAGATTTCTCCATGGAAAGGCTTGTCCAGCCTGGCACCGTGGTGAAGTCCCCACTCCTGGAGGGATTTAAAAGCCATGTGGCACTGGGGGACGTGGTTAGAGATGGAATTGGCAGGGCTGGGAAATGGTTGGATATTCTGGGAGGGCTTTTCCAACCTTCACAACTCTGTGATTCCACGTGCAAGGAATACAAGGGGCTGCTGCCAAGGAATTGCTGCCAGGAGAAGAATTCCTCACTGGGATTAGTTGGAGAACAAATATGATGAGATCTTATCCTAGTGCTGAACAGAGATGGAAAGGTTGGGGAGCTCCAGAGGAGAAGCTGGTGGTGCACAGAGGGTGCAAGGACCTCTTGTGACAGGGGTGTCACGCCGGGAGCAGGGCAGGGCTGGCACCACCAAGCAGCACCCAGCTCCCCTCAGGATGCCTGCAAGGCCCAACATTCCCGTGCTGGAACGTTTCTGCTGCTTTGCCACCTGGATAAACACCCCAAAGGCAAACCCTGTGCCCTCCATTCTCCGCCCCCACGGAACCCCCGGGATGGCTTTCCTGACTCGCTGCCCACAGACGCCGTGCCAGCTGCTGTCACTCCACTCTGGGCTAGGAGGTGTTCTTCCATCATGGCCTGGAACCGTTTCTGCCTGGTTAGAGAGGGAATTTTAACTCGAGCTGACTGGCTCACATCGAGGAATCACATCCCTCCGACATTTAATGCCGAGCGCGTCCGCGTCAGACACCGCTCCCCCTTTTGCAGAAACAAATCAGAAAATTCATATTTAAAAATCCATCCGTCACAAGATCATTTTCCTCTCCTTAGCAACACGAGAAAGGCATTTGTGACCACCATTTCCTCTGCACTGCCTTTAATTTTTATATATCGGTTTCAGCATTAAAAAAAAAAAATAGGACCAGTAAATCAGCCCATTAATCATTCCAGTCCAGGAAAGCTCCAGTAAATCACCCAAGTTTTATATCTCTATTTTTTTGAACTTAGGCCCAAGAGCCCAGGGATTGAGGCCATGTGCTATTAATTTGCAAACAGCCAGTTCACATTTTTGCGTGCTGACCTCAGCCCTGCAGCCCCAGGTGCGGCGGGGAGAGCGAAACCCGCGGCTGCGGCGCACGAGGAGATGATGTGTCAAAACAAATGTCAGGATTTGGGATTCATTTCACGGGGCCCCAGCAGTGCCCAGGTCTGATTTATCCACAGCCCGCTCCCATGATCCGCAGGAGGCTCGAGCAGGGCTGGTAATAATGAAATAATCCACGGGATCGTTTATTGCTGGTAATTAAGGTGAGAAATCTCGCCACCCATCCAGAGCTGGTGTTCCTGGTGTCCCTGCTTTTCCCTGGATGAGAGCTGGTGCCCTGCTGGGTGCTGGGGATGTCTTGGGGCAGCAGCCAGAGTGACCCAGGTGACATTAAAGTGGGATTTGTCCCCCAAGCCATGTCTGCCCCCAAAGCCCTGTCTGTCATCAGCGGCGCTCCAGCTGAGCCCAGCTCTGCCCTTTCTGCCCCTCCTGCCTAATGACCCGAGCAGGGTGAGGAGCCACTGCCAGGGAAGCAGCTCCAGCCCCTTCCTCGCTGACCTCTGAATTCCCAGGAATAACAAAGAGCTCATTTCCAGCTCCCTGCTCCCATTGCAGCCCGCTGCCCACACCAGGATGGTGGCAACACCCAGGAGCATCCTCAGGTTGGAGCTGGAAGGTGCAGAAAATTCCCCTCCCCAAACTTCCAGGAACGACTGCAGCCCCAGGAATGCTGGGCCACCATAAAATCCACATGGCTTTGGCTTCACTAGAGCACCTCAAGCAGCATCTGAAGGACTAAAGCAAATTAATGGGTAGAGCTGTGAAAATTTTAATCCTAAAGGCTGGAAAAGCCCTGTGGGATCATGGAGTGAGGACGAACCCAACACTGCCAGGTTCACCTCTAAGCCATGTCCCCAGGTTCTCATGGCTGGGACACCCGTGCCACCCATGGCACAGGGATTTCTCTGCCAAAATTGCCCGCAAGGATTAAACATCCCGAATCCTGGATTCCGGCAGGTCTGGAGCAGGGAAAACCTGCAGTGCTGGTAGTGGCAGAGCAGAGCTGTGGGTGGCTGCCCAGCACCCTCTGCAGGGACTTTTGGGGTCTCCTTCAAAGCCCTTCCTGCCTCAATGCTCAGGGACCTGGAAGAGATCTCACATCCATAAAATTTGTCCTCTGCTACAGATTTTCATTGTTTCCTCAGCACAAATTTGGTGCAAAACAAGGGGGATATGAAAAACTGAGGGTAAAAGAGAGATAAAGTGTCAGGTTTTATTTTTAAATTATTATTTTGTGTATTTTTCCGCTCTATCCTTGTGCAACCACAAAAAGGCTTTCAAAGGTGCAGCTTGGGAGGCTCTAACAGCAAAAACCAAATTATTTATCCTATATCTACACGTGGCAGTTTGTGGGATCAGTGGGGTGGGGCAGCAGATAAAGGTTCCTGTGTACTGACCCCAAAACAACACGGCCCCATCAGCAGGCACCAGCCCCTTTCCTCAGCTACAAAACAGAGACCTCAGCTCCTTCCCCCTCTGGGCATCTTCAGTGTGGGGTGAAGGACAAACCAAGGCTGGAACTCAGGAGGAATCATGGAATCATTAAGGTTGGAAAAGACCTCCAAGACCATCAAGTCCACCTTTTGCCCACTAAACCACGTCCCCAAGTGTCACATGTTGTTTTTTAATACTCCCAGGGATGGTGACCCCACCACTGCCCTGGGCAGCCTGGTCTGATGTTTAATCACTCTTTCAGGGGCGAAATTTTCCTTAATATCCAAGCTGAACCTCCCCTGGTGGCTGTTTCCCCTTGTCTTATCCCTGGTAAATGCTCCACGAGCTCAGGAAAGAGTCCCCTGATGCTGAATAGCACCAAAACAAACCAAAACCTCCTCTCTAAAGGCACCTGGGCCTGCAGCTGTTTGTGTGACAGCAGTGGGAAACAGCTTATCCCAGGATTACACCTAATTATGAGGCAGGGGTGGGAATGGTTGGATGGGGAAAAAAAGGGATGCCTTAAAAACCAAGTGCAATTGTCACTTCCCAGCCCAAGTGATGGGAGCCAAGGTGGTGGAAAGCAGCACGGTGTGGGTCACTGGGCACATCCCAGGAACTGGGAAGGTGGGGATGCAGCCAGGCAGCTGCAGCTCTGCCCTGCCCTCAAAATGCCTTTTGCTGGCTGAGCTGTCAGGTGGGTTCAGGGGAGCAGAGGGAAAACGGGGTGAGGGTTTGCTTTGCAGTGCTCCCAAGGTGGGGTGGGGGTAATTAAAGCAGGCAGGCCGTGGAAAGTGAGCAGTGAGGGAACATGGAGAAATCCTGCTCAAGTTGGATGGTTCTTCCTCTCGGAACCCTGGCTGCTGAGAATTTCAGACTTTTCTGTGCTGGCAGGCTCTGACCCCAGGAGAACACTGCACTGACCTGAGGCCCTGGAGAAGCTTCCAGAATGGAATGAGAGAACTGGGATTGTGGGTGTGGAGTTTGGATAGAAGTGTGTGATACCACAGGGTGCGAAACTCAGGGTTTAAGGGTTTAGAATACAGGAATGGCTATAGAGCAAGGTGGAGGGTTTGGGGTGGAGGCTTCTTCTCCTTCACCTTCTTCTCCATGGGTTTGGGTGGTTTTGGGTCATTGGATAAAAAGTCCCCATTGCAGGACATGGGTGATTGATTTTTGGGTTAAATTGGAAATAATTGAGGTGTCATTTCTTAATGGGACAGTTGATCCTTCAAAGGCCTCGTAGAGAGAGACAGAGCTCCATTTTAGTGTGTCAGAGTGAAGTGCTGTGAACTCAGGGTTTGTGGGGCTGTGACAGAGATAAGAGCTGATAAACACCTGAGTCCCAACAGGAAATACCCTCTCACACATTTAATCCTGACTTGGCAGAAAAAAGAAGCAAAGAATCTGCACTTCCCACGGCAGGCCAAGGCTGAAACGTGGATTTATAGCTAAAACAGAGCAAGCCAAGGAAGGTGACAGGTGTTTTCCTGTTTCCCCTGCTGGATGAAGGGTTCTTCCCTGGAGCAGGGTCTGACATCACAACACTGGACCTGCTGTGCACCCCTTGGAGGCTGAGACAACCCCAGCACCCAGGGGTGCCCCAGCCTTCCCAGAGGAGTCCCCACTGCATCTCCTGGGGGCTGTGAAAGCTCCAGCAGCAGGAGCAACAACATGGACACGAAATCCTGCTGGGAAAGTGCCCAGCAAAGACCTGCCCCACCCTGGGCTCCCCCCTCATCTGCTGCTGTCAGCTCTGACATCTCTGCCTGGATCAGGCAGTCCCAGGCATGGGAGGGGGGAATGGCTGGAAAATCCAGCCTCCCACACAGCTCCAGGGATGGAACACAGGATGAGGAGCACCCGAAGGTGTGGAAAGGGAGCTTGTGTTGGGGAGCTCAGAGTTATTGCAGAGCTGGGCAGGGAAAAGCCAAGTGACAGCAACTCTGTGATTCTTTAATTTATTCTGTCATTCTGTAATTCTGTCATTCTGTAAATCTCTGATTCTGTCGTTCTGTCATTCTGTAATTCTGCAGGTTTGTAGTTCTGTGATTCTCTAATTCTGTGATTCTATAGTTCTGTGATTCTGCAATTTTGTAGCTCTGTGATTCTGTCATTCTGTAGTTCTGTGATTATGTGATTCTCTAATTATGTGATTTTGTAATTCTGTAATTCTGCAATTCTGTTCTGCCCACACATCCCTGTCCATGGCAGAGGTAACTCCCTTTAAACCCTGACATTTTCCTGCCAGGCTTTTGCAGCAGGAGGAGCTGGAGAAGGATTTTTTTACTCAGGCAGTGACAGGACAGAAAATGGTTTTGAACTGCAAGAGAGGAGATTTTTATTCAATTTTGGGAAGAAATATCTTCCCTGGGAGGGTGGGGGGGCCCTGGCACAGGTGCCCAGAGCAGCTGTGGCTGCCCCTGGATCCCTGGCAGTGCCCAAGGCCAGGCTGGACACTGGGGCTTGGAGCAACCTGGGACAGTGGAAGGAGTCCCTGCCATGGCAGGGGTGGCACTGAACGAGCTTTAAACTCCCTTCCAACCCAAACCAGGCTGGATTCTGTGAAACAGGAATTCCATGAGGAAGAAAGGAAGAAAGGAAGAAACCAACACCCCCTCCAGCTGTCCCCTCCTGTCAGGGAGTTGTGCAGAGCCTCAAGGTCCCTCCTGAACCTCCTTTTCCCCAGGCTAAGCCCCTTCCCAGCTCCCTCAGGAATTCTCCAGCCCCTTCCCCAGCCCCATTGCCCAATTAATAATTCCCAATTAAGAATTCTGTGTTTATGACCCAGCCCTAGGGAAGAGCCAGGTCCTGATGTCCAGGTGGGTCTGGTTCCTGCAGTGAGCATCACCTGCAAACATCTGGAGCTGACAGGGCTGGACCAGGCACCTTCCCCACCCCTCTCAGGGCTCAGTCCCTGGCTGCTCCATCCCTGGGATGTTTCTTCTCCTCCAGGTTCAAAGCCAGGTCTCCAGGACCTGTCTGCTCCTCAAAGGATGAGTTTATAGGACTTGACAAAGTTGGCTTTTCCCACTGCAAAGGAAGGAAGTTGCTTTAAGCTCTTAAAAAAAAAAAAAAAAAAAAAAAAAAAAAAAAAAAAGGCAGAACCATCTGGCAGAGCACAGCTGTGGAAATATTATACATCTAATTATTTATGGAGGTACCTGTGCAGGGACGAGATCAGTTCTCCTAATTACATCAGGAAAACGCTCTTTTGATAAAAAAACAACTCACAAAAACACGCCGGGGGCTCGGGCTGGGGAGAAAACATCATTTTCTTTGCTTTTTGCAACCTCAAAGCAGCAACAAGTTTGTTTTCTGCCGGTGGTCCGGGCTTCAAATGAGACCTTTGGCATCTGAAAGCCATTAAAGTGCACGGTCACAACAGCCCCGGCCATTAGAGAGACAAAACAAAGGCGCAGATAATGAAGGGACTCTTGTTCCTATTAAATCAATAGCAGGAACATTCCAGGAACAAACAGCCCCGCGTGTCCCCGGGGATGCTCCCGGGGAGGCGGCCACCCCCAGGAGCAGATTTCCAATGGAAATGCCGCTCTCCAGCCCCGGGGTTTACATCACATTTCCCCTCTTTGCTTCTCGGAGCTCTTCAAACCCATGGGAAGAGCTCCAGCAGAGCTGGCTGTGGTTTGGAAGGGCCGGCTCTGGAATTTCGGGATGCTGAGCGCTGTGGAGAGCACAGGAGCGAGGGGGGGAAACTTCCCCTGAGGTTTCCAAGGAGAAAAACGGGAATTTCTGCAGAAATCTCAGATTGGGTGTGGGAACCCTGGCTGCTGAGAATTTCAGATTTCTGTGCTGGCAGGCACTGACCCCCAGGAGAACACTGCACTGACCTGAGGCCCTGGAGAAGATTCCAGAATGGAATGAGAGAACTGGGATTGTGGGTGTGGAGTTTGGATAGAAGTGTGTGATACCACAGGGTGGGAAACTCAGAGTTTAAGGGTTTAGAATACAGGAATGGCTATAGAGCAAGGTGGAGGGTTTGGGGCAGTGGCTGGTCCTTCTTTTCCTTCACCTTCTCCTTCTTCTTCTCCCTCTTTTTCTCCTTCTCTTCCTTCTCCTCCCTGGGTTTGGGTGGTTTTGTGTCATTGGATAAAAAGTCCCCATTGCAGGACATGAGTGATTGGGTTAAAAGTGAAAATAATTGAGGTGTCATTTCTTAATGGGACAGTTGATCCTTCAAAGGCCTCGTAGAGAGAGACAGAGCTCCATTTCAGTGTGTCAGAGTGAAGTGCTGTGAACTCA
The DNA here is from genome assembly GCF_027477595.1 of Haemorhous mexicanus. Classification (NCBI taxonomy): domain Eukaryota; kingdom Metazoa; phylum Chordata; class Aves; order Passeriformes; family Fringillidae; genus Haemorhous; species Haemorhous mexicanus. The sequence goes on along the minus strand of NC_082348.1, from coordinate 1,669,614 downwards.
GGGTTTGTGGGGCTGTGACAGAGATAAGAGCTGATAAACACCTGAGTCCCAACAGGAAATACCCTCTCACACATTTAATCCTGACTTGGCAGAAAAAAAGAAGCAAAGAACTGGTAGGATGGCTCTGTCCTCCCATCCCCAGGGAATGCTGGCCCAGGGAATCACGCTGAGGTTCAAAGGATTGAACCAGGCAGGAGGAGAGACCTCAGGGAGGTGCTGTAAATTTAGCAAGAGCTTGATAAATGCTTCCACTGCCTTAATTATCCCAGGAGCTGGGATTTTGTGCTTGCCAGGGAAGTGTCTGGTGCTGGGTTTTGACAGTAAGTGCTTGTGCATCCCTATTACCTATTATAATTTACTATTATAAAATTACCTATTATAAATTAATAAAGGAAATGGGAGTTAAATGAAAATCCTCCCTGTGCTGCACCTAACGGGGCTCCAGGAGAGCTGGAGAGGGATTTTTGACAAGGCCTGGAGTGACAGGACACAGGGAATGGCTTCCCACTGCCAGAGGGCAGGGATGGATGGGAGACTGGGAAGGAATTCCTGCCTGGAAGAGTCCAGGGCCAGCTTGGACAGGGCTTGGAGCAGCCTGGGATGGTGGAAGGTGTCCCTGCCCATGGCAGGAAGTGGAATTAGGTGGATTTTAATGTCCCTTCCAACCCAAATCAGTCTGGAATCCCGTGATTTGCAAGTTCTGGAAGTGCAGAGATGATGAATTCACCCGTCAGCTGAGCCAATGTAGGAGGAAATGTTCCCATGTTTTATAGGAAAACGTCTCAGGAATGAAAACAGTCATTTTCACCCCTTTTCCTTTCTCCTTTTGCACAAAGCAAACTTACAGCCAAGCTTCCTTCCCAAGAATAAATGTTATCTCAGTTTTTAAATTAGAAATTAAAGTCTTGTCAGCCCTGGGAGACAGGGAAGGAAACTTAGATTATAATGCCACAGGAGACTGCAGGCTGGAAGAGAAGGGGGCTTAGTCAAATGGTTTAAAAACACAGTTTTAGGTACTGACAAGCTCTTACAAACACGGGGCCAACGTGATGGCTCATAAAAATTCAGCTTTCTTAGGCTAATGCATCACAGCCAGCAGCAGGGATGGATTAAATCCCAGCCAGGATTTGGAGAAAATGAGGGAAAACCAGCAAAGAGATTTCTACTCCCTTTCAACACCCAAGTTTTTGTCATTCTGTGGCACAGAAGAGAGCTCAGCCACAAAAAAAACCCTTTTATTATTAATATTATTAATCAATAACAACCCAGCCCTGCCATGTGATGTAGTTTTCTCTTGATGCCTGAGGGCCACGACCTGCAGACTTTGCTTTTTCCATACTCCCAGTTGCCAAAATGTGCTGCAATCCCAAATTTCATGGCAATAAATCCAGGGAAACCCTGAAGTTCTGCATCCACTCTGCCCATTTCTGCTGGGGAACAGAGGAGGGCAGGGGGGAACCTGCTGGGAAAGAGTTTTTTATGGAATTGCCATGGGAAATGTGGGTTATGAGGCAGAAAACTGCAAAGGAAAAGGGAAAATATGTTCTGATACAGCTTGGTTTTGGTGTAGGACAAGGGGGAATGGAAAAGGAGGGGAGATTTAGGTGGGATATGGGGATGGAATTCCTGGCTGGGAGGGAGGGGAGGCCTCAGCAGGGCCTGGTGTGCAGGTCTGGGCTCCCACTCCGTGTCCTACCTGTCACCATCCCAAGAGTTTAAAGGGATGAAACTCCTCCATCTGCTGCTGCAGCTTGTGCAGAGCCCCTGCTCTCCAGACTCACGGGGATCAGTGCTTCTGAGAAATGAATGAGTGCAAAGTGCCTTTGGGAATGGGAGGCCAGAGCTGCCTCTGGATCTCTGCTGACAAATTCCTGTCAATATTTCCTGACAAACCCCGAGATCTCGGTGTTCAAAGCACAGCTTTTCTCAGGAAGCTGCTTTCTGTGGAATGCCCTTTCTCACTTTCTCTCCTGCATTTCTGCTTTATCCCAATCGTAAAAATGTGGAATTTGTGTGAGAGTAAAAGTGAAAAGTAGCAGGTGCTTGAGATTCAGGTGTGAAAAACCCTTCTGTGTGTGCAGAGCAGGGCACTTTGTGAGGGGCTGATTCCAGTGAATCTTTCCTGCTGTGAGATCACAGAATCCCAAAAGGGTTTGGGTTGGAAGGGACCTTAAACACATCCATCCCACCCCTGCCATGGCAGGGACACCTTCCACTGCCCCAGGGTGTTCCAACCTGGCTTTGGGCACTTCCAGGGATCCAGGAGCAGCCTCAGCTTCTCTGGGAATTCCAGACCTGCCCCTTTCCACCCTTCCAGCCCAGAATTCCATCCCCATATCCCACCTATATCTCCCCTCCTTTTCCATTCCCCCTTGTCCTACCACCAAAACCAACCTGTATCAAAACTCATCTTCCCTTTTCCTTTGCAGTTTTCTGCCTCATAACCCACATTTCCCATGGCAATTCCATAAAATCCTCTTTCCCAGCAGGCTCCCACCTGCCCTCCTCTGTTCCCCAGCAGAAATGGGCAGAGTGGATGCAGAACTTCAAGGTTTCCCTGGATTTATTGCCATCAAACAGCACCAGAGTTTAGCAGACATTACCAGCACGGGCTTTAAATCAAAGGAGCATTTCTTAATCCATTATTTATAATGAATCCATTATTAATGGGGATAGCTTTTTCTCCCCTAATAAATTATTATAAACTCTGCTGTAACACGCTGTACCAATATGTACTATATAAATTATGGGATGTGGTTCAGGTTATGAGGAAGTTAAGCAGCTCCCTGAGACGTTTGCTGGCACGGGGCTGGCAGAGTTGCATTTATTGCAGCTTCAAGCAATCAGAGCTCCCCATTGCAGCTCCTTTATTGGCTGGGAGACAGATCCTTCAATAAATCACCTGGTAAAGATCTGTATTATTTACACAGCAATGGGAATAAGTGTGGGGTTTGTATTACTGGAAAGAGGAAAGCTTTTTGTTCAAGCTTTTTCTGCTTTCTCATCTTCAGTGCTGAATTTTTTCCTTCTTGTTTCTTGGTGCTTCTACTGTTTTTTGGTTTTTCTCTGTATTTTTAGATCCAGCACTGAGGGTCTGGCTTTGCTGTGGCTTCCCAACACAAACTCGTGGCTGAGTGAGGGGGATTTTGCTGTGGCTCTGGTTTTGGGGTCCTCCCCAGAGCCCTGCAGGACTTGGGCATCTCCTTGGGAGGAGGAGAAGAATCTCCAGAACCACAGTTCAGGAGGACCAATAAATACTAAAACCTTCAATAAATCCTTCCATAAATCCCCTGGTAAAGATCTGATGTGAATAAATGTGGGGTTTGTATCACTGGAAAGAGGGAACCTTCTTCTTTAAGCTTTTTCTGCTTTCTTGTCTTCAGTGCTGAATTTTTTTCTTTCTCATTTCTTGGTGCTTCTACTGTTTTTTGATTTTTTCTTTTCTGTATTTTTAGATCCAGCCTGGCCATGGATACTTCCATGGATCATGGGGCAGCCACAGCTTCTCTGTGCAACCAGAGCCACACCACCCTAAAAGGGAATTATAATAATCAAAATGATAATTGTAGAAAAATTCCCCGAAAAACATGCAATGATTCCCAGGTGGGGTCTGGATACAACAACAGGGTGTCTGATACCCAGCACATCCAATCCTGACTGTATCAGGGATAAACCTTCCCACAGCCCCCAGTCAGCCCCGTGAGCCCTGATTCCATCAGAAAACCTGGAATCCTCCCGGAGCAGCTCCATGGGATGGCAAATTTACCTCTCCAACAGCCTCATTAATTTCCTGAATAAACACAAAGGCCCAGCCTCTCCCTGGCCTGCATCCACACGTTCCCAGTGTGCCAGGAGCACTTCCAAAGGCTCCCAGCCCCCGAGGTTCCCGTGCTGGTGGCGGGGACCGCTGGGAGAGCCGCGATCAAAATCCTGCTTTTATCATCATATCAAAGCACTCAGAGACTCGTTTCCATTTTAATGCCTCTCCTCTCCTGCTCTTAGCCATTTTTAGTCGTTTTGGCTTTAATAACACCGCCTGCACCTAAAGAGCAAGTGAATTCCCTGCTTCCAGCTGGCTTCCTGGGGGGATCCTGACATGCCGTGGTGATCCATATGTACAGACTGCATCCCAGAGAAGCTGTAGTGCCCCTGGAAGTGTCCCAGGCCAGGTTGGACAGGGCTTGGAGCACCCTGGGATAGTGGGAGGTGTCCCTGCCCATGGCAGGGGTGGAACTGGGTGAGCTTTAAGTTCCCTTCCATCCTAAGCCATTCTGGGATTCAGTGATCCATGTAAATCCTGGAGAGAGCTGCAATTCCAGGGTCTCTATGACAACGATGACAAGCCCAGGCTGGCTGTCACTGTGTTTCCTCCGTGCAGGATCCAGAGTTTCCCATCAGACAGGAAAATTTCCCCTCCCATCAGTCCATCTCTGCCGAGTGACCCGCAGCAGGGAACTGGGAGGAAAACTTCCTCTTTTCCCAGGAATAATGACCTCATCCCTGGAGGTCTGCACAGGAACTGTCTCTGCAGTTCAGGGACAGCCATGGTGGCCCAGCTGTCCCCAGTGTGACCTCAGCTGGACATATCCAACCCTGTGATGGTCCTGCTCAGGTGACAGCCATGGTGGCCCAGCTGTCCCCAGTGTGACCTCAGCTGGACATAACCAACCCTGTGATTGTCCTGCTCAGGTGACAGCCATGGTGGCCCAGCTGTCCCCAGTGTGACCTCAGCTGGACATATCCAACCCTGTCATGGTCCTGCTCAGGTGACAGCCATGGTGGCCCAGCTGTCCCCAGTGTGACCTCACCTGGACATATCCAACCCCTGCCTTCAGGAGGGCTCCAAGCCTTTCTTCCCTGGATTCATTCCCTCAGGCTGCTAGACCCTGGGATTGCTGCCGTGGTTCAAGGATCTGCCACGCTGCCGAGGGACACCAGAACATTCCAGCTCCAAGAATGCCTCTGGAAAAGCTGCATTCACCACTTTAACCCAAAAGGATTTTGCCACGGGCTCCTGCTTTTCCTTGGCCTCCTGTGCTGGCCGTGCCCTCGACAGCGGGTCAGACTTGCCGATCCTTAAGCTCCCTTGCAATCCCAACCATTCCACGGCGTTTCTTTGTGTTCCACGGGAAAGACTGAGCTGATTTTTCCACGGCAGGACCCCCGGGATCCCGCAGGTGGAAGGGGCCACCCCCAGCAGTGCTGGAAATCATTAAATTGGAGCAGTTTCGGAGCAGAGCCGCGGGGATGGCGGAGGATCTCGGCCGATAATGAAAGACGCCGGGAACTCAATTTGTTTTCCTTAACGAACAGAAGGTTAAGAGAGGATCCGCTGGCAGCCTCTAATTACTTCTGGAATTTAAATGTGATAATAGAGGGCTCCCTGGCCAGGCAGATGAAAGTACACCCAGCCCCGTGCCTGCGAGATTAAAATTCAGCCTTGAATTAAAAGCACCTTTTTAGCCGTGCAGGTTATTAAGCACTGAAACAACCGTTGAGAGATCTCCTGATTTGAAGAGGGTTTTTTTTTTTTTTTCCCTTTTCCAAACCTAAAGCTTTAATTCAAATAGAAAAATCCCCAGGCATGTTTTACACGGGAGTTCAGGCCAGATAATCACGATGGCTTTTTGCCAACCTTATCAAGTATTAATGTGCCATCACCCCGCTGCCCTCCTTCTGTGCTCTGCTCATCAAGCAATAATCTTGTCAGCAAACACAGAGAATTTCTCCAGCATGGTGTCACCAGGGGTGGCCAGCAATGAGGAGTCCAGGGCTGTGTCCATAAAGCACCCTGGACCTGGCAGGAGCCACCTGTGGGTGACAGCTGAGTGCTGTCAGCAAATCCCCGAGGACTTTTTCCACCTGGATACTGGGAGGAGATGCTGGGACAGAGAAGGTCGGTGGCCACAGGGGCAGCTTGGGGACAGGCTCAGCTGGAGCCAGGAGCATTAGCTGGAGAACCACCAGGAGGCTGGAGAAGGTGCCACCAAGGAGAAGACACCACCTCAGTGGAAGGTGCCACCACCACGACAAGTGGCACCATGATAAAAGATGCCACTGTGAGAAGATGCCACCACCACCACACAAGGTGCCACCACAATGGAAGGTGCCATCACCATGTGAGGTGTCACCACGGCAGAAGATGCCACCACCACCACACAAGGTGCCACCACAATGCAAGGTGCCATCACCCTGTGAGGCGTCACCACGACAGAAGATGCCACCACCACACAAGGTGCCACCACAATGGAAGGTGCCATCACCCTGTGAGGTGTCACCACGGCAGAAGATGCCACCACCACCGCACAAGGTGCCACCTCTTTGGAAGGTGCCATCACCCTGTGAGGTGCCACCATGACAGAAGATGCCACCACCACACAAGGTGCCACCACAATGCAAGGTGCCATCACCCTGTGAGGTGTCACCATGACAGAAGATACCACCACCACACAAGGTGCCAACACAATGGAAGGTGCCATCACCCTGTGAGGTGTCACCACAGCAGAAGATGCCACCACCACTGCACAAGGTGCCACCACAATGGAAGGTGACATCACCCTGTGAGGTGTCACCATGACAGAAGATGCCACCACCACCGCACAAGGTGCCACCACAATGGAAGGTGACATCACCCTGTGAGGTGTCACCATGACAGAAGATGCCACCACCACACAAGGTGCCACCACAATGGAAGGTGCCATCTCTATGTGAGGTGTCACCATGACAGAAGATGCCACCACCACTGCACAAGGTGCCATCTCTTTGGAAGGTGCCATCACCCTGTGAGGTGTCACCACAGCAGAAGATGCCACCACCACCACCACACAAGGTGCCACCACAATGGAAGGTGCCACCAACACTCTCATGATGGAAGGTGCTACCATGATGGAAAGTGCCACCACCACTCGAGGTGCCACCACCACTCGAGGTGCCACCACCACCCAAGCTGTCACTGTGACAGGAGGTGCTACTGCCATGCAAGGTGCCCCTGTGAGAAGATGCCACCACCACCACGCAAGGTGCCACCACGAAGGCAGGTGCCACCACCATGTGTGGGTTTTAAACCCAGCTGGAGATGGAAATCCTCGGAGCTCTTCTCCCTCATTCTGGTGGATTGGGGAAGAGGATCAAAGTCAAATTTGTATGTTGAGATAAAAAACAATAATGGAAAATTATTGTTAATTTAATAACGGAAAATATAGAAAATAATGGATTTTTTTTTTTTTTTTAAAAGCAATTTCTCACCATCCACTGACTGATTCCAGAGCCCCCTTCCCCAGTCCAGACCAACCCTCTGGGCTGCTCTTCCTCCCCTCCACAGAGGTCCCACGGGGCCATTTCAGAAATGCACACGTGGAACATAAATCAAGAGCACTTTCCAGCCCCCTGGTTGTGGTTTGTGTTCCTCACGCAGTGCAGCAGGTGGGATGGATGGTGGGATGCTCCAGGCTGTGCTCCCCACTGGAATGTGCCCCTCAGAGAGCTCTGGTGATTTGTCAGCAGACAAGAACAGGGCTGAGGAGCTGCTCTGCCTTTGGAGGAGTTCTGTTTGAGGAGTAAGGGGTTCAGGGGAAATTTAGGTGAGATATTGGGAAGGGATTCCTGGCTGGGAGGGTGGGGAGGAGCTGGAATGGAATTCCTAGAGAAGCTGTGGCTGCTCCTGGGATCCCTAGAAGTGTCCAAGGCCAGGCTGGATGGGGTTTGGAGCAGCCTGGGACAGTGGGGGATGTTGGGGTTGGAATGGGGTGGGATTTAAGATCCCTTCCACCCCAAACCATTCTGGGATCTCAGGACCTGCACTAAACAAGCCCTGTGGTGAGGAGATGTCACTTCAGCGACAGGAAAATCACCAAATGGGTTTTCAGGAAGCTGTTGGGAACTGGGAATGAGGGCAGGGCCCTCAGATCTTGGTGCCCTCCCAGGCAGGGCTAGGAAAAGGGTGAGGCAACTTATGGAGACCAGCTTATCCAAGAGCTGGAGCAGGACCAGCAGGACCAGCCTCAATGCTGTGAGGGGAAGGAATGTTTATTTTGTGCCCTGAGCAGCAGGAACCTGAGCAGTGCCCCCAGCACATCCCCATCCTGCTCCAACCCTGCCTCCCTCTGCAGTTTCACAGCTGACTTAGCTAAAAATACTCCTTTGTCCTGGACTTTCTAACTTCCTGCAGTTTCTCTGTAGTCAAAAGGGGAGCTCGCTGCCAAAATCAGATACTCAAGGAGCTCTATTACTTATGAAATCAACTGCTACCACGTGACAGCTGCAAACATCTGGAATCCATCGCCCAGGCTCCGTGTGGGACTTGATCCTGCTCAAATATCAGCCTGGAGCTTGAGTATCTGCAGCCTTCTCAACCCCAAAACAATTCCTGCAGAAAGTGGCTTGCAGATAATCAAAATTTCAGGGGAAAAAAAAAAACCCAGAAAAAATATTAATGTCAAAACAGAAGGATTTTTAAAAGCTTTAATGATATTTTTTTAACTTAAGGGAAGCGTTTTGCTCCAAGGGAGTTGGGAAGTGTTTCTCATCTGTGGTGGGAAGGGAAATGCTGCTCCCCAGCACCCCACACATGGAGCTGCTCCCTTGGCAGCACAGGCTGAGCAGGAAATCTTCCCAGCAGGATTTGGGGTGTCCTGGGAGGCTGGGGGAGCACACCTGCAGCCCTGGGAGGTGACAGCAGCACCTGGAGAGGTCCTGGGGCAGGTCAGGCACCTGAGCTGGGGACAAGCTCAGCACCATCCTGCCTCCCCAAAGAGGTGGGGTTGGGTCTGGGGTGGAGATAACGTGGGATGCTGAGCCAAAAGACATGGATCTGGGACAGGGGGGACAAAAGCACCCCGAGCACAGGTTGTTCTGGGCTGAAGGGCTGCCAGCCATTCCTGGCACATCCCTTCCCTGGCAGAAATGCCAGCCTGTAATCCAAACATCCCTGTCAGATTAATTTCCTGTTTTCACTCAGAATTACTGAGAACAGCACGTGCTCCCACCCCGCATTCCCAAGATGGATTAGTCCTAAAAAATCCTTCTATCATTTTACTGTGGGTGTAGGATCCATGCAGGGGGATTGGAAAGGATTCTCTGCTTTCTGGAAAGGGTGGAAACAACTCTTTCACCCTCGTGCCCTCAGCAGGCAGCACATTCCCTGCCACTCCTGCTGCTCAATCCCAGCTCCTAAAACTCCTGGGATTAGCCTGTGTGGCCAGAAACAGCAGAACAACACAATTAGCAGGGTGTAATCTCTCTATCTAGCTGGTTAAAATAATTATAATTAATTTATACAGAGGTTCAGCTCTGGTAAGACGCAACCACGACCGTCCCTTCTCCCTGCAGTCCCCAGGAGCATCCCAGGGCACGGCCCCCAGTGCTCAGCCCCTGCAGGGGGGTCGAGAGCCAAACAGGACTTTGGAGCCAGCTCTTCCTCTTCCCGGCCTTTGGAATTCCACTTGATTTCCAGGCCCATCTCCTCCCAGCTGCCTGAGCACAGCTGAACCCCTGCACACGGAATATTCCAGCAGGAAAACGCGGGAAGAGCCAAGCAGCCTCACCAGGGAGAACTGGGAAAAGAGAGGAGGGAAACACCTGCACTCCCAGCCCTCTCCCAATTAATATTTGAGCATTTTCCACGGAGCTGGGACCCTCTCAGCACAGAGCTTTGGAAGAACTCCGGGCTGGTTTAATCTGGAGCTTCCCAAGTGCCCCCAGCAGGTCTGATGTGCACCAAGGCCCAGCTCTGCCCCCCTCCCCTGGCACAGCACTGAGCTCCTCCTTGGAGATGGTTTTATTAATTAAACCATGAGGTTTCATTAATTAAACTCTGAGGTTTTATTAATGTGGAGTCCCGGGCCGCTTCAGCTGGCAGGGGAAAGCTCAGGAGGGGACGGAATTCCCAGGAGGTTTCCAAAGGCAACTCCAAAATTGTAACTATTAATTCCTAAAAATCTCAAGTTTTAGCCACTAAAAACTGCATGGAAATTCCAGGCTGCTTTTTTTCCCCAAGCCTTGCCCCTGTAGATGGCAAATATCTGATGGCTGCAGGCTCTGCTGGAAAAGCAAACATCCCTGAATCCAATCCTACAACTCCAGGGCTTTTCCCTTCCCCACAATCCCCGGGCAGTTCTTGTCCCTGGAGCTCCATATATCCTTCTCATAAATTAACCAAGGAATGCTAAAAACGCCCAAATTATTGCCACAAGGCCCAGTCAATCTGTGCCTGCTGTCCCAGGAGGAGCTTCACCTGAAATAAAACCCTGCAGCACCTCATGCAGATCCCTAAATCTTTAGTCCCAAATGCAGCAATCCCAAAAATTCATGTTCCTACAGCACAGCAGGATTTATAATTTTTGTGCAGTGGCTTGTTTCGTTTTCTTTTTTGTCACATCACACTATTTGCCACCAAGGGGAACTTCTCTGCTCTTTGTCTTGTCCACAGGAGCAGCATCCTGAGGGCAATCCACGCTCCCAGCAGCCAAACCTTGGGATTCACTCTGGTTTCTGGCCCCAAAAGCTGTTTGGTGGTTGGCACATCCCTTCCCATGGCATTTGACCCTCTCAGGGATTCACAGGAAAAAGGGGGAAAGGAGGGGAAAAGGGGAGAAAAGGAAGGAAAAGGGGAGAAATGGGAAAAAAGATGGCACAAAAGAAAGGGGGGGAAGTGGAAAAAGGGGAGAAAAGGGAGGAAAAAAGGGGAGAAATGGGAGGAAAAAAAGGGAGAAAAGGGAGGAAAAAAGAGGAGAAAATAAAGGAAAAAAGGGGAGAAAAGGGAGGGAAAAGGGAGGGAAATTGGAGAAATAAAGGAGGAAAAAAGGGGAGAAAAGGGAGGAAAAAAGGGAGAAAAGAAAGGAAAAAAGGGGAGAAAAGGGAGGAAAAAGGAGGTAAAGGTGGGACAGGGGGAATAAAAGGAAGGATAAAGGGAGGAATAAAGGGAAAGAAGAGGGGAAAAGAGGGAGTGGGAAGGGAAAAAAAGGAGAAAAAAGGGAGGAACAAAGTGGGGGAAAGGGAAAAAAAGACTTCCTGAGGAAATGAGAAGGTTCTGCATCCTGTCCTGATGGAAAACCCTCTCAGGAATTATTCCCAGGCTCTCTGAGCCCAGCTCTCCCTACCCCTCCACACCTTCATTTCCCTCCCAGGGCAGCAAATCCCAGCAAGTCCTGGAGCCCCAACTTCCAAGGATTTTTATTCCCTATTTATTAATTTATTAATTCCACATTCATTTCCCCTCTCCCCACCTGGACAGGACCACAGTGAGCTGCCAGGATTGAAATTTGGGCTGAGTTTGATTTTGTTTAGGGGAATCTGGAACGCATCCCTGCTCCTGCTGCCCCTCTGGAAGAGGAGGGATTCCTTCCTCCCCATCCAGGATTGCTCCCAAAAATCCTCCAAGGGAATTTTCTGCTGCTTTAACCCCCCCCAGCTGGGTTCAGGGGTCAGGGCCCAAGAAATGAGATTTCTGCTGGATTCTTTAATCTCTGTTAATCCCATTACTGTGATCCCAGCCTCCATCTGGCCCTCCCTGGATCTCACTTCCACTTTTCCCATCCCTTCCTTTTCATCTCCCAGGATTTCTCCAAGCTCATTTCTCTTCTCTTTCCCCTTTGCTAAATCTGGAATTCTCAACATTTTTATTTTTACACAAAGCAACGTCTCAAATCCTCCAAATTTCTGAATTTCCCATTGCAGGCCCAACAAAACGTTACAGAAAATGCTATTTTTCTTTTCAGCTTCACTTCCTACATATCCCAAATTTCTGCTAAACTTCCAAAAGCTGCCTTTCTCTGGATCCTTTGAAGAACTTTTATTTATAATCTATCTTTATATATTTCTAAATATATTATAAATATATAATCTATGTTTATATATTTATAAATATATTTATAAATAAATATATTATATCTATATATTTATAAATATATATTATTATTTTATTTATAATCTATAAATTTAATTTATAATCAATATATATATCTTATCTTCTATTTATAATCTGTAACCCAACAAAGCCTGGATACAGAAATTTTTCACTCTTTCAAGACCTTTTCTCTCCATACATTCCACTTATATCATGTTTTGGCCACTCTTTTGATCATAAACATAAAATACAAAAATTATAAAAATATGTTAAATATAAAAACTAAAAATATTAAAAATTTGAATATAAAATGTAACAAATATAAATATATAATTATAAATATAAATGCATAATATGTAAAAATAGCTATAAAATAGAACTAGAAATATAAATATTAAAATATTAAAATATCAAAGTATAAAATTATAAAATCTAAAACTATAAAAATATTAATATATTAATATAGTATAAATTATAAAAATATAGAATAAAAATATTTTAATATAATATATAAAATATAAAATATTAAAATATAAAATATAAAAATATAGAAATATTGAAATGTTAAATATTAAATAAATATAAATATAAATATAAATATAAATATAAATATAAATATAAATATAAATATAAATATAAATATAAATATAAATATAAATATAAATATAAATATAAATATAAATATACTTATTGGAAGTTTCTATTCATGCTCTTTGGTTTTTAATTTTTAGCTGGCATGGGTGTTTGGGAATTTCTCCTTAACAAAAAATAATTGCTCTCCCCCTCCCAAAACCATTTAAAAACAGGAGCATCATTTTGCTGTGGGGATTTTTGGTTCCACCACTGGTGATCAACCAATGGTGGGATTTTCCTCACTGCAGGAAAAAGAGATTTTTAAAAGGTGGAGAGGAACAAAACGGTTTAGAGCAGTGAGCAGAACAAACCTGGCAAGTTTAGAACCCTCAGCTCTGTCATTTTTGTGTCAAGCCGTGCGGATCCCAGCATTATCCCCCTGACAGGATGCCTGCCTGGGATTCTATTTTTAGAGCAGAAATAATCTTAATGATCAGTTTGTCACCGCTGAGGCAGGGCTGTGCACGGGACACGGCTCCTGAACTCTCCTTGCTGGGGAAAAACAACCAGAATTCCCAATTTCCCTCCTCCCTTTCAGCAGAAACTCAAGGCTATAACAGCTCTGAATCAACATTTCTCATCTCACACTTCTCACACAAACCCATACCACAGAAACCTTCTGCCCAACCTTAAAAATCCTCCACAAATCCCTTTCTCCCACTCTTCCACTTCACTCAGCCAAACACGGGCAACCATTCTCTTTCCCACCTTTTCCCTTCCCTTTATTCCCGTTTCAATGCTTATTTTCGCCAACATTTTAAATATCTCGGTGCCTTTCCAGTCTCCTTCCCTGAGGGTTTTCTGAGGGATGCAATTCCCCCTGGGAGGCTTTGGGATTGGAGCAGGGCAGCACTTTTCCTTTCCCCACCTCTCAGCAGGAGCTGGAACACCAGGAATCCACTTCCCAGGGGCAGGACTGCCACCAAAGCCAGGATTGTCCCACCCTGAGGAGGAAATCCCGTATTTTCACATCCCTTCCAGATCCCTTTCCATCCCCCGGGAGTGCAGGAGCCTGGCGGGGAGCTCGGTTTCGGGATGGTGCTGCAGAGGCCACTCCAGCTCTGGGGTCCCTGCAGAGCCTAATTTCCATCCCTTGGGAGCTGGAGCCATCCCAGAGGGGAACTGGAGCACCCGGGGGCTGCCTTCCAGTGCCAAACAAAATAAACTTAAAAAGGAAAATTAAAATGAACAAAATCAATCACCAAGGTCAGAAAAAAAAGGGGGTGAAGTTCTGGCTGGTGGGTTTGGAGGATCAGGTTCATCTAAATGGGGAAAAAAATCCTTTTAAAACCCCCAAAATTTGTTTCTATCATCATTTTAAGGAGGTTTATTTGATGATTTTTATTTTTTAGAGGGGACTGGTGAGGAGCTGCTGAGATTGCCGAGTTCCTGGGACATTTGGGAAAGTTGGGGTCCAGAGCTGTCCCTGTCCCCAGAGATGCTCCAGCACCCCCAGTTTGCCCCAAGGCAATCCAAACACGGCTTCCCCAGAGCTAAAACCACCCAAAAACCAGAAATAAAATTCCCTCATGGCTCCTTTGCAAGGGTGAGATAAATATTGTGGGGTGATGGAGCATCTTTGATCAGGTCAGGAATGGAATTGGGGGCTCAGCAGGACCTGCGAGTGCAACAGGGCGATTTTCCAGGATCATCAGCGTCCCAAAAATCCCCCCGGGTGCCAAGAAAATGGAATATTTAAAAGTCAGTGCTGATAAGGCCGGGTCTAGCAAAGTATTTAAGCTTAAACTCGGGGTTAAGCGCTGGTTTTGTCAGGCTGAATGGCTCAAGGCCCTCCTGTTCACATGGAAATGTCGATTTTCTGTCGCCCCAAACCCACCCAGAGGAGTTTTCCCTGCCTGAAGAAGAAGGAGGAGCTGCAGGCGCTGAAATTTGGGTTTTTCCTGAGCAGGTGTGAGGGATTTCAGCCCATTTCCCCTCAAAATGCAGATTTGGGAGGGCTCCATGCACCCATCCAGGACCATCCCAGCTCCTCGCTGGGCAGGAAAAAATGAAAGATTTTTTAGAATTTAACGGATTTTTTTGGGGTTCAGCTTTCCTCACTCCAACCCCCCAAATTCAGACCTGCAGATCAGAGTTCAATCCACCCCATGATGAACTCGGGGCATCATTTCCAGCAGCAGGGATGTGACCAAAAAAAAATCCTCCCAGCAAAAAGTGAGGCTTCACCTCTCCCTGCAATACCTGCACACAAAGAAATTACCCTGGAACGTAAAAGCACATTAGGAAAAACTCCCATTTCCAGGAGATTTTAAAAAAAAAGAAAAACAAAAAAAAAAAATCTCCACCAAGCCTTGACAGCTGTGTTGAAATTACCTCTGGTAATTTGAACTGAGTGGAAGCTTTTAGACTCGATTGCACCGAAAAAATGTAAAGTATGTCACTTATTAAGCTTTTATGCCTGACATCCAGCCGAGTCCTCCCAGCAATCTGGAGATCAGCTCTAAATGTGCTGGGAGCTGGGAGAGCTGGAGCCATCACCCCGGGAATTCAGCGGGATCGCTGCTCCTGGGGGTAATTCACCAAAAAAAAGAGCTGCACGAGTCAAAAAGCATCTCCCTCCTCGGCTGAGCCTTCCTGCTCTTCCTTTTGTCAGGAAAACTCATCCACCAACACCAGAGGTTTGTGTCCAAGAAGGAGACAGAGCAGTCCTGGAACTTTATTCCAATCAAGGGAGAGGCCATGGGGCATTCCCTGGGGTCTCTCCAATTTTTGGAGGGCACAGCCTCCTTTTTATCCCAATTTCCCAGCTGAATTTCCCTCTCTCTTTCCCCATTTCTGAGGTGCTTGAGAGGTTCAGACTTCCCGAAACACTTGATCCCAAAGATTCCTCTCTAATGTAGAACCCTCCATTTTAATTTTTAATTCTTACAGAATTTAGGGGTTTTTCTTCCCCATTGTTTCTTTCACCTCTCAATGCCCAATTTCATTTATCTGCAAACCCAAAATTTATTTGTAAAAGCAAATCTCTTTTCCATTCACCAACCAGTGGAATCCTCCCCATGGTTTCTTTTCTCTCCAGTGCTGGTTTTACCTCCCAGCAGCCCCAGGGCTGGTTTGGAAAGACAAACCCCCCATTCCTCTCACTTTTGTTAGGAAAATTCATCCACCAACACCAGAGGTTTGTGTCCAAAAAGAGACAGAGCAGTCCTGGAACTTTATTCCAATCAAGGGAGAGGCCATGGGGCATCCCCTGGGGTCTCTCCAATTTTTGGAGGATACAGCCTCCTTTTTATCCCAAATTCCCTCTCTCTTTCCCCATTTCTGAGGTGCTTGAGAGGTTCAGCCTTCCCAAAACACCTGATCCCAAACCCCCCATTCCTCTCACTCTAACAGCAATATCTTCCTTCAATGACAACAATTACAGAGGGATGGCAGGGGAGGCTCCCAGAAAAACCCAGCCTCAGCTCCTCTGTTAGTCTGAGCTTTGCTAAGCCCGTCCCAAAGGTTAAGAAAGGTGTCAGGTGTGTTGAGCCAGGCTCTTTCCTGCCCCAGGAATTTTAGTGGGAGATGTCCAAGAGATCCTCAGAGCAGCAACTGAGACAGAGAGCTCAACCCGGGCTGCAAAATCCACAAAAAATGGAAATATAAAAAAAATACCTGGAGGGGGGAGAAATCCTTCCCAGCCTGGGAAGAGTTTGGGCCGAGTCCAGCAGGCCAGGAATGCTCCAAGGAGTTGTTGCCATGGTTTCCTGCCCGGCAGGATGCTCTGGCAGCCACACGGAGCATTCCTGCCGGGAATTCGGGAATTCCTGGGGGTTCATTTGGGAATTCCAGGGGGGTTTTAAGGGGGAATTTGGGAATTCCAGGCCTTTTCGTTTGGGAATTCTCAGGACTTTAATTTGGGATTTTCAGGCCTTTTTATTTGGGAATTCCACGTGTTTGTTTTAAAGAGGAATTTGGGAATTCCAGGCATTTTCAGTTGGGATTTCCAGGTGTTTTTTAAAGGGGAATTTTGGAATTCCAGGCATTTTAAGTTGGGATTTCCAGGCCTTTTAATTTGGGAATTCCAGGTGTTTTCATTTGGGATTTCCAGGCTTTTAATTTAGGGATTACAGGCCTTTTAATTTGGGAATTCCAGGCATTTTAATTTGGGAATTCCAGGGGTTTTCATTTAGGGATTTCCAGGCTTTTATTTTAGTAATTCCAGGCATTTTAATTTGGGAATTCCAGACCTTTTAAAGGGGAATTTGGGAATTCCAGGGGATTTAATTTGAGAATTCCAAGTGTTTTCATTTGGGATTTCCAGGTGTTTTTTAAAGGGGAATTTGGGAATTCCAAGCTTTTAATTTAGGAATTCCAGGTGTTTTCAGTTGGGATTTCCAGGTGTTTTAAAGGGGAATCTGGGAATTCCAGGCTTTTTAAAAGGGAATTTGGGAATTCCAGGGATTTTAATTTAGGAATTTCAGGAGTTTTCATTTGGGAATTCCAAGTGTTTTTTAAAGGGGAATTTGGGAATTCCAGGAATTTTAATTTGGGATTTCCAGGCATTTTAAAGGGGAATTTTGGGAATTCCAGTGGTTTTAGTTTGGGAATGCTTTGGAGGCGATGGAGTGCCAGGGAAGGCTCGGCAGAGCTGTGCCCGGGCACCTCTGGGGACATTTTGGTGTGGGCAGAGCCACCTGTGCCAGCTCCTCCGTGTCCCAGGTGCCACATCCACAGGGCTCCAAGGGTGGGAGAGCTGGCCCAGGGGACAGGCCAGGCTCAGCCAGGCTGGAATTCCACGGGAGATGCCCACGGTGGCCATTGCCACCATCTGCCGTTGGCTCCGTCTCCAGGGCTGTGGATGTCTCCAGCTGAGAGGAACACTCTGAATTTCTGGGGGGCTTTGGATGCATCCCAGGGCACAGGGATCAGCTCTCTGGGGACCTTGGGGACACAGGGCACAGAGCTCAGCTCTCTGGGGACCTTGGGGACACAGGACACAGGGATCAGCTCTCTGGGGACTTTGGGGACACAGGACACAGGGATCAGCTCTCTGGGGACCTTGGGGACACAGGACACAGGGATCAGCTCTCTGGGGACCTTGGGGACACAGGGCACAGAGCTCAGCTCTCTGGGGACACAGGGCACAGAGCTCAGCTCTTTGGGGACATTGGGGACACAGGGCACAGAGCTCAGCTCTCTGGGGACCTTGGGGACACAGGGCACAGGGATCAGCTCTCTGGGGACCTTGGGGACACAGGGCACAGAGCTCAGCTCTCTGGGGACCTTGGGGACACAGAGCTCAGGTATCAGCTCTCTGGGGACCTTGGGGGCACAGAGCTCAGCTCTCTGGGGACTTTGGGGACACAGGGCACAGGGATCAGCTCTCTGGGGACCTTGGGGACACAGGGCACAGAGCTCAGCTCTCTGGGGACCTTGGGGACACAGAGCTCAGGTATCAGCTCTCTGGGGACCTTGGGGACACAGAGCTCAGCTCTCTGGGGACTTTGGGGACACAGGGCACAGGGATCAGCTCTCTGGGGACCTTGGGGACACAAGGCACAGAGCTCAGCTCTCTGGGGACTTTGGGGACACAGGGCACAGGGATCAGCTCTCTGGGGACCTTGGGGACACAGGGCACAGAGCTCAGCTCTCTGGGGACCTTGGGGACACAGGGCACAGAGCTCAGCTCTCTGGGGACCTTGGGGACACAGGGCACAGAGCTCAGCTCTCTGGGGACCTTGGGGACACAGGGCACAGAGCTCAGCTCTCTGGGGACCTTGGGGACACAGGACACAGAGCTCAGCTCTCTGGGGACCTTGGGGACACAGGGCACAGAGCTCAGCTCTCTGGGGACCTTGGGGACACAGGACACAGAGCTCAGCTCTCTGGGGACCTTGGGGACACAGGGCACAGAGCTCAGATCTCTGGGGACCTTGGGGACACAGGGCACAGAGCTCAGATCTCTGGGGACCTTGGGGACACAGAGCTCAGCTCTCTGGGGACTTTGGGGACACAGGGCACAGAGCTCAGCTCTCTGGGGACCTTGGGGACACAGGACACAGAGCTCAGCTCTCTGGGGACCTTGGGGACACAATCTCCCTGTGGGATCTGGTGTCCTGCACTTCCCAAATCCCTGACAGAGCTGACACAGTGCTCTCATTCCCCCGGCCCGACCTTCCTGTGCCTCTGTCAGTTTTTATTGTCCCTCTCAATGGGCAGCCCCGGGCCAGCATTCCCCTCTCTGCCTCCATTTCTCCATCCATAAAATAACAAAGGGATTCCAATCCTTTGGCAGTTCTGAGAGCCCAGAACATTTACACTCATTTCACAAAATGCTCACTTTTCCAAACAATTGAAAATTCCTCAAATTCCCTGATAAAGTGCTGGACTACCATGGGAAATACCTCAGAGGAACAGGATAAAATTCAGGTGGAACCCAAATTTCCCAGCAGCAAGCCCCTGACATCCCTGGAAATCCAAATCCTGTTCTTTCAGGAGCTCAAATTCCATGTTAATATGGGAAATACCTCAGAGGAATAGGATAAGATTCAGGTGGAACCCAACTTCCCAGCAGCAAGCCCCTGGAAAACCAAAGCCTATATTCCAGGAGCCCGAATTCCATCCTAATATGTTGGACTACCATGGGAAATAATTCCAGGGAAATAGGATGAAATTTAGGTGGAAGCTGAATTTCCCAGCAGCAAATCCCTGGAAACCCAAATCCTGTTATTCCAGGAGCCCAAATCCCATGTTCATATGGGAAATTACTCCAGAGGAAGAAGAATAGGATAAAAGTCAGGTGGATAATAATAACATTATAATCAAATCTATAAATAAATAAAAAGAAAGAAAACTATAAAATAATAATATATCTTTATATTAAAATAAATATTAAAATATAAATTATATATAAATAATATGATGAACATTATTATTTCTATTTATTATTATATAAGATAATCATTAATTGAACGATTAATAGTTATTATAGATAATAATGAATAGAACTAATAATAATTATTATATATTCATTAATAAAACTATTAATAATTATCTTATTTATAATTATTGCTATTATTAATAATTTTACAGTAATTATTATCTTTAATAGTAATAATAGTAATAGGAAGAAGAAGGAGAAGGAGGAGGAGAAGGAGAAGGAGAAGGAGAAGGAGAAGGAGAAGGAGGAGGAGAAGGAGAAGGAGAAGGAGAAGGAGAAGGAGAAGGAGAAGGAGAAGGAGGAGGAGGAGAAGGAGAAGGAGAAGAAGAAGAAGAAGAAGAAGTAGAAGAAGAAGAGGAAGAAGAAGAAGGAGAAGGAGAAGGGGAAAAGGAGAAGAAGGAGAAGAAGAAGAAGAAGAAGGAGAAGGAGAAGAAGAGAACAAGAAGGAGAAGGAGAAGAAGAAGAAGAAGGAGAAGAAGAGAACAAGAAGAAGAAGGAGAAGAAGAAGAAGAAGAAGAAGAAGAAGAAGAAGAAGAAGAAGAAGAAGAAGAAGAAGAAGAAGAAGAAGAAGAAGAAGAAGAAGAAGAAGAAGAAGAAGAAGAAGAAGAATTTTTTTGAAGCACTTTCTCAGTGCCTGATGCCAGGAAATGCTGTGCATGGAATGTGGGACAGCTTGGCAGCCTGTCCCTGCCCGGTGACACGGGCAGGAGAGGAGGCACTGCCAGCCTCCCTCAGCATTCCCAAAATTCAGAGTTAAAGACAAAGGATCACCTGTTCCAGGGGGGATCAATTATCCTTCAGGAGAGCTGCCTATCCTTACCAAACCCACAATTTCCTTCAGGAAAATGACTTAGGAAATTCTGCCAAGGTAAGACAGGGCTGGGTTGGAGCACCCTGGAACACTGGGAGGTGCCAGGGGTTGGAAAAAATGGGCTTTAAGGTCCCTCCCCACCCACATTTCTCCTGATTTTAATTCAAATATAATCCTTGAGGATCTCTCAGTTGATTAGGTATTCAATCTGTGATTCCCACGGCAGCGCTGCAAGTCTGGGAGCTCTTCAAGGTTACTCACATTAAAAAACCGAGAATTTAGCACCAAAAAAAAAAAAAAAAATTAACAAATAATAATCATTTTAAAAAACAGCTTGAAATTTCACCAGCCCCACATTGGCAAGACTTCAAACAGCTTTGAGGCTGCTGCCATTGCACCCAGGGGTGCAGAGCAGGCTGGGCACAGGGACGGAGGGACGTGGTGACACTTTGGGGACAGCGCTGCCAGCAGCAGAGCCAGCAGCTGAATAAATGCAGTTACTCTGCTCTGCCTTCAGGAAGGTTTAAATGAGATTATTTTGTGGGTTTTCCTCATCTTTCCACCTTCAGCTTCCTGCCCTCTGCAGCTGGTTTAGCCTGGTTTGGTCAGGAGCAGCTCCACGTGGGGGAAATCCTGCAGCAGGCACAAACCTGCATTTCCAGCCGAGGCTTTGGGTGGTTTTGGGAGCTCAGGTTAAACCACACCTGAGCAAAACTCTGCTCCCTCTTCCTGGCTTCTTTTGCATCCAGATGAGCCCCTCCCCTGCAGGAATTTCTGTACATCCCAGCATTCCCTCCAGGCTCTTTCTCCCCTTTGGAATTCCCATTCCAGCCCCTCCAGGCCTGCCAATGCCAGGAGTTAACCTGGAAAATCCTGGAAAATCCTGCTCTGCTCTCTTTTGGGCTGGCACAGCAGGTGCTGGAGTCTGTGAGTGTGTTATTCAGAAAGTCTGGGGGATTCTGAGAGAAATGCCAAACCCTTCACTCCTAGAGGAGATGTTCATCCAACAGAGGGGGAAAAGCCTCTCAGGGAGGGTTTAGTGTGGGAATTAAAATTTCCACTTGCTCAGGACTGCTGGTATCCACACAAGAGCTTCTGGCTGAAAAATAAAAGCACCCAGGTGATGGTGAAGATGATATTTCATGCACACAAGCTCCCAGTGCAGGCCAGGCAGAGCAGAATTGTCTGTGACATTAAGGAGAGGAGCAGCTTTGTGAAAAAATTTGTCACAATCCACGTCAAAGTGGAAATGAAGTTTTTTAAATTTTTATTTCAGGGCATCTAAGGTGACAGTTTTGGTGCCACTGAGTGCAGCCTGGAGGAGAAGGGAAGGGTTAAATTCCTCGGTGCAGTGGAGCAGGAGGTGTCTCCTCCAAAATCCGCGAGTTTGGAGAATCCGGAGGGGATTGGGAGCGATCAGGAGCCCAGGTAAATCGGGACCAGAGCAGCGGGAGATAAAGGGACATCCCACACAGAGAGAGGAGTGGTTTGGGGTGGAAAAGACCCTAAAGCCCCTCTCAGTCCGTGCTCCCCGCTCACCTGGCTCCGGGGATGGCATAATGGGGTGCATTTGGCACGGGATTCGTTACAGCACGGTTTAATTACAGCGCGTTTAACGAGGGATTAATCCCAGCTCCGGCTCCTCACACACACCCACGGGCTCAGTGAAATTCGGGATTGTAGGACCTTGGAAGGAGGGGCTGGGAGAGCAGCCTGGGCAGGGAAAGGTGGGAAGGAGCCGCTCCCAACAGCTCCGGGGAAAGATGAACTGAGATCGGATGGAGCAGGACCCGATCCTGGCATCTCCTCCAGGGAAATGTGAGCTGAGATTGGGGATAGAGCAGGACCCGATCCAAACATCTCCTCCAGGGAAAGGTGAGCTGAGCTCGGAATGGAGCAGGACCTGATCCTAACATCTCCTCCAGGGAAAGGTGAGCTGAGCTCGGGGATGGAGCAGGACCCGATCCAAACATCTCCTCCAGGGAAAGGTGAGCTGAGATCGGCTTCCCACAGCTCCAGGAGGGAGCAGGACCCAATCCTGTCATCTCCTCCAGGGAAAGGTGAGCTGAGCTTGGCTTTCAGCAGCCCCAGGAAGGAGCAGGACCTGATCCCAACATTTCCAGGAAAACGTGATCTGAGCTCGGAATGGAGCAGGACCTGATCCTGGCATCTCCTCCAGGGAAAGGTGAGCTGAGATCGGATGGAGCAGGACCTAATTCCAACGTCTCCAGGGAAAGATGAGCTGAGCTCGGCTTCCCACAGCTCCAGGAGGGAGCAGGATCCAATCCTGGCATCTCCTCTAGGGAAAGGTGAGCTGAGCTCGGGGATGGAGCAGGACTCGATCCCAACATCTCCTCCAGGGAAAGGCGAGGTGAGCCAGGACATGATCCTGGATCTCCTCCAGGGAAAGGCGAGCTGAGCTCGGGATGGACCTGATGCCACCATCCCCAGGGAAAGGTGAGCTGAGCTCGGGGATGGAGCAGGACCTGATGCCACCATCCCCAGGGAAAGATGAGCTGAGCTGGGCTCCCCGCAGGATGCCCCAGGCTGGAGCAGGACCCGCTCCCGGCTCTCCTCCTCCCGCAGCAGGGCAGGACCCGGCTCAGACCGTGGAATTCCGGCTCCAAAGCATCTGGCTCCCTCTTGTGTCGCCGAGCTGACAGGAACAGGAGGACGGGACAAGCTCCGGCCGCTGGCACCTGCTCCTGTCCCCGTGTCCCGCCCGAGGAGGGACCCAGCGGCGGCTGAGAGCCCAGGGTGACCCCAAAAGGACCAACTCGGGGCTCGCAGGGCCCAGCCCGCTGTTCCCAGAGGGAACAGGGAATGGGGTGAGCAGCTCCAGCACACGCAGCCTGCTCCATCAGGGGTGAGCTGGGGAAATGCCAGCCTGGAGAAACCCCACCTCCCCTGCACCGTCCCATCTGTGCATCCCACCCCGGCACTCCTTCTCCAGGGGTTTCAGCAGTATGAAACTATTCCAGCTGTGCAAACACAACAGAAATTTGTTTTTCCAATATTTTATCCTGGCTTTTTTTCCCCTTTGGTATTGTGGGTGGCAGGTCTTGGATTAATCCCTTTTTTGACGCAGAGATGGGGTAACTGAGAGGTGGTTTAAAAACTTTTATTCCATTTTCAGCCTCATGAGAAGGGTGAGACAATACAGATGTTAGAATTCACGCCATCACAATCAGAAGCCAAATATTTCCTAATTACAACACATTGTAAGTGCTTCTTGGCCTATCAGCTTTTGCCACACCATGAGAGAATTCTCTACAAATTCAGCTCCCCCAGGTGCTGATCCCCACTGCTCCCATGGCAAAGGCAGGAGCAGAAAGGACAGGGAAGATCCACCTGGAAACTGCTTTTAATGCAACACCCAGCACGGGTGCTGCTGCTGCAGAGGTGGTGTTCTTCCTTCTCCGAGTTCCTTTCTGCAGATTTCTTCAAAGGTCATTGATGGGTGTCAGGAGACAAAGGAAAGCTGTGTTAGGAAGCAGAAAAAGGGATTTGTTTTCCAGCAGATGTTCCACAACTCCTACAACTAAGGAAAAATTAAGTCCAAGCAGACCAGGTGCTGTCAGTCCCGAATTGTGCAGTCTTTCTCTATTTTTCTGGTCTGCTTTAAATCACAATTAAAATTAATGCTTATTTTTCATCCCCTTGGCCAGGGTGCCTGGTTATCTTCAGGCAGCTGCTGCAGAAATCAGGGAAGACTCCCATCCTCTAAAACTGAGGTGAAGGTGGTAAAGTTCACCCATGGGATTTCTCTGTGCTCCTGATTTAAAAGAGAGGGGTGGAAAAGCACTTTTCACTGCAGCAAGTGAAGGGAAGGAGCCCCAGGGAGCTCTTTGGAATTCAACTGGATGGAAGCCATGGATCCTGGAACACCGACCACCCTGGATGTGAGGGAGAAGCCACCTTGGAAGGGCTGAGCAATCAGAAAGCTTTTCCAAGGATTTACCAGCATTTCCAAGGATTTCCCAGCATTTCCAGGCATTTCCAAGCATTTCCCAGCATTTCCAAGCCATTCCAAGCCTTCCCAGCAATTCCAGCCCCCCTGGGCAGGGTCACAGCTGCTTTCTCCCACACAAGATGTGCACCAGAACAGGAATGAGGGTTTGTTCCTGGAGCCCAGGGAGATCCCTGCTAAATCCATCTCCTCTCCTGGACGGCTGCAGGGACTCACCAACCACCCTCAGCTGGTAAATATTCCCATTTTTATCTGGGCTGGATGCTTCCCAGCCTCCAGCGTGGCCTGAGGAAGGTGTGGGTGTGAAAGCTGCCTCAGATAATGAGATCATTGTTATTAACTCTGTTTATTTTTCTTACACGTCGTTCTGGGGGTTATTTTTACATACAAACACACAGTTCTCAAAAGCAGAATACTCCTTCAGAATATTCCTCTGGGATTGCAGTTTTTCAGGAGATGTGACAGATCTTTTGCAGTAGGAGCCAACGCACAAAGTTTGAGTGCAGCTCAGAGGTGGTTGGGGAAGCTTTGGGGACAAGAAGCCTGCAGGAAGGGCTTTCTTTTCCTCATGGAAATCCCTCCTTCCTGCAGGAATGGCCTCCATCCTTCCTGCTGCACCATGAGATGCACAGGTACCTTGGGGAACAGGGAGGCTTTGTCCTCCCTCCCAGCAGGAGCAGCCCTTTGTGTCAGGGATGCTGAAGGATTCCAGTCAATCATTCCTGCTGCACCACCTCCCCCAGCCCTCAGCACAGCCAGCAGATTGCTTCGGCCTCCAAATTGCCCAAGATTTTCCTGCTGAGGGATGTCCCTCAAGTCCTCGTGGTTTTAAGGCATTTTAAGGTGTTTTTCAAGGCATTTTAAGGTGTTTTTTAGGTTTTTTCCCCACGGGCTGTAGCCAGGTGCTGCCAGGAACTGAGCTCACATTCTGCTGCTTTTAAAGTATTTTTTAAATTTATTTTCCAGCGGGAGTTGTGCCTCAAATCAAAATCAGGCTTTGGATTTTTACAACTCTTATTTCTCCCCTTCTGGGGAAGGGCAGCCAGCGAGGGCACAAATATTTTGTTGAGGTCTCCTGAGCAATTTTTTCACTCAAATTAATGTGCAAACCTGAGAGTCCTGAGTTAACCAACAGATCCAGGAATAACAGCTGTTTCCCAGGGTATCATCCAACACACACAAATATTTTTCAAGTGGAATTTCATAGAGACAGCAGAGCCTTGCTTGCCATAAAAATAACTGTGAGAAAGAGAGCTGGCAAATCCCTGAGCAGCCCTAAGAGGGGTTTGTTTGGTTGGATTTGTTGGAATATTCATGGCAGTGACCAGATTGGAGGGGTTTCAGATAAATATCCATTGTTTTCAGTGGAATGGTGAGGGAAGGAATGGGTGTTTCACTGGTGGCTGTGTTTCAGAGACCAGCAGCCCTGGATCCATCCCAGGGCCAAAGGTGGGGCATTCCCAGCCAAATCCAAGCTGGAAAAGCAGCCCTGGAGCACAACAACAGCTCCCCTGCTCCTCTTTCCCCAGATGCCCCCTTCCAAAGCACTCCACAAACAAAACAGCCCAGGCAAAAAAGCTCTTTTTGTCTCCAGAAGCACACCCAGGGAATGAGAGCAGCAGATGGAGAGCCCTGGGAACAATGGGATAATGCTGAAGGGGTGCCAAGGACGTGGGGGCAAAGGGAATGGGAAGAGGAGCTGCTCCAGCTGAGCCAGGATTCAAAAAGAACATTTTATTCAGCTGTGATTTCAAGGTTCTGAGGTGGTGACTGCAGATCCTCGGGTAAGAAGGAGCTGTTTGGCAGAAACCCAGAGCTGAAGGACACCTGGAGTGCTGCTGCCAGCTGTGCTGGTGCCAAAAGTGACTCAAAAGCCACCCTCAGGCAGCAGCAACCAGCCAGGGCTCACACAGACACCAGGGCCACTGGGCTGCCTGTTGAGCAAAACATAGGAAATACCAGAGCTCTGAATCAGAAAAAAAATAAAAAATCAAAATGAGGCTCTTCAGAAAAAAGATGAGAAGCTCCATGTGGACACTGGAACACAGCACTAATTTCATTAAAGGATTATCCTTCATAGAGGATTTTCTCTTTGACAAGGTTGAAAAACTTCCCACCTCTGCTTGAGCTCTGTGGGGATGACCACAAACAGCTCCAGGGGGAGTTTTCCAGAATTTCCCATCCCTGAGCCCCTTGGAGAACCTGTAGAGCACAGGGGGACTTGGAAAGGATGAAATAAAATAAATAAATAAATAAATAAATAATAAAAATAACAGTTATTGTTAAATATCTTTAAATACTGCTCAGCTCTCCCAATTCAGCAAAGCACTAATTAAGCTCATCAGCTTGCTGCTTTGACAGTCATTTTTAATACAATTTTAATTCATTTTAATACACTTTTAATATATTTTTAGTGCACAGAGGTGCTTTAACACCTCTCTCTGGCTCCACTGCAGTGGAGAATCAGTCATGACAAGAAAATGACTCGAGCATTTCTTGGGCTTCCAACCAAAAATCTGGGATTTGGTTAAAATAACACAGACACAATGTTTTGGACAACACTTTTCTTTAATGGCATAAACCCTTAAAGCTTTCCCTGCACATCAGACAGAAAAGCTGCTCTGGATGTTTTGAGAAATTATTCTAAACACACAGATATCACAAAATAAAAGCTATTTTCTAAATTGGTTTAAAAAAAAACCCGTTTGTGCCCTTGCAATGGATACAGAAACAGATTTGCATAAACAGAATCTGATTCCCAAGTCTGAATGCCCCCCCATTTTCCCATCAAATCTCTGGACACACTTTCATGTCTAAATAACGAGCTGTCAAGAGATGCTGCAGAAGCCTTTACAGCTGGAAAAAACCCCATTATTGCTCCTATGAAAACAAACTTGCCTGTTTCCTGCAGGGAAGAATCATCAAGGCTTTCCCAAGCCTGTCCATTCCATGTGCATTTTGCCCTGCCAGGTGTCCCAGCTCTCTTCTCAAGGCAGATAAAGGCCCAGAAAAGGTCCCCATTGCTGGCTGCTGCAGTCACCTCCTCACAGAGCCTCCCACACAATTCCCTGCAGTGTTTCCTACATGGTTGGCACACCCAGCTTAAAAAAAAAAATAAATAAAATCTCTTTTCTCATCATGTACTCCATGACAGCAAGCTGGGATGAGAATGCACTGAGGTACCAAGAGAAATGTGGCTGTTTCTGGGCAGAACAGCTCCCCAAGTTCATGAAAGATGCAAAGTCATTGATTTTTTGTTCTGACCCTAATTTGGGGTTTGGGGGGCCAGGCTTGGTCACTCTCCCATGCAGAGCTGCCAGCCTGTGAGTGGGACAAAGTGACATCCCAGGGCCACAGAGCAGACCTGCAGTGCCACAGGGCCACAGGCAGAGTCTGGCTGAGCAACCCAACCCACAGGAACCCTCACCCCTACCTGGAGTGCCTCTTCACCTCCTCTGCCAACCCAAAAACATCTGCAGAGGTGCCCACAAGGTCCAGGTGGGTGTCATAAGGGATGAGCAGCACCCCGGGGTAGCGTGCTTTCAGCTTTTCACAGAGCTGCCTGTGCCTCTGCCTCCCAGCCCTGCTGGGCTCCTTGAAGCAGATCCTTTCCTTACGCAGAATCCTCTGCAGCTCCACCGAGTAATTCTCAATCATTTTCTTGGCCCTTAATCCCTGTGCAGCACCAGCCTTGCTGCCAGCACTCTCAATGCACACCGTGGTGATGTCACCATCAGTGACACCAGAAATGACAACACCATTTTCCTGGAGAGCCTTGAGATGAAAGCACTTCATGTAGTGATAGATGTCCGTGTCCAGAACCAGCACTTGTTTTTCCCTGTGAGCATCCCGGGTGGAATTCCTCATCTCTGCAGCACCTCTGTGCTCCTGCAGCTTCCTCCTCGGTCTCTGGTGGGATTTGCCCTCTCTTTTGTCCTCCTCTGAGAGGGACTTTGCCTTCAGCAGGAGGAAATCTCTCAGCACTCGCAGTGCTGGGAAGGACCCTTGCACAGCAATCTGCCCGTCACGCTGCAAGGGCCCAAAACTCAAAGCTGGGCTCTGCTTCTTCATCTCTTCCACCAAATCCTCTAAAACCAAGTGATCTCTGAAAACAGCCACGTTGAGGGTGGATGTGACACAGAGGAAGGCCTGGAACTGTCAACAGGAGAAGTTAAGGAGAGGCTAATGAGGCATTAAGCATAATTAGATGAATTAGGTGTGGGAAATAGAAAGACAGAAACTCCAACAGACACAGGAGGAAGACACAGCCTTGGAAGAAGCTTGGATGGATTTAAAAATAAAGTACACAGACATTAAGCAGAAAAATCATGAACTTATGTTTCTATAGTTCTAAGTAAGAAGTAAGAAACATCTCAAGTAACTTAGGTAAGTAAGAAACTATTGATAAGATGGTGAAGGGTTTATAAGGTAGAAATGAAATCGTAGAGAGTAGGCTGAGTTGAGAAGTTATAGCAGAAGCATTTGTGTGTACATGTGATAGTAACCCACTGGATAAAAGTATATTCATTGCAGCAGAAGTAAAGGGGATAGGTTAGAAAAGCAAAATAAACTTCTGAAGCTGTCCATTGGGTTATAAAGTTCTATACTGCCTTGTAACAGAGAACTTGGGACCATTCTTTATGGCTGACTGCGTGCTCTCTCAAATCTCACGGCCTCAGACACTGATCTGGGCCATAAATTGTTTTTAGCCCGACTGGGGTCCCATCCCTCCAATGGAAGCAGTGATAATGAGAGCAGGGAGGAGCTCACGTTGTGGCAGTAGGGGGTCACTGTCAGGGGGAAGGGCCTGGGCAGCCTCTTGTCCTGCAGGAGATGCTGATCCTTCTTCAGAACACGCTCCACAACTGAAAACAAACCCAGATTCACTGGTTGAGAAGGCTGCCCTAGAGCAGAGATTAAACAGAGTCCCAGAATAAAGCAGGGATTGATTCAAGGATCTCCTCCATGGATCCAGCTGGGGCAGCACCAGAGCCCAGCCAGGGCTGCCCCCAGGATGACCCAAAATGGCCCCAAAATGCACGAGCGCTCCCGGGGTCTCTCCCTGGGATCAGCTCTGCTCCATTTGCACCTTGCAGTTCATTGTCCCAGCCCAGCTTTAGCCCAGGCACTCCCACCCTGCTCGTTTTTCTCTCTCCAGCCCACGGGGTTTGTGCTCCTGGGCTGAGATTTGGCTCATTTGTCCTTGGTGCCCAGCTGGAGCAGGAATTGTTTTGTCTCCCTGCTCTGTGCACAGAGCTCAGCAGCGCTGAGTGTGAAGCTCAGAGCTGCACACTGAAGCAGCACAGAGCCTGGAACACAGAAAAGCCAAACCTGAGGCACCAGGGGAGCAGTGAAACAGTCACCTCCAGCCTGCTGGAACTCCTCTGTACCCTCACACATGCACCCACCCCATGCTCTCCCCAAGATTTCACCTCTGACTCCCAATTGCTCAGAGACATGAGCCTGTCTCCTTGGCACAAGAACTGGCAGAGATTTATCCCCCAGAGCCTGACTACAAAAGCAACACCTTACTCATGGCAGAAATTTCCTCCTGCAAAACAAATCCAAAGCTTTGCATGGTTTGTGAGTCATTACTTCAAGGAGCAGAAATAAAATCCTGAAACTTGGCCTGATTACCAGAGAGGCTTCAGCCTCCTGAGGACTTTTGAAAGAGTTTTGAGGAAGTGAGAGATAAGATTTTTGAGTTGTTTAAATGGTGTGATTTATTTTTTTTATTTTTTTATAAAAAAGAAGGGTGAGTTTACTTTATATTGCTATAGTATAGTTTAGTAGCATAGTATAGTACACTATTGTCATAGTATAGTTTAGTATAGTATAGCTATAGTATAGTTTAAAAAGCTGCCAGATTTTTAGTTATAAGATTTTTTTAAAGAGTTATTGATTGATAAAGTATTGTGAATAAAGAAATTTATGGTTTTAATTTAATTTTTAAATATGTTGTTTTATGGATTTATGTCATAGTGCAAGTTTTTTCTCATTAATTATGTTATAATATTTATAAATTTAAAATAGAAATTTATATTTATAGCATTTATAATATAGTAATATTGTATTTATATATATTTATAATATAGTTTAAATATATTTATATTATTTATAATATTTATAGTATAAACTATATATAGTTTATATATAGTATAAATATAGTATAATGCTATATACT
The DNA here is from genome assembly GCF_027477595.1 of Haemorhous mexicanus. NCBI lineage: Eukaryota > Metazoa > Chordata > Aves > Passeriformes > Fringillidae > Haemorhous > Haemorhous mexicanus. Next base: position 1,639,288 of record NC_082348.1, on the reverse strand, counting down.
ATATATATAGTATAAATATTTATAGTATGAATTTACAATAGTTATAAAATTTGAGTATGGTATTTCAAATATTTTTATTTATAATTTAATTATTTTTATTTTTAAAATATTTTTAATTTTTTTTTTTAATTTAGGGTAACGTGCTTTCACTTTAAATTATAAATTTATATTTTTGCTTTTAGTACTTAAGTTTAGAAGCCCCTTTTTCAAAGTTTCCAATTACATTTTGTGTTTAACTTTCAGCTTCACCTTACGAGCTCCAAGTTCCAAGAGTGTTTTGCATTTCAGATTCCAACATCCATGTCATAAATACCTCCTGCCTCCTCGAAGGTGACGTAGGCAGTGCCCGGGCTCCCGGTGGGGTAGGTGACACACTGCACGTCCCCGCCGTTGTTCCTGGACATTTGGAAGTGGATGGTGAGGAGGTCAGCCAGGAGCTCATCCTGCAGGAGGCCAGCGGGGACCCCAGCGATGACAACTGTCCTCGTGCCTCTGCCAGCCTGGGCACAGATGGCAAAGTCAGCAGGGACCCCCAGGCTGCCACCCTGCACGGGCTCCCACTCCCTCTGCAATTTTCCCCTCTGTTTTTGTATTTTTTTAAAATTTCTACACACTGTTCACACCCATATTTCAAGTTTGGAAACTTGCATTTTCAAGCAGCAATACAAGAAAGTATCCATGCAGAATGCATAATCTCTGAAAAAAAGATAGATATTATATATAATAATAAATATTAATAATGTATATTATAGGTTATCGATTAGAGATCATATAATTAATATCTATCACAGTAATATATATTATATTATATAAAATAATATAATATATAACTTATTGCAATATAGTATCATATCATATCATATTAGTATAGTATAATATAATATAAATTATATATTTCTCATTAATATATAATTATATAATAATATCATTCATACATATAATATATAATATATAATAGATAATAGATAACATATTATCTATTACATATAATATATAACATATATTATATATAATGTATTATATATAATAATTTAAGAAATATTTGAATATAATATAAATATACTATATATCTATATAAAATATATATTATATATAATAATAATAATATATAATATATACTATTATATATTATATATAATATATCTATATAAAATATGAAAATATAATATTATAAATAGAATAGAATAGAATAGAATAGAATAGAATGGAATAGAATAGAATAGAATATTATTTATATATATAAAATATTATATAAATAAATATTATTGCTTCCGTGTAGTGAGAAAAGTTCATTTTCAAAACAGATCAAATTCAGCTTTCAGGTGTGAATGGTATGAATGACAGTCTCTTTTTTGCTTGTTTTGTTTTGTTTTTTTTCAGTTCCTTAGTTGTTTTAGGAGCCTTTGCAATGTTTATTTAGGGGTTAATTAATCCTGCCCAATCAGATCTCAGTCTGCCAGGCTGCCTCAGGCACCTGCATTAAAAAATGGTTTTAAATGCCATTTAAACCCTCTCACTATCTTCTCAGAGCAGTAAAAATGAGCATTACATTTAAGTTTCTCAGCTGGAAGGTCCCACTGGCAACGTGGTTTCCTCTGATTCTAATCTTTAACATCAGAAGAGAAAGAAAAATTGTAACTGCATGTGATGCTCAGCGGGATTCCCTGCTGAGTGCAAGAGGCAGAGTCCTTGTTAAATTCGGGATCTCAGCCATTTAAACCCTCTCAGCACCGCTCTAAAGCTGGAAAAATGAGCCCTAAATTTCAGTTTCTCACCTGGAAGGTCCCACTGGTAACGTGGCTTCCTCTGATTCTGAAATTCAGTATCACTGCAAATTGCGGAGCACTGACTACATTGAACAGTTCACCGACTTTTCAGAAGGAAGGAGATAAATTCGGTTTGTGGGAACGAGCTGTCAGTAACTGCACTTGAGGCCAGTCACGCCATCTGAATTCTTTAAGCTTCTCTTAAGTTTTAAACTTCTCCTAAGGTATTTTCCTGGGCCTGCGCTGCCTAAAGCACGATCCCAGCTGCTGCGGGAGGGATGCCTGCCCACAGTCCTGGGGAGCACCGCGGCTCTGGGGACAAACCCGGCGAGAGGCTCCACCACACTCCGAGAGCCAGGAGCTTTTCATTAATGCCGGCAGGGAACGATGCCGGCGGTGAGGCCCGGGGGAGAGGCGGTCCCGGCTGCGCCGAGGCGGCACGGAGGGAATGCAAACGGGGATTTTCTCACGCCTGGCACAGCCGGAGCTCGGCTCGGCTGCCAGACAGCCCTCACACCTTCCCAGCTGGTGTTTGGGAGCAACACTCGGGCCTGCGAGCGGGGTTAGGGGGAAAAAAACAACCCAAGAACACACGGTTTGTGCTGAATCACTCCCGAGACGCGTCTGTGCCGAGCAGCTGCTGCCAGGCGGGGATGGGCGCTGAGGGAGGGGCCGGGAACGGGCCGGGAACGGGCCGGGAACGGGCCGGGAACGGGCCGGGAACGGGCCGGGAACGGGCCGGGAACGGGCCGGGAACGGGCCGGGAACGGGCCGGGAACGGGCCGGGAGGGATGGGGCAGCAGCTCTGCTGCCAACGGGTCCTGCTGGGGATTCCTGGCAAATCCCGGAGTGCTTTGGGTTGAGAGGGACCTTAAAGCTCATCCCAATCCAGCCCTGCCATGGGCAAAGACACCTCCCACTGTCCCAGGCTGCTCCAAGCCCCGTCCAGCCTGGCCTTAGGCACTGCCAGGGATCCAGGGGCAGCCCCAGCTGCTCTGGGAATTCCAGCCCAGCCAGGAATTCCCAGTTCCCAATCTCCCACCCATCCCTGCCCTCTGGCAGTGGGAGCCATTCCCTGGCTCCTGTCCCTCCAGCCCTTGTCCCTAGTCCCTCCCCAGCTTTTTCCAGCGCTTTCCCCTCAGCTCCTCCCGGCCCTGCCCTCGCGGTGCGCGGCCCCCGCTCCCCCCGGCCCCGCACTTGCCATGGCCGCTCCAGCGGGACGGGATCCCACCGGGACTGGGATCCCACCGGGACAAGGATCTCTCTGGGAAGGACGTGGAACGAGCGGGCCCGGCGGGGAAACGAAAGCGAAAGCGGCGGGGAAGCCGCGGAGCCGCCCCTGTGGCCGCCCCCAGCCCGGCGGGGACACGGCGCGGCCTGGCCCGCCCTGCCCGGCGGGAACGGGCACCGGGATGCGCAGGGACACGCGGGGACAGGGACACACACAGGGACATATACAAGGACAAGGGACACACAGGAAGAAGGGCATGCATGGAGAGGGACAGGGACACACGTGGAGAAGGACAGGCATACACGTGAAGAGGGACAGACATGGACAGGGACACGCATGGAGAGAGATACACATGGAGAGGGACACACAGGGAGAAGGGCATGCATGGAGAGGGACACACGTGGAGAACAGGTATGAAGAGGGACATGCAAGACAAATACATGGACAAGGACACGTATGGAGAGGGACACGAGAGAAGGACAGGTGTGGAGAGGGACTGGCAGCAACAGGGATACACATGGAGAAGGACAGGAGGGGAGAGGGACATGTGTGGACTGGGACATGCATGGAGAGGGACACACGTGGCAGGGACATGCACGGACAGCAAACATTTCCAAGGATCCAGGGCAGCCCCAGCTGCTCTGGGCACCCTGTGCCAGGGCCTGCCCACCCTCCCAGACAGGAATTCCCTCCCACTGTCCCACATGGCCAGGGACACCCCCCTGGCACCCCAAAGGCTGCACTTGCACAGCTCCAGTGGCCCCAGACAGCCCCTTGTTTGGCTGGACATTGATGTTGGGGTGAAAGCTGCAGCTGGGAAATGTCCCTGTGGGCAATTTTGGAATAAAAAACCTCCCAGCCCGAAGAAAGTCACCCCAGCGGGGAGGAAAAAAGGATATTGACATTTACAGACACATCACTGACGCTTTTTTCTTATTTTTCATCATTAAAACCAGTCTCCAGACTTTAAAGCACCACTGCTGCTTTAAAATTTAACAGGGTAATCATCACAAGCCATAATTCATCTGGGACAAAGGCAAGACATTTAGACATTGTCTTTAAAGTGTAAAATCTGATTTGTTTTCTGGGCTTTGAAACCTGCAGCTTCTCACTACTCCTCATGAGTCACACCTTATGAGAATTTTAAGCTTTTTCCTTTTGAATGGTTTACTTGTCAATTTTTTACCTATCTCACTGATAAATATGTCATTAATTTCAACTTTCTCAGGTTTTTCCCCCCTCTCTTTTTAAGGTGTCTGGTCTTACCAAGTTTTTGAGAGTGCAAAAGTGCACAATTTCCTTAAATTCTTCATTACTACTTTGTTTAAATTATTATTATTTTACAGTGGTCAGGTAATCAATCCCTGCCTTTGCAGGTCCTAAACAGTGAGAGGTGCTACAGTCACATGTTTCTCACTCAACAGCAAATTCAAAATAAACTCTGGTGTTTGCAGCTTTTTCATTTTCCATATTCAACTTTTATCCATTGCCAATTAACAGTTTGTCTGGAATAATAATCCCTGAGGTATTCCCTCTCCTTTCCCTGCACATCAAGATGTCAAATACCCCCAAAATAAATTATTTCCAATGTCAGGCTCATCTTAGTTTGGAGTTAAGATTGTTAGGGCCAACCCATTTCAGCCCCAAGGATGGCAAAGTGCAAAGTCAGAGGAGGATTTGTTTTCCAAGGATGAGAGCAGAAAAGGAAAAACATGAAAACATTCCTCCTTGGAAAATTACTCTCTCCAAACCCTCCCAGCCCCAGCCTGGGAGCACCAGATCCCTCAGGGCTGTTCAGCAGCACTGTTACAAAACCAGGTACAGCATCAGCTCAATCCTTGGCTGAAATAGTTTAAAATAACCAAAATCATGGACAAAAACTAGGAAAATTCAATTGCAGAAACAAATATTAAAATCAAACACTAAAGCAGGCTACGAACAGCTAAAGGCAGCAAATGCCAGGGCATTTCTGAAGTGCAATTTCTTGGTTTTGCAGCCCCATTTTCTATTTTAATTCTATCACTGATTTGGTAAGGTGGCTTTTCTGAAATTACAGGATGCTTTCAGGTGTTGGAGTTCTGGTGGCACTCAGCAACCTCAGCAGGACTGGAGCTGTGTTAGAGCCACCTTCTGAAGCTCTGGCACTTAACAAAGCAGGACTGGGAGGAGGATTGGATTGGGATTAATATGGTTTTTGTAATGTAAGAAATAATCCACTCATCCCACTCTGGAGTACCTTAAAATGTGCAAGGTATAAAATATGCAAAGTTGCAGAAAATCTGAGCTGTTTCAGGGGCTGCTGAAGGCTTGGCCTGTGCCTTTAATCTGTAACACAGGCAGGGAGTTTTGCTGACTCCCCATGCAAAGCCAGTGCCATGAGACAAGGCAGGAAGGCAGGGATTCCTTTGCTACAGTATCAATTTCAGAGCATTAAAGCACAATATCTACAGAAATCCCTGAGGAACAAAACCTCAGAACATCATGAGTCCCCTGTGATTTCTGAGCTGGCATTCTCAGTATCCTCCTCGAAGCAAACATAGGCTGCTCCTCTGGAGATGTATTTGATTTGCTCTATTTCCCCACCACCATTGCTTGGCTTTTGGAAGTGAATTTCGATCATGTCCTGCACACTTTCTTCATCCTCTTCCACCTCTGGGATTCCTTTCAGCAGAATGGTTTTCTTGGAAACCCGGCAGTGAGGCTGGGGAGGAAAGAACAAACGTGGATTACACAGCAGCTGAGCACTCAAAGGAACTGGGAGAGATGGGAATTGAATTCCTCTCTCAGGTGTGGCTGGGATCTCTGATGAGGTGAAAACTTTAGATAGTGGAAATTTCTCTGGAAAGAGCAGAATTCTGGATTCACACTACCAGGAAGGGTCATGGAGGAGCAGCTGAGGGCACTTGGTTTGTAGGAGGAGAGTGAGGGGAGACTCATCCCAGTCTGGAGCTCCTGAGGGATAGCTCCCATCTCTGCCCTCTGAGAGCAGAGGAACAGCAGCTGGAGCTGGGTCAGGGCAGATTTAGGATGGATTTTAGGGCAAGGCTCTTCCTCCAGAGGGTGCTGGCACTGCCCAGGCTCCCCAGGGAATGGCACATTCCCAAGAGCTCCAGGAGGGTTTGGATAACACTGCCAGGGGTGCCCAGGGCGGGGGTTTGGGGTGTCTGTGCAGGGCCAGGAGCTGGATCCATGATCCTGTGGGTCCCTTCCAGCTCAGGAGATTCTGTGGTTCCACGATTCCGAGCCCACACCTTACCTGGTGTGTCCTGCACTCCTTAATGCAGCCACACTCTGGATTTGGGGAGCTCTGATGGCTCCAGACAGCACCAGCCCATCAAATCCCTGCCAGGACATGCCCCACACCAGCTGTGTGTCCTGCAGCCCATGCCTTAATTACAAAGGCCTAATTACAGACACAATTCTGACCTGATCACCATCTACACCTAGGGGGAGTGTGATGAGGCAGCTCTGTGTGCCAGAGTCAGGATTTGGGCTGAATGGAGGAGTGAAACCAAGGATTGGATGAGCAAATGTTGCATTTGCTGGGACTCTGGGATCCTGGCAGAGCTTTGTGCTTCACCTCCTTCCCAAACAGCCCAGCACAGGCATGTGGGGAGTGCTGAGATAATTCCATCAAGGAAAGACAAGCACACCCTTTCAAAATAAATTGCAGCTTCACTGTGAACTCAACAGCCTATTCACACCCACACTGGCTGTGAAGTTCACACAAAAGGAGTGAAAATTCTGCCCACCCTCCTATTTCCCACTTATCTGTTCTATCAGCCTGGAGTAAATTCTTTTACCTGAAACTTCCTCAAGTGGAAATCAAAATGTGGGGAGACAGAAATGATGAACCACCTTTCCCCTCCACAGAAAGGGTATTTAGTACATCTCACAAAGTTGTAGCTTGCTGTAAGAGAATAAGAAAAAAAAAAAGCCAATTACTCATTTAATGTAATTTAACCAGTATTTTATAAACATTTCAATGACCAGGCTCATCCAGATAATGTAGGATGGCACACCTGTAGGTTCTTCATGTGCATTCTGCAAAAAGTTTATTTGGCACTTCCAAAACAAAAAGCAAAATCATGAAATGCCCACAAAGCTCTGAAATAAACCTAAAGCAGCTGCTCCAAGTGGACGTGGCTCCACTGATCATGGAATTCCATCCAGCTGGGCAATAGGAATGCCTGTCAACTGCACTGTCCTGCAGCAGGAGCTAAAATCAAACACATCTTCCTGATTTGCTGCTGGCAGTATGGGCAATGCAGAGGGAAAAAAACCCAGGGTTTTTTGGAAAAGTTCTGAAAGAAAGCTGATCAACTGTGAGCAGGTTGTGTTTGCTCCAAAAGGATGTGATGAAAAACTGCTTTATTTCCCCACATCTCTAGGGGAACCATGAACTCCCTGTGGGAAGAGTTTGCAACACTCAGTGGTGACCCCAGAGTGGAACCCAGGATGGACAACTGGGCCTGAATTTGGAGAAGAAAATATTCCAGACTCTACCTCCAGGGTTGAGGAATGTGATGACACCTGTCCCAGACCCCTTGTTGTAGGTCACATTTTCTATTTCTCCTCCTCCTTCTGCCTGCTCAGTTTTGTAGAAATGCAGCTCAAGTTTGTCTCTCATCCAATCATCAGGAATGGGAAGTTCAGGTATGTCTGAAACGTTGATCTTCTTTCCAGAGACAGTGACGTAGAGCTAAAAATATCAAATTTTTGTGCACTTTGTGACTGAAAACACTGAAAAAAAACCAACCTAAAGCTTTTAAAGAGCTCAGATTGTGGGAGTTGCATATTTCAGCTGTTTACCTCAAACTGGAATCCCATGTCGAGTTCAAAAGGCTTCACTGTGACATTTGCTGTTGTGTTGTCCAGGTTCACACAGTGCTTGCTCATCTTTGTCAGCCTCTGAGCAACTGAGGGAAGGAAATCAGATATGGAAAGCTTTGTTTAATCATTTAAACCCCAAATTATTCCCCAGTCTCTTAAAAAAAATCTCCCTTTGCATCAGTAAAGGAGAAATTAATAATAATTATTAGGCAACCAGATCCCAAGCATCCATGTGTATTTCCAAAAAATTTCTGTGATTTTATGAGGCCAAACAATATAATAACAAGATACTATATCAACATTATTAATAAAATCAATATTATTTAAATAATATACAATAAACACAGCAAATATATTATTAATTATACATATGAAAATAGATTTTGAGTGGGACTAGTAAAACTTTTAAGCTGTCAAAAGATGCTCTTATTGTATAAAATATTAACAAAAGATTTTTTCCCGTTCCATTCAAAACACCCCTGGGGGAAAAACCACACCACTACCAGGTGAAATACATCAGAGACATTAATTTTATAATTAAAACACACATCCTACCTTCTTCATCTTCAAAAGTCAGCAGTGCCTGGTTCTGGTTGAGTCTGAAGGGGGTTTTTGTGGCCACCACAAAGACACAGTGGGTGTCCATATCCACATCTGCCCCACCATCCTTCACCTCTTCCAGGTGAGTGAACTTCAACTTCATTTCTGCCACCTTCTTTTTCATCTCCAACTTTAGAATTGACACAAGAAAAAGAAAACTCGAATATTACCAATGCTATGAATATTTTTTGATTCCACTGCCTTCCATTTAATCAATGCCTGCTTGTTTTAATTCCTCTCACACTTTCAGTACCCCTTGGATTTATTTCCATATCCTCTCCCTGCTTCCAACTGGCTTGCCAGGAAAAGTAAGAAACTTTCAGGTTTATTTCACATTGAAATTAGGAGAGGTTCAAAAGCTGAAGAAGTGGCCCCAGCAGCCTTTAAGAGGGACAGATCCAGTGGGGAGGCTCAGGTTTCCCAGAGCAGCTGGGGCTGCCCCTGGGTCCCTGGAAGTGTCCCAGGCCAGCTGGGACAGGGCTTGGAGCACCCTGGGACAGGAGAAGGTGTCCCTGGGTTGGCATGAGAGGGGATTTAAGGTCCCTTCCAACCAAAACCATTCTCTGAAAATAAAAATCTGCCCTCCCAAAAGATCAAGGTCCAAATATTCCACCTCCTTTACCGGATTATCCTGGGAACTGTGTTCTTTCAGGTCTTCTTTGAGCTTTTCAATCTCCTTTTTCAGCTCAGTGTTTTCTTGCTTTAGCAGCAACAGTTCCTGCTACAGGCCAAAAAGATGAAATGCAAAATTAAACACTTGAATAAAAACAGAAATATATTTCAGCAACATCTGGGCAGATTCTGCCACGCTGCTGCTCTTCCCTCTTCATGTCCTTCTCCTTCCTCCTGTCTGCTCCATAATTCCTCCAGAACAAGGAATCCTGCTTGGACACAAAGCTCTGTGAGCAAATCCAGGATTTCCTGGACAGGGAATGTGAGAGGATGAGAAGGAAACAGAGCAGATGTTGTCAGCTCCAGCCAGCCACAAGCACGAGGTGGCTCCTGGGAAGTCAGCAACCACTGCAGACACTTGGAGCACTCCCATCAGCTGAAGGCCAAAGCCAGATGGTGATAGTGACCTTTCCTGGGTACAAATCCAAACTTTTGTGATTAAAGAACCAAAATCAGCTCTCAGAAAATCTCTCCCCAGCCTGAGTGTGTTTAAGCTACTAATTATATCGTAATGGCTCGAAGCTGTAATTTCTCATCAGTGATTCCCCAAAGCTCACTGGAAGCACCTCACTGGCAGCCTGTGGAACCTTCTGCTGTTCCTGCACGTGGAATATTGAGGGAATCAACCAAGGGGTTCTGGAACCAAGCAGTTCTAGGAGGAAAAACCCTCTTCAGTCAGGCCCTGGCTCTTGCCCGCTGGCACTTAAGAAATGCTGATCCTTGGGGTGCTGTGACCTGTCACAGAACAGAGAGTTGGCAAAGCAGTGGAATCACCCCACTGGGCTTCATCCTCTTCACCCAGACCTGAAACTCATCGCAGGGGAGAACCTTGGAAGAGGAAGGTTGGTTTTGGCAGGTTTCATCCCAAAACAGATTCAGTTCATTGCACTGTCTCTTTGCCTGCCAGTGAAAAACTGAAATGCAGCAAAAAAACGTGTGGACCATTCAACCAGTATAGCTGCACACTGGTAAAGCCAGTGAAACTGGGAATGTTCCTCCCATGTTCCCACCCCCCAGCTCCTTCCCAACCCTGCAAACCCCAGCAGCCCCCTCCACACCTCAGAGCTGGTGATTCTGTCCTGACGCTGCTTCTCCTGCTCCTTCAGCTCTGTCAGCTTCTTCTCTGCTCTGTCACACTCTGCATCAGCTCTTGATTTGGAGTAAATAAGGTCAGCTTTTACCTTTTCAGCATCTTCAACTCTTGTCTGGAGAGCAAAAAGAAGATTTTAAATGTTTTAAAGGTTTATTTCTAGAGCAACAAACAAAACCTTGAGTAAGCCCTTTGTACTTATTAATTTTTAACCCTCTGGATAAATATTCAACTTACAAGAGTGGGATCAACACAAGCACAAAGCATGGAAGAACACAACAAATTAGGGATGTTATAAAAGTGGGGGATTTGATCTGAGTTTAGAAGGATGCACCAATCTTTGTCTTTTAGCAAATTTCCATGATTCCATGTGCTTTACAGAACTTGCCTTCCATATCTTCAGCTCTTCCTTGAGTTTTTCCATCTCTTCCAGGGATGTCCCACATGGATCTGGGGATACCATACACTGCAGAGAGAAGAGGAACACTTTGGTTTTCTCCTCTGTTGGGCAACAGCTGAGACACCCCAAACAATTCTAAAACAACCTTTAAAAAATTAAAAAGTTTAACCAAAAAAATTTAAAACATCATCCACTTAGGTCAAATTATTGAATTATTTTAACAACTGGACAGGATTTTAAAAATGTATGAAATTGTGAATTACTGGCCAGCCATTATTATTTGCTAATTATCTAACTGCTAAAATGCACAGGTTAATATTTAAAATAACAAATCAAGTTGTCTCCATGTTCTTCCACACAGAACTAAGCCCCTCAAACCCACAAACATTTAGCTCTGTGCTTTCTCAGCAGTACCTCCAGGAGGGGGTGTCAATAAAAAAAAATAAAAGTGAAAATGGGATTTTGATCTTCCAAGCTCAGGGAGATTGGGTAATAAAAGGCAATATCAAGGAAGGTGATAAAAGAACCATTTCAGAATTGAAATTCAGGGCACAAGTTCACAGGGCCAGGGAAACTACAAAGCCCAAAGAGAGAGAAAATCTCTGTTTTGTTTCTATGGCTGCAGTATTCTGCAGAAAAAAAAATCCAAAAAGATCTGCTGAAATATTCTTTCCTTTTTACTCAAGATTACATAAAAGCTTGAATGGGAACCATGAAATTTAGGCATAGCAAAAGGCCTAAATTAGATAATCCATGGAAAAAATCTGAATTAGATGATCTTGTCAGTTCTCTTGGTAATGCTGGGTATTTCCTAAAAATAATAAAATAGAAAGTATTTCTTCCAGTTTCAAATTAAGCAAGAGGGAAATATCCATCTGTGTCTTAGTTACAATGAGAAAAATATTCCTTCACTCCAGGGATTGAGTGCAGGGAACAAAAAGGATGCACGTGCCAACAGCTGGGAGATAATAAGAAAAAGGATTTTTTACTAAAAAAAAGGTTTCACATTTCCTGAAAGAAGGAAAAAAAACCCAAAAAAACCAAAAAAACACAAGAAAGGCCAGGGAAAGTCCCATCCAAACCACTTGTGCACTGCTGGAGCTGAATCCCAGGAAAAGGGAAATTCCCTTAAAATCCTCCACAAAGACAGATGAGCAAGAGAGGCAGGACAGAAAGTTCTGGGAGGATCTGTGGTGCAGAATCTCGGGAATGGGATTCTCCCTATGGAAACAGGAGGTGGAAATGGGGAATGTCCCAAGTATTAAAGGGTGGAAGAAGGTGAGACAAGCAGAAGCAGTGGAAGCACAAACCTTCAGTCAGAGATACAAAAGTCAAATAGAGATTTCACTCCCAGGCAGCACACCAGGAAATACTCACAAACCCATTGTCTTGTAGAGATAATGGGGGGCTGGTGAAATCCATGGAAACCTGAGGGAACAGGAAAAAATTACAACACTGTGTCTATTGTTTGGGGATTTTTTATGCAATAGAATATCAGGAATACTAGAAGCCGTGCTGAGCTGAAAGAGTTTTTAAACATAAATGTATAATTCCACGTGTAAAAGTGACAGATATTGGATATCTGAAGCCTCCTTCCATACAAGGAAATAAAAGCCAGAGACAGATGTGAGGAATTCTGCAGTGCACAACTCCAACTTTGCTGCTCTGGTAGTTCTGTATTTACCTTCAGGCTACTTCTGTGCTGTTACACACCTGGGAACAGCCTGTGTGTCTGTGCTTGAGAGCCTGGAGAAGAGGGGACCTCAGAGAGGGCCTGAAGGGCTCCAGGAGAGCTGGAGAGGGACTGGGGACAAGGGGACACAGGGAATGGCTCCCACTGGGAAAGAGGAGATTTGGGTGGGATTTTGGGAAGAAATTCCAGCTGGGAGGGTGGGGAGGAGTTGGAAAAGATTTCCCAGAGCAGCTGTGGCTGCCCCTGCATCCCTGGAAGTGTCCAAGGCCAGGCTGGAGCAGCCTGGGACAGTGGAAGGTGTCCCTGCCCATGGCAGGGGTGGCACTGGATGAGTTTAAATGTCCCTTCCACCCCAAACCATTCCATGATTCTACAAAACCTGCTTAACACAAAGGGAAACACTTCCACACACAGCAGATAATTTAAAATTTGGACTCCATTGCCACAGCATTTTGTGGACACAGACAAAAAGGAACTTGGGCAAGCTCCCAGGCCACTGACCAGGAGATGCCAAGGAGCAGAGGCTCCCAAGCCAATCTGTGGCTGCCAGGGCAAGGTTTGATCCTCTAAGGTTTAGGCTGTGTGAAAAATGTGTGTTTTATGATTGGCTCTTCACAAATATTAAAATGAATATTATATGTGTTGTGTTAGAAAGTGATGCTGTATTAATTCTCTTAAGTGGTGTGTTAAATACAGTTTTAGGTTATAACAAAATGTTAAAATAGAAACTATGCTATGTAAGGTACTTTTTTTCTAAAGGACTCACACTGAGATAGCAGCCACAGGACACCTAAATCTTTCAGAGAAAGAATTTATTGCTCCATTATCAGGAGAAATGAACTTCTTCCTGCCTCGCTTGGGCAGGACAATGCCATTAGGGTTATGAGGAAGAAGCTGACGATGACCAGACAGAATCCTGTGTTTGAATGGAGTTTATACATCATGTATGAGATGTATGAATATGCAACAGGCTATTGTTTTTAAGGGTTAATCCTCTGTTAACGTGGGTCCTTTTTCGGGCTTATGCTGCCCTAAGAAAGAGGTACCTGGACTGTCTGTAACTCTTTGTTTTTATTGTCGCGTATTGTCCTAATCCAAATTGTCCAAATTATCGTTACTCTAATTATATTGCTATTTTTATAACCATTTTATTACTATTAAACTTCTAAAATTTTAAAAACAAGTGACTGGCCTTTTTCCCAGTTGGATACTCCACAGGTCTGACCTTGAAATCCCAGCAGGAGCAGCCCAAATTCCCGAGCCACGCGGGCAGGTCTGACCCTCTCACCTGGGAATGCTCACCTCGATTCTGAGCCCACACCGCCGCCACTCAGAGGCTTGAAACTGAGGTTTTGGGTCCCGGAATCCCTTCCTGGTTTGGACTGAGCAGCCAGAATTCAGAGACTTCTGGACGGTTTTCTGTGGGAAAAAAAAAAAAAAGGAAAGCGAAAGCAGAAATGAACAATAGTTGTTCTGTGGTTTATCCGCGACTCCTCCAAGGGACCCCAGGCCTCCCTCACCGCTCGGCTCCCGGCGGACGCGGCCGGCACGGGCTGGGGGCACGGGCTGGGGGCGCAGCCGGGGCTGCCGGCGGCTCCTCAGACACCTCCGGAGCCGTCCCGGGGCCGCCTTTCGCTTTCGCTTCCCCTTCCCGGCCCGGGGGAGGGAGGGGCAGCGGCCCGGCCGGCCCCCTCACACTACGGGGAGCCGCGGGCGGAGCCGCCGGGATACCGGGTGTGTCCGGCCGTGTCCGGGTGGGCTGAGGGCGGAGGCGCTGTCCCGGCCGCCCCTCAGCCGAGCCCTGATGAGGCTAACGGGCACAAATGTGGAGAAAACGGGGAAATCCCGGGAAGAGGCGGGGAAAGGGCGCTGGGGCAGCGCCAGCGCCCTCAGGGCGGGGTGAGGGCGGCCATCGCCTCACGGCGGAGCCGCTGCTCGCCCGTCCCGGCTGCGAAATCAAATAACACAAACTTAGCGGACTCTGCTGAGTTTGTCTGTGTATTTATTTACTTGTAATGCTCTGGAATTACGTGGTGTATTATAAGGAATGTGGTTTCCTTCCTGTGGCAAAAAGCATCCCGGACAGAAAGTGCCCTTGCGGATGGAGATGCCGCATTCCAAGAAATTAACGTACAGAAGAAGAATGGATAACCGAGTGTTGGCTTGTCACCGAAATGTGACCTCTAAAGAGGTTTTTGGGGAAAATAAACCCACTTGGATTTCAGTGGTGTTGAGGAAGTGGTGTTCAGTCGTGTTGAGGAAGAGAAAGCGCTGGGTTCCCATCCAAGGGAGGGTAAAAGGCTGGAGAGGGACTGGGGACAGGGAATGGGGGGACAGGACCCAGGGAATGGCTCCCACTGCCAGAGGGCAGGGATGGGTGGGAGATTGGGAACTGGGAATTCCTGGCTGGGCTGGGATTGCCAGAGCAGCTGGGGCTGCCCCTGGATCCCTGGCAGTGCCCAAGGCCAGGCTGGATGGGGCTTGGAGGGCCAGTGGAAGGCGTCCCTGCCCATGGCAGGAATGGAATGGGATCTTTAAGTCCCTTTCAATCCAAACATTCCATGATTCCACATAGATAACTAAAGGAAAGAGTCCATATCCTAGACTAAGAAGAAAAATGAAGTATATTACTTTCAGGTTTCCTTTCAAACTAAGCTGATGGGTCTTTTAGCGCTCCCCTCAGAATTGCAAACAGACTTGTACTCATTGGCCAAAGGATTTTGTCGGCATTGCAGTCAAACAGCGCCGACTGTTCACGAAATTAATCCTCAAAAATTCAAAATATGCCAAATAGTTGGGGCAAGCATAAACGCTGACTTTGTCACTTTGCAGATGTGGACTCTGCTTTCGGAGAAAAAGCAGACGGAGCTGGATAACAACGGAGCTCTGTGGTGGAACTGGTTGGGCTCTGTGAGGAGCCACACTCAAGGAGGTCTGGGCTGGAGCAGCCAGAGTAAGGGCTTCAGAATTTTTGTTTTCACTGTCTCTGGAAAGGAAATCTTGGATTGCCACCTGCTTGTAAAGTGATCATCCCATGCCACTGAATTCACTGGGAGTTTTACCCACAGCGTGATTGTTATGGCAGCTTCAAAAGTCCTTATCTGTTTTTCCAGATAAGTGGATGAAACTCTGACCCTGCGTTTGAGGGTTTATTATTATTGTTTTTGTTATTATTTTCTGCCTTGACAATGGCTAACAATGTTTACTATTGCTTTATAAACACAAAGTTGGTAACCAATGAGTAAAAGGGAGAGGTTTGCTGGAGTAGCCAGGGAGGAGGAGGTGGTTCTGTTATGACCTAAGCCCCGCAGATTTTCAGATTCAAATGTCACAGTGGTGGGCTGCTCTCCAGTGACCGTGCTCATGTTGGGATCTGAAGGAGCTTTATTTCCCCGAACTCCAGGGAATGAGCAACGTCAGCCTGGTTACACGGCCAGCTTTGGGATTTGAGCTGAACAATGTGTTTGTGCTTGTTTGGTAGAGGGAATTTATTGGAGATGCTGACCTGGGCCAAGTTCCTTAACTGACATGGGGTTGACTTGGAGGTTGGTATCTTAGTGCCTTTCTGGGTGTTGTGGATTTATGGTGTTAACCCCGTGTGAAGCAGAGTAAAGGGAAAAGTGTGGATTTCATAACTCTGAGGAGTTTTGCTAAAGGGGAAAATCTAGGAGTAAAATACAGCATGGAGTATAAGAAGCTTTACAATTCTCTGAGCTGCCTGCATTGATTCCAAACTTGCTTTTCAGGAGCCTGAAAAACTCTGGACAAGCCCAGGAAACTTGAAATGAAAATCATGATCAGGACTCATCTACAGCAAGACATACTCTGATTAAACTGGAGGAAGTTTCACAGCCATAAGGTACCTTTGGTTGGTACCAAAACTGTTTGACCATAGCTCAGTTAAGAATCTCATGGCATTACCTTCAGAGGGAGAAAATTTGGGCTCTTTTAAAATTACAACAGATTCAAAGAGGAAAGTAAATGGAAATTAGATGCCTGGGGATTAGTGGTGTCTTCCCTGCTCATCTCCAGGATTTTCAGAGTCTGGAAAATGGGCCTTTTGTGGTGCTTTTGTATTTTATTAGTACCTGGGAAAAAGGACATAAATGTCCAGGTTCTTCTTTAAGGAGCTGCACGTTGTCACACAGGCAGTACACAATCGTGGTGACTGCTGTACCACCTCCCATCCTCAGGAATCCCAACTAAATTGCTGAAAAAAACCCTACAGATCTCAGGCAAGCAAAGAAATCTTTCTGTCCTTGGTGCCGTGCCAGTGTTGAGGAGCGGATTGGGATCTTCCATTTATTGTGTTCTGTAGGTGATAACGAAGCCTTCAAAAAGCAGCATGAATATCCATCAGGATATGAGTTCTGGATCTCACTGCTGAGGCACCAAAATCTGGAGTTATCAGACCTTGATGTCAGTGAGACTCCAAAAATACGTGGATCCCTCAAGAAGTTTCCAATCCTTCAACTCCCTGTTTTTCCTGAGTATTCATGCAGCCAGCCCAGGCTGGGAAATGAACCAGCCTCAAAGTTAACCCAGAATCAAGCTGGGTTTAGCTGGCTCCTCTCTCCACTCCAGCCCATCCTGGTGACATGCAGCAGGGTCAGCTCTGTGAGGGTGCAGGACAACTTAGTTCAGGGTGACAGGGCTTCAGTCTCCTCTGAGGAGGGACAGGGGACCAGCACAGGTTCCAGATTGTTTTAAGGGGCCAACATTGTAGGCAGCACAAACCCAAACCTTTTTTCAACCCTTTTTATTTCTAGCAAGGCAAAGGAGAAAAATAGACCTGACAAGGAAGCTCCAACACCCTGAGTTTAGCTGTCAATACTTGCCTCATAAATTGCAATTGCCTTCCCAACACAAGCAGGATGAAATGAACACTCTCTACCAATCTCTGTGGTTCCCAGGAAGGATTCCAGCAGGAGTTGGGGGTGTTGCAGCTTCCCTGGGCTGTGTGCTTCCAGGGAAGCAGGCTATGAGGCAATGCCCTGGGCTAGGAATGAATCCCAGCTCAGCTGCTGAAAGCAAACAATGCAGAAGGAATCCTCTGAGATGCATGTTCCTGTTCTTTGGAAAATGACTGCATGTTAATGAAATAATGAATTAAACTCACTGCAAATGGCAGTGCTGGTGTTGCAGGGAGGATTAGTGGTTTATTGAGGCAGAACTAATTCCAAGTGCAGCCTGTTTTGTGCTGAGAAGATGGAAATGAGAGGGCAGGGAAAGTAGGAGTGGAGGTGTGGAGCTGTGCCTGGCAAGGTATCATTCTGTGGGACACAGGGAATGGCTTCCCACTGCCAGAGGGCAGGGAGGGATGGGATATTGGGAAGGAATTCCTGGCTGGGAGGGTGGGGAGGGGCTGGAATGGAATTCCCTGAGAAGCTGTGGCTGCTCCTGGATCCCTGGGAGTGTCCAAGGCCAGGCTGGACAGGGCTTGGAGCAGCCTGGGATAATGGAAGTGTCCCTGCCCATGCTCTTCAATGTCCCTTCCAACACAAACCACTCTGGAATTCCAGGATCCTATTAAAAAAAAAACACACTTTTTCTGTTTGTTGCCAGACTTTGTAGTCAGCAGGATTTCTGAAAGATTGTAACTCTGAATGAAAACTACCAAGATAATCTTTTTGGTAATATTTAAATAAGTGCCTCAGTCTCTAGAAATTATTTTTTGAAAGCAATTGTGACATTCCTGCCCCCCCTTTTTTTTTTTTGATTCCCCAAAATTATTTTATGCAATCCATTCTTCTTGAAGGAAACATTCACTGAGTGTCAAGCAAGGAGAAAGTCCTAAATGGAAAGCCATGGTGCAGCTGAGATGAATTAAGAAGTGAATATGTGCAAGTTCAAACACGGGAATTGCTTGTGGAGATATTTCTAGGAAGGAGAGTAATCCCAGTGTTCCAGAGCTTTGTCCTTGACACGTTCCTGGAAAAACTCTGTGAGTGGTGAGGAAAGGTCATTCCTGAGAAGCTGCTAATGAGAGCAGGGTGTGCTGGGGCTGGCTCATGAACACCCCTGGTTTAGTTCATCCCACTCCCCAGTCCTGACAAACCCTGGGATCTCAGCCTGTATCCTGACATTCCAGACCCATCTCCCACTTTACCAACCCTGACTGGGAGCACTGGCAGCCAGAAGCTCCCGAGTTCAGGGGATGCAGCTCCTCCTTGCAGCTTCCTCTTTTCCTTTTCCCTTTTCTCCTGTCCCTTTCCTCTTTTCCTTTTCCCTTTTCTCCTGTCCCTTTCCTCTTTTCCCTTTTCTCCTGTCCCTTTCCTCTTTTCCCTTTTCTCCTGTCCCTTTCCTCTTTTCCCTTTTCTCCTGTCCCTTTCCTCTTTTCCTTTTCCCTTTTCTCCTGTCCCTTTCCTCTTTTCCTTTTCCCTTTTCTCCTGTCCCTTTCCTCTTTTCCTTTTCCCTTTTCTCCTTTCCCTTTCCTCTTTTCCTTTTCCCTTTTCTCTTTTCCCTTTCCTCTTTTCCTTTTCCCTTTTCTCCTGTCCCTTTCCTCTTTTCCCTTTCCCTTCTTCCCTTTCCCTTTTAATTTTTTCCATTTTTTCCCAAAATAACCCAGAGCTGAACTGTTTTGGATGCACTCATATTTCACTTTCTCCCCTTCACTCTTGAACATAAAGCGTCTTCTGAGGATAAAGCACCAACACCTCTCAGCCCAGCTCATTTCCAAGTGTTACCAACTCCTTAAAACAGGTTCATTTTTACAGGATTTCTTTAAACTCTGTTTTTTATGGCACTGATTCTGGCTGAAGATACTTTTCCATGTCCAGCTCTAAAAGAGATGGCTCCTAATCCTTAATTTTCTGGTTTAGATCTGACAAGTTTCACGTTAATTCTACATTAAGTATCTCCTCTGATGTTATTCACAGCCTTAAAATTCACTGAATGAATTTGTGTTACCATCATTTCACCACACAAAACTGATTAAGTTTTAGGGAGGAGAAAGCTTTTTAAAAAGTTGGGTAAAAAGCAATTATGGAAAGAAAGAAAATTTATTGAATTCCTCAGGAATTACCTTTCCCAGGATGAGTGTGCTGGCAGGAGGAATCCTGCAGCAAAGCCTTGGATATTCCACAGGCAGTAAATTTTGGTAAATCTGTATCACCAGTGTTTGGGGAAAGATGATTCATTGTGTTCTCATCACCCTGCTCTAAATTCGGGATATTGATTTATTTAATGGGATGCAGCTGCTACTATTCAGGGACAAGAGAGAATGGAGTTTCTGGGGTGACACTGCCAGCTGGGGAGCTTTGGAAATCTGCTCAGGTTGGGCTGAGATCCCTGGAAAAAACCTGGATCTGGTCTGTGAACCACTGGATATCAAACTCCACACATGTTCCACCAGCATGGAAGCACAAACATGAAAAAAACCAGGAAAACTGGAATACAACAGAAGGAAACAAAAATTAATCTGATTTTCATTAGGGTAGTCCATTGTGGCAGTGATATCAAGGAAAGCTTTGATGGTCAATTTTTCTAAGGCTGAATTTGAATATTTTGAGGTCACAGGATCATAGAAAGGCTTGGGTTGGGGTTGGAAGGAACCTTAAAGTTCCTCTCATTCCAAGATCCTGAGTTCAGGCTGAATTTCCATCCTGCTTTTGGCCCGGATGCAAACCCCAGTTTGTCACATGAGCCAGCCACACTGGGTTTGTGACAGTGCAAAGTTTGCCTACAATTGTAAACGTGTGAATATCCATCTTTAAATGCAGTAATTCATACCCCACTGGGGCACTTTGGTGCTGTTTAACAACTCCTCACACTGAGAAAAGAAATATTTTCACTTATTTTGTGAGAGCTGCAAGAATTCTTGTTTTACCTTCTCATCTTCAAGTGGCAAGAAATATAATTTTCCATTTATTATCCCATTGATAGTTTTTTCCACAGTGCCTGGAGTGGTGTTTAATAATATTTACTCCTGGGCCCGATAAATAACAGAGGAATATTAATCAATTCTACTGTAAATAACACGAAATTTGTGTTTTCCATTCACAAATGAAGCCTCAGAATGACTGGGCATGTTTAAGAGCAATTAGCTGGGTTATTGTGATCCATTTTTGACACTTTGGATGTGGTGTTGATTTAAAAGAACTCGAGTTCGTGGATGTATTTGTACAAAAGAATTAATCTCACTGAAGGGGATTGGTTTGCCTTTGGAATTGTTATTTAGGAGTGAAGTGTTCTACTGGCTCTCAAGCTGGCAGATTAAGAGAAGCACAGGCAGAGCATGAAAAATAAAGACAAATTAATGTTATAAAAATAAAATGTGATCAGTCACAACCTGCCAAGTGTGTCAACAAAGCAAAGGGGAATTCTATTCAATGTGTAAAGAGGAGGTTGAGGCCACACTCATGTAAAAATTACTTTAATGGAGTGATGTTACCATGGGATAGGATATTCCATTTTATTTCATACTCAGAAAGATAGGAGAGAAAATAGGCTTTAGAAAAGAAGTAAAGAAAGGGGAATTCCAGCTCCGTAAAAAACCCACACACGCCAGGATAATCTGGGAAGGAGACAGTGGCTCACAGGCACAGGAAATAAAGAAATATCTGAAGCACAGGATGATGAGAAGAGGAAAGTGTGAGTTACCCACGACAAATGATTGACTCAGTAACTCATCAGGCTGAAAAGCTGGGATTGCCTCCTTTGGAAGCCCAGACCTCCAGCAGGGTGTTCCCTAGGGAAGATGCTGAGTGGGACCACCTAGAGAAACTCCAAGCATTATTTCAGAAGAAGCTGGAATAATCCATACTTCATAAACCCATTTCCAGCCAAGTTGTGCAAGCAGGAGTTTCCAGGATTAGGAGGCAATGGCAGGAGCATGAGTTGGCACCACTGGATGCTGCAATCGTGGAATTCCATGTGAGGCCATGCCAGAGACAGCAGCTGGCTTCTCCTGAGCCCACGGGGTGGGAGCCATGCCCATGGGTATAAGGAAACCCACAGCCCAACCCTTCACAGAAGTTAGGCAATGCTGACAGAGATCTCACACATCACACTAAAATAAATAAATTAAGAGTACCCCAAAAAAGCTGATAAAATCTTGAGTCATTAGGAAAAGACAGAAGGTTCATTTCCTCTGCAGCTGGAGCGGACAGTGGGAGGGAGGAGAGAAAATCCACGGGCAGGGGGTGGGAAATGAGTGTGCAGACATGAAGGGACATCCCAGGCAATGCTGCTGAGACCAATCCCAGAGTGTTGTCACCAAATCCATCCTGCTGGGATTCAGGAGGAATTTAGCCTCAAACTGCAAACACATCAGGATGTGAACTTGATTCTTGTGGAGCTGGAGGTTCTGCCCTTGTACAAGGACAGATTCCACCACCACCATAGCAGTGTCCAGGCTGATGAGATAATATCTGGATTTTCCCTGTGGAGGATCCCTGGATTCAGCCACAAACTTTGGAATACCACACGAAGTGAGGAGTGGAGGAACCTGGTGATGGCCATGCTGGGAGACCAGCACATGGCACAGGGAGGGGTTTTTCCTGTCCTAAACTGTGACCATCCTCTTAAATGAGAGCTGCAGACATGAAGGGACATTTTAGGCAATGCTGCTGAGACCAATCCCAGTGT
The DNA here is from genome assembly GCF_027477595.1 of Haemorhous mexicanus. Lineage (NCBI taxonomy): Eukaryota > Metazoa > Chordata > Aves > Passeriformes > Fringillidae > Haemorhous > Haemorhous mexicanus. Next base: position 1,617,415 of record NC_082348.1, on the reverse strand, counting down.
GTTGTCACCAAATCCATCTCACTGGGATTCGGAGGAATTTAGCCTCAAACTGCAAAGCAGATGAGTTTGGTGCTTGGCTTCCATGAAGCCAGAGGTGACTGCCTGACCAAGGACAGATTCCACCACCACCACATCAGTGTCCAGGCTGATGAGATAACACCTGGATTATCCCTGTGGAGAATCCTTGGATTCAGCCATAAACTTTGGAATACCACACAAGGTGAGGAGTGAAGGAACTGGTGATGATCTCCTGGAGGACCAGCCCAGGACATGGCCCAGGGAGGGATTTGTCCTAATAATCCTCCTTTTCCAGACCTAGGTGACCATTGTCCAGCTGGGATTCCCAGTGTGGCTGGACACCTTGTTCCATGGTGGAAGAGGACAGCAGCTCTTAGCCTGCTTTTTGTGGAAGGAGCTGCTGGCAGTGCTGGAATTCTGCATCCCAGGGTGTTGGAAGGTGTTAGGCTCAAGGAATCCCGAGGAAGGAGTGGAAGGGAGAGCCTGATCTGAACAGGCAGCTCCTGGAGACTCAGGGATTCTCCCTTTTCCCTGCGCTCCAGATCTTTCTGTGTTTTCCTCAGCTGTGTTTCTATGGTTGGACTCGATGATCCTAAAGGTCTTTTCCAACCTTGGTGATTCTGGATTGCTCTGGAAAAAACACCCAAGGAGTTCAGTGTCCTCCCACTTTTCCAAAGTGCACAGTTTAGGGAGGAATGATGGAGTGCTGGGCTATCCAATGCCATCCTGGGGCTAGTAAATTCCTTTTTAAATCAATCTACCAGGAATATCAGGAACAGCACATCAAGAACACAGAGCAGGAGACATTTGGATGATGGTTAAAAAGACCAATTTTTCCAAAGTATTCATAGACCTGTCTAAATTTTCTCAATTATCATTCCCAAAAATATCATTTTCTCAATTCCTCATTCCCAAACTCATGGCAATATTTTGCTTCTGGAAACTCCCAAGCTGCCTATGCACAGCTTAGGAGATGAAGTTATTATTCCTTTCTCAGAAGTAATTATTCCTTGCAGCTTATTTATGCCTTTGTAGGCACAAATAATTATCTCTACTATTTTACACGTGGGAGGACTTCTTAGAATTCCCTATTTTTAAAGCTTGGGAGCTTAAAGGAATATTTATTCTCCCAAACTCCTTGAACAGAGAGTCTTTTTCCCAAAAATTCTCTCCACGAGCTTGAATGCTCACCAGTCATTCAACTCCTACCTTCCTTTCACCACTGTGAAAATAATCAATATAAAATGCTTTAAAAATTCCTGCAATGTAAATCCCAGATGTTTCATGCACGTCTGCCAGGCAGTAATATTTTAATTTTTATATATATAAAAACATAATATATGTTATATAAATATCTATTACATTAGGCCTGCCAAGTCCCATTGGGTGCTTTCATTTTGGATGCATTTTCCTGCTTAAGGCATCTTCTTGCCAAAGCCATTTTAAGTGAAAGAGGTGCTTTAAAAACCTGACTTATTCCTAAAAGACATTTTTCCAGCAGCAAATAAATATGTATAATATTATATATTTCTAGATAGATGATAAAGAAAGAAATAATATATAATACATATTGTGAAAGGACATAATTTTAAAACCTCTGATTATTTGGTGCCTATTTAATACCCAAGGGACAAATCTCACATCTCCTACCTGTGCTGCCAAAGGCCTAAATTCTGTACATCTGACCCTTTGCATACATTATTTTGCACTTGAACACTCATATTTCCATAACCCCCCCCAGGCTGTTGCAGTTGGCTTTGCCCTGGCTGGAGCTGCGAGTTGTTTTTAATTTTCAGAGTTTCTTGGCAATCCTTGGGGCCTGTTTGTCTTGGCACCCCCCTACCCCATTACCTATTCCTCAGTACCACAGGCTCTGTTTACAGCATTTTGCCCTTTTTGACTGGATTTCTGCAGTTTTAAAATGGAAAGTCAGAAGGACATCCCCGAGACATTTGTTAATTTTATATCTATTTTATATCTATCCAGTGTATACATTTTAAATGTTGATGGGTTCATCTCTTTTCTCGAGAGCAACTGTCACTATAGGACTTCAAATATTTGCACTTGGCAAAAGTTCAGGTTTTTTATGAGTGAATCCATTCTTCTCTGCTCACATCTGCTCTTAATAATCCCAAATGTTTGGGGTTTGTTCAGCTTTCACATGAAGGTTTTTGTTTGCTTTTTCTAAACCAAAGCACCACTACGCACAATGGTCCATTCTTGTCTCCCATTGATGTTGCTGATAAAAATGGGAACCGGTTTCAAGGAGAATTTGACTACAAGACAAAGGAGAGAAGGTTTTAAAATATTTAGTTCTAAGAGAAAATCCTCCCTGAAAGATTAACTTAACCCTGGGACAGTAAATAGCAACATCATTGGCCAAGAAGCTCTCACGTTATCAAATTCTTCTGAAATTGCATCATCTGGAGCCTATAAGGGACAGAACAAGTTGGGAAATATCATTAAAAATTCTCCTGTCTTTCCTTAAGTACAACAAATGTGTGAAAAATTTAGAAATCTCGTGTCTAAACAAGAAGATATCCATAAATGTCCATCGACAGGGCCCAGCCTTGGTTGGAGCTCCGTGTTCCCTTCTTGGCGTGGCCCTTCCAGAAGTGTTGGAGTATCTCACAACTTTGGGTCTGTAAGCTAAAGTTTAGCATTAAATATAAAATTTGATCTGAAACTTTAGAAAGGGGCTTCTAAACTTAGGTGTTGGAAGTGAGAATGTGGATTTATGGTTTAAAACAAAAAACATGTTCAGTTATAAAGGAGAAAGTTAAGAGTTTTAGGGTTTAGGATATAGAAAAAAGTAGTTATAAAAGTAAACAAGAAGTTTAGAATGCAGCACTGTAGGTTTGTGTGTCATAACAGGATTAAGAAAACTTACACTGTAGTATGAGTCTATAAGATGAATATTTAAACATTAAGTCAAAACCATAAATATCTTTGTTAGAAGTGTTTTATTGGTCAATAAATTTTTAAAAGGTAACTAGAGGTCTTGTGACTTTCTGAGCCATGTGATAAAAATGTGAGCTGAACTTACTCTTCCTAGCTATATAAAAGATTAAAAAAAAAAATTGCATCATCTAAGAACTCAAAAGTGCCATCTCTAACTTATTCAAAATTCCTTCTAAAATGCCCAGACAGAAGGAGGCAGGACACCTGGGAAAGAGCAGGGACAAGAATGAGAATGACCCCAGAGTCTGGAAAATATGAGCTGCAGCAAGGATGGAAAGAGCTGCCTGGTGGTTTTTAAGGAGACCTAAAACAAGAGACAATTAAAGTTGCAACATAATTTTCCTGCTGTGAAGAGGCACTAAAAAATGTGTCAAATTGCTAAAGGAAAAAAGAAGAAACAGGCTGAAGTTGCAGCAGGACAGACTGAGTTAACACCAGATGTTGTGGGGAGGGAAGGTTTGAGTTATCCAGCAGGAATAATTAATTATTATTTCTGCCATTGATATATATAATTATAAATCATGATAATTATTAATAATGATGATATAATTATGAATGAATGACAAATCATTATTAAAATGATAATGATTAGTAATCATCATCATCATTATCTATAGTGATGATTATTTCTGACCTTTGGTTGGCATCTGAGGGTTCTGAAGTTCTCCACAGAGGTCCTGGGACAACCCTTGTACTTGAACCACAGTTTGTGGAAAAAAGTTTAAAATAAAATCAAATTGGTTTAAAATGGGATAAAGATAAGAGAGGTGGACATGGCCTCTTTTTAAAGAACATCAAGTCCAAGTTCCTCCTCAAATATCCAGAATAAATCAGGTGGTCTTCTTGTTTGGCTGTTCTAAAACTTATCCCAACTTCTGGTTTGAAATTATCTTCAGCTTTTCAGCCTAGATTTAACTGGGATGGGATGGGATGGGATGGGATGGGATGGGATGGGATGGGATGGGATGGGATGGGATGGGATGGGATGGGATGGGATGGGATGGGATGGGATGGGATGGGATGGGGATGATTTTATTGTCAGGCTTTTTCCTCTTTTTACGTTCAGTAGCTCTTCCTCCATTCCCAGGTTTCCCCCAAAATAAATTCAATTAGTAAATTCAATTCACAGCAGCTATTTTTAGCTTAATTCTCCCAGTCCCTCTTTCCCTGCACTCCTTTTCCTACACTTCCTTCCAAGTAAGTTTTCTGAATGAGATTACAGTTAAAAAAAATAATAGTAATTCCCAATGAAAGGCTTTTCACTGCATTCCTTCCATTTAAACCATCATTTTTGGGATTGTTCTTGGGATCACTCTCAAAGCCATAAACGATGTAATTGTAATATATTCTATACCACCAATAATAGGACAAGAATACAGAATCTAAAAGCTAAACTTTGTCTATAAATATTCTCCCTGTGTATATAAATAGAAGAAGAAAGAAAAGTTTAGATGCTTGATATTTAAATTATTGCAAAGAGATTCATGACCCACATACACTTATTTTTAAAAAATTCCCTCATCCTCAGTGGCTCATTCATCAAACTCCTGTCTGGCTTTTTCCTCTCTTTTATCACTGTGGGTGTCACACCAGTTTGGGAATCATCAAGGTGATTCCCAAAGATGGTTTAGGGTGGTTTAGATTATTCCCAAAGCTGGTTTAGAGTGGTTTGGGTTGTTAAGATTATTCTCAAAGGTGGTTTAGGTGGTTTAGGATGGTTTAGGGTGGTTTAGGTGATTCCCAAAGATGGTTTAGGGTTTACTTTGAGTGCTGGTGAAACCCAGAGAAAAACTTTCCAACTATTTCTTGATGAGGAAAGAGTTAAAGGAAAAAGTTAAGGAAAGAGTTAAGAAATCCCACTGCAGTTTCTGTAAGATTTGTCTGGGATATATTTAAATGTGGGAAACTTGGAAGAGAGCTGAAGAATGTCAGCTGGATGCTGTGTCCAGCTGTGGAATGTCCTCCTGGTGGTGAGAGGCTCTGCTGGGATTTGCAGGTAGAAAATTTCCTTTGCAGCTCCCTGGGAAGGGCAGGCCTGGAGGTGTAGAGCTCCTCCAGAACTTTACACCAATATTTACACTAAAAATGTTGGAAATCAAATCAAATCAAATTTGATCCATACCCTCCTGAAACACCCTTGGAACCCCAAGAATTAGAGCTCCTGGGTTCTGTGAAAATGCATTTCGGTGTTAATTTTAAATCCATCAGTCTAAAGCTTGGGATGTTTCTCCCTGTCACCCTGTGTATAAAAATCAAACCTTTTGGTACAATTCTGCTCCTGGCAGCCTTTCCAAATCCAGCAATGCCCCCCCTGCAGCTGCAGGGATTGTTTTAGTTTTTAAAGATCAAGCCTGAGCCTTTAGTGGCTAAGGTTTTTTAACTAAAAGATTCTTTTTAGTATGGGTATGTATGTGATAATTTTGATAATAATTGCATTAATCATGATACCTTTCAATGTGTGCAGAGATTATTTGATAAGGCCATTAAACAAGGGGTTTTGGTGGAAAAGAGAATCCCCAGGGCCTTTCCCGGAAGATATCCACCAATCCAGCCCCCAGCAGCAGAGGTGTCCCTGCCCCAGCCCCTTCTGGCAGGGAACATCTTGTGTTCCCCCACAGCCCCAAACCCCTCACACCAACAACAGAAAAGGAGCCCTGAAAGTTCTTAAAGTCCCATTTTTGCATTTTGGGGGAAAAATTCTTCCTGGCATGGGTGGTCAGGCCTTGGCAGGGGCTGCCCAGGGAGGGCTGGAGTGCCCATCCCTGGAGGTGTCCCAGGAATTCTGGAGGTGGCACTCAGGGCTCTGGGTGGGGACAAGATGGGCATGGGCACAGCTGGCACTCCACGGGCTGGGAGGGCTTTTCCAGCCTCAGGAATCCTGGGATTCTGCAGAGCGGAAAACAAGCAGCGATAAAGCACCAGGCCTGGCTGCTCAGCACTCACCACTTGAGGGCTGGAGTGGTCAGGAACCTTGCTCAGTGGTACAAACCATCTGAGTGGGCATAGACACCTCCACCCTTCCCTTCCCTTCCCTTCCCTTCCCTTCCCTTCCCTTCCCTTCCCTTCCCTTCCCTTCCCTTCCCTTCCCTTCCCTTCCCTTCCCTTCCCTTCCCTTCCCTTCCCTTCCCTTCCCTTCCCTTCCCTTCCCTTCCCTTCCCTTCCCACCCAGGTGTTTGCTAGGGATGAGCACAGCTCTGTGCACAGCCCCTGACTCAGGAGCTGTGGTATCACAACTGGAGGGCAGAGTTTTCCAAGGACAGGGTTTTCCAAGGGCTGCTCAGGAGCGTGGAGCCCCAGAGCATTTTCCACCCCCTCCTCTCCCCCCTTTCCCCTCTCGCAGCTGCAGGAGGAGGAAGGCAGGCAGACAGCTGCCAGCCTGTGAATCAGAGCCTGCACTCTGCTCTGGAGGGGAGCTTTGGGCTCCCACTGCTCAACAAAGAGCAGCTGCTTCTGACACTTGCAGCTTTGCTCTGATGAGGGAGCTGGGTTTGCAATTACAGATCCCGTGTAGGGAAACTGAACTCAAATAATCCGTGGAAAATATTCTCTCCTGCCTTCTTTTCATTGATCAGGTCACTGTGAAAATAGACCCGCTGAGAAAATGAATCCTCCAGGAGAATAAACCCAAATTCTCTACAAAAGGAGAGCCAAAACCATTCCTGATGGCAGCTGCAGGGGGGCATTGCTGGATTTGGAAAGGCTGCCAGGAGCAGAATTGTACCAAAAGGTTTGATTTTTATACACGGGGTGACAGGGAGAAACATCCCAAGATTTAAAATTAACACAAAAATGCATTTTCACGGAACCCAGGAGCTCTAATTCTTGGGGTTCCAAGGGTGTTTCAGGAAGGTTGGGATTAAATGAGGATGAGAAGGAGTGAGTGGGATCCCTTGAGGGAGGGAATGTTTAATTGGGAATGTGGGGGAGTGTGGGATCTCCTGAAGGAGGAAATGTTTCAATGAGGATGAGAGGGATGTGTGGGATCTCCTGAAGGAGGGAATGTTTAAATGGGGATCAGAGGGATGTGTGTGTGATCTCCTGAAGGAGGGAATGAGGATTAGAGGGAGTGTGTGGAATCCCTTGAAGAAAGGAATAAGGATTAGAGGGAGAGTGTGGGATCCCCTGAAGGAGGGAATGTTGAAATGAGGATGAGGGGGAGTGTGTGGGATCTCCTGAAGCAGGGAATGAGGATCAGAGGGAGTGTGTGGGATCCCTTGAAGAAGGGAATGTTTAATTGGGGATGAGGAGTGTGTGGGATCTCTTGAGGGAGGGAATGTTTCAGTAGGGATGAGGGGGAGTGTGTGGGATCTCCTGAAGCAGGGAATGAGGATCAGAGGGAGTGTGTGGGATCCCTTGAGGGAGGGAATGTTTCAGTGGGGATGAGGGGCAGTGTGTGGGATCTGGTGGCTGCTGTAAACGTGTGACTGGAACACTCCCAGCAGATAGGCTGGCTCCTGGTTGCAGTGTGTGGGATTTGAAGGCAGCGAGTGCTGAGGAAGGAGCAGAGCTTGGCCGGGGCAGTGTCCGTGAGTGCTGCAGCACTGAGGGACGGGACGGGACGGGACGGGATGGGACGGATTCTTGGCCAGGCTGGGAAGGAGCAGAGCCAGCCGTGAGTCACTGCAGCCACCACAGAGGTTGGGTAAGAAGTGCAGCAGCACAATTGGAGCAGCCCCGTGACCTCAGAGCTGAGCTCTGTATTTAAGGTCTGGCTCGCAGATGTTGCAGGAGGCTGGGGCAGTGCACAGGCAGCCTGCAGAGGCAGAGCCAGGACACTGCCAGCCCCGAGATGCTCGCACTGCTGCTCCTCTCTGCCCTGCTCTGGGACCGGGCTGCAGCCTGGGGCTTCAGGGATGGCGTGCTGCACAACTCCATCTGGCTAGGTAAGAAATCACCCCCTCGGCACCCCTCCTGTGCTGCTGGGAGCTGTGTTTGACCAGCAGGGCAAGGATGAGCACCCAGCAGCACAAAACCCAGCTGTGCATGGATGTCAGTATTTATCTGCACTGAAATTCATTGAAATCGCTTCATCTGAATAGCAACTGTCCCTTTTTACAAACCTACTATTTGTACAGTTCCACTGAACTGCAGGGAAAGGTGTTCATTTATTTAAAAAGGTAATTACAGAACGTTTCATCTGAATGTATTTTCCTGCAGGAAAAGTTATTTATTTATTTTGAAAAGTAATTATAGAACGTTTCATCTGAATGTGCTTTCCTGCAGCAGGAGGTAAAGTGAAAACTGCATTCATTAAATAACAGTGGCTTTGTTTTGAGGGAAAAGGAGGCTGAAAAGAAACGTTTGCCAAAGGAATGAGTTACTTTCTGCATGAACATACTTCCCATGCCTGGGGTCCTGCATGTGCAACCAAATGATCTGGAAATAACAGCCATAACATTTCCTGGCTCTCTGGAAAAGTGCAGAAATGGGGATGTTTGGGCTGCTCACGTTCCTCAGGGAAGGTTTCAAAAGGGCAAGACAAAAATGCTGTGGGAAGGTTTCTGGTACCTCCAGTGGGTCTCAAGAGCTCTGAGGGTTCTTTTATAGCTCGTGGTAATTATCCATTACAGCAGAGAGCTAACTCAGCCTAGAGCCTGCCAGAGGATGCCAAAATCAAGGCACGCACCGAGAGCTCTGTTTTCCACACAAATGCTTCCAAATCCTCCATCCCCACAGAATATTGTGTGCTTCCCTGAGGATTTCCAGGAATCCCTGGAGCTGCCAGTGCTCGGGTGTCTCATGAGCCACCACCACGTGGCTCCAGCCCCTCTCGGAGGAGCCTGCAAAGCACCAGGAGCACAAACGAGGCACAGAAAGGATCTTTTTCCATTTGGCTGCTGTTTTTTTCTGGAAAGACAGGTGCCTGCAAAGGAAGGCAGGAGCCTCCCCTGAAATGGGAAAGGTAAACACACCTCCCACTCTGGATTGCTGTGAATTTTAAATTAAGGGCTCTCAGGCAAAAAATATAGGAGCAGGGAATAACAATAATTTATATATAGTTATATAAGTGTTTTATATATATATATATATACACATATATAACCTCTTATATAGAGTTATATAAGTTATATGTATGTTATTTAAGTTCTATTTAATATATATATAAGTTATTAAGAAATAACAAATAAGTTCTTTAATAGGGAAGAAAAGAAAAGGATAAAATAAACACTGCAGTGAACTAAACCAACACTGACAGGGTCAGAACACAGCCTGACACCCTGTGGGTCAGGGTGCTGGCAGCAGTGACATTGGATTGTGGCTCAGCCCTCCTGCAGTGCCAGGGCTGGTTCTGCTGGAGCAGGGATCCTGTAGCAGTCCCACTGGAATTGTGGCTCAGCCCTCCTGCAGTGCCAGGGCTGGTTCTGCTGGAGCAGGGATCCTGCAGCAGTCCCATTCCCACTGGAATTGTGGCTCAGCCCTCCTGCAGTGCCAGGGCTGGTTCTGTTGGAGCAGGGATCCTGTAGCAATCCCATTGGAATTGTGGCTCAGCCCTCCTGCAGTGCCAGGGCTGGTTCTGCTGGAGCAGGGATCCTGTAGCAGTCCCATTCCCACTGGAATTGTGGCTCAGCCCTCCTGCAGTGCCAGGGTGGTTCTGCTGGAGCAGGGATCCTGGAGAAGGGTTCAGCCTTCCTCTGAAGCTCCAGGGGAAGAGGCAGCTGCTGCTCCTCTGGGAAATCCAGTGGAGAAGCCGTGCTGGTGTTCCACAATCTCCAGATTCTATCCAGGTAGGAATGCTTGGCTCCTCCCCCTGGGCTCACATCTCCCAATGGGATGCTGCAGCTCTTATCAGCCATGCAGGGACATTCCATAGCCTGTTATCAGCAGGTGTCTGCCCAGAGGGAGGAGTGGGTGTGGGAGAGATAAGAGAACTGCCCACTGAGCAGCAGACAGCTGCCATGCAGATGGTGGTAGAATGCATCCCCCCCTGCAGTCTGGGACAGCTGCACGTTTTTAGTGGCTCCTCTTTCCCCCCAAAGCTCAGGCCCTGCCTGTTGTGCCTCACAATTCCTGAGGCTGCTCAGGTGGGGAGGGCTCCAGGAAAGAGCAGCCTGGCAGCTCCAGGCTCCACCTCTGCTGGTCAGAGATTTGGGATAACAGCCATCATTTGAGCAGTTTCCTGAACTGAAGGCAAATGGAAGAAAAATCTTTTTAAAGGCTTTAAAATGGAGCAACTGTGTGCTAATTGGAATGCATCATAAAATTCTGTTTGGCTACACCTCTAAGCATTTAGCAGGAGAGTAAATAAAAATAAACAGGGGGTAAAAAACCTGATGGCTTTCTCTAAGTAAACACACCAAAATAGAAATGCACCATCTTGTGTAAGTGCAGCAATAACAGGACTGAAATGAACCTCAGAGTGCAGTTAATTCAATTACCAATGGAACTCAGTGACTCTGTATATAAGTGAAGATAAAATTGGCAAATTCACAGCCATCCAGTTCATGCTTCTTTGCATTTAAAATAAAATAACTTGAATAGCAAAAGGAGTCACCCCACCCTCAGCCTCACTGTGCTCGAGCATCAGTGGAGTCAAAGCTGGGGATGCACAGTGACATCTGAGCTTTGCTTTTCTCCTCTTCTGATAAAGAACCAACCCCAAAATTCAGGAAAATTTCCATTTTACCTTTTTCCCCCACAAACCCATAGCAAATATATATATATATATATAAATATATATAAAATCTTGAATTGCTGTTACTCTGGAAATGCTCCCTTTCCCTTTCACCTTTTCCCTTTTACCTTGTCCCAAAGCCTCTCCTGCTCCTCAGGCAGTGCTGCTGCAGCTGCCCCTGTGCCCTCCTTGGGGATGTGTTCCTGCTGCCCCTGGAATTTTGGTGCTGCTCCTTTTTGCCACCAGCCCATTGTGAGGAGGGATTTATTGCCAGCTGGGGGGGGTTGGCACAGCCGTGCCCAGATTTGCTCCTGGGCTCATTCCAGTGCCAGTTCCCAGGGCCGTGGGGTTTTCCAGGACAGCTGCTGCCCTCTGTCCCCAATTCCAGTTCCTTTCCCATTCCCACTCCCCATCTCAGGGGGGTTTAGGGGCTGCACCAGCCCTGTTTGGTGAAGCTCTCTGAGCAGCAGAGGCCCCTGCCAGGAGCTCTACGTGGCCACCCTCTGCTTAAAAGTGAAATATTCCTCTTTATTTAGCATTTAGCAGGGGTCTCATGCATATGGCAGGTACTTTGTTGGCCAAATTTCATGCTGCCTGTTGTGCAGCAGAGGCTGGCTGCTCTTCACCCCCTCCTGCTGCTGTGGGTGAGCTGAGGGTCACTGTCCTGGCAGGATCCTGCTGGCCCTGGGTTCCAAGGAGGCATTTTGGGAAGTGGAACCCACGGCCCTGTGGCACATGCTTGTGCTTGCCAGAAAAATCCACATTTCCTGCAGGTTCATCCTCGGGGCCGTGAGCTCACCTCCATGAACAGCAATTCCTGTGCATTTTCCTCTCAGTGTGGGGATGGAAGCACATCCGGAGCCATAAATATGGAAATGAGGAGTTCACCCTGCTCTGACCCAGCTCTGTGGTTGATGCTGAGTTTATCTCCCTGCACAGTGGAATTAAGGAGGGAGGGGGGAATACTGCCAGAGCAAGATCCCATCAGTTAATTGGGATTTTCTGTCAGTGTCACTGGCTGGGACACCCAGAGCTGGGGCAGGGCGTGTGTGTGGTCTATTTTCCCAAGGCTGTTTTGCCATCTTGCAGAGGAATAAAAGGGATGGGAGCTGGTAGCTCCTCACAGGATGGGGCTGCTGCTTTCAGCCTTGCAGACTCTGTGAAGGGCTGACCTCCCCAGCAATATGTTCATTCTTCTGCTTCTTTTCTGCCAAGTCAGGATTAAATGTGTGAGAGGGTATTTCCTGTTGGGACTCAGGTGTTTATCAGCTCTTATCTCTGTCACAGCCCCACAAACCCTGAGTTCACAGCACTTCACTCTGACACACTGAAATGGAGCTCTGTCTCTCTCTACGAGGCCTTTGAAGGATCAACTGTCCCATTAAGAAATGACACCTCAATTATTTCCAATTTAACCCAAAAACCAATCACCCATGTCCTGCAATGGGGACTTTTTATCCAATTACACAAAATCACCCAAACCCAGGGAGGAGAAGGAGGAGAAGGAGAAGGAGAAGGAGGAGGAGAAGGAGAAGGAGAAGGAGAAGGAGAAGGAGAAGGAGAAGGAGAAGGAGAAGGAGAAGGAGAAGGAGAAGGAGAAGGAGAAGGAGAAGGAGAAGGAGAAGGAGAAGGAGAAGGAGAAGGAGAAGGAGAAGGAGAAGGAGAAGGAGAAGGAGAAGGAGAAGGAGAAGGAGAAGGAGAAGGAGAAGGAGAAGGAGAAGGAGCAGCCTCCACCCCAAACCCTCCACCTTGCTCTGTATCCATTCCTGCATTCTAAACCCTTAAACCCTGAGTTTCCCACCCTGTGGTATCACACACTTCTATCCAAACTCCACACCCACAATCCCAGTTCTCTCATTCCTTTCTGGAAGATTCTCCAGGGCCTCAGGTCAGTGCAGTGTTCTCCTGGGGTCAGAGCCTGCCAGCACAGAAATCTGAAATTCTCAGCAGCCAACAGCAATATTCTGGAAAAGCTGCTGCCTGTCCAGAGTGCCATCCCAGCAATAGGTGGGGGGAGACCTTTAGAGGGATAAGATCTGAAAACAACACTGCCAGGTGAAAAAAACCAACTCAAAGTGGTGAGATTTTAGTGGCAGCTCTGAGGGCTCAGGGAATGCAATCAGTGGATTCCAGTCCCCTTCCCTGGGCTCTGCAAAGATCAATAATGGGGATTCCAGGCTTCCAGGCCAATGATTGATGTTTCTCATGCCCAGAACTCAGAACAAACTCTTGTGAAATTTAAAACTTTAAGAAGCTTAAAAAAGAAATTAAAAACTTTGAGAAATTCTTCAGAACTTTTGTTCCCAGTCCTTGTCCCTCACACTGTGCTTTAAAATCACTGATGTGTTGAATTCTGTAAGAAAACCAACACCATTTTCTGTGCCTCAGACATTTCCAGGACCATTTCTTGCTGCCTTCTGCAGATCCTTCCCCAATCTGATAAACACGGCAAACATGGGAAAAAAATCATCCCAACTATTTAAATTGTTATCTGAGAAATGGATTTCTAGAAAATTAAATTATGTCTTGGATTGTAATTTAAAAATAGTTAGCTTGTAATTATAATAACGTGAGTTATAACATCTGTGTTGTCTCACCCTTCTCATGAGACTGAAAATGGAATGAAAGTTTTTAAAACACCTCTGAGTCAGAAAAGGGCATAATTCAACAAGAAAGAGTAAAAACATAATTTATACCTCAAGCAAACTATCTGCTTTTTTATCATCTGCACCAACTTACAGTTAAAATAAAAATATTTGCAGAGCCTGCAGGCAGGCCCAGCACTGAGCTGGTTCCTGGAGGACTCAGGGATTCCCCAGCCCTGCATTCCCAGCCCTGCACACACACTGAGCTGATTTATCTTGATTTCTCATGGGCTCAGCCATGACAGGCTGCTGAGTGACTGAAAAGTAATACTTCCTGTGAATAAATCACAAGTTGTGCTCCTGCTTTTTGGCTTTGCTGGCTTTGAGCTGTGCAGATTTGCCAATTTGCCAACCCAAACCAAATGTCTGGGTGACTTTGGCTAATTCTTCAGGTTTAGATACCAAATATTTGTCCAACACAGCCCCCAAAAATCCCTTTTCCACCTGTTTGGTTGGTGTGCCAGTGGGTGTTTGGGCAATCCCAAAAGATATTCAAAAAGCTGTAGCGGGCACATTTATGGGATCTTCCCAAATCACCTTTGGATTCTGGTGGAGAAATGGGAACAGTGGTTCCTCACCTTCCCAAGGCATCTTCTGAGCCTCAAGAATTGGAGATCCTTGGCTCCACGTACCTGACCTGTTGTGTCAAACTGAATTACCCAGGAAAAGATCCATCTTTAGTTAAGGATGTTCCTCCCTTTCTCAGTATATTTAAAACTCAGGCCTCAGGAATGAATTCCTATGAATAAATTCTTGATTAAAAAGGAGGTTTTGTACCAGAACATGCCACAGTCCCCCAGCTGTGGGCTGTTGGGCTCCTTCAGGAAGGTTTTTCCATGGAGGAGCTGTTCCCCCATGGCAGTGATATTCCCAGGGACGCTGCAGAAGGAGGCTCTCCCTCCCCTCAGACTGCTGCCAGCAATAGAATTCATTTCTCTGGGCACAAAACCCACCCTGGCAAACACCACCCTGTGTCTGTTCAGGGCTCTCACCATTCCCAACCACAATTCAGTGGCTTTTTCTAAAGCCCTCCCCTAACCCAGCCAAAAGCACCGACCCCAAGCGTGCCCCTAGAAAACACATTCTTTATTTTCATGCTGCAAATAATTCCTGTAAAAATGCTGCCTGCTTTCCATCTTTTCTCAGCCACGTTGGCTGGGCAGAGCTGCAAACAGCCATTCCTCTCAGATTCTGCTAAATATAAGTGAGACCTAAACAAAAAACCCCTCAGATGAGACATGCAGATTGCTGCTGAGACAGATTTCCATGCATATGGCACCAGACAAATGCAGCATGCAAAGATTGTAAAACTTGTAGCAGCACTGGCAGCTTCTAGGTTTCCTTGGAAAGCTGTTTTGTCTCGGGATTGCCACTGCAAAGTCCAAAATAATGAAGAAATTGCTTTAATTTTCTGTGCAGCAGAAATGTCAGCCAGCGATTGTTCTGGTCCTGCCCTCTGTGACACACGCTCAGATATTTTTATTTGACATTTTCCCTCCTTTAATTCCTGCCTCTCCTCTATCCAAGTAGCTGTGATTTCACTTCTCTGGAGATTCAAAACAAAGCTCTGATTCATCTTCCAGAGGCTCTGGGAGTTCCAGCCAGAAGGATGCTGTGAGAGGGATCCAGGAGGATTCCCCTGGGTCAGACAGGACACACAGGGCTGGGGGTGCTGACTCCAAACTCTTCCCAAACCTCTGCCCATGGAGCCTCCCGGGGGAGCCTCCCCAGCTCTTGTTGACTTTCTGCCCTTCACAAACTCTCCAAGCACTGCCTGGCTCTGGCCTAAACTTCTCCCACCCCAAATCCCAACTTTGGGTTTCACACACACCCTTTTGGGTGTCACACACACCCTTTTGGGTGTCACACACCCTTTATGGGGTGTCACACACACCCTTTTTTGGGTGTCACACACACTCTTTATTGGGTGTCACACACACCCTTTTTTGGGTGTCACACACACCCTTTTGGGTGTCCTACACACCCTTTTTTGGGTGTCACACACACTCTTTATTGGGTGTCACACACACGCTTTTGGGTGTCACACACACCCTTTTTTGGGTGTCACACACACTCTTTATTGGGTGTCACACACACCTTTTATTGGGTGTCACACACACCCTTTTTTGGGTGTCACACACCCTTTTTTGGGTGTCACACACCCTTTATTGGGTGTCACACACACCCTTTTGGGTGTCACACACACCCTTTTTTGGGTGTCACACACACCCTTTTGGGTGTCACACACACTCTTTATTGGGTGTTACACACCCTTTTTTGGGTGTCACACACACCCTTATTGGGTGTCACACACCCTTTTTTGGGAGTCACACACACCCTTTTTTGGGTGTCACACACACACTTTTTTGGGTGTCACACACATCCTTTATTGGGTGTCACACACCCTTTATTGGGTGTCACACACACCCTTTTTTGGGTGTCACACACACCCTTTTGGGGTGTGTGTGACACCCAAAAAAACTCAAAGAGACCATTATATCAGTGGCTATTAAAATGAGACAGCACTGGGAATGACAGAGTCCCTGAGCCACACTGCTGGAGTCTGAGCAGTTTTTCTGAGGAGCTGCCCACCCTGCAGGGCTGTGAGAGAGGCTGGAGCAGGTGTGTGGTGTTTGTGAGGTCCCCAGGATGAGGTGAGAGATGAGAATCTGACTCCATGTTCTCAGAGGGCTGATTATTACATTATATTGCACTAAAGAGAAAGGATACATCAGAAGGCTAGAAAAGAAAGAATAATAAAAACCCATGACTCCTCAGAGAGGAGCTGGCTGTGATTGGTCATTAATTAAAAACAATTAACATGGAACCAAACATTCACCTGTTGGTAAACAATGTCCAAACCACATTCCAAAGCAGCAAACACAGGAGCAGCAATCAGATAATTCTTGTTTTCACTCCTCTCTGAGTCTTCTCAGCTTGCCAGGAGCAAATCCTGGGCAATGAGGATGTCTTGGTTTCAAAAGGCAAAAGCCAGGGGGCTGCTAAGGAAGGCAGGAGCCTCCCCTGAAATGGAGAATGTGAACCCTCCCCACCCCTGAGAATTGCTACGAATTTTAAATTAAGGGGCTCTCAGGCAAAGATATGGGAACAGGAAATAACAGTTCTTTAATAGGGAAGAAATTGATAAAATAAACACTGCAGTGAACTAAACCAACACTGCCAGAGCCAGAGCACAGCCTGACACCCTGGGGGTCAGGGTGCTGGCAGCAGTGCCATTGGAATTGTGGCTCAGCCCTCCTGAAATGCCAGGGCTGGTTCTGCTGGAGCAGGGATCCTGTAGCAGTGCCATTGGAATTGTGGCTCAGCCCTCCTGCAGTGCCAGGGCTGGTTCTGCTGGAGCAGGGATCCTGTAGCAGTCCCATTCCCACTGGAATTGTGGCTCAGCCCTCCTGCAGTACCAGGGTGGTTCTGCTGGAGCAGGGATCCTGGAGAAGGGTGCAGTCTGCCTCTGAAGGTCCAGGGGAAGAGGCAGCTGCTGCTCCTCTGGGAAATCCAGTGGAGAAGCCATGCTGGTGTTCCAGGATATCCAGATTATATCCGGGTAGGAATGCTTGGCTCCTCCCCCTGGGCTCACATCTCCCAATGGGATGCTGCAGCTCTTATCAGCCATGCAGGGACATTCCATGGCCTGTTATCAGCAGGTGTTTGCCCAGAGGGAGGAGTGGGTGTGGGAGAGATAAGAGAACTGCCCACTGAGCAGCAGACAGCTGCCATGCAGATGGTAACAGAATACAACTTGCGTGCCAGTGCAGGACAGAGGATTTTCAGACAGCATGGTGGTGGCACAGGTGAGAGCTGACCGTGTGTGCCCTGTCCCCTGTCCCTGCAGAGCGGGCGGCCGGCGTGTACCACCGCGAGGCGCGCTCCGGCAAGTACCGGCTGACCTTCGCCGAGGCGCGCGCCGTGTGCGAGTACGAGGGAGGACACCTGGCCACGCTGCAGCAGCTGGAGGCAGCTCGGAAAATAGGTCTGGAGAAACACCGGGTTCCTCACGGGGCTCCTTCTGAGGGGCGTGGGTGGGTGTTGGCATTGCTGTCCTGAGCTCTGGGGCTCGTTGGAAACTCCACGGGGTTTTGGTAAGAAGCAGGAGGAGTGCCAGGGCCTGCCCACCCTCCCAGC
Organism: Haemorhous mexicanus; assembly: GCF_027477595.1. Lineage (NCBI taxonomy): Eukaryota > Metazoa > Chordata > Aves > Passeriformes > Fringillidae > Haemorhous > Haemorhous mexicanus. The sequence continues at coordinate 1,600,039 of NC_082348.1, read as the reverse complement.
CAGGAGTTCCCAGTTCCCAATCTCCCATCCAGCCCTGCCCTCTGGCACTGGGAGCCATTCCCTGGCTCCTGTCCCTCCATCCTTGTCCCCAGTCCCTCTCCAGCTCTCCTGGAGCCCCTTCAGGCCCTGCCAGGGGCTCTGAGCTCTCCCTGGAGCCTTCCCTTCTCCAGACATCATCCACAATTCCGTGTGCTGCTCTGGTCCAGCATCAAGATTTGGGAGACACTGTGGGGAGAAGGCAGGGAGGGGTAAGAAAAGGAGCTCTTTGGAACAATTATTTTCCTGCATTTTGTCTCCAGAGAGGATCTCCAGTCCTTGGAGCATCTCTGTGGCCTCCTCAGGACTCACTCCAGAGCTTCTCTGTGCCAGGGCCTGCCCACCCTCCCTGCCAGCAATTCCCAGTTCCCAATCTCCCACCCATCCCTGCCCTCTGGCACTGGGAGCCATTCCCTGGCTCCTGTCCCTCCATCCTTGTCCCCAGTCCCTCTCCAGCTCTCCTGGAGCCCCTTCAGGCCCTCCAAGGGGCTCTGAGCTCTGTCTGGAGCCTTCCCATACTCAGGGGAACATTCCCAGCTCTCCCAGCCTGGCTCCAGCCCTGGGAGCATCTCCCTGACCTCCTCTGGACTTGCTCCAACCCCTTTGATTTCCATCAAGATATTTTGTCTGCAAGGGAATGAGTTCCGTGCTTGCAGTGAAAAGTGGAGCTGAGTGAGAGCTCCCCTGTATTTCCAGCTGATTCCTAAGAAGTTCTTCATTCATTCAGAACACTGGGAAAACAATGGAAAATATCCTCCACTCCAGACATTTTTACACTCTGCTGTTGAGTCAGAAGCTGGCTCCCAGCACCAGCACATGTGGAAAGGGTACTTTTGTTTCTTCTGAGGAGCTCTGAGCCCTAAGATGCCACAAATATATTCCAGTTCCTCTCCACGAAAACATTGGATGGGTCTCTACAACACTGCATTCTTTGGCTATTGGTCCTAAGTTCTCAGCCACAAAATGCATTAAGGGGATCTTTTTGTTTGGCAAGAAATCCTTCAGGCATTTCAGGTATTTAAATTTAAATTGAAAGTGTTTTAAGCAAATGCTTGGGGATTTTAGCTGTCTGTAGTATTTTGTTTATTTTTAGAACTTAATGCTGAGAACCCTTGAGATGGGATTGAGTAAATTTGTCTGACTTCAAAAGGGAAACAGAGAACACCCTTGGAAAACTCATCCAATGGATAATTTGATTACAAGTGCTGGTAGAGCACTTAAACCTGACTGTGCAGTCCATCTGCATTTGATTTGGGGCTTCAGATGAAGAACCAGTAATCACATTGTGGAGAACACAATTCAGTTTTACCCTCTGTATTTAAAATTATCCTCTCAACGTCCTGTTCTCCCGTGCAGCTCAATTTCTATCAGGCCAATCACACCCAGGTCACTGAGTAGGACTTGGTGCAAGCAGAGCAGCCCAGGACTGAGCACTTTCTGACTCCTCTGCCCTCTGCTGCAGGTTTCCACGTGTGTGCTGCTGGCTGGATGGCCAAGGGCAGAGTTGGCTATCCCATAGTAAAAGCTGGAGCCAACTGTGGCTTTGGCAAGACTGGGATTGTTGATTATGGAATTCGCCTCAACAGGAGCGAGAGGTGGGACGCCTACTGCTACAACCCCAACGGTGAGGAGCAGCCATGGGGCTGTCCTTCTGTCCTCTTCTGTCCTCTTCTGTCCTCTTTTGCATTCAGTCCAAAATTTATCTGAATAATCTGAGGGCTTTCTGCCTGCAACAGGCTAAATCTAGGGTTAAATCTTTTTTTTTTGGTCTGAGATGGAGCAGCTCTGAAAATGAATGCCCTGCCTGGGACTGGCATTCTTAGGAGGGTTGTCCTAGGGGGGAACTGGGAGGAATTGTTCCCTGGGAGGGTGGGCAGGCCCTGGCAGAGGGTGCCCCTGGATCCCTGGCAGTGTCCCAGGGCAGGTTGGACACTGGGGCTGGAGCAGCCTGGGACAGTGGGAGGTGTCCCTGCCATGGCAGGGGTGGCTGGGATGAGTTTTAATGTCCCTTTCCATCCAAACCATCCTGTAATTCTGTGTCCTCTGAGTGAAACTCCCACCAGCAGTGCTCTGTGTGTAGTTAGAGGGGGAGAAGTGGATCTCCAGAGCAGATCAGAGTTCCAGCATGAGGACAAGAACCCCAGCAGAGACATTTCCCCATCCCCTGCAGGATGCACTGCAGGTGACTGCAGCACCCACGTGGCCTCTGGTGGCTTGGTGTCCCTTCAGCCAGGCAGAGGTGGCACCAGGAAGGGCAGCAAAGCTCAGCCTGGCCCTGCTGCTGCTCCCTGGCCTGGCAGAGCCAGGCTCAGCCTGGGCCATGACGTCTGCACAGCTGTGCACATTCTGTTTGTGCTCCCAGGGCTGGGGCTTGTTTATGTTCATCAAATAGCTCCGTGGGGTGGGGCCCTCCCAGATGTTCCACACACACAGAGCTGCAGAGAGACTCCTGCCCTCGGAATTTCGGCAAGGGACTGTTCCTTTGTCTGCTCTGGGCCACGGGGAGCTGCTGAGCAGTTTGGTCAGAGCTCCAAAGGAAACCAGAGCTGCCAAAAGTGCAGAGCCACGAGCCTGCAGCCCCGCAGGGACTGGTGCTCAGGGGCTGTGCAGCCTGGCTGGGCTGTTTGCAGGAGGGACACAGCAGCTGGGGAGGGGACAGGGACAAATCCCTGACAGAACTGAGCCTGTGCTCTGCTCCAGGAGGCCAAAGAGGGCAAGAAGTGTTGGAAGTGTTGGAAGTGTTCATCCCACCTAGCAGTGATCATGGAATCATGGAATGGGGTGGGTTGGAGGGGACCTTACAGCCCATCCAGTGCCACCCCTGCCATGGCAGGGACACCTCCCACTGTCCCAGGCTGCTCCAGCCTGGCCTGGGACTCTCCAGGGATGCAGGGGCAGCCACAGCTGCTCTGGGAATCCCAGCCCAGCCAGGAATTCCCAATTCCCAATCTCCCACCCATCCCTGCCCTCTGGCACTGGGAGCCATTCCCTGGGTCCTGTCCCTCCATCCTTGTCCCCAGTTCCTCTCCAGCTCTCCTGGAGCCCCTTCAGGCCCTGCCAGGGGCTCTGAGCTCTGCCTGGAGCCTTCTCCTCTCCATGGGAACATTCCCAGCTCTCCAGGCTGGCTCCAGAGGGGCTCCAGCCCTGGAACATTTCCTGGCTCTTCTGGGCTCTCTCCAGCAGCTCCAGGTCTTTGTTGTGTTGCAGCCCCTGAGCTCTCTAGGTGCTGGGGTGGAGCTGAGCTGGGAAGTTCTGGGCTCATGGACAATGTACAAATTCAGGGGGTAATGGGAATAATCCATCTTATTGCTCCTAATTCCTGTGCCCTGAGTACCCTGACACAGCACCTCCCTCTCCCCAGCTCTAAACTGGGGGATAAATCCTAATTTCAGGCAGGAATTCCCAGCTTGGTCAGCCCCACTGGCAGGGAGCTGGCAAAGTCCAAATGGCCACTGGATCAAAGCAGGAGTGGTTTTATCCCAAAGGGAACATGGAGCAGCAGGAACAGCAGGAGTACAACAGCAGGTCTGTGATCACGAGCTGGTCTTTGTTTGAGACACGCTTGCAAGGGGTTTTTGAAGAAGAAAGGATGAATGTGAGTGTCAGTGTGACTTGCAAGTACAGCTGTAAAGCTTGAGAGAGCCAGAAATCCCAAATGCCTTTCACATAAAACACAGCTCTGGCCCCAAACCCACCGGAGGCAATGAAAGCTTTTCCTGTGAATTCAGTGAGGTTTGGATCAGGCCTCTTGCTTCCAAAATATCTCCTTCCAAAATCTGGGTATCTGGGTTGGAAGAGCCAGGTGTCTGCTAAGGAAGGCAGGAGCTTCCCCTGAAATGGGAAATGTAAACCCCCTCTCTCTGAATTATTCTAATTTTGAAATTAAGGGGCTCTCAGGTAATGATATGGGAATAGGAATAACAGTTCTTTACTAAGAAAATTAAAAATACAAATGCAGTAGCACAAAACAAACCCTGCCAGAGTGAGACCATGTCCTGCCCCCTGTGTGTCAGGGTGGTGGCACAGTCCCATCCCAGGGTGGCTCAGGGTGGTGGCACAGTCCCATCCCAGGGGGGCTCAGGGTGGTGGCACAGTCCCATCCCAGGGGGGCTCAGGGTGGTGGCACAGTCCCATCCCAGGGGGGCTCAGGGAGGTGGCACAGTCCCATCCCAGGGGGGCTCAGGGTGGTGGCACAGTCCCATCCCAGGGGGGCTCAGCCCTCCTGCAGTGCCAGCTGTGGCTCTGCTGGAGCAGGGATCCTGCACAAGGGGGGAGTTTTCCTCTGCAGCTCCAGGGCTGCTGGAGATGGGCCTGCTCTCCCTCTGGGAATGCAGGGCAGCAGAAAGCTGCTCCTCTGGGAATGCAGTGGGCAAAGGCTGCTGGGCTGTTCCCAGGGCAGATTGGATCCAGGTAGGAATGCTTGGCTCCTCCCCTGGGTGGAGCATCTCCCCATGGGATGGTGGAATTTGATCAGCCCTGCAGGGACACTCACTGGCCATGGACAGAAGGTAATTAATAATTAATGGCCCATGAACAGAAGAGATCTCCTGGAGGGAGGGTTGGCTGTGGGAGAGATAAAGAAAACTGCCCCATGAACAGAGAGAACTGTCCCAGCTCTGACAGATGGTGGTAGGATACCCCAAGTCATCAGTTACACCAAAACAGCTCATTGTATTCATTGGACAAAGCACTAGGTTATTGTGTTTTATTGGTACAAAGCAATTAACACCAATAATTAATTAGCAGGAGTTTACAATAAATTTTTAAGGTACAGATGCTCACTAAGGCTGCAAAAATCCCTTATGTGTCTATTTTATCAGTTTCCATACTAACGGCCTTGCTTCCTTCCTTGCTGTGGCTAAATTCATATTTTATCAATTTCTTCTTCTGCCACCTCAGTTGTTTGGCCTGCAGAGAAGCTGCTAAGCCCGTCCACAAGAATCTCTGTCACTCTGGATGTCCCTGTGTGATTCCCTAGAGATCTCCAGCTCCAAGTGCCTGAAGATTCAAACTATGGCCAGAATTAAAACTCCAACTCTCCCTGCTTTTACCTCCCCCTCAGGAAAAGAGTGTGGTGGAGTCTTCACGGATTCCAAACACGTTTTCAAGTCGCCGGGCTACCCGAACGAGTACGAGAACGAGCAGGTGTGCTACTGGCACATCCGGGTCAGGTACGGGCAGAGGATCCACCTGCAGTTCCTGGAGTTCGACGTGGAGGAGGACACTGCCTGCCTGGCCGACTTCCTGGAGGTCTACGACAGCTACGACGACGTCAACGGCTTTGTGGGCAGGTAAAGCACATCCCATGTGAGAATTTATGGTCAATTTGTACCCCCCTTCAGAAGAATGCTGCTTAAATATTATAAATTTTAATGTAAAATAAACGTTAAAATAAATAATAAATAATATATTATACATTATACATTATATACTATATATTATGCATTATATATTATATACTGTATATTATATATAATATATACTGTATATTATATATAAGTATATATGCCATGTACTATATACGTAACGTAAAATAAACGTTAAAATAAATAATAAATAATATATTATACATTATACATTATATACTATATATTATGCATTATATATTATATACTGTATATTGTATACAATATATACTGTATATTATATATAAGTATATATGCCATGTACTATATAATACAGAGCATATTGTAAAATAGAGTGTATATACATAGTATATAATATACTATAGTATATATGCCATATACTATATAGAGTATATTATAAAATAGAGTGTATATATAGTATATAATATACTATAGTATATATGCCATATACTATATGGTATAGAGTATATTATAAAATAGAGTGTATAGATATAGCATATAATATACTATAGTATATATGCCATATACTCTAAAATATATAGTATATTATAAAATGAAGTCTAGTATAATATATAGTATATGTAATATATAGTATATAGAATATATACTATATATAATATATAGTACAATATATAGTATATATAATATATAGTGCATATAATATATAATATATTATAATAGTATATATATAGTATATATATTATATATAAAATATACTATATATAAAATATACTAAATATACTATTATACTAGTTATACTGAATATTCTATTATACTATTAGTATACTAATATACTAATAAACCATTTGGTATATAAAATATACTAAATACTAAAATATACTAAATATACTATATTTTAAAACACAGTAGATTATAATATATTGCATATGTAATATATAGTATAATAGACTAAATACTAAAATATACTAAATATACTATATTATAAAACACAGTAGATTATAATATATAGTATATATAATATATAGTATAATAGACAGTATAGTATAATAGACAGTAAATATATAATATATAATATACATTATATATTATATATTTATTTTATTTTTTATTTATTTAGTATATGGCATATATACTATAGCATACCATACACTATACACTATACACTATACACTATACACTATACACTATACACTATACACTATATACTATATATATATATATATACACACTACTATAATACACAGTATATTGTATATTATATGGCATATATACTACACTACACCATATACTCTATATATACACTGCCTATTATAATATAGAGTGTATATACAGTATATGGCATAAATACTAGAGTATCCTATATACTATATATACATATACATTGTCTATTATAATATACAGTATATTATATATTATATGGCACATATACCATAGTATACTATACACTATATATATACACTATCTATTATAATAGACAGTATATTATATATTATATGGCATATAAACTATAGTATACTATATATCCTATATACTATATATATATACACTGTCTATTATAATATACAGTATATTATATATTATATGGCACATATACCATAGTATACTATATACTCTATATATATATATACACTGTCTATTATAATATACAGTATATTATATATTATATGGCATATAAACTATAGTATAGTATATACTATAGATACTACAGTATATTACATACTATATATATCCTATCTATATTATATATACTATAGTATTTTATATACTATATGCTATAGCATATTACATGTGATATACTATCTATTATATATACCATAGCATATGATATACTGTCTATTATATATGCTATAGTATGTGACAGACTTTAATCATCAGCATTTCCTTTTTTCCAGGTTTTGTGGCGATGAGTTGCCAGATGACATCATCAGCACAGGTAATTTCTTTGCACTCTTTGTGGGAAATGAGAAAGCCAATTAACTACTTTGAAATAAAGGTAAATCGGCCTAATTAGAGGGAAGTGTTCCCTAAAAAACCCTAAAACACCAAAAAATAGATCTGAAGAAACCTAAAGAGCCAAAAAAAATCTGAAAAAACCCTTAAAACTCAAAAAATACATTGGAAAAAAACCTTTAAACCCCCAAAAATATATATCTGAAAAAACATAAAAACCTCCACAATTTTTCTGAAAATAACTAACCCCCTCAAAAAATATGTTTGAAAAAACTTAAAAACTGAAAATAAAAACTGGAAAAAACCCCAACCCCCGCCCCAAAAAAATCTGAAAAAACTAAAACCCCAGAAATAGATCTGAAAAAAATTAAAAACCCAAACTACAGCTGAAAAAACCCTTAAAACAAAACAAAACAAATTTGAAATTAATTAATTGAATAAAATTAAATAAAAATAAATAACTTATATTTATTTAATTAATTTATTTATTTATTTAATCCCCCCAAAAATATGTCTGAAAAAAACTTAAACTCCAAAATATTGGTGAAAAAAATTTAAAATCCCCCACAAACATACCTAAAAAACACTTAACCCAAAATATATGCGACAAAAATTAAAAATACAAAATATATCTGGAAAAAAAACTGAAATTAATTAAATTCTTAAAAATTTTTAAAAATTTTATTAATTAAATAAATGAAGTTAAAATCCCCCAAAATATTTCTGAAAAAAACTTAAAACCCAAAATGTATGGGACAAAAATTAAGTACCCAAAATATACCTGGAAAAAAACCCTGAAATTAATTAAAAATAAAAAAAATTATGTAATTAAATGAATAAAAATAAAACCCACCAAAGATATTTCTGAAAAAAACTTAAAACGCAAAAGATATGGGACAAAAATTAAATACCCAAAATTTATCTGGGGGAAAAAAAGCTGAAATTAATTAAAAAGAAAAAAATTAACTAATTAAATGAGTAAAATAAAACCCACCAAAGATATTTCTGAAAAAAACTTAAAACCCAAAATATATGGGACAAAAATTAAATACCCAAAATTTATCTGGAGAAAAAAAATGCTGAAATTAATTAAATTTGAAAATGTAAAAAAAATTTAAATAAATACAGGAAATTAAAATCTCCCAAAAATATTTCTGAAAAAAACCCAGAAATATAGGTGAAAAAAATTAAAACCTCAAAATAAATCTGGAAAAAAAACCCTGAAATTAATTAGATTGTAAAAATTAACCCCAGGTTGATGTTTGCTGGGCAGGGAACGTGATGACGCTGAAGTTCCTGACGGACGCCTCGGTGACCGCGGGCGGGTTCCAGATCCGCTACTCCAGCCTGGACACGCCCGCCCTGCCCAAAAACACCTCAGCCCAGGGCAAGGGCACCTTCCTGGCTGGGAAATTTGGCATCATGTGAGCACAACTGCAGGCACAGAAAGGGGCTTCAGGCTGGACACTAGCCAGATTTTTTCTGTCTTTTTTTTCGTCTCTTTCTGACATTTTTTCGTCTTTTTCTCAGTTTTTCTCTTCAACTTTTCTATGTTTTGGTAATAAACTGCACTAGGGAATAAATTATAAAATATACTTACATGGATAATAGAGGATTATTTTTAGAATACAAGTACTGTAAAAATTGGAAGAATTCATTGCTACCAAAGACTTTACATTTGCTCCTTCTCCTCATTTCTTGCACCACTTGAACAAACTTTTTGTGTGTCTGTCCTGATTATTTTTAAACTTAACAGGCTCTCCTCTCCTTTTTTCCCTTGATTTCCACATATTTATTTTTTAGACTGTTGCTTTTTTTCCCCTGTTCTCTGCACGTTATTATTATTTGTTGTTTTTAATGAACTGATTTTCTTGAACTGGAAGGGCCTTCAGTGTAAGGTTATTTCCAAGACACAAAAATTCATCTTGTGGATGGCCTGGCAGCCACCAGGTGAAGATTGGGAAGCAGCACAGAGAGCACAGGATCAGCTGGATCCACACTTCCATTTTCCTGTCAGACCCATGGGTTCTGTCAGGGTTTCCTCATCCAGAGAATGAAGTCCTTTCAAAAGAATTAAAGGAATGACTTGGTAAGGAGAATAAAAGTGCTGAGAGGAAGCAGCAGGAGGAACTTCTCACCAGGCATGTTCAGAAGACACCACCGAGGTGCTGGACCTTGTTTACACGGGTTTGAGACTGTCCTAGTTGCAATTGCTGGATTTAAAATCCTTTCAGACTGTTCCAGTTGAAATTGCTGAATTTAAATCCTTTCAGACTGTTCTTTGAATTTAAAATCCTTTCAGACTGTTCTAGTTGAAATTGTTGAATTTAAAATCCTTTCAGACTGTTCTTGTTGAAATTGCTGGATTTAAATCCTTTCAGACTGTTCTATGAATTTAAAATCGTTTCAGACTGTTCTAGTTGAAATTGTTGAATTGAAATCCTTTAAGACTATTCTAATTGAAGTTGCTGGATTTAAAATCCTTTCAGACTGTTCTATGAATTTAAAATCCTTTCAGACTGTTCCAGTTTAAATTACTGAATTTTAAATCCTTTCAGACTGTTCTATGAATTTAAAATCCTTTCAGACTGTTCTAGTTTAAATTACTGAATTTTAAATCCTTTCAGACTATTCTAGTTTAAATTACTGAATTTTAAATCCTTTCAGACTGTTTTAAATCCTTTCAGACTGTTAAATTGCTGAATTTAAAATGCTTTCAGACTGTTCTAGTTTAAATTGCTGGATTTAAATCCTTTCAGACTGTTCTAGTTGAAATTGCTGAATTTAAATCCTTTCAGACTGTTCTAGTTTAAATTACTGAATTTTAAATCCTTTCAGACTGTTCTATGAATTTAAAATCCTTTCAGACTGTTCTAGTTTAAATTACTGAATTTTAAATCCTTTCAGACTATTCTAGTTTAAATTACTGAATTTTAAATCCTTTCAGACTGTTTTAAATCCTTTCAGACTGTTAAATTGCTGAATTTAAAATGCTTTCAGACTGTTCTAGTTTAAATTGCTGGATTTAAATCCTTTCAGACTGTTCCAGTTGAAATTGCTGAATTTAAATCCTTTCAGACTGTTCTAGTTTAAATTACTGAATTTTAAATCCTTTCAGACTGTTCTATGATTTAAAATCCTTTCAGACTGTTCCAGTTGAAATTGCTGAATTTAAAATCCTTTCAGACTGTTCTATGAATTTAAAATCCTTTCAGACTGTTCAGTTGAAATTGCTGAATTTAAATCCTTCTCCAAATGTTTTTACCTGAAGCAGCATTAAAGCTACCTCTGGTCTAATCCCACCAAGCTTGCAGTGAGTTATTTTTATTTCTTGCAAACATAATTAATTTAATTAATTTAAAGGAGTAACTAAGTTTGTTTCTAAGTGTTGAGTCCAGCTCTGCTGAAATCAAATCCCCACTAAGAATTTTCCTGTGAATTGTTTGCAGCATTTGTATTCCTCATCACCTGAATTCATCAGCAATGGTTTTGTGTTGGAATCTGGAACTCTCAGAACTTTGGGCCTGGAAGCCGAAGTTCAGGATTAAACACAGGATTTGGTCTGAGACCTTGGAAAAGGCTCCCACACTCAGGTGCTAGAAGTGAGAATGTGGATTTATAGTTTAAAGTAGAGATATGTTAAGTTGAGGAAAGTTTAGAGTTTTAGAGTTTAAGATACAGAAAAAATAGAAGTAGTTACAGAGGTGAACCAGGAGCTTAGAATGCAGCACTGCAGGTTTGTGTGCCATAACATGACATGAGTCCATAAGACAAAATACTTAAGGATTGGGTCAAAACCATGAATATCCTTGTTGGCAGTGCTTTATTGGTCAATAGATGCTAAAAAGATCTTGTAACTGAGGGTCCTGTGACCTTCTGAGCCATGCAGTGACGGTGTGAGCCCAACTCACCCTTCCTGCCTGTGCAGAAGAGAAGAAAAATAAATCCCATCATCTAAAAATCTCAGAGGTCCCATCTCTAACTCATTCCAAATTCCTTCACAAATCCCCATAGTTTATCTTCTTATGGAAGATCTTTAGCTAATTAGCCCCATTTTTGCTTTATTTCTTCTAATTTATTTCATTTCTGAGCTTTTATTGTCATTTCACTGGGAATATAATCCTGCTTTCTGGCTGCACTGGAGAACAACATTGCAGCTCCTCTCCTGGTTATTTCCGACACTTTATTCGTGCTCCACGAGACGAGTTTGGGATCACCACGTTTCTGGGATGGAATTGTATTTAAAATCTGCTTTTTAATCCTGCCACCTTGTGTTCGCAGCGCCTGTTGTACAACAGCATCCCCATTCTCCAGACCCAGCCACAGCGCTTGTCCGTAGGGAAGAGTGAGGAAAAGCATAGGGAGATGTCAATGTTTTATTCACGAGCTCGGCGTGGGGTTTTTGTTGTTTTCGTTTCTTTAACTGGGAAGAGAGAGGTCTTGGATGGATAGGGATGAGAACCAGGGAGCACCTGGAATCCCTATGGGATATTTTTTTGGGGAAGAAACCCAGGAGAGCCAGTCCCGCTGGGCATCTGCGGTGGCACAGGGGAGCCCTGGAGGTGACTGAGCCTCAGCCATGGCCCGGCTCTGTCCCGGAGCTCCAGGGCTTTCCAACACTTGGGATTCGGGATTTCCTATTTCACCCAGGGGGGCTCAGGGAATTCCGGCTTGAGCTCCCGTGGAGCTGGAGTTCATTTCCAGTCATTAATCAGGGATTTGCTCTAACGCGCTTCCTCCCGAGGGTCACCTCCGACCTCGTGACCGGGGACAGGAGCCAGGGAATGGCCGGAGCTGTGTGGGGGCGTGTTAGTGTGGGAAATTAGGGAAAGGCTCTTCCAGCACAGCGTGGGCTGGCACTGGCCAGGCTCTCAGCGGAATAGGCACGGCCCCGAGGCCGTCAGAGCTCCAGGAGCGTTTGGACAGCGCTCTCAAGGCTGCTCATGGTGGGGCGGTCGGGCAGGGCCGGGAGGCGGCCATGGATGATCGCCCTTTTCCGCCGCTATTCCCGGATCCCGGCACCCGCAGGCCGCGCCGCCCGCTCCGGCCGAGCACCCTCAGCGCCGGCCCGGCCCCGCCCCCCGCTCGCCCCGCCCTTCCCGCCGCGCCCCCGCCAATCAGCGGCGAGGGGCGGGGCTGCCGCGGGGCGCGGGAACCTCCGGGCCGCTCTCCCATTGGCCGGAGCCCGCGCGCCGCCGGGCCCGCGCGCGCCGCCATCTTAGCGCGGGAGGCGCGCGGGGCTGAGGGGCGGCCGCGCTGGGGGGAGAGGCGGCGGCGTTGTCGCCATGAGCGCTCCCGGCCCCGATCCCGAGCCCGCCGCGCCCGGCCCCGAGCCCCAGCCCGCCGCTCCCGAGCCCACCGCCGGCTCCAGCCTCGGCCCGCTGCTCCACACCCTGGAGGACCCCGGCGCGCCGCCGGGAGAGCTGACGGACGCGCACCTCACCATCGTCAGGTGAGCGCGGGGGACGCGCACGCTGCCGGAGGGGAGCGGGCGGCCCTGAGGGACCGGGCCGGGCGTGGGGAGTGAGAGAGCCGGGAGGGCCAGCGGAGCGGGACCTGCCGGCCTGGCTGAGGGCAGCGTGGCCGCGGGGAGACCGCGGGAGACATGCGGGGCTGGGGGGAGGGAGGGGAGGAGGGAGGAGGAAGGGAGAGAGGGAGGAGTGAGGGGACGAAGGAGAGGAAGAGGAGGGAAGGGGGGGGAAGGAGCGCATCTCCACAGGATCTGCGCATCGCAGAGCCTCCCTACCCCCTTGGATTCCTGGGGGATCGTCAGAGGTGGGTGAGGAGCTTTGGGAAATAATAACTTTTCGTAATGACACAGCTTTGCGGCTTTATGATCGGAAGGGTGAAGTTTTTAGTTGGCATTTGCCGTGTTTTCATTGCATTTCTTTCTGGAAGGAACTTCTTGCCCATGAGGTTGTGCCTTTACCTGCATCTGTCCGTTTTTACCATGTGCAAAGGCACGCTCTCTTTCTCTCAGCGTCTCCCTTCGGTTCTGCAGTGAATTTAAAACTGTAGCTACTCCCATAGCAGATTTTTACAGGTTTCTAGAAATAACTGACACTCCTGATGTAAGTATTAAGCAGCAACAGGTTTCTCAGGTTGTCCCTGGATGACTGAGCTCAGCACGGTTTGGGTTTTGCAGTGAGAAGCTGGTGATTAATGTTTTATGTGATAATTACAGCTTTTCTGCAGGAATATTCCTCACACATGTGCAAAGTCATCCTTGCTGCTTGTCAGACCAGGATTTTCCTGCATTCTGGAACTGCTCGTGAGGAAGGTGCTTTTTCAGTTCCTGTATTCCTGTTTTTTCTGATTTGCAGCAAGTCATTTAAAGTTTGTATGCTAAATTTTAATGTTTTTATAGGAGCTGACCAAAAAATGAAAGCCCTTAATGGTTTTATGAGTGTTCTCTAGACAGAAAATGAGCCATTACTCACTTTGCCCTATAACACAGGATTTTGCTGCTGGGTCAGACCTTCTGCTGGCATTTTTGCTCTTTAGCTCCTTCAGTGTTTTGTTGATTTCCTTCAAGAAAATATGCTACTGTGTGTCAGAAGTTAAAAGTTAAGTCAGTTACAAGGTTTTTAACCTGTAAATATTGTTTGTTTTCCCTCCTGCTCCTTGCAGTCGCTTGAGTGGGGAAGGAGGCAAAGCATTCACTGCAGATTTCAGGAAACACTTCCCTCAACTCTGCAAGGTGTTCAAGGTATGGTTTTTGCACTCATTTCTCTTACACTTCAGTGAACAAAGATTTATTCTGGTGGGCAAGGTCAGTGGGCATGGAAAGACTCAAATTTCAGTTCATTTATAGAGTCACAGAATTATTAAAGTTGGAAAAAACTTTTGAGTCATGGAATCCAACCTTTAATAGGAATGCAGGGTAGTGGCAGAGCAGGGAAGGGTTTTTGCTGGGTCTTGGATGTGTTCAGGCAGCATCCTACAGTTAAACCCAGTCTTCCAGCCAGGAGACATAGTGTGTTGTGGCTGCCTTAGAAACAATTCAGAATTCAGAATATGCAGAAAATGTCAAGGGTTTTTAAGGAGTAATGTCAACGTTGTTCTTAGCCATTTTTCCTTCTGTTTCAGAAGCCTAAAAACAATTGGAGAGTCAAGGGAGAGAACATAACATACACAGCCAAAAGGAAAAACTTGGGCTGTTAGGGATTTAGTTCATTAAAGATGTTTTTATTAGAGAGAGCAAAAATGCCTTCAGCACCTCAGATTGTTTTACTGATTTGGTGTGTACTGAATTCAGAGAGGGTTTCCTGCCTGGGTGGATTTTTCACCAAGTTTTTTCCAGCTTCCCAGCAGAAATGGTATTCAGAATGTTGGTGTTCAGACAATAAACTCAATATTTCTCATTTCCTTTTCTAACCTGAGATTCTGTGCATTTGGGTTGTGTTTTTTTCCAGGCACACATTTCCAGTCCAAACCTGGAGCTCAGCAATGCAGCCTTGCAGGCCTTGGGCTTCTGCACTTTCAATTCAAACAACACAGCTGGATTATCTGGTAAGCAAACAAACTGTGACTGTAAATATATACATCAGAGCTCTTTCTTTGTTTTTCTTAGCCTTTGTTTTCAGTTTGACCAGGATTTGTCTGTAATGTGAGCAGTGTGAACAGTTCATTAATTACATCTTGTACCCAAGTGTGGTGATGATTTTTCATGCTGTTACACTAATTCTGTTTTGCTAACTTCTAGTTTCATTAAATGCTTTGGGAGCAATTAGTACAGTAATTATTTGTGTGGAATTAGTGATCAAAGAAAGATATTCTAGGAGAAGCTATTTGTAGGATTTGGGAGTGCACAGTAGAGCTTTTCCACGTTTTCCAGCTGTTTCTTGGAGATTTCTTGTTCCATGAAGTCATGGAGTGGTTTGAGTTGGAAGAGACCATTAAAGGTCATCTAGTCCAGCCCCAACTATTTCAAATTAATCCAAACTCTTATGATCTGCACTCCTAGAAAGTGCTAACTCCCTTTCACAAAAGGTTTTGCTTTTGAGAACTTGAGTCTTTGCCTCAAGGTAAAACCACAGGTTTTTGGTAATAGGGCATTTTTCCTGTTTGAAATTGGGTTTTTTTTGGTTCTTCTCCTCCATTTTTTCCAGTGTCTTCTGTTTTCCTATTGTGCAAAATCCCCCCTGATTTCCTGTGGGAACGAGGCATTTCTAATAATGTCTGTGTGCTATCTTTCTTTCCTCTCATTTTTCCTAACCAGTTGATAAATGACAATTTATTACAGAATGTCAGGCTCCAGAAGTCACAAAGCCCTGGAAACAATGGGCAGTTGAAAAGGGAGGGAGGACAAGCAGCTCCTGTACCTCTGAGTGTACTTTTGACTGGGGGAGAGGAGTGAAAGTGTCCTTCTGTTTCTCTGATTGTGAGATCATTCACCCACAAAATGCAGATTTGCAATAAATCAAACTTTTTACCCTTGAATTTTAAAGGAACACATGATTTTTCCATCTGTGTTCTTAGTTGGATCTAAGTCCTGTATTAACCTTTTTAATTTTTATGTAATGAGCTACAATTTTACCACCTTCAGTAACAAAAAGCTCTTGTAGACTCTAAAACAAATTTATGTCAGGTTATGACCAAAGTGCTGCTAAATTCAATTAAAACCCAAGAAGTTTTGAATAATTAAATACTTTATCTTTAGCTCAGGGGTATTTAACTAAAGCTGTCTTCTAATTTTATGGGTTCTTACAAAGGTAATCCAGATGCACTGCATTATTGGTGTTTGTATATGAATACATTTTCAGCTTTCTGGCTACTTTAGCAGGAGAGAAGCTGCTCCAAAGTGATGTTTGAGGCAGTAAATCATTGGGACTTGCAGCTGGATGGATTCTGGGCCCATTGAAGTGAGCAGAATGACCTGGAATGTGTTGCAGAGGATTTTGAGGGTTTGTGTGCTCTCTTTTCAGGCCCAGAAATGCAGGAGTTGCTGGCAGCAGTGAACAGCGTGGCTGTGAAATCCTCTGACAAGAACACTCGCACTCGGGCACTTTGGGTCATCTCCAAGCAGGCATTTCCTCCAGAAATTGTTAGAAAGGAGGTGAGTTTCTTCACTGTTCTTTTGGTGGCCTCATTTCTCACAGAGAGGAGCCTTCAGAAGTTGGTAAAAAGGAAGGTGAGTTTCTTCATTTCTCATTTTGATGCTGTCCCTTTCCTAGGGAGAGGAGGTGAATTCTTTGTCACTCTCCACTCAGTAGCTTTTGAATCCGAAGGTTATTTCCCATCAAATCTGACAGCCAAGTGTCAATTCTTGGAACACCTGAGCCAGAAATTACTGCTCTCCTTGAGGGGAAAGCTGCAATGTGAGCAGTTCTATCAGAAAGCAATGAAATATCACAGGGCAGAGAAGTTATGAATTTTCCAGTTTAAAACCACACCTGGCATCATCCAAACACAATCTGGAAAATGAAATTGTCATAATTCCAGCTCCTCCTGGAATTATTTGTGTCCAGGTGCTCACTGTGTTCTTTGTTTCCTCAGGTCTCCAATATTCTCTCTACCCTGGAAACAATCCTGACTAAAGGAGAAGTTCAGTCAGTTGTGGTTGAATATGAAGCACTTAATGTCATTATACGGTGAGTGCTCTGCACTATTCCCTTGTCAGCCTTTATTTGAGGGGGAAAACTCTCATCCAAAACCCAGGTGGCACTAAGTGGACTAAAGAAAAAACTCCTTTGGGTTTATTTTGTTCAGGATTGTTTTCCTCCAGCGTTTCCCTGGTTTTCCCTGGGCTGGAGGTGGTTGCTGGGTGCTGTGGGTGGGGTTTGGGATGGGAATGGTGTTGATAACTCCAGGGCTGTTTGAGTTAATGCTGAGCAGAGTTTGCTCCAAGTCAAGGACAAGGGGACACAGCTGGCACAGCTGATCCCAGCTGACCAGGGGATATTCCATGGAATTGTGCCCAGGGGTGAACTGGGGAGCTGCTGCACCGTGCACCACTTGTTTTGTGTATTATAATTAATTAAGATAATGCCTTAATAATAATGGCATCATTCTGAAGCAGAAATTAGACAGTATTGCTTTCATTTTTAGTGGCTCTTTAGGAATTATTTCCCACCTCTCACCTGTGCTTCCCAAGGCATGTTCTTACATTTTGTTTCCAGAACCTGCCTGCGTGAGAAATTCTTTGCCATTATTTGGGGGTTTATTTTAAAATATCTTATTTAGAAATATCCCCTTGGCAACGCATTTTAGTGCAATGTTTCTCATAACACTGTTAGAATTCCTGTCTAATTCCAAAAGTGACTTTTTAGAAGCATCACTGTGAGCACGTTCTGGTCAGCAGAACTGAAATATTCAAATTTTATCTTTACTTAGTTTAATTTAATTCCTGTATTAGTAAATACATTGAGCTTGTGTCTTTACTCCTTTTCAAGTTTTCTTAAACTTTTGGCATGCGGTTTGAGCTGCAAATCCATTGTAAATAGTTCTTTTAAACAGTTCTTGTCCTCTGGCTTTAGTAAAATTGCTTGAAAGGCAGAACTTTCCTTTAGTGCATCAAATTCTCCATAAGCTGTAGGGATGGGGATTTGACTTTCCTGGGGAAAAGAGGGGCTTAAAAAAACTCCTGGATTTCTAGATTCAGGCTAGTTTGAATATATGCCAGCTATTCCTGTTTCTGCATGTTTTTTGGGGTGGGTGGGCTGGTGGAAATGTGTGGCATTTTGTCATGCTGTGCTCTAACAGTTAGGGAATAGGAGGATAAAATCAGAGCTCTGAGCAGGCCAGTGTTCATGGAGTCTGTCCAGACCTGGCTTGGGATTTGTCCAGAAGCTGCTGGGAGTTGTTCCCAGCTGTGTGGGAGCTGCCTGGGCTCCTGGGAACTCCCAGACATGGGTCATGGCCAAACCTTCCTTGGGCATTGTGCATTCCTGTCAGGCTCTCAGCTCCTGTGCCCAAATCAAATGGATTTTATTATTGTTGGGATAAAATGGAAAGCACAGCTCTCCAGTCAGGCTGTTGTGCTGTTGGAGAGGTTTATCTGAAATAACACTTGAACTTTGCACTTTTAATACAATCGATTTTAAAAATTAGAAGGGTTTCCTATAAATCCTGGGTTGAATTAGAGAATTTATTGATGATACAAAGGTAACTTGAGTGCCTAGCTGTGTGTTGGAGATCTGTAATCCCTGTTTTTTGGGTTTTTTTGGGTTTTTTTTTTTGATCCAGCTTAATGGAGCAAGCTCCAGCCGAGATGGGAGAAGAGGCTGTGAGGTGGGCAAAGCTGATCATCCCCCTGGTTGTCCACTCAGCTCACAAAGTGCAGCTAAGAGGTGCCACTGCCCTGGAGATGGGAATGCCACTGCTCCTGCAGAAGCAGCAGGAGGTGGCAGCTGTCACCGAGCACCTGATGACCACAGTGAGTGACAGTGCTGGGCCTCTGGGCAGCAGGGGCACTTGGGGAGCATCAATTTCATCTCCTGTGCATTGACAGCAACTTCTTGATGCCTGTGGTTTTAGTGGGAAAAAAATGGAAATGGAAATACTCACTGCAGAAAAGTGCCCAGCATCAAAGGGGGGGTGGGAGGCAGAATTTGGAGGCCTCAGGGGGCCAGGAGAGCAGAGGATGCTCAGCATTTTCAGTGTCCTTTAAGAGTCCCCATCCCGTGCAGCAGCAGCCCCTGGGTGTCTTTGATGAAGCTTTTCATGTTCCCCTTCACTTCCTGGACTGGCCTCACTTGGCTCATTTATTTTGCCTTATTTTTTGCTGAAAAACCCAAAACCCAACCAAACAAGGTGGTGTTTGGGGTCAGGGCATGTTTTGACTTTAGAGCTGGGGGAAATGCAAATATTTGAAGAAATGGATTTTCCTTTGTTGGTTGCCACTGTCAATAAGAGCCATAAATTTCAAGTGGAAAGAGAATCAGGTGGTAGCAAATGCTGTGTGGTACAGAATGAAATCCTTCTGATGTACAAACATAGAAATGCTGCTCCACTTCCTCATGGCACTACCAAGTTGTGGATTTTGCTAAGCAAAACAAACTCATGCTTAGTTTAGGTGTGTGAGTTTTATATATATATATTGTAAAAAATACATTTGCATCATCTCGGATATTGTCTTTTGGTTATGTCCCCAGACACTGGTATGAGTGTGGAGTTTTTAGAATATTTTAAAACCATTTCTTGCAGAAGTTCTGTTTCTTTCTGCCTGCAGAAATTAATTTCCGAACTTCAGAAATTGTTCTCTTCCAAAAACGAGACCTTCGTGTTAAAGCTGTGGCCCCTGTTTGTCAGATTGCTTGGAAAGGTAAGCAGCAAAGCAACAAATCTTTGGAAGAGGAGTTTTGAACAGCAGAAATCTCTTTTAATGGGGAATTTTTCCTGCTCAGACCCTGCACCGCAGTGGCAGCTTCATCAACTCCCTGCTGCAGCTGGAGGAGCTGGGCTTCCGCAGCGGCTCCCCCGTGGTGAAGAAAATTGCCTTCATTGCATGGAAGAGCCTCATTGATAACTTTGCTCTAAACCCAGGTAGGTCTAAAAAAAACATTTAGCCTGATTTGTTTTAATACAAGTCGTACATAGGTGGAAAAATGTACATACATTTAATGGATAACTTTATTACGTAAATGCGTTATATGTGTTAATACATAACTGGAAAAAATAATCTGTTAGTGGTCAGTGCATTATTTTTATACCACTGGATATCTACATAATGGTGCAGGAAAATGCACTGTCTGTGTGCATGTGTGCATAGCTAAAATTCAAGGTTTTGTTGGGTTTTTTTCCTTGTTTTCTTTTCTTTTTGAGGCAAGGTGATAGTTTGATCATCTGCTCTATCTTAATTTTTCTGCTGGGAATGCTAGAAATAGAATAAAATTAGTAAATTGTGTTTTGTAGTGCTATAAATGATCCAAAGAGCAGTGAAGTAAAGAATAAAACATTCTGTATATTTTATTTTGGGTGGTGGGGTCTAACTGGAGAGAGGCAACACTTCAGGATTCCAGAGGTGTTAACAAAAAGTTGTTTTAAAGGTGTAACCTGAATCTGGACAAGTTTTTATTCTACCTTGTGTCAAAATACAATATTTTTTACCTTGATTGTGCTTCTCTGTGTTCTGAAGAGAAAACTCAGTGTTTGATTTTCCTGTCCCTGGAGCAGATGGGAATAACAGAGCAAGCAAGAGGGAATTTCTTCTGTTTATCACAGAATCCCAACATGGGTCGGGTTGGGTCCAACCTCCCTTCTCAAGTGGGCTCAGGTTGGAGTGCAGAAAATTTGATTTCAGTCTTTGTATTGGAAAGAAATACTTAATTTTTGCAGAGCTGTTTCAAGCAATAGTAAGAGAATTTGAAGGGTTGGCGTGGTTGAGTTTTGCAAATGACTGTTAATTGAATTTGAAGCTAAAAGATATTAGGAAAAAACATAATGGTTTAATCAGATTTTGCTGAGCTGTGACTCAGTAATCTATATTGTTTAAAATGCACCTTTTGTGTCCCCCAGACATCCTGTGCAGTGCTAAGAGGCTGAAACTGCTGATGCAGCCCCTGAGCTCCATCCATGTGAGGACAGAGGCTCTGGCCCTGACCAAGCTGGAGGTCTGGTGGTATTTGCTGATGAGACTGGGGCCCCACCTGCCCTCAAATTTTGAACAGGTAACTCAGGTGACACAAGAATCCTGATCCCTGTGCAGCAGAATGTAAAATATTCCTGCTTCATCCCTTTCTGCTTTGTTACTGAAATCAAACTCCCTCAAGGAACTGATTTGTCCTGGTGTGTGGCTTAGAGATGGTGTGGAAGGGATATTTGGGACTCACAGCCCCAAAGTATTGGAGAGTCTGTGGGAATGTCCTGAGAGCATCTCTGAAAATCTGCCCTGAGTGCAGCCATGGATTATCAATGTGTGAAATAGAGGCTCTCTCCTCCTCTCACCAAGGAAGTGTGGGCGTGGAAAAGGCTGCCATAGGAAAACTGGTGAAAAGACCAAAAATATTTAGATAGATAGAAAGAAAATTGCTGCAGGTGTTTCATTTCTAGTCACACTGTAAGTGGAATGGACCTGTTTCTACTCAACACCTGGATTTCATTAAATTAATCTTCAAGGTGGGAGTAAAGGGAGGGAAAAATATTTTCTTAGGCTTATTAAAATATATATTGCATCTCCCAGGCATTTTGGTTTGATTAGACATTTCTAATTCAATCTGAATACCCAGAAACTCTGATTTGAGAGCAGCAGCCCAGTCTGTGCTGATTGAAATGAGTTTGTTGTGCTTGCATGTGTTGTAGCTGTTGCTGGGCTCCCTTTGCAGGTTTGTGTCCCACTGATCCAAAGCACCCTGAGTGTGGATCCTGCTGCTGCCTTCCCAGGAGCGCCCTCACGGCCAAACAACCCCAGCCTGGGCTCAGCAAGCCCCGGGCAGAAACCAGGTACTGAAACACCAACTTCAGCTCCATTTCACACGCAGAGACTCATCTCTTCTGTCTGTCAGGCTCTGCTTTTCCATTTCTAATTCTTGTTCTTCACATCAGTGGGTTTTCTGCATCATTTATATGGGAGAAAGTGAGGCTGTTGCAGTCGTTATTTAAAGTTTCAGAGGTTGTGCCAGTCACAGGTTTGATGGCCTGAATTGTGTTCTCTGCTCCAAACAACCCCAGCCTGGGCTCAGCAAGCCCCGGGCAGAAACCAGGTACTGAAACACCAACTGTGCAAACTTCAGCTCCATTTCACACGCAGAGACTCATCTCTTCTGTCTGTCAGGCTCTGCTTTTCCATTTCTAATTCTTGTTCTTCACATCAGTGGGTTTTCTGCATCATTTATATGGGAGAAAGTGAGGCTGTTGCAGTTGCTATTTAAAGTTTCAGAGGTTGTGCCAGTCACAGTTTTGATGGCCTGAATTGTGTTCTCTGCTGCAAGGGAGCTCTGCTTTAAAATCTTATTTTTTCATCTCTGAGTATATGTGCTCTTTATATGTGCCCTTTTATTTCTGTCGCATTTTTAGTTTCTGCCTGAATAGTAGAGAACCTTGGAATGGTTTGGGTTGGAAAGGACCTTAAAGCTCATCCAGGGACACCTTCCACTATCCCAGGCCCTGGCCAGCCTGGCCTTGGGCACTTCCAGGGATGGGCATCCCACCCTGCCAGCCAGGAATTCCTTCCCAAATCCATGATGATGATCCATCAGGAATTTTAATGCTTTAACCACATGTGAAACCACCTCTGTTGTTGTTCATTGCTTGGGTTTAGTCTGAATCAATAATTCTGTTTTATTTTAAAGCAATGGTATCTCAATATCCAATAAGGAATTCCTGGTTTTCCTTCCCTTTCTGGAAGCCTGGCATGCATGGCTTGTGCCATTCTGTTCTGCTGTAACCAGGAGCCTCAGGGGTCCTGGGTTTGGGGAGTTTCCTGTTCTTAAAGGAGTTCATCCTAGTCCTGTGAGATCACAGCTGAGCTGGTCAAAATATTTTGCCAAGACCTCTTAAATTTCTATTCCAGGTGACAATTTCCAATGGAAACTGTTTTGCAGCAGCAGATTCATACAAGTGTTCAGTGGCTGTGTAACCACAGCTTCCCTGGAGATCTGTATGACCAAAATAAAATGTGGTGTCCTAGAATTGACAGTATTGGGGCAGATATTTGAAACACTGGGAAAATATGATATGTTATATGATATATATATGATTTGTGATAGCAAACCCCACTTACCTGAGAAAGCTGGCTGTCAGAGGTGCCTTCCAGCCAGCAGCACTCCATGATTTGTCCTTTTCCTGAGGAACTGGGGGCTTTTCCCTGGAATTTCTGTGCTGTTCCTGACTTGTGTGCCCTCCCTCAGGTGCTTTGCTGTTTGTGAGCCCGGGCACGCCCAGGATGGGCCTGAACAGCCCAGCAGGAGGGCAGCTCTTCCCTTCCATCCAGCTCCTGGGCATTGAAATGCTGCTCCACTTCCTCATGGGACCACAAGTTGTGGATTTTGCTAAGCAGAACAAACTCGTGCTCAGCTTAGGTAAATGAGTTTTATATTTATATTGAACTGTAAAAAATAGATTTGTGTCATCTCAAATCTTGTGTGTTAGCATGAAATGATTTAAACTTTCAAGTGTTGTCAGTTTTAAGATGTTTGTATATTAATAATGCTGTAAATACACAAATACTTGATTATTTTTAAGGCTTGTTTTCCCAGTAAACTGCAAAGTAACAGGTTTATGGAATGTGTTTTTTTGTTCTTGTAGAGCCTCTCCAGTACCCACTGATCAGTAGCCCTTCTTTTTTTTGTAAGCATGCCAGCACTCTGATAAATGCTGTTCAGGATGGCTTTATTGCAATTGGAAAAGAAGTTCCTGGTAAGAACTCAGTGGTGAAATTTAAACATTGCCTGGGAAATCAAGTGGGCAAGGGGAGCATAAGAAATCAACACTTTGTGTGATGTCCTGATGTTACAAAGAGTAGAACTGGTCTGACTTGCATTGAAATGTGAGTTCTGGCTTAAATCCAAGTCTGTCCTTTAACACAATTTGTGTTTTAGCTGCAGTGGTGTTGGATGTTTTGATTGCAAACTGAATAAAACCATTGTTACCTTGCAGATTGCTTGCTGAATGTTATCTGGAAGGACATAAATGGATATGTAAAAACAGCAATTGAAGCAGGTAAAAAGGCTCATTTTCTTCATTTGGCATTGCTCACCAGTCAGAGGGGGTTTATTTTTAAACTGGACCAGGAATTGTTCATTGCTTGGGTTTAGTCTGAATCAATAATTGTGTTTTTTAAAGCAATTCCAAAAGAAAAACAACCCCTCCTTGAGTCTTTAGTATTGAGGAATGGAGACAAAAATTGAAGTTTTTGCCTCGTTTTTTCTTCATTGAAATTCTGTTCCTTAGCAAACTGTAGAGTCTGCAGATGTACAAAAGTTGTTTCCTATTTTAAAAACAGGAAAAAGTTTGCATTACTAAGGATATTCCAGACTTTCCTTGGAAAGGAAAGGACATTATCCAAGGAAATCCAGAATATACTTAACAATGCAAACTTTTTTACTGAAAATCAAACAGACCATGAAGAATTCACCCATTCTTTGGATGAATCCAAAATTCCAGGACTTTAATGTATCAAAATTCAAATCCTTAATGAAACAAAGCTGTTTCCATTTCCTAATTCAACTTGAAGGCTTTTTATTTAAACTTTGAAATTTCATTTCTCTTATGAGCAGAATACACCTGAATCTCTGAAGGATTTGGTGAATTTTTACAAATTCACACAGAATTTTTTTCCCTTTGCACTAGAAATTTGAATGCTGCTCAGAGTGACCATTGTCTTATTTCCTTCATTTTAGGAAACAAGAAGGAGAAGCAAGGCTCAGAAATCCTGACCATGTTACTGCAGGCCCTGAAGAACACGGTGAGATCCAACGCTCTGCCTGTGCACAAGGTCCTGGTGAGTCCTGCCTGGAAAGCATTTCCAGCTGAGCAGAGCTGGGTGCCTGCTTCTCCTCAGCTTCACAAAACATCTTGGAGACCTTGGTGATGGAATTTTCTGTTGTTTTTTAACTGAAGGGAATTGTTTCAGTTTTGCTCTTTTTTTTTTTTTTTTTTTGTAATTTCTTTGGTGGTTTTTTGTAAATTTTTTGTAATTTTTTGTGATTTTTTTTGTATTTTTTGTTTGTTTGCTTCATATTTTTTATAATTTTTGTAATTTTTTTGTGGAGACTTTGTATTTTTAGTATTTTTGGGGGGTTAAGGGGTTTTTTTTGTTGTGGGTTTTTGGTGGGTTTTATGTTTTTTTTGTATTTTATTGGTGGGTTTTGTATTTTATTTGGGGGGGTTTTTTTGTATTTTATTGGGGCTTTTTGTATTTTATTTGGGTGTTTTTTTTGTATTTTATTTGCGGGTTTTTTTGTATTTTATTTGAGGGTTTTTTTGGTATTTATTTGGGGTTCTTGTATTTTATTTGGGATTTTTTTTGTATTTTATTTGGGGTTTTTTATTTTATTTGGGGGGTTTTTTGTATTTTATTTAGGGTTTTTTTTTGTATTTAATTTGGGGGTTTTTTTGTATTTAATTTGGGGGTTTTTTTGTATTTTATTTGGGGTTTTTTGGTATTTTATTTGGGATTTTTGTATTTTATTTGGGATTTTTGTATTTTATTTGTACATTATTTGTAATTTTGGGGGGGGTTTATTTTTGGGGAGGTTTTTATATTTTTTGTATTTATTTTTTGTAAATTTTTGTATATTTTGTAAATTTTTGTAATTTTTTGTAAATCTTGGGGGGTTTTGGGCTTTTTGTAGTTTTTGTATTTTTGGGGGTCTTCTTGTAATTAAATTTTTTGTGATTAGTTTTTTGTAATTTTACTTGTATCTTATTTGTATTTTATTTGTGTTTATTATATTTTGCTTAATATACTTGAACCCTCAGAAAACAGATATTTAAATGCATTTTTTTCCTCTTCCCCTGCTCAGTCTCTCATTGATATCACTGTCAAGGAGCTGCCTCCAAAGGTTTTGGGATCCCCAGCTTATCAGGTTGCTGATATGGATCTTTTAAATGTGAGTCTCCATTAATTCTGGACTTCATTAATGCTGGAAGCTTTTGGGAACTCAATGATTTCATGTTCCACAGTGCAGACTTTGTTTGCAGGTCACTAATTGAACTGTGTCTAATTAATGGAATTACTGCAGGACAAGGGCTGGTGTTGATTAGTGAGTGTCATCTTCCAAGTTAAGAAAATACTCAGCCAATAATCACAAAAAGCTGTGAAAAAAGGCTGAAATGCTGCTGAATTTTAGGGGTTTTGTTGAGGGAGGAGCAGGCTGAGAAGGAAGGAGGCTCCTCATTAAAGCTTTAATTAGCAGATATTAAATACATCTTGTTAAGGACTCAGCATGAGCAAAACCTGAAATATTTGTGGTCAGTTTGAACCAAAGTACCCGAAGGATCTCTTGCTGTAACCTGGAAATGAGCAAATCCAGCAGCTTAGGTTTCCAGTTTTCCCTCTTCTTTTTATGTTCAGGTGTTAGAATTGACCATTTTGGACAGCTTTTAATAATTGTGAGTTTCTGGCTAATAATAATGATAATAATTGTGAATTTCTGGCTAGTAATAGTAATAATAATTGTGAATTTCTGCTAATGATAATTGAATTTCTGGCTAAGAATAACAATAATAGTGAATTTCTGGCTAATAACAATAACTGTGACTTTCTGGCTAATGATAATAATTGGATTTCTGGTTAATAATATAATAATAGTGAATTTCTGGCTAATAACAATAATGGTGAATTTCTGGCTAACAATAATGGTGAATTTCTGGCTAATAAGAATAACAGTAATGGTGAATTTCTGGCTAACAATAATGGTGAATTTCTGGCTAATAAGAATAACAATAATTGTGACTTTCTGGCTAACGATAATGGTGAATTTCTGGCTAATAAGAATAACAATAATTGTGACTTTCTGGCTAATGATAATGGTGAATTTCTGGCTAATAAGAATAACAATAATTGTGACTTTCTGGCTAATGATAATGGTGAATTTCTGGCTAATAAGAATAACAATAATTGTGACTTTCTGGCTAATGATAATGGTGAATTTCTGGCTAATAAGAATAACAATAATTGTGACTTTCTGGCTAATGATAATGGTGAATTTCTGGCTAATAATAATTGTGAATTTCTGGCTGAGAAGAATAACAGTAATTGTGAATTTCTGGCTTATAATAATGATAATAATAATTGTGAATTTGTCACAAATCAGAAGTTAATGCAGTACAGACACCTTGTGGAGGTGAGGCAGCCATTTCATTAGCTCAGTGCTGTTTTAACCCCTTCCATTTCTGTTGCCAGGGCACTCCAGCTCTGTTCCTGATCCAGCTGCCTTTCCACAACAACCTCTTGGAATGCTGTGTGACAGATGAGAGGTACCTGCAGCTCTGAGCATCCCTTGGAAAAACACCTCACTTTTTTTATTTCCCCTCTCATTTCAGCTGGGGAAAAGCCAGGCTCTGACCTGTGGAATTTCCTCCCCCAGGTTCTTTGGCATTCTGGAGGCTCTGGTGGGTTTTGCCCTGTCTGGCCCCACCTCTGCCCTGGCTTTCAGTGACTCTGTGCTCTGTGTCATTGACCAGAGTGCAGAGCAGGTGGGCAGCAAGGAGCACCTCTGGAGGATGTGGAGCATTGTTGTTAATCCTCTGACTGAGTGGATTAATCAGGTAATTAACTCATTAATCAGTGAATTTGGTTCTCTTCCCCACCCCAGAGCCCCACAGGAGCACTTTGCTGAGCCTTTATCTGAATTTTTTAAGGAATTCCATGTCTTGAAGTGATGCTGGAATTGGATAGCTTGGCTCAATCCTGCTGCTGAAAACCATGGCAAGGTTCCCCCAGGAGCTGTTAACTTTTAAATACCATGGGTTGGATTGCTTGGTGTGAAAGTCAAATAAATCCCAGATTAGGATGTTCAGGGTGTAATTAGAGCAGAGTTTTACTCATGTCTGACATCTTTAGTGTAATAAAAGCCTTATAAATTGTAATATTTGAGAGATGTAGCACCTTATTTACTGGAAATATATTGATTGTCATGTAGGAGTTGCTGAATTAATTAATTAATTAATCCTCATTAATCATTAGATCTAAAAATCATAGAATTTATGAAGGAAGTTTTAGGTGCTGTGACTACTTCCAGCAGCATGGGCACAGGGAATGGCTCCCACTGCCAGGGGCAGGGATGGATGGGATATTGGGAGTTGGGAATTCCTGCCTGGGAGGGTGGGGAGGGGCTGGGATGGAGTTCCCAGAGGAGCTTTGCCTTCTAAAATCTGTGTTATTGATCAGCAAATGTAGCATTTGGTGTCCAGGAGGTAAAATGTCCATGAAGATGATTCCTGCTTCAAGTTCTGTTCTCCACATTTCCACAGTGCTCAGTGAGGGAATGCTGTGGCCAAGTCAGAGCCTGATCCCAACTGGAGCAACAAGGACTGGCTTAAAAATTAATTTCAGCCTCATTAACAACAGCCTGATTAACACCCATTTCCTCATGGTCCTTGGGACCTTTTTGCCTTTCCATGCCTTGAGCATCCCTGGAAGTGTCCAGGGCCAGGCTGGAGCAGCCTGGGATGTGTGGGGTGGGGTCAGTGGGGTGGAATGAGATGAGCTTTAAGGTCCCTTCTGAGCCAGCCCACGCCAGGATTCTCTGGGGTGGTCATCACTTACTGCAGCTGCAATAAGTGAGGAACACTCCAGACATTTCCTAGATTGGTTTTCTTGGAATATATTTTGGCTTTTAGAAACAGAGCTTTTTATCCTTTGCTACCAGGATCCTCCTGAGTTCTTGAAAGAGCAGAATATCTGATTTCAAACTGTATTTAATCAGGAACAGCCTTATTTGGCAGCCCAATTTTGTAGCTTTAGCTTTGCTAAACATAATTGAGCAGATCTCTTTTAAATTAGAATCAAAAATGTGTGTGTAAATTCTACTGTGGTGATTTCTGTAGCGTGGAGTGGTCTGGGGGAGACTTAAAGCTTTAAGAATTCTTTTTGCTGACAGGAGTTGGTAGAGAAATGAAAAAAGGGAGTAAAAATAAGTATAAAGCTTAAATATTCAAATGTCCCAGTTGGAGACAAAATTTGGGAGGTGACATCCCCAAGGGGTCACTTCTAAAAAAGCAGATTTTAGCAGCTCTTCCCCCAGAAGATAATCTGGGAAATAATGGTGTCTGGGAGATAATCTCCTTGGAGAAGAGTGAAAAAACTGTTTATTTACCAAGCAAAGTATTCACAAGTCTGAAGAAATGAATCCTCTTAACCCACAAACTCTTTTCTTGTTGCAGAATAACGAGGTGAACCAGGGGGATGCCCTGGAACACAACTTCAGTGCTGTGTACAGTGCTTTGCTGCTGCCAGTATCCCACATTTTCCCCACTCAGGGATTCCCACAGGTAACAGCAAATGAATCAAATTAATTAAATTAACTCAAAACAACGTGGGATTTATCAAATCTCTCAACTCTCAGGGCTGACTTTGGGCTCAGTCAGCTGCGTTTGGGGTTCAGTACAACACCATGGATTTAAAACCCTAACCCTCCAACTTAAAACCCTAAAAAGAACCCCCTAGGTTTTGACAGCAGAAGAAAACACAAAGCAAGTTTTTCTCTGTGCACAGATGTTGATATTTAGCAGCTTTTCCTTTCTCTGTCCAAGCCAACTCTGAAATCCTTGCTGCGCTCCTGGTCTGACCTGTACCGAGCCTTTGCTCGCTGTGCTGCTCTGGTGGCAACAGCAGAAGAAAACCTGTGCTGTGAGGAGCTGTGTGCCAAAATAATGGCTGGGCTAGAAGGTGAAACTCCAGTAGTGAGTATAAAACTGATCATTTAGCAGCTCCTTTCTAATGAGGTCTGAGAACGTGTGTGTAAATGCTGATGTGGCGATTTCTGCAGCGGGGAGTGGCTTGGGGGAGACTTGGAGCTGTAAGAATTCTTTTTGCTGACAGGAGTTGGTAGAGAAATGAAAGTAGGGAGTAGAAATAAGTTTAAATGTTAAATATTCACATAGTTAAGCAGATCTTAGATTTGTCTTCTAATTAATAATAATGGTTAATGAGTGTCGTGGTGGTGAATGAGGTTTGTCTGGGTGAAATGTGTTTATAAATATCACAGGGAGGAGAACATGGAACCATCAGCCTTGTACACTAAAATTTAAGGCTTTTACTCCTAAAGCTGTGTAAAAGAGAGAGATTTTTGAGAGAATATGTGGGTTTGTTGCCTAAATTGCCTATTCCCAAACTCACACCACAAGGAGAGGGGGATGAGCATTTAGTTTGGGATAGAAATCCTTCATGCTTAAAGTTCACTTTGGAAAAAATACTGTGAAGAACACAAAAAAATGGAATTAAAAACCCTGGAATAGAGAGGATTGCATCACTATTACCTATCCTGGATGCTGCTGTATCCTGATAAATACATAGATAAGTGATAAATATCACTTTTAAAAATCAGTAATTACTAAACAAGACAAACAATTTAAAAGTTTGGTGTAAAGTTACATTGCAGCTTCTTTTAGCTCACAATACCAGTGTTCCTTTTAAAGCAAGATTGGACTCGTTTAGGAAAATTTGGATGGATTGAGAGGGTGAAAAAGCAACTTTGCTCATCTTCTCCTATGCACTAAAAATTATTTGTGATTTGTGCTTTGACTGTTAATGGCAACTTAATTGTGCCTGTAATGACTTTTGTGGCAGCCAGGCTTTGTCCTTGAGCACAGAGTGAGCCTTGAACCTTCATTTATTGATTGATCCTAAAAGTGGATAAGTGATCTAATTGATAAATGATAAATTGATACATTTGAAAAATCGACAAATGATTTTAATTGATTTATTTCATAAATTTAATTGATTTTTAATTGATTTATCCCAAATGTGACCCCTTCTCCCAGCTGCCTGCCACTGTTGGCTGCTTTAGACACTGTTTGTCTAAATTATGAGAATGGGAAGCCCATCCTCAGTGTAATTGTGTCTTTAAAATGGGATTTTATCAGCCTCACCTGATCCTGCAGAACAGCTTCACCACCTGTAATTTAAGTTGTTTCTTTGCTGTCCTGAACACCGAGGGTGGCTTTTTCTGTCATTGTTGCTCTTCTGAGGATTGATTTTTGGCTTTGCTGCTTGACTTCTGGTTTTGCTGGGTGGTTTTTGGTTTTGCTGATTGCTTTCTGTTTGTCCTGGTTGATGTCTGGTTTTTCTCATTGATTTTTCTTGCTGCTGATTGATTTCTGTGTCTGCTGATTGATTTTTGTTTCTGTTTCCTCCTCAGGTGTTTTCCATGCTGGAAGGTCTCACCCACCTTGTGTCAGTCATGGTTGACTGCATCAACTTTGCACCCTATGGCACTAAATTCCAGCCCAAAAACAGATGTAAGGAAATACTTCAATTTGGGGGTTTCTCTGTGTGGCTTCAAGAGTTGGTTAAAAATTAGAGCTTAACAGAAGACAAAGGGTCATTGGGTATAAAATCTTTTTTGGTTTGTTTCCTATTCCCACTTAAACTGTTAAAGCTCAAGAAATAATTTCCAAAAAAGCACAATTCAGTAAAAAAAGAATTAAAATTTACCTGCCCCATGGGAATTTGTTAAAGTGGTGAAATGCAGTGTTGGGCTGCTGCAGGAATGAAATGCTTTAATTGGAAATGTTGATGAGGAAGAACATAATGTAAACTTGGCTTGCAAATAAATAAACTAATAAAAAATCTATTTCTCCTTCCCTCCTGTACACAAATTCTGGAACAGTGAATCAGGTGCTGAGTAGGCATTAAAACCTTTAAAGCAGAGTCTGAGCAGCCAGAAAATAAAAATAAGAGTAGAAATCAGATAAAATTATGCATTGAAATGTGTTTAAGTTGCTAAATCAATTTTTAAACTATTTATATGTAGATTTGGTTTGGGAATCAGAGTTCTTCCTCTCATGTAGACTCCACGTTCAGCTGTCCTTTAAGGAAAACTCCAGTTTTTAATGGAATTTTTGGCCCTCAGCTCCCCAGACCCCCACGGACTGGGCTAAGAAGAAGAAGGAGCCCCTTGGCAAGCTGAGCTCTCTGTTCAGGCTGCTGCTGCTGCTGCTGGAGTCGTTCCACGCGCTGAGCGGCGCGGAGCCGCAGGCGGAGGCGCTGCAGGGCCTGGGCCCCGCGCTGCTGGCAGCACTGCACGGCCTCGTCAGCCACATCTCCCTGCCCTCCCTGCTGGGCACCACCCTGGCCACCTTCTCCACACCCCTGGCGCTGTTCTATGAGAAAACCAGGTCAGTCTGGGAGGGGTTTGGGGTGGGAAAGCTCGGGAGTTGTGTGGGATGGAGTGGGGTGGTGTCACAGGGGTCCCAGCACGAGGGCAGAGACGAGAGTCTTGACTCCATGTGGCAGAAGGCTGATTGATTATTTTATGATATGTATTATATTAAATTTTACTAAAAGAATAGAAGGAAGGATTTCATCAGAAGGCTGGAAAGGAAAGGAATGATAATAAAACCTGTGAGTGACCAGAGAGTCCGAGCCAGCTGGGCTGGGATTGGCCTTTGATTAGAAACAACCACATGTGTGACAGTGTTTACAGGGGAAGAGATGAGAAAGTTGACTCCATGTTCAGAAGGCTTAGTTTATTATTTCATGATATGTAATATATTAAAACTATACTAAAAGAATAGAAGAAAAGATTTCATCAGAAGGCTTAGTTAAAAATAGAATAAAAATAAATAACAAAAGTTTGTCTCTGACCAAGACAGTCTAGACACTGTGGTTGGCCATTAATTAAAAACAACCAAATGAGTCCAATCACAGATCCACCTGGTGCATTCCACAGCAGCAGATAAGAATTGTTAACAGTTTGTTCTTGAGGCCTCTCAGCAATTTAAGAAGAAAAAATCCTAAAGAAAAAATTTTTCATAGAACATGTCAGTGACACATGAGACCAACCACAGATGCACCTGATGCATTCCACTGCAGCAGATCATCATTGTTCACATTTCATTTCTGAGGCCTCTCAGCTTCTCAGGAGAAGAGATCCTAACAAAAGGATTTTTCATACAATATGTCCATGACAGTGGAGCTCAGGGTTTGCAGGGCTTCAGAAATCTCCCTATTTGAAATTCTGGTCTCTTCACTGTAACTCTGTTTGCATCTCTACAAGGCTCAAAAGTTTACTTTCCACCTGGTAATTTGCCCTGCAGTGGAGATATTTATTGATAGAAATAAATAATTTTTTTTAGGAAAAAATTAAATTTTTGGCATTAAATTTTCTAGAAGGTTAATGGTAATTTCTTGATGTACACTGAAATCCTGGAAGTTTTTAAGCAGAAGGAAATACTGGGAAAAACTCTGCTTGATGCTTTTTTCCTGAGCATTGTTTTCCTTGCATTTATTCATAAAAATAGAAGAGATTATTTTCTGAGCATCATTTTTTTTTAAGATTTATCCCTAAAAAAGGTGAAGTTGGATAAATATTTTTGAAGGAAGACATTGAAGCAAATAAAAATTTAGGAGCCTCTTCAGCTTGGAAGTCACAGGCTTAGAAAAGGAGTTAAAAAATGCAGTTTGTTCACATTTTTCTGGCTGATTGTACCTAAGGATTTTTTGTACGTGGAATATATTTATTTTTATATTTATTTGTTTCTATGGAATTGTTTAGTTTATGGAATTGCTTAGTGGTACTTCACCTTTTTAATGCCAGTATTTCAGCTTTTTAATGCAAATGTGTTTAAGGAGAGCATTTAGAGAGCAACTAGAAGTTAATTTATAAGAAAAGCCTTAATTTTAAATTAGTACTGATTACCACTGACTTTTCCATTAATTCCTCCTGAAGTCAGCATATCAGTATCCATGGAGTTTAAAGGATGATCAGGAAATTGTTTAATCCCCAACTGAGGCTCCTTTCACAAAGTGAGTCCATGAAGTCACTGGCTAAAACCAGTGTGCAGTGCTGGAATTTTTGTCTGTTAATTTCTTATGCTTGGGATAAATGGGACAGCAAAATAGAAATGGATTGCATTTGTTTTGGCAGGCTCCCTGAGGTGCCCAGAGTCTACAGCAATCTGAGCAGCAAGGTGAGTTTGCTCCAGAAACCACTGTGGGCTTGGGGGGATGTGGAACAGCAGAGATCTTCAGGCCATTTCTTCTGTAATAAAATAAAAAATGTGTGGAGGGTAGAGATTTAATTTTAAAATTCTTTTTAAATTTAAAAGAATTAAAATATAAGTTCTAGAAGGGAGGAGCACTCAGCTCTGGGACTTTTATGTGATGTGACATTTGTAAATAAAATAAAGTCAAAAATAAGCTTACAATTCAAATAGTTCAGATTTTAGTTGAAAATGTCCATTAAAACCTGTGTGTTTTGTTCTCCCTGAGCTGGAGAAGCTGCTGGCAGAGATCCTGCAGTGCCTGCAGTGCCACTGCCCGGGCTCCTGTGACAGTGAGCTGCTGCAGCAGCTCAGCCCCGTGCTGTGCCTGGGCTTCCAGCACAGGAGCAAACAGATCCGCCAGCAGAGCGCCCAGCTCTGGAACTGCACCTTTGCCAAGGCCTCCTCACTCTGCTACCCCGAGGAACTCAAGTAAGAACCAGCTTTTTATTATTTCCATCTCCTCAGGGAGAGCTCACAGCTGGTGCTGTCCCATTCTGGTTCCCTGTTCTGCTATGAGCTGCTGCTCTTTTTCTGCACCTCTCCCAGGAATCTAAAATTATTTTTTATTTTTTGTTGTTGAGCAGGTCTGTGTTAAGCCAAGCCAAAAAGAAAATCCCTCTGCTGCTGCCTGGTTTTGAAAGCATTGAGGTGTCTGAGGAGTGCAGTGGCCCCTTCTCTGACCTGGTAAATGTTGTGTTGGGATTCCATGGGAATTGTCCAGCAGGGAGTGAAAGGTCAGCTGGGATCTTTAATCTGGTTGACCTGCAGTGGTTTCATGTTTAGGATGATAAACTCTGCTGAGTTAGCACTGTCAGAAGACTCAGCTGGTTTTTACCACTTCCTGCATTGTAAATTTTGAGTTCTAGGAATTTATTTGAAATAATTAATTTTTTTAGTTGTCCTCTACGTAGTTCAGAGGAAATTTGTGAGTGTGGGATGGTTTTATTCTAGATAAATTACCACAGGGTGGGTTTGTGAACTTGGAGTTCCTTCCACAGTGCATTCAGTGTGGTTTTGTCTGAACAGATGGAGAATTCCCAGCTGGACACAAAGATCAGTGGGATGGAGCTGAAGGTGGGACAGAAACGAGATTCAATATTGGCACAGACGAGTGAAGCCAAAAGTGATGGCAAAGACAAGTCCAGCAGCCTGCAGGCAACACCTGCAAAGGTGAAGTGTTCCCAGAGAGGGCTCCTGGAATCAACTCCAGGACATTCAGGACAAAATCAGCACCTTGGGGATGCTGAAATGTTTTTCTGAAATGTTTTTCTTTCCGACTTGGGCTGCCCAGCAGAGTCAGAGTTGATGTTCCTGTCAGAGTTCTCTGCTGAGGTTGGGGGAGGGAGGGTGGCAGCAAAGAGCCTCAGTCCTCACTCTGTGGAGGTTGTGGCAGATTTGGGGTTTGCTGGTCTTTGGGGTTGGCAGATCCCTCACAGAGATGTCCTTCAGAATTCCTGATTTTCAGTTCCTCTCTTGTTCCTAACCCAGGATTTGGGGTTTTTTCTCTTTCTGCAGCTAAAACTAGAATTTCCATCTCCTAAGACAACAAGTGAGACGCTTCTGGAAGAGGAGAAATCTGTTGATTTTGTGTTTATTCCTCCAGAAACAAAGCCAAGAATATTGACAGAACATCAGAAGGAAGTGCTTAGGTCCAAGAGGTCTGTCATTTATGGTTTTAATGGGAAATGTCATTCCTTGAGCAGCTGAGCTTCACTTCAGTTCCTGTTTCTCACACCACCACGGGTCATTGAGTCTTAGTTCTTCCATACAAGTTATGAAGTTTAAAGCTAAGAGAGTTCCTTGCTTTGCAGTTTTAAAGCAACCAAATTATTCTTGCAGTGGCATTTCCTCTTCTGATTAAATACAGTCTGTCTAGTCTGTCTGGGGTTTGGGAATTTGGAGTTCAGGTTTTTACTTGGGGACTGATGTGCAGTATGAAATGAAAGATGTCATTTTTCAGAAATCATGGAAATGGAAGGATTGGGTAAAACAAGCTGAGGGAGGGATTTCTTGAGTCAGCAGCAGGTCAGGAATTAGGATATTGCCAAAACTCATCTTGATTGCAGGAGAATCTTTAGAATGATCTCTTTTGATGTGAGAAGGTAATACTGGTGTGTTTACTGTGCTTAGGCAGCAGAAGCAGTGTAAGCAGGACTTGAGGCAGGAGCTCCTCTGGGCTGTGGTGAATTCTTTGCTGAGGGGGATCCCAATCACAGCTTTTATTCCCCAAAAATAAAGATTTCATGCAGCTGAAAAGAATGGCCTTGAAATGAGGAGATGATAAATTCCAGAGAGGAGTCTGACTGCCATTCCTGGTGTTGTTCCAGGGCTGACATTCCTGCCATGTACAACAACTTGGATGCTTCCCAGGACACCACCTCGTTTTCCCAGTACAGCCAGAGCCAGGAGGATTCTTTGTGAGTAGAAGTGCCCAGCTGTGGTCACTGAAGGGTTCTCCTTTGGCAGCAGCACTGACTGCAGTCATTCTCTTCTAGGGAAATGCCACCTGCAGTAGAAAATGCCAGAGAAGACACTGCAGAGCAACCTCAGGTAATTCCCCATTGTCTGATGGTGACTAAAATCAGAGTTCCTACCAAACATGAGAGGTTTTGTGATTTGTTTTCCATTCTCAGCACCAAGTGAGAGAAAATGTAACACTGCAGTGCTCTGCTCTGCTTTATATCATTTATTCCTTTAGGATCAATTAGAATATCATTTAGGCCAAATCACTTTGTATTTGATGTCAGAATGGGAGGATTCATGGGGGCAGTTTCTGATCACCCACGTGCCTGTGCTGCCACAGCATTTTAATGGGGTAAAGGTTGTAAATCCTGAATTCCTTTTGGGGAGGACTTGCCTGAACAGCTGCTGTGCTAACTGTAGTGCCAGTCAGACCAGGTGAAATACAGCAAAACTTCAAGCATTTTTGGAGTTATTTGTTTTGGGATTAAATGGTTTTAAAAAGTGTCTTTTATAGCTATCAAAACACAGATAATAAATCATTTGGTGGTTGGAAAACCTTGTGGGTGTGTTGTTTGCTATGGCACCAGAGCTGCAGTTGACTCTTGTATTATATTCATAGGACAAGTGCAACTGTTCCATTTGATTCCTAGGACAAACCTTTTGCTGTTGATGTTTTTGGGGCAGGAGGAGAACGTGGGCAGTGAAGGATGTCACTCAGAGGAGAGCCCAGCCTGCACCAGCGAGGGGGAGGCCACAAAGGAGACAGCTGAGATGATCCCAGAGGAAACATCCATTGGACAGGGGCTGGAGACAAGTTCTGTGGAAGCAGCTCCCCAGGAGGCCTCAGCAGGGAAGGAGGACACCTCAGATGTCACCAACAGCTCAGCCTCCAGTGACATCATCTCTGGCACCCCCCAGCCCGTGAGCCGGCGCCAGTCCTTCATCACCCTGGAGAAATTCGGGGCTGCGGAGAGCAGGCCCTTCAGCCCAGCCCCACTGAGCTCTGTGTCAGAGCTGCCTGGGCCTCCTCCCGAGGCAGCCCCACAGGAGAACAGCGGTGACAGCCAGGCTGGTGCTCGAGCACAGAAATCTGGAGAGGAAGAGAAAAATCCTCCAAGCGCCGAGCCCGCAGTGGGGGCCGCGGCCGCCCGCAGGGTGACGCGCCGGCAGAGCAGGATGGAGCTGCAGGGCAGTAAAGCCAAGCTGCAGAGCAGGACAGAGGAGCCCCTGGCCCCTGACAGCCTGGAGAGCAGTGCTGAGCTGGGCTCTGCCGTGGAGGACGTGGAGCACATCCTGCTCAGCCACTCCCAGGCTCTGCTCTCCACGGAAGCAGACATCCAGAAAGCCGAGGATGCCATCGCAGAGATGGACAAGGCCCAGGGGCTGGACATGGACTCGAAAGAGAACACCCCCCCAGAGAGCAGCAGCTGCTCTGAGCAGGCCCCAGGGGATGACAGCCAGGTGCCACAGGTGTCCCCTCAGCAGAAGCAGCTGCGGCGTTCCGCCAGGAGACGCCCGGAGGCTGTGGAGAGCTCCTCGGGCAGCCAGGAGAAGGAGGACGGGCTCCCAAAGAGAGACAGGAGGAGAGAGGAGGAGAAAGCTGGGCAGAAGAAGCTGTCCCAGGGGAAAGGTGATGGATCCCAAAAGCAGAAAGGAGTTCCTGGGAAAACGACAGAGAACACAAAAGAGAGCAGCCAGCCTGAGAGAGTGGCAGAGGACTGGAGCTCCAAGGAGTCCCCTGCTCTCAGGGGCCTGGAGGAGGAGGGCAGCAGAGCTGGCAGGAGGGCAGAGGATGCCCCCAGGGCAGAGGGGGAAGGTCAGGGCCGCCTCAGCACAGCGGGGCAGAAGGTGGAGCGCCCACGGTACCACACCAGGAGATCTTCCCAAGGGTTGCTGTCCAGCATAGAAAACTCTGAGGCTGACAGCTC
Organism: Haemorhous mexicanus; assembly: GCF_027477595.1. NCBI lineage: Eukaryota > Metazoa > Chordata > Aves > Passeriformes > Fringillidae > Haemorhous > Haemorhous mexicanus. The sequence continues at coordinate 1,561,743 of NC_082348.1, read as the reverse complement.
TGAGGGCAAGGAGGAGAGCACAAAGAAGAAAAAACCAGTGAAAGCGAGGAGTAGAAGCAATTCTCTGGAAGGGAAATTGAAAGAGGGACAGGCAGGGAGCCAGAGCCTTGAGGGACCTGCCCAGGGAAGTGAAACTAAGAGTCCACTGGAGGCCAGTAAAGGGGAGCCTGAGGTTGGCACAGGTGCTGCAGTGCCAGGTGAGCCAGGTGACCTGGAAAAGCAGGAAAGTGCTGCAGCTGCTGGAGAAGCTGTGGGCCCTGGCAGCTCTGAGAACCCAGGTGCTGTGCAGGACACCAGCGTGGAGCCATGCAAGGCTGATGCATCCATGGAGTCACTGGGCAGCCCCTGTGTGCCTGAGCAGGATGGGAGAGCAGCAGAGGAGAGCAGACAGGAGGAGAAGCAGAGCACCACAGGGGACTGTGCAAATGCTCCAGGTGCTGAGCCCTCCTCTTTGCAAAGCCCTGAGTGTCAGAACAAGAGAAGCAAAAGGGTGAAAAAAATCAAGAGCTGTGATTGCTGCTTCAAAAAGCCAAAGCAGCAGGTGACTGAATCAAAGTTGACTGAGTCCAAAAAGGAGAAAACTGAGCTGGAGGAGCCTGAGAGCACCCCAGTCCAGACCCCAGTCCAGAATGTTTCTGGTCACTCAGATTTGGAGGAGAGCTTGGCCCTGGCTCCGTGTGGAATGAGCACTCCAGTGCATCCTCCCAAGGAGCCCAGCACCTTCAGCTTGGACAGGCAGGAAATGGATGTGGAAAACCTGCAGGGAAGCACTGTGGGCGTGGAGGAGGAGAGTCCAGAGGATCCAGAGGGTTCAGCAGCTGAAACCACTGAGTCCATGGAGGAAATAAAGGAACCTGCTGAGCAGAAGGAGCAGACAGAGCAGGTTCTGCCTGAGAGTGTTCCTGAAGAGCCCAGGGAGAGCTGCCTGGACTCAGGGGACCAAGGGGAAGAACCAGCAGCTGCAGAAAAGGAAGAAATCAAGGAAAACGGACAGCTGGAGGAGGTGCCTGAGGAGCTGAGGGTTGACAGCAAACCTGAGGAAAAAGAGATGAAGGAGCTAGAAGGAGATCAGGAGGATAAAGGAGAAGCTGAGAACTCTGCTGGAGAAACTTGTGTTGTTGCAGATCAAGAGATGAAGGAGGAATTGGTGGAAACTGAAATAAAAGTGCCTGAGAACGTGGCCTTGGCAGATCAGAGTGTGGATTCCCCTCTGAAGGTGGGAGGGGATCCCTCAGTGCAGGTGGCTGAAAGCCCCACCAGCCTCCAGGCCCGCTGCACGTGGTCCCCCTCAGCCTCCCCATCCACCAGCATCCTCAAGAGAGGGGTCAAGAGGAGCCAGGAGGATGATTCCCTGTCACCTGCCAACAAGGTACTCCATGGGAATTGTGTGCTGCTGGGTGCAAAGCTGGCATGAGGAGCTGAAATCATTCCTAATCTGTTGCATTACTGGTTTGTGTTGTGAATAGTCTTAGAGAGGTGGTGAGGTTTGGGTTTGGAATGTGCCAGCACTGGGAGATTTGTGTTGTGAGGGGTTTTATTTTGAAGCAGAGCACCCTGGATCCCTGCACAACCAGGAGCAGCATGCTCAGGGTTGTACACACAGGTTCCTTAGGGAATCCTCACAGTGCCTGCCTGAAACATTCCCTGGGTTGTTCCAGAACTTCAGTGGTTCCAAACTGATCTTTTGTCTCCTCAGGGTGGCTTCCCCAAGCTGTGCTGGGTTGAGTTCCCACTCTAAAACTCCTTCTCTCCTCCTCAGATCCGTCGAGTCTCTTTTGCAAACCCCATTTTCCAGGAGGGCCTGGCAGACGACATCGACAGGAGGAGTCCTGTCATCAGATCCCATTCCTCACCCTCCTCCAGAAGTCTTAAAATCCTCTCTAACATGCAGGTCAGGGTAAATCCTGGTGCAGTATTCTGTGTCCCAAGTATTTGTGTATTTATCATAAATAGGATGGCTTTGGTGCATGTTTGTAGTCACTTACAGTTGTAAGGGCTGAGGAGCAGAAGTGTAAGAGGTAAAACTGCCTTAGCCTGACTCATTCTGTTACTCTGAGGTTTCAGGGGCTAAAATCTCACTATGAATTCTTCTTGTTAACTGAATTCCTGCTGTTAACTAAATTCCTACCACCCTGAGATATTTTTTTCCTCTTTTTCTATCCAGCACATTACCACTCCAACCAAAGGATTTCTGTCCCCAGGATCTCGTACCCTTAAATTTAAGAGCTCAAAGAAGTGTTTAGTAAGAAGTGCTTTGGTTCATGTTTCTCTTCTATTTTTTTCCCTGTATTCCGTGGGTGACAGTTAATTTAATGCTTTGCCTGTGTTCTCCCAGATCACAGAGATGGCCAAGGAGTCTCTGCCGTGCCTCTCGGAGTTTGTGTACCCTGCCTTGGCTGGCTGCAAGGCCCCTGTGGATGTCATTTTACCTCAGATCACATCCAGCATCTGGTCAGTGGCTTCTTGCTTTTGGAGGTGACATTTCAGTAGGAACTGAGCCCTTACTGAGCCCACCAAACCACAACTGTAGCCAGAATTCCTGAAGGGGATTGGGGTTGGTTGGGTGAGGAGGAGACATGACTATTCTGGCATTCTTCAAGTACTTTTTGATGACTGAAAAGCTCCCCAGGGTTGGGGAGTTTGTGCAGGGCCAGGAGCTGGATTGCTGATGCTGTGGGTCCCCTCCAGCTCGGGATATTCCCTGACTGTGTCCCAATAACCCACTTTCCCTCCCTGCTGCAGTGCCCGGGGCCTGGGGCAGCTCATCCGAGCCAAGAACATCAAGACCGTGGGAGACCTGAGCACCCTGACAGCCCTGGAGATCAAAACGCTCCCCATCCGCTCCCCCAAAGTCTCCAATGTCAAGAGAGCTCTGAAGGGATACCATGAGCAGCAGGTGAAGTGCACTTGAGCAGCCAGGGTGCCAAGATTGGTCTCATTTCCTGCAGCAGGAGTGGTGTCTCTTTCCCTTCATTAAAAACAGCACTTTCACACCTAATCCCTGCCTGCCTCAGTGCCATGAATTCAAGATGCAGATCACTTGGTTAAACTATTATTATTAACAAGAAAAGTGATTGGATTTGTTATAATATTTATAATTTATTATGATTTATAATTTATTTATTGCTCACCATATTAAATTAATTTTTTTTTTCAATCTGAAAATGTTTTCTCTCCCCCAAAAATGCCAGGTGAAATCTCGAGTGTTGGAGGAAAGCACAGTGCTTGAAGATGCTGAGAAGGCTGGAAATGATGTGGAGGAGAAATCTCTGAGTGCAGAGGAGGAGAAACTTGCAGCAGGTACCTGCTGGTGGCTTTTTGCTTTGAATTTGGAGGGTTCTGCTGTCTTGTCTTCATTCCCTCCTGCTGGGAACACCTCATCCTTTCGTTTTTATTTTGGGTTTAGTTTAATTCTTCCATTGGTGATCAAACCCTGAGGAAGGGCAGGGTGCAGGGCCTTTCTGGGAATGTTCCCCCTGGAATAAATCCATTGCAGGCTGCTCTGAGATGTGATTCTGTACAAAACCAGCTGCAGTTCTGCTCGGATTTCCCTGCACTTGTCTCCTTTCCCTCCTTTCAGATTTGGTGGACACAGGCAGCAGCAGCAGCGAGCAGCCCCCCGTGGATCTCCTGGGCCAGGTGCAGGCTCTGGCAGCCCAGCTGGGCTCGGAGGATCTGCACAGCTACTCAGGCAGGCAGCTCTGTGAGATGCAGGAGAAGCTGCTGGGGATGGCCTCGTGCATCAGCAGGAGCCTGCAGGCCCGCTGGCCCTGCCCTCCCCAGCAGGGCCCCGAGTAGCTGCCCCTGCTCAGAGGAGGAGGCTGGTCCAGCACTGCCCCCCCTGTGCTCCTCACTGCTCACTGACTCCTTCAGGCTTCTTCTTGGGCTACAGGATATTTTGTTAGCATCTTCATACATTTATTATCTTATTTTTTTTCCCCTTTTTTATTTCTTTTTTTTCCCTTTTTTTCCTTCTTTTTTCCTCCCCCTTCTTTTTTTGCCTTTTTTTTTCCCCCTTCTTTTCTTATTTTTTCTTCTTTTTCCTCTTTTTTTGCCTTTTTTTTTTTTTGCCAATTATTTTTTTTTTTTTGCTCCTTTTTGCCCTTTTTTTTGCCTTTATTTTCTGCTGGTTCCTGCCCTCCCAGACCCCTGGGCCTGTTTCCTCCCTGGCAGGGCTGTTCCTGGGGGATTGCTATGCATCTTTCTTTCGGGCCGTGAAAGAAAACCTGACAAAGCTGTGCAATAGCAGAGACTGTGAAAAACCAAACCAACAGAGTAATTAAATTATTTTTTCAAATCCAAAGTGTTCTTACTGCTGCAAACTCTTGCTGAGAGCGGGCTGAGAGCTGCAGCTCCAGCTCTGCCCCCCTCCTGCCCCAGCTGCTCCCTCGGGAGCTCTGGCAGCACGTGGGAGGTAAGCTGGGCTTAATTCCTTCCAGCAGGAGCCTGGGATTTGTACTGGATCTATTTTTAACATGTATTTTTGTACGACTCCAGCTCAGAGGAAATGTGCTCGTACAGGAGAGAGCCTGCAGAGCCCCCCAGGCTTTGCCCCCTGGCCTTTGCTGGCAGCAGCTCTCCTGAGGGGCAGGCTCTCCGTGAGGAAATGATGGATTGGACAAGAGCTCTTTGTAAATTGTGTACAGACTCACAGCAGATGTTGGGTAATAATTTATGGAGTTTTAATTGCATGGACTGCATTGCTGCTGCTTGGAGACCTTCAGCCAGAGCTCCCAGGTTTTCCCTCTGGGGTTCTGATCTGTATATATTGTACTGTAGCTATCCAGATGGGTGTTTATTGAGAGGAACTGCTGCAGGTGGTTTTCCACTTTTACATGGGCAAATAAAAGAGCTGATAGTTCCCAGACTTGGTCGTGGCCTCGTGGTTTGGTGGCTTCTGGGCTGTTTCTCTCTTCAGCTTCCCCTCAGGGTTGGATTCCCAAGGCTGGGAGGGACCTTGGAATGTCACCAGTGCTGGTGTGAGGTGGGAGCAGATCCTCGAGGACAGGGTGGGATCTGGGCTGCCAAACTCTCAGTACTTTTTGCCCTGTGTGTGTCCCATGGAGAAAAGGGTTGGGACAAACAGCCTGGAGCTACAAGGGCAAGCTCTGGGGCTTTTCTTGCTTTCCTGAGCAGTTGTTTTGGTTCCAGATCTGCCTCCTTGGGAGAATGCAGCTTTCCAGGTAAGGTTGTTCCTGACCCATGGAAAGGGTTTTGATCCCAACTCCCAGGGCTGGCAGTCCTGGAGCCGGCCTTGGGGAAGGACATTTCCCTTCTAGGCTGCCCCTGCTGGGAATTCCCTCTGGACTCTGAATTCCCCAAGGGTGCTGTTCACTTGGCTTTAGTCTATGGGAGACACAATATCCAGGGATTTTTATTCCCTTCTTTCCTGTGGAGTGGCTGCTACCAGGTGCTGCAGTAGATGAAGCAAAAACTGATGTTCATGTGTGGAACTGATGTTCATCTGGGTCCTCCCCTTCCTCAGTGGTTTGTGGGGTGAATTCCCTTTCCCAGCACCACAGCATCCATCCATCCATAGTGCAGAAACCTCAGCTTTATTCTTCACTAATTTACAAGAAATCACAGCTTTTGCCCCCGGAACGGTTGCAGGAGAACACATTCATGAGAGCTCAGCAAGCAGGAGAGGGTGGTTGCTCTTCCCTCCCCGAATACATTGGGTTGAAATACAAAGCTTACATGGAAAACCAAATGAAGAGATTTAAACATTTTAGAACAGCCCAGGAAAAATTCTCTGTGGGAGAATGAATCCTATAAATGTGTGTGTTAGTCTTTAGCAATGGGATTTTGGACATGTTGTGTAGTGTCTTTAGTGTGTGATGAAATGTTTGGGACTGTTTGGCATTGGGAGAATGGCAGGATGTGCTTAGAGGCACTTCTGGAAACATTGTGTGAAATATTCCAGGTGGCTTTTGCTCTGTGGTTATTTCTGTTGTGGCTGAGGGGGCCAGGAGGGCTTGGGGCAGGTGTCCCAGCCCCCAGGGGGAGGTGTCCCAGCCCCCAGGGGGAGGTGTCCCAGCCCCCAGGGGGAGGTGTCCCAGCCCCGGGGGAAGGTGTCCCAGCCCCCAGGGGGTGGTGTCCCAGCCCCCAGGGGGAGGTGTCCCAGCCCCCAGGGGGAGGTGTCCCAGCCCCCAGGGGGAGGTGTCCCAGCCCCCAGGAGCTGTCCCAGCCCCCCGGGGCAGGCCGGGCTCACACGGCCTCCACGTAGTTGGCGGGCAGCATGCCGGTCTTGCCGGTTCTCTGCACGGTGCCGTACATCCAGCCCTCGTCGATGGCCTGCACGTTGACAATGGTGTCCCCGTCCTTGAAGGACACCTCGTCCGCGTCCGCCGCCGTGTAGTCGTACATGGCCCGGAACGTCTTCTGCAGGGACACAGGGGACATGGTCAGAGCCTTACAGGGGACATGAGGGACATGGTCACACCCTGACATGGCCCGGAATGCCTTCTGCAGGGACACAGGGGACATGGCCACACCCTGACGTGGCCCAGAACCTTTTCTGAAGGGACACAAAGGGACAGACGGGACATGGTCACACCCTGACATAGCTCAGAACCTCTTCAGAAGTGTCACAGAGGGACAGAAGGGACATGGTTAAAGCCTTACAGAGGACAGAAAGGACATGGTCACATCCTGACATGGCCTGGAACATTATCTGCAGGGTCCCAGGACAGAAAGGATGTGGCCAAAGCCTTAAAGGGGACAGAAGGGACATGGTCAAAGCCATACAGGAGACAGAATGTCTTCAGGGACACCAAGGGACATGGTCAAACCCCAGGGGCTGGGATTGGTGTCACAGCAGGGTCTGGCTGCTCCTTCAAATCTGGCTGTGGATTCTCCTCCCTCCCTGAACCCCCTGGATACCTGAGTGCCACAGCCCCGGGGGTGCTGGTGACACTGAGCCTGAGCAGTGTCCCCATGGTGGCATTGGGCACCATCAGCTCCAAGTGTCACCTTGAAGTTGTTGCCTCCCAGCAGTTTTTGGGGGCGATGCCATTCCCACTGTCCTTTACTCCAGAGGCAATCTCTGGATGAGCACTTCCTCCCACCCCTCAGTCTTCAAGGGCTGAGTAGGAAGAAGAGCCCATTCCAGCTCTCCAGGTGCCCATTCCAGCTCTCCAGGTGCCCATTCCAGCTCTCCAGGTGCCCATTCCAGCTTTCCAGGCACAGGGGAGGCTCTGTCCCCCTTAAGTCCCTGTCACACCTGGTTTCATACAGAGCTTCAGCCCCACAGACTGGAATGTCACCAACTCGGTCTTGCATTAACACTATTAATGAGCGTCAATTAATTATTAATTAGTGGCTGTGACCCCTCCAGGTGCCCAGGGTTACTCACCCCAGCAGTGGAGGGGTGGGAAGGCACCGAGGACACCGTGGTTTGCTGGGTGGCCACTGAGGACGAGCGTTGCTGTGGCAGCTCAATGGTCTTGACCTGCTTGTAGCCCACTGCAGAGAGAGGGTGGGTTATTATGGGATGGAGAAAGATCTTTGGATGGGGTATTATGGGATTGTGGTGGAGGTGCTTGGGATAACGATCATTGTGTGGGGTTATTATGGGATTGTGATGGAGCTGGTAGGGATAAAGATCATTGTGTGGGGTTATTATGGGATTGTGATGGAGCTGGTAGTGATAAAGATCGTTGTGTGAGGATTATGGGATTGTCATGGAGCTGGTAGGGATAAAGATCATTGTGTGGGGTTATTATGGGATTGTGATGGAGCTGGTAGTGATAAAGATCGTTGTGTGAGGATTATGGGATTGTCATGGAGCTGGTAGGGATAAAGATCATTGTGTGGGGTTATTATGGGATTGTCGTGGAACTGGTTGGGATAAAGATCATTGTGCGAGGGTTATTTATTATGGGATTGTGATGGAGCTGGCTGGGATAAAGATCAGGGATGTGCCACGGCATGGGTTAAGGTCAGTTTAAAATGCACATTTAAGCTGTTGCTTGTGCACAACTCAACACTTTGGAGACGTGTTTTTCCCTGGCTGTGGGGGTTGCTGCACACACTGCCACGGGCAGTGGGGAGCCTGTGTGTCCCCAGGGGTGGCTGTACCTGTGGCCGTGGTGGTGAAGAAGCCCCCGTTGCTGTAGTAGGACAGGCGCTGGTCGGTGCCCTCCGAGGGCTCGGATTTCTCGTCGGCCGCGCCGCTGATGCTCAGGGCGCTGGCGGAGCGCGAGTGCTCCCGGCTGCGGCGCTGCGCCTGGACTGGGGGCACAGCAGGGACTGTCACCACCCTGGGGGGGCTCAGAGCCACCAAACCCAGGGCTCAGAGCCACCACCCTTGGGGCTCTCAGAGCCACCAGCCTGGGGCTCAGAATTAGCAGCTCTGGGGCTCTCAGTGTCACCAACCCCCGGGCTCTCAGAGTTCCCAACCCTGGAGCTGAAACCTCATAAAACCCAGCCCTGCTAAGCTCAACTTTTCCAGGATCCCAGTGTAGTTTTATAGTTCCATAGTGGGATTTCCCAGCGCTTTTTGGAGTGTTCCATGCTGAAGTCTTGCTCTTCAATATTCTCAGTATTTTATAATTTCTCCAGACTCTTTCCCCTTAGTCCTAGCTGCTTCCAAAATTTTTATTCTAATTATCCTGTGATTTTCTTCCTGACACAGCACTGGGCCACCCCCATGATTTTCTACCATCCAGGTATTTTTCCTCTCAGGCAGGAGTTAAAACAAAAAGGCCACTGAGAACAGCCTGCTCAGTAATTCCAAAAGGAAGCACAGGTTGTATCATGGCAGCTGTGGATCATATAAACAATCCTCCTCCTGCCTCAGTTGGATCCTTTTATGATAGGAAAATTAATAATGTATTTTTTGACCACTAGTTACACTTGTGAGGAGCAGCTACAGCCAGTTTCTCCCCTGTCCCGTGTCCCTCGGGGTCTCTCAGCTCTGTTTGGCACCCAGAGCCCACCCCTGCAGGAGTTCAAATCCCATTTTCCCCTGAGCAGCCCCTGGGACACACCTGAGATCATGTGCAGGCTCCGGGACTGGATGTTGTCCTCGGCGGGGTCGTAGTCAAAGACGGAGCCGGGGTTGGTTCTCCACACCTTGAGCCCTGCAGGAGAAAGGACATTTCCTGAGGAGAGGCCGAGCAGCACAGCCTGGCAGCACAGCAGGACAGGAGGTGTGTCCTCCCCAGCCCTGGGAGTGGCCAAGGCCAGGCTGGATGGGGCTTGGAGCACCCTGGGATAGCGGAAGGTGTCCTGCTCATGGCAGGGTGGGAGTGGATGGGCTTTAATGTCCCTGCACCCCAAACCAGTCTGGAATTCTTTGAAAAATCACCCTTCTTTTATAATTTAGTGCTTCTCAATTCTGCAGCACACATCAGGCTTTTTTACAATCAATCTACAGCACAGTATTTCTCTAATAGATAGAGATGGAGTTTAAAATAGAAGAACCATAAATGCAGTGTGACGTTATCAAGGTGGGGACAGCAGGTCACAGGTCATTTACAGCTGTTGGCAGAGAATATTTCCAAAAAGGATTTGGATGAGAACATCCCCAAGTAATGATGATTGGAATTGATGTGGCTGAGCTTAAATGAAACCCCTCCTGTGTGTGCCCAAGTCTCCTGACCTGTGAGGTTCTCCTGGTCCTGGTCCACGCGCTTCCGCTCCATCTCCACCACCCTCCTCTGGATGCCCCTGTAGCTGATGTCACTGAAGTCCTGCATGTTCTTCTTCACGCGCTCCGTGATGGGGTCGGTCACCACGGGCGTGAAGCTCCCTTTGCTCTTCTCAAAGTCCTCGTGGTACTTCACCTGCAATTCCAAAGGATTGTGACTCCTGCTTCCCTCAGGGGCATTTCCAGCTCCTCAGCTTTGCCTTTCCCAATCCTAATCCCAGACTTGCTTTAGCATTAAAGCCTTGGGTACCCAAACCTGGTAGGACACGTTGTCCTTGCTGCCAGGCAGGGTTATTTTTGTACTGAATCCCTTCCCAGGGGAAGGCCACCTCTGGCAGAGCCCTTACAGTGGAGATGTGTTTCTGGGTCTCCCGCACGCGCCGCATCTCCGGCGTGTCCAGGACGTAGGCGGCTTTTCCTTGGACTTGCTTGCGGAAACTGTCCGAGTAAAGAACCTGCCAGGGGAGGAGGAGCACAGGAGTCACCTCTGCAGCACCAGGCTGCCAAAGAAGGGCCAGTCCCAGATTTTTATAAATTTTTTTTGAGCGACTCTTACTGAAGAACCATCATTTTATACATCACAGAGTATTACAGCAGTAATTTGAAATGTAGTTGTTTAAAAACCCCCAAGAGAACCCAATTCATTGGAGAAACACTTGATTGCACCAGAAAGTTTTAAAGAATTCCATATCCTTCCAAACCCTTCCTGTCTGAGTGAGGGTTTCAGGATGAAGTGCTCCTTTCCCGTGTTTCACCCACCGAGCTGATGTTCTCCTGGTTGCGTTTGGCTCTCTCCATCTCCGGGGTCAGCGGGGTCGGAGTTCCCTTGGCCATGTGCTCCTTGTACAGCACCTGCAGGGCACAAACACAGCTCGGGCTGGAAGAATTCCAGCTTTTCCTGGCACTGGGGTTAATGTTCAAGCAAACTCAGCCCTGCAGAGTGGAAAAGATCTCGGGAAACAAAGCAGCTGAAACGTTATTGGCAAAAGGTAAAACAAAAATAAATTTAAAACATCAAAGGGAAAAGAGGCAAAACTAAGGAAAACTGGGAAGATAAGGCTGAATTAGGTGGAGTTTGGCTGAGGATGGTTATTTTTGACACAAGGTGCTTGGCTGTGCTTTCAGTACCGAGCTGATTTGTTCTTGGTTCCGCTTGACTCTCTCCATCTCCGGAGTGACCGGGCTGGGAGTGGCCTTCCCTAAACCTTCCCTGTATGCAACCTACAGACCACAGAGGAACTCGGTCACAGGGCAGAACTCCACACCTCGGGTGTTACTGGGTTTGCACTCAACACCAGCCGTTAGGAAAGGGAAAAATAAAAAATAATTAAGGAAAAATCGTATTAACCAGTTAAACGACAAAAAAGATCCCTTAGAATTTCAGTACTTAAGAGGCGACTTTTGAAAGAAAAAATTAGAGGGTTAAATAAAACCAGGCAGGGTGAGGTTATTCAGAGGAGCTCTTTGCCACCCTCGGGTGTTAAGCACGGCAGTGGGAGGTCGGGGCAGGGTTTTCCTGCGGGAATACCGAGCTAATCTGCTCCTGGTTGCGTCGGACTCGCTCCATCTCGGGAGTGACGGGCGTGGGGGTCGCCTGCCCCACGTTCTCTTTGTACAACACCTGCGGGACAAACAGCGAGCCGGGCTCTAAAACAGCCCCCAAGCACCGGGGCTCAACACAAATTATTACTTTGGTACCAGATGTCAAAACTCAAAGGTTTAGTGAGGAACAGGGAGGGGAGAACTGGGATTTGGGGTTAAGGGCTCTATCCAGGGCTTCCAGAGGCTCAGGAAGTGCCTCTGGCTCTAAAAAGCTGTGTAAGAAATGCTTTATCTGCTTATTTTTATCTTTCTTTGAAGCAATTCCTGATCTTTTTAGGAGGGAGGTGGAAGTTTTGTTGCCACACTGACCCAGTAATGGTGTCAGGGATGGGTGTTTTTCCCTGAGGTCAAATCCACCTGAAAATCCAATGAAAGGTGAAACACTGAACACAAGAGAAGCCTGAATATCCCTGGAAAACCTGGGCTAGTGGGAGGTAAGGGAATGAAATGAGCTCTGTGTCCCTTCCAACCCAAACATTCCCTGATCCCCACCAAGGGATCTGAACTCCTGAGATGGTCTGGATAGAACCCACAAATTCACAAACCAAGCTGCAAAAAAGGCCTAAAATTCTGGATCACACCATTAACACCAAAGTAATTTGGGTTTAGAAGGAGCAATTAATGTGCAGGAAAAAAGAAATACATCTTTTTTTAAATTAAAACCAGCTCTGAGTGGGAGTTAGGCTGTTACTTGATTAAGTTGAAGCACAAAGGAAAGCAGAAATCTCTGGGAAGGTACCGAGCTAATGATCTCTTGATTGCGTTTGACTCTCTCCATCTCGGGGGTGATGGGGGTCGGGGTCACCTTCCCCACATTTTCCTTGTACAAAACCTACAGGATACAAGGGAGTACCCAAACGTCATTGAAAAGGAAAAGAAAAACAAAACAAAACAAAAATCCAAAAAGCAGAACAAAGAGCTTTGGAGCCGTCCCACCGAGTTAGGGCTGGGCCACGAGAGGAGGAGGAGTTGGAGCTTTGCCATTAATTAATCTGGGATGCAGGAACGACGGCAAAGCACAGGGGGAGTAAGAAAGGGTTTAAAAAATTCAATCAGGACAACACCATCCATCCCAAAAAGGGATTTTTTTTTTTTTTCCTAGTAAAACCCTGCCTGGGGCAGCGTTAAAGAGCAGCCGGTGCAGTTTGTGTGTGAGCTCGGGCGGGGCCTCGGCATTTCAGGGGTTAATAAGCACAGGCTGCTGAGGCTCCAGCCGGGTTAAACACTCCACTCGGGTTTTTAGGGGCTTTTGCTGCTGCAAGTACCGAGCTAATGATCTCCTGGTTGCGTTTGACTCTCTCCATCTCGGGAGTGACGGGCGTGGGGGTGGCTTTCCCTATGTTCTCCTTGTACAACACCTGCGGGAGGAAGAGGAGCCGGAGAAAGGCACAGTCAGTGACAGCTGTCCCCACGCCTTCCTCAGCCCTCGGATTTAGTCTGCAGGTGGGTTTAGAGCAGGTCCTGGGCACTGGTTTAGTAGAGGAGCAGTTTGGCAGCCTGGCTTGAACCTCTGCTGATAAATGGGGTAAGTACCAAAGAGCACAAAATCCCCCTGGAGGGGCCGAGCCCGGCACAAAACCCAATTAACTGCTTTAAAAGAAATGGCAGCACTGCAGAGAAAAGGAGAGGAGTTTGAGAAGGTTTAGATTAGAACAGGACATCAAAACCACTCTTAAAACCAAGATCAACTGACCCAAGTTAACATTCCAACTGGAGAAAGCCACTGGTGAGGAGCGAGCCCTGCTCTGAGCTGCGTTATTTTGGGACAAATCCTTCTCCAAACGGTTAAAAGGGCTTGGAAAGAGTTAAAAGGTTTCAACTCTGGGTTTAAAGAGTTAAAGGGAAGTTTTGCTCTTGGCAAAGTACCGAGCTGCAAATCTCCTGGTTGCGTTTGACCCTCTCCATCTCGGGGGTGACAGGAGTGGGGGTGCCTGTCCCCACGCTCTCTTTGTACAACACCTGCACAACAAGAAAGCATCCAGAGCCATCAGCACTCATCAAATCCAAACTTTCCTGTGGAACAGGAGCTGTTAAACCCCCACTGCAGCCTCCTGAGAACTCACACCCTCCCTCTTCCATGGTTAGAACAATGCACCAAGAATTTTAGATATAAAATATATAAAACATATAAAGGGAAGATAGAACAGGGAACAAAACAGTTAAAAATGTTAAGAATAACATAAACAGTTGTAAATAAATGTGAACAACGTAAACATTTGTAAATAATTCCATCAGTGAAGAAGTGGGAGGTCAGTAACACAGTGAGGAAGAGAGGATTGATTATGAGGATGTGTTTGTGGTGATTGTGAGGATGTGTTTGTGAGGATGTGTTTGTGAGGATGTGTTTGTGGGGATGTGTTTGTGGGGATGTGTTTGTGGGGATGTGTTTGTGGGGATGTGTTTGTGAGGATGTGTTTGTGGGGATGTGTTTGTGGGGATGTGTTTGTGGGGATGTGTTTGTGGGGATGTGTTTGTGGGGATGTGTTTGTGGTGTTTGTGGGGATGTGTTTGTGGGGATGTGTTTGTGAGGATGTGTTTGTGGATATGTGTTTATGAGGATGTGTTTGTGAGGATGTGTTTGTGAGGATGTGTTTGTGGGGATGTGTTTGTGGGGATGTGTTTGTGAGGATGAGTTTGTGGGGATGTGTTTGTGGGGATGTGTTTGTGAGGATGAGTTTGTGGGGATGTGTTTGTGGGGATGTGTTTGTGGGGATGTGTTTGTGGGGATGTGTTTGTGGGGATGTGTTTGTGGGGATGTGTTTGTGGATATGTGTTTGTGGGGATGTGTTTGTGGATATGTGTTTGTGAGGATGAGTTTGTGGGGATGTGTTTGTGGGGATGTGTTTGTGGGGATGTGTTTGTGGGGATGTGTTTGTGGGGATGTGTTTGTGGGGATGTGTTTGTGGGGATGTGTTTGTGGGGATGTGTTTGTGGTGTTCATGGGGATGTATTTGTGGATATGTGTTTGTGGGGATGTGTTTGTGAGGATGTGTTTGTGGATATGTGTTTGTGGGGATGTGTTTGTGAGTCGATTAAGCAGAAGGAGGAGAGGAATTGTGTATTTTAAGGGAGGTTAGGGAGCGCAGCCAAAGGCAGAACTCCTGCTCCCCACGGTACCGAGCTGAGGTGCTCCTGGTTGCGCCTGACCCGCTCCAGCTCGGGAGTGACCGGGATGGGGGTGCCCGAGCCCAGCTCCTCCCGGTACAGAACCTGCGGGAGAACGGGGACACAGATTCGGGATGGGAGGGAGGAAAGCTGGAATCCTGCTCCAAACAGCAGCGCTGCTCCCGCCTGGAGGCACAACCGGGCAGGAAAAGCTGTGAAAGCACCAAACCACCCCAAATAAAGCGGCTCTGGATCCCCTCCCAGCCCAGCACATCCCACCCAGGCAGCTTTAGTTCTCCAGGGTAAAATCAGGAAAATCGGGAAAATTCACTCCACGGAACAGAACTGAAAGGGGATTGCATAAGGAAAACAGGGTGGGTTTTTAAGAGTTACAAAAAAATAAATTGCTGGGGCTAACTAAGGAAAGGGGGAGGGTTTTAAGAGTTAAAAATAGAATTGTGGGGATGAAATAAGGAAAGGAGGTGGGTTTTTTAGGAGTTAAAAAAACCAGGATGGTTGGGGCTAAATAATGGAAACAGTGTGGGTTTTAAGAGTTAAAAAAAGAAAAAAGATCCTTGAGACTAAATAATGAAAACAGGGTGGGTTGTTAAGAGTTAAAAAAAAGGCAATCACACTCCAAAAGGTGAGATTCAATTACTAAGATGATGTAATTAAAAAACAAGGGAATAAAAACAATGTAAGTAATAATTATGAAGGAAAAAAAAAACTGAGAGGGACCAGGATATTATTTTTTGGGTAAGTCAATTATAAGAAAACAAGAATATTGTTTGTTGGTTAAAAAGTCTCGTAAAATCGATTAAAGGGGATTTTTTATTGGCTTTTGGAATGCCAAGGTACCGAGCTAATGTGTTCTTGATTGCGTTTGACCCTCTCAATCTCGGGGGTGACAGGGGTGGGGGTTCCTGTCCCCAGCTCCTCCTTGTACAACACCTGTGGGGCAACGGGCAAAAAACAGAATCAAAGCAGCACCAAAACACCCAGAGCACCAGAGAGGGGCTTCTGACACGTCCTGGGGGGAAAAATCTCTGGGGATAAAAAACTCCTCTGAAACTCTGCTAGGACTGAGGCTGAAGGAGGCTGGATTTAGGTGGGACATTGGGGAAAAAAAACAATTTATATAGAAATATTCTGTAATATCTACTGTAAATAATTATATATCATATATAAAATGCATATTAATCAATTAATATATAACTGCATGCTTTCTATATATTTAAAATGTATTATGTATTACATACATATAACTTCTACAGTACTCCTGGTTTCAGTGGCACTTTCCTCACCTTTCCACACATTCCAACACCCCAGAACACTACCAATGTATCCCTGACTCATTTGCTAATGGAAAAGGCTCCAACCCAAAGGAAAAGCAACCCAAAGAAAAAAGGCACCAAACCCAAAGGAAAAGGCACCAATTCCAAAGGAAAAGGCACCAATTCCAAAGGAAAAGGCTCAAACCCAAAGGAAAAGGCTCAATCCCAAGGCAGGAGCAATGCAGGCACCAATACCAGCTCATTTCCCATCCATCCCCCATCACAGCAGGCTCTAGGATCACAAATTTGAGTAAGACAAGGAATAGTTTGGATTTTAGACATGGCAAAACCAGGGGAAATCAAAAATCATCAAGGACTGAAGTGATTAATGAAAGGAAAAGCAGATCATAAAAAATATGGCAGGAGAAAGACAGGAAGAAGGGATCTACACTCATTAGTCATGGGTCTAATCAAAATAAATCAGGGATTCCAGAGGAAAAAATGGCAGAACACAAGGAATGGGATGCTCTTGAGTCAATCAATTATTTTGGGGTGAAGATTATTTTAAAATCGATTAAAGGGGATTTTTTTGGCTTTTGGAATGCCAAGGTACCGAGCTAATGTGTTCTTGATTGCGTTTGACCCTCTCAATCTCGGGGGTGACAGGGGTGGGGGTTCCTGTCCCCAGCTCCTCCTTGTACAACACCTGTGGGGCAACAGGGCAAAAAACAGAATCAAAGCAGCACCAAAACACCCAGAGCACCAGAGAGGGGCTTCTGACACGTCCTGGGGGGAAAAAAATCCCTGGGGATAAAAAGCTCATCAGAAACTCTGCTAGGACTGAGGCTGAAGGAGGCTGGATTTAGGTGGGACAATGGGGAAAAAAAACAATTTATATAGAAATATTCTGTAATATCTACTGTAAATAATTATATATCATATATAAAATGCATATTAATCAATTAATATATAACTGCAAACTTTCTATATATTTAAAATGTATTATGTATTACATACATATAACTTCTAGAGTACTCCTGGTTTCAGTGACACTTCCCTCACCTTTCCACACATTCCAACACCCCAGAACACTTCCAGTACATCCCTGCCTCATTTGCTAAAGGAAAAGACTCAAACCCAAAGGAAATGGCTCAAACCCAAAGGAGAAGGCACCAAACCCAAAGGAAAGGCTCAAACCCAAAGGAAAAGGCTCAGTCCCAAGGCAGGAGCAATGCAGGCACCAATCCCAGCTCATTTCCCATCCCAAACCCTGTCACAGCCACAGATTTGAGTAAGGCAAGGAATAGTTTGGATTTTAGACATGGCAAAACCAGGGGAAATCAAAAATCATCAAGGACTGAAGCGATTAATAGAAGGAAAAGCAGATAATAAAAATATGGCAGAAAAAAGATGGGAAGAAGGGATCTAATCTCATTAGTCATGGGTCTAATCAAAATAAATCAGGGATTCCAGAGGAAAAAATGGCAGAACACAAGGAATAGGATGTTCTTGTGTCAATCAATTATTTTGGGGTGAAGATTATTTTAAAATCGATTAAAGGGGATTTTTTTTGGCTTTTGGAATGCCAAGGTACCGAGCTAATGTGTTCTTGATTGCGTTTGACCCTCTCAATCTCGGGGGTGACAGGGGTGGGGGTTCCTGTCCCCAGCTCCTCCTTGTACAACACCTGTGGGGCAACGGGCAAAAAACAGAATCAAAGCAGCACCAAAACACCCAGAGCACCAGAGAGGGGCTTCTGACACATCCTGGGGGGAAAAATCCCTGGGGATAAAAAACTCCTCTGAAACTCTGCTAGGACTGAGGCTGAAGGAGGCTGGATTTAGGTTGGACATTGGGGAAAAAAGATATATTTATATAGAAATAATATTCTCTATTATATATTATAAATAATTATATATCATGTATAAAATGCATATTAATCAAATAATATATATTAATATATAATTTTATATTTTATATATTTAGAGATATATGATGTATTACATACATACAATTTCTAGTTTTCTGCTGGTTTCAGTGGCACTTCCCTCACCTTTCCACACATTCCAACACCCTCAGAACACTTCCAATGTATCCCAGCCACATTTGCTAAAGGAAAGGCTCAAACCCAAAGGAAAAGGCTCAAACCCAAAGGGAAAGGCTCAAACCCAAAGGAAAAGAATTAAACCCAAAGGGAAAGGCTCAAACCCAATGAAAAAGCCTCAAACCCAAAGGGAAACTCAAACACAAAGGAAAAGGCTCAAACCCAAAGGAAAAGTCTCAAACCCAAAGGAAAAGTCTCAAACCCAAAGGAAAAGGCTCAAACCCAAAGGAGAAGGCACCAAACACAAAGGAGAAGGCACCAAACACAAAGGAAATGGCTCAAACCCAAAGGAAAAGGCTCAAACCCAAAGGAAAAAGCTCAAACCCAAAGGAAAAGTCTCAAACCCAAAGGAAAAGTCTCAAACCCAAAGGAAAAAGCTCAAACCCAAAGGAAAAGGCTCAAACTCAAAGGAAAAGGCACCAAACCCAAAGGAGAAGGCACCAAACACAAAGGGAAAGGCACCAAACCCAAAGGAGAAGGCTCAGTCCCAAAGCAGGAGCAATGCAGGCACCAATCCCAGCTCATTTCCCATCCCAAACCCTGTCACAGCCACAGATTTGAGTAAGGCAAGGAATAGTTTGGATTTTAGACATGGCAAAACCAGGGGAAATCAAAAATCATCAAGGACTGAAGTGATTAATGAAAGGAAAAGCAGATCATAAAGAATATGGCAGAAAAAAGATGGGAAGAAGGGATCTAATCTCATTAGTCATGGGTCTAATCAAAATAAATCAGGGATTCCTGAGGAAAAAATGGCAGAACACAAGGAATGGGATGTTCTCGTGTCAATCAATTATTTTGGGGTGAAGATTATTTTAAAATCGATTAAAGGGGATTTTTTTTTTGGCTTTTGGAATGCCAAGGTACCGAGCTAATGTGTTCTTGATTGCGTTTGACCCTCTCAATCTCGGGGGTGACAGGGGTGGGGGTTCCTGTCCCCAGCTCCTCCTTGTACAACACCTGTGGGGCAACAGGGCAGTCAAAAAGAGGTAAAAACAAAAAAAAATCTGCATTTGATGGAGGGAATTAATGGAATTTTATGCCCACTCAAGTACTAGAAAGCAGGAAAAATTAGGGAGCATAAATCAGTTATTAATGATGGTAAATTCAGCTGGGAATACAAATCCAACTGCCTGGGTAGGCTCCTGCAGAGGAACCAAGTATTATAGGAAGGGAATTCAGCAAATTATTTTTAAAAATAGGTTTAAAAATGCAAAATAGCTTAAACTTAAGGAAAAAAATTAATGTGCATGAAACATCCAAAGGTAAATTATAACAAAAATATTTTTAACAACAAGTACATAAAACATGGTGCTAAAAATGTAAGAGCATAAAGGGGATTTTTTTAATGAGTTAATTTGAGAGGATTTAAAGTTTGGAGGTGTTAAATAGCTACAAAATACTGAGTTTTTTCCTGTAATGATAAAAATGTACCGAGCTAAAATTCTCCTGGTTGCGTTTGACCCTCTCCATCTCAGGAGTGACAGGAACTGGGGTGCCAACCCCCAGCCCCTCCTTGTACAACACCTGTGGGCAGCAGGAGTGTGGCAATTAAAATAAAATAAAATAAAATAAAATAAAATAAAATAAAATAAAATAAAATAAAATAAAATAAAATAATTTTTTTTAAATGGAAGGAAAGGGGTGGACAGGGATGTCAGGAAGGAGAGAGAGAAAAGAGAAATAGTATTGTGAAACTGCAAAGTGTGGAAAAAAAAGAGTTTTGCTTTGGTCAAAGCTCAGCAAAAAGCCCTCAAGGAAAAGAACCAGGTGATGATGCTGTCACCTCAGCCAGGGCCAGAGCTGCTGGAATGTTCCAAGGCACCTGGAAATTCCCTGGCAAAGGCTTTTCCCTACACCAGCTCCAGATGTTCTGCCAGGATTGCAGCCAGGCTGAGGTGCCTGTCCCTGTCCCTGGGATCTGTGCCAGGACTGAAGTCCAGGTGGGATTTGGGCAGAGTGACCCCAAAGGTCACAAATTCAACCAGAACTGCAGAAGGAAGTGGTGGCACGATGCTCTTCCTAGTGGATGTGTCAGGAAGGGAATTCCAGACAGGAATTCACTCCTGCAGCACTTTTCCCATCTCCACTGGATGTTCCTGGTGTTCCTTCCCTGCCATGAGCTGGGAATGTCACCTGAGCTCCTCACAAAGCCCTGGGGACACAGCAGAGCCCCAGCAGGGCAGGGACAGGGACAGGGACAGACCTCTCACTGCCTCCAACCCAAACCATTCCCTGTCCTGTGACGCAGGAGGGGATGGAGTCTGTTTCCCATTGGCAGGAGGTGCTGGAAGGGTGGGCTGTGCTCCTGAGGAGCAGTGACACCATTCCCACCAGGAATATTTCCTTGGGAAGCAAAGGAAAGCCCTGCTCCAGGGCTTTCATTCCTGAGGTTAAAATCTTCCATCTGGAACAATGGCACAAGTTAACTCGAGGGGAGAATGAAAACTTCAGGGTCCTGCCAGGGCTTCAGGGGGTTGATTAAAGAAGGATTGCTCCCAGCACACCCAAGGATGGGTTAAAGGGACTGGGTTTGGGTTTGGAAGGGGAGCAGGGGTGGAGATCCCTCAGTACCGAGCTGATGTGCTCCTGGTTCCGTCGGACCCGCTCCATCTCCGGCGTCACCGGCGTGGCAGTGCCAGCCCCTAAACCCTCCTTGTACAACACCTGTGAGGGACAACAGCAGTGCCACAAAAACCCCACTCAGCACAGGCCAGACCCAGCAGATCCCACTGTTATGGGATTGTGTTTAGAGTTAGGATCACTTGGGGCTCATCGCACGCTCGTTCCAGAGGCAAGGATTAAGGAAGAGGCTGTGGGGGATTATTCTGTGAATGGGTCACTGCAGAGAGGAGATAAAGGCTCAGGGTAAAACAAACGTGGGGAGAAACACCACAGCTCCACAGGGATGTTCTGCTGCCCAGCTTAGCTCAGGAAACGCCAGGATTATTTTCAGGCAGGTTTGTTCTTAGAAGAAAAGCGTGTGAAGGTGTAAATCCCCCGAAAGCACAAACAGGGGAAGATCAATGAGTTAAAACCCAGCCAGGGCACAGCCAGGACTACACCCCTGAGGAAGAACAAGGTTAGGGTGTTAGGAGCACAGGATTATAACAACAGCCCGTTGTTATAAGTCCTGCAGGGTGGAAATACCGAGCTAATCTGCTCCTGGTTGCGTTTGACCCGCTCCATTTCTGGGGTCACGGGCGTGGGGGTGCCTGTGCCCAGCTCCTCCTTGTACATCACCTGTGGGACACAAGCAGGGTCAGAGCAGCCCTGGGACGTCCCTGACCTGCTCACTGCCAGTGCAGACTGGAACTGGACACAAATGCAAACACAACTCACACCCCTCAGGATCTTTATCAGCAGCATCACCTGCTCAGAGTAATTCCCCTTCAATTCTTCACTTAAAGGACACAAATTCAAATATTCTGCTGACCCCACCTTGAGAGGGATATTTTACTTTTCCTCTTAGTTCAGGAGATATGATAGAATTACTTTTCAGGCAAACAGCATTTCTTTATGGGATTAATAAACAGCTTCACCTTTTCTGGAATTGTTCAGTGTACAAAGACTTCATTGTGGGCTTTATTCATTTTCACTTGTTTGTTTGCACCACTGTTTTACTTTGTGTTAAACCTCTAGGAAACAAAAACAACTGAGTGCCACCACTCATGTTATGAGGCTTAATTTAACCTGTAGTTATTTGATCTTTTAAAATGGGATTTTTCATGAAAGAAGATGTTTTTGGAATAACCCCAACCATGTGGGAAGACCTGACAAGAGTATTGTCTTATTTTGACTCACAGCTCTTCTTGCAAGTAGGAAAATCCTTGCACCAAAACTAAACTTGTACAAAAAAAAAACTAACAAAAAAATTCCACTGCTTGGTGTCATTAAACAAATCAATTATAGCAAGGGAAAACAACTTGTGGTGAAGGTTAGAAAAAACGAGGAATTATTTGGAAAAACAACTCAGTTGTCCACAAGTGAGCTGTGAAATTTACACTTGACTGGATATGGGAAGGTTTTGCTTTCCCTTATAATTTTAAGGGAATATATATATTATATATTTGTCACACAAAAAGGCTTCAAATGGGTTTTTTCTCAAAATTCTGTGATCCTGCTCCCTTTATTTCCCAGTCAAACTTCAACACATAACCTGGGTCATTTTTGTTCCTAGCTCTGTGTTCAGAAAAGGCCACAGAAAAAACACAGGCAGCGACTGATGGGGATAATTCCTGTAAAACTCAGGTATTTCAATTTCCTACTGCTGGCCATGGGGATTTGGGAGAGCTGGAGCTTTCCCAAGAGGAAAAGGCCCTGGAGAGGGCAGAGAACAGGGAATTCCTGGGCTGCTGTGCATTCACAGGGACATTCCAGGGAACAGAGACATTCCAGGGAACAGGGACAGGGACATTCCGGGGAACAGGGACATTCCGGGGAACAGGGACATTCCCCAGCTGCTGTCCAGGGAACAGGGACATTCCAGGGAACAGGGACATTCCCCAGCTGCTGTCCAGGGAACAGGGACATTCCAGGGAACAGGGACAGGGACATGACTTACCGAGCTGATGTGCTTCTGGGTCTCCTTGACACGCTTCACCTCGGGCAGGTCAGGAATGGGAGTCCCTTTGCCAATGCTCTCCTTGTACTTCACCTGCAAAGGAACAGGAATTAGGGGAGGGAAAAAGATCCACAGGACAGCTTTCAAAGGTTCAGAAAGAGATTGATCCTGATCTGTGCAGAGGGGAAGTTTAAAGGACTCCACCACCTTCCCCTCACCTTCCCCTCACCTTCCCAAGGGATCTGTGACAAGGCAATTCAGCTGTTGAGTCACTGGGAATGGCACTGAAAGGGTTTTATAAAACCAGATAAATTCTTTTAAACCTGACACTATTTGGCCTTTCTACCAACCACAGGAGAATCTGGGATGTGTAAGAATCACTCCAATCTAACAAAGGTGAGAATCATCACACAACGTTTCAGCAGTGACAGTGCCATTGCATTTCTGCTTTGCTAACAACAAAAAAAGCCTTTCACAAGAACATTTTCAACATTTTTAACACATTCTGCGTGAACAAACTGGCTGCAGTGTTAGTGCATGACACTAAATGACACCACCATTCAAAAAAAGCATGGAGGAGGTTTAGGAGCTTTGAAATAAAATTAATAGGCAAAATAGAGTGCTGTGACCTTTTAGGTAACATCCAAGTTTGCCAGGACAAAACAAACCAAAAAATTCACCACCAGAAAATTCAGTCTGAGCAGAGTAAAACAGATTTTCCTGGGAGATGGTCCCACCCTGGAACAGGTTGTGGAATCTTCATCCTGTGGGATACTCAAAACTCAACTCATCCTAAAGCTGAGCCACAGGGTTGGAATAGATGATTTCAACACATCCCTTCCCACGTAAATATTTCTTTTTTTCTGTCCAAACTATATCTGGCATGAGATCAAATTGACAGCAAGAGCTTTTGTGGTTTAGAAATGGGTTGTGAGTAAGAAATAGAATGTTAATCATTAGAGAGGTTACTGTTAAAGTAACAAGGATGGGCAAAAACTTCCAGAAAGTCACCCTTGACTGGGTGGGTTATTGCCAAACCACTGTTAGCAAGATGTAAAGAAAAGAAAAATAGAAAAAAAATATTATTTCAAGTTGAATTAGCAGCAGTAGAGTGAGTATTAAAAACCAATCCTTGTGTACCGAGCTGATATTATCCTGGGTTCGTTTAACTCTCTGCATCTCTGGGGTCTTTTCAATTGTGGTTCCAGTTCCAATATCTTCTTTATACAAAATCTTAACGTTTAGAATGAAGACAACAAGGTTAAGCATCCAAAACACAACATTCTTGCTCCCAGACACTGAATTTGGACACAACAGAGCAGCTGAAAGCCCAGAGGATCCACTCTGGTCACTGCCTCTCTGAAGGTGTCCAAAGTGAGCACCATTTGGGGTAAAAAACGAGCTGATTTTTTATATTTAATGCTTTTTAAGTAGGAGATAATTGATACAATAAATCAAAATATCAAATATATTTCAGTAGAATATTCCTGGGCTTGTGGAAGGAGTCCCTGCCCATGGCAGGATGGAAGATGATGAGCTTTAGGTCCCTTCTACCCATTCCATAATTCCATAATCAAAATATCTGTGGGCTAATTTTAGAATTGAAGATCATATTTGCTCTTATTTGATTTATACAAATATTTTCCACTTTGTTAATGGTGCTGGAGGCAAAATGCCACAGGAGACTTGATGGCAACAGGAACTGGGCAACAACTCAGGCACACAGAGCACGAGGGGCAGCAGGACAGGGAGGGACTGGCATGGGAACAGCACAAAGGAAAGGGACAAGAATTATATTCATTTCATGAAGGATTGTTTAACTCCATCGCAGCTGTGCCTGTGAAAGAGGCCAAACACCCCACAAAAACAGCAGGAAAAACACTTTATAAAGCCCAGCTAAACTTACTGTACCTGTAGGAGAAGCACCAAAAAATTGTATTTTTATTAAAGACATTAAACTGTATTTTTTGGGCTGAGGAGTGAAGATAGAGGTGACCATACCGAGCTGAAATTCTTCTGGTTTTCCTTCACCCTCAGGATTTCTGGGGTGTCCTGAACCACAGTGACTTTTCCTTTACTGCTCTGTAGGTCTGACTGATACTGAAGCTGTGAAAATGGAAAATGGGAAATGTTAACTCTATGCTGTACAAATTTCCTCTCAGTTTTCTTCAAAAATGAGATAAATATGGGGGTTTTTTATTACTTATTTCTGGCCTTACCATGCTAAAGTTCTTCTGATTCTCTCGGACCCGCTGCATTTCTGGTGTGTCAGCCACAGGCACGTAGTAGGGCATGCTCTTCTCTGCATCTTCCTTGTATTTTTTCTGATGGAAAACCCCAAATGGATTAAAATAGAACACACAAAAGCAGCAAGAAACAAACTGGAGTTATTGATTGCTGAGTAGTTCCCATCTTTGTGGAGATGTGAGCTCTTCTCTGTCTGGTAGAAACTGAGATTATGCCTCAGTGCAAGATTTAATTTAGACAGCAGGTTATTGAGGAGTAGAAAATTAAGAAGAATCCACTTAAAGAAGAATTAGCTTTGCAAAGCAAGAAAAATTATTGTGTCACTTGACACAGCAGTAAAATTAATTTGATTATTGCCGTAGAATTCCAGAGCTTTGAAAAGAATTATTCCCTGGTACCTCTTGAAGGCTGTGAGAGGTGGTTATTTGGGTGTTACATTAGTATTTCCTGGAGTTCCCACATGAGCAGGATTAATTGCTTCACTCAAGATACCTGGCTGGAAAGGTTCTTGACCTGCTGGGCATGAATAATCTCTGGAGTATCAACAACACTGGTGTAGTTGGCTTTCTCCATTTCTGCCAATTGTTTGTATTTGATCTGTCGGGCAAAGCTCACGTTTAGGGGTCTCTGCACAACAGCTCACACTGGGTTTACCCAGAAAAATCTGAATTTTCCTTCCTGAGGAGCTCAGAGGTCAGGGTGGCACAGACCTGGCTGGCGATGTCGGTGGCGTTCCGGGCGCGCACGAAATCCGGCGTCTCCAGCGCCAGCTCGGTCAGGCCCTTCCCGCGGATCTCCTGCTCCAGGGCTCGCTTGTACTCCTTCTGCAGGGAGCAGAAGGGCATGGCAAAGGGCTCAGATCCACGGCCACACACAGGAACAGGGCCAGCCCCAGCCAGGAACAGTGCTCATCCCAGCCAGGAACAGAGCCCAACCCAACCAGGAACAGTGCTCATCCCAAAGAGGAATAGCACAAATCCCAAACCAGGAACAGAGCCCAACCCAACCAGGAACAGAGCCCATCCCAAAGAGGAATAGCACAAATCCCAAACCAGGAACAGAGCCCATCCCAATCAGGAACAGTGCTCATCCCAGCCAGGAACAGAGCCCATCCCAAAGAGGAATAGCACAAATCCCAAACCAGGAACAGAGCCCATCCCAATCAGGAACAGTGCCCATCCCAGCCAGGAACAGTGCCCATCCCAATCAGGAACAGTGCCCAACCCAACCAGGAACAGTGTTCATCCCAAAGAGGAATAGCACAAATCCCAAACCAGGAACAGAGCCCATCCCAATCAGGAACAGTGCTCATCCCAGCCAGGAACAGAACCCATTCCAAACCAGGAACAGTGCCCATCCCAATCAGGAACAGTGCCCATCCCAGCCAGGAACAGAGCCCATCCCAATCAGGAACAGTGCTCATCCCAGCCAGGAATAGAGCCCATCCCAACCAGGAACAGTGCCCATCCCAACCAGGAACAGAGCCCATCCCAAAAAGGAATAGCACAAATCCCAAACCAGGAGCAGTGTCCATCCCAGCCAGGAACAGAGCCCATCCCAAATTGGAATATGTCAATCCTAGACCAGGAACAGTGCCCATTCTAACCAGGAACAGTGCCCATCCCAACCACGGACAGAACCAATCCCAGACCAGGAACAGTGACCATCCCAACCACGGACAGAACCAATCCCAGACCAGGAACAGTGACCATCCCAACCATGGACAGAGCCCATCCCAAACCAGGAACAGAGCCCATCCCAATCAGGAACAGGGCTCATCCCAGCCAGGAACAGAGCCCATCCCAAGTTGGAATATGTCAATCCCAGACCAGGAACAGTGACCATCCCAACCATGGACAGAGCCCATTCCAACCACGGACAGAACCAATCCCAGACCAGGAACAGTGACCATCCCAATCATGGACAGAGCCCATCCCAAACCAGGAACAGAGCCAATCCCAAACTAGGAACAGTGCCCATCCCAAACCAGGAATACCACCAATCCCAAACTAGGAATAGTGTCCATCCCAACCAGCAATAGTGCCCATCGCAAACCTGGAACAGTCCCACTCCCAAACCAGGAATACCTCTAATATCAACTCATAATTTTGCACACAAATTATATAATTTCATACTCTTTCAGTTTGTGCTTCATGACTTATATCTTGGTTTAGTCCCTTGATAATTAACTAATGAGTCCCTTGAGTGACTGTTGATCCCAGCTCCTGTTTCCCATGTGAATTCCTGACAGTGACTGTGCACCCAGGAAAGAGCTCCCTTAAAAGTCCACTTTGATCCTTATTCCCTCATCCATGTTCTTTCCTGGCCTCTACTCAAGAGTTTCCAGGGAATGGTGAAGTTCACACCAGTCGAAGGGCAGGAATGGATGGGATATTGGGAAGGAATTCCTGGCTGGGAGCTTGGGGATGGATGGGACGAATTCCCAGAGAAGCTGTGGCTGCTCCTGGATCTCTGGAAGTGCCCCAGGCCAGGCTGGACAGGGCTTGGAGCAGCCTGGGATGGCACAAGGTGTCCCTCCCAGGGCAGTTGGACATCCCATGCACTCAGGCATTTTCCAAGCAGCTCTCCCATACCTCGTTCAGGATTTGAGTGGCATTCTTGGCTCTCAGCATGTCTGGAGTCTCCTCTAAGGCTGTCAGTCCTTTCCCTTTGACTCCTTCCTCCAGATCCTTCCTGTACTCTTTCTGCAGGAGAAGGAGAAGGAAAAACACTGCAAAGCCAGACCAAACGGAGTTTTACACTCTACCAACATTGTTGCAAAAAAAATTAAAGAAAATGAAAGAAAAAAGAGTTCCAAAAGCTCCAAAAGAAAAGAAAAAAAAAAAGGAAAGTTGAAAAACAAGAAAGAATATTGTAGAGGGTTATGGAAGAAGTACTCCAACAAAAGATAGTGATTATTGTGGAAGATAAATTGCCAAGGCACACACATATGGACCAGCTAGGCTGAGGGAAGTCAGAGAGGGGCAGCACATGGGAACAGGATTAAGGGACATGGAAGAAATGTCCATGGCAAATTAGCTGACAGCACAAAATGGATGTAAACATGCTCAGTGTGGGTGGGCAGGAGAGTGGGGAAGAAGAAGTGGGAGTGCTGGAGGTGCTGCAGGAGGCAGAGGAAGGAAGCCCAGAGGAGCTGGTACCTCGCTCGCTATTTTGGTGGCATATTTGACATGCAAGAGGGATGGTGTGACCTCCAGGCCAGTGAGGTTCCTGCCCTTCATGGACTCTTCAAAGTCCTTCTTATATTCTTTCTAATGAGAGCAAGAAGAAGAAGAAGAAGGAAAAAAAAAAAAAAAGCAAAACAGCAAATATTTATTACAGTACTTTCATTATATGCAAAGCTGGGAGGGTGTCAATGTCACTTGGTACAGTTGATGCTAAATGCTCTTCCCACCAAAACTTGTGAAGAAGCTCATTGCTTTCTATGGAAATAGGACCTGATCCTGCCTTTATTTTTTATTTTTCTACTCATTTATCTATGCAGAGAAAGCATTCAAAGGTACCACAAGGACTAACGGCCTCACACAGCTGCTTTGCAGCCTCCATCTGGGCCAGAAGAGGAATAAGCTTCAAATAAACACAAAAAGTGCTCAAGAAAAGAAAATGACAGGTCAGGGAGAACTCTGACAGCAGAGACACTCAGAGAATAAAAGAGTTTCTCAAAAATGGAGTTTTGAGGTGAAAAAAAGAAGAAGAACACTTTCTGTGTCCTGTGATAACACACAAACACTGTGTTGTGTTGTAAAAGTGAAATTAATTTTGTACCACATTCCTTACTCAAAGACTTGTTTAAGCTTCATTTAAAAAAATTACAGAGAAACTCATTTCATGACAGGAAAGTGCCATGAATGTTCAATGCAGCATTTAACAACTATCATAAAGAAATATAAAATTGCTATAAATTTTCAGTCTATCAGCCTGCACAAGGTGCAAGCAGAATTGCCTGTCACATCCCTAAGTTTAATAAAAAAAGGAAATTTTAAAGCTTTTCAGCCCATCAGTATTGATTTTACCTCACTCTGCATGAGCTGAGACTCCTTTGCAGTCAGGTATGTGGGAGTTTCAAAGTCCAACATGGGCTTTCCTTTTTCCTTCTCATACTTTTCTCTGTATTTCACCTGGGAAGAAAAGACAGAAAGTCACCCTCCTAAATAATCAAAGACCTAATTAATTGAGTAGTATGTGCCTACTATCAACAGTTCTGGGATAAAAATTGAATGTCTGATGCAGTTTGCCTTTCTAAAATCTGTGTTATTGATCAGCAAATGTAACATTTGGTGTCCAGGAGGTAAAATGTCCATGAAGATGATTCCTGCTTCAAGTTCTGTTCTCCACATTTCCACAGTGCTCAGTGAGGGAATGCTGTGGCCAAGTCAGAGCCTGATCCCAACTGGAGCAACAAGGACTGGCTTAAAAATTAATTACAGCCTCATTAACAACAGCCTGATTAACACCCATTTCCTCATGGTCCTTGGGACCTTTTTGCCTTTCCATGCCTTGAGCATCCCTGGAAGTGTCCAGGGCCAGGCTGGAGCAGCCTGGGATGGTGGGAGGTGTCTCTGTCCAAGGCAGGGGTGGGTGTGATAATCCTAAATGTCTCCAAACCCTTCTGGAATTCTGTGCCAAGCACCAGAACAATCAGCTGTGGCTCTTGTTTACAGCCAATAAATACTGGGAACAGAGAGGATCAGAGACCAAATCAGACTATGGATTTGTCTGGAGTGATCCACTGTTTTATTCCAGAGGGAAAAACTCCAGGCATGTTGATAGATTTGGTTAAAGGCATTTTGGATGTAGGAGAGGACAGCAGAGCTCTCCTTTGGATCATGGAATGGATGAAGCAGTTGGAAATCCACTGTCAGCAACAACGCTAATTCCTTCCATTCCCAGGTCCTTTCTTCTCCAGAGATAAATCCCCCTGATAAATGTATTATCCTGTGTAAAAAGATCCATGTACAGCAGAGGTGAGCAGCAGGATTGGCTCTGGAATGAAGGAATCACAGGGAGATTTTATCTGTGTATTTTATGTATTTATGTATTTATGTATTTTATCTGTGTATTTTATACTTGGAAAGGGGCAGGTTCTGCTCCCTGGATCCTCCCCCAGGGGTGCAGTGCTGGTGGGGCAGAGAGGCACAGGGAATGTCCCAGCCTGGATGGAATTTGGAGCTCAGTGAGTTTGGGATAAGGACAAACACATGTCCAACTTACGTGGCTCTGGAGCTCTGAGGCCTCCCTGAGATGAACCTGTTCAAGATTATCTGGCACCACATGGTAGTGACCCTTACTCTTCTCATATTGCTTCTTGTACTGGTACTGAAGGGAAGGTGTCAAAAATCATCTCAATCAAAAAAAAAAGCCCTCAGCAAATTTACTTCTTAGGTCCAATCAAAGCAACACTTCAACGGAATATCAGAGAGAAATTAGAAATGCAAGAAGTAAAACAAAAACCAAGAAGTTTAGAATTGATATTGGGGGTTAAAGATGTGAGGGAATAGTTATTTTTTTATGGTCTTTTGGATTGCAACAAAGGTTTTGTCCAAACCAGGATTAAAAGAAGAAAAAGAAAGAGAAGAGAGAAAACACAGCTGGTAATGAAAAGGCTGTACCAGGCAATAAAGGTTTTGCCTTTTCTCATTATCAATTATTTTGTTAGGCATAAGTATGTGGATTTACAATAGGGGAGTGTTAAACAAACAACCAGTAAAAGTAAAAAAAGTAAAGTAAGAAAAAAATCCAGATAAAAATAAAAAAAAAATTAAATATAGTAATCAGCAAAGAAAAAAGGAAAAAATTAAAAAAGGTATTTGTTAGTGTAGTGCAATCAGTTACAAAAGGGATCAAGAACCAATCCAGTAAAAATGATCAGAGGATTTAAAACATGAGCAGCTCTGCAGTCAGTTAAAATGGGATCAAGAACCAACCCAGTAAAAATGATCAGTGTTTACAACATTAGCAGTGCTACAGGAGATGAGGATTTCCCTTCCCAGGGCACAGGCACGGGGCAGCCGCCGGTTTGGGAGGCACCATTGGGAAGCAGAGGAAGAGATCACTACCAGGTGATGCCCACGGAGGTGCCCCAGGGAGCAGCTGTTACAGGAGGAGTTAGCAGGGAATTCCCAAGGGAATTGCCCCCCCTGGGAGCTGGGGGATCACCCGGAGCTTACAGCACTGGCCAGCTGGCTCGTGCTCAGCACGTGGTTCATGAGCAGCGACTCCTTCATGTCCGTCACGGGCTTGTGCAGCTTCTTCAGGTCTGCCTTGTACTTCACCTGCAGGGAATAAGGGTCCAAGCCATCAGGAGAGGGCCCTGCTGCTCCAGCCTGGCCTGGGGAGGTTCCAACCACACGAAGGAGGGATTTGGGAAAGCAGGAAGGGATCCTCCCCCAGGAAAAGCCAAAGTGAACGTACCTCACTGGCCATGTTGTGGGCGTCCTTCAGGGTCTTGTAGATTTTGGCCTCCTTCAAATCGTATTTTGGCTTTTTACCCAACTCTTTGGCAAAGTTCTCCTTGTATTTCACCTAAACAGAGAACAACCAGGTGTCACAGCTGCTCTGCAGGACTCACTCTGCAGAGGGGCCCTGTTTCAGTGGGGCTGGCTGGCAGAAGAAGGAAAGTGCAGGAACTTGAAGGTGTCCACTGGAAAAAGGATTATTTCAAAAATGACCTGACATGGAAAGAAAATCTGCACCTATCTGACGTTTACAAGATACCACTTGCAATTTTTCATCCTGTGCAAAGGTCACACCTCCTCCTTGTAAAAATGAAAGAGCCAAGAGAATTGCGTTGCCAAAATTCTGACCCTTGGAGGTGAAGAGTTTTTCACTTGATGAGAACAGTCCATTGATTTAAGATGCTTCACAAAGACAGAGACAGGTATAATAAGAGTAAAATACAATAAAATTATATATATATATAAAAAGTATAATAATGCAAGATATATGAAAGAGTGTTAAGAAGACATTTTTATACACTTCTTGGAGAAATAAGAGCTTTAAAAACCTCAAGACTTTAGAGCACTGAAGATGTAAATACATCAAATACTTTTCTATCTGTTGTTATGCACACAGTGTGTTCTGTCTGGATTAAAGAAGGACATTCATCACAAACAGAGCAGTGACACAATTAATTACTAATGACAAATAATTAATTAGATTCTACAACAGTTTTAGTAACACTTCCAAACTACATCAGCAGCCGCCAGGTCAAACACAGCACTGTGAGCCAACAGAATCCAGCAGATCCAGCCTGGAGGACAGGAATATTGACAGGAATGAGAGGTTTTAAACCCAAAAGAAGAGTTGCTGGGAGATCAATGCACAATTAAAAGCAAGCAAGCCAGACAGACAAAATCTCACTAAAAAACTCAACTGGAGACACAAAGTGGACATGATGCTTTACAAAGTTTATGAGAAGAGATGTCCAAGACAAAAACCAACTGCTGAAGATGATGCCAACCCTTCTTTGCTCCCTCACTGTCCCTCCAGCAGCTCACCTTCCCTCAGAACCAAAATTATCTCAGCAAAGAACGTTTGAAAGACCAAGAGTGGAAAAAGAACGGAAAACCAGGATCTCATCACTGAAGTGGAACAAACAGAACTTCTTTTTTTTCTTGTAGATCAGTGTAGAATCCTTGGTTCTCCTGAGGAGATCCTTGGTTCTCCTGCAGACATTGTGGTGGACATTCCAACAACCAAACATGGCAGCAGACACAGCCAGACATGGAAAAAGCAAAATCCCTTTTTTTTCACTTGGAAATAAATGTGTAAAACTGAAATGGCACAGACCTGTCTGCTGCCACTCCCAAACGGGCAGTCCAGGCTCTGGTTTCCTGTTTTCCAAAGGTTTTGATGTTGGAAGAAGTCTAAGAAACAATGAGCTCTCACACCAGTACAGGCTGCACTTCTCAGTGGGAGTGAGTCAGTCACAGCCTTCTCTTCCATCAGGAAACTCCAGCCAATAAAATAGTTTAATTAAAGTTTAAATGAAGTTTTAATAGAAGTCTGAAGAGTTAAAATGAAGTTCTGGTGACCGTTCACTGAAAATTACCAGCACAATTTTTGGTCACACACATATGTTTACACATGTATTTCCCTGTGGTTTTGTTCATTTTTGGACAATAACAGCTCAAACTTTAGGGTTTTGGGTGAAAAAGGTGAGTTTTCACATTATGTGAGTGCACTGAAACCTTCCATAAAATAACCTGGAAGTTCCAAAATCATTATGAAGGGCAGAATGACATGCAAATTTTCACAGGGTGCTGCAGAATTGCAAGATAATTAGGCCAGCAAGAGACAGATGCACAACAATGGCATTAAATAGCAGTTAATTAAAATTCTCTTACATGACTACTTAGCATATTTGCTTTCTTAAAGGTTCTCATCCAGGGGGTGTCATAGGAAGCAGCTCCGTGGCCTCTCATGTGTTGTTTGAGGTACTCTGCCTACAAGCAGCAGCAAGAAAGCAAGGTCAGAAAGGCAAAAATCCAGAATTCAAACACAAAGAGGTGAGAAAGAACCAAGAGGGACTGAGGTCCTGGCACAAGATTCTTTTAAAGATAAAAAGAAAAAAGAAAGTGGCTGAAAGAAACCAAGTGTTCGTTCAAAGGATGGAAAATAAGAGTTGGGTAAAGGCTGGTTCTGGTAAAGCCAATACCCAAAAGAGCTAAAAAATAACAGGGCAAACACTTCAGCTTCAGCATTTATGTCACAGCATCATCTTAAGAAGGTTTTATATCTCCATTAATGATAGGAGAAAAGTTTAACAAAGAAATACTTTGTACTGGTGTTTATTTCTTACTTCCCCACATTCCCTTCCTTTCCCTTTTCCCCTAATTTGGAAATAATTTCAATTATAATCATGACATCACTCTGTAAATTAATTTAAGGTCTCATTTCTCTCACTGCTTTGAGTTTCACCACGGTTTCATTTTGCCCTTACCTGGCTGGTCAGTTTGGACACCTCCTTGGCCAGCTCAATGTCTGGACGTCCCAGCATGGTCACACCCACACCTGCTGCTCCACGCTTCTTATACTCAATCTAATCAAAGAAATAAATCCTTTAGGAGTCAGGAAACCCCTTTTAATTATTCTGCTGGGTTTTGTAATTCAATTAATGCTAAAGGATTATACAGAAGGCCTAAAACCACTCACATTGCTGATTAACTTGGCAGCCTGAGTTGCTTTCTTGATATCTGGTCGATCTGCTATAGGTGTGTAGTGGAGTTTGGATTTGGCATCTTTCTTGTATTCAATCTGATCCATGGAAGAAGACAGAGGAAAGAAAATTGATGAGAAAATTAAATTTATTCATTGGGAATACACCAGTTAAGGGCACAGCAATGTTGCTGAGAAATGGGTTTGTTTTGGGAATCAATTCACAAGGCATGGATCTGGAAATCTGGTTTTGCAAGTGGTCTACAAGTGAAGAAATAAATATGGGAAATTCTGTCTGTCTTTGAAAGGATGAAAAAATTATTAGATGTGATTTGCACCAGATTACTTGAAATCCTACAATGGGACTTAATACAAATCCCTTATTTCAGTGCAATTTTATATTTGTAAATATTTGCACATTTATCTTTCAAAATTACACCAGAACATAGAAGCTGGGAGGAAATTCAGAAATCCATAAACCTGGGTTTTTCCAGCTGAGTTTGCTACATAAGCTACTAAATTAATGGAAAAAGAGGCAAACTTACTGTGCTCTGGTTTTTAGCCACTTCCATGGCATGTTTCACCTCAGGAGGCTCCAGCATGACAGAATAATTGGATTTGCCTTTCTCCTTCACAAACTTCTTCTTGTAGTTTGTCTGTCAAGAACAAGGGCCACGAGTGAGTTTTTAATGTCACACGGAGGGAAATGCTGCAGAAACTTGGAGAAAAAGCTCCTTGAAACTGCTGCAGGTGGATAAAGAGGAATCACCTCACTCCCAAAATGTGTTGGCTGCAGCTTTTGGAGTTGGGATTAGGAAAGCTCAGCTTTGTAGAGGCTGAGCTGAGTCTGAACTCACCTCACTGACGTTCTTGGTCACCTCCTTGACGTGGACAGTGTCCCTGGTCTCGGGCAGGGTGGTGAAGGAGCCATGGGGCAGCTGCTTCTTGCTCTGCTCTTTGTACTTGTTCTGCCAGCACAGGGGAAAGCCAGGTCAAACCCAGCAGCTCCAGGATGGAACTCAATTCCATTAGATGAAGAAGTAAATGAATGTTTTACCTCAGACACCAGAGAGCTGACGTTCTTAGCCAGCAGGATCTGGGGGGTGTCTGGAACTACGTGGTAGGTCCCACGGGCTTTGTTGTGCTTCTCTTTGTATTTTATCTAGCAGGAAGGAGAGACAGCAATTTAAATAATGTCCATCTGTCAGAATAAAAAGTAATTAGTACAGTCATGTTTGCTTGTTAGTGCAAAATTTTGCAGAAAATCCCATATTTTGACATCTTACAACCTAATCCATACATTCCTATGGCTCTCACTTGGATTTTTTTTAATAAACTGAATACTAACATACTGTTAATAATTATTAAAGACAGTTTGTGTTATTATTAAAGGCATTTTTTGCTATCTTCTCCAGACACTTCCATTTAAATACCAGGAATGCAGAGATGCACCTGGGTGTAAGGTCTAGGGGTGTTCAGACAATGTTAACTTTGAATAAAAAATTAATCCATGAACAGTGACTTTCACAAGACCAAATTTATTCAGTCAATTTGTTAATTAAATAATTCAAATAGTGAAGTGAGACTGAGATTAACTGTCCAAAGCTTTGCTGCTCATCCAGTTATATTTGCAATAGAACAGTGTACTAGTGAGTAAAGTGGTAGCAGTGAACTTGGAGAGGAAAGGTGAGTTCAGTGCTTACATCACTGGCCAGGATGGCATTATTGAGGGCCAACACTGTGTTTTTATCATCTGTGACAGAGAGTTTGCACCCCTTGAGGAATTCCCGGTCCAGTTTGTATTCGTACTGCAGGAAGAAAAGAGAAAAGATAAAGTAAGAGAGTCTCTGATCCTCTCCAATTTAAAAAATCTTCTGAATAGGAGAGATGGGGAAATGGAATATTCAGTGTATTTTGATTTGCTTACATCACTCTGCTGCAGAGAGGACTTGGCTGCTTGGACAAAGTCAGGCCTGTCAGCAATCAGGTGCCAGTGGGCTTTGGCTGCTTCATATTTCTTCTTATAATCCAGCTGTGTCCAGGGAAAAACCAAACAGGGAGAGTTCATGGGAAACTGGGGACTTTGCACACAACACACAGAGGCCAATTCTCTTTTGGCCTGGGAGAGAAGGTAAAATGGATCTACACCAGATTAGGGCTGTTCTCTGGGGTCAGGCACAGCCCAGCCACTGCAGGGTGGAGAAAGGGATATGAAGGTGGAGAAAGGGATAAGAAGGTGGAGAAAGGGATATGAAGGTGGAGAAAGGGATAAGAAGGACTGAAATGATCTCCTGACTTTGGAGAAGGGGAGAGCTTTCAGATCCTTCCTACTGAAAAGGCTGCTGGGCACCAATAACAGAAAACAGGTAAGTTTTCCATGAGGCTTTGTCTCCAGAAGCATCATCCCATGGAATTCCTGGGACAGGTGTGTCTCTGCCAGGAAAACGGGACAACTGGAAGAACAGGATGTGTGACATACAAGAACCTCAAGGACAACTCACCAGAGTGAGCACTTCAGTATGAAATAAATTAAAACACATTTCCTTCCAGCAGTGTAAGGATTAGAAACGATGCCCAAAAATTCGGCAGAATTTAATTTCTTCTGGAATAATTTCTTGTGGAAATAATTCCTTGTGGCTTCCACTGCCAGTTCCCAGCACCCTCCAGAATAAAACTGAGCCATGAACAGGGCAGAACTCACGTTGCTGTTCAGTTTGTAGGCGTGCCTGGGAGTTTTGATGTGAACTGAATCTGCCACGACGTTGCAGCGAGATTTGCTCCTCTCATACATTTCTTTGTATTTCAGCTGAAGAAAGACAAAGACGTCAAAAATGTGGGCAAAGATCATACCAGCATCAACAAGAAAAGCATCCAAATATTGAAAAAATTAATTAAAATTGCTCCTGTCTGGATAAAATCTTAATAGGAGAAAATGACTGGAGGTGGCACTCAGAGCTCTGGGCTGGTGATGAGGGGGGAGCTGGGCACAGCTTTAATTTCATGGCTTTGAGGGATTTTCCAACCTAAATAATTCTGGGATTCCATGAAAAATTAATTCTGTTGGTACAACTTGATATCAAGCACCTGCCTGAAGGAGGGTTTTCTCCAGCAGCACTTCTCTTTATATAGAAAATGTGGCAGTTTTAACTCACCACGGGGCACAGACTAAGATTAAACAAAATCCAATAATGACCAGTAATTCTGAATATTTCTACATTTTTGCAGCCAAAAGAAATCCTTTGAAGAAACTTATTTTCTGATAGTTACACTAACTGAAAACACCTTCAGAGAATCTCAGCACTCATTTTGGAGCTTAAAAAATGTCCTTCAATTCACATGTCTGTCTCTCAATGATCCACTTTAGTATCTGGATAAAAATTATTATTTTTCCTCCTGGATCTACTAATTATGTAGTAATCCATGGAGCATCTGGATGACACTCAGGCTACTTATTCTGACAATACTGCACTGAGTTTCAGAAGTTTCAGTATCCTCATTTATGGATACCCAAGGAACAATGAAACAAAGGACCGAGAGAAAGGGTAGGAGAAGGAATTAGGAGCAGGAGTCCTAAATTCTTCTTAATCTATCCACTGTCTCCTCCTTTCTCTCTCCTTCTTAAGTTTTCTATTGCCTCAAATTCAAAACTTATTTATTTTAGAGCAGAACATTTACCTTACATATTCACAGTATCCATATAAGAAATTAATAAACACAGCAATACAAGAAATATTTTATTCAAGCCTCAAAAAAAAAAAAAAAAAAAGCCTCCAGAGGAAGAAAAACAGAAAAAAACCCTCTCAACAGTAATGATTGCCAGCTTATGGCTTTTATTTCTAGTGAGGTGTGGTTCCTCCCAGAAAAAAAATGTTCCAAGAGCTCCGAAAGAAAATGCTATGTAAGACTTCCTGAAAAACTGAGATTTGAAAGAGCACTGAGTGCAGACAGAGTTTTCCGGGCCAATATGGTCTAAGAAGGTGATGACTTTCACTGACAGCGTTAGACAGGAGTTACAAACACTGGCTGCCAAGTTAAAAAGTGAATTTTGGGTGCTTTTGATGGCACAGAGGATTCACTCACGTCACTGATCCTGTCCTTGACCTTGCGCACATGCAGCAGCATCGGCGTGTCCTGGATGGTGGTGTAGCCCTTGGGCTTGGCTTTGTTGTACTCCAGCTTGTAAATAATCTGAAGGGACAAAGTGGGGCTTGGGTTATTTCCTGGAATCCTTGGTGTCAGCTGGGAATTCCCTGGGGGTGACTGTCCCATTCCAAAGGACCACACTTACGTCACTGATCTGCTTGTTGACCTTGGTGGTCCGTAAATACTCTGGAGTATCCAGAACTGTGGTGTATTTGTCTTTCTTCTTCTCATAGTCCTTCTTGTACTGAATCTGGAGATGGGGAAAGGCTCTAAATTAATCCACAGAGCAGGACCAAGCCTCTTCCAGAGGTTGGATTATATCCATGGGTAAAATTGCAAAACCCTCCCACAAAGCCAAAGAAAGCAGAGCGTGCACCATGAGCTGAATTGCAAACCCCTTCCTTGCCCAGGAGGCTGCCTGTTTGTTTGTCTGATTCATTCTATGGTTATTTCAAGCTAAAATCAATCCTTGCAGACCAGAGACTTTTGAATTTCATACTGGACAAAATCTCATTTTTAAATATTCATATCCAGTTGAAATTTGGACTTGGTGATCTTGGAGGTCTTTTCCAACCTTAATGATTCTGTGATCAGAGTGAAGAGAAATGTAAATCATCTCACACAGCAGGAGATAAAAACATTACCAAATATATCCCAATGCTAGGATATTGCCAAGGATTTGGCAGCAGGATTTGTGCCTTGGTAATGATTTTCTTAAAGATCAGCTTGCCCTGCTCAGGTTTCTAAACCTTTCTTCACAGAGTTCACCAAGTGAGAACAGGTTCACCAAGGATGGAATTTCATTGTAGGCAGCCTCAGGGCAGCTGGAAAATGTTAGAATACTTTTTTTAAAAAGAATTTTCATGCTCTACCCTTTTCCAGAAAATAAACCCATGCATTTGAAATGGAACTGCGACAGACAAAATATGAAAAATGATTAACAAATAATCAATGATAACATGGAGTGAACTCAGGGGGACATGCAGGTCAGACACTTCTTTTTTGAATTCAAACATACTCAAAGTTACCTGCAAGGAGTTTTCAGTGGAAGAATATAAATCCACAGAAAAATGGAACAAAAATGTCTGAAAGACCTTCAGTAATTTATTACTGAAGAATGTCACTATTGGCACAGGCAATAACAAAGAATTACAATTCCCTCTGACAGAATTGGTTTCCACTGCTGCATTTCCAGTCTACCATTTATATTCCAATTCATGATCAGGAATGATTTTTCCCCTGCAAAGGGTGAGCTGGCAGCCAGCAGCTGTGATTTCAGAGCAGAAATAACTGTTCTGTGTCTGACACCATTCTGGGCACAGTGGGAGATAAATGCTGGAATCTCCCTGGGAAATCCATCATGTCCTTCCTGAATTAAGGAACTGGGGCTATCAAAGGTGGCCAGGCCAAGAATTGGTGTCAGAATGAGAACTGGGTTAGGGAAATACCAGGAAGAGCTAACATCCAATATCTG
This sequence comes from Haemorhous mexicanus, assembly GCF_027477595.1. Classification (NCBI taxonomy): domain Eukaryota; kingdom Metazoa; phylum Chordata; class Aves; order Passeriformes; family Fringillidae; genus Haemorhous; species Haemorhous mexicanus. The sequence goes on along the minus strand of NC_082348.1, from coordinate 1,522,401 downwards.
AAATGTATGGAAAATTGCTTTTTTATACAAATATGTGAAATTGATACCAATTGTTTATAATGAAGGGAGAAAACAGGGACAAGCTCAGCCTGAGCTGAGCCACGTCCAAGTGACAGCAAATATTGTTTCAGATATTCTGCTTTATTTTACCACAGCCAGCATTCAGCACGTGGAGGAAGCTTTGGGGTCTGAAGTCCATGGAAATAGAGGGAGCAGTAAATTTGCCAAGTCCAAGCAGCTACAGTGGGATCTAAGGTGTCCTAGAGCAGCAGCTCTGCAGATTACCTGGCTCCACAGGAATGTGTTGTAGAGTGCTGTCAGCATATCTGGCCTCAGAATTTCATTGCATCCGTGCTGCTGGAGCATCTTGGCAAAGGATTTATAGCTTTTCTGTCCATGCAAATGGCAACCAAGGACAAGAGAGACACATGAACAACATGAACAGTGACACAGCTCTAGATCCCAGGCACTTGGAGAGTGGAGAGATTTAGGCAAGGTGCTGTATGTATTCAGCCACATGTGCATACAATTCACATCTGGATAATTAACACTGCCAAGGGGAAATATGAACAAGTTTTCCTGCTCTCACTTTAAGGAAGTTGTGAATTTTTGGGGGGAGATGAGAGTAAATTAGAGATTAGGGCAAATATGTCCCTGTTGCTTTATCTAGAAATGAGTAAGAGGAAAAGAGAGGTAATAAAGCAATAAATGCTTGATTCTGCATTTTTTAAGACCTCTCCAGTGGCTTCAGGAGGGATGGGATTCCTGATGTCCATTGATGCACAATAATGGAAGTACATACAGGACAGATGGACAGAGCAGCTCACACAAAAAGTGGCTCCTTTTTGGGTGGCAGGATGGAGATTGAGTGAAGAGTGAAGAAACATGACAAAAATCACAGGGCTGTGACACTGCTGGCAGTGAGGGAGGCACACAGAGCTGCTGCAGTGCCCCCACAGTACCTGACTGCTCAGGGTGCTGCCCCACTTGGCCAGCAGGTTCCTGGGATCATCCACAATAACGCTGTACCTATCTTTGAGCTTCTCATAGGCTGCTTTATATAATTTCTGCTCAGAACAGCACATACAGTGTAACAAGAGAGGGTTAAGATACAGAGAGATCACTGCTATAACCTCTTTACAGGCTGGGGTTGAAGGTCGTGTCCAAAAGAGAAAAATACATTAAAAAAAGAAAAACTGAACAAAAAAATCCCTCCAAACAAACAAATTTTTTAAAAAAATCTCAAAAACCAACAAAAAACCCACACCAAAATCCAAACAAAAATCCAAACAAACAAAAAACCAAACAAAGAAACAAAACAAAAACAAAAAAAACCCTAAAAAACCCCAAACAAAAACACAAAAAAACCCACAAAAATCAGAAAAACAAAACAAAAAAAAAACCCCAAAAATAAACAAACAAAAAACCAACAAAAACCCTCCAAACAAACAAAAACCCTAAAACAAAAAACAAACAAACAAAAAAAAAAACAAAAAAAAAAAACAAAAAACCAAACCAGAGGGAAAAAAACAAATTTAAAAAAAAAAGAAAAGAGGGAGAATATTTCCAAATGGTAAATTCATTTCTACATTGCCTCTGGAAGGCCTACAGTTTAAGGATTTCTCTATTCCACCCCTTCAATAAGCAATTTTATGACTGATTTTCTCCATGAAAAGTAACTGCAGAAGCAACTCTGTGCTGTAGATTCCTGAGGTGAGTCCAAAGAGAACACAATGAGATGTTATTGAAAAAACATCACTTATATAACAGAAGATATTTAGGTAAGTTCATTTCAAGATGTGGAGCACCCATTGATAAAATTTCACCTGTTTATGTTTCTGATATTTTTTTTTCCATATTTGCCCTATGAACAATTATAAGAGTGAACAATCTTCCTAAAAATCATGGTAGTTGTTGTGAAGCAGCTTTTCTTACCAGAACAGGTAATACAGTAATAAACTTACTGACAGGTAATGGTATGACACAATGGCTGGTGAAAAAAGAATGAAAGATTAAGATATAAACCTAAATATTTGCTTCTTTACTGAAAAGCATCAGATTTTGATGGGCTATTCCAACTCTAAGCTGCTTGGAATCACCTTGAACGTGGTGTTTTCCATGGAATTTGTCCTGGGGTGTAAAGCACTAATCCTACAAACTCCAGGAGAGATTTGAATTTTAAACCCAGGAGTGTTCATTAATTATTAGGTTGTGACAATTGTTTCTTTAGCACTCCAGGAGGAAAACAAGAAAAAGTTGAGTTGTAGAGTGGAAGAACTCCAGGCAAAATCACTGAAATTAAATGAGCTGTGGAAACGTCAGACATAACTCTGTCTTCCTAACACCAATCAAGATTTTATCAAGGTTTTAGGAAAGCAATTGGAATTCTGTCCCCCCCTTTTTGAGATGGAAGCCAACACTCAGGGTTACTGTACCAGCAGCATTATTTAAGTCAGCAAAGGAAAAGTTCCTTTGCCATGAAAAATTAATGAACAGGGGTTGGGATTTCACTTTATAGGCTCTGCAAACCTGTTCTGTCCTAAAACTCAGAGAAACAACAGCCTTGTCTTTCTGACTTTAGTCTGATCTTAAAGCATCTTTAAGCCTGATTTTAAGGAAGGACAACCTTCAACTCTGTATTTACTCACAGAGCAACTCCTTAAGGCTGAGCCTACAGAAATCTTTACTTACCATATCCATCAGCTGAGTTGCATATTTAAAATGTTCATTGCTTGGAGAGTCAGCCACATACTTGAACTTGGATTTGGTCTTCTCAAAGTTCTCCTTGTACTTACACTGCAGCCAAAGGAAATCAAACACACAAAACCCAGCCCACGTTAGCCCAAAGAAGGGTAAGGCAATGAAAATGTGATTTCAGAGAGAACTTGTGGCAAAAAATCAGTGGAATTACTGCATTTGTGAGTTAACTTTTCTACCAACAACAAAGAGTTGTAAATGGACAGCTAATGTCCAGAACCCTTCAGCAACAATTCAGAGTGTGTCACTCACCCCACTGTAGAGCACTTTATTCTTCTCTGCCAGGACAAAACTTGGAGTATCCCACACATAGCAGCCAGTGCCCTTGAGCCATTCCAGGTCTTCCTTGTATTTAACCTTTAGAAAAGAAGGCAAAAACCTCAGTTTTAAGCAGATGATCAGTGCTGAAATGAACCTCAGCACGAGGTGTGGCAAAGAGAGTTACATTCATTATAAAATAAATTAGTTTCTCCCATTTTTGTGATGGACTCAGTTTACTCACACACATAATCTGTCATTAGCTGTTGCAGTTCCTGTGTGAATTAAAACTAAGGTACAGGTAAGGGGTTATTGTGTATGTACAGAAATGTACAATTAAAGGGTTTTACAGGGCTAAACAAATCTAAGCAAACACAAATGAAATTAATTAAGACTGTCTGTTAATTTGACAAGGGGCTCTGCTGCAGTTTTAGCCATCAGATTCTGTCAGTTCCCAGGGCCAACTGTAAATCACTGAAAAACTTCAGCTGCTTTCCCTTAGTTGGGATAGAAGGTTTGGGCTCATTTTGGAGACCACTTGGAACTTTCATTCTGGGCTGTGCAGGAGCTGCTGGAACTCACATCACTGATGGCATCCGTGACCAGGCGGTGGTGGAAGTGCTCAGGCCGGTCTGGGATGGATCTCCAGATTCCCAGCTGGCTCATGTAATTCTCCTTATACTTCACCTACAGAGACAGTTGAAGAATTAAGTAAAACGATCAAAGAGAACACTCCAGACAGCACAAAAGTTTCATTTTTTTCCCCCTGAACAAGAACTAAAAGAGTGGAAATGAGATTAACTTGTAATACCAAAGCAATCAATATTCCAGAGAAAAGAGAAATCAACACTGCTAATGCTGATTTTTTCCTTATTATTTGACATATTGCAAAGGAACAAAAGGCTAAGTGGCCTATTTTAGGTTATTAAGTGTCAGACACTAATTAGGAATGAAGATGATGTACATACACTGCTGATGTCATCAGTGACCTTCCTGTGGTAGACAATGTTCAGAGCATCCTTCACGGTGTGGTATTTACCCTTGGTGTTCTCAAAGGTTTCTTTGTAGCGCAGCTGGGCAGAAAAAAAACCACAAAAGAAGGGATTCATGAGCCAGGAACTGTTTCAGTTACATTTCTCACTTCTCAGGAATGATACCCAGGGATATGTTGCTGTCTGACATCCCAGTGCAAGCCCTGAGGAATTTTAGGAGGTTGCAATTGCCTACAAGCAGCTGTAATTTCACTGAGACTTGTGGTGAAAATTACAGGGAATTTCACCCAATTCCCTTTCAGACTGAGGAACAAACATCCCTGCATCACAGGAGTGCCCTCTAGAATAGCACAGCTGCCACTTCTGGCATAAAAAATCTTCCCTGCCCTCCTCTAGAAGAAAGCAGGAAGATCATCCCAGACTTTCTCAGAGGAGAAGTTCCCATGTGCAGAAGAGCTGGGATGCTCCTTGGCAGTATTTAAAACTCACTCTTAGAGCAGGAAGACTAAATAAATCCTAAAACAAAGCATCAACTCTGCACATGTCCTTTCACATCCTGCTGGTTCTGAAATAAATGGAATAGCTCTCACAAATGAGCATTTTTAAATTGCCTTAAATCACAAATAACTATTCCACGCTTGAAAAAATCAATCTCACCTTAACAACCTCCTGGGCAGCAGCTCAGGTAATTTTTCTCTCTAATCTACTGAATTTAAAAAATGAACACATTCCCAGTGACAGGGCACTTTACTTCTAACACAAAACTGAGATGAAAAAGCTGATAAAAGTTATTTTATCCTGGCCCCAGCATCAATCACTCCACTCCAGCCTGCTCTATTTGGAGACTTGATGCGTAAACAAATTCTTTTAAATCTGTTTTTAAATCTGTTTTTAAATCTGAGTGGTTGTATGGCCACTCTTCAGTTCAATAAAAATGAACTATAAAAATTGGAAAAGAAAAAAAAAAAGGCATTGGGGTAGAATCAAATTAAAATTTAATAATGTTCCTAATTTCAAATGGAAGTGGACATGTAAATAAGGGGACTTCCTTGATGGGGACACTGAGATATTCTGTGCTCTGCACGTTTGTTCCCCCCTGACTTTTCCTGTTCTTTCCTGGAGAATGCAAGGAGAAGCAGCAGGGGGTGTTGCTGAAGTACTCACATCACTGGCATTCAGGTAGGCTCTCTTGGCTCTGATCAGCACTGGGGTGTCAGGGACAGGGGTGTATTTGTCCTTCATCTTCTCATACTGGGTTTTGTACTTTTTCTAAGAGAGACAGCAAGAGGGAAGAGTCGTCATTGCAGTTTCAGAAGCATTTGTCAACCTGTAAAAAAAGCTTGTCTTACAAAATCCTAAACACATTTTCAGAACTTACAAAGGAAATGTGGAACTTAAGTATAAGAGAGAGAAAATTAAATGAAGGCTAAACAGATTTGAGCCTTGAAATTACCACTAAAATTAGAAATAAAACTTCTGAAGAGTTCAGCAGAGTGGTAGCAAATTAGAAAACAAGATTTTACCTCACTGATCATGTCCTTGACATTCCTGGCATGTGCAAAGGCTTGAGTCTGACCATCAGCATGATGGTGGGGTCTCTCCTTTGTGGCAAGCTCCACATACAAGTACTGCAGCAAGAAGAAAATAATTTAAAAAACACACACTTCTACTAAATTCTCTGAAATTCCACTAAAGTCTCTGAAAAACAGCTGCAAAATAACAATATAAACATAACCACAAACTTCTAGGAATTCTACATTGCTTGGAAAAAGCCTGGAAAGCTTTTGCTGTACTTTAACAATATATTAAGAAGGATCCCCTGACTGATTTTCATATCAGGACAATTTTTTTCACCTGGCTCTGTATTTTTTGTCCTGTCTTGGCTCTTATGAAGTCAGGTGTATCAAGGACAGAAGTGTATTTTGTCTTCAGCTCATTGCCTGCAGCTCTGTAAACCAGCTGGAAAAAGACAGGACCAGGAATTATTTCTCCTGCTATTGTTTGGAAGCTGCACAATCACAGCTTTGCATTTATAACACCTCATCTATTCCAGTAAAAAACACAGGGAGGGGTTAATTACAGCAACACAATTGTGCAGAAATAACAGGATTTACCTCACTCAGATGGGTTTTTAGTTCCTGCACTGCTCTGTACCCAGGAGTATCCAACACCACCTGGATTTTAGGCCACATTTTCTTGGCAGTACTTGTGTAGATATAATTAGACTGGAAAGGAAAAGCGGTATTAATAAAGGAAATTTTACAGTGCAACCCAACAGTGCTCTGAAACAACAAACTGGCTTCACAGCACAAAACTCTCTCATTCCTTGCTCATTTTCATCTGTTTGACCTCCTGCATGCACAGAAATAAATCCATTGCTGTCCTGCTCAGTTCCCAGGGGAAAATTCTTACCCAGAGCTTGCGGAGCTCGCGGGCACGGACCATGTCAGGAGTGTCATAGAGGAAGCAGCCCAAGCCCTGCAGCCACCTCAGGTCCTCTTTGTATTTAATCTATGAGAGAAATGAAAATCAACGGTCAACCTCTGGGATCATTTCAACCTCCAGTCCTTAAAGGCAGTGAGAAAGCATTTTTTGGTTACAGAACAGCAAGGAAGTGAGAGAAACCCAGCCCCACTCCCAGCAGAGAGGTTTGGACCCCACTGCAGGTGCTGCTTACGTCACTGGTGATGTCCCCAACGTAGCGGCAGTGCAGCACGTGAGGGGTGTAGGGCAGGGAGATCAGGTGGCCCTGCATCTTGAAGAAATCTGACTTGTAGATCAGCTGGAAAACAAGGAACAGAACAGCTTTTCACCTGTTTGGTCAGGGGATAATGGCAGTTTCTTCAGTTGTGTTAGGAAGGCACCTACATCGCTGACAGCCTCCTGGGTGGCTCTGACTTGGCGGATTTCGGGCGTGTCAGGGGTGGTGTGAATCTTGTCCTTGTTCTTGTGGTAGGTTGCCCTGTACAGCCTCTGTCACAAGAGACAACATTCTGCATTTGAACACAGCTCAAAACCTTGAAATGGCAAAGAAGTTCAGTGCAGCGCAAGCACTTCTTACACAAATTACTGTTTTCTTCCCAGGCAAAGATTTCCCATTAATTTTCCCATTAAAATTTTCCCATTTCCCATAAAATTTCCATTTTCCCATTTCATTTTCAATAAATTCTGGAAATATCAGACTCTAATCCTGAAAACATGTAAATACAGATACTTAATTTTCATGCTGTTAAAGCCAATGATCAAAGAAGTGAGTAAATATATATATAAAACCTAAATCTATTGCAACCCAATTTTATACAGATACAATAATTTCTCTTCAACTTTAATCACAGCTAATAAAATCAGGCTGCAGTTTTATATTATGGTAACAGTTTAAGCCTGTATCAATGATCCCTCACCATTCTTGATGGATACTCCTCTAAATAATTAAAAAAGGCTCAAAGAAGAGGGATCCTACAATTCAGCAGTCAATGTACTCTCACTATGCATATTTTGGGCACTACAAATACAACTGAAAGCAAATATATATATTTACTGTACCTCGTTAATGACTTGATTGACTTTCCTCACGTTTTCAAAGCCAACATCTTTAGGTCCCAGAGTGTAGCCCTTGGCTTTCATGTGTTCATAGGCTTCTTTATATTTCAGCTATAAGAAATGCAAAAACACACAGAAACTAAATTTGATTATGATTCTGGCTACACTGCAGCTCTGACAGCAATTTATACTGTATAAAGAGACAGATTTTTAGAGGTAAGTGAGATGTAGCTGTATCAGAGTTAAATACATCACAGATCATAATTATTTCTCCCTTTATCATACGGCCCAAAATCAATACTATAATACATTTTTCTTGTATCTAATAAGGTATTTGCATAATGCTGAGAAAATTTCTATTTTGATAGTAAAGGCCCAAGCTGAGAGTCCCTTATCTGGGGCTGCTGATCATTGCCATGGTGTAGAAGGAAGATTTGGAAGGATTTAGACCCTGACTTACATCGCTGCCGATGTGCTTGATGTGTTTGGCATGCTGGAAGTTGGGAGTGTCCGTGGGCAGGCTGTACCCCGTGGGCAGAGCATTCACACCAGCCCAGCGATACAAATTCTGCAAGAGCAGAGAGAAAGACTTTGTACAACTGTCAGCAATACTTGAGGGGAAAATCCCTCCATCCCAGAAACCTCTCCATCACAACTGGCAAAAGATTTCCTCCATGCCTGGGTGGAAAAGCATTAAAATGCATTTTTATAGCTTGAATGAAGATATTGTCCCACTTTCATTTCAGAGCAGTGAGATGCAGCTTCACCTGAAAAGTTGAAAGCAGACAATTTGGTTTTTCAGTATCACAAACTCTGTGGAGCCCCAAGTTTTGTACTTACCTCACTCTGTATTTTGTTTGCATTGTACGCCCGCTCCAGGTCCACTGTTTTATCAGTGGGGATCATCTTGCCTTGGACATTCTTCTTGTAATCACCACGATAGACAGCCTGGGAAAGAGGAAAAGTCATGATTGTCACATTCTCCCACAGTGTGTTTTGTTTGCATACAATGGGAATTGTTCCTTAAAAAATGGATTAAAGTTTTTTGGCTACAGGCAATTAATGATTTCAGTGATTGTGTCTACAATGAGGTGTAGATAACAACAATGATTAAAATTTAATTATTAAAAACATATTTAAAGTCCCATTTCTAAAGCTGGTGAGGTAACAGCATTTGGAATATTGGCAGGAAGGTGAGAGAAACACTTACTTCACTTAAATTCAAGGCACTGAGCACATTCTGGACATAGACAGGAGTGTCTGTGACCACAGTGAAGTCCTTCTTCATTTTTTCTGCCTTAGATTTGTACTTAATCTGCAGAAAGAAAGCAAGAGCTCTAATTACTAGGGCTAATAATTGTTAATTTAATTTATTGTATTATCATATTTACTATACTTACTATTCATTTCATCACTGAGCTATTTTATGAGAGAACCAGCATTGAAACAGAAATTATATTGGAACTATGGTTTGTTATTTAATGAATCCTTCAATCAAGAAGGATAAATAACATTTTCCAGACTACACCTGGAGTGGAATAAAGCTACAGTGGAGTGAAAAAGAAGACTAAGAAGCAAACCCAGAGTTATCCACTCACATCACTGCGAAGGTCATAGGCTTGCTTGGCATGGAGGATTTCAGGAGTGTCCCAGACAAAGCAGCCAATGCCTTTCAGCCAGTTCAGATCATCCTTGTAGATCACCTAAGGAAGCAGAGAAGGAACCTGTAAGAATTCCATCAGGATCTAATCCCTTATTTCTAAATCCCTCCAAAACACAACTGTCAAATGATGGCAAGGAAGGTTTCTAGTACTTTGATTTTTTTTGTTTGTTTGTTTGTGAAAATCAAAACAATTTCTTCAGGAATTTAAATTATTTTTGTTCAATTTGCTTCAATTTGGGCAATAAATTAAAAATCCAATTATTAAAAGAACACAAAAAAAACACCTGCACATCCTACTGGGCTCTGATTTACTGCCAGATCCTACTCCTGGGCTGACCTGCTCAAGGTAAGTGTGTAGAAGCTTTGCCCAACCAGGATTTTCTCAGACTTCCAAAGTTTCCACACCTCATGCAACCAAATAACCTGTCTACCTCAGACAGTGTAGAACTGTAATGTTATGACCCAAATGCCTGCACCATTAACACTGAAATTATTGAAATTGTTGCACAGAGGTTGTGGACTCCCCATCCCTGCAAGTGTCCAAGGCCAGGTTGGACAGGTCTTGGAGCAACCTGGGCTAGTGGAAGCGTTCCACTAGCAGGGAGTGGAACTGGATGAACTTTAAGGTCCCTTCCAACCCAAACCACTCTGTGATTTTTGATTGTAATCAAATAAGCCCCATCTCAGTTACCCAATTATTGCCAAGTGTCACAAAAATGAAGTCAAGCGGCAACTTCAGAGCGCTCCAGTGAAATTATTGCTAAATCATTTCCTCCAACAGAGCACAAATGAAGGAACACTCTCAAAAGTGAGCCAGGAACAAGTGATCTGGGGACTTACATCACTGACTTGGTCGGTGACTCTTCTCACGTGGGTGTTGACCTGCAGGTCTGGCAGACACAACCAGTCGTGGAGCCGCGTGCGGTAGTCGACCTCGCTGATCTTCTTCTGGGCATCCTTGGCTGAGATGATGTCCACCATGTCTGGCACAATGTGCACCTTGGCTTTGGTCTTCTCATAGGCCTCTTTGTACAGGCGCTGCGAGTTAAAGCAATGCTTAATAGAGCTGTGTTGGTACATTTGGAGGAGATCATTGCTGATTTCATGGGATGTCAGTGGGAGAGCAATCACTTTGGCCCTGAATAAAATTTACATCTGACCAGGTCTAAAAATATTATGCAGAACCTCAACAAGGGAGGTAAAATGTGATTTGTTCAATTTTCGTTGTGCTGATGAGTTAAAAGAAGGCAGATGATGATTTTACCCATATTACACTAAAGGTTTGGCCATGCAGGCAATGCAGTAATTGAGTTAAAACTTACATTTTTGTTTGCATTCTAGAATTTAGCAAATACTGCACACTGCCACATGCATGTGGGAATGGGATGTCTGGATCAAGGCACAGGGATTCCTTGAGTGGCTGCTTCTGAGATCAGCATGGCTTTATCAGGAAAACACTCATCCAGAACCAACACTTACATCAATGTTGAGCTTCCCAACTCTGAGGCACCTTTCTGTGTTGGGATCATCCTCAACACCTCTGGGGAGGGTGTACAGGGCTTTGAACTTGTCATATTCCTCACGGTATTTCACCTGAGCACAAGCAAAGAAATGCAACAATTAACTGACTCCCATGAGTCACTTGGGGGTTTGGAAAAAAATTCATTAGCATTAAGTAAAAAGTTGAGTAGTAGAGAAAGGTTTTAAACCAGGGTTTTAGTTTTCTGTTTTGTCTTAAATGGAGAAAGCACATGATAACAATCACATTGTAAAATAACAGCTGACTAGAGGATTTAAAAAATAAATAGAAGTAGAATAAGGCACTTATTTATTCTTCCAGCTGTTTCATTTAAAGAGATCTGTGGAGTGGTCTCTCTTAATTCTAACTTCAGTAAAACATAAGATGTTTTCTATACTTAGTAAGCATCATTTAAAATTTTTGGCGTTTTTCTGACCTGGATGATCATGAAACTTAGACTAGAAAAAACCTAACATTTTCAGTTTGGATTACTAAAAAAACTAACTTTTTTTTCCACGACAAGAAGCCACAAAGGACTGTTACCCAAATGACTATCAGAGAAAAATCATTATCTACAGATACATATCTCAAATAAAAAGGGAAGGAAAATTAAAGTTTCAAAAATATTTATATCTATAGTAGACGCAAGGCATGAAGGATTTAATTGTTAGAATTTTTTAATCACTGTGGTCATAAAAAAACAATGAAGAATTAAATTCACTTACAATGCTTGCATTGTGCTTCAGCTCTTTGGCACGTGCCAAGGCTACAGTATCTGAGGGCAGTGCATAGCTGGTGGCCTTCACCTTATCCCAGGCCTTCTTGTAGAGATTCTGTGAGGAAATAGAAAGTTTGTGTGAGTGGAAAAATAGTTCTTGTCAATAATTACCAACAACCAATAGAAATCAAAAGCCCTTCTGCTTTTATTTAGACACCACATAGAAAAGTATTGTAAAGAAGATATTGACACTTAATATCAAATGCATGTAAAGGGTGATAAAAATCCTTTCTAACTATTCATATCTGCTGTCATACAAGGTATCAATTTTGTTCAGGTGCAGTTTTATTCAGGAAATCTATTTATTAATCCAGCTGTTTTGCCAAGACTGGCATTACAATTGGAAAATATGGCCCTTGCCTGAAATACAATATCTCCCCCAAGCTCAAGTAGTGCAGAGGGCCAGCACTGGCTTTGAGAAGCTCCTGGTTTGGATGTTTATCTTCAAACAATGAACAAAGAAAATAGAACAAAAATCCACATTAAAGATCCTTAAAAGAAAGAAAATCGTGTATAAACACTCACATCACTATAGAGATGTTTCAAACTCTGAACTCTTTCTGAATCCACTGTCTGAGTCACAGTTGTGTACTTGTCCTTAGTTTTGTGGAATTCCTCCTTGTACTTCACCTGGAGGATGAAAGCTGGGTTTAGTGAATTGTTCCAATGCTCAGCAGGACAATCCTGAGCAGAAAAGGTGGGGATTCACCTCACTGGCGTTGGCAGCACTTTGCAGAGCAGTCACATAGACAGGGGTGTCTGTAACCACACTGAAGTTCTGGAAGTTCTCCTTCCCTGCAGAGGTGTATTTGATCTGAGGACACAAAACCAACAAACCACTCGTTAGTGCTGGAAATTACCTGGAAAACCCCTGCCAGTTTCCTTTAAAATTACATCTGGACAGCTGAAATCAAAGATTATAGCTCACTCAAGATCAACACTGAAAGTGACAGGTCATAAAATAGAAATACTGAATATACAGCCAGTATGGACTAAGGAAAAATGAAATGAAAAACCACAGCTCTCTTCACATTCTCCTAAGTTTTCCCCTCCTCCAATAACATCAGAGATGTCTCTACAGAAGCAGCTCCAAGACGGTATTTTCACAGTTTAAACAAAATATTTTTGATGTAACAGGACTTATTTCATTCAGCTCTGGACTAGGACATGTCAACTCCAGTGAATCATAAATGGGAGGAAAAAACCCACATAAATATTTATTTAAGGAAGACTTACCTGGCTCTGCAGGTCATAGGATTTCTTAGCCTGTAGGATTTGTGGAGTATCCCAGACGTAACATCCAAGTCCCTTCAGCCAGTTTAAGTCATCTTTATACACAGACTACATGGAAGTGAACAGAACATTAGGTTAGGAAGAAATTTGCCTTCCACCAATTAAACCAAGGAATTCTGCATCCAACTAAGCCAGGCAATTCACACATCCTCAGGTTTTATTGGGAAGGTTGGTTGGCCTGAGCTGGGACACCACTGACTGCAGAATATGAGCACCATTCTCTCACCTGGGGGCTGATACAACCCCAACAAACAAGGGGAATTCTTTTCCAGACCCACTGGATCCAGAAGAATTCTGGATGCTGTCCTGGCCCCTGTGCTAATTCCAGCATTCCCAATTACAACAGATAAGGATCACTGCAGTGATTGGTACTAAGAATCCAATGCCACAGTTATTAATTAATACTAATGAATTAATTCATAATAATGTCATATGTAAATATGAAGTTTCATATTTAATTAATATTAGATTTAATAATACTTTAATTTCATATTTAAATATTATGGAAGATACTTGGGGAAAATGATGGGAAAGGCTGCTATAATATCAAACAAATGGGTTCAGTAAGCTCACATAAGTTTGGAAGGGTTTGGACAATGCCCTCAGGCTCCTGGTGGGATTTTTGGGGTGTGCTGGATGACCTTGATGGGTCCCTTCCAAGCCAGCCTAATCTATGGCCCTGAATAAATGACAGACATACATCACTCAGGATCTCCTGGGCTCTCCTGGCGTGAATGACATCGTTCTCCTCAGGGGAGCAGCTCCACTGGTGGAAGTAGGTGCGGTACTCCAGGTCACTGAGGATGTACTGGCACTTCTTGGCCAGGACGTGGTTCATCATGTCCGTGGGGATATGGACATTTTTCTTGGTGTCTTCATAGTTCTTTCTGTAGGCCAGCTGAAAAGCAAAGATTGGGGAAAAGGTGAGAGGAAATCAGAGTGATTTTCTGCATAACTTTGGATTCTGGACTAAAAGGTGACAGCATAATCTGAGATGTGGTACCTGGATTTAGCAGCTAAACTGCCATGGGATTCAACAGGATAGAAATCTTAATTTGGATGTTAATCACCTTTTATTTTGACAAATTTCTAGAAGGACAGCAATTACCTTCACTTGCAGTTTTAACAGCTGATGAGAAAACTAACAAGTCTTCAGGATTAAAAAGCTCATGCTCCACACAGGGTTTGCATCTAATTAAAGATAGAATATTTGGGATTACACTGATTTTAGGCCCTGCATGACATGTTGTATGTGCAGTGCTGACAACAGCAACACACCAAATGTGCATTTGCTTTTCCAGTTCTTAAATTCCTATTTCAACTCAAAATCTACACTTTTATTTGTAAAGGAAATGAATCCTACATGGTATTTTTTACTGCTCAGATCCTTATACTGAAACAGAAAAAGGGTTTTTTTTCCTTGCTTACTATTCCTAATAGCTGAACAAATCCCTTCTCAATCTCCTAAATAATTTTAAATTCAATAATTCAACCCACATATAAAATAAGCATTCAGGAAACACAAACATGTTGAAATAATTTTTCCTGGTATTATTGTGGATTTATGTTAAGGTTGGACTTGATCTTGGAAGTCTTTTCCAACCTTAATGATCCTGTGATTCTACAGTTTGATTAATCTTTGCACTATTTATGTTTAAGTAATGAAATAGTGAATTTCATCAGTGAAATAAATGGTGAAATAAAGGAAATGGAAAATGTTCCAGACTCGTTCAATCCTTACCGCACTCCTCATCTTCTGGAATTCCAGGGAGTGAATGACACTGGGGAAATCACCAATATCCTTCCCAGCCAGGTAGTGGCCTTTCAGCTTCTCATATATTTCCTTGTATTTAAGCTGAAAAAATAATCATGTGGAAATTTTAATGTTCATTCTAACAACATACTGGGGGGAAAGGGAAAGAATGGGAAATCCCTCCTGACCTCACTGTTGATTTGGTTTGCATGTTTGGCTCCCACAAGTGGAACATACTTCTCATCCAGAGAGTATCCAATGGGCTTGCTCAGCTCCCAAGCCTTCTTGTAATGTTTCTAGACAAGAAAAAGCACACACAGATTTAATGAAAAAATCAATTCTATTTCCCATCTATACACACATGGGATATAACATGAAATACAGAATATTTTACAGAGTGGTTCCCAATAAATTAAATGGAGAATGTAAATTTGGAACAGTCATTCAGTATGAGGCAAACAGGACAAGTGTTCACTTTAGGTAGCTACCTGAGCACAAATTCGAGCTGATTTCTGCTTTATTACAATTATACCAGAAGGGTAATAAAAATATCCAAAATATAGATATGAGCTCTGGTATAAAATTGCAGTATTGAATTGACATTGATAATTTTATAGATTATCAAAATTGTGAAAAATCTTCAGAAATATTGGTGTTTAATAAAGAAACATTAGTGTCAATGGCACTTTCCTAGTACTTTTTTGTTAAATATTAAATATATTCACCTTCACAATAAATTATGAAGTGCCTACTCATATGAATGAGTAATCACTTATACTTTAAAAAAATTGAGGTTTCTCATTAAAATCAGTGAGACTACTCAAAAGTAACTGCTTAATTATGTAAATCATCTACAGTTTTCATTTCTTACACAAAAAGTAAATGTAACATTTATCAGTAGTCTCCAAAGATATTATTGGATGGAATTATATTTGGTTTAGTCACACCATTATGACTTCCAAGCACCACACAGCTGTCCTTTGAGATCACTTCAACAGGGAAAGAAATCATCCTGATTCCAGTGATCCAAACAGGAAAGCTGAAGAAAAAAGGGATTAAAAAACCTCCCTGGTGCCACTGCTGAGGGTGGAACAGTTCCTCAAGTCCAGCCCACATTTCAAAGGTTGATATTTATGGGATCTCACCTCACTGTGGAGCAAGGCCATGTCTTTGGCATGGTGCAGAGCAGGAGTATCATCAGACCCAATGTACTGGCCTTTCTCCTGGTTAAATGTTTCTTTGTATTTTAGCTATGAAAGAAATCAAAACCAGTGTTCATTCCAAAGGAAAATACCCATTATTCCCATTAGTCCATCGATTAGTAGTAGACATTAATTTTCTCTTGTGTCATAATGTAATAATATTGTGTAGGACATTCCAACCATGGTAATACACAGGCAAATGTTTCTGTGTCACCTCAAAATCCACATGGTATTCATGAAAAATTTAAGATACTGCTCAGCAAATACAGTTTAGCAACACCAGGAATTCCATGAACTGTTCATCAAGAACAGGACTCAGTTTTCTGTTAGAAAAATCTATGCAAACTCTAAGTCAGGGACATGCCATATTCTTCTACAGGAAAATGTTAAATGTTAAATTATTTGGACAGCAGTATTGTGTTGTTCACTCATATCACTTCTTACTAAAGTTGTTCGCCCCAGGAAAGCCTGTTATTAATGAGGTGCATGCACAAATATATAAGGCTAAAACTAGCACAGTTAGCAAAAGCAATTAAATCATCTCCTAATTCTCCTATATTAATTTTTATTAAGAAAAAAAAGGTACATACATCACTCTGATTGACAGAGTTCATCTTTGCCAAAGTGATCTCAGGAGTGTCAACCACACTGGTGTATTTGGAAAAGTTCTCCAGGGCTTCTTTTGTGTATGCTCTCTGCAAAGAAATAATGCCTTAAACACAGTGCATGAGAAAGAAGTGCCAATTGTGGAGCTGCTGAAATATTTTCTTTTACCTTGTTTATCAGTTCTTGTGCATTCTTAACCTTCTTATGCTCCACTGAATCGAGAGGGATCCAACCACAGCCACGGAGCCACTCCAAATCAGCTTTATAAATGTTCTAAACCAGAGAGACAATTCAAAAGGACAGAAATTACTGAACTTGGGATGGATTATGTGCTGTGGGCAATATCCTTAGCCAGACCACCATGTGGAAAGGACCTTGTAGGGCTGCACCATCACTCACATCACTCTGCAGGTCGTAGGCCTGCCGGGCATGGATTACATCGTTCTGGTCAGGAAGGCAGGTCCACTGGTGCAGGTGCTGCCTGTAGTCAACATCACTGACCAAGTTCTGGCCCTCCTTTGCAGCCACAACTGCCATGGCATCTGAAGGTATGTGGATTTTGGACTTGGTTTTGTTGTAGTCTGATTTGTAGAGCCTGTCGCTCTGGATCTCGCCCGCGTGCTCGTACCACACCAGCTTGGGGTCATCCCTCATCTTGGCAACTCCCACGTAGTGACCTCTCTGCTTGACATACTCAGCTTTGTATTTCAGCTGGTGGGAGAGGGGAGAAACACAGAGAAAATCAGCACTGGCTGTACCCACTCTGGTTTTAACCTGGGAACAGCTTCAGCTTTGTCAACACAAAGAGCAGACAAGACAAGGAGTTGTCAAATGCAGCCTTAGGTTTTCAGTGCATGACCAGATAAAAATCTGGTCACAAACAATAATATTACCTTGTATAAGCCTTCCAGTTAAGAATATAGTGATTTTATAGTCTAATATGCTCCCAATTTTCAGTAAAAGGTATTGTTAACACAAGAGGAAAGACTTGGTAAAAAATATTTTCTAACAACTGCATTTAGTCTCATTTTGGCAACAAATTATTTGAGATTGTCTGAAGAGTGGATGCTTATTTACTGTATTTACATCACATTGTTTTGACAAATTGTTTATTCCAAATAAGAGTCATATAATAATTTCAAGACCCATTATGTAAATGTTAAAAATGAAAGGTGTATACTGGCCTAGAAGTTTTGATATGCCAAAAAGTGAAATCAGAGCTATATATGTTATAATCATAGTATCACTTCAAATTTTACACTTTTTTTTATTTAACACTTATAAAATATGAAAGTCCAGCTCAGTTGATTTTAAAAGGACTGTTTCTGGAGAGAGGGAATGTGGAAGGAATCTGACCTTCAGCACTAATATCTCCAAACCCCATAATCACAAAGATAGCTGAATTATTTGGAGGACAGTAGAATTCATAGGCCATGAAAAGTCTGGATGTTACCCCAGATGGAAAGCTTTTTAAGTCTGTTTGGGAATTTTCAAGGCCTTTAACATTTCAGGCTTCCAAGCACTCATCTTTCTAATGAGAAGAATCATTACCTCACTTTGGACATCACTCGAGTGCTTGGCATGAGTAATCTGCACCGTGTCAGGAGGCAGGAGGTAACCAGTGGCTTTTTCTTTCTCCCAACTTTCCTTGTACAAATTCTGTGGGAAATAAAAGTGATGAGGAATTCAACACTACTACAACAATAATGATTACTGTATGTATTTAATTTATTTAGAAGCATAAGGATAACCAATCCTTCCTTCAGGTTGTTATCAGTAAAGCAGGTTTTTGAAATACCTAAAAAATGTGAGTAGAAGCTGTCAAGGAGAGACCACGCACCTGATTTAGAATTCTGGCTGCCTCTCGAGCCATGTCCAGCTGTGGTGTATCTGTGAGAGTGTAATTTGTCTTGGCCTCATTCCATTCTTTGTGGTATTTAATCTAGGACACAGAAAGAAATGACTGCCTTGTAGCACCCCCACAGAACTGGGAAAACACCAAAATCTACACACAAAATAACAAACCAACCCCTGAATTGGCAAGGCTAGTAGACAAAGCACACTAAATACTGAATCACAGAGGTCAAGTGTAGCCCAGACACTGAGAGCAAACTTACATCACTGAGGATTTCAGTGCTATTCTTTGCTGTGACATAATCAACTCTGTCAGCCACGGGAGTGAACGGGAGAGTTTCCGCTTTCGTGCGGTACTTCCTCTGTACACGAAAGAGAAGAACAGATTACCCTGGAACGTTTGATGCCTAATACAGCAATTGTGAATAAGATACACAAGACGAGGTGAAAAATTTTTCTCATGGAGAAAAACCTCTCCATACACAATGAATGTCATGAAAATATTGCAGTTGCATTTTTCATTTGAAAAAAACCCTCACTGTTCAAACCATTTAAAATACTTTAAGTGACAAATACCCCTGAAGAAAATCTTTGCATTGAAAAACATTTGGTTACCTCACTCAGGAGATCTCCAGCATATTTGACATGTTTGACTCCAAGGGAATCATTTGGCAACCATCCGATTCCCCGCAGCCATTCCAAATCAGCTTTATAAACAGCCTGGGAAAACAAAAGAGGGTCCATGCACTTAGCTACACTTCCCTGGACAATCCAGCAAGATTCATAAACAATAGAATTTAATCCAGTGGTTAAAAGGGGAGCAGTAGTTCCAACATGAGCACTACATCTGAATTTATTGCCCTTCAACCATTTATAAGCGGCCTACACTTTGCAGCTCTAACAAAGAGCAAGGTGAGCTCCCTGAATTCAGGAACAGATTCCCACTCCCTAGAGCTGAAGCAGGATGAGAAGAGGCAATACAGGACTAAGTTAAGGGGTGTTTTCAGATGAACTTACATCGCTCTGGAGGTCGTAGGCTTGCCTGGCATGAATGACATCGTTCTGGTCGGGGAGGCAGATCCACTGGTGCAGGTAGTGCCGGTAGTCAGCATCGCTCACCAGGGCCTGCCCGTGCTTGGCTGACACGATGGACATCATGTCCACTGGCAGGTGGCACTGGGTCTTCTGCTTGGCAAAGTGCTTCTTGTACTCTCGTTCGCTCTGAACTTTGGCCACGTCCAGGGCAAACTGGATTTTGGAATCTCCCTTTGCGTTCGGCACTCCCACATAGTGTCCTTTCTGCTTCTCGTGCTCCAGCTTGTATTTGTACTGGGGGAAGAGCAGAGGTCACCATCAGTAACAGCTAGAAAGAGTTCTTGGAGCATGGGAGATGCCTCTTTTGGCACTTACATCACTGGCAATCTCTCTAGAAGCCTTGGCTGTCTTGATTGGAATTGCATCTGCTCTCAAATCATAGCTCATCTTCAGCTCATCCCAAGCTCCTTTATATTGTTTCTGAAGAGACAGATAAAACATCACACACATGCTGAATGCTTTGGCATTTGCCATTACAGAAACAGAATCTCCAGCCATTTATTTGCTGAAATACCATGAAATTTTTTGAGCGGTACTCCTGCTCCTAACCATAAATGCAGCTGCCTCTAAAACATGCAACACCAGTTGAGCAACCTATGAAGCATAAAAGGGTGTTTGTAAAAGTGTAGAAAATATTTATATGCCTTGGATTTTCATCCATTTTAATAAAATATTCCCTCGGTGGGGCATGATATTACTAACTTTCAAATAGCTGAATGCAAATACTTATTTTAAAATGGCTGAATACTTTAAGGATATTCAACAGAGGGAAGGGAATGCCACAAGCCCTGTATGAGGACTGACTTCAGTGAGATTCACAGAGATTCAACATCTTAGAATGATATAATCCACACACTATTTTAGAGAAAACAGAATGATAAACATACCTGGCTGTAATTAACAGCATTAGCCTTGGCTAGGTTGATTTCAGGGGTGTCTGGCATGATGTGGATCATAGTCTTGTCCTTTTCCCAGGCTTCTTTATATTTTTGCTGTTAAAACAATCATTTAATAATATCATCAGACTTATGGAATTTCACTTATCAATAACATAAAATCCCATAAATCTCTCCTGAACTATCATCTCCAAAGAGTAAAATGTTTGGAAAAGCATTAAACTTAAAACACCACTGATCAGTTTTACATTTTAGCAGTGAGATTTCTCTTTAGCTGTAGTTTCCAGTGTGGAGGCAGCTTTGAGGAGGTTGGAACGTACAGTGCTGATCTGTTCAGCGTTGGTTTTGGCCAGAACAACATCTGGGGAATCCACAACACTGGTGTACTTCACACTGTCAATGGGGGTCCTATACACGTTGTCACTCAGGAGATCCTGGGCATTCTTCACCCTCTTAATTTCTGGAGAGTCGTTGGGCAACCACCCAATTCCACGGAGCCACTCTAGGTCTGACCTGTACACAGCCTGGGTGAGATGGTCAGAAAAGGAAAATATTGTTTAAAATTATTGTCTCAATTCTTTTAAGCTGTGCAAAACAGATTATGTTTTATAAACCTAGCTAGAGTCAGATGAATCCTTTTTATAGACAGGAGATGTTCAGTGTCATAAGTAAAATTAAATCTGGCCGCAAGTTTTTAAGTAGTTCAGTTCTTAAACAACACATTTCTAAACCTTGTAAGCAGAAACGACTCAAAAGAGTTGCAGTTAAAGATGATTAATATTAAAAGCTTAGAAGAGTCTTCCTGTCCCCTCCAAAACACTTCTTCCCCTAGTCTTTTCAACAATTTACAAGTCCTAACAAAACCCCAAGCTGCCTACCAGGAAAACTGACAAACAGCAAGGAACAGGAACCTCATCTCCAAAGCTTGTAATTGAAACAGCGGTAGAGGAATTGATAAACAGCAAAGCCAGGTCAAGAAATCAGCTGCACTGACTCCTGCTTTGCATTCAGCCACTAAAACCTCTCACTGGCTACTACCTCACAGAGTTTTCTTCCAATTAAATAAATTTCCAAGCTTGCTCCAGCAAACAGAAGTAACAAAAGCCACCTGATTCCAAGGCAGCCAACAGCTCTTATTCCTAAGTCCCATCAAAGCAAGAAAGACAAATCCTTCAGCCTCTCCAAATCAGATCTGTCCAAAAGCATTATGCAACGCATCATCAACTAAAGTTTTACAATATTCAGAGATAAAACCAGTGCTTTTTAAGGGTGTAAAAGAGCACATAATAGCAGTAACAAAAAATTGAAGAAAACAGTCTCAACATAAATCTGTTGTGACTGTATAGAATTAAACAATCAGAATAAGGTTATAATCTCTTAAATAATAAAACTACACATCTCTGTGGGTACTCACATCACTCTGGAGGTCGTAGGCCTGCCGTGCGTGGATCACATCATTCTGGTCAGGAAGGCAGGTCCACTGGTGCAGGTACTGCCTGTAGTCAATGTCACTGACCAGGGTCTGGCACTCCTTGGCTGCCTGCACTGACAGGGCATCCACAGGGATGTGGATCTGGGTCTTGGAGTCGTTGTAGGCCTTCTTGTAGAGGCGGTCATTCTGCAGGGCCATGGCGCGCGCAGCCTGCGCCAGCTTGGGGTCATCCTTGGCACTGGGGCACCCGATGTAGTGGCCTTTCTGCTTCTCATGGGTTTCTTTGTACTTGTACTGGAAATGCAGAGAGAACAGAAGGTGTGTTGCTCACCTGGACACAGCTACCAGTGAGCTTCACTCAGCTCTGCTGAGACACAAGCAGCACACAAAGAGAAGGCTGTACCTCACTGGCAATGTCTCTGGAGGCCTTGGCTTGTTTGATGGGAATGGCATCTGCTCTTAGGTCGTAGCTTTTCGCCTTGACCTCATCCCAGGCTTTCTGATAATGTTTCTGTAAAGAAAAGTAATCACCTTTGTTAAACATAGTGAAATGCCTTCTCTAAAAACCTGCTTGTTGGGAATGACCAGCTTGGGAGTCCTGTTTGCTTCCTGTAACTGGCAGAGAGACAATAATGATCATGGCAAGTGTCTCAACAGAAAACTCATGTCTTAAAGTAGGTGCAAGATTAAAACTCAAAGAGGAAGAAGAAATATTCCTGAAGACAGACCACTATGTCTGCAGACTCCAACAACTCTTCCATGGAATGTATTTGGCAGGTTTTGCCGAAGGGAGCAGAAGCTGTGTGGAATTGCACACTGACCTTGGGAGTTTGTTCATGAACACACAACCTGTTGATAGGCTGAGAGGTGATAAAAAGCCTCTGGATGTAATTTCCTGTTTACAAGCACATTAGAAGGTGAGTTTGTGCAACACCATTTACAGCAAAAACTGGAAGAACAATTACCAGCCTTCATTTTCTAACACTTCACAAATATTCCATGTAATTCTCTTACATTGCTGATGTTGAGAGCATTGACTTTGGACTGCAGCATGACAGGAGTGTCTGAAGGGAGGGAAATCTGGGTCTTGTCTTTATCCCAGGCCTCACGATACAGACGCTGAGGAGAAAGGAAGAACAACGGCAAATCAGTGTGGTGAGAAAAAAAAACACCAAGAGGAATTCTTCGGTAATTCCAACTTGCAAAACTTCGTCATTCCCACCATAGAAATTCTACTCTTCACCAGGAAGAAATGAAATGGGAAAGGGGAGCTTACATCACTGAGCTGCATGGCGTTGGTCTTGGCCAGGACAACGTCTGGGGAGTCGGTGATGCTGGTGAACTTCAGCTGCTCCGGCCGCGTGCGGTACAGGCGGTCGTTGAGGATCTCCTGGGCCTTCTTGGCTTTGACCACATCCACAGACCCTTCTGTCAGCCAGCCAATGCCTCGCAGCCATTCCAGGTCGGACTTGTACACGTTCTACAAACAAAACAAGGGTTATTGACACTGCAGAAGTAACTCTTAGCCCAGAGAGCTGGTGGACTCTCAGTTCCTGGAGATGTTCAAGACCAGTCTGGGCGAGGCTCTGAATAACCAGGTCTAGTGGAAGGTGTCCCTTGCCCATGGCAGGGGTTTGGAATAAGACGGTCTTTTCCAACCCAAGCCATTTTGGAATTCTGTAGCTCTAACTCTAAATGCAAGAAGGTTTTTTATAAGCTTTTCCACAACTTATTCTCATACTCTTTACACAACAAGCAGCCAGTGGTGCTCTGTTGTATCAGGTCCTTTCTAGACACAGCACCCCTGATTTGCACAGAAACAATGATACTTTTAAGACCCTGCATTCAAACCAGGGGCATGACCTCCCCTACTTTCAGGGGAGTCTGAAAGCAAACATTCTTGAGCAGACCAAGAAAACATGGCTTCCTTATGAACTGCCCCAAATATTTCTAGCACTGAGGCTGAAATCCATTGGAAAGGATAAAATAAACATACCAGGACAGACCACAGGCCTATGAATGTGCATTTGAAAGTATACTTGCCAGTCACTAGCAATCAGAGCCTGACACAGCTGCCCTAAAGCTTTCCTACAGTGATTGTCACTCACGTCGCTCTGGAGGTCGTAGGCCTGCCGTGCATGGATCACATCATTCTGGTCAGGAAGGCAGGTCCACTGGTGCAGGTACTGCCTGTAGTCAATGTCACTGACCAGGGTCTGGCACTCCTTGGCTGCCTGCACTGACAGGGCATCCACAGGGATGTGGATCTGGGTCTTGGAGTCGTTGTAGGCCTTCTTGTAGAGGCGGTCATTCTGCAGGGCCATGGCGCGCGCAGCCTGCGCCAGCTTGGGGTCATCCTTGGCACTGGGGCACCCAATGTAGTGGCCTTTCTGCTTCTCATGGGTTTCTTTGTACTTGTACTGGAAAAAAGAAGTGAATCTGGGATGAAGGTCCCATCATTTCCTATTTCTACTCATCATAAAAATACATATTCCTATTTTTAAGGGAGCTGAAAATAAATGTAAAGGAATAACATACGTCACTCGCAATATCTCTTGATGCTTTTGCAGTTTTGATTGGAATTGCATCAGCTCTCATGTCATAACCCTTCTTTTTGGCCTCTTCCCAGGCTTGTATATAAAGTTTCTACACAAGAGAAGACAGAAAATAGCTTATCAATATTCTGAAAGATGGAATTTCTACATTTCTTAATTGTCTCTCAAATTTTTCATGAATGTGTCATTCAGAACATCTTTATGATTAAAGAAATGCTGACTTTGAATTTCTGCTAGTTCAGTAAATGTTTAAATGTCCTTACTTTGCTAACGTTGGCTGCGTTGGCCTTTGCTAGTAGAATGTCAGGTGTGTCAGGCATGACATGGATGGACTTCTTGTCTGCATCCCACGCTTCCGTGTACAAGCGCTGTGAGAGAAGAAAACAGCCCTTTGCAAACAGTTCTTTATGAAATTATTTTATAACTACAATTATTTTACAAACTGCTGGGGTAGTTCCAGTAAGCTCTAATACCCTGACACAGCAAAGTTTCTCTCTGAACAGTTCAAGAAGGAAAACTTTGTCCCGTCTCATTATTTCTCACGTTAAGCTGGTGCAGCAACTGATAGATTTTGGATTGTGGAGAAACAGCCATAGGAGGAAAGGTGTATTATTTATTCTGTATAAGTTGTTGGATTATGTTTGTTATAAAGGAGGAGGTATTTAGTGACTTTCACCCTCCAGATCTGAGATATGTTGCAGAAGTTTCACATCCAGAGAACTTCAGGTATTTCCTCATCACTTGTTCATCATGAAGTATTACTCTTGGAAAAATCTGTGATTTAAGGGACTTTTATCTGAGGATTTTTGCCAACTGCTCACTTCAGACTGAGCCCCGAGAGAACAGCTTTCCTTTACAATGGCTGAATTTGGACATCAACCTCCTCTTAAATCCACAAGTTTTTGGTTTTACTTTGTATTTTGAATTTTTCATCTCATGAACAAGTTCTATTAACTGGCAGTACCACCCTCACCTTGTTCATGATCTCAGCATTTTGCTTGGCTAAGACCATGGCCAAGGAATCGGTCACGCTGGTGAATTTGATTTTGTCTGCAGGCTGCCGATACTTCCTGTCACTGAGGATCTCTCCAGCTTTCTTGGCTTTCTCAACCTCCAAGGAACCAATGGGAACCCATCCAATGCCTCTCAGCCATTCCAGGTCTGATTTGTAAACAGCCTGAAAAAATTTGAAAGTTTGTTATACATGGGCAAGTGTGATCAAATATTAGAATTAATATAAACAAGCATATAGAATATGAACACCTGGGTATATTTCTGAGAATATGGTTCTGAAAACAATTGTTGTTTTAGAAGATTAAGTAAAATAATTATTAAAAAAGAAGAATAAAAGAGGTATTGGAGTGCAATGCTAGAATCAGAGTAATACACAAACTATACCTCAGCTTAAGGACTGGAAAAATAGGATTAAACATAAATTTGATTAAAGAATTGAAAGAATGAAAGAATGAAAACATTTTAACAAGTCTGATGCAAGCGACTAGAGGCTTATTATCCGTATTTTAAAAATTAGATTGTGCTAAACTTAATTCTGTGTTACAGAATTACTGTGTTACATACAGAATTACTGTGTTACGGAAATACTGTGCTACAAATGTAAGGATTTGCTCACATCACTCTGCAGGTCATAGGCTTGCTTGGCGTGGATCACATCGTTCTGGTCAGGCAGACAGATCCACTGGTGCAGGTAGTGCCGGTAGTCGGCGTCGCTCACCAGCTGCTGGCACTTCTTGGCCAGCACAATTCCCAGCATGTCCACGGGGCTGCTGAACCTTGTCTTGGTCTTCTCAAAGTCCTTCTTGTACTCCCTGTCACTCTGGATCTTGGCCACGTGCATCGACCACATCATCTTGGGGTCGTCCTCGATGTTCCTGGCCCCGATGTGGTGGCCCAGCTGCTTCCGATACCCTTCCTTGTACTTGTACTGCAGGAAAAACAATCCATATGTATATCCATATATTTTATCCTTTTCTAACACAAAGCATTTAAATAGATTTCTTGGTAGAAAAATGTGGACCATAAACATCTGTTATCCTCTGTCTCTTGGTGATATTTCCTCATCCTTGAAACAAAACTTGTCCCAGTCATTGCAGAGTTTTTTTCCTGGTTTTGTATTCCAGTGTTTTGGATTTCAATGTGACACTGAAACAGAATTATTTCTTTCCTCCACAAAAGACAAGCATTTAAACTTTTAGAATTTATTCATTTACATATCTCTTTTGGGGACAGATTTTAAAGGACTTCTTATTTTGAACCAGAAATTATCTTGACAAACTCTAGCATAAACACCTACATTTTTTTGTTCATCCTTCTTGAACATCCATGGATAGCAATGGGGGGCATATAAATAATCTTCATGTTATTGTATTTATTCATTACTGTGATACATAACTCATACAAAAATTACTGGGTATCCATTTTTTTTGTGCACTTAAGGCATTTGGTAGAATCACCATGAAAACAGATTTCTATGTTATCTATTTTGTGAAATGTGACATTAGCAAACAAGTGAACAAAGATTCTGATTCTTTTTCATTACCAGATCCATGGAGAAATGAGAACAAAGCCTCTCACCTCACTGGCAATCTCCCTGGAGGCTTTGGCAGACTGAATGGGAATGGCATCAAAACGCAAATCATAGCCCTTCTTCTTTGACTCCTCCAAGGCCAGTTTGTACATTTTCTGGGAGAAAGAGTCACATTTTAGTTTCAGAAAACAAAATTCAAAATTGCATTTCAGTTCAGCACAACTCTGCAGTAAAACAAATTAAGTTCCTAAACAATAAGATTCATCCTCACACAATTAAAATACTGTTCTGTAGAAAATAAAAAAAAACCCACCAGATTTCAAAGACCTTGTAATTTTATTGTAGATGCTTGGAAAATGGAAATCACTTAGGGAAGGCAAAGACGGGAACATTTAAAAAGCTAAATTACCTATTTCCACAACTTGCTGTAGAAATTATTTCTCATTTATGGGGGCTAATATATTTTAAAATAAAATATATTTTTGTGGAAGAACAACTCTGATTTCAGCAGTGGAACTGGCCATGTATGAAAATAAACTTGACAATATTTTACCATTAATGAAAATTCAAAGTTGATGAAAGTGTATTTATCAGAAGCCCTTTAATTGTCTCAGATTTCAGCTGCACTCACCTCACTGTAGTTCACTCGGTTCTGTTTGGCCAGCAGGATTTCTGGGGTGTCAGGCATGACATGAATCGAGGTCTTGTCTTTGTTCCACGCTTCAGTGTACAAACGCTAAAAAAGAAAACAGGAAGAGATTGATAGGGCATTCAAAAACAGGTTAATATTTCAATATAAATGGAAAATACTTTAATTAAAATGATAGGAACCTGGTCTAGGGAAAATTGTCCCTTCCCATGGCAGGAGATTGGAACAAAATGATCTTTAATGCCCCTTCTAACCCAAACCATATTATGACACTATAAAATATAGCATGGATATACAGTTATGTGTTAATCTGGTAAAAGTAACATCAACAAAAGGAGAATTTATAGGAGGGAGTTAAAAAACATTCAGAAAACTGCCACATTGCTTCAGAATAATGAATAAACCAAAGAATTATCAGTGCCTAATGCACACACACGCCAAGGAAAATATTTAAATGTAAAATGCAGAATATTACACAAATTTGAGTCTTCCATGAGCTGACCTTAGAGTTTTGAGTGAAACAACAAGAGCACAAAGACTGAAAATGCATCATGCTTGAACTGCAGCATTGCTTGTGCTCAGATCATTCCCAGTCCTGCCTGCAGGGCTGAGGCAGACACCTCTGATGTGTCACCCAGAGGGATCAGGACCCACCTTGTTCATGGTGTCTGCATTCTGCTTGGCCAACACCATCTCCAGGGAATCCGTGACACTGGTGAACTTGATGGTGTCTGGATGCTGGCGGTAAACTTTGTCACTCAGGATCTCCCCTGCTCTCTTGGCTTTCTCAACTTCCAAGGAACCAATTGGGACCCAGCCAATGCCCCGCAGCCATTCCAGGTCAGATTTGTAGCAGTTCTGTTACAATAAAAAAAATTAGACAAGCTATTTTAACAATATAATCATCATAACATATGTAATACAGTGCCTCTTTCCAAAGGATAAACACCTTCCTATCAGCTCCTCATTCAAACAAATTCAAAGCTGTAAAGAAAATTGTGGAAAAATAAGAGCATTTCACCTACATTAAGGGTGAAATCATTATCCAACTTTCACAGAATGGGGTAAATGATAGATAGTCCAAATCCTGGAATTACAGGATTTCATTTAAATATCAGTTAGTTAGTATAACCTCTAGGAGATCTGAGCGTCAACTAACCGTGAAACTTTAAAAGAAATCTCAAAATGGTGGTTCTACCACATCAGAACAAGATGACCTGATACAATTATGTAAAATATCAAATACATTCCTCAGCAAAACTTAAATGCCAGAGAACTCACATCACTCTGGAGCTCGTAGGCTTGCTTGGCATGGATCACATCGTTCTGGTCGGGCAGACAGATCCACTGGTGCAGGTAGTGCCGGTAGTCGGCGTCGCTCACCAGCTGCTGGCACTTCTTTGCCAGCACAATTCCCAGCATGTCCACGGGGCTGCTGAACCTTGTCTTGGTCTTCTCAAAGTCCTTCTTGTACTCCCTGTCACTCTGGATCTTGGCCACGTGCATTGACCACATCATCTTGGGGTCGTCCTCGATGTTCCTGGCCCCAATGTGGTGGCCCAGCTGTTTGCGATATCCTTCCTTGTACTTGTACTGAAACAGAAAAGATTTAAAGTTACTTGGTGCATTGACAAATTAATAAATAGTGCTAACAGTTTAACATATTCATTATTTTGTAAAGATAAAAATATTATATAAGTCTTTCTACTTCGGGATTAATTTTCACATAAGTAGTTTTTTTATTAGATATAATTATCTAAGACTTTTTAGATAACTACAACACACTTTCAATTAACTAAACATTTAATATCACATTCTGGCAAGTTTGGTACTTCAAATTCTTTTACTATTAAGATAAAATTGTAAATATTAACTTTACAATCTTTTCACAAAACTCCTTGATTAAGACAATATGATTTGCTCTGAATAAAAAAGTTGAAGTATCTTGAGAGTAAACTAGGAGCATAAATATCTGTTATCCTTCATCTCAAGTGATGCTGCCTTATCAGAAGCACAAGCTATCACAGTCATTGCATTTTTATCCCTGATTTTATGTTCAGACATCTTGAATTTCATTATGACACTTGAACAGATATATTGTTTGAATCAGTAATTAACCAGACAAACCCTACCATTGGTTCATACACCTTTTTGATCATGCCACTTGAATATCCAAGGACATCAACTGAAGTATTGCAGGGGGCATATTAACAATCTTTACATAATTACATTTAATTGTTACAGTCATATATTCCTCGTCATAAAAATACTGGCTCCCCTTTTCTTCCATGCACTAAAGACAATGTGGAATCATTACAAAGAATCACTATGAAAATATATTTCAATATTATCTATTCTATGAAGTATGAAGCAGCAAATCTTATGATTCTTTTTCATTACCAGATCCATGGAGAAATGAGAACAAAGCCTCTCACCTCACTGGCAATCTCCCTGGAGGCTTTGGCAGACTGAATGGGAATGGCATCAAAACGCAAATCATAGCCCTTCTTCTTTGACTCCTCCAAGGCCAGTTTGTACATTTTCTGTGAGAAAAAAAAACCTCAATCAAGTTTCAAAAACAAAATTGCATTCCAGTTGAGCACATCAGAGTATTCAAGTCCCTAAACAATATTGTTGATTTTCAGGCAACTTTAACATCTTTAGCTCAGCTCTACATTCACTAGAAAATAAAAAACTGTGGATTTCAAAGACCTTGAAATTTTATTGTAGATGTCTGGAAAATGGAAATCATTTAGAGAAGGCAAAGCAAAAGTTAAAAAGTTATTTCCACACCTTGCTGTATAAATAATTTCTAATTTATGGGAGATAATATATTTCAATAGTTCAATTAGATATCCAGGAGTTCCATTTCTGGAACAACTCTGGTTTCAGACCATTTGTGAAAATAAACAACCTGACAATATTTTACCGTTAACTAAAAGTCAGGGATGACAAAAGCGTACTTGTCAGAAGTACAAGTTAATTGTCTCAGATTTCAGCTGCACTCACCTCACTGTAGTTCACTCGGTTCTGTTTGGCCAGCAGGATTTCTGGGGTGTCAGGCATGACATGAATCGAGGTCTTGTCTTTGTTCCACGCTTCAGTGTACAAACGCTAAAAAAGAAAACAGGAAGAGATGGATAGGGCATTCAAAACCAGGTAAATATTTCAATAGTCAAGGTAAACACAGGCCATAGCAGATGAAAATATAGGAAATGTAACAAGGATAATCAGTTGGTAATTAGGAAGAGATAGTATTAAGAAAAGGAGGATTGACTTGTGGAAATATAACACTTAAAAAACATTACATTGATTAAGGAGAAGGAATAAACCAATGAGCATTGCTTGTGCTCAGATCATTCCCAGTCCTGCCTGCAGGGCTGAGGCAGACACCTCTGATGTGTCACCCAGAGGGATCAGGACCCACCTTGTTCATGGTGTCTGCATTCTGCTTGGCCAACACCATCTCCAGGGAATCCGTGACACTGGTGAACTTGATGGTGTCCGGATGCTGGCGGTAAATTTTGTCACTCAGGATCTCCCCTGCTCTCTTGGCTTTCTCAACTTCCAAGGAACCAATTGGGACCCAGCCAATGCCCCGCAGCCATTCCAGGTCAGATTTGTAGCAGTTCTGTTAAAAAATGGAAAAAAATCACCCACATGGGTTATTCTATCAATAACAATAATGCAAATTACACAGTGAATAGTTCACCAGTAAGTAACCTCACTATCAACTTAACAAATAATTTAAATAAATTCAAAGCACAAGATAAAATACAGAAAAAACAAGTGAATTTGCACTACATTAAGGGTGAAACCATGATCCAACTTTCACAGAATGGCCAATGATAGATAGCAATTCTGGAGTTAGAGGATTTTATTGAAGCATCAATTAGTTAACATATCCTGTTGGAGAGCTCAGTTTCAATCAGCCACAAAATTTAAAAAGAAATCTCAAAATGTTGGCTCTACCACATCAGAACAAGATGACCTGATACAATTATGTAAAATATCAAATACATTCCTCAGCAAAACTTAAATGCCAGAGAACTCACATCACTCTGGAGCTCATAGGCTTGCTTGGCGTGGATCACGTCGTTCTGGTCAGGCAGACAGATCCACTGGTGCAGGTAGTGCCGGTAGTCGGCGTCGCTCACCAGCTGCTGGCACTTCTTGGCCAGCACAATTCCCAGCATGTCCACGGGGCTGCTGAACCTTGTCTTGGTCTTCTCAAAGTCCTTCTTGTACTCCCTGTCACTCTGGATCTTGGCCACGTGCATCGACCACATCATCTTGGGGTCGTCCTCGATGTTCCTGGCCCCAATGTGGTGGCCCAGCTGCTTCCGATATCCTTCCTTGTACTTGTACTGAAACACAAACCAAAATATTACATTTCTGTATCACCTATAAATATCAGTTATTCATATTAAATATTTCTAACAATAACTTTTCCAAACTTATCTATAACCTACCATTACAAAAAAAACCCAAACAGTCAAATCAATTCTCATGCTAATAATATTCTAGGACTAAAGTTTTTTGCTACTTGAGTTAGAGCCCTAAACAGAAATTTTTTATCATTTTGCTTTTGAAGAGATGTGTTTTACTAATATTAGTGAGAAATAATCCTGGTCTTATTAAATGCATTTAATCCTTATTATATACAATGATACACATACTGTAAATACTTATCTACACATATAGGGTTATGAGCCATACAGCTACCATGAAAGTAGCATTATATTGTTCTTATAATTAGCAACATTTATTTTTTTAAACATACATGATAATTTATTTGCAAAAATCTGTTACTTAAGGTCACAGTTTAACTGCAGTGCCTTTTACAGGATCCAGCTGATAATTTTCAAGTTGCAGAGGAGAGAATTCAACACAGAAAGAAACAAAGAGTTAGATTCTTACATCACTGGCAATTTGCCTGGATGCTTTGGCTGATTGGATGGGGATGGCATCAGCTCTCAAATCATAGCCTTTCTTCTTTGAATCTTCCATGGCCTGTCTATATTGTTTCTAGAGGAAGAATTAAACAATGGGACTCATGTAAGTTCCATATGTTATAGTCTATGCAAAACAATTTGCTTGGAAGTAGATCTAATAATTGTGTTTAGACTTATTACACCCAGGTTTATCTACCTTTAACTCAAAACCTCAGATCAGTAGCTGATACAAATTCATGTCAAAGGAAGACCTTTGCTAAATATATTTGTTAATTAATTTTTATTTTACTATTTTAAATAATGTAACATTGACCACAATTTAGAGCTAAACTTTTCTTCTATACAAATGGAGTAAAACTTACTTTTTAAAACCACTGATATGGCTTACTGATGTGAACTTGTTTGCCTAAAAAAATGTTGAACACTGGCATCACACCTTTTCAGAACTATGCTGGTAATTACATTTCTGGTATTAATTTTCGCCTTCCCAACATTATGCACAATGGCAGAAATTACTCCCCAAAATTCAGTGGAAACATACAACTTGTGTGGAATTTATGGAATTCCTTCTCACCAGTGCTCACTGTTCGATGTATGCACTACTACAAATATACAAACAATATTTTTAAAGTCACATTTTTTTTTATAAATATGGGAGTTACTTAAGGAAACTGACAGTGCCATCTCTAGAAGGTTTCCCAGAACATTCCTGATCCAGCCATGACACAGAGCAGTTACATTTGGAGAGCTCCCACACTCACCAGACTGTAGTTTTTCTTGTTCTCTCTTGCCAGTGTGATTTCAGGCGTATCAGGCATGATGTGGATTTGTGTCTTGTCTTTATCCCAGGCCTCAGTATACAAACGCTGCAGGAGAAACACAGCAGAATATTTGGAGACATTCACAATTCATACTTTTGACAAATTCACTTGGTAATACTCAAGGAAGATATTATTAAATCAGCTCTTGATGAAAACAAGTTTCACATTAATCACCAAAAACTGAACATACATTTTTACAGCCTTAGAGTGCTGAAATCTCTCAGCACAGGCACAGGTCTGTGGCCCCAGTACTGACTCAGGGGTTTAGGCAGAGACTGTTGATGAGTTACCTGATCAAATCCAGACTCACCTTGTTCATGGTGTCTGCATTCTGCTTGGCCAACACCATTGGGAGAGAATCTGGGATGCTGGTGAATTTGATGGTGTCTGGATGCTGGCGGTAAATTTTGTCACTCAGGATCTCCCCTGCTCTCTTGGCTTTCTCAACTTCCAAGGAACCAATTGGGACCCAGCCAATGCCCCGCAGCCACTCCAGGTCAGATTTGTAGCAGTTCTGTTACAAAATATAAAGGCACCAGTTAAAAAATTCCCCTTTATATGTAAATCAGCATTTAAATAAATTTGAATTCCCTTCTATGAAGGATGATATGGAGCCAATTCCGCTATTTGGCTGCACATAAACCTTCATAATGCTCTGACATTCAGATTCCTTCACTCCTCAAAATATAATGGCCTTGGCTTGGAACAGGGAAAAAAAACCACAATGTGAAAAGATACTATATGACAGCAAATACTCTAGTTTATATTTCAAGGAAATTACAACCATTCCAGGAGTCCAGAGCTGATCAGCAAGTACTCACATCACTCTGTAGCTCGTAGGCTTCCTTGGCATGAATCACATCATTCTGGTCAGGCAGACAAGTCCATTCATGGAGGTAGTGCCGGTAATCGGCATCACTGACCAGCTCCTGGCATTTCTTGGCCAACACCACTCCCAGCATGTCCACAGGGCTGCTGAACCTTGTCTTGGACTTCTCAAAGTCCTTCTTGTATTCCCTGTCACTCTGGATCTTGGCCACGTGCATCGACCACATCATCTTGGGGTCATCCTCGATGTTCCTGGCCCCAATGTGGTGGCCCAGCTGTTTGCGATAACCTTCCTTGTACTTGTACTGTGGACAAAATATGTTCACTGAGTGTTAGTTTAGGATTTTTTATGTGGCCAAGACTCCTGTGGCATCACCTCCAGAAAACACAGAGCTGAAGCCACAGAGATTTTAAAGAGAGAAAAAGACTCAGCCCATTGTGTGCCACAATTGGCTGCTGTGCACTCACATCACTGGCGATGTCCCGGGAAGCTTTGGCAGACTTGATGGGAATGGCATCTGCCCGCATGTCGTAGCCCTTCTTCTTCTCCTCCTCCATCGCCTGCTTGTACAGTTTCTGGAACAGACACCACCAGGCCCTCAGACAATGCTGCTGCCCGGACATGGCAGCAACCAGGGACACACACTGCACCCCCAACAACCACCCACCTCGCTGAAGTTCACTTTGTTCTGCTGGGCCAGCAGGATCCCAGGGGTGTCCGGCATGATGTGAATGCTGGTTTTGTCCTTCTCCCAGGCTGAGATGTACGAGCGCTGGGAAAGGAGGACAAGAGGAAACAAGAACACACAGGTTTAGCAAAACAAACTCAATCAGCAAATCAGGTCCACAAACCAAAGCAAGGGGCCTCTACTTTGCACCGACCCAGAAACTCCTGCCCTTTCACCAAACCTTTCTAATGCTTCACCCTTTTTTCCACACCGTACCCCATTACTACTCTAACCATGCAAACAAAAATTTAATGTTAAACAAGGAACACAAATCCCTGAGGCAAGTGGGATTTTTTCCCCTTGCACAACCTGGGCCTTGGAAGGACATAGAATAACATCCTGGGAAAGAAGGTGCTCATGTCCTTCAGAATGCAAACACAAAGAAATCTCACTTGGTCCATGATTTTAGAGTTATGCTTTGCCAGCACCATGGGCATTGAGTCAGGAAGGCTGGTGAATTTGATGGTGTCTGGGTGCTGACGATACTTCTTGTCACTCAGGATCTCACTCGCCCTCTTGTTCTTCTCAACGTCCAGTGATCCAATTGGGGACCAGCCAATGCCCCTCAGCCACTGCAGGTCAGACTTGTACACATTCTGGAAGGACAGGAAAGGACACAACCAGCTCAGCAACCTCCTCACTCCAAGCAACCTCATCTCCTACCACGGGAACTTGGCTTAATGGAGCACGTTCCACTTGGTCAACCCACCAGCCTGTGCCACAAAAGTGACTCTGGATAAGCTCAGCTCCCAAAAACCTGTCTCTCTGCCCCTGCAACATCACAAGAGGCTATCAAACAGTCCACAAATCTTCTCCCTCTACCTTCTTGGTATTGCCAGCAAAGACCTATACAATTTCTCAATCTGCATCTGGCAGAGAAATTGGAGGAGACTTTTATATCATAACCTAAGGCTCTTCACACCATTCTCAGCTGCACAATTTCTTGCCTATGCGAACTCTTGGTTCTCCCGAAAAAAAGGATTTTAATTCCCTCAACCTTCCCGCACCACAAAGACCTCCTCAAAAAGAATAGACAGACCAAGGCTGTGACACAGCCAGTAAAGAACAACTTACATCACTCTGCAGGTCATACACTGTCTTGGCATGGACAACATCATTCTGGTCAGGCAGGCACGTCCAGCGGTGCAGAGGGTGCCGGTAATCCGCATCACTGACCAGCTCCTGGCATTTCTTGGCCAGCACAATTCCCAGCATGTCCACAGGGCTGCTGAAGTTGGTCTTGGACTTCTCAAAGGCTTTCTTGTACTCCCTGTCACTCTGGATCTTGGCCACGTGCATCGACCACATCATCTTGGGGTCATCCTCGATGTTCCTGGCCCCAATGTGGTGGCCCAGCTGTTTGCGATAACCTTCCTTGTACTTGTACTGTGGACAAAATATGTTCACTGAGTGTTAGCTTAGGGGTTTCATATGACCCCGGCAGCCCCTGTGTCAAGAATTTCAGAAAATAGAGCAGGTGAAGCCACAGAGATTTTACAGAAAGAAAGGATCCAGCCCCATTGTGTGCCATGAGGGCTGCTGTGCACTCACATCACTGGCGATGTCCCGGGAAGCTTTGGCAGACTTGATGGGAATGGCATCTGCCCGCATGTCGTAGCCCTTCTTCTTCTCCTCCTCCATCGCCTGCTTGTACAGTTTCTGGAACAGACACCACCAGGCCCTCAGACAACGCTGCTGCCCAGGCATGGCAGCAGACAGGGATGGAACCTGAACCCCCAACAAGCACCCACCTCGCTGAAGTTCACTTTGTTCTGCTGGGCCAGCAGGATCCCAGGGGTGTCCGGCATGATGTGAATGCTGGTTTTGTCCTTCTCCCATGCTGAGATGTACGAGCGCTGGGAAAGGAGGACAAGAGGAAACAAGAACACACAGGTTTAGCAAAACAAACTCAATCAGCAAATCAGGTCCACAAACCAAAGCAAGGGGCCTCTACCTTGCACCAACCCAGAAACTCCTGCCCTTTCACCAAACCTTTCTAATGCTTCACCCTTTTCCACATTGCAACCCATTACTGCTCCAAACACAAAAAAAGAGTTTTATCTCAAACAAGGAACATAAATCCCTGAGGTAAGTGGGATTTTTCCCCTTGCACAACCTGGGCCTTGGAAGGCCATAGAACAACATCCTGAGAAAGGAAGGTGCTCATTTCCTTCAGAATGCAAACTCAAGGAAATCTCACTTGGTCCATGATTTTGGAGTTGTGCTTTGCCAGCACCATGGGCATTGAGTCAGGAAGGCTGGTGAATTTGATGGTGTCTGGGTGCTGACGATACTTCTTGTCACTCAGGATCTCACTCGCCCTCTTGTTCTTCTCAACGTCCAGTGATCCAATTGGGGACCAGCCAATGCCCCTCAGCCACTGCAGGTCAGACTTGTACACATTCTGGAAGGACAGGAAAGGCCACAAAGCAACTTAGCAAATTCCTCACTCCAAGCAACCTCATCTCCTACCACAGTATGCTCTACCAAATGGAACACGTTTTCCCTAGGTCAACCCACCGGACACCAGGAATGGGACGCCCATGAACATCAGCTCCCCACACATGGTTCCCCACTCTTGCAACAGCACAAGTACCTGCCAAAGAAATCACCACCCTCCCTCTCCATCTTCTCAGTATCCCCAGCAAAGACCTTCTCCATTTGACATTCTGTAGGTGGCAGAGGCATGGGAGGTGCATTACATCACCCAAGACACCCTGTACCATGTACTTGCACCCAGAGCTTGCCTCTGCTACTCTTGGTCCTCCAAAGGAAAGTATTTTCCCCTGTAGGCCTTCCCTTGCCTTACTGTACTGAAGGTCTCAGCCACAACTCTCCCCATAAAATGTTCATGGCAAGAAAGGATTCTTCTGTGGCCATGATGCATGACCACACACAAACATCATCACTGACTGTCCATGTCAAGAAGTGCCCAACACAATCTCAGTCCCTCAGAGTCAGCCAAGAATTATTATCCCCACAAGGACCCAACCCTTCCAGCAGAGGAGCAGAACACAAGAGAGACTTGTGGTTGCAACACAGCTAGTAAAGAACAACTCACATCACTCTGCAGGTCATACACTGTCTTGGCATGGACAACATCATTCTGGTCAGGCAGGCACGTCCAGCGGTGCAGAGGGTGCCGGTAATCCGCATCACTGACCAGCTCCTGGCATTTCTTGGCCAGCACAATTCCCAGCATGTCCACGGGGCTGCTGAAGTTGGTCTTGGACTTCTCAAAGGCTTTCTTGTATTCCCTGTCACTCT
This sequence comes from Haemorhous mexicanus, assembly GCF_027477595.1. Lineage (NCBI taxonomy): Eukaryota > Metazoa > Chordata > Aves > Passeriformes > Fringillidae > Haemorhous > Haemorhous mexicanus. The sequence continues at coordinate 1,484,415 of NC_082348.1, read as the reverse complement.
GGATCTTGGCCACATGCATAGACCACATCATCTTGGGGTCATCCTCAATGTTCCTGGCCCCAATGTGGTGGCCCAGCTGTTTGCGATACCCTTCCTTGTACTTGTACTATGGACAAAAAAATGTTCACTGAGTGTTAGTTTTGGGCTTTTTATGTGGAAAAGACCCCTGCAGCACTACCTCCAGAAAACACAGAGCTGAAGCCACAGAGGTTTTAAAGAGAGAAAAGACTCAGCCCATTGTGAGCCACAATTGGCTGCTGTGCACTCACATCACTGGCGATGTCCCGGGAAGCTTTGGCAGACTTGATGGGAATGGCATCTGCCCGCATGTCGTAGCCCTTCTTCTTCTCCTCCTCCATCGCCTGCTTGTACAGTTTCTGGAACAGACACCACCAGGCCCTCAGACAATGCTGCTGCCCAGGCATGGCAGCACCCAGGGATGGAACCTGAACCCCCAACAACCACCCACCTCGCTGAAGTTCACTTTGTTCTGCTGGGCCAGCAGGATCCCAGGGGTGTCCGGCATGATGTGAATGCTGGTTTTGTCCTTCTCCCAGGCTGAGATGTACGAGCGCTAGGAAAGGAGGACAAGAGGAAACAAGAACACACAGGTTTAGCAAAACAAACTCAATCAGCAAATCAGGTCCACAAACCAAAGCAAGGGGCCTCTACTTTGCACTGACCCAGTAACACTTTTGCTTTCCCCAAACCTTTCTAATACTTCAACCTTTCCTTTTTACGCTGTACCTCATCACAGCTCCAAAAGAGTGTTTTATCTCAAACAAGGAACACAAATCCCTGAGGCAAGAGGATGCAATATCCCCCCTGAAGAACCCAGGCCATGGAAGGACAATGAACAACATCCTGGGAAAGGAAGGTGCTCATTTCCTTCAGAATGCAAACTCAAGGAAATCTCACTTGGTCCATGATTTTGGAGTTGTGCTTTGCCAGCACCATGGGCATTGAGTCAGGAAGGCTGGTGAATTTGATGGTGTCTGGGTGCTGACGATACTTCTTGTCACTCAGGATCTCACTCGCCCTCTTGTTCTTCTCAACGTCCAGTGATCCAATTGGGGACCAGCCAATGCCCCTCAGCCACTGCAGGTCAGACTTGTACACATTCTGGAAGGACAGGAAAGGACACAACCAGCTCAGCAACCTCCTCACTCCAAGCAACCTCATCTCCTAGCACGGGAAGCTCCACTTAATGGAGCACGTTCCACTGGGTCAACCCTCCAGCCACCCATTCAGTGGCTGCACCCATCTTCTACGGCTCTTCATACCATTTTCATCTGCACCCAGGACTTCCCAATCTGTGGTTCTCCCGAAAATTAAGATTTCAATCTGTTGCCCTTCCCCTGACACACAGACCCCCTCCTCCAGCCACAAAAAGAACCCAGGACAGACAGCCCAAGGCTGTGGCACAGCCAGTAAAGAATAACTCACATCACTCTGCAGGTCATACACTGTCTTGGCATGGACAACATCGTTCTGGTCGGGCAGGCATGTCCAGCGGTGCAGAGGGTGCCGGTAATCCGCATCACTGACCAGCTCCTGGCATTTCTTGGCCAACACAATTCCCAGCATGTCCACGGGGCTGCTGAAGTTGGTCTTGGACTTCTCAAAGGCTTTCTTGTACTCCCTGTCACTCTGGATCTTGGCCACATGCATTGACCACATCATCTTGGGGTCATCCTCGATGTTCCTGGCCCCAATGTGGTGGCCCAGCTGTTTGCGATACCCTTCCTTGTACTTGTACTGTAGGAAAAAACAGTATGCAGTGGGTATTATTTTAGTTTTTTTCACATTCCTAGCAACCCATGTGGCATCACCTCCAGCCAATTTATCAGCTGAAACCACAGAGAATTTAGACTGTGAAAGTGTTCAGCTGATGACCTACAGTGTACAGCTAGAAAAGAATCCACACAATATCCTTCTGATTAAATTCACATTTTCCAAGACTCTCCCTGGCCTATATATTTAGAGCTACTGGTCAGTAACTGAGAGGAAGAAAAGTCTCTAAAACATAAAAGGCATACCAAAGACGTGAAGTTCAATACCCCCTATATAAAGAATAATTTACTGATCTTCATGCACAATGGCCAAATCAACTCTTACGGAAACTAATGAGGGAATAAAATGTAACTACATAAAGACTTCTGGAAAGATTAAACAAAGACAGCAAATACATACAGCAATGCAATTTTGTATTAACACATATGAATACAAAAAATTGGGGGTTTTTTATACAGCTTTAATTTTTAAATGAAAGCTTGGTTTGGGTTTTCTTTCCTCATGCACAGCTCAGCTGTGTAGCTGCAGAGTTAGGGCCATGCAGACAGGCAGTGCTGAGGGCAACCCAATACCAGAACTCCAGCCTGTTGCATGAGGAGATGCACTCACAAGACCAGGAGGAACCCTGCTTTGAGCTATGGCCATCATCCAACTCCCACAGCTACTCCTCAACACAACCTAGACCTTCCCTTGCAACAGTGCACATCCATAACTTGCAGGGACAGCTACAGGTGGACAGTGTGAACAAATACTTTGATGGACAACTAAAAGGCAGAGACAGGTAATGGATTTGTTGCCTCCATTTGGCTCAGTTGCAAACCCTGGGTTCAACTGCCAGCACGTGGCCCCCATGTGACAGCCACAAGGGCTGCTGTGCACTCACATCACTGGCGATGTCCCGGGAAGCTTTGGCAGACTTGATGGGAATGGCATCTGCCCGCATGTCGTAGCCCTTCTTCTTCTCCTCCTCCATCGCCTGCTTGTACAGTTTCTGGAACAGACACCACCAGGCCCTCAGACAACGCTGCTGCCCGGACATGGCAGCACCCAGGGACACACACTGCACCCCCAACAACCACCCACCTCGCTGAAGTTCACTTTGTTCTGCTGGGCCAGCAGGATCCCAGGGGTGTCCGGCATGATGTGAATGCTGGTTTTGTCCTTCTCCCAGGCTGAGATGTACGAGCGCTGGGAAAGGAGGACAAGAGGAAACAAGAACACACAGGTTTAGCAAAACAAACTCAATCAGCAAATCAGGTCCACAAACCAAAGCAAGGGGCCTCTACTTTGCACCAACCTAGAAACTCCTACCCTTTCACCAAACCTTTCTAATGCTTCACCCTTTTTTCCACACTGTACCCCATTACTACTCTAACCATGCAAACAAAAATTTAATGTTAAACAAGGAACACAAATCCCTGAGGCAAGTGGGATTTTTTCCCCTTGCACAACCTGGGCCTTGGAAGGGCATAGAAAAACATCCTGGGAAAGGAAGGTGCTCATTTTCTTCAGATTGCAAACTCAAGGAAATCTCACTTGGTCCATGATTTTGGAGTTGTGCTTTGCCAGCACCATGGGCATTGAGTCAGGAAGGCTGGTGAATTTGATGGTGTCTGGGTGCTGACGATACTTCTTGTCACTCAGGATCTCACTCGCCCTCTTGTTCTTCTCAACGTCCAGTGATCCAATTGGGGACCAGCCAATGCCCCTCAGCCACTGCAGGTCAGACTTGTACACATTCTGGAAGGACAGGAAAGGACACAACCAGCTCAGCAACCTCCTCACTCCAAGAAATCCCAACTCCTAACAATGGATGTTCTCCTGAGTGGGGGCACGTTCCACTGGGTCAACCCACCAGCTACCCATTCAGTGTTTGGACCCATCCCCTGAGGCTCCCCACTGCCCTCAGTGTTTGTCTTTCCCAAGTGCTGGTTCTCCATAAGAAAAAACTTGACTCCATTGCCCTTTCCCTGCCACACAGACCCCTCCTTCAAAACTAGGACAGGACAGACAGCCCAAGGCTGTGGCACAGCCAGTAAAGAACAACTCACATCACTCTGCAGGTCATACACTGTCTTGGCATGGACAACATCGTTCTGGTCAGGCAGGCACGTCCAGCGGTGCAGAGGGTGCCGGTAATCGGCATCACTGACCAGCTCCTGGCATTTCTTGGCCAACACCACTCCCAGCATGTCCACGGGGCTGCTGAACCTTGTCTTGGACTTCTCAAAGTCCTTCTTGTACTCCCTGTCACTCTGGATCTTGGCCACGTGCATCGACCACATCATCTTGGGGTCATCCTCGATGTTCCTGGCCCCAATGTGGTGGCCCAGCTGTTTTCTGTATGCAGTTTTGTACTTGTACTAATTGAACACAGAAAAAACAATTAACACTTCTTTCCAAGCTGCCATTTCAGTTTCTCTGTTGTTAATACAGTCGTTAATAGTTTTGAATCTAACATATTTTAATTTGCTTCTGTTTTTCCCCCAAACTTTTAGCATTTGTTATTATATCCAGGAGATATCATGGAATTTCTCATATCTATATACTACCATCTTTATATTATTTTATTTAATTTAATTAGTTCCACAACACGAAGAATTACACAACCTTTGATATGGGCAGCAACACAAGAGTGTTAAAATTTTACATGTCTCCTCCTGTTAAATATAAACCATTTTTCTCCAAAATTATGTGCCCCCTCTGTGCCCCACTCTGATTTTCTCTCTGCCAGACCCACCTCGCTGGCTATGTCTCGGGATGCCTTGGCTGCCTGGAGGGGGATGGCATCAGGAGGGAGGTCGTAGCCTTTCTTCTTCAGCTCTTCATATCCTACTTTGTAACGTTTCTATAAGAGAAGGATTCAAAGGAATTAATGCAGATAATACTCTCTAGAGAGTTTTTCAATGCTACAATTTTCTACCTCTGGCTATTAAAAAGAAAGCATGGGTTTCCAAACACAGTTTACTTAATTAAATTAAACTCTATACCATACTATTGATGACAGGTATTTTGTACCCTTGGATATAAAATATTTTAAAATTACAATTTAAATGTTTTCTGATTATTTCATTGAAGATCAAAATTTTCTTTTAGTGAATTCATTAATCTGAGTTATTCCCAGAGCTTTCTGTAGAGGTGTGTAATACAACCCTGTGATTCTCTATACCCAGTTTCAAATGCAAACTTACATCACTTGTGTTAATCAAGTTTGATTTAGCCAACAAAATTTCAGGAGTATCAGGCATGATGTGAACCTTAGTCTTGTCCTTGTTCCAAGCTTCCCTGTAGAGTATCTGAAAGAGACACAAACAAAAACCTGGTCTGATCCAAGATTCACCTGCCCAGCAGTAATTTCAGTTCACCTTTTCTCTAAATTAGCAAAGAAAAGATATACTAAGCAAGAATTAGGGATGTAAACAAAATAAGATACTAAAATCAAATAATACAATGACTTCTTACCAAAATACAACCTTTTTTTCTTCTTTACATCCATGTAATGCCACGGAAACAGCATTAAAATAATAGATTTACATACTGCTTGCTAAAGGTCTTATTTGCAGTTATACTGAGTAAATTATATCAGCGCTCAAGATCTTCATCTTCTGAACAAGGCACAAAGGGCAGTGAGGCCCTGACTATAAACACCTGCTATCTGGATATTTTAAGTGCATGTTCTGAACCAGAGATCCATTTAAAAATGTGTATTAACATATTCATTTACTGAATCCCACATTCTGTCTCTAGAGGCTACTTACATCACTCCTATTTTTGGCATTAGATTTTGCCAAAACAACATCCATGGCATCTGGGATACTTGTGAACTTAATCGTGTCTGGGTGCTGCCTGTACTTCTTGTCACTCAGTATTTCAGAAGCTTTCTTGTTCTTTTCAGCTTCCAGAGATCCCAAAGGACTCCATCCAATGCCTCTGAGCCACTGTAGATCTGACTTATACAGGTTCTGTTAAGGGTGAAAATCAAAACCATAGCAGATTATTTCACTGTTCATTGATGAAACCCTATGAAAAGTCTAACTGTCAGTTTAGCTCCAATCTGATCTACACTGATATCCAAAGCGAGTCATCAAAGATACTTTCCAATCAGCAGTAATTACTGTACATGGAAATAAATTAAACCCCAAGGGAGCTTACATCACTCTGCAGCTCGTTGACCCTCTTTGCCTCGGTGACATCGACCTGGTCTGGCAGACAAGTCCAGCGGTGCGGTATGTGTTTGTAGTCCACATCACTGACCAGCTCCTGACACTTCTTGGCTAGAAGGAAGCCCAGCATATCCACAGGCATATTGAACTTGGTCTTCCACTTTTCAAAGTCTTTCTTGTACTCCCTCTCACTCTGCATTTTAGCTACTTGCATGGACCACAACATCTTGGGGTCATCCTGCAGGCTGCGGAACCCGATGTGATGTCCCTGCTGCTTGCGGTATCCTTCTTTGTACTTGAACTGCAATGGCAAAGGTGGCACCACTCAAACCACAAGTAAGTGACAAAACACCAATGTATTCCCTCATCTTAATGCTCCTCATGAAATTAACCCTGGAAGTGTCCAAGCCCAGGTTGGGTGGGGCTTGGAGCAACCTGGGATAGCGGAGTGTGGCCCTGCCCACAGAAAGGGGGGAACTGAATAATCCTTAATTGTCCCTTCCAACACAAACCATTTTGTGATTCTATGAGTCTATAAATAAGCAACTTGTTATGGGCTCTCATGTTAAAGTTTTAACAGCCCTTTGACTAATGTGCATGACTTGATGTCAGTGAATGCTCTCCCTGGGAAAGAAAGAGCCCTTGGAAAGGGAGAGAGCGTGGCAATAGGAATAGTCTCCAGTGGCATCTGACTCTGAACTCCCTAATTCTAACACACTGAAATATTTTGATGAATAGCATCATCAACAATGAAAAATTGTGAAATACAAAAATACTTAAAGCACAGGAAACATTTTCCAATGATGAATAAAATATATTCTTTATTATATATAGAATTAATAAACTCCCTATGCCTAAAAATAAAACAAATGCAGGAGTTGTATTTGTACCAAGTTATGGTAACAGCAGTCCACGTGTCACATCTGTTTCAGAATTGTAATGAGGATTTCACTGGACAGGCACTGGGCTCAGCTAACTGGACCAAATTTCCTGCTGCTCTGAAAATGAAGCAGCCAAAAGAGCAGAAAACTCCTCCTTTTCTATGACCAGCCATGAATGGACCAAGCTTTGGACTTGTTAAGATGCCATTAACCCTTGTTAAACTGGACAAAAACAGCTCAGGAAGGAGTTTTGTCAGTAATGTTGGTTTTGACTCCAAGCTACACCTTAGCAGAGAAGTGTATGTCAATTTACTATGACTCTGTAGGTTATAATCACCAGGTCAGTGCATGTCACACTGAGTTAAAATGCTGCTTACATCACTTGCAATGTCCCTCGAAGCCTTGGCAGCTTTCACTGACATGGCTTCAGGTGTGAGGTCATAGCCTTTCTTTATCATTTCCTCCCAGCCAAGCTTGTAGAGTTTCTAAAATTGAAAACAATATTAATTAAAACCAGCAATATGTACGTCCCCTGCTATTTAGATACACTAATGATACAAATTCTGGTCACCCCACAGGCTTCAGTTATGAGAGCAGGGCTGCTAGAGTGGGAACTGAGAAATAGGATACTGATAAACAAGGAATACTGGTCTTCCAAGGCTTAGGAGAGGGACTAAATAGTTTTTCACCATTCAGCAGCTTCCTACTATAGCTTATTTTGATATGAAACCCACCTGGAGAATTTGAAACACATACTTCTGAGATAAGTGAACACTTTTTGGTTGGCTTAACAAAATTTTAATAAGGTTTTCATGAAGCCATTTAACAGTCAAGTCAGTTTGTGCACAGCTGATTTTAAGTACAGGCATCCTTAAGTCAAAGATTTGCCTCTGAGCAATGACGCAAAGCAAAACCTGAGTGTTTTCTACTGGCACAACTGTCACTTTCTCCTATCTGAAAGCGAGACAAAAGCTGGAATCACTGCATCTACTTCTTCCCATAGGTTAGGTTAAAAATATACAAAATTAACTTGTAACTTTATAGTAAGGAATTTTTAAAATGACTGAATTCTATGCAAAGCATAGAGTATGGACTATGTACTTCCAGACCTCAAAAGCAGGACTTATATTTTCCACACATTATAATGCAATTTAGTCTGTTAGTTTGCTAGCCTGAAGCTGGTACTTATTTAACTCTGAAAATATTACTCACATAAAATTCTTGCCTGTGTTCTTAAATCTCCAGTAGATATTAATTTAAAATGTTGATAAGATGTATCAAAATACTCTACCTGGCTGTAGTTTGTCTTGTTCTGTTTGGCCTGTAGAATATCTGGTGTGTCTGGCATCACATGGACCTGAGTTTTATCCTTCTCCCAGGCTTCAGTATAAGCATGCTATGGACAGAAAGTTACATCAGATGTGTTAATATAAATGACAAAAGATGGTTCTTCCAGGGTTTTCACCTTTCCATTTGGATATAGATGAGTAAAAAGGTGAATGTGCTCACTCAGATTTATTTTACAAATTAATGATCTTGTCCAGAATAAGCTGAATTATTGTCCAGTCTTGCCTCTAATGAAACCAAACTATCAAGATTTTCAGGACCAGTCATTTCTATGTAAGAATGGGATGAATAGAGGTTGGAGAAAAATGAGAAGAGATTTCTTTAAGCAATGCTGTTTCATTGAGAAGAAAAGATGAAAAAAGAGGAGCCTGTGACAGTTGTTTTTCCCAGGGGAACGCTGCCACATAAAGGTGTGACAGAGATTTACAGAGTGGTTATTGGAATGGATGAGATGTGAATGCCTGCCTGGCTTTTCCCCTAAATACTCACTTTGTTCATGATATTTGCATTCTGCTTGGCAAGGACCAGGTCCATGGCATCGTTCTGTTTGGTGAAGCGGAACATGCTGGGGTGCTGGCGGTACTTCCGATCGCTCGCAATCTCCGTGGCTTTCTTTGATTTCTCCACATCCAGAGAACCAATGGGACTCCAACCAATCCCCCTGAACCACTCCTTGTAGTCCTGCTTGTACTCATTCTGCCAAAGAGGACACAAAAGCAAAGTTGACAATTACAAACAGCTCATACAGAATAAACCAGTTCTTTCCAAAACAAAGCTGTGATGGAAAAACAAAAGCCACAAAAAGAAGACAGCTCATAAAAAATAATCCTGTCCTTTCCAAACTGCAGCCATGATGTGAAAATAAAAGTCTCAAGAAGAAAACTTACATCGCTTTGGATCTGATTCATGTTTCTGTACAGCTCCAGACTCATTGCATCTGGCAGGAGCATGTACTGGTGGATCAGGCGTTTGTAGTTGGTGTTGGTGACACGGTCCTGGGCCTCCTTGGCTGCCACCACACTGAGGGCATCAGAAGGTGTCTGGTAATGAGTCTTGCTCGCCTCATAGGCCTTCTTGTACTCCCTGTCCGACTGCATCTTGGCCACTTGCATGCAATGGACGAGTTTGGGATCATCCTGGAGGCTGCGGAAGCCGACGAGTTTCCCTTTGTCCTTTTCATACCCTAATTTGTATTTATACTGGAAGAGAACAGAAACAGAGACTTTGATTCATTTCGATTTGAAATTAAGGAAAAAATTCTTCCTTATGAGGGTGCTGAGGCCCTGGCACAGGGTGCCCAGAGAAGCTGTGGCTGCCCCTGGATCCCTGGAAGGCCACTTGGAGCACCCTGGGATAGTGGAAGCTGTCCCTGGCCATTTTTTCTCCCAAGAACTTACATCACTGGCAATATCCCTCGAAGCTTTGGCAGCTTTGACAGGAATAGCATCAGCCCTGAGATCATATCCTTTCTTCCTGGTTTCTTCAAATGAGGATCTGTACATTTTCTGCAAAAGGAAAAAGAAACATCTTTTAAAAAAGCAAAAATTTAGTTTTGCTTTCCACATGCACAAATATCGGTGAAAAGTTACACCTATGAGGATGTCATCTTAAAAAATAAAAAGATATTAAAATGTCTATTTCTGCCCACATTGCAGATATGCATTATTACAAGCAAAACTGTATTTAGCATATGCAGATTTAACAAGTGTTTACCAAAACCAGTCCATAATGTCATCTTTTACCAAAAAAAAAAACCACGTGCTACCTGCACTTTGAACCCTGTACACAACCTTGTGCACGGGGAAATAAAATAATCAATAATAAAATAATAAATACAGTAACAAACATGAACAGTACTCCAAGTCTACTGTATTTTGTTAGCAACTGTTATATTTTAATGGTCTGCATGAACACTTCACATGACTATAAATATGGCTTTTTCTTGGCAATTCTGGGAATCTAATTTTGGGAAAGGAAGCAGGGAAAAGGAAAATTAATAGGTTTTGCAGAATTACAACAGGTTAGCAAAGTGAGATTTTGCATGCTCTCATCTCACTTATTCCTAATCAAAAAATAAGAGCAATGTCATGGTCCTACAAACAATACTCACTTCACTTAAATTGAATGCATTTGCTTTTGCCAAAACAATCTGTGGAATATCTGGAGTGATGTGAATTTTCTTTTTGTCTTCTTCCCAGGCTTGTTTGTACTTGTGCTGGAAGGATGAAAATAGAGACCTCAACATCTGTTGTTATTATTAAATAAAACAATTTAAAATACTATTTTCCACTTGAAATCCAAACTGCCTTGACAATGTTGTGTTACTGCCACCAGAGCAACATTTATCTTTTTATTTTAGCACTTAAAGCACATTCATTAGCTACAGAATAAAATCATGTTTTCTAAAGCTCTGCATACAGTAGGGTTGACTATTAAATCAGATGTAGATTGTTGCCCACTTCTGAAATGAATTCTGATGAGCACTTTCTTACCTCATCCATGATTTTGGCATTATTTAAAGCCAAGACCATGTTCATGGAATCCATAGGAACAGAGTATTTCAACTTGTCTGGATGCTGGCGATATTTCTTCTCACTCACAATTTCCATGGCTTTTTTGTTCTTCTCAGCTTCCAGGGAACCCAGTGGGAGCCACCCAACACCCTTCATAGTTTCATCATACTCTGCTTTGTATTGATTCTGCAGGCAGAAAGTAGATAAAAAACAATATGAAGCATAAAATAGTTCATAAATTTAAAAGTACAAGATAAAATGTATTAAGGAAAAGTGAAGCTTTTCCTGTCTTGGTCTGCACATAACTATTGCTCCTGAAGAGCCTAATGGAGTAAATATTCATAAATTTGCTTGTTTCTAAGCTCAAATTCGTTAATGACATATTTCAGAGTCTAGGAAAAATAAAACTGCTGTAATTGTTGAAAAACTTGTATAATTTACTACATTTTCATAGACACCTGACCTAATTCCACTAACAAAATAATACTATTTATCTTACAGTGTTTTTTCATAAACTAAGCACCTTTGTATTCACAATGCAGAGGCTGAAGAACCTCTTACTTACATCACTTTGTAACTGCATCATGTTTTTGGCCAACTCAATGCTCATAGCATCTGGCAGGACGTTGTAGGTGTGGATTAAGTTCTTGTAGTTTGCATTGGTAGCCACTTCCTGAGCTTTCTTGGCTGCCACCACGCTGACCATGTCAACTGGAGTGTGGAAGTTAGTCTTGGCCTTCTCATAACCCTTTTTGTACTCCCTGTCAGACTGCATCTTGGCCACCTGCATGAAGTGCACCAGCTTGGGGTCGTCCTCCAGGCTGCGGAAGCCGATGTGCTTCCCTTTGGCCTTCTCGTAGGCCAGTTTGTATTTATACTGAGAGAGAAAAGAGAAAGAACAGCAAAAACCTCAATTAAAAAATGCAGCATTATGCTCTGTTTTATCACTGAAAAGACAGATCACAAGACCTCAGGTTTAGTAATTTAATTTGAATAAAAGTCATGGAATGGTATCACACAACCAGACTCACATCACTGGCGATGTCCCTGGAGCTCTTGGCTGCTTTTATTGGAATTGCATCTGGCTGCAAGTCATAACCCTTCTTCTTGTCCTCCTCCCATCCAGCTTTGTAAAGTTTCTAAGTACAGATGTGAAAGAGAAGAGGCGTCATGAAGGCAGAAGTCTGAAGTTAAACATTTTCAAACAAGGCATTAAAATGACAGCCAGGCACTGGAGTCCCACGGCGAGCACAGCTACTCACATCACTCATGGTCATCTGGTTCACTTTGCACTGCAGGATTTCTGGGGTGTCTGGCATCACATGAATGCTGGTCTTCTCTTTGTTCCACTTATCTGTGTACAGCCTCTGCAATTACAAAGGAATTGTTAGCATTGAAAAGGTACTGAACTCATGCAATAAGAGTTTGCTTTTGTTCTGCTCGTTTGCAATAAATAGTATTTCCTAGAAATATTATTAGCACCAGAAATGACCTTCACAGAGCTGCTGAGGAGCAACATTACCTTCCTCCTTTCTTTAGTATTGTAAGAAATTTGCAAAGTATGTTTTGATAACTAACAAATACTGAAACTGGAAGCTTCTTCTTCCCTGCATTAATGGGAAGCAGAATTTATCTTCACAGACATTCTTTCCATGGAAAACAAGGAATAAGGATCAGTGGTGTCCTGGATAACTAGAGACAAGTGTAAAGAACTCCACTTTCCAGGAAACTTGTACAAAACTAACACAATTCCAGGTTTTCTGCACCTCACTTATTGTGAATATGTCCTAAAGAAAAAGGATTGTCAAAGCACTATAAATCTGGAATAGAAAACTTTAATCTTTAGAAACAGAAAAAGAAACTGCCTTAATTATGAGCAGTCAGAGGCTTACCATGACCTCTCAGCGCCCAGTCTTAACCAAGGAACTACCACACCCACTGGAAATTTTAATAAGCACCATGCCCCACAGCTTTGTGAGACAAAGACCCAAACTTTGGGTCAATCCAACAACTTCCCACCTTGTTCATGGTCTTGGCATTTTGCTTTGCCAGCACTTGTTCCATGGCATCCATGGGGATGGAGAACTTGAGCTGGTCGGGATGCTGGCGGTATTTCTTCTCACTGAGAATCTCCGTGGCTTTCTTGGCCTTTTCTACATCCAGTGACTGAATTGGGACCCAGCCAACTCCTCTCAGCCAGTTATTGAAGTCAGATTTGTACAGATTCTTTAAAAAAAAAAAAAACAAGAAAAACACAGTGAGGCAAGAAAAATTAGTGTCTATACACATAAAACAGGTAAAGCCTTAAAACTTCCCCTGGACATTCATTTTTGAGAGGCAATTTAGATTTAATTAAAATTTAAGTATGATAGTCAGTATTTAAATAAAATCACAGTAATTAAAATCTTACTACAAAAATACATCAGTTAGTAAAACAGGCCCATTTTCTGAGAATATGCCAAATATGGAGAGATATAAAAAAAGTTACTTGCTAGGTAAGTTTCCTAGAACTTAATAGCTGCACTTAATTCAGATAATGTTTGGAAAATAAATGGCTTCAGACCAGTCACTTACATCCCAACCTAGTGTTAATCCAACATCATATATATTGGATTATATAAATTAATTTTTTTAGCCTTAAAACATTAATGATGTCACAAAGTCATGACGAGAATTAAAAATGGAACTGATTATTGATGACATACATCACTCTGAAGCTGCATCACATTTTTGGAGAGCTCCAGGTTCACAGCATCAGGCAGGAGGGTGTAATTGTGAATTGGCTGCTTATAGCCAGTGTTTGTCACCACTTCCTGGGCCTTCTTGGCAGCTGTCACACTGAACATATCCAGAGGAGCGTGATATTTGGTCTTGGTGACCTCATAATCCTTCTTGTATTCCCGATCCGACTGGATTTTGGCCACATTCATGTAGTGAACAAGCTTGGGATCATCCTGCAGGCTCCGGTACCCGACCTGTTTGCCTTTGTCTTTCTCGTAGGATTCCTTGTACTTGTACTAGAGACAAAGGAAAAACAGCTTTACCCACTTGGGAAAAGACACTCTGGATGTTTAGAACACTGAGTTTCAAAGTATTAATGCTGCAGCTCATTCTAGAACCTCATAAGTGGGTTTTACAACAGCACAGGATTATTTAGGTCAAAAATGAAGAGGAGTATTGGATTTTTCAGCTTGTCTTGACACCCAGTACATATCTCAACCCTCACCTGCAGCTACAAGCCCTCCCTCACCATTGTCATTGATGCAGGTGTTCAACTCCCAGGGGCATTCAGCTTTCAATTAAGACTATGATAATAATAAATTACTGAACAACCTCACCAAACAATCCAATATCCCAATATTCAATTGGGGATGTTTGAGAGGAATGAAGAGTCGCTTGTAACCTTTTGCTAAAGCAGGTCTCCAGCACAGGTAAATAATAATAAGTGATGAAATGAGGAGGGGTATGTGTTCCACTGGATGTAAATCCTACTTACATCACTTGCAATATTCCGAGAAGCTTTAGCAGCAATAATTGGAATGGCATCTGGTTTCAGATCATAGCCTTTGGCAAGGGTTTTCTTCCAGTCTGCTTTGTAGTTAGCCTTGGAGGGAAAAAAGGGAAGAGTTTGCAGGGTCAGCTAATAAAGACTTTGAGCCCATGTTCTTATTATAGGAGGTTTTATTACAGGAAAATTAAAATACCCAGTTTTGTTCATGTAATCTCAAGGAAAAAATGTTAACCTGTACACAAACTACAGTTCTGTTACAATAAATAAATCTGCTACAAAGATAACCATGAATTCCACAAGCATTTTCACACTTTTTATTTAGAACAACTCTATCAGTGGCATTTTTGGCCTTTCTTATGCAAAATCCTTTTTCATTTGACTGAACCTTCAGAAATTTCTTCCTTTTAGCTTCAAACTTAGCCTTTGTGCTCCAAAGGAACTGGAGAAAACAGCCTGGCTGTTTTTTTGTTCTTTGTTTTTTTTTTTTAATCAGTCTGGCCAGACTATTAAAATTCCAAGGCTATTGGAATTTTAATAAAGGAGATGTTGTTTTTTATCTCATTCCTGGAAAGCTGATAATGCCACCAAAAAATTTAACATCACAAAGGCAATAAAACTGATACCATCAGTGGAGAGCTTCATAGTGTTGAAATTCAAAATGTACTCACATCACTGATGTTGTAGGCATTAACTCTAGCCTGGATGAACTGGGGCACATCAGGAGGGAGGTGGTACTTGTGAATAATTTCTTCCCCTTTGGATTTATACAATATCTGCAAAGAAAAATAAAGGAAGATATTTAGCAGCCCAATTTATAGACTGTGAATTGAAAAACTATTTTAAAAAATCTGATTTCCAGGTGATGTTCTGCTGGAATAAAATTGTGAATGCACACAGCCACCTACGCTATTAAATTAAATATTAATTAATTTAATTAATTAATATTTAATTTAATATTTTATTTAATATTAATATTATATTATTTCAGGAGTGCTCTTAAAGCTGGAGGATGAAGTGAAGGTGGGCACAGGGCAGAAATTGGGAATGTCAGAGTGTTTCCAAATTTACTTACATCACTCAGCTGTTTGCTGTTGATCTCTGCTTGTTTCTGTACTGGAGAGTCAGTCACTGAAGTGAATTTGGTTTGATCAGGATGCTTTTTGTAGGTGTACTGAAAGAAGAATAAAAAATACTTGTAGAAAACGCATATAAAGTATTTTCCAAGTGTTGATAAAATAAATAAAATTATTAATAAATTAAGGACTTTTAAAGTATAAATTTGAAAGAATATTGATTTAAGCAGGTGAATGCCTAAGGTTCATTGTTCATTTTGGTACTCTTGCTCTCATTTTATGGGTTTACTTGTTATAAAAAGGATTGTGCTATATGTGCTTTGATCACTAGATGTCACAAAAGGCTCTAAAATAGAGATGAAGATTTTTTTTTTTTTTTTTTTTAAAGTCACATAAAGTCACAAACTCAGAATCATTGATGTTACCGGGGATCACTCAGTTAATTTTTCTCTGGTGGACAACTGCTGCCCTCTACTCACATCTTTACATTGCTCCAACTTCTTGATTGCTTCATACTCTTGAGTTATGGTCTGAGGGAAGTAGCACTTTGTCTTTTCCTCCTCATAATCTGCTTTGTAATTTTTCTAGGAACAAGAGCAACATTCAGTAAGGAACCACAACTGAGCTTTGTCTGAACTGCCAGAGTGATGGGGAAAACAGAACGATTGCCACACTTACATCACTTTTCATAGCTTCAACCTTCATGCAGTGGATTTGATGAGGGTCCTCAAAGCTGCCCAAGTAGTGTCCCAAAATATTCTTCTGATATGCATCTTTATATTTAACCTGCCAGAACAACCATGAGTTGAGAGGCAAAAGGAATCAAGAGGGTCAGTACTGAAGGATAAGCCCCAAGTGAAATACCTACATCACTAAAGTTCTTCAGAGCAGCATCAGTCTGGAACTTGGGTGTCTCACAGTAATTCATCTTGTTTCCTCTGGACTGTTCATAGGCTTCTTTGTATAATTTCTGCAAATCAAATAATACCAGATCATGCAGGAGATTTCACTGCAAGTCACCCCCACCATGTTAAAAATGACAAGAGTAAAACAGAGAAATGATTCCAAGGAAAAGCTTTCTCACAGGACTGAGAAACAGATGGCACTGTTTTCCTAATGGTTTTTAAAATAACTTTTTTTAGGTTTGTAAGGGAAGACAGAAAGGTCTGGCTAATGGTTTTTGGACTTCTGACATTGAGAAATATTCAATCTCTTTTCATACAAATAAAAGAGGAATTGAGAAGATCATTACAGTGAATAACCAAAATATAATATAAAAGTATTATATAAAAGCACCACATATATTACCATTATTAGCTGAAATTCCTTAAACAGTAAGGGAAGAACTGTCCTTTTGTGATTCATTATCCCCAAGGATCTAAATGAACTACCCACTAATTAGCCATCCATGTGCCACTGCTGTTGCTGCACCCATCTGTGAAGAACTCATTTTTTACCTGAATTGTTCTGGCTGGTGCTATCTCATTACAAATATGGGTCTCCAAAACTAAAAATACTACAAGATCCAAAGGAGAAGCTTTGTGAAGAAAGGGTGAGTGTGGTTTCTGGTACATGACTGAAAATGATGTAGCTGCACATTGATAATACTCACATCACTCAGAATATTTCCTGCAGTTTTTAATTGCTTCAGCAATGGGTTCTCTGTAGCAGGGAGCACATTATAATCTGCAACAGCTTTTTTCTTCTCATAGTCTGCTCTGTATTTGAACTTGAAAGAATAAAAGTAAAAAAAGAGGTTTTAAAAACCAGTATTGAAAGCCAAATGCTCACTAACCTGTGTGATTGCCCAGAGCAGCTGTGGCTGCCCCATCCCTGGAGGTGTCCAAGGCCAGGCTGGATGGGACTTGGAGCACCCTGGGACAGTGGAAGGTGTCCCTGCCCATGCCAGGGGTGGCACTGGGTGGTCTTTAAAGTCCCTTCCCACCCAAACCATCCTGTGATACAAATCTATTCTATGATACAATCTTCAACTTTCCATCAAAAACGCCCCTGTTATTTAACTTATGGTGGCCAAGGACAATGAAAGGTCTTGCCAAAAGAATTTCAGCACAGACTTGAGACTGCTGTGAGTTCAGAACTGTCCCCTGGCTGAGCAGCAGCACTCAGCTCCCTCACCTTGCTGACGTTTTCTGAAGCTCGTTTGTTGGCTTCATATTCTGGAGTTTCAGTCTGCATGAAGTAGATTTGGTCTTTCATGTTTTCAAAGTCTTCCTGGTATTTCCTCTGTTAGGAACAGAAACAGACAGAAAACAACACGTTAATTACATTTAATTGTAAATTAGACTCCTACAACAGAGCTTATTCAGGAAATAAGCAATGCCACAAATGGAGCCTCAGTATTTTCCAAATGAACATAAACAGGGATAAAGCTGTTGAAGATTTTCTGCAGGAGTCACTCACCATACTTAGATTTTCTGCGTTCATTTTTGCAACTGCCACGTCATAGCATGGAGTTTGACTCCACTTGCCTTTGATTTTGTTTTTATAGTCCTCATGGTAAATAACCTATAAGGAAACAAAACAATAAAATTGAATTTCCAAGACACAGCTCCATTTTCACCTGACAGGTTCATTTTCCAAAGCTGTCTTTTTACAGCTGCTTCATATTTTTCACCTGCCTTATAACTATTTTAGCAGGTATGGTAAAAAGCACATTAAATATGATTTAGCCAACCTATTTCAGTGTTATTTCTCTTAGTACTTTCCCTGACCTAAAAAGGATAAATAAATCATCTCGAACATATTCCTTTAGTTCTGTTTTCTCCCTGGTCACATAATATCAGGATATTGCCCATTAAGTCAGAATTTACTGGGATTGCTGCTGGAACTGGTTATAAGCAAACCCTTTTAATTACATGGCATTTGTAATTTTCATTATTTATCCAAGCTCACAGAAATCAAGTATTAAAAGTTTAAAGAGTTTTTCTAACAACAAAACACCTGCCTGAGTTTTGACTCTGTTCCAGGGGCATTTTCAGCCACAAGTGCATTACTTTCCATAAAAAATAATACTCCTCCAATGCTTTTTTAACATTGCTGAAGAACATATATACCATAAATAATCTTTTTTCAAAAATCTATATTTTATAGTTCTGGAGATACCTACAAAGCTTATTATTCTATTAATTTCAAAGAATTATGGTACTGATCCTTTTTTTTTACATGTCATAAAATTTTCTTGATGACAATTTAGATTTTAAGCTATGAAAATATAAGATTAAAGAAATTTTCTCTAAATTAATTATTTTACCTTGCAAACAGGTTCAGTGCAATTTTCTTAGTGGTTTCTCCACCATGAGTGAATACTGCAATTCTCTGATCTTAAAATGTAGATAATTTTCAATGCATAATAAAATAATTTTTTAAAAAATAATAATAGTTTAATTCTGAATGGAGTTAAAGCACTACTTCCAAGATTATGCAACTTGGTCCCAATTTCTCCAGCAAAAATTGGTCTTCCTGTGTGTTTTTCCTTTTCCTTAGGTCCCTTTTTTGCTCTCTCCCTGCAGGAGTGGAGTTTGGGCAGAGGTTCTACTCACATCACTCAGCTGCCGTGACACCTTCTTGGCTTGTTCCACATCAGGGGGGTCTGGCAGAGAGGTAAATTTTGCTTTCCTTTCATCGTGCCCCTTTTTGTAGACAATCTGAAAGGATGGAAGAAATAAACATTTATTTGAGGTTCACAGCATTGAACTCTGCTACCGCCACATTAATAAAAGAAGTTCTGCCCACAGCCCCTGCAGCAGGAATTCTTTATTCTGTGTATTACCAGGGAACTTCTGAACCTCGGCAAAAATCACTGAAATCTTCACATGAGAGCTGCAATCCCCTGTTGAAGAGTTCTGTGTATCTAAAGATCAGCAAATCCCAGTCCCACCAATCCCTGGTTTATTTATCACAGTTTTTGGCACATTTGCAGACCCACAAGAGTGACCTGGACTTGGTGTCAACCCTGAGAGTTTCTGCATTTGGGGAGACACTCGAGGTCTTCTTGCTGATTTAAGAAATTAATTATTTCATTCATTCCTAACCCAGCATCCAACTGCCAATGGATTTATACTCCAATATGCTCTACTTTGTACTCCAGTATCAAGTACATATTTTTCTATGAAGTACAACTACTATCAGAACTTACTTAATGCACTTTTATTTTCTGTTCCACTGTGAAGCTTTTTTATCTAATCAAAGTCCATGGCACATCCCAGGTTACACCATAACCCAGCAGCCTTCAGTACCCACATGCAAATCCCTGCTTTGATACTCACATCACTCAGAGTCTTCTGAGCCTGTGCCACCCTTCTGAGCTCTGGACTGTCATTGTAGGGATAAAACAATGTTTTGTCTGCATCCCAGTCTTCAGTATAGAGTTTCTACAAGAAAAATGGAGAATGCTCATTAGTAATTAATTTCTGGCTTTGAAAGCTCATTTTACTTCAGCTGCTTAGATCTGTGGTTAGCTTTTCTTACCTTGCTGAACATTGCTGTGTTTTTTATTGCGTTCACAAGTTCTGGAGCATCAGGGGGAAGCAGGTACTTGTCCTTATTCTCTTCCCAGTTCTGTTTATATAATACCTGGAAGGAAAGATCACCAAGTTGGTCACTCCATCATTAAAAAATATTTACTTCTGTGAATAAACTGCCAGCTTTAAAGTTTGTTTTTTTTATGAAATCAAAGTTTCAGAGCAGTAACATCTGAAGAGAGCAACTGGAAATATTTAACATTGTATTTATATTTGCCTTACTAACTTCTCTGCGATCCCTCCTGTGCTTCCAAACTGTTGCATAAAATTTGCTTTAGCACCCTGATATCAAGACTTTGTTCTTCCCAGTAACCTCAGGATCCACCAGTGTTGGAAAGTCAGCAGTCACTCACCTTGCTCACTTGCTGTGACACTTTCTTTGCATGTTCTATATCCATGGCCTTTTCATCCACGTGGCAAATGGTTCTGGCAATTCCCCCAGCCATGCGGTATTTAACCTGGAACACAACAAAACTCATTGATTCCACAGCAAAACTGATTTAAAAAAAAACCCTTTAAAAAAACCCCATTTTCACCCTTCATATAAACACCCAGAACCTGGATGAACCTAGAAATGCACTTGTTACCCACCTCACTGAGCTGGTCCTGCACTTTCTTGATCCTCCGGATTTCTGGGGTATCGACTGTGGAAGCATATGGCTTTCCTTTTTCTTTTCTGAATTTTTCCTTGTACTTGTTCTGGAAGAAAATAATGATAAAAAAGTAATTAAGACATATCCCCAAGCTCTGGCAGAACTGTATTAGCAATTATTGCCATATTTATCTGGTTAGGACAGGAATTTTGGACAGATTATTCAATAATACAAACTAAAATTATTCAGCTATGTTTGCACTTCTGCTTATTTTAGCCAACTGAGTTTATTCCATTTGACACAACAGGAAAAAAACCATCTCTAACTTCCATCACCTCTAATTTATTATATTCTCCCCATGAGCTTAGTATAGATAAACCCAGATATTTGCTATATAGCTATCAAACAAGCTCTGTAAAACATTTTTAAAGCTGGTGTTCCTCAAGAAATAAGAGACATGGGACAACCTACCTCACTGAATAAGTCCTTCATTTTATTGCTGTGTTCCAGGTAAGGTGTCAGAAACTTGGATGGGTCCACTTTTGTCCGGATTGTCTTCTTCCTGATGGGAGGGGCTGCATCCTCCCCGGAGGGCTGGGTCTGCTCAGCTGTGTAGGTGGTGGTTGTGGTGATCTCAGGGACTGAGTAGTCTGTGCTGATGGTCTCAGTGATCTCAGTGACCACCTGGAGATTTAAAAAAATCAATAATCACTTGTTTTATAACTGTAAAAGTTTGTTACCTTGAGTGTTTTGCACTGCCCTGAGCTGGGTGTGCTCAGCTGTGTAGGTGGTGGTTGTGGTGGTCTCAAGGCCTGAGTATCATCTATGCTGATGGTCTCAGTGACCACTTGGAGATTTTAAAAAATCAATAATCCCTTGTTTTATAGCTGTAAAAGTTCTTTAGGAGAAGAGTTTTCACTGCCCTGAGTTGGGTGTGCTCAGCTGTGTAGGTGGTGGTTGTGGTGGTCTCAAGGCCTGAGTATCATCTATGCTGATGGTCTCAGTGACCACTTGGAGATTTTAAAAAATCAATAATCCCTTGTTTTATAGCTGTAAAAGTTCATTAGGATTAGTGTTTTTCACCCCCCTGAGATGGTGAAAGGGTGCTCTGCTCTCATCCAGATCCACATGGAGAGAGAAAATCAGGGGCACTTTTCCTACTGGGATTACCACTGTGCTCCCTATATATCACCCACCCTAAAAAACCCACAAGGAATGAACTCCCTGGCTGGTTCCTGCATCAAACTCATAGAATTATTCTCCAGAGGGTCTGGGAGAGTGGGACTCCAGCTGCCTCTGCTCTACTTCCATTAATTTCCAATCAATTTAAATGCATTACACACTTGCTTATCAACATAGTCATGCTGCAAGCAATAATTTTAATACTAAGATAATGAAAAGCATCTAAAAATAATTGTCACAACTAAAAAAGATGCTCCAAAACCACTCAAATAAGTGTCAGGTTTTATTTTGTATCAATTAGCTTTATAAAAAATTGCCTTTATAAAGGAATTCATGAAGGTCAGAGTTCTGAGAGTTATTTACATCAATGAGGCAGAGCTGAAAATGCACCAAGAAGTAATAACTTCAGTTTCTGCAGAAGCCCATGCCATAAGGAATATTTTATAACACTGCAGAGAGTTGGGTTATAGCTGTTTCAGAGGTAGAATTTCAAATTATGGCAATCACTCCTTGGTGACCCAAATATTTGTTCCCAGTGACATGATGAAAAATCTGCAAAAGTGTAATTTTTCAGTGAAATTACACAAGGTGAAGGAAGCAGAACTGATACATGTAAACTGATCTTAGATCATCGCACAGCGGGGACTTGAAGCAAAAATAAAGCATTAAGCAGCAATTGTTCACTGATATTTGTGTGTTTAATGTGAAAAATTAAACCTCAGGATACAAAATGCTGCTAATTTAGCGTTTCATGTTAATTACGTGCATTTATGTGCTACATGCAGCATGACAGGGACCTTTACCTCATGTGGCTCGCCCTCCTCAATAACTGTCTCCTCAATGTAGTACTTGGAAAAAAAAAGAGAAAAAAACATCATTGTTAGGCCAGATCAGCAAACTGTAGCTTCTGTGAAGCTGCTTTAAAACACATTTCTGGAGAAACAGGATTTTAGTTCACAGGTGCTTATGGAGTCATTTGGTAACTGTGAATATCTGTTCAAATTTTGCATTAACGGTTGGATTTTTATTCCATACATTCCCCAACTAATAATCGTCCAAATAATCAATGAAAGATTGTTATCTAATTTTACCCACAAGAGGATTTGCTGCCTCTTGTGGGTAAAATTAGATAAGAGGGAAGACATTGATGACCACATTAAAAGAATAAGAATTTAAACCCCAGGATTTTCCTGGTTTTTATTTGGTGACACTCATGACTGTTGTCCTCAACGCTGTTCCTACAAGGACACCAATAATTTCTGGCTGCTGGTTAAACTTTGTTGCTGATCACAACTCTGAGCCTGCTGATTTTTCACCCATTTTACTGCCCATTATCCCCCCCATAATTTATAATCTCATAAATTTGGGGCTAAAACCACAATGGAAGGTGTCCCTAAAGCAGACCAGGTACACAACCTTCACTGGTCTCCCCTTGCCCACAGCAGCTGCGGACTCATTATAAAAATTAATGAGGTTTATCAGCCATAGATTGCTCTTGATAACTCAGTGTTCACTTCTCTGCATGACCTTCATGTCCTTCATGTGTTTAAAAATAACTTCTCAAAGGATTTGATCCACAGCCTTCCCAAAGAAGAAAGTGAGGTTGACCAGCCTGCAGCTCCCCGGATCTTCCTTCTTGCCTCTCTTGAAGACCAAATCCAGCTGAACATTGCCCATGGATGTAGGAATGGAGTTTGTAATGTTTTAAATCTTTACGTTTCTCCCAAGTTGTCTGCTCCTGCTTCCACCTTCAGAATATTTCTCTTTTTTTTTGTGTCATTTTCCTCAGTCAGGAGCTCTGTGTTCCTCCACTCCCCCTTCTGCTCTTTGATTTCTGCACTCTGGGCTGAGCTGTGTGCTCAGGAAAAATCATGCTGGAGGATCACCCAACGACCCTGGCTGCCTTTGCTGCTTCCCAGAGGATTTTCCCTGAGCAGCCCCAATTCTGCTCTTTCGAAGTCTGGGAAAATTCCATTTATTTTGCTCACTGCTCCCTGAATCTTCAGCTCCATTGTCCCGTCGTTACTGCAGACTTTGATCTTTGCATTTTCCACCAGTTCTGCCTTGTTTGTGAGCACCACGTCCAGTGGAGCATCTTTTCCAGCCGGGACAACAGAGTTGGGAAAGGATCCGGAGCCCCAGGAGCGCCTGAGGGAGCTGGGAATGGGCTCAGCCTGGAGCAAAGGAGGCTCAGGGGACCCTTCCGGCTCTGCACAACTCCTGACAGGAGGTGCAGCCAAATCGGCTTTGCTCCCAGGGAATAACTAACAGGATAATGGGACACAGCCCCAGGTTGTGCCAGGGGAGGTTTTTGTTGAAAATTTTGGTTTAAATTCATTCTCCGTCCGCCACTTCCCAGCCGCGGCCGCGCGGTGGCGCCATCCCACGAAAATGGCGGCGGCGCTGAGGGGACCGCCGGGCCCTGCGCCTCCCGCAGCTGCCCCGCTCAGAAATGACGGAAAAAAGCTTTTAAAAACATTGCTGCACGAACAGCACCCGCTGTCTGCGGGGTGTGCTTCAACGGCACTAAGAGAAAATGGAAAAATGCAGGTTTTATGTTGGAAAGTCTCCTCCGAGCGGTAATTGCTTGGAGTCACTTGCCACAACTGCGGGAATGGAAAACTCTTTGAACTTAAATAAAATGTCGTTAAAATTTAAGCCCCTTTCTGAGAGTTTTTCTCAAAGTTAGTTCAAGGGACCAAGCCGTACTTCCCAAGCTGTGACATACTGGGCTGTTCTGAGGTGATTTCCAGGCTGGACCCACCTTCAACAACACCTTCCACAAACCTCCCACAAAATCTCCTACAAAACCATCCACAAACTTTCTGCAAAACCGTCCACAAGCTTTCTTCAAAACCTTTCACAAACTTCCTACAAAATCTTACACAAAAAGCCTCCCACAAACTTTCTACAAAACCTTCCACAAAATCCTCCGCAAAACTTTCCACAAGCTTTCCACAAAATCTTCCACAAACTCCCCTGTGAAATCTTCCACAAATTTTCTACAAAAGCCTTCTCAAAAACCTCAAGTAACTCGGCAGCAAATGTTTGTAGCACTCACTGTGGATTTTTGCACATCCCAAAACAGCTACAACATCAAGTAATGGCTCGTAATTCCAGAGAAAGTTGAAAACCAGCATTTTAAAATCCTTGGCGATGCCTCAGCCACTCAATATTCAACGATCATGTCCTTCTCTTTCAGAAGGTGAATTTCTGATAGGTTTAAAGTGTTGGATTGATACAGGAATTAAGAAAATTCTGGAAAGTCTTAAAATGGTACCAGATGCTGTTGTTCCTATTTTATTTAGCATCTCGCCATGAGTATCCCAAGGGAGGTGACTAAAGCAGTGCCTCCTCAGCCCAAGGGATGTGGTTACAGCAAGGTGGTCATTGAAAATTAAAAACAAAGGATGAAATGGGGCTGTGTGAACAAAAAGCCCAAAATACCATAACTCCTGCTGGAATAAATAAACAATGAGAGCGAATAAGTATCCGTTACATAGAGCACACAATGCACAGGAAACATAAAGGCGATTACAAGTAACATGAGAAGAAGGAATTTAATGAAGGGTTGGTGTCATTGTAGCCTGGTAGTAAAATGACTTTAAAATCAACTTTATGAGTGCTGACACCTATTTTGCAAAATGTATTTAACTACTCTGACTGGCAAATCATTTGGCTTTACTTAATTCACCATTTGAAATATATAAAGCTGGCAGTGCCCTCACACCACCTGAAATCAACAGGTGAACACTGTGCGGTGGCAATGAGTTGTAGAATGTTTACATTTATACCTTTCTTCTGTTCCTCAAACACTGAGTGATTTTTTTACAGGACTTTGTATATTTCATAACACATAAGTTAATTTCAGAGTAGTCGCAATGCAGCAAGTAAGAGCACACTGTTCATTTCATGTACTGTTTCAATAACAAAGTCCTTGTTCCCGTGGCTCCAGCTGTAGGTTGTCCAATTCCTGGGGAATTTTTTATTCAGTTTCCTGAGTTTAAATGACCTACTGGCAAATTAATGGAGATAGAATCATGGAATCACAGAATGCCCTGGGTTGGAAGGGACCTTGAAGATCCTCTATTCCACCCCCTGCCATGGGCAGGGACACCTCCCACTATCCCAGATTGCTCCAGCCTGGCCTTGGACACTTCCAGGGATCCAGGGCCAGCCACAACTTCTCTGGGCACCCTGTGCCAGGGCCTGCCCACCTTCACAGGGAAGGATTTCTTCCTGATACCTAATTTAAATCTACCCTCTGTCAGTTTAAAGTCCTCCTGCCTTGTCCTGTCCCTTAAGCCTGGCTCCATCTCTGCAATGTCTCAGGCTAAATTGGTTTGTGGTGGCACAAAGCTGCTGCATTTCTGCAGAGGCAGGGCTAGAAAGGGGCTTCCAAAGCCATCTTCACCCACGGATTGGGTGACAGAGGGCAAGCCAGGAGGGAAAAGAGCTGGCCCAGTGCATCTATAATTACGCAGGGAGTAATCAGAAAACCTCGCAGTGTGAGTGTGGGATGGTTCCAGTCCTTATTTAAACTGAGGAACTATGACAGGAACCAGGAGACTTTGCTCCCCCGAGAGCAACTGTTGTTGTTGTTGTTTTAGTGATGAAACCATTTAATAGATATCTAATCATCCCTAATCTTCAGAGAGCAAACAGCAACCTCTGCTCCTGAGCAGCATCTCAGCAAGGTGATTAATGCATTCAGTCACAAGGCAGGAAACAAACATTTCTACTCTACATTTTCTTCTTACCTCCACAACTTCCTCATATTCTTCTTCCTCCATTCTGAGGGTTTGCTTCTGTCTCTCCCCACTCACTGGTCACACAGCAGATGAAAATGTGAATAAATAGTATTAGCCCATGACTGAAAGTACCATGAGAAGGGACAAGTCAAGCTCAGAAAGCACTTGGGGTCATGGTTAGTAACTAGTCAGACCCTAAATAAAGTTGGGATCTGACATTACTTGGACTGTTATGGAAAAACATTGGATTAAGTTTCAAAGATACTGATATAAATTACAATTCTGGACAAATAACCTCATTCCAATTATAACACCAACTCTGGAACCAATGAAAATAAAATAAAAGCGATAAATAAAATAAAAGAGATAAAGAAGAGATCTCTTGAAACATGATATTTTCATTACAAGAGAATTATTTGAAGCATTTTTCTTCTCTCTATGACTATTCTACTCTATTTCATTATATCATTCAAGCTCCTGTTTGAGTGGGAGATTTATATTCTACAAATTTCATTCATAAGTAAGAGCATAATGTAGAAAAATATTGTAAATATTTTTTGAAGTGACCTTAGGTTAATGAGGCAATTTCTGTCTTCCCAGCATCAGCCTACAGAGATGCTCTGGGGTTGGGTTTTTTTAAGCTCTTGTGGGTTTTTTCTCTCTGTTTCTTCAGACCTGGAAAAGATGAAAATCCATAGAGTTGGCTGAAGTACAAAGCACAGATTAGTGTCAGACCCTTTGAACTAATTAATTAACACACTGATTTCGCTGTGAGGCAAAGCTACAATTTTCCACCAGAGTCTGCAGCCCTGTTTCTAATGTTGGGAGGGGATGAGGCTTTGGAACAGCTGCTCCTGAGTCCAGGGATATTTGCCGTGTAAGCTAATCCTGCCAACTGACGGG
Source organism: Haemorhous mexicanus (assembly GCF_027477595.1). NCBI lineage: Eukaryota > Metazoa > Chordata > Aves > Passeriformes > Fringillidae > Haemorhous > Haemorhous mexicanus. The sequence goes on along the minus strand of NC_082348.1, from coordinate 1,457,163 downwards.
GCACTTGGGTTGAGCTGGCTAAACTGCAATTCCTTCTGAGGCAAGGGAAGTCAAGTCATGCAGGTTAAATATAGGAACACAGAATACTGGCCCTTTTTAGTCCCAACAGGCTGAGAAAAATGGCCAAAAATTAGTTGGGAAAACCATGTTTTATTCTATTGAAATAAATTAAGAGTAACTCAAATAACGAGGGACAAGTCATGTGAAGCAGTAGGCAGAGGTGTATGAATAAACTCAAGAAGTGGTGTTTGCATATAAACACAACCTCTTCAACCTGTCACTGTTACAACCTTCAGCCACACTTCCAAACCCCATTTCAGGTCTTTTCCACCTCCTCCAACCCACAGCCAGTTATTCAGACAGAGAAACTGACTTCCATGGGCCAAGCACAACAAGTATTCCCAAAAAACTACAGAATGGGGAAACAGCTCAAGATCCTCTTCTAAGGAAAAGAAGTGAAATGCATTTAAAATGTCCTTACCAGCGACATCCAGTAAATATCCTTTGGAGCAAAGGCTCTCCAGTCTTCCCTCCTGAGCAGCACTGGGTGAGAGCGAGGGGCTTTGGTGGCTCCGGTGACGTGTGTGGCCCACACAGCCAATCTGGCTCCAGCCCGCTCGAGTTTCAGCCCTAAATATACTCGGTGACCCCGAGGGAGGGCACCTGTTCTCAGCAGCATCAGGGACAGGGAGCTGGGCACCTCCGTGCTCCTCAGGAAACCCAAAACACACCAGAGCTTGGCTGGAGCTCGCCAGGGCTCAGTGAGGTGGAGCCCCAGGCAAACCCAAGGGAGTGCTCCAATGGAATAAGCATAATTACCAGAGTTGATAATAATATTGAATTTCAGTTGGTGGAGGCAATTTCATTCCTATGATGTACCTGAATAAACAGCATCCAAATTCAAGAATTTCTGCACTTGAGGAGTCCACACTGCAAACTACATTTTAGTATAAACATGTCTTTAATTTCACCTTGTAAGGACACCTGAAGTGCTTTTTCACCTTGATGCAAATCGTGTGTCAGTGTTTTTATCACTTATGAAATGTTTCACAGCTGAGCACACAGACCCAGGAACATGTGAAAAGTGACTGTTTGCAGGGAAGGAACCCAACAAAGGGCCAACATCCCTGGTGAAGGAAGTTCAGGAAGAGTTGATAAACAGATTAAGTGACAGGGGAGCAACCCTGGTATTTTGGAAGGTCAGGAATGCTGTGATGTGTGGAGCAGAAGCAGGGTGATGATAACAGACGTGACTTCTTAGGGGGTGACTCGGCTGACAAATGGAGTTGACTTTGGTTCTTCAAGGAGGTGCATTCAAAAGCCAATATCAACAATGATCCCTTTCCAGGTGCTAGATCACATAATTCAATAAATGGTTCTCAGGAGCCCTTCAGAGACATCTTTTTCTTTAACTCTTTCCAGAAGTTCATATTTATATCCAGATGAAATATCATATCTCATTCACCTCTGCCAAGTATTTTAGACTCTGCCCAGAGCTGCAGAGCCCTCCCTGTCTCCTTTGGCCAAGCCATTTTCAATTACTCTGCATTTTGCTTTACTAGGCAGTCCTTCCCCTTTTAATCTGATTTCTGTTTATTTAACTTTCTTAATCTCTTTTGAAATTGTCTAGAAATTAGCACAGCATGTTGCTGGAGTCTCTGAGAGCAACCTCAATGTAACCTGCTGCTCTCTGCTCCTGATCCTCCATGTGTGCACTCCAGAAATAACTCACGGGCCCCTTTTCCTCCCAAGAGCTGCTTCTCAATAGATTGGATGCCAAACGTGACAACTTCATCATCAATAACAAACCTTAATGGAGTGAAGGGCCAGCTTTCCCTATTGAACTTGTAATTCATTATTGTCATTCCAGCTCAGTCCTGGAGTTCCTGCAAAGAATTTCTCCCTCAGTGATACTGTGCAAGCCCTGTGTTACTGGAACATCACCTTCAGATTTTACACTGCTGTTTGACATCTTGTTTAGAAAGACACCAAACAAGGCTGAAATTACACGCAGGACAGCAGCACCCCTTTTTCTGCCACTGAAATGCAGCTGTCTGGAGTGTGGCAGATCTTCAGCAGCACAGCTCAGGGCTGGAAAAAAGCATGGAAGAACCCATGGAAATTACAGAAGGGGGCTGAGAACAAAAAGATTATTGGTGAAATGAAAAGTTAGGCTGAATGTAAGATTTTTGTTCTGCCATTGGAGCAGGAAGAGGGGTAGAGGTTGCTCTTGGGTCACTTGAGAAAATATTTCAGTTCCTCCTTTTTGCTTCTTTGTTCCCTCAGCTCCAAATCTCAAGGAACAGCTGTGAGAAAACTGTGGCCATTGTGTGGGAAGAAAAATCCCAGGATCCCTGAGGCTGGAAAAGCCCTCTCAGCCCACTGAGTCCCAGCTGTGCCCAATGCCCACCTTGTCACCAGCCCAGAGCTCTGAGCACATCCAGGAATTCCTTGGACACCTCCAGGGATGGGCACTCCAAACCTCCCTGTTCCTAGCATGTATGAGGTAAAGGGAATACTAATGGTTAATATTCCTTTTTTCTTTTAAAGTGCTTTGTTGGGAAAATTTATGTCTGACTCTGATTTCTGATGGAATAGTCACAAAACCATAGAATCATTAGTGCTGGAAAAGGCCTCCAAGATCATCCAGTCCAGCTTTTGACTTTGTTGTGAAAATACTTTCTGGGGGACAAATATTTCAAAAGCATTAACTGTGCCCTAGGTGGAGCCTGGCAGCTCTGCCCCAGGTTAACACCCCAGGCCAGATTTATCCATGGCATATAAATGAGCACGTGCTCAGCAGTTCTGAGCTAAAGACAGCAAGCTGCAAAACTACTCGGGCAGAAAGAGAGGTTGTTTTGCATTTCAGTCACAAAGATTAAAGGAAAAATTATTTTCTTGTACTTAACATATTTAAATGTTGAGTTCATTTAGTCCTGCTTATCCAACAGGAGCCACTCAGGGCATGATGGATAAGTGTCCTGACATCCCAGGTGCTATATTTAACCTCCTGACATACCTGGACTTAACAAGCACTGTATCATTGGAAAAGGACATTTAAATACATATTTGTGCCACCGTGTCTATTTTTAACCTACCTCCAGTGAGTTCCTTCTCATTCTTTTCACCATTCCCCACAGCAAGGCTCCTCTGCCCCAGCACCTTTTGGTTTAATGCATGGAAATATTGTGGAGAGCATTTTTACAAAAAAAAAAAAAAAAAAAAAAAAAGAAATTAAGGGTTTGTTTGGACAAATGCGAAGGATTGTCTCCAAATTAAATTTCCATCTATTTCTCTCACCCCTCCATTTTTACAGCTGGCCAGTCTTTTTTCTTCTGGATGAAACCAGGCTGGGAGAGCACAGGCTTTGTCAGGGATTGGCTCTTGCCTTACAAACCAAAAGGTTTTTAGGAAAGGATACATATTCTAACAAGAATTCCACCTTTACTTCAGAGCTGCTCATCCTGTTTCTCAAAGTATTAATAGAAAGCATTAGATCATACCAAATAATATCCTTGGGGGCAGTGAATCAAGGTGCTGTGAGTAGATCTCCCCCAGTGTCTTGTCTTCAGGTTTATTTTTGATGCTGATGGGTTGATATGGGGCGAGCAGCAGCACCAGGTAGTGGCTGTGTGGTGTGTAAACCAACCACTCGCTGTGCTGCTGTGACTCAAAAAGACTTGGCTGGAAGAGGAGGAATAAAGGAATATTGCTAGGATTGATATGGAACCAAAATTCATTTTATGCGTCCCAACGCTCCTGGACAGAGAAGGAACTGTGGCCTCACCCATCACATTGTTTGGGTATAGGCCCAGCTTTTTAGTGTTGAATCTGTCCTGCCAGAATATTTCAAAGACTGAATCAAAAGATGATTCAAAGTGGGGAAAAAATACAAACAAACCCAAACTTAAAAGAAGAAAAACAAGGTGCCAAATATTGATTTACTTTTTTCATTATAAGATTTGATAAAGCAAAGAGAAATGACATGAACAAATGCTCCTCCAGCTGGTTGTAGAAACTTAAAAATTAGGTTAATATTTAAACCCCCAACACTGAGGATATAAAATCAGAGTGTAAAAGATCCTGTATATCGACACAAGATATTCACTGGGGCCATTGGCACAAGGAGAGTTCTCCTCACATGACAGCATCTGTCACAGCCTCCCCTGTTCTTTACTTGGGGCCTTTGAGAATCCTAAAAGAAAATATTTATCCACAAGATGATGTCAAACAGCTTAATTTATCTCCATTGCTAATGTTCCCAAGACAGCCACAGGGTCTTAGACACGGGTGCTCATCAGAAAGAAGATACAGCAAAGGCAAAGGTCCTCAAGAATTCAAAGCCAGCTCTGATTGTATTGATCAGATTTCCCAACAGGACATGGTAGGGGAGCTGAGATTGAGCACCCAGCTCAACATATTCAGGTTTTGGAATATTAATATCAGTTACTATAAACTAAGAAAGGAAGGTGAGGTTCTTCTTGAACCTTTTCTTCTTCCTGCTGTTTCTAAGGCAAATAAACTTTTGTATTTTTAGAACAGAGGTACAAATATCAGCTGTAAATGCCAGTGAAAAGCCCTGATTGGCAGCCAGAGTTTCAGCTCTTACCCTGCCTCCCACACTTGTCCCTTTGGACAAGCTTCTGCCTCACTACCCTTCAATTAAATAACACACCTCTTTTATCTTTTAAAGATGAACATTTTCATTATTAGCACCGTTTTGCAAATCCTTACAGCAACTGCAGTGAGAGCTGTTACTGTCTAAGCAGATTGATCTGTTTAGGGCTGTCCCATCCATGGGGGTGTCAAGGCCAGGTTGGATGGGGCTGGCAGCAGCCTGGTTTGCTGCACCTGCTGCACTGATGGTGCTTTCCCCTCCCCGGGGTGGGTTATTGCTGAGGAAATACAATTCCTTCTTGGAGTACTCCTTCTTGGAAGAAATCCCTTTTGGGTGCTCCCCTCAGGTGCCCACACACGACTGTCCCACCGCAGTGCCCCAAGTGCTGCTGCCAGGAGGACACATTCCAGCTTTCTCACAAAGTGCCAGCCTCAGATTTCAAACCTACTGGTTTCCATCTCCTGCCTCCTTCCCCCAGCTCCTCACTGAACTCCTTGCAGTGAATTTAGAGCAGAGTTGTTGTTTCTCACAGAACCAAGTCGAAACAATTTATGGAGAACCATAACCCAGGCCAGGTTTATTTCTATCCCAGAGCACACTCAGATAATTTTATAAGTCTTCACATTTCTATCAAAGCAGGAAGGTTTCACATGGGGTTCTACAGCTCTGCCAACTTTCCACATCACCAACAAAGGGATGGATTAACACAGAGGCATTTCCTGCTGTAAATCCTCTGGGGTGGAGAGACAGGGCTGAGCACTCCCTTTGAAACCATGAGCAGAGCATCACCTTCATTCTGCAATCACCTCTGCTGCTTTTGTGGTTCAACCATTGCCCTGACACTGCTGACAGATAGATGTTCATGCCCTGTGTGAGAACAGAGGGAAGAAATCCAGTATTTACTCCCCAGGCCTCCGTGCCTTTTTTCACCCCGGACATGCCTTCATTCCAAGAGGGAACAAACTCTGAACACAAAGGTGTGATTGAGGTAAAATTGTGACTGAGTCCTTTTCACCTTTTTTCTCCTTGGGCAAAAGAAGGAAAAGTGTTACTAACCCTCTTCCCCATTCCAAGGGTTTTCCAGCTAGTGCAGGGTTCATTTGTGCAGGTTCCAGTGAAATGGACTCATGACCCTCCCTGTCTGGATGCCTCTCCCTCCAAGCCCCTCTGACTCCCCTACACTGCAGAGTAGTTCCCACAGCCTATGGAAAATCAAACGTGCAATTCATGGGCTGTGACAGGAATTGTCCAGAGATCACAGAAGCTGCTGCAAGAGAAGGTCAAGACTTAGACCAAAGCTCAATGAATCTACTCAAGAAATCCCAGAATAGCCAAATCTTCCTACTGACAGACAATCCATGCACCTTGAGTCTCCTCACTCTGAAGGATGCTGAACCACAGCTCACATGTCCAATGTCACAGCCTTTAGCAAACTGCAACCCATGTCTGAGACTCATTTTTAAAATATTCTCTCTCACTGTGCTGATTTAGAAGGAACATATTTATATGAAAGGTTCAAACACCTCTGACTGTAAAACAAGGGGGGAAAAGGCAACGTGCTTCACATTCCTGGCTGGCATTGCTGGGGTGGTATCTCATACCCTGAAATACAACCTGCAGCAGTCCATAAAATATTAAGACTGCTCGCTGGCCGTGGCCAGGAATACTCTGCAGCAGCAGTTCCCAGGGGCAGAATGCTCTGTGAAAGGTCACTAACACAGCACTGAGGTCACCAGCACAACAGCCACCAGGAGTAATTCTTCTCTGCACTATTATTAACAGCACTGAGCAGCCACAAGGAATCTGCTGGGCTCCCACTGCTCTGCAACGGCTCCAGACAATAGAACCTGGAAAATACAACTTTGTTACTGCACCAATAAAGGGACATTTAATCTCAGTAAGGAATGATGACATCACAAATTACCTCCCCTCAATCACTTGGCACTGGGCCATGCTCTCCTAGGGCACATCTCCTCAGTGGGGTAACCTTCTTCTGAGCAAGCAGGAACTTCTGCAAACTGAACTGACCCCACTGACATCCCAGCAGTGACATGAACAGGGCTCACCTGAGTAACTCACACCAGGACAGCTGGAGCCAGGCTGGGAGAGCTGGAATGTTCCCCTGGGTGAGGGAAGGCTCCAGGCAGAGCTCAGAGCCCCTGGCAGGGCCTGAAGGGGCTCCAGGAGAGCTGGAGAGGGACTGGGGACAAGGGCTGGAGGGACAGGAGCCAGGGAATGGCTCCCACTGCCAGAGGGCAGGGATGGGTGGGAGATTGGGAATTGGAAATTCCTGGCTGGCAGGGTGGGCAGGCCCTGGCACAGGGTGCCCAGAGCAGCTGGGGCAGCCCCTGCATCCCTGGAAGTGCCCAAGGCCAGGTTGGAACAACCTGGCATAGTGGAAGGTGTCCCTGCCTGTGGATGTTGGAACTGGGAATCTCTAGGTCCCTGTGACCCATTCAGTGATCCCATGACTCTGAGATGAACTCCAGACCTTTGCTAAGGAAGGCTGTGCTCCTGCCCTCACCCCCACAGCAGAAAGGTTGGAGGTGCCCCCAGCCCACACACCTCTGTGCCCAGCCTCACCCAGTGCCACACACAGAGCTGCTCACCTTGGTCTCCTTCATCTGTCCAAAGTGATCCAGCCCTCCTAATGCACTTTTTCTCTGCCATGAGGGGTCAGGGGGGAAGAAACCTTTATTCATTAAATAGTTTTCATTTCCAAGAGTCTGGCAGACTTCCAGCTCTTTGAAAGCCATTCCTGATGACTTCATGGGGCTTTTTATAAAGTGAGATAATGGCAGTGGAGAGACAGAAGCAGCTGGACAATTCCCTGGCTGGGGCAGAGATGGCCCAAGCTCCAGAGCCCTCAGCAAATCCTCCCTGGAGGCCAGGAGCGAGGTGCTCACAGACCTGCTGGTTCCCAGGGCAGGAGCTCACTCACCTTCCATCTGGGAATGTCTTGTGACAGATCCCGAGCACATCCTTGGTGTCTGCTCATCAGGGCTGCTGAGGGGTGGGATGGTTTAATGCAGTAATTCCCTTCACAGCCTGAAAATTCAGTGTTCATCCAACACAGGTTGCACCACGTTGAGCCTTTTCAGTGCTGGAGATTGCCTGGCAAGAATAGCTTTGCTGAAAAGCACAATAAAGATTAAAACACAATCTAACTCTTGCAGAAGTGTTGTCAATCCACAGATTTCTGAGCAACAAACATGGAACAAATATTTTTGTGTACTGAATTTTTTTGGCTGTGACACTGTAAATCAAGTGAATAATTTTCAGGTTTGAATGGAGTTGTTCCTACAATGACACAATTTTCCTGCTGTTGACAGCCAGCAAAACAATCTGTGTAAAAACAACTCATCCCTTCACCGTGGAGAAATACCAGAAAGCACAAAAATGTCAAATTTACTGAAGGAGGATTTTTTTAAAAAGCAGAAACAGGATAGACTATGGCAAGACTAAAGCTAGATTGTCCCAGACACGGCAGTAGCCCAGTGAAACAGCACAAAATTGCTGTGACTGTCTGTGATAAAAGCTCATCCTGAGAGATAAAAACTAACTTCAGGGGTTTACTGGTCTGTGAAACAGATCATCAGATTTGGGCTCAGAGGTAGCTGAGGTTCAGCAGCACGTTCAGCTGATGGGGCAGGGGAAGGATGATGCTCTGCAAAACCACCCCCAGCAGGGGAGAGATGGGCAGGGATAACCCCACAGCAGGGCAGGAGGAAGATGAGGAAATGGCCTCGAGCTGTGCCCCCAGAGGGTCAGGCTGGAGGCTGGGGAAAATTCCTCCATGGGAATTCCTGTCCAGCCCAGGCAGCGGTGGAGTGCCCATCCCTGGAGGGATTTCACAGCCCTGTGGATGTGGCACTTGGGGACATGGGGAAGTGGTGGCCTGGGCAGTGCTGGGGTGGTTGGACTGATGGTCATGGAGGGTTTTCCCAGTGATTCTGTGATTCTGTGATTCCTTGCTCCACATTTCCCTTGTTTGCCTTGTGTGACAGCAGTTCCATGACAAGGATTTCTCCAAGCCCACCCAAGTGATTGTGGTACTACAGGGAAGGAGGGGGGCAGGGGATTTCTTTTGGTGGCTGCACTGGCCTAAACAATTTCATTCCCTTGGATAAAGCAAAATAAAACTCTTCATTTGAAGTTTTGCTATAAAAAGGAGCATCCTGCCCCCATCTGGCCTCCCTGGAAGGGAGCAGCTGGAGCAAGAAATCCCAGATTCACAGAGCTGCAAATCCTGCTTTGGAAAGGACTCACAGAGATCATCCAACCCAGGTCCTGGCCCTGCACAGGACAGCCACAGGAATCCTTCCCAGCGTCTCTGGGAAGTGCTGGGATGGGAACACTGAGTCCCCAGGCACTCTCTGAGCTCAGAAACAGACAGTAACTGCAGCTTTGGGTGCAGGGGGATGGCAGGGAAGTGGAGATCATGAGAACCTTCCTGGAGCAGCTCCAGCTCTGCCATCGCTTGTTTGGGATGCAGGTGGGTCCCACTGTGCTGTGTCCTGGGAATATCAGCCCTGCCATCTGCCAGGGCATGCCAGGGGAGCACAGTGCCCTCAGCAAAGCTGAGCCCACCACCAGGAATCACAGCAAGGATGGTTTAACTCCCTTTGCCTCCCTGTGCCCACCACCAGGAATCACAGCAAGGATGGTTTAACTCCCTTTGCCTCCCTGTGCCCACCACCAGGAATCACAGCAAGGAGGGTTTAACTCCCTTTGCCTCCCTGTGCCCACCACCAGGAATCACAGCAAGGATGGTTTAACTCCCTTTGCCTCCCTGTGCCCACCACCAGGAATCACAGCAAGGATGGTTTAACTCCCTTTGCCTCCCTCAATCGCTGCCACGCCACAGGTTCCGTGTCACTGCCAGGCAGAGAGGCCTTCTGGCAAAATGACCCAGCCTCAGAGCTGGGCCTCCTCCCCAGGGCTGTGAGGAGAAAAGGGGAGGAAAAGCCCAATGGTCAAAATCCTGAGGGGCCTCTTGCTTAAGAGAAGCAGAAATAAGGTTCCACTTTAAATCTCCAAAGCAGCTGAAGCCCAGATCTCCTCCAAGCCCTTCCCCCTGTCCCTGCTCCAGCCACCCTGTCATTCCTTCACTGGGCTCAGCTTGCAACAGTGCTGCTGCTGCTCCTGGCAGGAAAAACCTGCAAGAATGGGATTTTCCCACCTTGTCTCAGCTAAAAGAGACCTCCCTTACCAATGCACAGTTTATGCATCATCCCAGCGTTCTCTTAGAAACTCCAGGAATGAATGGAGTTTCAGCACGTGGTGGGAAAGTTGTTGTGCCTGGATTCAGGCTGTCCTTCCCACAGGACGGCACAGAGGGGCTGTTCTCCCTGTCCCTGTCCCCAGGGAACAGTGCACACTGCTGAGCTCTGTCAGCACTGCAGGATTTTATCCTGGAGAAAAGGCAGCTCGGGAGGAACCTTATTATTATCTACAACTTACCTGAAAGGAGGGTGCAGCCAGGTGGGGCTCAGGACCTGCTCCCAGGGAACAAGGGATGAGAGGGAACAGCATCAAGCTGTGCCAGGGGAGGATTAAACTGGATATTAGGGAATTTTTTCCTGGAAAGAGTTGTGCAACCCTGGCACGGGTTGCACCCTGTGCACCCTGCCCTGTAGGACAATCCAGACATTGGGATTGCTCAGGAAGATTTGCACATCAAGGAAAATTGAGGACTCTCCTCCTTTCATCACCTATACCTCTTCACTGCAGCACCTTTGGCACCCCAGGCACAGGGATCTCCAAGAAATTCCTTGGCCAGCTCCACACAGTTTGGTTTATTTGTTGCTTACACAGCTCTGATTTCCCCCATTAACCCAGGTTCAAAGCCAAACACACAAAAATGACACAACATCCGTGAGGATCCCACAGCACGAGGCCCTCCCTCTGAACTCTTCAACATTTACACCAAATCCTTATTTCTGTACAAAAATTTAGACCATTTTCATTGTTCCCAAGGAAATTTGCATGACCTCTTTACATGACCCCACGAGCTGCCTACATATATATACACACATATATTTGAAACAGAAAAAATCTCTTTCAGTTCTGAAGAATGAAGGTAAAAACCATCAGAACTGAAAAATTAATGACAAGAATTAACTGTATTTATTGTCAATATTGTTGACTATTCTGTACCTTTACATGTAGTTCATCCCCATATTATAATAAAAACATTCAGAATAACTCAGTACAGACTGTGCAACACGAGAGGAACAACACAACCTGTAATTTCAAAAGTGGTAATAGCATCAAGAAAGTATTAATTATTAAATTAATTAAAAATGTATTATTAAAAAAAAAATGAAGGAGAACTCAGCAGTCTTAACTTTTATACACTCAAAAAAAAAAAAAGAGCCAAAAAGTAACAGTTTCTGTTTAAAAGCCTATTCACAGTTGCATACACCAGGCACAGAGGCCTAAGGAATGCACAGTTGGACTAAACCAGACAAAAATAAAGTGTGAGAACGGTGGCTTCTCTTTTAATCACCTAATTTTAACTGGATTCCAAGGAAAACTAAAAGCAGCTTTCAGAAGTTATATCAAAGTCAAGGAATGATGGAGTTAAGAGGGACAGGCAGGAAAAGACCTGGCTTTAAGGCAGCTCAGCATTCCTTCACCCGCCACAGAAATGTCCCGGGAGAACCACGGAATCCCAGACTGGTTTGGGTTGGAAGGGACCTTAAAGATCATTTCATTCCAACTCCCTGCCACGGCAGGGACACCTCCCACTGTCCCAGGCTGCTCCCAGCCCCATGTCCAGCCTGGCCTGGGGCACTGCCAGGGATCCAAGGGCAGCCACAGCTGCTCTGGGCAGGCAGAGCAGCAGCACCAGGGAGGAACTGCAGAGCCCACCCTGCTGGGAAAGCGTGTCCCAAAGGAAACAGCTCCAGCCAGCACAGCTAAAAGCGGAGGTGGGAGGATAAGGAATGTGCAAAGGCATTTTGGCATCTCCTACACCATCCCAACAGGGGGGTTTGCTGCAATTCCTTATTCCCCAGAACTCCGAGAACTCCATCTCTGGGCATCATTGACAGGGAGGTTATTCTGTGGGATCACCCCACAGATACAGCTACTGCAGCTGGAAGGGGCACAAGGAGGTCATCCCATGGGATCTCCCCATGGATGCAGCTGGAAGGGGCACAAGGAGGTCATCCCATGGGATCACCCCATGGATGCAGCTGGAAGGGGCACAAGGAGGTCATCCCATGGGATCACCCCATGGATGCAGCTGGAAGGGGCACAAGGAGGTCATCCCATGGGATCACCCCATGGATGCAGCTGAAGGGACCCAAGGAGGTCATCCCATGGGATCACCCCATGGATGCAGCTGGAAGGGGCACAAGGAGGTCAACCCATGGGATCACCCCATGGATGCAGCTGGAAGGGGCACAAGGAGGTCATCCCATGGGATCACCCCATGGATGCAGCTGAAGGGACCCAAAGAGGTCATCCCATGGGATCACCCCATGGATGCAGCTGGACGGGGCACAAGGAGGTCATCCCATGGGATCACCCCATGGATGCAGCTGGACGGGGCACAAGGAGGTCATCCCATGGGATCACCCCATGGATGCAGCTGAAGGGACCCAAGGAGGTCATCCCATGGGATCACCCCATGGATGCAGCTGGAAGGGGCACAAGGAGGTCAACCCATGGGATCACCCCATGGATGCAGCTGAAGGGACCCAAAGGGGTCATCCCATGGGATCACCCCATGGATGCAGCTGAAGGGACCCAAAGAGGTCATCCCATGGGATCACCCCATGGATGCAGCTGGACGGGGCACAAGGAGGTCATCCCATGGGATCACCCCATGGATGCAGCTGGACGGGGCACAAGGAGGTCATCCCATGGGATCTCCCCATGGATGCAGCTGGAAGGGGCACAAGGAGGTCATCCCATGGGATCTCCACATGGATGCAGCTGGAAGGGGCACAAGGAGGTCATCCCATGGGATCACCCCATGGATGCAGCTGGACGGGGCACAAGGAGGTCATCCCATGGGATCACCCCATGGATGCAGCTGGAAGGGACCCAAGGAGGTCATCCCATGGGATCACCCCATGGATGCAGCTGGAAGGGGCACAAGGAGGTCATCCCATGGGATCACCCCATGGATGCAGCTGGAAGGGGCACAAGGAGGTCATCCCATGGGATCTCCCCATGGATGCAGCTGGAAGGGGCACAAGGAGGTCATCCCATGGGATCTCCCCATGGATGCAGCTGGAAGGGGCACAAGGAGCCCCAGATGCCCACCCAGGGCAGGTGGGGCTGCAGAGCTGGGCAGGAACTCCCTTTACACAACCCTGGGATCACCAAGGCTGGAAAAGCCCTCCAAGGTCACCAAGTCCAAGCTGGGCCCGACCCCCCCTTGGCACCCAGCCCTGAGCACTGAGTGCCACATCCAGCCCACGAACACAAACCTGGGAGATTGATCTCCTAACTCAGCTTTGGCTCCATCTCTTTTGCTTTTCAAGAAGTTTCCTGCAGCCCCCAGCACTCACAGGTACCTGTGTGTGACATGTGGGTATGGAAGAGGAGCACATCCCTGGGATTCAGCATTTCTGACAGAAAAACAACATTTCACACTCACTTTAATTCCCATTCTTGACACCAACCAGCACAGACTTATCACCAAACTTGCCCCAAACAACCCCCCCATCACAGGCTGGGCAGAACAGCACATTTCACCCCAAAACCACCTAAACAGCCCCAAAAAACAGGTCAGCAATCACATATTTGCTTGAAAACTTTCACTGCACTCCCACACACAAAGTTTAATGCAAACAGGCACATTTTTACAAGTGTTTTCAACTTAAAATCATAAATACTGGTAGGTTTTAAAGAATTAGCAATTAACATCATCTATAAATGCATAAATATGATGGTACAGAGCTCCCCAGCCCAAATTTGTATTTGCTCCACTTCACCAAGAATTAAGAGAACGGAATGAGCCCTTCAGCTGCATGAAAACCAGTCTGAAAGTGCTGAAGGGGAAACAATTCAAGGAATGCTCTGATCAAATTTCAGGGGGAAAAAAATTTGCTTAACAGAATCCTGGTTTTCCTTTACTATAATAAATAGCTCTATAAAATGTTTGGGCTAAATGACTTTAATACCCATGCGTGAGTGCAGACACAGGGGTGCTCCAGCTGGGAGCTGCCAGCCCTCCCGAGGCTTGGGATCAATCTGAAGCCATCATTTTAAACATTCTGATCTGAAATTTCCCTGCAGTCTCAGCGTTAGCCACGTCCTGGCCGCGTTTCTTTGGGGAAGATGACAAAGTCTGGAGGGAGAGAAGCTCAGAGTACAAAGCAGATCAAAGGAAAGGCGACCCCGGCTGTTCCTCCCCTCTGTAAAGAGCAGCCAGGACACAGCACCACCCGCCTGCAGCCGGGTATGAACCTGCTCCAAGCCCAGCCTCACACCCCGAGGCAGCTCCGGAGGGCCCAGCCCGAGGGCTGGAGCAGAAAACCGAGGGTGCTGAAACATGCAGGGACACTCGGCATGGAGCCAGTGACACCGGGGCTGTCCCCGTTCCTCGGTCACACACCCCCGTCCCACTCCTACAGGGCCCCCAGTCTGAGCTGGTTTTATTTTTAACCTCCCCACAGAATCCAGCTTTTCTTGGCCCCCTCCCCAGTCAGACAAGGAGAGCACTGAGCTGAAGATGTCCAAGGAAGGATTCCCAGCCTCCCAGGTAAAGCAGCATTTTCTGGCTTCCTCCACTCCCAAGGAGTTTTGCACATTTACAAATAGGAAAAGCTTAAAAACCCCGCCCAGCTCTGTCCTTACCCAAAGTCTGGCTTAAAAGGCTCAAGGTGGTAAAGTGACTCCACTGTGGATAAAGCTACAATAGAAAAATTCACTCTTAAGGCAAGGAGAGAATTCCTGCTCCTGATTCTCACACATGAAATAAAAAGTTACAGAGGCAGCCCCTTATAATTCATCATTTTTGGCCATTTAATGTGTTCACCACTACAATATATTCAAGTCACATCTGGATTTATAACCAGGCCACATCTGGATTATCACACGAGTGCAAAGGCATTTCCCTTCCTCAGTGCCACTCCTGGTGCCACAGGATCAGCCCTGCCCTGCCCAGGGCTGCTCAGCACATTCATCTCAATTAGCTGAAAATTACTTTTCAGTCCTAATTAATCTGACAGTGACAAACTTTTCGTGTTCCACCAGCCAGCATGGAAGGAACCACTGCCACCAGGAGCCTTCCAAGGCCAAGGATTCCTGGATTGAGTTATTTAAACAGTCCCTCAACAGGAATTCCAGCCAACCCTGACACAAGGACAAATTCAGGATTTCCTGTCCCAATGCAAACTCAGTGATGCCTGATAAATGGAAAAGTGCTTGGAATGGCAGGGATAGAACTGCAACAAATTTATCACAAATCCTGTTAAAACCTGGGTGTGGGGAGGGGAAAACCCACTCATTTCCACACATGGGAGGCTTTTATAGATGTGTATCTTTGTTCTAAGGGAATGGGAAATAAAGCTGATTCTGGAATTAGTTTTAGGCACTTGAGCTGCAGAGATGTGGAAGGTGCTGGTCAGGTGCATTTACCATTCACACACCTGCACAGTGCTCAGCAGAGCAGCTGCTCAGTCTCCCTAAAAGAAAAAATATTAAAAAATGAAGCTGTTCACATTCCCCAAGTTTATTTTCCACCTCTCCTCACAATTAAAGACCTGTATAATTCCCAGATGCCAGAAGCAGCTTATTCCAGAAATGATTTACCAAACTGATGATCTTCTGAACCAAAAGAAACAGCTAAAGTATCACATTATTGAAATATGACCTTTTTCTTTTTTGCTACTAAAATGCCATTTTGCAGCATTACTTCAATAACCATTTTTAAGGCCCCTCCCTTTTGCTAAGAATGAATTTCATGGAGAACAAAGGCAAAGTCTGAGCTTCAGCTGGAAGCCAAGGCAGCAGAACCCCGAGGGTGAAACAACAGCAGCACACCCCAAGGTCACAGCCAGGGTGAGGAAACCCTGCCCAGCAATCCCCCAGTGGGAGCAGCACTGAGGCAAAGCTCCCTGCATTGTCTAGGGACAGAGCTGGGAGAAAAATGGGAATTCCCCTTCAGGGAAAAGAAAAAAAGCTGTCAACAAGGAGCACTTACACAGAACACAAAGGGGGTGAGAGATCAAAAGTTTGGCTGCTCTTCTCAGTGACTAAATTTAGAACATTTCTGAGTTCACACACGTGCACTTCAAAGCACCATCACAGCAAATATTCCAGGTGAGAGTCTGGAAATGATCACAGAGTCTGGAATTGATCACAGAGTCTGCAACTGATCACAGCAACCACTCCAGGTGAGTCTGGAATTGATCACAGCAACCATTCCAGATGAATCTGGAATTGTCACCTCTGCTGACAGACCCCACCATCCCCAGAGACTGAAAATGAGCATTTAAACCCCAAAAGCCCTGGACAACACCACAATGTGTCAGTAAACATCAGCCACCACTGATCTCTGGCTACATTTGCTCTGAAGAACACAAAATGCACAGAAAGCTCCCAGTGACCCATGAGATGTTTGCAGTCAGGTTAACACTGGGCTGTTCACTGACCAAGACTCAGAGAACAATTGAATGTTGGCATTCTAAACCCCTCAGGGCACAGAGAACCCTGTCTGACAGCCAGTCCTGAGGTGTGCACTCACTCCCAGGCCCTGCTGGGCTCTGTGGTCACTGGGGAAACCAAGACAAGGTGAACCTCAGAGGCCACAGCAAGGGAAGTGGCACGGGGAGGGAAAGAGTGAAACCAACCTAAGTGATGTGTAAACACAGAGTATCTGCTTGTAACACAACCCAGACCTGCAGCAACCAGCACACCTGCATCATCTGACAGAGCTCCTGCAAATGCACAACCAAGCAGCAGAAACCCCAACACTGCTCCACCACCAACAGCAACAGCTCCTTTTCTTTCAACCAGCCCCCAGCTCACCCAGCCTGTGCAGATTCAGCCCAGGGAAGACATAAGACTCAAAAACCAAACACTTGGGTTTAGAAGCAAGTCTGCTTTTTCTTTTTTTAGACTAGAAAATGTACAATTCCATTTCATATGCAAGTGTGCACAGAGCTCGTTGCTTGTAGATACTGTCAGAGAAACTGAGAGAGTCTTTGCATTAAATTGTTAATTCTTCAAACATTGATACATTTTGCAATACACCAGTTAAATACCAAGATCTATGTGCATGCACTAGAGATATATGCATGTACACCTTAATGTTTAACAAAGACAGCAGATCCCCCAGCCAGGGAGCGTTGGAGATACCAAAAATAGATTAAAAAGTTAAATTCTTTACCTGCCTTTGTTAAATACAGACTTAGAGATTGCCTCCCCTCCTTTCCCCAGGATTCCCATGCTCCCAGGGAGGCAGGTGGGCAGGAAGGCAGGAGCTGACCAGATTATCCCAGAACCAAAGAGAAGCACCTTAAAAAGTCAAACTAAGCTTTAAAATGTCTTTAAAATGCCTTTTCCATCCTTACCAGACCCGGGGCTGAGAAAGGGAAGAATATTTTAAACACAGTTTTGTTTCATTTTGCTGAACTCCCAATGCATCTCCCACAGAAGAGCCTGGCATTTCCAACCATCCCACAGCCTTCCCAACTGCCTGGATCCTCCAAAGTGGGAATTCTGACCCCCTTCTGCCTGGGACAGCCATCCCAGCAGGAGCTGCAGCAGGGAAAGGTGATCCTAGTGTTCTCACACTGCCTGGGGACCATGCAAGGGGGCTCTGCTCTCAAGAAGTTCTTCCCTGGAACTCGTGTGGGTCACTTGGAGCTTTTCAAGTAGTGTCATCTGCTTTGTCCCCATCCAGTCCCCTCCACTGCATACTGATACATCTGCACATTTTAGTATCTGCACATTTTATGTAGCAAAGAGAGTTTTTCCTCTGAAAAACACCTCATTAGACTTGTACCATTCCAGTGACACTTTCAAACATACTTTTGTGCCTCTTCTTTGGTTAAGAAAAAAAAGAAACTTTTCCCTTTTTGTCAGCCAAAGGTGTTTCTGCCAGACCTGAATCAACCAGCAGAGCAGAGAAGGAAGGCAGTGGACAGGACCTGCAGCATCACCCAATCCAGTGACGACCACAAAAAAAGAGGAAAACCCATTTCATCTGAAACTCTTTGGCAAATTTGTTCTGTTTGCCAACCCTGGAATTCGAAGCTCAATCCATGTGCCTCAACCCATTCCAGCCTCCTCCCTAATCCAAAAATCATGTGGAAAACAAGCAATGGGCTGAAGAGAGAGTTTGTTGATCAGGTTGTGGAGAGCCAAGGGGTGATTGATGTTACAGCCGTACGGACACGGAGGGACGGGAGACACGGGGACGTGGCCGTGTCACGGATCAGCACTACTGCCAACAACTGATTCAGCTTTACACTGGTCTGAGCAGATTGCAATAACCTAGGATTGAGGTATAAATATACACAATATGTACAGTACACATACAGGAAAAGAGTTCTGCATTTGTAACATCGGCCACCTCAGAAATACTGCCGAGTCGATACCTGCGCCAGTGACTCGCTCGCTGATTTCCTGGGATAATGAAGCCAACCTCCCACTAGAGAGGGCTACAATGGGATCACAAAACTCTGTGTTAAAAGCTCCTTCCTCTCGCTCCATCCTCCCCACGCCCGAGGCCGGACTGTTCCGAGGGGCAGCTTGGAAAGAAGGTTGGTCACAGCTCTGAGCGCGTCCTCCGAGGAGCCCGAACCAGCCCGGAGCCCCAAGAGCTCCTCTGCTCCTGTGCCTGCTCCAGCTCCTGTCCATGTGTGTGTGTGTGTGTGTGTGTGTGTGTGTGTGCAGCTATGTAGAAAATACAGTTCAGTATAAATACATCCACCCCACCAATCTGCCACTGGAACAGCTCTGCTGCAGCAATGTCTGTGCAAAGAGGTCATTAAAAATCATCTGATCTTCAGCCGGGACATCATCCACTCCAGTCCTTGGCACAGCCTGGGGACACAAGAGACAACACTGAGGGAATGCTGGCACTTCTCAGGATAACTCCAAAGATAACTCACAGCAACAATTGAAATTCTTCCCAAGAACTCTGAATCATTTCTGGAAACTCTTCACTTCCTGTATGGCACTTCCCAGATCTTATTATATCATCTATGGCCAGAGAATTCAGATCCCAGATCTTCAAGACATGAAGTTCTCTCTAATTAGGATCATTCTTAATAAACCACATTTCAGTCTGCCCCCACCTCATCCCACCCTCATTAAGCCTGTATCATATCAAGTCTTATCTCTGTGAGATGACATCATGGATTTGATGTGGATTTGGTGTTCTGAGCCCAAAAATCTTGTAAGGATCAAGATTACGAAGCTGTGATGCCCTGGCACAGGTGCCCAGAGCAGCTGTGGCTGCCCCTGGATCCCTGGCAGTGTCCAAGGCCAGGCTGGACAGGGCTTAGAGTAACCTGGGACAGGGGAAGGTGTCCCTTCCAAGGCAGGGCTGGGATGGGATGATTTTAAGGTCCTTTCCAACCCAAACCATTCTGGGATTCTGGGATTCTGGACAGGGGAGGAATGTGTGTTAAACCCAAATATCACAATACAACCCCCAGAGTAATTCCAGCTTCCCCTCCTGTGGGCACAAATCCCTCTTACCCCTCTCCAGTGAGAGCACAGCAGGCCTGAATGTGCCACTGGTGATCCTTAATTGAAGTCAGCTTCAGGAACTGGGAGATCTCAGCTACTGTCATGCACTCCTTCACATCCTGCTTGTTAGCAAAGATCAGCAGCCCTGCTTTCTTCAGGTCCTGGGGAGAAAGGAGAGGAGGTCATGACAGAGCAGAGCAGCCCTTGGAGGCAGAGGAGGGGACACCAAAGCAGGGAGCCAGAGCCCCAGCCAACAATGCTCCAGAGCAAAGTGCTGCAGGCTGGCAGGAGCTGCAGGAAATCCCCTGATCCAGCTCACCAAACAGCCAATTCTTGCCATGGATGAGGAGTAAAAATCTCAGCACAACGTTTTGCTGTGCTCCGTGAGGATCAGAGCCCTGTGCACCCCTGCACCTGAGCAGCACTGACAATTTGGAACAGTGACTCCAGGGATAAGCTTATTTTACCTCAAATTGCCTGGAATTACATGAAGGCACGGGTATATTATTGGAAATCTTTCCCTTGGAAAGCAAAAAGGTGTTCCCAGGAAGCCAGGCCAGCTCAAGCACTGAGCTGCCTATCAGGCACACTCCTGTTTGCAAGCAGCCAAATTAATTCCCAAATAATCAGCTGCTCCAGAAAATAGCTGGAACTGAGCTGGACAACTCAATTTTGCCTTAACAGCAACTCCATGGAACCGGCTAGGAGAAAGAAAGGGTTTTCAAGGAGCAAAGAAAAGCGATTTAAAATCAATATTTGACTTTCATCGCTGCTCTCTCCCAGCGTCACAGCCACGTCTGGAGAGCGAGCCTGGGAACATCCTGCTGGGACACAAAGGGCACATTCACTGCTCCCAAATCGGCCCCACTCTGCCTGGAATTCCAGACCTTCCCTGCGGCAAAATCAGCTCGTTAACAACTTCATCTTCATTGAGAGAGCAGGAAACAGAAGATGCAGGTTTTTGCAACAGCCTGAGGAGTCCAGCTCTGAAATCCCAATCCTGGACAGCAGCACCAAACCCCCGTGCCACACTTAACACCCCACAGCCTGACCTGCTCTTCTAGAATTTACTTTATTAAAAACAACTTCAACATCAAGAATTAAAAAAACAAAACCAAAACCAACCAAAAAAAAAAAATTCAAACTTGAAAGATCCTCTGCAAAGCCCTTGTTTTTCCTCAAAGGAAATCCATAGGCAGGCTGTGCCCTTCCTGCAGGGCACAGGGCACCCAAACAGTGGCTGTAGGTTAAATATAGATGGAATATTTTAGGCTATAATTCCATCATTTTTATGCATATTTTTTTATTCTGACACTTAAATTTGGAACCTTGGTGTCAGCTCACACACCCTGATCCAGTGTGCATTCAGGTCATGCCACAGATGCTGCCTGGCTTTTACATCAGCCCAGCTCAGGTTTAGACCTGACCCAGGGCTCAGGTTTAAGGAGGGTCTGTACAATTTAGCAATTTCCACTCTGGAATTCCAAATACCCACAGAGCAGTGGCTGCTGCAGCCACGGGCTGAAGTTCCTTCAGTTTTAGAGCTGGGTGCTCTAACACGCATTGCAAAGGCTCTAAAACCTCAGGCAACCATGAAGGTATCAAAAATAATTATTAAATTATTGCAGGAAACCATGGTGTTTTAAAGGCTCTAATTCAGATATTAACATAGATTGAAGCATAAAACCCACAGATGTCCCTGACAGGTCCCAGCTGCTGTTTCACTGGAGAACTCTGACAGGCTACTTCTGTAATTCAGGGGTAATGAACAGCTTTGCTGGGAGTTTCACAGAACACAGGCAGCAGGGACAAGGCAGTTCAGGGTGTAAATCTGCTTCCCTCGACGTGTATCAGGCAGATAATTAAAATAAATATTAAAATAAATATTAAAATAAATATTAAAGACACGGTGCACTCACCTCGTGTGCTAACATTTTATACAGCTCTTCTTTAGTCACAGAAATTCTCTCTCTGTCTGTGCTGTCCACCACAACTATCACAAACTGCAAAAAGGAAGAGCTGTTAGGCAGAGAAACTCCTGCTGTTCCCAGTCCCAGCCCATTATCCAGCTGGAATATCAGAGCCCATCCCTGCTCCCAAACCTCCCTCCAGCCCCAGTAATCCCACAGGCCTGGGCTTATTCACTCTTCTGCTGTGCTTTGGGGACAAGGCAGCTCTGACACAACTTTTTACTCTCTGTTCTCCATTTTTCAGTGAAAAATTCATACTGAAAGCAAGAAAATTCCCTGTAATCCCTGATCTGGTTTTGTTCTTTGAATGGTGTAGCTGAGGCACCACACAGATCCCTCAAATAATTTGTTGCAGTCTTTAAAACAAAGGGCATCATTTTTCTTTGTCTAGGTCAAGAACTAACATGCAAATAGATATCTGCATGGGATTTAAAAAGTTCTGAAGCTCTGAACTCCAAGACCATACTCCCAGCTTCATTTAGGCTGGAAAAGAACTTTAAGGAATCACAGCACCTCATAGGGATGAACTGGAGAGCAAAGGCAATTACTGTGGTAATTGTATCTAACCACACAAAATGTGATTTATGGAATACACAAATAGCTGTATTTAAATTGTATTGGATAACAGATAGGAAACCTTGATTTAAAGCATTATTTTTATGAAGTTGTGTGCTTGATAAAATTTATATACACATATACACACACATATTTGTGTGTACTGCAACTGCACTTCTGAAGAGTTTTGAAAACTCCTGGGGGTGTTTAAGCTGGTGATGACAGGAGCTTGTGAGACAGAGCTGCCAAGGTTTTGGAGGGAACATCTGGGGCAGCCAGGCAGGTTTTGGAGGACCCACTGCAGGCAGAGTGAGCCTGGAGACAGCAAGGGGGGATGTGCAGCTCCCAGAGAAGGGAGAGGCCCAGCCCCAGAGGACAGCAGCGTGGCAGTGGCAGCCCCGGGTGGCTGGCAGGGAGCCAGGGCTGTCACCTCGGTGTTGGTGTAGTAGGTGTTCCAGGAGGAGCGCAGGGACTCCTGCCCCCCGATGTCCCACATCAGGAAGCGCGTGTTGTTCACCACGATCTCCTCCACGTTGCTGCCGATGGTGGGAGAGGTGTGAACCACCTCGTTCATGGAGCTGCACAGGGAACAGGGAAAGGGACAGGACAGTCACCCAGAGCCACCCCTGCAACTGCACCCCAGGGACAGAACCTCAGCAAACACTCCCTGGGCAGCCAAGGCAAGGGCTGATGGTGGAAGGTGCAAAACGTAAATAAAAGCAGCAATAAAAAGGACTCGGTGAACTATGCAATAATCAAGTTATAGAGCTGAGAGAGCACTTGTGAACAAAATGTGTTATAATTAATTAAACCATGGAGCTGAGAGCATTTTTGCTTCAGAAGTTTTTGGGAGCACTCAGCTCTTCTTTCTCCAGGCCCATTTTGGCTCACATGGGACAGAGCAGTTGTTTTGCTTCAAGAATGTGGTTAAGCCACAAGATTTCCAAGGTTTCAGAAAAACAACAACTCATCCTCCAGCTCCACCAGAAACACTTCACCCACTCCATCCCGCTCTCCTTCCAGGGCAGGCCACTAAAACCAGACTTTCCTCACAATGCTTCATGACCCAACTTCCTCCTCTTCTCCCCTCAGCACAGTCCATACACAACTTTCTGGAGACCAGTGCAGCCATGAAATATTTCAAATGTACTGTGTAGTGATACTGAGTGTGACTTGGTCACTAAGAACACCAGTTTCACATCAAATAACCAAACGTGTGCTCTGGGTGCTCTGAAAGTTCAGTCTATTTAAACTCTACCGTAACAGGCAAAAAAATTAACAGTACCTCCAAGGCAAACCATCTGTGTTCAAAAGAACTTAATTATTTTTTCTTCAGATCATCTTGATATAGCTTTTCATTTTGTATGAACCTTTTTGAAGTTCCAGCAGAGCTTTTAGTTACAGTGACAGCAATTTGAGACTTGTAATGGTGCTGGGATATTTCCTGAAGAGGATACAGAGAGCCAAGGAGATAGAGGGATGGTGCAGTGCTCTGAAAAACTATCCCAGTTACCCTGGGCCAGGGCAAGGAGAGCTGAGTATGAGAATGGGAGAAAAGGAAGTGTCTGCAAGAGTAAAAATGGGATCTGCAAAGATGGGCCAGGGTCAGGGAGGAGCAAGGCAGGAGAATAAGAGAGCTGGGAAAGTCCTGTGGAGTCCAAGCGGGTACAAAGAAAAAGGAGACAGACAGAGATCTGTATGAGAGGGAAAAGAAAACACTGAAACTGCAGAAATAAGGGGAAGAACTGCGAGACATTTGTGGAGGAAGTGGATTAAAAACCACCAAGGACGGCCCTCAGCTGCAGCAGTTTCCAGTCTTAAGAAATATCCTTCATTCTGTTTGTGCTTTTTAACATCCCTCACTCCCTCTATAAATCACCATCACCTTCACCTTTCACTCTCCCTGCAGCGTGGCAGGGCACCAGCAGCCAGAAATGTTTAGGGGAAGGCAAAGCAGCTCAGAATGTGACAAACCCCAACCACTTCCAGAAAGCCAATCTGAAATGTGGGCTTGGAGCAGCATGGCCACATCACTTGACAGGAATTATTTCTGACTCAGGAACACTCCTCAGTGCCACACACTGCACGTGGGAAAGGGCCAATCTGTCCCCAGCACAAACAGACCTTGAGCTGCTTGTGCCACCCAGCAGCTTCTGAGCCTGTGGACAGATTGGTGTCCTCTATCAAACTGCAGCTGGGGAACTGAGATATGAAACTCATTTGAGCTCCATGTGAACCAGGAGCAAGGTTAATGCAAGGCAAACACAAATCAGTGCTGCTGTGGAAGGCAGAAGGTGCAGGACAGCACGGAGGTGTTATCCTGGGTTTGTGCTGTACCAGCCTTCCTCCTTCATCCCATCCCACAAACTACACCAAACTGATCTCAGCACTGGGGACACAAGTCAGGGCGGGCAGAGGTGCTTTGCCACTCACAGAGTGATCTGCCTGCTGTTCAAATCTGTGCTGTGGATCAGTTTTGCAACAGTGTCCGTATTTTATGGGGCTGGCAGAGAGCCAAGGCCGTGACACCAAGGGCGGCTGGGAGTGCGTGGTAACAGCAGGTGATGTGATCCAAACCCCCTGAACAAAACCTCATTCATCCAGCAGAGCCCTTCCCACACTCCAGCCACCCTCTGCCACCTGGAAAGCTCGGAGGGAAAGCACCCAGGGCCACGTAGCACACCTGGAAATGCCCCAGGCCAGCGTCCCCGCAGCTCCTACTTACAATTGGTACAGAATGGTCGTTTTCCCTGCATTGTCCAGGCCCACAATGATCACCTTGTGCTCTGCAATGAAAACAGCACTGGTAAGTCACAGCTGCTGGGGCTGGATCAAGGCTAGTGCCACGTTTGCCACTGGCTTCCTGAGCCGACGGAGCCCAGCTCCAGGTGCCGTGGCCAGGTGTGTTTGTGGGCCAGCCCGGGAGGTTTGTGTGGGCAGGGAAGGGACTGGCAACTTCCTGAGAGATCTCAGAAGGACGTTTTCCATCTCTGACTGCCAGTGTCACGCTGGGATCCTCTCCCAAGCTGCTACAGGGTTTTGCAGCCTGTATCACACTGCATCCCCCCAGCCACAACAGCTCTCAACTCCACTTTCAACTTTTCAGCTCTCAACTCCACTTTCCCTTCACCCAGGCAGTCTCTTGATGTCTTTGCAAAGATGGGGTAAAACCCAGCCAGGCTGGTGTGATCCCTGTGCCCCCCTTTCCTCCTGGGCCACAGATGTGCCCTCCAACATTTCACAGGACACGTTCACCCAGTCTGCCCTTGGACAGGTGCTCCACAACCCAGCTCTGACATTTTGGAGCTCAATGCCCCATCAATTCTTGCTTCCCTTCAGCACCTCCTCTCCTGTGCATCACAAAAGTGGCTGGGAACTCTACAACTGGTGGTGTCAAGCACACCCAAACAGATGATTTCCAGTTTGGGAGAGCACAGCCAGCTCTCAGCTCTGTTACACAACTTTCACTTGCACAACCAAGCAGAGCAGTCAGGTAAAAGCTTGGTGAGAAGCGGGTTTCTCCCCTCCTTCCCCGTGTTCCTCAAGGGCAACAAAAAACATCAAAAACATACCCAAACTTCAGACACTGAGATCAATCCCTGCCAGCAAACTGATTTATCCCACAGGAGAGGGAGGGGAAAGGGGTCAGGTAAGTGGGGCTTTCTGGGATTTGATTTTACCAATATTGTGTGGTTTTGCAGAGCTGTCTTTTATGCCCTCCAATACAAATTCCAGCTTTAATAACTTTGCACAACTGCACAATATTGTAAAAGTGTCTGCTTACCTGACCCCACATAACTAGGAACTTTTGTTTCAGGTGGGATGCTGCCAGCATAGTGGATGTTAGGAAACCAGTTGGAACAGAAGGTCTGAGGTGGGGCTGGACGCTACAAGACAAAAATATTTTGCTGTATTTGCACTACACGTTAACGGGGACATAACTGGGACATTGAACCAGCAGGTGTGAGAGTACTGAGCTTCACTCTAAAGCAAATTCCAAGGACTTCAGAAACACGGAAAGAGCACCGGGAGGTGTTTTGCAGTTAAAGTTACAACTCTCACGAACACCTTGCTGTAAGGACACGGGTGTTAAAAATCCCAGAACCCCGGAATGGTTCGGGTTGGAAGAGAAACCAAGGATTATCCAGTGCCACCCCCCTGCCATGGGCAGGGACACCTTCCACTACTCCAGGCTGCTCCAAGCCCTGTCCAACCTGACCTGGGACACTTCCAGGGATCCAGGGGCAGCCACAACTGAAGCTATAAATAACATTTACTCCGCGAAACAGCCACTTATCGAGGGTTGCCACTTAAACCCACACTCTGCCGACAGCAGGACGAACCCATCCGCCACGCCGCGCCACGGCCGTGCTCCTCTGGCACACATTAATGATTTAACAGGCGGCTGTCAGGAAATGAGTACTCCAGTAATTGAAAGAAGGTGGGAAAAAAAAAAGGTTAAAGCCCCCGACTTCCAGGAGCCCGTGCGGCCGCCGCGGAGCGGGTGCGGGTCCCTCCCGGATCCCCCCGGGCCTCACCCTGGTGGTTGAAGAGCCTCCATATCCTGGTGAAGAGGATCCCCATCCTCGGCCGGGCGCTCCGGGCCTCGCCGGCCGCGGCTCTGCGGGGCCGCGGGCGCTCAGGGCCCGGCGCAGCGCCCCGAGTGCCGGCTGGGGCCGCGCCGGCGCCGCTGCCGCTCGGACATCGCCGCGGGCTCGGGACGGGGCTCGGGACGGGGCTCGGGAGCGGCAGCGGGGTAGCAGCAGCGACGGCGGCGGCACCGGGAGGGGAGCAGCGCCCGCGGCCGCCTCACGGACGGGCCGGGCCTGGCCGGGCCGGGCGCGCTGCGCTGACGCGCGGGGGCGGCACCGCGGCCGCCATTACACGGCACCGCCTCAGCGCGCCCGGCAGAGCGGGCCGAGAGCGCCGGGCTCCCGCACACCCAGTGCCCGCCGAGCCTCTGCGGGCCGAGAGCGCCGGGCTCCGCACACCCAGTGCCCGCCGTGCCTCTGCGGGCCGAGAGCGCCGGGCTCCGCACACCCAGTGCCCGCCGTGCCTCTGCGGGCCGAGAGCGCCGGGCTCCGCGCACCCAGTGCCCGCCGAGCTTCTGCGGGCCGAGAGCGCCGGGCTCCGCGCACCCAGTGCCCGCCGAGCTTCTGCGGGCCGAGAGCGCCGGGCTCCGCACACCCAGTGCCCGCCGTGCCTCTGCGGGCAGAGAGCGCCGGGCTCCGCGCACCCAGTGCCCACCGAGCCTCTCCGGGGCCCGCAGCCCATCCCGGCCCCGCAGCCCATCCCGGCCCTGCCCCTGCCGCGGGCAGTTCCCGCTTCACAGCTGATCCTGCTCAATCGTGCCGGGGCCTCCGGTACCGCATCGAAATCACCGCCTCCCTTCAGGTTTAAACCGTTCCTCCGTGTCCTGTCCCTCCATCCTTGTCCCCAGTCCCTCTCCAGCTCTCCTGGAGCCCCTTCAGGCCCTGCCAGGGGCTCTGAGCTCTCCCTGGAGCCTTCCCTTCTCCACGGGAACATTCCCAGCTCTCCCAGCCTGGCTGCAGTTTATGAAGAAACTACGTTCACTTTGCCCTACTAAAATTTGGTGTTCTGAGGAAAACTCGGGAATAACGTGGGTGAAGTTGCTCCCCAGTAGCTGCGGGTGAGTTTGCATAAGGGCACTTTTGGCCCTGGAATGGCCTCTAAGATCTGCCAAGAGCCTTCTCTTCCCTGAGATAAATTTCTCTGTCCAAACCCTCCAGTGAGTTTACATACTCATGGATTTGGAAATCCCAGGCAATAATAATTAGGTTGTACACAGCTGTGTTGCTGCCTGAGACAAGACACGGGGTATTGGTGCTCTCACTTGTCCTGGCCCTGACTGTAATAATTTGTGATGTGGGTAATGAATGGAATAAGTTTAGCATCTCTTGTGTCTCACTATTCATTGAAACTAATAATAGAATAAAACCTTTTAAAACCTCTCAGTCACCCCATCTCTGTAAAAACTAAGAAAACCAACGCCTGACACCTGACTCCTTCCCCTGCCATGGCAGGGACACCTTTCACTGTGCCAGGCTGCTCCAAGCCCCGATGTCCAGCCTGGCATGGGACATGAAATCTCCTTTCTTATTCCAGAGGATTTTCATCCTTCCTTCAAGCAGCTTTTATTCCCACAGCAGCTTCTGGCATTTAATTTTCCCTGCTGGTCCGGAACCAAAGCAGCAAGGCCAGAGTAATCTCCACTTTTCTGTGTCCAGAGACTTGTGTGTTTCCTTTTGCTCTGGAGAGGAATTCGTGCCCCCTGAAGAGTTTAAGAAGAGGAATGTCCTGATAGCCCACTGTGCCAGTCCATCCCGGTGCCACAGCTCTGGCTCCTGGCAGCGCGGGTGAGCTCCTCCGGTGTAAAACATTCCACAAGTTCAGCATCCAGCCTGCAGTGGCGTTAATTATTCATTAGCTGGCAATCATCCCCCTTTCTGCCGGTCGTCAGCTTGGAATTTCAGAAGCACTCGGCGTTCTTCTCTGTTCTCAGCTCTCCGGGGCTCGGGGCAGGGATCGGTGGCTGCACAGCTGTGGGAGAGCTACCAAAGTTCAATTAAACCGTTTATTCTGGTTATTTAAATAAAAAACTCTGAGGATTTCCCCCCCGAGTCGTTTGTTTGGGTGTTTTCCTAGGGCAGCCTGGTTGAACCTGGGTCGTACTGCTGGTTTTTATGGGCTGAGCCGAGCTTCCCAGTGCTGCTGGAAGCTTTCTAGGAAAGCATTCCAGTGGGCAGGGCTGGTACAGCTTCGCAATTCCCTCCTGGAATTCATGTTATTCATGTGATTCCAGACTTCCAGGAGGGATTTTTCGGGCCCGGTACTGCAATTCTCTCCTGGAAGTCTGGGAGGGCTTTTTCGGGTCGTGTACGTTTTGTTCCAGCTGTAATAGAGACAGGGTCAGGGAGTTTGTGCTGGGTAAGTGCTTCGAATGCCGACAGAAGGATTTCATCGTGGAAATGCTTCTGTGCAGGAAAAAACCCAAACGGAGAGGATATGGGGTGGCTGAGGTTGGAAAAGACCTCCAAGATATCTGAGTCCAACCATTTCCAGCACTACCCCATGTCCCCAAGTGCCACTTTGAAATCCCTGCAGGGATGGGGACCCCACCTGAGCTCCTTTTCCTGAAGGAATTGCCCCAAAATCCACCCTGAGCTGCCCTGGGCCAGCCTGAGGCCGTTCCCTCTGCTCCTGTCCCTGCTCCCTGGAGCAGAGCCCGACCCCCCCGGCTGTCCCCTCCTGGCAGGGAATTCCAGAGAGGGAAAAGATCCCTGGGGATCCTCCTTTGCTCCCGGCTGAGCCCATCCCAGCTCCCTCAGGAGTTTTCCAGCTCCCTCAGCTGCTCCTGGGGCTCCAGCCCCTTCCCCAGGACACACACAACTTAAGCAGCTTAAGAAATTTTAACCCCAGGATCATACAAAAACACACAAAAGGCATTTTTTTGCTCAGTTATATTTATTTGAAAACCCTCCTGCTTTTCATCAACAGCCTAGATGAAAGCTCACGTGTTGAGATCTGATTTTTGAACCCACGGCCAAGACAATCCCATTGAACAGAATTCTGTAAGAGCTTTAGATCTGCCTGAGGGGTGCAAATGCAGCTCACCTGGCACACGTGCTCCTGTCCCTCCAAGGCAAGGTTTGGAGGTTGCTGGTTCCTGTTTCTCCTTTTTGGGAAGAGGAGGCTGGAACTCTCTGCCAGAGGCAGCATCTCCCAATGCTTTCAGTTTTCCAAGATCCCATAAATGGCTGGAGGTGGCACTCAGGTGGGGATCAGTCAGTCGGACTCGATGGCCTTGGAGGTCTTTTCCAACCTTCACCGTTCTGTGATAAACTGTTAATTATCTTATAATTATCCAATCCTTAATCCCTCCCATCATTCTGCCCCTTGTTCCTGCCTAGGAACCAATCCAGGAGATCCCACCAAGGACCAGCTCCAAACCCTGAACATTCCCAGGAATCCTTCAAAGGAGCAGTTGGCTGCCAGTACCTCATTCCCTGCTGGATCAGCAGGAATTATCTGTGTTTTTGTACTTCTGGGTCACAGCTATTGAAGCTCGTTACAAAAATAAACATCATTTATTTCGCAGAGCAGATGCATCTCCTTCTTCAGAACCTCATTAAATTTTCCTAAAAACGCAACACGTGAGGCTGCTGCCAAAAACTATTGGCAAACAGCAAAAATGCCACAGGACTCTGGGTTCCTCCTGAGCATCTTCCCAATCTTAGTGCAGGACACAAAGAGACTGGACAGACCTTTAAACACTTGGTAGTTTTGTTCATTTATTGTAGAAAAGTTATTGTAATGCAGTTCATCTTTGTACATCTAAATTCCAGAAAACGAATCCATAGAAATGAGGATACTATGGGCATGCAGTCTGCATGATCCTGGTCACAAAAATAACACCACTTTTTTTTTTTTCTTTTTTTTTTTTTTCCAATTTTTGTAGTTTTCTTTGAAAGCCACTAAAAGCAGAGGGAGAGCAGAGCATGCACCACTGTACACATTGCATAGTATATGGTACCCACATGCCTGGTCAGGTGCTACACACACGGGGTCTAGAGGGCAAAACAAAGGGAAAATCAGCAGAAAACACAAATTTGGGGTGGCTCTGTCCCAGTAAAGGCAGTAATGTCTTCACCAGAGTGGCTCTGAACTGGTCCCCAGTGAGGCAGTGCTGCCAGGCTCTCCCTGGGAACCAGTTTGGCTGAGAAACAGAGATTTTCCAGGATGTGAGAAGCCCAAGGTCTGGAGTGTGCAGTTGGAATGGCAGATCCCAACGTTCTCCCAGCACACAATCTGCATTCTGCTGGCCTGACTCTCCCTGCCTGCCCCAGGAGGGAATCAGTCAGGTGTGCCCCAATCCCAAACACACCTGGGCACACACAGCTCCTTAACCTCACCTCCCTTCAGGTTTGCAGGGAATTCTTGGGAATTTGGGGTGCTGTGACTCTTCCCTCCCCACCCCGAGCTCTGTATCCTCACAAACACTTCCTGGGAGTGTTTCATTCCTGACCTTGGGCTGCTGCTGGGATCAACAGTCACATCCCAGATCTACACATTGGCCAAAATTAAAGTTATTCATGTGATTTCAGCTTCCAGGAGGAAATCAGCAGAAATGAATGCAGTGGGCTTTGTGATTTGAAAAGGTTCTTTTTGCTGTCATTAATTAATTCATATGGAAGGGATACAAGTTTTTGAAAAATCAATCCCATGTGCAAAATGCCAAAATCAACTGCTGAAGTATCAGGCAGCGAGTAAACAGATCAAAAATGCAATCAATCCACCGATGCTGGATCAGAAATCTCCCCCTTGGTTCCAAAACCACGATGCCAGAGGCAGGAGTGGAATTATTGTAAATTTGTGCTATTACAAATGTGCTTCTTTTCCCTTGCTCAGTTTTCACACCGCTGGCAGAAGGGAGAGCTCTGAGCTCTGTGGGCTCCCTGCTGCAGAGCAGATTCACCAGGGCCCGTCCCAGGTAGTCACAGCTCGGGTTTCAGGCAATGTTGGTAAGGCAGGGGAGGACCAGGAGGTGCCACTGTGGGCAGACCTTGCTCTCGGACCAGACAGGACCTGGTGTCCCTGCCAAGGAATTTGGTTTCCCAAATTCCCAAGGCAGGTCCATAACCCCTCCTGGGACCAAGCCAAGGCTGCTCATTCCAAAGGAGGAAAGGAGAGACACTCATTAACATCTGAAGTGATTCCACCTCCTCCCCAGATTCTCTGGATGGATCTAATCACAATATTTCTCCTGACTTCTTGAGTGGATTCCACACACACTGAAAGAAATCTGAACTTTCACTCCTAAGTAGCATTTTCACCTCTTTCTCTGAGTTAATTCCTTACATATATTTTACAGTTTTATTAACATTTCCTTTTTTTTTTTTTAAGATACGCCTTTATTTTTCTATATAAAATAAACTGGGCTTGGTAACAACCTCACCAAGGTTATTCAAATGCCTCTTGAAATGACACCACACTTTCTTTTAGGATCATTTAAAATCCATTTCCCCAGAGTTAAGCTTGGCTGCATTACAGGATCCTGCAGCCTTTGTAGGACTAACATTGAAGGAATGAGGGGCAACTCCAACAAAATACATGGCAGCAGAATCCCATGGATGCAAACCTGGACTGGCACCAGCAGGGGTAACAGAACCTGATGTTAAAATGCACATTTTTAGGAGCAAACCCAGGTTTGTATAAATGGCATTTTATAAAACATGCATCTGATTTTGCCGTGTGTAGTCTCCAATTATTTTGCCTTAAAAAAAATATCAGGAATGTGGGATCAAGGGCTAGTTTCAGAAGTGCTGAACCTGTGAAAGAAAATACAGCAGAGGACACATTTAATGGATTATTAAAGAGAAAAAGGAGTGTCAGAACCCCTGACTTACCCAAATCAGTGTGCTGTGAACAACAGGAATAACAATAATATTTTAGAATGGTGAAGTCAGTAAAGACAGGAGATTCTGGATGCTCCAGGGAATTCTGTGGTGTTGAGACCAAACTGAATTCAGAGGATTTGGCATCAAACTGAAGTTACAAATATCAGCAGCTGTGAGTTGCACATCCCATGGGAGAAGTGTTTGGCATCAGGAAAAGAATCTGTACGTGTTAAATACAACTCCAGGGAGAAAGTCTTTGAAGGTTAACAATTAGAATAATTGATTCCCAAACATAAGAATGTGCTGAATTTTCTCTTTAGAGATTGTTGTTATCACCTTCGTTGGTTAAATCCTTGTTAATCCCAAAGTGCTCGAATGAGAAACTCGGATAACAACACAACTTTAAAAAACTCCCTGTTTTATAAACATTTGTAAACCCTCTGTCCCTGCCAGAGCTCAGAACAGAGCTCTGGTCTCCAGTATTATTTTAACAAGAAATGATGTGAGGACTGGAGAATGAGGCTGGATTGCTTCACTCAGGAACACATGAACTCCTCAACTTCAACTAAACCACAAGAGAGCTGCTCAGCAGTGCTGGAATCCCACCAGGAATTACCAATCCTGATCCCCAGCACAGCTTTCACTCCTTACTGTGTCCTGAGCAGAAATCCCTCCTTCAAACAAACACTGCCCACAGGATCTGCAATAAATGAAGAGCCTGCCAGCCTGGCTGCTGTATCTGTACTTCAGGAATATCTCTTCTCACAGAATTCAACACCCCAGCAAGGAGGGAGCCCTGCAGGGCCCCTGTGATGAGAATGGAGTGGGCTCTGGGAGAAACTCAGGACAGCCAGCAGTCAAGGCAGCTTAACCCCAGGGAACCCTCAGGCCCATCCCTGGCTTCCCTCACAAGTTTGTTTTTGTCAAACCAAGTGGTTTTGGCACTTGAGATGTTCAGGTGGTGGATTGTGCAGAGTGTGGTGGCTGGGGATCCTTCCCTGGCCTGGGGTGATGTGGAAGACTGAAAACAAGGCTCCAAAAGCTCTAGGAAATATCTGACTGCAAATATGCCAATCTCCTCACGCAGTTAATGAGCTGATCCCTAATCTAGTGCAGCATAAAGAGAAGCAGCTGCTGCCCAGGGTTCCACAGCTGCCCTGCAATCAGGACTTCAGTGCACAAACGAGGAAAGCTCAGAGAAGAAGGGGTTGCCCAAGGCCTCCTTTGTCCTTCCTGTGTGCTGGACATGGAAAAAGGGCTGGAGAACTTCCTGGGGGATGCTCCCCTGTGCTGCAGCACAGAATCCTGCAGGAGCTGCCAGTGCCAGCTCCTGCCACGTTCCCTCAGCCTCAGAGCTCCTCTGGCACCTGCAGCCAGAGGGAACTGGGCAGGATCAGGTCTGGCAGATCCATCCAGAACTCTGGGACTCCAGTGGATGCACGGATTTCCACATTTCCCTTGCTAACTGCTCCATTGGGATCACCCAGTGGTGCTGCAGCTGCCTCTTAGGCAATGGGGTCATTAAAATATTTAATTAACCAGGTGTCTGCACCTCTTAATGCTGCTGGGGATGGTTTAGGTTTGGGTGCCCCACAAAGGACATGGATTGCTTTTCCCAGCAACTTTGAGAGGATAATCAGACTCCAGGATGCTGGAAACACCAGTGGTCTTTGCCAGCTGGTCCAGGACGTAGAAGAAACCAGAATATTCCAGAAATTCCTCTAGTGCTACATGCTTTCAAAGCCTGAGTTCAGCAGGCTTTGGGAGGAAAACAAGCAAATAAAAAAGTTAATGATCCTTATTTTGGGAAGAACATAGTTGTGACATGAACCTGCATAAACAAATGCACGTTCAGCATCATGACTGTGTGAATTCCAGGGAATGTGTGCAGTGGGAATTTCGGGAGGCTCTGCTGGAAGATGTCAGTGGTTGTACAAATGGGCAATGGGGGTCAATTTTCAATCCCATGGGATCTAAGGCTTCACCGATGGTGTAAAACACAAGGTCCAACCACAGAAATTCATCTCTTGGAAGGAACTCAAGACTCAGCAGGTGAAAGAAATGATTGGTAGGAAGTAAGGCAGCAATATCTCCAAGGATTTATCATAGCTCTTGGAATCCAAAGCTTGGAATCAGCTCCACGACTTCCCTGGGAGCAGATTTTTGTCTGCTGTTTCCTTTTTATTGCAATTCTGACCGAGATGTTGTTTGAAATGTTTGTCACTGATGACTGGTTCAGCCCGCTCCCTCCCCTTGGGTTTCATGGCTGGAATGGATCTTCTGCAGAGTTCCTGTGCGCCGCTGGAATGGTCAGACATGGTCAGACATTCCCAGGTGGGCTTGGGAAGGTGGAACATGTGGGCAGCTACTCGGGGTACTGGGATGTAGGGATCCTCACACGGGGTCAGAGCAGGGGATTGTTTTCCATTTAAAAAGCAGGATAAAAATGGGAGAAAAATCTGATGTCTCTACACTCCTGTTCCATTTTGGGACTTCCAGCTGTATTCAGGTAAAAGAGTGGGAAAAAATAAAGACTGTTCCCGACCCCCAGGCACACAAACGATGGAGTTTGTTCCTTTTCCTGTCCCTACTTCCCGTCTCCTGTCGCAGCTCCTCCCTGCTGGTCCCAACAAAACTGTCAGGACTGGCTGAACTCAAGAATCATTTGGCTGCAACATTCATGCCAGGTCTAAAAATAATTTGGAACTGGAAAGTGTTTTGTAACTGCTGCAATAATTTGGGATATTTGGCACTCTCGAGAGTTTACATTTGGTTTGTCTGAAAAAGCCATTCTGGAAAGAAATCGTTAGAATAAATCCTTTTACTCCAACCTGAAATGGAAATTGAGCTCCCAGCAAACAAATACTGGAGCTGACTTTCTGACTTGCAGTGGTTTGTAATTTTCAGATTTTTCTTCGTGTTTGTTTTTTTTTTTTTTTCCCAACATGCTCACGTCGACTTTCCAGTCAATTCACCCAAATTCCAACAGGAATTGGTTTATAAATTGGTTCCAACTGGAACTGGTCATTTGGAATTTCCAGCACAGGAAATTATTTTATAAGTGCCTCGATAAGTACCCAAAATTACAAACGGATGTGTCTAATACCTAAGGACAAGAAAAAAATATGGCTATAAATGCAAACGCTGTATTAAACCCAAAAAGAATCCCAAAAACAACCTCTATGATCGGGCAGAAACGGAAGGGCCGGGCTGGGTTTTGCTGCCCCCTAATTAAACATCAATGACAGCAGGGTGTCACCGTCACACCTGCCAAATTAACATGATCTAATTGTTATTCCTAGCTACGTTATGGCACGGTACCAACGGGTGGATGCTGTTACTCCCCAGTCCCAGCACTCAGAGCCGGTGCCGCGAGTCGTGGCTGTAGCCGCCGGGGGAGCCGCGGTTGCGGTGGGGTTTGTACGAGTCCTGGTAGGGGTCGGGGAACTCCTCTTCCACCAGGGGGTAGTGCTCTCGGCTGTGCTGGGAACTGGAAGACAGGCGGTTCCTGCTCTTGCGAGCCCTCTCGTTGTGGTAGTTCTCGTCGGAGCTCATGAGGCTGCGGCGCTCGAGGGGAGAGTTGTCCGCGGAGTGGCCGCCGTGCCTCCCGCGCTGGCTCTGCGGGGGCCAGAGAAGCCACAGTTAGTGCCCGAGCCCGGCTCGGCTCTGCCCAGCCCAGCCCTTCCAGCAGCTCCTGGCTCTCCTGTTCCAGCAGGGCCCGGCTGCTGCAGGGCCGGGAGCGGGCCAGCTCTGGTTCCTGCAGCTCCCGGGAAGCTCGCCCTGCTGAGTATTACACCGAGCATGAAAAGTGAGCTGATGTAGTCAGCATTTATCACTTTTCTCTGATCAGGAACAGAACATTCACGCCGCTACTCTGCTTAGGCAATGTCTAAGCGTCCGTGTCTGTGGTTCTGGAAAACATCTGAAGATGTTTGCTTGGGCTGTTTTTAAAGGTGCAGCTCTGGGCCTCATTTAAAACCCTTCCTATGACCAAACCACTGGTGGTTAGCCAAGGGGAGGCTAAAATAATTGAATAAATTCTTTCAGCTGAAGCACAGTTTTTAAATATGTTGACAGAAAATCCCTTCCTGAGATAATTTATTAATTAGAAGCCTTTGCTCTCCTCACGTTCCCATAATGACAATGCCCATCATTTGTCACATGAACAAAATTAGTTCATGGTTTTTTTGCCAGTTAATGGCATGGTGAAGAAACAGCCTAAAACGAGCGTTTTGTTTGCTTTCACCACACATTAAACCTCTCAGGAGCATCAGCACCCATCTCTCAGGACAAGCTCCGTGCTGAAACTCCAGCCCCTGCTCTCTGGGACATAAAACCTTCCTCCTCCTGCTACAGCCTCTGCCTGGCGACTGTTTCCTGAATAATTGATATCCAAGGCTGCTGTGGCTGGGGCAGGGATGGAGCAGGGGGTGTGTGCTTACAGCTCGGGGCTGGTGCTGCAGGGAGACTCCTGGAGAGGGGCCCTGAACCAGGGGCCCCTCTGCAACCTCACCCCAGATCCTGGGGAGAACTCCTGCAGGGGATCCCCCTCCAGAGCACCAGGTCTTAGTGGGGATTATGGCAAAGGGCTTCAGAAACTGAAGGCAGGCTGGAAGAGATGGGGGCATTCATCTGGAGAAGGCTCCAGGCAGAGCTCAGAGCCCCTGGCAGGGCCTGGAGGGGCTCCAGGAGAGCTGGAGAGGGACTGGGGACAAGGGACAGAGGGACAGGAGCCAGGGAATGGCTCCCAGTGCCAGAGGGCAGGGATGGGTGGGAGATTGGGAACTGGGAATTCCTGGCTGGGAGGGAGGTGAGGCCCTGGCACAGGGTGCCCAGAGAAGCTGTGGCTGCCCCTGGACCCCTGGCAGTGCCCAAGGCCAGGCTGGAGGTGGGGAGCACCCTGGGGCAGTGGGAGGTGTCCCTGCCCATGGATGGGCTTTAAGGTCCTGTCCAACCCAAACCATTCTGTGGTTCCTTGATCCCATGATGAATTATCCTTGTACAAATGCAGTTTGGATGTATAATTCCCTCATCAATTGTAGCTTTAACTCTGTGCTCACCCCTCTGCCTCCCCTGTGGGAATTCACCTTTGGGGCTGCATCCTGCTGCTTTCCTGGAACCTTCCTGCTTCCCTGGCTGTGTGCTCATCCCAGGGCTGCTGCTGAGCTCCCAGGGTGTCAGCAGGGGACACGCCTGGGCTGGGAACACCTGGGTCTGATGGCCCAGGGAACTTTTGATCCTGCTGTGTGATTGGGATGACTGCCTGCAGGAATGGACCTGAAACCCCAATCCCTTGGAGCCTAAGGAACACATCTCCCCAAAAGCTACAGGATTTGAATCCATGCACTGAAATTAGGCTAGATGTGTTTAGAGCTAACCAGTCAGAGGGAAACGACTGGTGCCAAGGAGTGAGAGAATGCCAGGATGGTTTGGGTTGGAAGGGAAATTGGGGATCACCTAATTCCTTCCCCTGCCACGGGCAGGGACACCTTCCACTACCCCAGGCTGCTCCAAGCCCCATCCAGCCTGGCCTGGGACACTTTCAGGGATCCAGGGACAGCCACAGCTTCTCAGAGCAATAAATATTTTTCTAGGCAAAGATCAAATTTACTCTTCCCCCTCAGCTCAGCATCGAGCTCTTCCTTTAAGGAAGGCAGTTCCCAAGGATCAGGTGTGGCAGAGCCAGCACTGCCACCTGTGCCCTCTCTGCCTGCTCTGGATCTGTGCCACAGGATGTGACCCTCATGACCTCCATGAGTCAGGAGTTCAGGCAGAACTTTCAGTTCTCAGTAAGCCAAAGTCCACGGCCAGGTGGAAATGGGAGTTTCCCAAATGTGGATTTGGTGAAGCAGGGACAGCCTGTCCCAGCACACCTTTATCAGGCTCACTGCTGTGTAGCCTTTGGGCTTTTGCTTTTCAGTCCCCGAGGTACCAAGGGCAGAAGGAATATAAAATCTTCCTGCACCACAAGCACCTTTGCTACTTTAATTAGCCAAGTGTCTTTTAATTACTACACACATCATCACAGTGAAAGCTGATGCAAATCCTTCACAGGTCTGAATGAGCATAAAACCTCCTGGTGGGCAGCAGGGATGGTGGAGGCCCTTACTGTGAGATACCCATGGAAAACAGCAGGGCCTGAACCCTGGTGGCACGGAAAACCTGTGGCTCTGGTTGGGCATGGATCACTCCGGGAGAAATTTACCCCTCTGCAGAGCACCAGCACCATTGATCCCACCGAAACCCTTTGGAATTCGGGTGAAGTGGGGATTAAGTGATGCATACCTTCAGCCAGCCCACTGCACAGGGGTGATTTTCATCTTCAGTGTGAGTTTTCCCTAAGTAAATGGAGCAACATTTCACAGTTATTGCTGGTGTCCATTGATCAGAGAGAAATAAATGCCTGAAAAAAATTCCGTGGATACACCCAGTTCTCAAAATGAAACTGAAGAGGTGAAAGTTCTGCAGATGGTATTTTATTGGCATGAAGGGATGGAAAACTGAAATTTTAAGGCAAGTGGAAAATGGAAACAACAGTTTACATGTGCATGTTATTATTAGTAACAGAACAGTGCTTGTGCATTCAGCCACTCAGGAGACAGTGACTTGCTGGTCCCAATAAAACCAAGCAGGGCTTTAGAAAGGTGAGTGCAGGAATTAAGCACCTTCAGGGAAGTGCAGCTCACTCACAGCAAAGCCAGCTGGATGTTAACTGAAAACACCAAACAACAGTCATTTCCTCCAAAGCTGTTACCTGCTTCCAGACACTCCACAAGCAGAGCAGACATTTGTTACATTTGTCAGGTGAATTATTCATTAAATGTCATTTGTTCAGTTCTATTTCTGACGTACATTAGCAAGTGACACTCCTGGAGTCCCAAACACACTGAAACTTGCAGGGTTTAAAGCTCCCTGCAAATCCTGAGCCCCTCAAGCATTCCCAGTTATTAGCCCCAAACGTTTCTGGTTTCAAACTTAATAAAGCACGTACTTCTCATTAAGGACTATTTACATGCCACGATTGAAGTGTCAAAGTTCAGCCGAGTCTGAGCTATCCCTGTGGAAAAAAAGGGTCACAATTTTTTTCAACGGGTAAAAAAAAAATTAACGCCTTTTATTCACACTCAAAGAACAAGCTTTTCCACCCATAAGCCAATGTTTGGTGAAGTTATGAGGGCAGAATCAAAGGGATGATAACGGAGCTGCCTGCTGGCTAGGAAATGGATGGTTTAGTTCCCCCTAAAGGCAGAGCACTCCCAGCGCTCAGCCCTGGGCCGAGGAGCTGCCTCCTCCCTGGCTGCACCCCCGGGCTGGCGCTGGCAGCGGCTGGCAGGGCACGGTGCCAGCAGAGCCCCTGGCAGCCCGGCCAGCCCCAGCTGCTCCGCCTGCCCCGGGGCCCGTTCCTACCTGCAGGCCGGAGATGGCGGCGGGGTACGGGGACAGCGCGGCGGGGGCCAGGCTCCTGCCCAGCAGGGGGGTCATGGGCGCGGCGCTGGACGTGTGCGTGGCTCTCCAGTACGCCTCCAGGTACTCGGCCAGGTGCTCGCAGGCGTCCTCCAGCTGGTTCTCGTCCAGAATCACGTCAAACATGTCCTGGGCACAGGGACACAGCGCGGTCACGGCCGGGGACGCGGGGACACCACGGGGGTGGGACAGGCTGGGGGTGGCACAGGCTGCTCGTCACAGCCAGCCTTGGAGCTGTTCAGGGAATGGGAATCAGGGCAGGGAGGGGAGGGAGCTGGAGGCACGGAGGGGGCTTCCGATAGCAGCAGGGAGGGACAGGGGGCATGGATGCACACTGGAACACAGCAGGGAGGGAATTCCTGCCTGGGAGGGAGGGGAGCCCCTGAGCAGCTGGGGCTGCCCCTGGATCCCTGGCAGTGCCCAAGGCCAGGCTGGATGGGCTTGGAGCAGCCTGGGATAGTGGAAGGTGTCCCTGCCATGGCAGGGGGTGGGAATGGATGAGGTCTGAGGTCCCTTCCATCCCAAACCATTCCATGATTCTGTGTCTAACAAAGAAAATGGTACAAATGGCTTTAGAAGGCGACCAAGAGCCAAAGCCCTCAGGAGTCACTGAACACAGTCCCCGGGTGTTGCGTGAGCCCTGCTTTGCTCCTGGGCACAAAACTCTTCAATTTATTTATTTATTTCCAGTGCTGATGCCCCTAAAGCCATTCCCACAGCAGTGAAGGCAGCAGGCAGTCCTGACAGCAGCAGTGTTCCTGCCTCAGGGAATTCTCCAGACACCTCCTCCGTGTGCTGGCTGAAACCACCTCCATCCCTGCCTGTCCTCCAACCTGCCAGAACCAGCAGAGCCCCTCGAGAGAAACACAACCCTATTTTCAGCAGTTCAACTTCCTATCTCATCTCTAATCTTAACTTTGCAAAATACTGTGAGAACAGCGCAGGAAGTGGAAAATAAGTGCAGGTGCTGTGGGTGTAAAGGGCAACCAGCATCAACCACAGGCTGCTCTCTTCCACCTGTTTTTACAGCTCTCAGAATAAGGTTTAAAATGATAAAGCAGTTTTTCTTCTTTTTTAATTTATTCTCTCTTCCCAGCATGGCAGAGAAAAGTTTCCTCCTCTGCCAGCAAAGAGGAGTTTCCTTCTAATCAGAATATCCCTAAGACTGCATCCCTTGGTCCAGTTCAGTGTTTACTGCTCTTCTTTTGCTCCTCTCTTTACTGCTTTTACTCTTTTGCTATTCACCACATATTGATGCACCAACATTCCAGCCCATCACTCACTTGTGGAAGAAGTTATCAATTAAAACACAGTTAAATTAGAAATTAAAAAAATAATGTGGTTTCCTTATGTAGATTTTGCTTTGGAAAAGATTGAAATTAAACACTGCAATGTTCCTGTGTCCTGCAATATTCCTGGAGTCTTGCAATGTTCCTGGAGCC
Organism: Haemorhous mexicanus; assembly: GCF_027477595.1. Lineage (NCBI taxonomy): Eukaryota > Metazoa > Chordata > Aves > Passeriformes > Fringillidae > Haemorhous > Haemorhous mexicanus. The sequence continues at coordinate 1,416,029 of NC_082348.1, read as the reverse complement.
CTGCAGTATTCCTGTGTCCTGCAGTATTCCTGTGTCCTGCAATATTCCTGTGTCCTGCAATATTCCTGTGTCCTGCAATGTTCCTGAAGCCCTGCAATACTCCTGTGTCCTGCAATGTTTCTGTGCCCTGCAGTGCCCAAGGCTGGCTCGAGCAGCATCAGGGGCAGATTAGCAAGGAATTAATAATGAAAGCAGTTCCTGAGCTCAAATATGCCCAGCTATTTTTACAGCTATTTTTACAGTGTCTAGACATGCAGCACCAGCTCATTCCTTATGGCTGGCTCTCAGCAGAGGAACAGAGTGAGGAGTGCATCCTGTGCAAGGACCTTCCCTTTAAACCAACACTCCAAATTCTCCTCTTGCAGGAATCTGAGCTGCAGAAGGGATGAGCAGGAGAGAGGGAGCAGTGCCTCTGCTCTTGGCAATGAACTTTTACTTAATTAAACCGTGGGCCAACTTTAATTTCAAGCCAAGCCAGACTGTCAGCTCCCTGGGAGAGCTCAAAGTCAGCACTCACTTCCTGCCCATCACCAGAGCAAAGTGCTGAGCTGGTTTGTGAGCAGCTCCTGGGCAGGGCAGGGTGGAAACAGCCTCGGAGCAGGGCTGGGTTCAAGGCTGAAACCTGGGACTCTGACATTTGGAGAGGCTTTTCTGATCCAGATGAGGCCTTCAGCACTGGAATGTAACTCCAGGACTGGTGTTGAGGCAGAGTTCAGTAAATCTGGGGATGGAGAATCCAAATGCCCCAATGCACCTCACATGGATCATTTCTTGGCATCTGGGAATCCCACGAATCGGAAGAGACCTAAAAAACATCTCATCCCCCCCTGCCATGGGCAAGGACACCTTCCACTATCCCAGGGTGCTTCAAACCCTGTCCAGCCTGGCCTGGGACACTTCCAGGGCAGCCACAGCTTCTCTGTGACTTCTTTCATTCAGTTGATGTGAGCAAAGTGAAGCTGAGGAAGAGGAAATCACTGTAGGAGAAGCAAAAAAAAAACAACTGTGAAACCCCCAGGGTTCTGTGTGCAGGAACCAGAGGAAAAACCTTTCACACAGGACAATGTGCAGAGGGCTGTTCTCTGTGTCAGCTCAGGGCAAACACCACAAACAGGGGCAGCTGCACTCCAGTTCCTCAGCTCACTCCCATCAGCAACTGGGAGGGGAAGGGATGTGTTTTAGGGGGAGCAGCAGTTGGGAGGGGATGTGTTTTAGGGGGATCAGGAGCTGGGAGGGGATGTGTTTTTGGGGGATCAGGAGCTGGGAGGGGATGTGTTTTAGGGGGATCAGCAGTTGGGAGGGGATGTGTTTTAGGGGGAGCAGCAGTTGGGAGGGGATGTGTTTTAGGGGGAGCAGCAGTTGGGAGGGGATGTGTTTTAGGGGGATCAGCAGTTGGGAAAGGGTGTGTTTTAGGGGGAGCAGTCTGTTCTCCAGGACAGTTCCAGTTGTGGTTGGGTTAGTGGGACCTGGATGGCTCACAGGAATGACCCAGCAGCATTTTAAGAGATCACAACTCAGTAAAAAATTCCATGTGAGAAATGTAACACAGCTGAGCTCTGCAGAAGAACAGGCTGCCCAGAGAAGCTGTCACTGCCCTGGTACCTCTGCACTCTGCACTCCCATCCCAACATCCCACAAAGATCCCACACAAAGCCACATCCAAGCCCATTTCCACTGCCTCTGTCCCAGAAACCAGGTGTGGCTTTCAAAACTAAGAGCAAGTTTGAGTTGCCCTGTCCAAACCCCTGCAGAGCCTCTGCTCCATCAGCAGGAATTCAGGACTCCAGGAGAGGGGCAGGATCTCTGACCAGGAGCTGGGAGAGCAGTGGCTGTGCTCTGGTGAGGGGATTGGATGGCCTGCAGGGTCAGGAGCAGGGCTCACATGCCTGCACACTCCCCTTTCCCTTTCCACACACTCCCTGTGCAGGGAGGGAGGCCTCTCCAAAGCCAGACTTTGTCCCTCTGGGAGCTGCAGCTCCACGGATGATGTAATTTGCTAATGAACAGATTTGTTGTCCCCTCCACGTCATTCCTGCCCTGTCACCCTGCCAAAGACCAAAACAAACCCAGGGCAGGAGATAGCCAGGATGAAAGTCTGCAGCACTTGGTGCCTCACGAGTGCAGGGCCGTGTGAGCATCACCAGGGAGTGATAATGGATGGAGCCAGCTCTGCACAGGGATCAGCACAGCAGGAATCAGCAGAATTCCACAAAGCAGGAGTTCTTCAGCCTCTCCTCTGTACTTACTGGTGGGCATTGTGCAAGTTTATCAGCTGCCACCAACTGGACGTTCAAGTGTTTGCTTTGTGACTTCCCTCTGGACTTGATCAGTCGCTGCAGAACCTGCCAGGAGGAAAGGGCAAAAGGTGAGTTTCAGGATCATTTATCTCCCTAAAGCTCAGCCTGACATTCCCCTGAGGGATTACCAAGGGCAGAAGCTCTCCATAAAACACTGCCCTTGAATATCCCAAACCTTTCTGATAACCCTTCTGAGAACTGGGAACATTTCCCTCTGGATCATGTTTGAGCCCTTGAAAAATTTCAAATGCATTTCTGCTTTATCCCACTTTAAGTCCTAAGTTATTTGTGACAATAGAGAAGCATGAAAATTCTATTTATAGAGAATTATCTGGATTGCTGGATGGACTGTAGCACACCAGCAGTGCATTATGACACTTTTTCTCCTTTTCAGGTGCAGATTCCACACTGCCCATACCCACCCTGCCCTCCAGCTCCCTCCTGGATCTTAAGGTGAGGAATTACCTTTGGAGAGGACACCTTCACATGGACAATAATTGGTGCTAGAGATGTCTTGATAAGCTGTGCAGGGTGATTTATAGTGTCTGCATCCAGGACAACCAGCTGTAAGGACCTGGCCAGCTCAAAGATTCTTTCAATCTCACTCTGCACTTCAGCTGCAAAGGAAAACAAAGCAGGTTTGTTCAGAAACCACTGAACCCCTGAGCACTGGGATAAAAATGTGCTCACCCACTTACTGTCACAGACTTCACCTGTGAATTGATGGCATTGCCATAAAATAACCTGTTACCTGTACCTCTAGTGCAGGCACTCACTAAGGATGGCAGAGATTTGGAATTTGTTCTTTTTTTTTACCAAACCCAACTCCTCTTAGATCCTGGGAAGGTGTCCCAGAGAGCAGGATGTTGGAATGCACGTGACACCCAGAAATTTCCACCCTTGTGCAAGAAAGAACCACACAATCACAGAACTATCAAGGCTGGAAAAGACTTCCAGGATCATGGAGTCCAAATAAAAATTCCTCAGGCCACTGCTCCCCAGCAGTCCTGACACTGAGGGGAGCAGGACCCAAAGTCTCACAGCCAGACAGCAAAATTCAGCTGTAACTGCTCAAAATTAAACACACAACTGCTCCCAGGGTCAGGAATGACATTTCCTTGGCTGGACAAGTGAAAGCTCTTTGGCTCCTTGTGATGTGGAATTAAAAGCACAGGGCTGGGAAGGAGGAGGAGCTGAGAGGCCAGCTCAGGATTATGCAGGAAAATGCTGTAGACACATTTAAATCTGCACCACGGCTGTGATCTCAGGAATGGCTGGAGCTGAGCCAGCAGAGGGTCAGGTTGGATTTCAGGGCAAGGCTCTTCCCCCAGAGGGTGCTGGCACTGCCCAGGCTCCCCAGGGAATGGCACATTCCCAAGAGCTCCAGGAGGGTTTGGACAGCGCTCCCAGGGGTGCCCAGGGTGGGGTTTTGGGGTGTCTGTGAGGGCCAGGAGCTGGATCCATGATCCTGTGGGTCCCTTCCAGCCCAGACTGGAAGGCTGGATTGGTGGCCTGCCCCCCTGGTGTAAGCCCAGCCTGAGTGCACCTGTGCCAGGGCCTTACCTAGGCTGGACCTGGTGTTGGAGCGCTCGATGATGGCCCTCTTGCTGGGGTTATTGAGCACAGACCTCTTGGCCAGGGAGATGTCAGCTGTCACTCTGGTGATGGATATCCTGGCAGGAGAGCACAGCACACACAAACACAGGAGTGGGATTTCCACAGGCACAGCCCATTCCAAAGGGCAGACACAACCAAACAGGCTCAGGCATGTTTCCAGATGAGTTATGGCATCATTAAAGAACAAACGAACAGAAGTGCTGGGTGACTGGGATGTATTTCCTATTCCCTGAGCCCTGGGATGGAGTTCCTGCTATTCTCCTTAGTGCATTAATTAACTTTCCTCCTCCCAGCTCACTCATCTCCTGCATGAATTTACACAGTGCCATAAATGCTGTGGGTTATGTGAGGCTTGGGGCACCCAGAACAAGGGAGCTGCAATGTAGCAGCACTTCCTCTTCCTCAGAGTTACACCAGGAGTAAACCCAGCCCAGCTGACAGGGAGCTGTGCCAGGGGCTGGCATGAGCAGGAGAAAAGGAAGTGGAGCTCTCTGGGCTGCCTGAACTCAAGTTTGACTTCACTGCACCTCTTTAACCTAAGGCAGGTGATCTATTTACTTCATCTGTCAGCAGACACAAAATGTTACAAAGCAAAGACCACACAATCCCCTCGTGTCAAATCCATTTAGGAGGCCTGGGATGAGCCAAGGAGCCAGGAAAAATGGAAGGAAAGCAAGCTGGGAATGACCAGCAGCTCTTGCACAGAACCTAAGATTTACGCAGCTCTAAGTGGAATTTTCAGCTTCAGAGTTAAAAAGAAGTGCAGTTCTTTTTCTGTACAATACATAAATAAATGCATACAGTGGAGGCCAAAGGTAAAAATGAGTGTAAAACAGCAGTGAATGGACTGTGGGTCTTGGGCTCACTGGCCAGCAGGGGAGGCTGCAGTTACAAAGGAAGGAGCTGGCAAAGCCAAGGGAATTCAGAGGCAGGGAAGGAGTCAGGTCTCTCTGATGCCTCTGGAAAGGCTCTTCCTTGGACACTCAGCTCCTTCCTTGGTAACGTGGACCTCTCCCAGAACTGCAGAAGAGGTGGAAAGAAAGAAAGAAGAAAGAAAAGGGAGGGAGGAGAAAGACCACAAAGCCATGAAAGTTGGCAGGACCATGAAGCAGCTTTTTCCTGAGTTCCTCAGAGCTAAAATCAATGGTGTCAGGCTGCTGGTGGCACTGAGCTCTCCACTGCTGAAATTTCATACTCCCACCTGATCCAGCTGCCAATACTGCTGATGGAATTAGGACTTCCAGAAATCACTTGAGCTGAGCAGCTCAGGACAGGCCAGGGGAGGAGAGACTTTGCACAGAAGTTGATCATTAAATGTTCTCTCTGAGCTGTTGAGGGATCAGTTCAGCACTGCCACCTCCTCACTCCTAAAATCCATAAATCCTGCTCCAGCTCTTCTACAGAACATCATTTTCCCTGCCCTGGTGCTTTGGGTACTTCAAACCTGACTTAGTGTTATGTGTCACCAGAACAGCCTCTTTTCCCACTTGGAATATCCTGAACTAACTGGGAAGGGCAGAACATCCCAAACAGGCAGCAGACACCTACAAGGACTGAGGTGATGCCATGGACCAAGCCAGTGCTCCCAGCAAGGAAATCCAAATGATCCTCTACAGCTCACCAGGAAATGCTGCTCCAGCTGAAGATGAAGCCTCCTTACAATTCTTTTTCTGTGCTTTATTCCTCAGCATTTCCTTCTTCCAACCACCCTTTTCAGTATTTTTCCTACTTAAGGCAGTCAAAATAAAATCTCATATAAGGAATATTTTAGAACTGATTTTTCTTAGGTTTTGGGAAGACACTGAGACAGAATTCTTGTGTTAAACTAAGAAATCCTAGCCCAGCCATGGCAGAAATGCAGACATGTGCACCCCTAGTAACACATGAGCTGTGTCCCACTCTTCAGTGGTGACACAAAGCCAGAAAATCAGCTTTGATCATGCAGCAAACCCTCTGGCATTAAAAAAAAAATAAAATAATTGACTGAAATGTTAGTAACACATGGGTAAAGCAGCATGAGAAGGACAGAGTTTCTCACCTCCCATCAAACCTGTGCTTCAGGAAGTCAAAGAGAGCTTTCTGCATCATGTCTGTCACCTTGGCAGAGGGGAGGAGATTGAGCAGGGGGATGGACAGGGAGAGAAAGAAGCCAAAAGGAAGGAAAGAGGTGAGTAGAAGGCAGGGATACAGCCAACAATCCACACCCTTGCTGGGCAGAACCATCCCAGTGCCACGTCCTGCCACAGCACTTGGCAGTGAATCCCTGCAAGTTTCCTGACTCAGAGCTGCCCCTGTGTGTGCTCCTGTCCTGAGCTGCACTGAGCTCTCCTCACCCCCTTCCCCACCCATCCCAAAGCTGCACAGCAGGGCACAGCCATGGGGGATGTTTGCTGGGCACAGCACTTGGGCTTTTCCTACCCAGCACTGTCCCAGTGGCCTTCAGACCTCAGGGCTGAGATCTGGCCTGCTGGGGACTGCTCTCACAGAGGGATGACAGCAAAAACATGGCATCTTCCCCCTGCTGGGGCTGGGAACAGCTGAGCTGCCCAGCCCCAAGGGCTGCCACCTCTGCCACCTGATTTACTGAGCAGCTCCCTGTCCTTTGCAGGACAGCTCAGGCTGACAATTATTATCTGCCAGGCCAGGCAGGAGCTTCATCAAAGCCCCCAGGCCTCTCTGCCATTTATTTCCCTCCTTCCAACTGATTCCCTCAGCATTTAGGCAGGAAAAAACAGTCAAAATAAATTCCCCCAAGTAAGATCAAGTATTTTTGAAATTAATATTCAGTGTTACCATTTCTACACATCTGTATGTTCAAGGTGTTGTGTCTGGTGTTGTTTTATTCAAAAAGAGAGACAGGGTGGCAGATTTGAAGAGGTTTTTATGAACAAACAACCTCTCTCCCCTCCAAACTCAAGAGGTAAATTGATCTGTGGTGCAGCACAGAGGGAATTTACTCCTGTCAAAAAACTTCCCCATCAAATTAAAAGGCAGAGAGCAGAACATGAAGTACCTGCTCTGCTGAGCTGCACCTTCAGTCACTCTCACATAAAAACAATGCCAGAACACTGCATTATGCCAGGGCTGTCACCTCCCAAAAAGAACCATTCCCATATGTTTAATAATATCCTATAAATTACTGGCAACATTAATTAAGCTTAATGAAGTATATCTTTGATTTTATGTTCATTTCGTTCCTGGTTCAGCACTTCCCAGATGGTTGAGCTCCCTGAATTGCCCTGCTAAAAGTCTCTGCTTGTTTTAGCACATGGGAAATGCTCACTTGAACCTGCAGCAGCCTAGAAAAGGCTGTCCTGGTTATCTGAGCACATTATCCTGCCCACTCCCACCTGGGCAATCTTTTAGGAGGGTTAAAGGTTTCTTTGCAAAATATTTGAATTTATTAATAAAGTGAAAAAAGCAGACAACAAGGAAGCTCCTTCAAATGTTTTGCTAATGAAGTTCAAAGCATGGGCTGGTTTGATGAACATTTTTCATGTGCAGAGTCCAGCTCATTAATTTGACTTCTTCTAGCAGACACAAATTCTCTTTTTTACTTGATTTAATCAGGAATGAGTGCACTGAAAAGAATGGATTTGTACAGAGCTTAAAACAGTACAAGTCAGAAGTAACTCTTAGCTCTTACAGAACATTTTGGTAATTATTTAAGCTAAATCACTTGAAATTATCATAAACCACTTGCACTGAGCCACACACAGAATTACTGAGGATGATCAGAGATCATGAAAGTTGAATTAATTACAAACACCTCAGTCCATACCTCATAGCCTTTGAGTGATGGGCCCACCAACACCACAGGTCTCATTGATGGCACCACATCATAGGGGGGAATATGTTCTGTCTAGAGGGAAAAAACAACCCTTCAGATCAACAGGCAAACAACCTCCACAGGGAAATCCTGGCAATTGTGAATTAGGAGGAAATAAAACGGAAACAAAAGCATTACTTACCACTTTTTGTTTCTGTTTTGCTAGAAGACCAAATGAGAACTTGGTTAAAACACACACAGGCAACCAGAAATCCCTTTGCCAAAGCATTTTGATTTCTGTCTGAGCACCTCCCTCTGCTCAGGTCTGACCAAACTGGGCAATCTGTGCATTAAACTGGGTATTCTATACATTAAACTGGGCAATCTGTGCAATTAACTGGGCATTCTATATATTAAACTGGGCAATCTGTGCATTAAACTGGGTATTCTATACATTAAACTGGGCAATCTGTGCAATTAACTGGGCATTCTATATATTAAACTGGGTAATCTGTGCATTAAACTGGGTATTCTATACATTAAACTGGGCAATCTGTGCAATTAACTGGGCATTCTATATATTAAACTGGGTAATCTGTGCATTAAACTGGGTATTCTATACATTAAACTGGGCAATCTGTGCAATTAACTGGGCATTCTATATATTAAACTGGGTAATCTGTGCATTAAACTGGGTATTCTATACATTAAACTGGGCAATCTGTGCAATTAACTGGGTATTCTATACATTAAACTGGGCAATCTGTGCAATTAACTGGGTATTCTATACATTAAACTGGGCAATCTGTGCAATTAACTGGGCATTCTATATATTAAACTGGGTAATCTGTGCATTAAACTGGGTATTCTATACATTAAACTGGGCAATCTATGTATTAAACTGGCCAACCTGTGCATTTAACTGGGCATTCTGCATTAAACTGGGCATTCTGTGCATTTAACTGGGCATTCTGTGCATTAAACTGGGTATTCTATACATTAAACTGGCCAACCTGTGCATTAAACTGTCTGTGCATTACACTGGGGCAGCTGCCACTGTTCCCAAGGATTTTTCCCAGCCCTCAGCAACTCCTGCAGGCTGGGAAGAGGTGTCCTCCTGCCCTGTGCACACAAACACTTTGCTGGAAAACATCTCAGTAACTCAGCAAAGTGGACAACCTGCATTTCTCATGTAGGGCTTTCAAAGAGAATTATTAGCAAGGGTTTCCTTGAATCAATCCTGTCTTACCTGTGGCTGTAGGTGTGGCTCGAAATGTGCCAGAAACCATCTCTCCAAGGCTTGAAGAAGAATTCCCACTGGATTTCCTGCAGCAGCAGAAAGACCCCCATTAACACCAGGCACCCTGAAATGTGGGAGGTTTTGGGGAGGAATTGTCCCATGAGGAATCACAAGGTCACACCAACATAAAGGACTCTAACTATAAAAGCTAAGTATTAACTGTTTTATCATTATAATATGGAATTTTATCATACAAATCCAGCAGCATCTCACTGAACTCAATAATTTCTCTGTATATTGAGACCCACTGGCTGCCCCTGAAGTTGTGTTAAAAATTATAGAAGAAATTTGGATGCTGTTCAACCATTGTGAAAGCATTTCCCAGGTCTGTCTCCCAGACCTTTTTCCAAGGATTTGCAGTCTCCAGGTCTGGCAGGGTGAAGACTCAAAAACCTCAGGCTGGAACATGAAGAATAAAGGATGGCAAAGCTGATAGTACAAAGTCTGGTTTGGGCCAAAATGGAGAGAAAAGATAAAAAGGAAGAAAAAAAACCACAATCGAAGAAAGCTGGAAAAAATCTGGGAGACTTTGAGTCCCAGCTGACTTAAGGCCATGGGCCTTACACAAAACTCTCAGAAATTCCTGTCATTATCCCTCACTGCTCTTTCCCAAAGTCAAACCCATTTTTGTTTCTCATCACCAACATCTCCCGCTCTCCGCAAATCCGCACGTCCAGCGGGAATCCCAAACCCAACACTGCAAATGCCCTGCAATAAAGCAGCAGCAGGTGACCTTTGGAAATGCTGCCCGGGCTGAGGAAGGCTTGGAGGTGGTTTGCAAAGGCCAGGCTGTGCTCACCCTCCGTGGAAGCGGCCCCTCTTCTGCTCCTGCTGGATGCGGATGTTCTCCAGGCGCAGCGGGCTCGGGATGAAGCCGATCTCGCAGCCCTCCTTCACCAGCCTCCCTATCCACCAGTCGTTGTTGTATTTCTGCAACACAGACAGGGTCCTGCCCGCTCCAGCTCCCCAGTTCCCTCCCTTTGTTACCTCCTCATGGAGGTGACAAACTGTTACAGCTGTTACAGCAGTCCAGGGACATGGGTGACAGAGCCTGTGCCCACAGCTCTCAGCTCCCGCTGCAGCCAAGCCTGAAGACCCTTTGGTTTTGGTTCCATTGCATTGTACACTTTTCTTTGCTGAGCATCTTCATGCATAAGAACCAATCTATACCTTTACTTTCCCTACAGCCTATCCTGACTACTGTCATTAACATATTATGGTCAATACTATCCAATCACATGAGTTAGTATGTCACAGTTTAAGCTTAAAGTTGTTTTCAGTTTTCTTGCAGTGGAAAATTCTTAAACCTTTTTTCTACTTGCCACATGGACATGTCTTGTTTGCCTGTGGTATCTTTCTGCTTGGTAAAAACATCCTTTTGTTTGTGGTCAGCTTATCCTTTGCTCTAAGTCATAAAGTCTCTTTCCAACTTGACATAGCCTTTACTTTCTTAGCTGTCCAGCAAGACTGGCTCAGCAAGCCTCAATTTACACATCTATTATTCTTCTATATCAAAACTTGCTTCCATCTCTATTTCATTCTCAGGTTCCACACTCAGAGATCTTCCTGCCAAGCACACATTATCTGTGAGACTTTCTTGTCAAACTTTGATCCTTCCCAACAGCTACCCACACTCCTTAGTTCCACTCTGGATAATGAACCAGGCTCATGTGTGAGAGCAGAGCACCGAGGCCACTTCCCCTCGTCCTGGCCCTTGCTGATTTAATTTCAAGCTTGATTTAATGAGCAGAACTCATTTCTTTGAGCTGAAGCCACCAAACAACCTCCCAGCAGCAAACATAAAAATAACACCTCCAGCTTCCCATCAAACATTGCTTGTCATATTTAATGGTCTAGACAAAAGATCACCACTTTCCCTTCCTCCTCTCCAGGTATTTGTAGGAATGTTATTAACAGGTTATGACAGATGACGAAAAATTCACCTTTAGGAAGAAACTTCAATATATACCTAAAGCATAATATTTTATCATTGACCTTTACTAACATATATTCTTCTGCTTTATTGAAAGTCTGGTCTGTCCCTAATGATGGCAAAATGAAAAGCAGGATCCTGGTAGATATTGGAGTGGAAAAGGATTTGTTGTAGCTGCTGCCAGCAGAGCTTTTGAAGAAAAGTATCTGAAAAGCCTCTCCTCTGTTCTGCTTCATTAGGCAGCTCGGTGTTCAAAAGAAACATTGCTTTTCACAACTGACTCTGGAGTCATTAAGAGCAGCACGAGTGAATGGGTTTTGTTTGCTGCCTCGAGGAAAAAGCCATCACAGGGATCTCATCTTCAAGATCATCCCTGCTCCTGGCTCCACATTTGCAGGCACTTCAGCTCCTGCAGGAACACAGAAACACTGAGGCCCTGCTGTCAAAGGTGCAGCAGTGCCTGGTAATGACTCTGAAACACAGAGACCCAGCCCTGAAAATAAATGGGTTTTTATCAACCCAGATATCTGAACATTAACCCAATCATAAATATGAACATGTAATAAAAGCTAAGGGAATGCAATCCTCATATGCTGAAAAACCCTCTTTATCCTCTTTTATATATTTAGGCAAGAGGTTCCATGATTTGATCATTCCAAGTAAGTATTTATTCCTCCTGCTGTTCTGACCTTGATTCACACAGTGGCAGTGAGCAAAGCTTTATTTGAAGTATGTTAAGCTACAGAACTACTTCCATTTGTGAACCAGACAAATCCTTCAGGATTCAGCATCCTGCTGTTGGAAATCAGTGACCTGAGAGGTTGTGGAGCCCCCATCCCTGGAAGTGTCTCAGGCCAGGCTGGACAGGGCTTGGAGCAGCCTGGGACAGTGGGAGGTGTCCCTGCCCAGGGCAGGGGTGGTGCTGGATGGGCTTTAAGGTCCCTTCCAACCCAAACCAGTCTGACTCTACAAAACCAGTCTCTGCAGAACCTGAGTTCCAAGGGCACTGCCTGCTCCATTTTGGCTCTAAAGGCACAGCCTGACCATGGGAATCTTTCTTCATGGACCTCTGAGTGATGCTTCTAGACATAGATCAGAATCAGCCCTCTGGAGAGGGACTGGGGACAAAGGATGGAGGGACAGGACCCAGGGAATGGCTTCCCACTGCCAGAGGGCAGGGATGGATGGGAGATTGGGAATTCCTGGCTGGGAGGGTGGGCAGGCCCTGGCACAGGTGCCCAGAGCAGCTGTGGCTGCCCCTGGATCCCTGGCAGTGTCCAAGGCCAGGCTGGACAGGGCCTGGAGCAGCCTGGGACAGTGGAAATGTCCCTGCCCATTTAAGGTCCCTTCCACCCCAAGCCAGTCTGGGTTATGCTGAGAGCACCTGAACACACGAATGCCAAGGCTGCAGTGAGGGACCCAGGATTTATCTGCATTAGGTCATCCCCTCCCCTCTGTTACTCTGTGTGTGTGGGAGGAGCACGTTCCCTCTCCTGGTTGCCATGCCCATGATTCCTTCTGCTCTGTCAGGAATTGTTGCCATTTCATCCTTTAAGCAGGCACACAATGTATAGTTTGGAGGAGACAGATGAGACATACAGGGCACAGCCTCAAAATAGCAGCTCCTCACTCACTGCCTCTGCTCCATCCTGCCAGAGGGTGACCTGACTTTGTACCCAGCTCAGCAACATTCCAAAACCTGGAATCACTGAAAAAACAAATCCTGCCAAGCCTTTCTGCAGCATGGGGAACCATTCCCCAAATCCTGCTGAGCTCCAGCTCCAGGCAGGCTGAGCTGACAAACACCAGCACCCAGATGGTTTCCAGCTCAGTGGCAGTGTGATCCTGGGTTTTTAGACCTCGGGAGACAACTCATGGAATGCCAAGACATGGATTTGGGACACTTGTCTGGAAAAATGTACAGGGCAGCATGACAGGAGCTTGGAGTGTGCAGCTCAATCAGTGCCCTGACAATAAAGGTGGCCAGGTCCAGGAAAACCAAGGTTAAAAACTGGGAAAAGGGAATTTACTGCCTTTCCCTCTCAGGGAGAGGGGATGTGAAGCAATTCCCTGTTCCAGCACCAGAGGAGGGGCAGCAGCAGGTGTTTTCCTCCTGAATGTGCTCTGTCTAAGGGAGATCAGTGCTCTGGAGTGATGATGAACACGTGTTCAAAGAAAGACACAGATGAGCACTGAACACCCCAAAATAAACCCAAAATGCAGAGATGAAAAAGTGCTTTTGCAAGCTGCAAGCCTCTGTACCAATCCACAGCACAACAGGGGGTTATGCAAATGTGGAGGGCTCACTTCAGATAAAAAAACTGCATAAAATATGCTCAGCATGCAATAAAATGCAATTTTCTCTACCAAAGCCATACTCAGGGCTCATTTATTCCATTTTCCCCCTTATTTTTGCATCTGTCCTCTTCAGGATTTTCTTTGCTTACTGCATTATCCTAAGTGTTACTTCCTCTCTGGAAGGAGCCTATCTGGTGTTTTTTGGAGGACCTGGCATGACCTGGTGCTGCTCCACAAAATCCTTAGTGCTCCACGGAATCCCTTTCTCCTGCACCAGCTCTGATCCACCACAAACTGCTTCTGATGAAAAGAATCTGAACCCACCCCTTTAAAGGGTATTATTCCTTCCTGAGTGATGGAATTCCAACATGTTGCTAACACCAAGTGTTCCAACAGGGCAGGATAAGCAGGAACTCCAGGAGGGATGAAGAACCAGCTCATCCTCACTGTGCCCTCCTGGATATGGCTCAGCTGTTCAAATCAAAGCCCCTGGCCTGTAGAAAGATTCCCTTTCCCACCCTCTTTTCCTGGGTTTTACCTCTTTAATGTGGAGGAAGTCCTTGGCATCAAAGGAGATGGCAGTGCTTGGGACAGGAACATCTTCATCCAGAGCCCCACAGTAACTCACGTTGGTCTTGACAGCAAATGCTACTGGTTTGGACTACAAACAGAAATAAAACCCATCAAAAACACTGGGAACTTCTCATCCATAAAAATGCAGCCCTAATAATTTCACCCAGGCCAGCAGAGCTCAGCTCCCTGGAGAATATCCCCATTTAGAGGAGAATTTGCACTAAATTCCCCAAACATCTTCTCTGCAGATACTTGGACTCAACTGCCAAAGTATTTCAAAAGAAAGTGTGAATTTTACCAGCAGGCAGAAGGCACCTCCATGACCTAGTGAGCAGAACACACCTTGGCCCTCTCAAGCTGGATGGCTGCTTGCTGCTCCCTTTCCTGGCGGATTGCTTCCCTGTCCTCTTCCAAAGAGACATCAGAGTCTGAGGGTCTGCTCGTGTACGAATCTGCTGAGCCCTGGAAGGAAAGCCAGCTCACTGAGAAAGCACAGGTAAGGAACAGAAACCCCCTCCCCAGTCCAATTTTAAAAATACTTTAAAAGTAATTGGTTTCTTTATTTTTTTTGGAGTGATTTTTACATAGACAAAAATGCTGAGAAAACCTCTCTCCTTCACTTTCTTACTGACACAGTAAAATCCAGCTCAGCTCTGGGCACTGTCCAGAAGTCTTTATAATACTCATATCCTGTTTGACAGCCTCAGACTCAGGATTGTCAAGGGTTAGGTCACATCAAATATAATTAAGGAATTATAAAGCTTGGTTTGAATCATCCCTCCCCATGAATATGCTCTGTTGTGTAAGAGCTTTGTTCCCATTCACACAGAGCTTTCTCCTGGGCTTCCAGGGGGGAAAAGTGGCAAAAATGACATTATTAAAGCTGCTCAACAGCTCTGTATTGATATGACATGAAAGCAGCATGTTCAGGCAGCAGCAGAGAGCATCAGCCTGCAAGGGGGGAAAGGAGGTGCTGCCACAGTTGGATTTTTGCCATTTTTTGGGCATTTTTCAGGATAATGAGGAGTGGATCCTCTCTTTATAGAGACCAGCCTGACTCCAGCATCCCACTGGGGCCAGTGTGTGGGGCTGGTGGAAAAACAGAGCTTTAACCTTGCAAAACAGAGAATATTTACTCCTGATCAATCTGTGGCTCTGTGTTCCAACAGAGCCTCTCTACAGCATTATATCCTTTTTTTAAAATTTTTTTCTTATATTGATTTATATCCTGCAGCACAGGCACTGTAAAATTCAATATTCTTACTGTCCATGTAAAGTATTCTTAAATACTGCTGTGAATGCATGGCCATCCCTGTGGATCCCTGTCCACTGCTGTGGATCCGTGGCCATCCCTGTGGATCCACATCCATCCCTGTGGATCCACATCCATCCCTGTGGATCCACATCCATCAGGATTCTGCTGGCTCAGAACCACTGAGGAGCCTGTGCTCTTTCCTTGCTCCATACTCCTTTGGGGAAAAGGCAGATTTCCTCCAGGCCAAGAACAGGATTTGCCAACAGGAGCTTCACCCACAGATGTGATTTTAAACACACCAAAAAATTCCTTCCAGGACACCCTGCACCCAGGGAGAGCTGGGAAGGGCTGGGAAAGGCTGGGAAGATGCAGAGTTCAGGGTCCTGAGCTGGAACAAGTGCAGCATCCCCAGGCTGAGCAGTGGCATCAGGAGCTGGCAGCAGCTCAGCTCTTCCCAGCTGGGAAGCTGCACATCCTGCTCTTCCTCCTGCTTCCTGTGGGATGGAGCAGAGAGCAGGGAACTCGGCAGCCACAGCCTGGGCCAGGCCTCACCCAGACACCTCTCAGTGCCTGAGCCCCCTTTCCATGGGGAAATTCCTGCTGTGCCCACCCTGAGCTGCCCTGGGCCAGCCTGAGGCCGTTCCCTCTGCTCCTGTCCCTGCTCCCTGGAGCAGAGCCCGACCCCCCCGGCTGTCCCCTCCTGGCAGGGAATTCCAGAGAGGGAAAAGATCCCTGGGGATCCTCCTTTGCTCCAGGCTGAGCCCATCCCAGCCCCCTCAGGGATTCTCCAGCCCCTTCCCAGCTCCCTCAGGGATTCTCCAGCCCCTTCCCAGCTCCCTCAGGAATTCTCCAGCCCCTTCCCAGCTCCCTCAGGGATTCTCCAGCCCCTTCCCAGCTCCCTCAGGGATTCTCCAGCCCCTTCCCAGCTCCCTCAGGGATTCTCCAGCCCCTTCCCAGCTCCCTCAGGGATTCTACAGCCCCTTCCCAGCTCCCTCAGGGATTCTCCAGCCCCTTCCCAGCTCCGTTCCCTTCCCTGGCCCCGCTCCAGCCCCTCAGGGTCCCTCTTGTCCCAGAGCTGTCCCCAGCCCTGGAGGTGCCCCAGCAGTGCCAGCACAGGGACGGGCACTGCCCTGGGGCTGTGTCACGCCGGGGCTGGCACAGCCCAGGGACCACCGGCCTCCTGCCCACCTGGGCACCCCTGGGGCACTGCTGGTCATTTACTCACTCAGGTCTGATGTGCTCCAGCCCAGCTCAGTGAGGGAATTTAACTGGAGCAGACCCCTGTGCTGGACCCACAGTGCCCATACTGGTTTGTACTGGTGCGTGTTGAACAGTGACTTATTTACTGCTGTCAGAAGAGAAGAGCCTGAGGCAGAGCAGCTGATGCTGCCAGGCCACCCCCGGCTGCTCTCTGTGCCAGGCTGAGCGGTGCCCGTGTGCCAAGTGCCAGGGATTGGTACAATCCCAGCCGCATGATCCCCGCTCTCCCAAGGCTCTCCCAAGAGCCAGTGCCTTATCTGGAAGATGCAGCCCCAGGACTGTGACTCACAGGGTGCTGAGCTGCAGCATCACACTGAAAATCAGGCACCACTCTGCAAATAGCAGCAAGAGGGGCAGAAAAGGAGCCAAACTCGTACTGAGTTTTGGGTTCTGTTTGAAATGTTTGATTGGAGATCAGAATTATTGCCAGAAATATTGTGGAATATTGTCAGAATATTTCCCAACAATCCAACACAAACACTGCTGTCTGCTCAGCACCAAGTGCAGTGAGTTCTGCTCTGACAGCTCCTACTTGCTGAAACTGCAGTAGGGAATGAGAGACACAGAAAGAGGAAAGCCATTTCCCCTCTTTTTTTGTACACCAAGATGTTCCTAAAAGAAGAATGTTTTAATGGGAAGGGTGGTCAGACACTGGCAGGGGCTGTCCAGGGAATGGTGGATTCTCCATCCCTGGAGGTGTCCAGGGAAGGACTGGATGTGGCTCTCAGTGCTCTGGGCTGGGGACAAGGGGAGAGCTTGGGCACAACTGGGACTTGATCTTGGAGGGCTTTTCCAACTTTGGTGATTCTGGGATTCTCTAGAAAGACCCTTTAACTTCTTTATTTTCCCACTGCTCAGAGCAGCAGACTGGCCATTTGGGGATATCATCTGTGCCCACAGTTTCACACGTAACATTTGAGGACCAATAATCAATCCCACCCTTACTAACCCAAATCCCACAACCCTCTGGAAGACAGAGGAACTTTGTGGGGCTTCAGTGAGTTCAAGTGACACCAGATTTGGCCATTTGAAACAGGCTTTTCCAGATAATTACATTATTCAAGGCAATTGAAGACTTGTTGCTTACTTCACAGCCTTTATACTCTGAGCTCCTGTGAATTCATTTTTGGTGCAATGTATTATTTATTTTCTCCCTCTCTCATCAACTAATGTAATTCAGCTTAGCTAAAAACATGGAGGTATGAAGCAATCCCAAAACTGCCAGGGAGAAGGGTAAAGCAGAAAGAACAGTGGGTCTGCTCATTTCTATTCTCCTGCTCACTGACTGGTCCTGCACATGAGGCTGCTGTAGGATGGGCTGAGGTGGAAAGGGTGACACAACATTCCTGGTGAATGGGGATGCCCCAGCACTTCAGGGAGGAAGAGGTGACTGAATCCTCTTCCTGCACACTACAACATCCAGCCACATCCAGCCTTTGTGCTCTCTGAAGGAATAATCAACCTTTAGCTGTTACAGCTGAAAAATAAAGACTTACTGAGCTTGCAAATAATTTTTCCCCAAGTGCCATAAATCCACAGCCCTCCCTCCATCCCTAAGGAACGCTCTGTCACACTGCTAGTGCAATTAAAGCAGCAATCCATTAGCAGCTCCAATCAGCCAGATGACAGGCAGGCTCTCCTGAAAAGATTTAGGGTGCTGTGGGTCCATCCCAACAGGGAGAGCCTTTGGGGAAACACCCCTGCTCACAGAGAGCTCCTGCCCTCCCCACCAGGCCAGGCAGGGCCTTACTGCAGCAGCCCCTCCCTGTACCCTGGAATGAGCAGGCACTGGGCACACAGGCTCTGTGCTCAGCCACACACCCTGCTCTGCTGGGAACAGGGGGGATGGCAGTGCAGAGCACAGAGCTCACCCTGCACCCCCAGCACTGCAGGGCACAAAGGGCTGCCAATGGCAGAGCTCCCCCAGGCACCCAGTGACTGGGAATGTGGAGTTGGGATAATATCCCAGCTGGGGACAGCACAGAATGCTTCACCCTCTGTGCCATCCTCTCCCTTCCTCCCCAACACCAACCCCTCCTGGCACCTCCCAGCTTCCCGACAGGTTTTTGGATACTCAAGGCAGTCTCATTCTGCAAGACCCAGGAAGCCAAATTCCCACAGATCCCAAAGGTCCTGTTCTGATGCCAAACTCAGGGATTACCCAACAGACCTAACAGCTGAACCAGAGGTCTCTCCAAAGCTTTCAAATTGGTCAGGAACTCAACTAAACGTATCAGAGCAGACATGGGATCATGGAATCCCAGACTGGTTTGGCTTGGAAGGGACCTTACAGCTCATCTCCTTCCAGGGCAGGGACACCTTCCACAAGCCCAGGATGCTCCAAGCCCTGTCCAACCTGGCCTTGGGCACTTCCAGGGATCCAGGGGCAGCCACAGCTTCTCTGGGAAACCAGTGTCAGAGACTTATCACCTTCCCAGAAAACAGTTCCTTCCCAGTCTCCCATCCATCCCTGCCCTCTGGCAGTGGGAGCCATTCCCTGGGTCCTGTCTCTCCATCCCTTGTCCCCAGACCCTCTCCAGCTCTCCTGGAGCCCATTCAGGCCCTGGAAGGATCTCTCCAGAGCCTTCTCTTCCCCAGGCTGAACACCCCCAGCTCTCCCAGCCCTTTCCCTGGCAGGAAGCTTCCATCAGCCCATCCTCCCTTTCCCCCAAGACAAATCCATCACAAACTGGAGCCTCAACTCAGAAAAAGCCCAAGTGTCCTCAGCCCTCTGCAAGCTCCCAGGAGAATCGAGGCCACGTCCTCCCCTGAGGAGTTCCCAGGGAGCTGCCAGAGCTCCTGACACAGCACAAGGAGAGCAAACAGGCACAGGCATGGCTGCAGGGCCATATGCTGCCATATGCCAGGGATGCTCCAGAAACCATTCAAAACACCCCACAAAACCCACAGGAGAGATTATTCCCTGGGGAAGCAGCTCACTCCAAGCCCCAGCAAAGATGTCCCTGGTCCAGGTGCAGAGGAGCAGGTTTAACTCACAGGTTACTACCAGAAGTATGTCATGGAGATGGGGGTCACAGAAAATAGGTATTAACTCATTTTCACATGAAAACAAGAACCAGAAGTTGAGGACTTTGGAAACCCCCACATTTTAAATGCCAGTGGCCACCACAGTTGGTGCTCATCTCATCCCAGCACTCAGGGTGGGCAGCTAAATTTAATTACTGGGCAGGTGATGTAATTAATTAAAAGGCAAACACAAAACAGTGGGGATCTCTTCCTTTGGCGTGCAAACCTTGCTGTGCTGCAATGGAAACCGGGGCCAGGAAAATCTCTGTGTGTCCAGTAAAGTACTGCAGATCCTGCCCAGGCTGGAGGGAGCATTCCATGGGAGCTGCAGCAGGAGCAGCAGGGAGAGCACAGCATTATTCCCTCGTGGAAAGGGGTGCAGAGACCACACCTGCAGCACAGCCCCTCTTCTGCTTTAATATCCTCTGGAACTAGTAACATCCCCCTCGAACTACAACATCCATTCCAGCTACTGCAATGTTAAACAGGGAGCAGACAGGTTCAGTGGGACTTTTCCACAAATTCCCACGTGGATGTGGCACTGGAAGCCCAACCAGGACAAGGTTCAGCTCCCAAGGAAATGATTTTCTTGCTGAATCCCCAGCACACCCAAGGCAGCTGCACAACCGCTTGGCACCGAGTTGTGATTTCAGAATCAAATGCTCAGCAATTATTTCCTTCTATATGTTTGGTAAATTTATTTAAAACAACTCATTAGGTGTCTCAGCAATTTGGAAATTACTAGGTAGTTAGAACATGTTTTTTCTTTGGGAATACTAATTGTTAGAAAATAGGGCAATTCTTCCAACATTTCCTGATCTCTTTTTTTTACCCTGGATTTCAAATCTTGCAGTCTATCTCCTTTCTCCAGCTGCCTTCAGTTCGGCACAGATTGTGTTGCTACATTTAAGAAACAGAGTTTAAAAAAAATACTGGTAATATATATCTCTATTTACTGCCAAAATACTCCCATCTCTTTTGGTAATGTTCAAATGAACATGCAAGGCACAAGATTTTGCTTAGCAGGCACTGCAGGTACACACAAAGCCTGAGGGAGTGGTTAGAGAATAAATGAGCTGCTCTGAACTTTTCCTTTTCACAGGTAAAAAATCCAGATCTTCCTCCACAAAATAACACCTAAAGCTCTTTTCTTCCTTCTTTTCACACCAGTCTCAGAGCAAAGGGACAGGTGAGGATCACAGTCAGAGGGATGGCTACAGGCTCAGGTGGTTTTCACCCAACAAAGTGATCCGAATTTGAACACACAAACCTTTCAAATTCCATGGTTTTGTTCAGCCACAAAGCAGCAAAGATCTGCCTGGGAATGCTCTGATCTGTGCTTTATTCCAAATGCAGGTTGTGAGACCTGGGACTGAATCAACACCTGAACACCTCCAGCCTGAATTTTGCTGCACCTTCTGCAGCTGGTCCCTCTTTTTCAGGAAAGCTATTCAGCAGTCCCAGGAGAGGAAAAAAGGTCCTATTTTTCCATGATAAAAGGCTCCAAACTAAAGCTGACACGGCACAGAGACACTGCTTTATTTTTTCTAATTACTTCAGCTCTTGAAAGCATTGAATGATCTTCCCAAGGCTCTGGGGAAGCTGCTGCTGTTGGGTTTGATGAAACCTGATAATAAAAGTGCACCTGGTATCCTAAATCAGCTCTCCTGTGAGGAGGATGCTCTGTGTCTGTCCCACATAACACGTTGGGAAGGCAAGAATGTTCTATAAGTCTCCAGGAAAAAAAATAAATTACAAATACTGCCCCCAAACGAAACTTAATCATCCTCCCAAGTACACAGGCATCTGTGGCTGCCATATGTGGGCTGCCACAGCATTCCCTCAGACATGCAGCCTTTAGCCAGGAAGTGCTGGAATAACATGGTGTGTTCCTAAACCACCCTCCAATCACCCTCCTGTGCTGGCTGGGATGGAGAGCTCCTGCTCACAGGGGTGGATCACTTCTTAAATAAAAATAATCACACCTCCAGCCAGTTCCTTGTTACTGCACCAGGGACATTTAACTGGGGATCTGCAAGAGGACGAGCTCCCATTTCTCCCCTTATTTCACTCTGTTCCAGTTGCTCTCTATTTCCCTCTTTATTTCATGTAGCTTAGCTTGGTTTGCTCTCCCCGGGGCTCTCCTGTCACCAGGTCACCTTTGGGAGAACCAGGATGTGTTGGAACCTGAAATGTAGGGAACTCTCAGAACTTTGGGCCTGGAAGCCAAAGTTCAGGAATAAACACAGGATTTGATCTGAGCCCTTGGAAAAGGTTTCTAAACTCAGGTGCTAGAAGTGAGAATGTGGATTTATAGTTTAAAGTAGAAATATGTTAAGTAGAAGAAAGTTCAGAGTTTTAGAGTTTAAAATATATGAAAAATAGAAGTAGTTACAGAGGTGAACCAGGAGCTTAGAATGCAGCACTGCAGGTTTGTGTGCCATAACATGACTGGCTAAGAAAGCTCACACAGGAGTCCATAAGACAAAATACTTAAGGATTGGGTCTAAACCATGAATATCCTTGTTGGCAGTGCTTTATTGGTCAATAGATCCTTAAAAGATCTTGTAACTGAGGGTCCTGTGACCTTCTGAGCCATGCAGTGACGGTGTGAGCCCAACTTACCCTTCCTGCCTGTGCAGAAGAGAAGAAAAATAAATCCCATCATCTAAAAATCTCCGAGGTCCCATCTCTAACTCATTTGAAACCCCTTCACAAATCCCCACAAGGATGACCTGTGCCAAGCTGGGACTGCTCTCAGACACCAGAGAATCCCAGAATCCCACACTGGTTTGAGTTGGGAGGGACCTTAAAGCTCATCCAGTGCCACCCCTGCCATGGCAGGGACACTCCCACTGTCCCAGGCTGCTCCAGCCTGGCCTTGGGCACTGCCAGGGATCCAGGGGCAGCCCCAGCTGCTCTGGGATCCCAGCCCAGCCAGGAATTCCCAGTTCCCAATCTCCCACCCATCCCTGCCCTCTGGCAGTGGGAGCCATTCCCTGGGTCCTGTCCCTCCATCCTTGTCCCCAGTCCCTCTCCCTCACTCTACAATGCCTTTAGGGTACTGGAAGGCCACAGAGAGGTGTCCTCAAAGCCTTTTCTTCTCCAGGCTGAACAAAGGAAAAATTTCAGTTTGTTCTCCTTGAGGACTGATCAGCAGCACCCATTCATTAGCTGAGATGGTTTTTCAACTTCCCAACAAATAAAACCAGCCCATCTCTTTCAAGCACACATGGAATACTTCAGTCCCCCAAGCAGGGATGTGCAGCACAAGAACCTTCAGGGTATTCCACATGTGAGGAATGAAGTGGAATTTTCCTCAGTGTCGAGAAGATCCTTGCCACCTGTCTGCTTTCACTGCATGCTCTTCCTAATTCCAACAGTTAATTTAAAGAATATACATCTCTTTTTAAGGATTTTGATGATTACAGTGTCCTGATTTTCTTCTAGAGTGGTGTCACCACTTCCCACACCATCAGGCTTTACACAACCAAAATAACCCTGAATATTTATTTTACTTTTTCCAACAGAAGTGGTTTAGAATGTCACAGAGTCAGACAGAACCAGACTCCCATCTTCAGCAGAATTATAGGAAAATTACTTTGTTTCAAATGGTCATGCTGGGTAGTGAATGGGAAGGAGTTGTGACATGCTGGGAGGGCATTGTTGAAATGAATTTCAAGCTGCTTAATTTAAGCCAAGCAACTGATGGAGTTTGGGCCTAAGCTGGGTATGTTGTGTTATGTTATGGTTTTAATTAGCTCCTTCCTTCCAAAAGCTTCCAAAGCAGGAGATTTAGAAGCTGCTTTAAACACTGATAAATGAGGCTTACAAACAGAGAATTTATTTTTTTTTTTGCATTTTCTATTATCTTTTTGAACTTTTTTTTTTTAAATTTTTTTTTTCCCACATGAGCTGCCATGATCTCTGATTACTTTTCTTGCACCAAATCCTGAAATCACTTGACTGCTGAACCTCCAAGAAGCTCTTCTGGACTGCTAGGAATCTCTCAGGAAGAAAAAGCCCTAATTTTCCAAGTGCTGTGCAGGCTGTAAATAGCAACTCCTTCCCCCGAGCCCTTGCAATTGAAAAACTCAACGTGCTGAGAGCAAAATACAAGAGAAAGGACATTTTGCTGTCACCTGCTGAGGTAATATTTGAGTGACACTTTATGGTCCTTAATTACTGTAATCAACCAGGGAGCCCAAGGACTTTCTAGGACTTTGCTACCCACTGGGAATTCCCAGGGATGGGGCTGGGAGTTCAGTGGGGCCAATTCCAGGAGCTCTGAGAGCACTCTGAGCTTACCTCCTCCCCCAGAACTGGTTGGTTTTTATCATTACTGCACAAAATGGGGGGAAATATCCCCCACTGATAATTCTGTTGTTCCCATGTCTGTTCCTACTTGGATATTGCTCCACACACTGAAAACAAAGCACTGTTGTGAGAGGGATTTGTTGTTATCAGTATTCCCAGGTGGTTTGTGAGGACCAACAGAACACAGGACAAACAACCAAGCAACTGTTATTTTGGGAAATGAGAAGCAGGAACAAAGAAATACCCAAGGTTTTAAAAAAATCTGGGGATGCCACTGGCAAAATAGTCTCTCCATGTATTCCCTGCTGGGATAAATGGGAAGGTAGTAATAATAGTTGGAAACACAAATCCACCAGAAGGGAACAGCCAGACCTTTGTGCTCCATCTCAACTCCAACCACCATAAATCTGGTTTTTTTTTACATAGTGTGAACATATTTTCCCAAATTCTTATTACAATCTGGTCATCAGGGCCCTCAAACCCAACCATTCTGGGAATTGATGACTGACAGTAATTTAGAGAGTTAAACATTAAAAATTCAAAGACAATTTTTATTTTTTAATAACTGCCTCCAGTTTTATCTACGAGATGGATTCTTAATGAAATATCTTAGGAGAAACAATAGCTTAATATTCCTTCTTGCCAGCAACCAACAAGCATTCCCATCAAGAAAAAATCCTTTAGGAATCACTATCTCAGAGGTCCCATCTCTAACTCATTTAAAATTCCTTCA
The DNA here is from genome assembly GCF_027477595.1 of Haemorhous mexicanus. Taxonomy (NCBI): domain Eukaryota; kingdom Metazoa; phylum Chordata; class Aves; order Passeriformes; family Fringillidae; genus Haemorhous; species Haemorhous mexicanus. Next base: position 1,391,650 of record NC_082348.1, on the reverse strand, counting down.
CAAATCCCCACAACCCTTTTGATTTGGCACAAGCAATAACTGAGAAAGACCCTGATGGTCTCATTCTGTGCAAAAACTCCTTCTCCATCACAGTTCTCATATGCACCAGTAAACACAAATCTGCAGGAGCAAACAGGACAACTTTAAACACCTCGATACTGTTTTTTGCTGAAAGAAGGTAAAAAAAAAAAAAAAACCTTGTCAGGAGTGGAATCAATCTTGACAAGATTTAAAATCTTTAAAAAAGCTTTGCCATTATTTTTGGATACTCTAGCAGAGGTATATCCGCTCCAAAAGAAAATGTCAAAGGTTCTGCTGGTGCTCTATAAATCTGCAGTGAAATGCAATCAAAAAGGCAGGGAATGGGGATGATGAGTGAAGCCAGAGCCTGGTCAAAGGTACAGAAAAACATCCAGCGGGAAGAAGGAAAATGTTCCAAGATGAGCAGCCAGAGTAGAAAAGCCCCAGGTAAGGAACTCATCCCAAAATTGGAAGGTGGTGGCTGACATTACCCTGAATGAGCTCCCCCTGGACAGAGAAATACCTGACAAAGCCATTCCTTGCATTTCCAAAGAAAGAGAAGGAGGAGGGGGAAGGATGTCAATGAAAAACCAGGCTGAAGTTCAGGAAGTTCCAAATTCCCTTTCTGCCCTGAACAAAGCAAAGCCCCCAGTACCAAGCTGCTGGTGCTGGCCAGAGCCCTCCCCTGGCACTGCAGCTGCTGGAGCAGAGATTTCCTGTGTGACAATGTGACACAGATCCAGGCACACAAACAGCAGGGCCTGGGGATGGACCAGGCACAGGTTATGTGTCAGTGCATCCCTGGCACTCCCTGCAGGACACAGAACACCGGGAGAGCTCCGTGCTCCACAATAATTCCCTTCAAGCGCCGGTGCCCTGAGCTGCCGGCAGGAAGGAGCGGCTCCGGCTCAACTCGCATTTCTCTGGGCGTTTGAGCACGAACTGTTTGTTATTTCCTCCTTTCCGTGCGTTTCCCGTGCCAGGAGCTCTGTCCCTGGAAGCTGTAGTGTCGATGGCTCCTGTGGGATCAGGGCTGTGCTCAGCCGCAGTGGCTGCTGTGCACATCCCACTTCCCCCAGCACAGACCTGCAGGATGATCCAATTCCTGCCGCGCTGTCCCTGCTCCCGCTCTGGACCTGCTCCAGCGTCAGCAGGGCACAGCTCGTGTGCTCCGCGGCTCCCTGCCGTGCCCAGCATCCCCCTCCCTGTGCCCAGCAGGCGGGAATGCTGCGGACACCGCAGGCAGCAGCGGCAGGAGTGCCGGGGAGGAGGAGGAGGAGGAGGAGGTGCCACAGCGGCCCCAGCAGCACCTTCCGTCCCGCAGGGATGAGCATCCCCCGGAGCACGGCTCCCACCAAGGGATGAGCCACTGCCCCTCCCGTGCCCCAGCTCTCCCGTGGGAACAGCCAAACCTTCCTGAGACACGGCAGGGGAGGGGACAGTGCACCTGCTCTGACCCCAGCACAGGCTGCACCTTCCATGGATGTGAGGACATGGTCTGGTTTGGGCACCCAGACTCAGCTTCCAGCCCCAAAGGAGGATTTTCCCCCGGCCCCACACACAGCGCAGTGAAGGTACAAAATCCCGGTCTCCCCTGGAGGCAGAGCTCATTGCCTCCTCCCCAGGAACACTGCCCAGAGAAGCTGCCCCATCCCTGGAAGTGAGCAAGGCCAGGCTGGACAGTGGAAGGTGACCCTGCCCATGGAGTGGTGGAAGGAGAAGAGCTTCCTTCCAAGCCAGGCCATTCTGTGATTCCTGCATTCCTACGAAGTTCCTGTCCCCTGCACATCTTTTCCAGCAGGGAAGGGCAGAGTGAGCACAGAGCACCATAGGCCCAGCCAGGGCTCAGCTGGCTCCTGACAGACACATTTGTGTCTGTATCCCTCAGAGCTGCCCTGGTGCTGCCCTGACACAGGCCCGTCCCCACCTCCATCCCAAAACGTGCACAGAGCTGCACAAGGCACGCTGCTGACATCGCCAAATTGGTGAAGGGACACGAATAAATGAGAGGAAGAACGTGCTGAGCCTTGGGGAGGAGGGGCTGCTCCTCCTGTCCGTGCAGCCTGGCCAGCTCCCTTGGATCTGCCGGCAGGAAAGCGGGAGAGGAGCAGGAGGTGGCTCATTCCTCCCCCCTGGCAGCACCTCAGCCAGGCTCTGAGGCAGCAGCACCATTACAGTTCTGGGCACAGGCACAGAAGGACTTGCTCTAAGAGAAAGGAGTGAAACAAAATGAACACAAATCCCCCCCAAGTCCCTCAGCTCTCCAGGGATTGCAGCAGGACCCAGGCAGGCAGCAGCCCCTTGGGAAAGCACTTTGCTGACTGCCTTCCTGAAGTGCTGGGATGGGAGAAAGCTGCTTCAGCTCACAGCTGCTGGCAAGTGCCTTCGTCTCCTTTCTTTATTTTTGCAAGTAATGCAGCAACTGCACTTGGGTGAAAAGGCAAAGGGAGGAATTATTTAACAGCTGAAAGAAACATGCAGCCATCAGGACTTTTGGGCTGCACTTCATTGAAATACATCAGTGCAGCTCCTCTGAAAGCTACGCTTGGTTTTATCCCTCTGTTCAGTCCTGGCCCCAAATTTCAGATTTAAAGGCACACGTATTTCTGTTTTAGATTGATTTGAAAATGTTCAGCAAAACCAGCCTGAAAAGCTGTGATGCCTTCGGAGAGATCTGTTCACTGATCAGTTCTCAGCAAAACAACGCTGCAGTGTTTGTATTTATTTGCACTGTTGTGGTTGTTACTCTGAGGATACAGCTGGGATTTCTTTACCTGCATGAGATCAGACCATCCAGAAGAAAGGCAGACAAGCTTTATGAATAATTACATGTTGTTGTTGAATGTAAAACATCCAATTCTGATACCAAAGAGATCTCATACATCTTTTATAAATTAAATTCTCGCTTGTGAAGGAAGACACAAAATATCTCTGTAAAGCTACATCCCTTTGAAGGTGTCTTCCCCCTCAGCAGGTACTGCCTGCATGCAGAGAACCTGAACAAGAAATCACAGGACAGAGCTTCCTCCTGCAGACAGCACAGAGTCTGTGGAATCTGACGGGTTTGTGTGGTATATCCAGAGGCTGCTGAGAGAAACTGTGGCTGTCCTGTCTCTGGAAGTGTCCAAGGCCAGGTTGGACAGGGCTCTGGGATGATGGAAGGTATCCCTGCCCAAGGAACTGGATGGGCTGCAAGGTCCCTTTTAACCCAAACCAATCTGGGATTCTAAGCAAGCCAACAAAAAGATTCCTATGTGGTATATTCAGTACAGAGTAGGGAAGCTAAACATTTAACAAGGTTCTTAAATATTCTAACAGCCAAAACACCTTCAGCATCAGCACTGGAAGGGCATCCAATGGCAAGGCTGAAGGCCTAAGCCAACCTCTCCAAACAACTTGTACATATCCACCAGCAGTGCATGAATTTTGAATGTGTAAGGGGAAATATTGCAGTGCGTGACTCCTCTCCTCCCAGCCTCCCACTCACACTGGATGTTTACATTGATCTATTAAAGGGAAATCTCACTTAATGCATTCCTGGAATGAATCTGCTCCAGGCAGAACACAGGAGCTACTCAGCGATGTACTCCTGCACTTACAACCACTCTGCTCTTTGGGGCAGCAAGAAAACATCAACAGACAGCTGTAATTAGCATGGAAAAATGGAGGGGGGCACAGTATAACTCATTTGTCTGTTTTTCCATCTGTCAATACCCCCTTCATTTTCCAATGAGATCGATAACAAGTGCAGAGCTCCAGCATTCCTGGTTTATGGTGTGCAAAAACATCTTGAGAACATTTTAACTAGCTAGGGAGTGGGGATAAAGCTACCTCTCTTACTTGTCAGAAACTTTGGAAATAAATTTACTTTGAAGCAGTTTTGTCTGTTCCAACAGACACTTCAGTGGCACATTTTAGTTCCAGTAACGCTGCTTACAGAACATGAGCTGGCAGCTTGGCTGTGTCCCACACTGGAGAAACCTTCCCTGAATCCAGCTGGACCTCGTGGGCAGCTGAGTACAGCCTGGATACTGATTTCCAGGGGATCTGTCACCCCTGGAGCGTGGCAGCTTTGTTCCTGAGCTTTGTCACACAGAAGTCTGACGGCTGCCAGAGGCTGGGCCAAGCTGCCACTGGCTTTTTTTCCTGGGTGAGATTTTCCAGTTATTGGTCATAATTGAAACATCCCGGCCCAAGGGTGATGCTGGGGCTTGTTTTGTCAGGACCTGATGAGCTCAGCACTAACTGTCCTGGAACATAAACTTTTGTCATGGTATCTCATGACCTATATATCACAGATTAACTGGTGATTTGTCAGAACACATTGTTTTCCCAAGCAAGAGAGAGGCATTCTTCAGGGAATCCACCAACCACAGTGGGAATGGGGGTAAATGTATTGCCAAGAAATCATGCATGGAAAGGAGACATTTATAAAGTAGCAGCACAGGGGAGTAACCCTTAGAAACATGATTTTAATTTTATTCTAAGAGATTAAAGGCTGTGATAAAGTTTGAACTGTTAGGCCCAGGAGTATTCAGGTTGTACCCAGCTCTGTGAACAGGAAAAGGGACAGGGAGGATGCCTTGGCCACCTCAGCCTAGAGCCTGTCCCATGAGGGCTGAGGGCTTGTTTCTGGCCATAAAGGACATTGCTGCTGAAAACTAAATCCTGCAGCCACCTCCACACCAAGAGCACCCGGCACAGCACCCACAGCAACACTGCCCAAGGGAACAGGACACCTCTGCCACTGCCATCACTGACTGTGATGCCACTCCAGCAAGGACACACAGCCCCTGGGAGGAAGCAGAAAGCACAAATGAGCTGAGCAGAGTCCATTTGCAGGGAAATGTCCCAGCACGGGGAAAATCCAAGGGAGGACTCACAGGGAAAATGTATTTGGTATAAGCAGAATTCTCCCAGAATAGAAAGGCTTTTGAAGCTTTATATGAAGCGTTAGCAGCTTGTTCAAACACCACTTCACCCCTCCAGTGCTCAGCACGATGATAGGGAGTGGTTTTTCCTCATGATTTCTGCCTTGTTGCTGTAATAAATCAAATCCCTGCCAGGCTGCATTCCCTGTGCTGATGAAGCAGCACAACCAAATAGCTCCATTTCTGTAACTTATGGAGCCTCTGTCCTGTGGGACTTTTTAGGGAGAGAAAACCCAAACAAACCAAATCAGAAGAGCAGCCCCTTGTTCTCCTCTCCTCTGCCCTGGTGAAAATTAAAATCCTCCTGAGGAGCAGAGCAGAACCTGTGGCCACCACTGCCCTTTCTGAATCCTTTCCTCAGGACACTTCAAACCCCTTCTGACAAGGCTTTAGAGAGCCACAGAAAAAGCAGATTTACATCCTGAGTTGTGCATTCACAAATTCAGGCACTGCTGGCTTCCTCCAGCTCTCCATGGCTGGCTCTGGACATTGGAATATCCTCCAAATCAAAAATCCAGTTTACTTGATCAGTACCGTGGGGCAGACAAAGCTGCTCCCTGTGCTCACATATTGCACCTGAATGGATATTTATGCTGAGATATGAAAAGAAGGAAAGAACGTGGCAAAAGAAGACACTCTAGAGCTCAAACCAGTTTGCTGTTGGCATGAAAACCAGTGACAAAGCACTGTGGAAAAATACAAAGCAGGAGCTGAGGAGAGGCTGCAAGCAAATCCTGACACCACCTGTGATCCCTACGGAACTCAGCACCCCGCCAGCTAAATGACATTTTGGAACTAATCACTGGATTCCAAATGACCATGAGCAGTTGTCCTGTTTGTAAAGCAATCTGCATTTGGGTAAAGTGCTGATTTGGAAAATCAGGCTCTCCTGTCTTTATAAATGCATGCTCCAAGGGAAAACATCCAACAGCTCAGGGTCTCCCAAGCAGAGCATGTTTTTGGGAGATAGGGAAGCAAGCCATGCCATCAACAAATCCTAGGTTAAGCTTCTTCCCTTGTTATTTATTATTTCTATGATGTGCTCCTTCAGCACCAAGAGCCACACTCCTCCCTCCAATGCCCTTGAGCCCAGGGAGAGCTGCTTCCACTTCCCAGCAGCAGCATTTCCTTAAGCACCGGGCAATTTGGAGAGCAATCTGCAACCCAGGAGCAGCACAGTGCTGAGAGGGCCCTGTGGCTTTGGCTGCACTCCACAGCCAGGCAGGAGTTCAGCAGGAGGAATCCAAAAGCAGGATAAAGCCACAGTTCATCATACACCTTGGTGCTCCATATGAACTCAGTTTTAGCAACCACATCTTGGACCATCAGCTGAGCTCTGACCTGCAGCTGGAACTGAAAACACCAAATTATCTATTTCTGTTACCTATTCCTCCTTATGTCTCTCATTTAGATGACTTGAAGCTTTTATTTTTCTTTTTTTCCATTTAATTTCAATGTGTTTCTGGTATTCCAGTATAAAAGAAGCACCTCTATGGAAACAGCAAGCAGCAATTTATAAAAATGACTTATGATTCTTCCTGAGTGTTTTATTTGACTACTATACTATCAAATCACAATGTGGCATTTAACGAACAGAAGATCTGAGTCACACAGAAAACCATCCTCACAAGAGCACAAAGCAAGGCAAGCATACCTAATGCTGTAGTAGTAGAACTTTGGATATTTTAGGAGTAAAATCTAAGCAAAACCACCCCAGCAAACCCCCAAACAAACCACCTTCCAGCCTCTCAGGCAGCCCTTTCCACACAAGATAAATATCAGGCAGCTGATGATTCATTAGTCAAGGCAGTCTATTAGGGGCTAATAGAAACGAAAACAGATTTGAAACTGTCAAAAACACACAGAAGCTCTGACCATGTAAAAGCCAAATTGCAATCAGAATCCAGGAGACATAACGGGCAGAGGATAATCTCTTTTTGTTGGAAAATATTGATTATTGTCCCAATCAAGGCAGAGCTTAGCACACATCTGAAACGAAAAATCCTACATAAACAAGCAGCAAGTAGCTAAGTGGTTAGGGAAAAGATCCTGCATGCCTAGGTCCTGACATCCCTCAGCCTTTTTGGATTCAGCACTAGAATCTGCACTAATCAAAAGGGGCAAATTGGGAACAGTCAAGTCCGAGGAGAAGCAAGACAAGGGTGTCCAGCAAACCAACAGCCCTGCAAACTTCTCCCAGTCCACATTCCTATCCATGGCAAAATTCCTTCCCTGGAAGGTGGGGAGGCCCTGGCACAGGGTGCCAGAGAAACTGTGGCTGCTCCATCCCTGGAAATGTTCAAAGCTGTGTTGGACAGGCCTTGGAGCAACCTGGGATACAGCAAGGTGTCCCTGCCTGCAAAATCCATCAAGACACATAAAAAAACCATCACATCTCAACTACCAACCTTCAGCTTGACAATCTCAGAAGTGCCCTGTGGACATGACAAACCCAAGAACCACTGACACCTTTCTCACCAACCCACTGGAAGTCCCAGGTTTTATCTGGCAGCTGGATAATGCTTCTGCTTGCTCTCAGCTGCCTGTTGTACAAAGATGTTCTACAGAATGAACTGGATGCTGCAAAACCCAGCACATGATCACTGAAGAGACACCATGAAAATTCTTTTAAATACACATTTTGATGGTTACTCAACCCACAACAACTGAGATGTACAGAGCAAGCAAAGCCCACCTTTCCTCCCCCTTTAGCAATCACAGAGGCACCAGACACAAATCCAATCAATATTTGGATATGAACTTCCCCACCAAGGTTTGTTTTTCTATAATCACTTTTTCTGCTTGGGCAGCACACAAAGATCTCCTTGTCTCAGGTGCCATGAGAAAAGTGTACGCTGGCAGCAGAAGGAATGGCAGTTTGAGGAGCAATGTCACTGAAAAAATAGGGGACTACAGTGTCCTCAAAATGCTGTGCTGACCATTCACACAGTGAACAGAAGGTGTTTCCCCACTATTCCCATCACCTTCTTCCTAAAAATTCTCAGCAATGCTCTCAAGAATTGTATGGAGTAACTGGAGACAAGCCCTATTATAATGCAGCACCACACACTGTCCTGCTCATGGCAAACTGGGACCAGTAATTACCTGGGTTGATCTCACTGGTGCTTAGTCCCTATAAACACCAAAGGAAAGAGGAAAGACAGCTTTCAGAATCTCAAATACTTTTGCAGGCATGAATCCCAGCACAGGTGCTTGTTTAACCCTTGCTGACAGGGTCTGAACTTGCACAGAAGAGCATCACCCTGGCTCACACAGCAGCACAGCAAAGTCCTGCTTCACAGAGAGCCTGCTCTGGTACCAGCAGTAGGAGGGAGGCGGTGGATGCAGGGATGGGAATTGCCAAGGGAAGCCAGGCAGGGCTAGATGCAGGTCAAACAGCTAAAAGAGGTCGAGGAAACAAGGTGCATCTATGGCTCAGGAGAGGAGGATATGAGCAAGTAAGTCAAAGCAGTTACTAAAAAAATCTGCTACAACAGGGATACACAGGGCAAGCAAAGCCACCTTTCCATCTCCTGTACGGGTCAGAGGTGCCACGTGGAAATCCAATCAATGGGAACTTCCCCTCCAAAATCCCCGGTGGAAGACGAAGGCATGAGAGAAATGCCTTTTTAAATGGCTGGGACAGGAGGAGGCAGAGCCGCCCCGCCTGGGAAGCACGGGATGACCAGGGGGAAAGGCAGGGAGCTGTCCCCGGCTCCTGCGGCTGTCACCAGCGCCTGCGGCTGTCACCAGCGCCTGCGGCTGGCACCGGCTCCGCGCAGCGCTGGCAGCTGGCACCGCGCCCTCCCTCCATTCCCGGCCCCTCCCAGCGCTGCCCTGCCCCTCGCTGACCCCACACCGGCCCTCGCTGACCCCACACCGGCCCTCACTGACCCCACACCGATCCTTCACTGACCCCACACCGTTCCTTCACTGACCCCACACCGTTCCTTCACTGACCCCACACCGGCCCTCACTGACCCCACACCGTTCCTTCACTGACCCCACACCGGCCCTCACTGACCCCACACCGTTCCTTCACTGACCCCACACCGGCCCCTCACTGACCCCACACCGGCCCTCACTGACCCCACACCGGCCCTCGCTGACCCCACACCGGCCCTCACTGACCCCACACCGATCCTTCACTGACCCCACACCGGCCCTCACTGACCCCACACCGTTCCTTCACTGACCCCACACCGGTCCCTCACTGACCCCACACCGGCCCTCGCTGACCCCACACCGGCCCTCACTGACCCCACACCGGCCCTCACTGACCCCACACCGTTCCTTCACTGACCCCACACCGTTCCTTCACTGACCCCACACCGACCCTTCACTGACCCCACACCGGCCCTCACTGACCCCACACCGTTCCTTCACTGACCCCACACCGGTCCTTCACTGACCCCACACCATTCCTTCACTGACCCCACACCGGCCCTCACTGACCCCACACCATTCCTTCACTGACCCCACACCGGCCCTCACTGACCCCACACCGGCCCTCACTGACCCCACACCGTTCCTTCACTGACCCCACACCGGCCCTCACTGACCCCACACCGGCCCTCACTGACCCCACACCGGCCCTCACTGACCCCACACCGTTCCTTCACTGACCCCACACTGGTCCCTCGCTGATCCCACACCGGCAGCCCCTGCTCGCTCCCTGCCGGCTGCAGAGCCGAGCCGGGCTGAGCCGGGCTGAGCCGAGCCAAGCGTGCCCACGCCCGCAGCTCCTCCCAGCCCAGCCGCCCCGATCCGGCAGTGAAGAAGCCCAGATAAACCTCTCACGGGCTGGCAAGCCTGAAGCTGACACCCCGAGAGGCGAGGAAAGGTGTTTCACATGCTCAGGTGTTGTTCTGAAGGGATAAATAGAAGCAAACGAGCTAAAAGGGGCTGTTCTGACAGATCTGCGGGTACAAACACTGACCCGAGCCTGGTTTTGTATGGACTCTGTATCACAGGGGACTTGTTGCTAACTCCTGCAGGTAATTTTTTAATGAAATACTGCCTTAATGGAAAGGTAATTTTACAGAAGAAAAAAGTGATTTCTTATGGGAAGGTTTCACTGAAGTTTGTTTCTGAAAGAGGTGGAGTCTTTCCCGAAATCCAAGAGAAACTCTGGACTAGCTATGGAGCAGCATTCCAATCCCTCCCCACCACAGACACACGACAGTGAGTTCCCAACAGTGAGAGGTAAAACAAAATTCATTTATTATTTGCTTGCCCAGGGGATCTCACTGCCTTAAGGCCCTGTGCTAAGGGGCTTTTATATCCTCTTGTGATCAAGAACATGAAATGCTTCCCTACGAGGCAAACAAGCTTTAATTCCCAAAAGGGTGACCCTGTTTAGAGCTACCCAAAGAATTTTAAAAAAGGCCTGAAAATCAAAAAATCACAAGGGAGGACAACAAGCAAGGGAAAAATCTTCAGTGGGAAGATGTTTCTCCCTAGGGTGATGCCCTGTCCATCCTTCTGTGCTCCTGACAAGGACACCTGTCCCTGCAGAACTTGTTCACTCCCATATCCCTGCACCTCTTTTCCTAAACGTGGCAACGACTTTTTGTCTACGGTCACTGGGAGTTTTCCTCAGCTTCAGCAGTGTAATTTCCTCCTCCAAAAAGCCTCACACCAGCTACTGCATCATCTACTTCACGTTAATCATCACAGCTGGCAATGGACTGTAATACCATGCACACTCTCATTTCTTTATATATCCATCAATGAAAATGGTGTTTTTGCTTGTTTTATATATATGTACACACACAAACACATTATGATAAGAGATGCTGTTACAAAAATCATGGAAATATCTGTTCACTGTTAAGAAATATGTTTGTTGCTGAGCAGTGAACCAGGAGAGATTAGGTATAAATTTTATAGCACCTTTCCAAAAGTGAGCGTGTTTACTGGGGATAAGTGCCACTCACTGCCCATTCACTTCTGCTTTTAATGCAAATCCAAGCTGCATTCTGCACACAGGCTGGATGGGTTTTACGAGGGCAAATGCCCACTTCAGGCAGACGTTCCCATGCTAGTGACTCATGTGGCTGTGGTTTATTCCCTGCTGGAAGCGCTGCAATTAGCAGAGCCCTCCCTCCCGGCTCCCGGTGCTCCAGGGGAGGAAGGAGGATCCAAGCCCGGGGCTGCTCCAGCTCTCCAGCTGCAGGATGAGCCTTCCAGGTCCTAAACCAGAACAATGCAGAGGCCCTGCTGTCATCTCGGCACGCTCGCAGTTGTTTGCTCCGCACCGCAGGGAACCAGAATTCCACCACAATTCGTTTCCACCGTCTCAGTCCTCTCCCTGGCTCCTCTCTGGCCAGAAAGTGGCACTCATGTGACCCATCCCCACTACCTGTTTGCCAGGATGTTGTCTCAGCAGGCATTCCCAATCCCTGAGTCAGGAGCTAAAATAATAAGGTTTAATGTTTTAAGCAAGTGGTTCGGGAGCATAAAGCAAACAGACACTCGGGGAATTTTAACTGCTTTGTGCCTGAGCCTTTGGGGTTTATGGCCTCCAGTTTTTCCATACAACTGGGAGATCCAGACTGCTTTTAAGGTTTGGGGCCTTTTTATTAAGAAAAGGGAGGTTCTCCCATATTCCTGTGATTCTGGAAATTAGGTCTATCAAAAGCATTCTCAGTTACAGAGAGGCTGTTAGATTGAAACAGCTGTAAAACTGCATTATCACAAACTGCTTAACAGAGTATTAGGGAGTCTGGAAATGACTTCTTCATCCCAGTCCTTCCAAGTGCACATCTAAAGACCAAGTTCCTCTCATCCATAAACACAATTCTCCCAGCACAAATCCTAACCCAGATGTTTGTGCAACAAGTGCCATTAAAGCTGCTTTTCCCAAATAACGTTTTTGGAAGAGATCACCGGGGTTCACTGAAATATGAACTAAACCACAAGAAATTCCACCTCGCCATGAGAAAGAACTTCTTTCCATGGAGGGTGGGCAAGCACTGGAACTCTGTCCAGGGAGGGTGTGGGGTCTCCAGAGACATTCCAGACCCACCTGGATGCATTCCTGTGTCACCAGCTCCAGGCAACCCTGCCTTGGCAGGGGGTTGGACTGGGAGATCTCCAGAGGTCCCTTCCAATCCCCTGGGATTCTGGGAATGCATGGAGTTGAGCATCTCAGAAGCACCTTTAAACCCAGCACACATTTACCTGCATTCTCTGATGAACTTTCATAAATTACACATTTCTACACCAACCACTATCCAGCAACTCAGTTTTCTCAGCCCTAATTGTGCACTTCTGAGTCGTCTTAAGAGGACAGTTAGACTTTGCTGAAAGACATTAAACCAGCACAAGGCAGACTCGGGATGGAGAACAGCTCCCAAGGACTCACAACCTGCCTGGTTTACAGAAACATCCAGCTGGATCCCAAATCACATCCCTAAAGGAACCAACACACTCACCTGCACTCGGCCTGGCAGCCTGTGAGCAGCAGCAGTGAAAGTTAACACACGCATACCAAAAGGGCAAGAATTTCTAAATTCACCCAAAGCTTTCCTCATCCCTGGAACTGTCCAAGGCCAGGCTGGACAGAGCTTGGAGCAACCCGGGATGGTGGAAGGTCTCCCTGCCTGTGAGATGAGCTTTAAACCCTTCCAACCCAAACCATTCCAGGCTTCTAAGCAGCAGAGTTTTGAAATAATTCAAATACCCAGTTCGGAAGGATTCCAATACACAGGATTTCCTCTCAACATGGTGCACTGCATTAATGACAATTTTGCCCAGTTGTTGTTCCTCTCTGCCTGAAATAAAGGGATGCTAAAACAAATGAGGTAACACTTAAGAGGGATCGCGCTTCCAGACCAACACTGACACAGGCAGGAAAAAATTCCTCATCCGAAGCCCTTCAGGACCCATTCATTCTCCTGAGGACACCACATCATACCATACATACGTCTGCATTGACGTACACTCTATATTATGTTGTTATCAATGTATTTTACGAGCTGTCCACAACGCCTTATGTAACGGATCCCTGTTTAATATGGAGCAGCGTGTCCATCGCCGCGGCAATCCCGGCCGTTCTCCGGCGTGCCCAAAAACACCCCAAAACACCCAAAAACACCCACTCGGGCACCGGCGGGGAACGCTCCCGAACCGCGGCGTCCGACCGCGGCTCCGGGGGCTCCGTGCTGCCACAGACCCATTTTGCGAGGGATGCCGGGGAGGGATAATTCCCTAGGGAAGCACAGCAGCCCGTCCCGGCATCTCTGGGGCAGCACAGGGTCACCCCCCGGCGCCGCGCCGGCAGCACGGACACCCAGCCCGCCCGCGCGGCTCTGCGCGCCCCCCGCCCCGCGCCCGCGGCACTCACCGCCTCCGAGTCTTCAAACCCATGCAGGTACAAGTTGTCGTACATGGAGAGCCGGTGCGGGGCCGGAGGGCCGGGGAGCGCGGCGGCGGAGCGCGGTGAGGCGGCGGGGCCGAGCTCCCTGAGCGCTGCGGCGGCGCCGCCTCCCGCCGGCGCCCCCCCGCCTGCCCCGCTGCTTCCCGCCCGCCGCGCCGCCGCCCCCCATTGGCTGAGCCGCGCCGCCGCCGCCGCGCCATTGGCTGGGACGCGCCGGCGCCGCCGCGCCATTGGCTGGGACGCGCCGGCCGCGAGCAGCGCTGCGCGCTGGCGCCGCCTCACGGCGCCTCACGGGCTGATGGCGGCGGCCGCTGTGCCCCCGGGGGCGGCCAGCACGGCGGCGGACCCTTGCTTATTTGTAATAAAACTGGTCTACAATAAAACAATACCGTGTAGTCTAGAGAAGAACGAGGTACGATCTCATTAATGCATGCAAATATCTCCAAAATACGCTGCCGCCAGGCTCCGTTCAGTGGCGTCAGTGACAGGTGGAGGAGCAATGGCCATAAAATAAAACACAAGTTCCAGCTCAACATGAGGAAAAACATCTTTCCATGAGGGGGGGAGAGCACTGGAACTGCTGCCCAGGGAGGGCTGGAGTGTCCCGGTCATTCCCACCACCTGGACACATTCCTGTGTCACCTGCTCCAGGTGACCCTGGCTGGACTGGATGGTCTCCAGAGGTCCCTTCCAGCCCAATCCTATGATTTATTTACAATAAAATACAGCCTTTCTTCTTCAAGACTCCAAGGAACAGCGGGTGGTTTCCAAAAAAACCTTCCCTCCACCCTCCAACAATATTTGGAAACCATTAAACCCTGAAACCAGTAAGACTAAACAGTAAGAATTAACAGAAACCACACACACACAAGGTCTGGAAACAAGAAAACCAAATCCTAAACACCAAGAATTAGAAGAACAGAAGTGTGAACCTGATTTACAACTAAATTAAGAAACAAAATCTCTAAACAGGTTCCTCCTGGAGCTCTACAAATTAAACTTCTGGTGTAACACTACGTGATTAAAAAGTCAATAAATAATTAAACACTAATGACAGAACTAATTTACAATTTACTTCCTACTCTTATTAAAACAATTACTTAAAATCTCATCCTCAGTGCAATCTGATCCACCACTGCAGTTTCACAAACGCTTCCTATTTGTGTTTCCCATTTGCTTCCTCCACTTTTCCTCCCAAAAGCTTCCATCAATTCTGCAAATGTAACACAAATCCCACAGCAAGTGTCCAACAGACACCTGAAGCAAAGCCAAAGGCGTTATTCTCGTGAATATTCCCATATTCAGTTTCTTACTAATTCAATGGAAGATTCCCCAAAGTTATGGTAAGTCTTATTCCCAATTTACTAATTCTGATGGAGGAGGATCTCAGCTTCTAAAACAGATTTAAAATGTTCATAAAACTCCCAGTCCAGGAGTTAATCTTTGCAGCCGCTTCTACAGACTTCTTGAAGATCTGTGATGTTCCAGATTGAAAGAATCAGCTACAAGAATCATTGGCCAGCTCAAATTAAAAAGAAAAAGGCTGTGAAATCACAAGATGAAGGGAAAGAAGTGAACTTCACATAGATTTGTAATAAACCAATTCAGAAATCAGGGGAATCACTATTTGATTTCCAGTCCTTACATTTCACACTGTCCTTTTTAAGACACAGAAGTTATTAAAAATACATATTTAATGACTCAACTCAAAAGGCTCCTAAAAGATGCTATAAAAATACAATCCCCTGTAATACAGAGGAATTCTAAATCAAAGGCTGTTTTGAATATTATGAGGTAATTTATCCAAGAAACACACACCGAGGTGAGGGAGGAAGACACTCAGCTCTTTTAAGCTGACTGGGAAGTAATACCAATATAATAAATGTGCTGAGGGAACAGGGGGCTGAATGGAGCTGATATTATCCTGCAGGGAATTCCTCTGTTCAGGCCACTGGCCAACACTACAGGAACAACCAGCAAGCAATGGCTAAGGAGCTGAAATGAGCCTTGGTAAAGTCTAACCTTTAAAAAATGTCATTTTTTGAACGGCTTCAGTTTCTGCATTATTCATTTTTTTAATAGCATTCATTGATGATGTTAATTGGAGCCCACAACTCCACGTTTAAAAGGACACAGGAGATTTTGAAAGAGATGTAAACAAAGACCACGAGTCATCCAAAACTTTTAATGCCCAACAAATCACTGAGGATATAACCCAGACTAAAATATCTTCAGGTTGGAGGTGGGGGAAAGAGAAGAGCTCACAAGTCAGAATACTTTGAGTATCCACAGTCCTCCAAAAATACTTATGTTCCTCCAAATACTCTGCTGCCATTAGAGATTATTCACATCCTCTTATTTTTAATTAGAGTACAAAGGAAATCTCTCTGAGACGTGCATCCATCTATCCCAAAATATCCATTATTTAGTCAGTCCTGAGCTACCCAAATGTGGGAACTCTGGGGTGTTTTTTCCGAGGGCGTGAAAAAGAACCAGAGAAAATTTTATTTCCAGCCCGATCTAATGATTCCTCAATCAAATGACAGCACTTGTGTGGTTCTTTCAGGAGCTGGAGCAATGAACTATTTGCATAAACACACTGAAGAGCTGCTGGAATAAATAAATGTGCAGGATCCAGATTGCCGAGGCGAGGGAACGCCTCGGCACCGCACTGCGCCAACCGGGATGGGAGTCAGCAACTTCTCCCTTCTCCCCACTCCAACAATCCCTCTTCCACCTGGGATCTCACCGAGGGCAGCAGCAGCACTGCCTCCCTTCCTGCTGCTCTGGGGGAGCCACAGGAATAGTGCAAAGCAGCAAAACCCCAACACAGCCACGTTCTTGACGGCCTCTCCCTGATCTTGCATGGTCCTGGATTCCTGACATTACCCAGGGATAATGAGGCAAAACCCCCCTAGAAGGCAAGGGCACATTAGCAAAGAGCATTAGTGGTTGCATTAAGAGCAGCCTTGGATATGGATCAGCTCCTTCCAGCACACAGAGGGCTCCAAATCCCACAGTCTCCATCAGCATCCTCCCCATCAAACACAAACTTTGGGTTTCATCTTGCCCCACCTGCATTCTGGGGCCTGCTGAGGAAAATTGCTCTCCCCTATAGAAAGCTGCTCTTGTTGCCATCAGCAGAAGAGCCCAGGGATGGATTTCAGTGACAGAAAGGGAAAGGACCATCAGCAATCTCCAGCAATCCACCTTGCCTCCATCTATGGGAAGGAAGCCAGTTCCTCACTCTCCTAAATTACCTGGCACAGCCCCACTCCTCGCCCCTTCTCCCTCTAAAGCAATTTCCCTGCCTCCCTCCCTCCTCCTCTGTTTTATAATAGAGATTAGATAAGAACCTGGTGCAGTGACAGCAGCTTCTGCCCTGGGCTGAGGCACGGCCAGGAGAAGCTCCTGAGATCCCCTCTAACCCTGTTTTCCAGCAGAATGGGATTTGTGGCACTTGGAAGTCCTTGAAGCCACCAGAGGAAAAGGGATTTATTTCTGTTTCAAAAGATTGTGCTGTTTGGGATACATCCTGGCACAGAGGATCTGGTGAATTTCAGGGTTTTATTCAGACAGACTGGGTGGACAGCGTGCTTTAATCTTGGAGTTTCAAGTAATAAATTAGTCTGGTCTAATTTGACAGTTCTTCTGGAGGAAGCGAGGTGCCACCTATCCTAAAACACATTTATCTGACACTGTTATGTAAAGGCTGCTATAATTAAAGAGTGTGAAGACTCGGTTGTCACTTCCTCTTGGTTGGAAGCACCTCCAGGGAGAGGTAACTGGGCTACATTTGTAGGTACCCTCTATATTTACCGAGCTGTGAAATGCCTCTTTCCCAGGCACTGGAGACCTGCAGGAAGCCAAGGCCTTCCAGAGGGTTTTTCATAGGGAGCAGTGGATGGTCCCAGCTCCTGAGGCAGGCAGGGTGTGCTCCAAGGGTTCAACAGCTCCAGCCAGCTCCAACTGGGGCTTCCACTGGCGCACAGGATTGAGCAGAGCAAATCCCAAATGGCCTCGAGATCAGCCCTGTGTGAGCACAGGGATCCCCCTGGAAGATGAGGGGCTTGGAATGAAGGGTGTGCAGGATCCATGGGCAGTCACAGGGATGTCCATGGACACCGACCCCTCCAGCAGCTCCCAGGCTGCTGAGAAGGTCCAAAACATCGAGTCACACCCCAGGCACCACCCCAAAAAGCCAGAGTGGATTTGTGGCTGGAATTGTGTCAGATTTCCTTGCTGGAAGGGAGATGGAGGGGTTCTGTTTTTAGGGAAGTTCCACGTTTTTATCTGCCCTGCCAAAAACCATCTGGGCCAAAGGATTAAGCACTTGTTTTATTCCTTATTTTAAAGTTCCTCTGCATTCCTTATGAATGCTAATCAATCTCCTTAGCTGCCATAAGTGCTGATGCTGAGTTTCTGTGCAACACTTCAGCCTGCAACTGTTGGGATGATGGGAAACGCTCTCTAAAAGCCAATTACAAACTTTATGGGAAGCTGCTGCTGTTGTACCCGAGCAGGGAAAGGCACCAGTGCATCCTGGAAACCCCATCAATAGTGGAACACACCCACCAGGGCTGCAATCATCCCCCTGGGACTGGGAACAGCCAAGCTGGAAGTGTGCTGGGAATGCCAGGACATCCCATGACAGAACATCCAACCTCTACAGAGCCAGGAACGGAAAGATTTTCCAGTCTCAGAACAGACAAACAGCCCAGAGAGCTCCTGGTCAGTGTTAATTTCCCAGATGCATTTAAATATTTGCAGTTTTATCAGTGCACACTCATGAAAAGGTTGCTTGAAATGTATTTTTGATAAATTACGATTATCATGTAATAGTTCTTTGGAGAAAACAAAGCCTTGAGTGAGCAAAAAAACAACCCTGCAAGCTACAATGAAATTCCAGCCTCTGTAAAATACAGGATCTCATGGAGGTAATTTTTTTCTTTAGCTAAACTAGTAGAACTACACGTTTTATTTTGTTTTTAGGCTCAAGGAGTAGGTCAAAGGGTGTCATTAGAAGAGTCAGACACAGAGCTTTTAAATCCCAGTGCTAAGAAGAATTTGCTGCTCTTGTTAAGAGGTTAAAAGAATAAATAAATAAATAAATAAATAAATAAATAAATAGGCAGACACAGCTCAACTTCATTCCCAGTTTGCTGCTTCCCCTTGGGACTTTACAGGGATGCCTTGATGAGGCTGCTGATTTTATTGCCTTTCCCTCTGCTTTATAATCCAATTACCATAGACTGCAACACAGCACTTGGAATTCCATGGCAGGGGATGACAGGAAACTCCTCAGTTCCCTGCAGTAGATTTCCATGACTCCTGTCCAGGTGGAGAAACTGATCCAGAAACAACAGATCAATGAAGGAGGAACCACTTGTCCAACCTGATTTCTTGAAATATCTAGCCAGAGTTCTTGGGAGCTGAGTTGAGAAGAACAAATATTCATGGCTTTAGCTCTGCATATTTAAGTGAGTTGTGCTCCTTCCTGTAAAGTCTCTGGGAGATCTCTCCTCATGTACCTGCTGAAACGATGACTCTGGGATGTTCTCACCACCCAGGAGCACAACACACGATCTGTGGAAAAATCCTGAAAATGATGACTCCTCATCCTCCTTGCAGGACTGCCCTGGAACATGCGAAAACCCTATTTGCTGCTTTTCCCAGCTTTCACAGAGATGGGCTAACTGAGAGGTGTTTTAAAAGATTTTATTCTCTTTTCAGTCTCGATGAAGGGTGAGACACAAGAGATGTAAAACTCAGCACCATTCCATCAGAAGCCACCCTATTTCCTGGTCACAATCCCTTAGAAATGTTTTTCAGCCTGGTAGCTTTTGCCACACGGTGCTGCTATTAACCACCTCTATTTTTCCTAACACTAATCACCTCTATTTTTCCTAACACTAACCACCTCTATTTTTTCTAACACTAACCACCTCTATTTTTTCTAACACTAACCACCTCTATTTTTCCTAACACTAATCACCTCTATTTTTACCCCACAGGTCCTGCTACAATGCATCTTTCACAGATGCATTTCTGATTCTCTAAAATACCCAGTCTTTTTGCAAGGCCATATTTTGAAACTCGTTAAAACTTGTAAAAACCCTATTTCTGTATTTCTACTGGTTCTCCATTGGAGAGGTTCATTCCCTTCCACTGGCAATTCCTGAAGGGAGATTTCCAGGAGAAGGACTCGGGGTTTTGCCAGCGAGGTGGGATGGCTCAAAACAAACACCCAAAAGCCAGAGCATCCCCCTGCTGCTCCTCTGCAGGGACACCTGAGCCAGGTCTGCTCCAGGGACAGCACAGGAATTTGGGGATCCCCGGGCTCTGCCATCCCCCCAGAGCCAGGAGGGAGTTTGGGATGAGCAGAGCCAGCCCTGTGCTGTTCAGGTGAGGAACACCTGCCATTCCCACTTCATTCATTCAGCTCCTCCCAGCACCAGCAGCTCTGGTGAGTCCTTTACAAACCCCAGGCACTCGGGAAGGACTGAAAATACCTCCTGCCTGTGCCTTCAAAGGAGAAAAATGTCATTCCAGCACTCCCTGCAGCAGCAGAGCCCATCCTTGTGCTACAGGTCTGAAAACCATGGGCAGTTCATGCAATCCCAGAATCCCAGACTGGTTTGGGTTGGAAGGGACCTTAAAGCCCATCCCATTCCACCCCTGCCATGGGCACAGACACCTTCCAGGTTGCTCCAAGCCCCAGATTGATTAAAATCAGGTCATTTCTGATGCTCTGAACACTTATAAAATGTTAATATTTTCCCTCTGACTCTTCCATGCAGTTTCAGACCTGCATTTTTCCCTAATCTCTCAAACCCTGCAATAAAAAAAGAACGGAATCATTCCTTTATTCCAGTCTTCCACAACATCCCTACAGAGATTACTTAAAAAGCCCCAAACTCTAAATAAACTGCTGTAAGTTCTGTCCTGGATCTAAAACTGCCTACCAGACAGGAAACAAAAATTAGGAATAAATAGGAAAGCATTAACATTCAGTGGCCCCCAAATAATTAATATTTTATTTAGGAAAATAATATTAAGTATTAATATTTTATGTAACAAATTAATATTTTAATTAAGAAATTGATTAACTTCCTAATTAATATTTTAATTAGGAAAGCATTAATATTTTCAGTGGCTCCCAAAAAGTTTGGGGACTTTTACTTCCACTGTATTTCAAGTGAGAATTGGAGTTCACTTGAGAGCAAAAAATGGAAAAATTCAGCCTGAGCAGCTCAGCCTGACAGAGTTACAAGCAGAAAACAGAATATTCTAATTGGGAGTGTGGAGAATAATAACTAATGGCAGCTCTGCCATCCCTGCCTATAATCATGATGAGCAATAGAGGAGCAGATCAGAACCTCATGTTCTCAGCAGTTAATTCAGTGTCCAGATGAGGGAGCACGGAATTAAAAGGTGATAGAACTCAAAATTCATAAAAGGAACTTATTTATCCCAAATGGAGAAAAAGCCCAGGCTCTGTTAGAATGATGAACTTGGAAGCTTAGCCTGAAAAAAAGATTGGCCCTGAACTGGAATATTACACCTGCTGTAGCCCTGCATGTTGTGCTTAGCAAAATTTAGGGATAAATTTTAAAATTTTAAAATTTAGGAATAAATGTTATTTTCATTTTAAAATTTAGGAACAAATTTTAAAAATTTAGGCAAAGCTTTGACTTCAGCCTTGATTCCTTGGCAGGAACAGGCTTAGCAAGGAACATAAAGTTGATTTTTTTTTAATATCTGTTTTCCTCTGCATTTTATTCTCCAAAACTATCTGCTGTGATGGGCAGAATAACAGCCTAAACACACAATAATTCACTGAATTCTGGGAGTTCCTGCCTTGCCCAGCATCCTGTGCAGCCAAGGGAAACCCAAACTTTTTGGGCTAGACCAGAAATTTAGAAGCAGAATTTTCAGATACCTCAATGCAGTGATGAAAAACTGGGCTTGTTCCAGTTCAGGCTAGAAATAAAATAGCTCATTACTGCAATTAAATATTATATTCATGTAAAACACATAAAATGTCTTAGTAGGGAATACTGCTGCCACCTCTTGGTTCAGCAGGATGAAAATAGCAGGGTAAGATGAACCAGAGAGCTGCAGGTGGAGCTTCCCTGGGTGTTCTCTCCAGTCAGAAATGTGGCTCTTGGAAACCTGTGGGTTTAGGATGGCTTTCCAAACCCAGCTGGGAATGGGATACTCTGAAATCACCCCTGTTGATCTTGAGTGAAGGAAAATTGGCTGGGCATGGAGGGAGTTTGGAGGGGGAAAAGCCATAATTTGACTTTACTGTTCAAATTCTCCTTGGAGCTGCACCAATGGACACAGCAAAGGCCAAATTCCCAACAAATGGAAATCCAGCAGGCACCACCTGTGTCCCTTTCTCCCCAGCCATGTCCCACTGGGACTCTTTTCACCTGGCCATCAGGGACCAGGATGGGAACAGGCTCCAAGGCTCCTGGCAGAGTCAGGAATTGTCACTGTTGCTGTTAGGAATGAAGGGATGGGGCTGTTTTCAGGCTAAGAATGATTTACTGCTCAGATAAACATCAGTCTCAGGGGCTGTGAGATTTTAGAGGAGCAAGCTGTCAGCCACAGCTCAAGAGTAGCCACAAGTTCTACTTTACAAGGCATTCTAGAACTTTCTAACCCAACAGACAGCTGCCACAGGGTTTGGTTTGCTTTTCCAGCCTATCACCTTTACTTACTTCTGCTGCCCTGGGGCTACTCCTGTCCAATGGCTTCTGCCTCACACACAGAATGTTTCTGCTCTAACTTCTGAACTCTGTTTCTGTTAAAACTTCTGAACTCTGTTTCTGCTCTAACTTCTGAACTCTGTTTCTGCTCTAACTTCTGAACTCTGTTTCTGCTCTAACTTCTGAACTCTCAGTTTACTCTACACAACCCCTCCACTATAAACCCTTCTCCATCTCACCCATGCAGTTCCTCATTATTTAAACCATACTCTTACTCACAGCTGTAGAAAGAGAAGTTGATGATTTTTCTGCCTACTGTCTGTGTGCTGTATTTTTACATCAAACCTCCCAAGGCTGCAGATCAAATTCTCCTGTGTCTGTGGAAGTTCCTGTTTCCCTGATTCCCACAAGGAATACCCCACCCAAAACCTTCCCTGTCTTGCACCAGCAAAGCCCACTGCTCTTTCCCACCCACTCCAGACTGAGTTCCTGGCAAAACTGCTCCAGTGGAAGATTCTGAGCCTTTGGTTGTGCCTCCTCTCCACCAGCTGAGTCAGATTTTGGGTCTCACAGGCGGCAGGGGCAGGACCCCATCCCACCCCACTGCACTGCTTCACCCCTTCCCAAGGATCCAGAACCCTCCCCAACAGCAGCTGAGCTCCTTCTGCTCCCCACTGAGCCTGGATCCCAGCCCAGGCCAGGGGGATGAAGGAGGGCACTGCAGGAGGGAAGGCACAGGCAAGGCTGCAGCTCCATCCCGGAGCCACCGCTGCAGACCTGCAGAGAAACTGAAACCCCAGAGCCACACGTGGAATGGGCTACAGCCAAAGGAAGTCCACTGTGAAAAATCCATAAATAGCCCTGATCCTGCCTAATGGGAGGTGTGGAAGGGCCAAAAGCTCTAAATCAGAGGTGAGGTGACCCCCCACAAAGGCTGGATGGTCCCTCAGGCTGGACCCACACACTCCTAGAGCCACGGGATTTAACCACAGCAGCTTTACACACTTAGTCATGGGGAAAAAATAAAAATAAAAGGGTTTTTATTAAACGTCTTCAGTACTTTTCACAGGAGCAGGAAGCAGGCATTAAGGATTTCACAGGTTCTTTTGTCCCTGGACTCATTCCTGCCCACACACTTGCGTGCCCGCTCTCCCCACGGAGCTGGAGAGCCCCGAGCTCCTCCTCGTGCAGATAATTTGGGTTTATTCATCTTCTGCAGAGCCCACCTAAACCCTGGGGGCGGTGAGTGGGTGGGGAGGGCAGAGGTGACAGAGGAACGGAGCTGAATTGTGCTCAGAACCAGGAATATCCAGCTCCTGACAGGGCTGATACATCCAGGAAAACATTTCCTTAAAATACCAAATGGCTCTAATTGAAAGCAGACTCTTAAATGCCTTTATCTTCAGTGAGCAGGTACGAAGGGGTAATGAGAATATTCCTTCTCCTGCAGACAATTCCTCCTCTCCCTGCTGAGCACTGACAGACAATAGCTCCAAAATTCCTTCCCAACATCCATAATGCAGATTAAACCTCAGCTTTAGGAGCCATTTCCAGACAAAACTGTTGTGTTGCAAGACTCACAAGCAGTTTTCCCACCACAAAAAAACACCCAGCAAATAACCCAAAAGCAATGTCTGATTCCAGAATCCTCCTCACAGGTAATTCCCAGTAATTTCCAGTGCAGCCAATCAATTCATAAATCCCAAAAATACATTTAATGAATGGAATAAGCAGGTTATGGCCATTTGTGGCCCAGGAATGCTTCACACACAGCATCATTTCCTTATTTCAAATGAGCTGGTTGAAGTCCAACACCTGAAAGAAGTGCCAATTAATGGAGGTGCATTAATTAGCAGCTCTGGAGACCTGGGCTCTGATTTGCAGCACTCCTGAACAGACACGTGGGCAAGACAAACAGGCTGGTGAGCCCAGGCTGGACTGGGGCCAGAAACCCAAAAAATGAACCCAAAACATGACAAGCTGTGGTCTGGGTGACAACACAGAACTGCCAAGCTGCTTCTGCTCTTACCAAACACCACAAATCACACAAGATAAACTCCCAGGAGGAGGAAATGGCACCACACAAAGTGGGGAAAACCAGTCCTGTGCTCCCCTGTGTCCTGCCCCGAGCCAATCCAAGGGAGGATTCCAAGAATCCCTCCAGACAGGAGCACCAGGGGGTTGGGGCAGGTGGGGAAGGGGAGGCAAAGCAGCTCCCACATCAGGGCTTTGGGCAGAGGGAAACCCCCTGAACTCCAGTTCCAGCTCTGCATCCAGCCTTAGAGATGTGATAAAAAAGGGAATTACCAAACCCTGCTGTATTTTACAGCCACATTGCAACCTCACTGACATTCCCAGAAAACCTGGGGACTCCCCATCCCTGGAAGTGCCCAAGGCCAGGCTGGACAGGGCTTGGAGCAGCCTGGGACAGTGGGAGGTGTCCCTGCCAGGGCAGGGGTGGGATGGGATGGGATGGGATGGGATGGGATGGGATGGGATGGGATGGGATGGGATGGGATGGGATGGGATGGGATGGGATGGGATGGGCTTTAAGGTCCCTTCCAGCCCAAACTGTTCTGGGATTCTCAGGCATTGGGATTGCTAGGGTGTCAGTGCAGGAGGCAGATCAATGATCCTGTGGGTCCCTGCTGGAATCTGAAATGTAGGGAACTGTCAGAACTTTGGGCCTGGAAGCCAAAGTTCAGGATTAAACACAGGATTTGATCTGAGCCCTTGGAAAAGGCTCCCAAACTCAGGTGCTAGAAGTGAGAATGTGGATTTAAAGTTTAAAGTAGAGATATGTTAAGTAGAAGAAAGTTTAGAGTTTTAGAGTTTAAAATATATGAAAAATAGAAGGAGTTACAGAGGTGAACCAGGAGCTTAGAATGCAGCACTGCAGGTTTGTGTCCCATAACATGACTGGCTAAGAAAGCTCACACAGGAGTCCATAAGGCAAAATATTCAAGGATTGGGTCTAAACCATGAATATCCTTGTTGGCAGTGCTTTATTGGTCAATAGATGCTAAAAAGATCTTGTAACTGAGGGTCCTGTGACCTTCTGAGCCATGCAGTGACGGTGTGAGCCCAACTCACCCTTCCTGCCTGTGCAGAAGAGAAGAAAAATAAATCCCATCATCTAAAAATCTCCGAGGTCCCATCTCTAACTCATTCCAAATCCCCACAGGTCCCTTTCCCTGTGGATATTCTGTGATTCCCAGCCTGCCTGTCCAGCAGCAGCTCTCCTGCATCATTCCCTGCTGGCTCTGCACAGATCAGCCACAGCTGCCTGGGCAGAGGGGCTGGGCAGGGGCAGAGCTCCTTTCCAAACTGCTGTGGTTCCATGGGCAGGCAGCCAGGAGTGCCAGGGCTCCCTTCCTCTGCAGCTCCCCGGAGTGACTCAGGGCACAGAGCTCGTGTTCATACACCAGTGATGTGCACACCTGCACACCATGAGAAACTTCCTCAGCTCTAGCACGGGGCAACACTGAGTGCTTTCCTCAACACTTCCATTTCTGGGGACACAGGAGCATCAGAAATCAATCAATCAATCAATCAATCAATCAATCAATCAATCCCAGCTTTCATTCGGAAGCTTCTCCAGGACAACTGGGAAAAACAAAATTCTCTTTGATTTCAATAAAAACACAGATACAAATTTCAACAATCACAGCTAAATCACCAAAAAATTAATATACACAGGGAGAAAGTGGCTCCAAAGCAGCTGGCAAGGGAACAAATGAGGGCAGCTTTTACTCCTGAGAGTTGGAACATGTCCAGGGAAGGGAACGGGGCTGGGAAGGGGCTGGAGAATTCCTGAGGGAGCTGGGAAGGGGCTGGAGAATCCCTGAGGGAGCTGGGAAGGGGCTGGAGAATCCCTGAGGGAGCTGGGAAGGGGATGGAGAATCCCTGAGGGAGCTGGGAAGGGGCTGGAGAATCCCTGAGGGAGCTGGGAAGGGGCTGGAGAATCCTTGAGGGAGCTGGGAATGGGCTGGAGAATTCCTGAGGGAGCTGGGAAGGGGCTGGGGAATCCCTGAGGGAGCTGGGAAGGGGCTGGAGAATCCCTGAGGGAGCTGGGAAGGGGCTGGAGAATCCCTGAGGGAGCTGGGAAGGGGCTGGAGAATCCTTGAGGGAGCTGGGAATGGGCTGGAGAATTCCTGAGGGAGCTGGGAAGGGGCTGGGGAATCCCTGAGGGAGCTGGGAAGGGGCTGGAGAATCCCTGAGGGAGCTGGGAAGGGGCTGGAGAATCCCTGAGGGAGCTGGGAAGGGGCTGGAGAATCCCTGAGGGAGCTGGGATGGGCTCAGCCTGGAGCAAAGGAGGATCCCCAGGGATCTTTTCCCTCTCTGGAATTCCCTGCCAGGAGGGCACAGCTGGGGAGATTTGGGATCATCCCAGGGAGCAGGGACAGGAGCAGAGGGAACGGCCTCAGGCTGGCCCAGGGCAGCTCAGGGTGGATTTTGGGGCAATTCCTTCAGGAAAAGGTGCTCAGGTGGAGTTCCCATCCCTGCAGGGATTTCCCAGCCCTGTGGATGTGGCATTTGGGGACATGGGCAGTGCTGGCAATGCTGAGGGAATGGTTGTTCTCGATGATCTTCAAGAACTCTTCCAACCCTAATGATTCCAGGATAATCCCTAAATCAATTCCCAAATTCCATCACCCCCTCCCAGACCCCCTCACCCCAGAGCCCCAGGCTGCAGCTCCAGCACAGCACTGCTGGCTCTGCCTTCCAGAAACACCTCAAAACATCCTGCCCTTCCCACCTGGGGACTCTGCCTGGCACAGCCACCTGTCCTCCCCCACTGACTGCTGCTGGAAAAGTCCAAACCCTGTGGTCCAGCTGAAGGTTGGGTATCCCAGGAGAGACTCCCCGAGGCAGAGCATCTCCTCCCTTCCCAGAGCTGCCACTAAGCAGGGCAATGTCTCCGTTGGAAGGGTTTCTCTCCCCAGATCCATAGCAGGAATCAGTTCATCAGGGATGAGCCCTCTGCATTTCTCATGCTCATGGCCTTGCACTGCTGTTTTCCATGTGGGTTTCCATGGCAATGGGCAGAACCCGGAATAAATTTGTTTTGTCATAATTGCTGCACAATTCTGGGCAAAGGGAATAAATAAATATTCTCTTACTATTTCTCCCAGCTTGACTCAGGAGCTGGAGCTTTCCTGAAGCTCCTGATTTAGTGAACAAACCCCAAAATCACCAAATATGACGAATTTCAGCAATTATGGTTATTTAGGATAACCAAAGCTGAGCCCTGCCAGCGTGTGGGAGTGTTTATTAGTGTCTCAGTGACTCAGAATTATTCCATCTTTAGAACTTTTCCCAGATTTTCCCCGTGCTCCACGACGTGAGGGGGAGAGAGCAGAGATTTGACATCAGCAGAACGTTTTTAGGGCTCTGAGGAGACAAACCAAAGGCTGAGCCAGCTCTGGGGCTCCCCCAGCACTCCCAGTTCCACCAGTCTGGGATAAGGGGAATAGATCCCCACATTCCCAGGAGATTTATTAGAAATCATAATTTAATTTTAAATTTTTAAAAATTTATATATTGTTAAATTGTATTGATTTACTTATTTATTATTTATTTTATTTTATTTTATTTTATTTTATTTTATTTTATTTTATTTTATTTTATATTTTATTTTATTTTATTTTATTTTATTTTATTTTATTTTATTTTATTTCATTATTAAAGTCACCATAGAGAAAACCTTGAGAGACTTTTTCCTCTGCTGGTTTCCATGTGCAAGTTCCCAAGCAAACTTGGATTTAAAAGAAATGGAATATATAAAGATAAATCATGCAGAATAGAATATAAAAATTAAATATTTTAAGTATAAATATAAGTTAATCATTTATAAGTATAAGATATAATATTATGGAGTAGATAGCTGGAGAAGGAGGATGTTTTTGGGGGAAAAGCTGTGATTCAGACCCAGCCACGTGCTCTTATTGCAGCTTCCAGGGAGGCAGTAGGGCAGGGGCCTCTCCCAGAGAAATCCTAAGGGCAGGATGGGGGAATAACTTCATTTTCCCTAGTAAAGACCTCTCCCTATGGAACATCAAGGGATGGGCCACTCAGCTGGGAAAACTGCACCTCCTGAGTGCTCTTTTAATCAGATTTCTCCCAGTTTTATGGTGTCCAGCAGCACAAATGGGGTCATTTGCATTGGCTGCCTTTGCCAGTTCTTTTTTTATCGTTTAAGCTGGAAGAAAATTCCAGATCTTATCATTAAAAAGCCTCAGTTCTTAATTTACATCACCCCAAATCTCAGCAGTGCCACCATGCACCCCACCACAACCCCACTGGGCATTTACAGTTATTTGTGGGCTGACAACATGGAATCTTCTTCCTTGAAAAAATAAATAAGTGCTGGGATTCCCATCCTCTACTCTCAGGACAAAATATTTTTATGCAACATAAACCAACTTTTTATGCAACTTATAAACCAACAGCTCTGTGAGGAGATGAGAGAAACCAATGAGCATTTTGTGCCAATCACAATAAAACAATGGTGATTTGTGGGGTAAACAGCAGGACAAAAAAAGGCAATCATGGAATCAGAGAATCATGGAATGGGTTGGGTTGGAAGGGAGCTTAAATCCCATCCCAGTCCATCCCCCTGCCATGGCAGGGACACCTCCCACTGTCCCAGGTGATCCCAGCCCTGTCCAGCCTGGCCTTGGGCACTGCCAGGGATCCAGGGGCAGCCCCAGCTGCTCTGGCAATCCCAGCCCAGCCAGGAATTCCCAATTCCCAATCTCCCAATATCCCAAAATCCCATCCATCCCTGCCTAACAGGAAGTGTCAATGAGAGAAATGAAAATATCCACCCACCCAACCAAAAAAAACCCAACAAAAAAATCCAACCTGCCTCTGGTATTGATAAGTTCCAAGTTATTGATAAGTTCCAAGTTACTGATAAGTTCCAAGTTATTGATAAGTTCTGGGCAGCCAGAGCCTGGCTTGGCACACCTGAAGTGTTTCCCACATGGAACTGAGCATGCAGCTCTGCAGGAGCAGTTCTGGGGGCTGGCACAGGGTTTTTATTTCTTTAGTTTGTGGTGTTTGCAGCTCAGCTCTCACAGCCACAAAGTGCTGCCAGTCCTGCCCGGAGATGAGGAGTGGCATCCCCCCCTGTGGGCACGGGGAATATTTCACTGGGGAGGTTGGTAAATGCTCTGAAATGGAATGTTCACTCTGCCTTGTGCACCTTGCCAGCTCAGCTCCTGCAGGGGAAGGGGCTCCCACAGCACAGGGACCTGGAGCTGCTGGAGAGAGCCCAGAGGAGCCCGGAGCTGTTCCAGGGCTGGAGCCCCTCTGGAGCCAGGCTGGGAGAGCTGGGAATGTTCCCCTGGAGAAGGGAAGGCTCCAGGCAGAGCTCAGAGCCCCTGGCAGGGCCTGGAGGGGCTCCAGGAGAGCTGGAGAGGGACTGGGGACAAGGATGGAGGGACAGGAGCCAGGGAATGGCTCCCAGTGCCAGAGGGCAGGGATGGGTGGGAGATTGGGAATTCCTGGCTGGGCTGGGATTGCCAGAGCAGCTGGGGCTGCCCCTGGATCCCTGGCAGTGCCCAAGGCCAGGCTGGAACAGGGCTTGGAGCACCTGGGAGAGTGGGAGGTGTCCCCACCCAGGGAATGGGTGGATTGGGATGAGCTTTAAGGTCCCTTCCAAGCCAAACCATGCTGGGATTCTGTGATTCTACAAGTTTCCATTCAAGGCAAGAGAGAGCATCATGGTTGTCTTACCAGGGCTAAAAAAATTCAGGAGTTCCTGGAAGCATCATTCCTTATACCTCCAACTCATCTCTCCTGGGATAACCCAGGCTTCTTACAGACATCCAGCACTGCAAATTATCCCCCAGAAATCAGCAGGAGCAACACTGGAAATCAGTCACTTCGTGTTTGTGGTATTTGTACCTGCGCTGAGGTGCTCAGGACTTTGAAAAATAGAAAAACATAAAGATATAAAAATATCAAACCCACATTTAAATGATGAAAAGGACTCGCAGTGGTGAGGACTCGGTGCTGAGCACTGGCCTGTTCCAGCCAGCCTCAATCCAACATCCCCATCCTGTGGCTTGGACCAGAACTGCAGAGTTTCATCCCAGAAACTCAGCTCCTGCTGCCCCCTCAGCCGAGACGCACACCGGGCATGGGATTCTTCTTTTTAATTACTTTCCTGCCTGTAATTCTCCTGGAAAAGCATTTTCCTATGGATGTGAGCTTGTAAAGAAACGGGAATTGTGTATTTGACAGCCATGAAACTCCTTGTAGTAAATCAAATCTTCCTCCTGACACTGCACAAGAACCTCGGAGCAGATTCCCCCAAATATCTGCAAAAACTGGGCTCACCACATGAGCCAGGATTTGCCAGGTTCATCCTGCCTGAAGGAAAACTAAGGAGTAAGGAGGAATCTTGTGAAAATGGGATTTTAGATGGGAATTAGTGACTTTCTGTGTAAGTGAATACATGACCCAGTGGTCTGACATTGTTATAAGCACTGCTCCTGTTTTTCCTAGGATCAGATATTTCATTCCCATGAAATTCAGTGTTGTGTGTTCCTGCAAAATGCTTCACGTGATGGCATGAGGGTGGAAGGACTCTCAAAAAAATCAAGACAGCAGCAACACAAACAAACTGCAGCAATCTGCTGTTGATGGGACCCAGCCCCACCTCTGGGGCCCCACGAGACAAAAAGCAGCAGCAACACGCCCCAAACGCAGCACTTCTGGAGCCCAAACCACATCTGGGGGGTTAGACAGCAGCTCAAGGGTTTGTGCTCGAATCCTGCACTAAACTGAGAGGCTGAGGGAGGGAACACAACCAGGGAAGGGCTGGGGGCAGCATCCAAACCAGGACCTGATCCAAACCAGGACCAGGATCCAAACCAGGACCAGGATCCAAACCAGGAGCAGGATCCAAACCAGGATCTTGATCCAAACCAGGACCAGCATCCAAACCAGGAGCTGATCCAAACCAGGACCAGCATCCAAACCAGGAGCTGATCCAAACCAGGACCAGGATCCAAACCAGGAGCTGATCCAAACCAGGACCAGCATCCAAACCAGGACCAGGATCCAAACCAGGACCAGGATCCAAACCAGGACCAGGATCCAAACCAGGAGCTGATCCAAACCAGGACCAGCATCCAAACCAGGACCAGGATCCAAACCAGGACCAGGATCCAAACCAGGACCAGCATCCAAACCAGGAGCTGATCCAAACCAGGAGCTGATCCAAACCAGGAGCTGATCCAAACCAGGACCAGCATCCAAACCAGGACCAGGATCCAAACCAGGATCTTGATCCAAACCAGGACCAGCATCCAAACCAGGAGCTGATCCAAACCAGGAGCTGATCCAAACCAGGAGCTGATCCAAACCAGGACCAGCATCCAAACCAGGAGCTGATCCAAACCAGGACCAGGATCCAAACCAGGAGCTGATCCAAACCAGGACCAGCATCCAAACCAGGACCAGGATCCAAACCAGGACCAGCATCCAAACCAGGACCAGCATCCAAACCAGGACCAGGATCCAAATCAGGAGCTGATCCAAACCAGGAGCTGATCCAAACCAGGAGCTGATCCAAACCAGGACCAGGATCCAAACCAGGATCTTGATCCAAACCAGGATCTTGATCCAAACCAGGACCAGCATCCAAACCAGGACCAGCATCCAAACCAGGACCAGGATCCAAACCAGGATCTTGATCCAAACCAGGACCAGCATCCAAACCAGGATCATCCCCTATGGTTGTGCTCCCACAGCCCAAATGGTCCCAGCCCCCATTCCAGGGAAGACACAGGATTTATTTTGGTCAAAACTTTACATTTTGGAAGATTGTTATTACTGCTGGATACCTGCTGGAAACACAGGGACGCTTTGTGCCTGCTCTCCTGGATGTGGGGCTCCAGGAGAGCTGGAGAGGGACTGGGGACAAGGGCTGGAGGGACAGGACACAGGGAATGGCTCCCAGCGCCAGAGGGCAGGGATGGATGGGAGATTGGGAACTGGGAATTCCTGGCTGGGCTGGGATTGCCAGAGCAGCTGGGGCTGCCCCTGGATCCCTGGCAGTGCCCAAGGCCAGGCTGGACAGGGCTGGAGCAGCCTGGGATAGTGGGAGTGTCCCTGCCATGGCAGGGGGATGGATTAGGATGGGTTTTAACCTTCCAACCCAACCCATTCTGGGATTCTGGGATGACCAGGGAAAGCTGGAGATGTGCCAGATGCTCTCCAAGCCCAGCTTAACCCCCTCAAGCTCAAACCAAGTCACAGCTGCCAGGGCCAGGGTGGAGGTCAGGGAGGCAGATCCCTGGGATCCCTTGGGATCTGCTGTGCCAGGAGTGGTGATGAACATCCGTGATGAGCACATGGACACCTCCCTGCAGGCTTCTCCCTCCAGATGGTCCCAGATTTCCAGTCATGCTCTGAAATTTGGGTTTTTTCTCTGCACAGTATTTTGCTTCCATAGGAATAGTGCAAGCTTATCCCATCCCAAAATGTTGCCTTTTAGGTACAACCCCAAAAGGGCTTTTCCAGGAACAAAGGATTTGACCCCCTCCAGACCAGTAACGTGGGTGGACACAGCAGGACCAGTTCAGAGGCACAGTCCTGCCAGGGGAGCCAGAAACCATCAGTACAGTGCATTTTGATTTGGGGTTGTATTAAAATCTACCCTACCAAGAAAGTGTTCTAAGAATAGAACTGAATAGGAAAAAACCCAGGGATTTTATTAAAATACATTGTACCAAGGAAAGGTTCTAATAATAGACCTGAATGGGAGAAAGGCACAGCTTGGAACTGCTGTGGATGGCAAAGCCACCCCTCTCCAAGTCTGAAATTCCCCAAACCCCAGGGAACTGATGCTGAAATTCAGGCAGAGCATCCTCCCTGCTCGCTCGTTAGCTGCTCATTAGCATATTTTACATTAGCATATGGCCAGGGCCTGAACCGAAGTCCTCTGATATTTGCCAACCAGAGAGCTGCATGTGGCACTGAGTCACGTCCCAGGCTGGTCGGGACTGGAAAGGACCTTGAAGCTCATCCTGTTCCACCCCCTGCCACGGGCAGCGACACCTTCCACCAGAACAGAAATAATCGTGCTTAAAAAATGACACAGAACGGGGGAAACTGCACAGATTCCTCATGAAAGCACACATGAGATCAGTTAAATATAGCCCAGGCAGGCTCCTCACACGAGACAATAAAACATTCCCAGTGTCTCTCTTTAGCATCTTGAAACGCTGCCTGCTGCATCCATGGCAAAATCCAAATGGTTTTCCAGGACTGGGGTTTGATTCCCACGATCCTCCCCCCTGCATCTCCTCATTCCACCCCTCTCCGTGGTGCCCACGCTGCTCCACCCGCTCCTTTATTACCATGAGAATCACACTTCCACTCCTCCTTTCCACAACGTTCTGTATCCTTGGAGCAGGCTGATTTTAGGTCCAAAGCTGTTCCATCTTCTCTTCACCTTCCACTCCCTCCCCAAAGCCCTTCCCCAGCAGCTCCTGGCTGCTGGATGTTCCCTCTGCTGCAGTGGAGGAGCTCAGATCCCAGCCCAGTACTTCTCATGGATAATTCTTAGGGCTGCACACTAAATCCCCCCTCAGCTGCAGAAATCTCAATATTATATCTGTATTTTACACCCCCAAATACAGGGTGAGCAGCAACATCCTTCACTTCCTTCAGCAATATCTTCCCAATCCCTTTATCTCCTTGCTCAGTCCCAAAGGTTTTGTGTTGCCCAGGGCCTTGGCTTGAAGGCCACAGCTCCAAAGGTTCTAAATCCATGGATGTATGGACACAAGGGCAGACTGCACCTTCCTAAACTCTCATTTATTCCCACAGATCCTTCAAAACCAGCTGAGGGATCTCTTCAGAGATCTCCAAAGCACAAGATGGAAAGTCCATAAGATGGAAGGCTCTGGGAGCAAATTCAGGAGCCCCTTTTCCAAAGGGGGAAATTCTTCAGAATTCCTCAAGGAAAGGGGAAATTCTTCAGAATTCCTCAAGGAATGGGTCTGTTGTGAGGAAAATAAAGCAGCATCCGGAGCTGCGAGTTCAGCCAAAGTTTAGAGATGATGTAAAAAGAAAGGTGGGGCCAAAAGGAGACATTTGAGTCAATGTAGGTACTGTAGAAATTCAGGGCATGATTCATTAGCCAAAAAAACCCTGAACCCCCTCTGTAGCTATTTCCAAGGAGGTACATCCATAATTTATGTGGAACAGGAGTGGGCTGCAATTTCCCCCACACTGCTCCTGCATAAATTACACCAGCTTGTGATTCCCCAACTCCTGGTTTTCCTGCCTCTCATTTACCCATCACAGGAACCAGAGGCATCTGTGAAAAAAGGAATGGGAAGGGTTTGCAGGTGAAAGGTTCCAAGTTGGACCTGGGGTGCCAGGAACTGGGAATGGTGAGAGGCTGTGGGGGATTCTCAGTTATTTATCAGCAGGGGTTACAGAAACCCACAGAAGCCTCCTAAATCACCTGCACTGAGCACAGAGAGGAGCCAGGTCATGGAGAAGTTTAAAATATCAAGAGATTTATCACCAGAGCTGCTCCCCCACTTGTGGATGGTTTGGAGCAGAAGAGTCCTTGAGTGCATGAAATAAATCCATAAAACATTTCCCAGCCCTGGGGGAGCCCAAGGCCAGGCTGGATGGGCTTTGGTGAGGCTTTGGGGCCAAGGAAATTTCCTTTGTGAAGGTTTAGCCCCTGAGAGAACAGGGACCACGTGCTGAAGTCAAGACTTCAATCTCAGTGCCTTGAGGAAACCCTTTAAACTACATCCCTGGAAAAAGTCCCTTGGAAAAAGGAGAGGGGCAGAGGCTGGACATGCAGAGTGCCCATGGAGAGGGCATCGTGTGGCAGGAGGCAGCAGGTGACTCCTGGTGGCCTTTCTGCTGTCCCCCTGGGGCCACTTTCTGTACCAACCCTCACCCAAACTCTGCAGGGACAAAAGAAAAGGGAAAGGGAAAGGGAAAGGGAAAGGAAAAGGGAAAGGAAAAGGAAAAGGGAAAGGGAAAGGGAAAGGGAAAGGGAAAGGAAAAGGAAAAGGAAAAGGAAAAGGAAAAGGAAAAGGAAAAGGAAAAGGAAAAGGAAAAGGAAAAGGAAAAGGAAAAGGAAAAGGAAAAGGAAAAGAACCAAATCAGAAAGAAAAGAAAGGGAAAAAAGGGATGAAAGCAGAGGAAGCTGCTCCAGGAGCACTGAGGGTGGCTAGGACATCCAACTGCTCCCTAAAGGAAAAGGGATAATTTTCCTTCCAGAACACCAAAGAATGGGGGAATGAAGAGACAGAAGATGAGTTATGAAAGAGTCACCCACTCTTTCGGGCCACTACCCACATTTTGTGCTCACAGACTCTGCACACAAACCAGAGACAGATGCCACCTCCCCTTTCTTGGTCTTTTTTCCCCCTCCTCTTCTCCTTCCTCTCACTTTTTTCCCTGCCCCTGCTTTTTGTCAGGTTTTGGGGAGCTCTTTTTTTATCCCTCAGTCTGTTCCCACCACTTGGCTGATGTGACACCCTGTCCACTGGGCAGCTCTCATTGTCTGGGGAGGGAGTGTCCCAGCACTGTCACCTCTAAGGGACAAACACAAGCTGTGGCACACAGAATGGGAAATAAAAGAGAGTAACAACATTCCCAGGAAAAACAGAAACAAACAACAATAACAACAACAAAAAACAAAACAAAGCAAGACAAAAAAAAACCAAAAAAAACCCCACACGCCGTCCTTATCCGAATTTAACTAGTTACTATAGTAAAAATTTGGGATTTCCCCTCTTCCCACTCTTTTTGTCTGGTACAAAAGTGGGTAATGAGGGAGCTGCTGAAATTCAGTGCAGAGGAACGAGAGGCACTGGTGAAAAGGAGACAGCCAAGGCAAGGCCAGAGGAGCTTTTGGAGGAGAAGGAAGAGGGAAGAGGAGCAGGGCCACGAGCTGCAGGAGAGGAAACAGCCTCAGGCTGGCCTGGGGGAGGTGTAGGGTGAATGTTGGGATCAGTTTTTTCAGGGCAGGGTTGTAAAGCACTGCAGTGGGCTGCCCAGGGCAGTGCGGGGTCCCCATCCCTGGAGGTGGCACTTGGGGACACGGGTCACTGGTGACCACGGTGGTGGTGCTGGCTGATGTTGGACTGGGTGATCCTAAAGGTCTTTTCCAACCCTAACAATTCCATGGCTCATCCCACAAGGATCCTTCCCACGCTCTCCCCGTGGCTCTGGCTCACCCAGCTCCTCTTCCCCACCTCCCTTAACCCCAGCTCATTCTTCACTTCTGTGCATCTCCCACACCACCTTCTCCTGCAAGGAACTGGGTTCCATTTGGAATTCCTGGAATCCTTCTCCTCCCACCCAGCCCAGCACCACCAGCTGTCCCCTCTGCCACCCCCAGGTCACACATCTCCTTTACCCACAGCAGAGCAGAGCTGTTGTCCCATGGGATGGAGCCTTTCTCCCCGTGTGGGGAGCAGGGAGAGGGAGGAGCAGCTGCTCCTGCTGGCCCAAGATGCTCCACGCCAAAGCAGCAGGAGAATATTCCAGCCCTAATTGCCAGCAGGCTCCTGGGAGATGAATGCCTGGCTGAGGCTTCATCATTAACCTCCACTGGTCATTAAGGCCCAAGAAATGCCAAGAGCTGAGGGTGTTTTGATCCCTCTCTGATGAACAAAAGAGAGAGGAGGGAAAAGAAACCCCACCAGGTTATGAAATGTCTCCTAATGGGAAAATCAGTTCCCATTGCTCAGAGGAGATCACCCAAGGAATGGACACCCCAACTAATTCCCAGTACAGAAATTCCACCCGTCAACTTTGAAGTGTGGAGGGAATTTGGCATAAAGGGCTCCAAAAGCACTTCACAAAAATGGGAGTGAACATTTACATGTCAAGTGTGGTCCCCAAGAAGGTCCTGTCCAGGAGAAGGTCCCCTAAGCCCCTGAGGGACAAGTGGAGAATGTAACCACAAGAACCTGGGCAAACAAAATGCAAATCCAAATCAATAATGGGATTTGGCTGGAAAATCCTCCCATAATCCACATTTCTCTTTGGGAATGGAGATGTAACTCTGTAGTTGTCAAGGTTTACTGGAGTCACGAGTGAGGAGCATCACTGGGATTTTCCTCCAGGACCTGCTTCAATCCAGGTGTCTGCTGCTGCTTCAGGTCACCCAGCAAATCCCAATAATTATCCCAAGAAAAGTATCATCTTGATCTCCAAAGGAGTGTTTTCACAAGGTTTTTTGCAAAATTCCAGCCTGGAATTCTTTTACTGCCCTGCCTGGCTGGGTATCTCTGTCTTTGCAGGGATATCAAAGTGCATTAAGAGCAGAAACCTGCAGGGATGTGGAGACACGGGGGCAGCTCCCGCTGTCTGCAGGGATCAATGGGAAAGGATGCATTATGTAAGCTGGGAAAAGAGTGCCTGGGGAAGCACTGAAACCACAGCCTGGAGAGGGACCCCCATAAAGCACAAACCTCAGGAGAAACAGGATCCAGGGAAAGCCAAGAGGAGGTTACAGCTTCCTCCTGGCAGGAAAAGGTGTCACAGCCCCGAGCTGAGCGCTGCACACTGCCAGGATTCAAGGGACCTTCACTGAAGGATGGTAAATCTCTCATTTGGGAAGAGAAAAGGTTTTCCCTGGAGCGTGCTGCTCATCATGGAAGTGC
This sequence comes from Haemorhous mexicanus, assembly GCF_027477595.1. NCBI lineage: Eukaryota > Metazoa > Chordata > Aves > Passeriformes > Fringillidae > Haemorhous > Haemorhous mexicanus. The sequence continues at coordinate 1,353,930 of NC_082348.1, read as the reverse complement.
CAAGGAGAGGGAATGCTGAGGGTTTGTTGTTCAGTGGGAACGGGACGGGTGCAACCAGCAGGGTGTGTTTTCCTCAGAACCTTCCAGTGTTTCACACCCCCCTCCCCAGCGTCCCTCTGCAAACACAGGGCTTGGAGTGGGGACACTCAGGGACACCCAGGGACACTCAGGGACACTCAGGGACCACGGCAATGCTGGCACCAAAATTCCCAACAGCCCCGAGGGAGCAGCACCTCCCACGGAAGGGGTGAGGTGTGAAAGGTCCCAAAATCCCACAGGGTTTGTACCAGGGCAGAGAATGGGGCCAGGAGGGATCTCCAACTTCTCTCCCTGTCCTTTAGGAAAGTTTCCCATTTTTATTCGAGGGAAAGGGGAAGGCAGGCAAGGCCTTGCTGTTCCCAATCCCTTTTTATCTGGAGACCTCATTACCAGCAGCCAAAAATTAAAACCACAGAGGAAAGACACGTTCTCATTCCCACTCTCTAAATTCCCTCACTTGTCAAATTATCCATCAGTCATTACCAAAATGCTTATTTGGGATATGGGGAAGGAATTGCTGGCTGAGCTGGAATTGCCAGAGCAGCTGGGGCTGCCCCTGGATCCCTGGCAGTGCCCAAGCCAGGCTGGACACTGGGGCTGGAGCAGCCTGGGACAGTGGGAGGTGTCCCTGATGGAACTGGATGAGCTTTGAAGTCCCTTCCAACCCAAACCAGTCTGGGATTCTGGGATTCTTTTTATCCCACTTGACTATCAGCCAAAACCCCTCTTAACAGCAGATCTTTTTTAACACAGTGAGTAGCTCAAGAATTTTAGATTTTACTTTCCTAGAGCTCTGCTTGATTATTTTTTAAAGCCAATTTGGAAGATTATTCACATCAGGCTTCCCCCCCAACCCTGAAACCAACAGGAAGGAATTCAGGAGTTCTCTTTTTCCCAGCACTGTGGGGCCCCCAGAACCCAAGGGGTTTAGGATAAAAAGCTATTTCTGTTCCTTCAGAGAACAGAACACTTTTGAGCACGGAGTCCCCAGTAATCTCTGCTCCCTCCAGAGCCCATGTGTGTGCTGGTGTCCATAGAAACGCCAGCACAGCCCCCTCTCCTCCCTGGGAAAGGAAAACTGGGGGCACTGGGAGGAGGAGCTGGGAATGGGGCTGCCCTCGGAGCTCCAATCCCGGGCTGAACTCAGGCTGGGTCAGGTCTGCAGGACTCCTGAATTCCAGGCTCCTCCTTGCAGGAATGGGGACAGCAAGAGCACCATACCCTATATATCTATTTTTTAATATATATTTTTTAAATAGCCTTTTAAATATATATATTTTCATGTTTGTAAAGGTATTTTTTAATTCCTTCCTTTTAAATATTGAAGGGGGACAGCAAGAGCATCATGAATTCATATCCTAAATATCTATGTATATATATCTCTATATATATCTATATGTATAGATATATCCATATCTATCTATATATAGATATACATTTACACACACACCTATATATAAAAAACTATATATATATTTACATGTTTGTAGAGGTATTTTTAAATTCTTTCCTATTAGATATTGAGGGGGACAGCAAGAGCATCATGCATTCGTGTCTATATATCTACGTATACATATCTTTATATATATCTATATATATAGATAGATATTCACACACATATATATATATATATATTTATAACCTTTTCACTATATATACTTACATGTTTGCAAAGGTGTTTTTTCATTCTTATCTATTGAATATTGAAGTGGAACAGCAAGAGCATCATGAATTCATATCCTATATATCTATATCTATATCTATTTATATCTATGTTTATATATATAGAGATATATATTTACACATGTATATATTTATAACCTTTTTAATATCTATAATTACATGTTTGTAAAGGTATTTTTTAATTCTTTCCTATTAGATATTGAAAGGGACAGCAAGAGCATTGTGCATTCATACCCTATATATATATATTTATTCCCATATATATATTTTTTTTTTAACATGTTTGCAAAGGTATTTTTTCATTCCTACCTATTAAATATTGAAGGAGGACAGCAAGAACTTTGTGTATTCACATCCTATATATATTTTTTTAATACATTTATATGCTTTTATATGTATATCTTTGCATGTTTGTAAAGGTATTTTTTAATTCTTTCCTATTAGATATTGAAGGGGACAGCAAGAGCATTGTGCATTCATACCCTATATATATATATATATATATTTACATTTATACACAAATATATTTGTATATTGGAATATTTCTGTATTTCTATTTATATGATGCATTTTTAATCCCCGTATTTCCTGTCTGTGCAGGTATTTTGTCACTGTCCCTCTCGAACCTCCCCCATTCACATCCTGCTCCCATTCTGCTGCTCTGAGCACGGAGATGCTCGTTGGGATAACAGAGCTCGACTAAAGGGAATTAATTTTATAGGTCACGCTGCACAGAGCCACGTAAACAAACACCCACAGCCGCCACAGACACACGGATCACTCCCAAATCCCCCAAATTTGGGGTGAGGAGCAGCCAAATCCTATTTTCTCTCCACTCCTGCGTCGCTCTCTATTAATATCCGACTTTTCCTGGGTGACTTTGGGCTCTGTGCAAAGCCCAGCCTGGTTGCCATGGCGACAGTAAGCCGGCCAGCACATCTGCTGGGAGCAGGACCCGGCTTTGGGAAGGCACCATCCCAGCCCCACGGAGGGATCCCGCTCAGCCCCGCAATTCCAGGAGCTCCAATTCCAACTCCAATTCCAGGAGGTGCTGCTGAGCTCCAGCCCACCCCCCTCCCCGCGCTGGGGACACGGATGGTGCCCCAATTCCACGCGTGGTGACACCTCAGCATGGACATCCCCCCTGAGGCTCCAAACCTGGCCAGAATTCAGCAGCTGGGGGGTTTTTCCCTGGAAAACCACGGCCGCCGTGGGGATGTGCTTGCAAACACAGCACACACAGGATCGCCTCCCAGCAGAGCCCCGAGTGAGAGCTTAATTGGGGAATCAATTAGAGCAGGAAGAAACATTCAATTAAGCCTCCTGGTGCCACGGAGATTCCCGGGCACGCAGCATTCCAGAGGAAAAACGGGAATGTGCAGGAGGCTGCGGGCTCCAGCACGGCCTGGCGATGACAGAACTGAGGAGAGAAGCCAATTTTCCTACTCCTTGCTTTATCATTAAAAGCAAAAAGAAAAATCCATTTCATTTCCTGGTATTTCAGCCTGGTGAAGGTTGATGGAGTCACAGAATCTCCTGAGCTGGAAGGGACCCACAGGATCATGGATCCAGCTCCTGGCCCTGCACAGACACCCCAAAACCCCACCCTGGGCACCCCTGGCAGTGCTGTCCAAACCCTCCTGGAGCTCTTGGAAATGTGCCATTCCCTGGGGAGCCTGGGCAGTGCCAGCACCCTCTGGGGGAAGAGCCTTGCCCTAAATCCAACCTGGCCCAGCTCCACAAAGGACATGCTCCAAGTGCATCCATTTCCTGCCAGGAAAGCCTGGGCAAGGTCCCACCTGAGCATCCCAGGGCTCTGACCTCCTCCACATGGGCAGCATCCTGGAGGAGCTGATGGAGGGATGTCCTCTGCATGTCCTGGAACCCTTGGGCCCACCTGGACCTTCCACACTGGGAGCTGTAGGGAAGCAGGGCTGGACTCCTCATTTTCCCAGGATTTCCTCCCCGAGGTCTCTGCAGCCATTCCAAAATGCCAGCCCTGCCCCTTGGTGGGATGGTTCCTCTGCAGCTGCCAGGGTCAATTCCATGGAAGATCCCCAGTCCATCACAGGGAATTCCTGCCATGGATTGTCCCAGTGCAGCCCTGCCACCTTTGCCCTGCAGGGAGCAAACCATCCCTAAAAATCACCTGGAATTGACCTCAGGCCATGAGGACTGACAGAACAGCAGGATCAAGTGTCCCAGGCCAGGCTGGACCCTGGGCTTGGAGCAGCCAGGGACAGTGGGAGGTGTCCCTGCCATGGCAGGGGGCTGGGATGGGAGGGCATTTAAGTCCCTTGCAACCCAAACCATTCCAGGATTCCATGAGTCTGTGATGTCAGCAGAAAACATTGCTCCCCCCCAAAGCTGCAAGGCCCTTTTGGAAAGCTTTTGTGAACTCTGTGGTGCTGCATGCAGGAGAAAACCCCAAACCTGAGGGAAAATCAAGCAAGACACGCTGGGAACATTCATTTCACTGCAGGCCTTAATTCCCTTCCTCGATTCAACCTAAATATTTGGATTTACAAAGTCAAATCTTGACTTTTACAAACCAAACCCACTGTTTCTTCATCAAATGGTGTAACCTGAGAGCTGGCTGAGCTGAGCACCCTGATTCCAGCAGGGATGAGGCACAGCCATGCCAGGGCTGCTGCTCTGGGGAGACAGGGCTCAGCCTTTTATTCACCTGTCAAATGCTTAAACAGCTCCTGAGTGCTGCACAGAGGAAAATAAGAGCCCAGCCTAAGGAATAATCACATTCCATGACAGTAAGCTGTATTTTAGAAATTAATGACTCATGGCAGGATTGAGCTCATCCTGAGCTAAATTACTGAACCTCTGCTCTGCTCCTCTGCAGACACGATTTTTATCCATTTAATCAGTGCTGGATTTTGAGGAATGCCTGGATCACTGCAGGCTCCCACTGGAATGGACCCTGCTCCCAGCAGCTCCAGTGGAGACCTGAGTCCCCAGGTGATGCCCTGAGGAAAAGGATTTTGAGACCAAAAAATGCAGGATTCTGGGAAGAATTCAGATGCACCTTGAAAAGTTCATCAAGAAATGATCACTGACCAGCAGAGCCCCGTGGAAACAAGGCCACAAAACTCTTTTTAAAGATTCTAAATTCTTTTGTCACAATGTCCTCAACCTTTGAAGTGTTACAGCCTGAGAGCTGCTCTGAAACAGAAAATGCTGCTCTTCTCTTCCTTGCAATATTACACAGGAAAAATATATTTAAAAAGGGGAAGCACAAGTGCTGCCAGAGATGCAGCACCAGGTGTAACTAAGTCTCAAAAGAAAATTGGCTTTAACCTCAACTATCTCTAAAGAAGCAGCAAAAACTTCCAGAAATAAACTGCACATCTAAATATAGTTTTGTGTGAAGTTGAATGTCCTTGGGCTGCTCAGGGACACTCAGTGGCTTCACTTGGAGTCTGGCACAAGCTGGGAAGGATTTCCACTGATTCCTGTGCATGTTTCAAGGAGATTTTATTACAAGGCCCTGCTGGTACCAAAAATTCCTCTGGAATCATCGAGTCCAACTCCAACCATCCCCAGCACTGCCAAGGCCACCAGTGACCCCTGTCCCCAAGTGCCACAACCACAGGGCTTTAAATCCCCCCAGGGATGGGGACTCCAGTGCCATGGGCAGCTGTGCCAGGGCTGGGAGACCTTTTCCTGAAGGAATTGCCCCAAAATCCACCCTGAGCTGCCCTGGGCCAGCCTGAGGCCGTTCCCTCTGCTCCTGTCCCTGCTCCCTGGAGCAGAGCCCGACCCCCCCGGCTGTCCCCTCCTGGCAGGGAATTCCAGAGAGGGAAAAGATCCCTGGGGATCCTCCTTTGCTCCAGGCTGAGCCCATCCCAGCTCCCTCAGGGATTCTCCAGCCCCTTCCCAGCTCCCTCAGGGATTCTCCAGCCCCTTCCCAGCTCCCTCAGGATTTCTCCAGCCACTTCCCAGCTCCCTCAGCCCCTCCTGACCCTGAGGTGTGAGGGAGAACATTCCAGAGGGAGACCCTGCCTGAGGAGGTGTCTCAATCTCACCTGCACAAGGGCTACAGTTGGGTCAATAAAAAGCAAAATGTGTAAATATTCCTCTGGGAGACATTTGGAGAGGAGGAGAAGGAGTAAAAGGAGGAGGAGGAGAAGGAGAAAAACGAGGAGGAGGAGAAAGGGACGCTGAACTTCCACCCCAGCATCCCAAGAAGTGGTGGATGCTCTGACACAACCTCTGGGTGCTTGCTGCTGTCCTGCACAGGTCACAGCTTTTGTCAGTGAAATGAATCCCATCAGAAACCACAGGGAATAAACTGATCCTGCCAGAATTCCAAGGTAAAACACCAAATCCTGTGTCACAAGGGCTGGGAACACAAACCCCCAGAAAACACAAGGAGGAGTTCTGATGCCAGCCTTGTGTGGAATCACAAGCACATGTTTCCAGCTGCCCTAATTAGTGTCTAATAATTGACTCCTGTCCCTTAAGGGGGTTCTTGGCTCTAATTGAGCAGCACCTGCCACGTCAGAGGAACAGTTCTGTGCACCCACTCCTTGCTCAAAGGCCACACTTGACCCCTTCAGTGCCAGCTCTGCTGCCAGCCTTGGCTGTGCCCGGATTTGGGGCCCATCCGGTGGGAATCTCTGCACCAGGAGTCACCCCAGGACAGCAGGGACCCCACTCCCTCTGGGGGTGTTTAACATCATCCCACTGATTCCCAGCACACCCCTGGGTGTTCCTGGCAGTACAGGACTCCCCCTGTGCTCTCCAGAGCAGCATCTCCCCCAGCAGAGAGGGCACTGCCAGCTTCTCACGTGGAGAGGCTGGAGCTGGCAGCTCTGTCCTTGAGGACACACACTCCACAGACCCTCTCTGCTTCCCACCACACGGTGTGGACAAAAACAAACGCAAATCCAAAAGCTCCTCCAAACGTTATTCCCTTCCTAAATTAGATTGAGCAATGGATCGAAACCAGAAATTAAATGCAACATAATGAAAAGTCGGGTAATGAGTTCAAATCCCAGGGAGCTGCGTCTCTCCTGGCACAGAAGGAAACCAAGGATGTCATTTCCATAGGCACTGTGGGCTTGGGCAAGAAGCTGGTGCTCAGTTTTTCATGGATACAAGATCTACAAACGATTTAAACTCCTTTGGGACACTGGTTACAGATCTCACTACAGAATTCCCATTTGTTTTTAAATTAGACCTACAAGCACCACAGTGCTCCCTGAAGCTGATCCCTGCTGGTGGGACTTTCTGTTCCACTTCTGCTTGCAGAGCCTGATTGTTGTGAGGGAAAACTTCCCTGTGGGAAGGTAAAGGACAGGGAAAACATCCCATCACCTGATTTTCCTGCTCTTAATTGGAAAGGCCCCTCCAGTGTGGATGGGGGAATGACCCCCCCAGGGGGATCAGAAGAGAAGTGAGTTCCCCAAAACCAGACAAAGACAGAGGGCTGGCTTCCAAAATTCCAGGTCATGTCCTGCTCCCTTGGACACCAGGTGATGCCAAGGACCCTCTGCCCAAACCACCAACCCCGAATTCCCAGGTAGCACAAATCCACCTCTGGAAGCAGCTCCCTTGCCAGGCTGAGAGCTGCTCCAGGACATCTCCCAGGAGCACCCACGGCAGCATCTCCTCAACCCTCCAGCATAACCCAAAACTGCCTTTCTGCTCGTTTATCCTTGTTTCAACTCCAGTCTGCACGGCTCAGATCGCCCTGCACGTCAGACTCTTCCCAAGACTCTCACATGTCACTCTGGAAACGGGGACTGCCAGCCCCAAACGGCTGCTCCGGGCCGGGGCCGTGACAAGGAGGTGCCAGCAGGCAAATGAAACCTCCCTGGGTTATTTAAATCCCTTCTGTGACAGAGCAACCTCCACGTCCTGAGCACAGCACGCTGCCATGCGTGGCAAGTGTCCCTGGATCCACCAAGGGCCCAGCTCTGCTTCCCCTGAGCCTCCTGCCATTCCTGCTGGAGTCCCTGGGCAATCTGGGATGCAGGTTCATGCTCTGGGGAATGCTGCACACGCTGGACTTGGGAAGGAAATTGAGAATATTTACTGCAAACAGCGTTTTTGAGCTGAGGGTGATGCTTCAGGGGACTGGGGATGTCAGTCTGTGTCTGAGCAGGGACAGCTGCAGGCAGAGTGGGAGACTGGGAACAGGGATGGAAAAGGGGAGCAAGGAAGGAAAAGGGAGGCAGAGAAGGAAAGGGGGAATGTTAGCAGGAGGTTCCACGCTGATAGCTCCCGGTGCTCCTGCAGTGCATGGGGCTGCTGTGCAACCAGCTCTGAGCAGCCCCAACCTCAGATGCCGATGCTCTTGACACACTTAAAACCATTTTCTCCCCCAGAAATCCTCAAGTCAGGAGATCAAGAGATCACTAAAACCTCAGCTTCCATTCCCTACGCCCAGTGCATCTCCCGGTGTCCCGGGGAATAGGGAGGAAATGCCCAGCGGGTCAGTCACGGCCGGGAGCCCAAGGCGAGGACGATCCGTGCGTTCCTCCGGCCTCAGCCGGGCTCTGGGGCCGCTCCCAGCCCCGAACTCCGCGGTTCAGCTCCCGCAACTCCAGCGGTGCCGGAGCCGGAGCATCCCCGGGCAGCGGCACCGCCGCGCTCCGCACGGGGGTCCCGGCCCCACCGAGACGGAGCCGCCCGAGCCCCGGAGCCCCCCGGCCGTGCCCGAGCCCCGGAGCCCCCCGGCCGTGCCCGAGCCCCGGCGCTGACCTGCCGCAGGATGAAGCTGGTGGAGGTGGTGCTGCCGTCCGAGCGCTTCAGGCGGCTGCGGCGCGTCGCGGTGCCCCTCGTCACCTGCCCGGGGACAAAGCATCAAGGTCGTGTCACCGCCCCGGCCCCGGCCCCGCCGCCCCCGGCCCCGCACGCACCGCGGCCATGGCTCCGCGCTCCCCGGTCCCGCTCCCCGCGCTCCCGGGCGCTCTCCGGGCGCAGCGGAGCCGCCGCCGGGGCGGAGCGCGCTGGGGAGGGGGCGGCGGGCGGGGGGCGGCCCCGGGGCGGGGCTGGGACGGCAAAACCCCCGGAGCACGGCACCGGGCCGGTTCCAACCGGGGGGCGAGCCCGGAGCCCCGCTGTGCGCTGGGGACGGGCTGGGAGAGAGAGCTGGGGGTGCTCACCTGGAGAGGGGAAGGATCCAGGGCTCCAGGAGAGCTGGAGAGGGACTGGGGACAAGGCATGGAGGGACAGGACCCAGGGAATGGCTCCCACTGCCAGAGGGCAGGGATGGATGGGAGACTGGGAATTCCCAGAGCAGCTGTGGCTGCCTCTGGATCCCTGGCAGTATCCCAGGCCAGGATGGACACTGGGGCTTGGAGCAGCCTGGGACAGTGGGAGGTGTCCCTGCCATGGCAGGGGTGGCCCTGGATGGGATTTAAGGTCCGTTCCTTGGGGGATGCCCTGGGCAAGCAGTGCCCTCTGAGCCCACCGGGCCCCTCCAGCCGAGCCCTGCCCAGCCCTTCCCACATCCATCAGCACCGACCGACGGCGACTCCCAGCCCGGGAGAGAGCTTCATGCCCAGGGCACGGAGGAAAACAAGCTAAATCAGGAGACGATGAGTCGGAATAAAATCCGAGGAAGATTTGGAAGCGGGACCTGGATTTCCGGCTTCCCACTGCCGAGCTTCACCTACAGGCACATCACACCTCCCACCGGGATGAGCAGGAGGAGCAGTGTGCACATCCTCACTCACACCTGCACGCTCTGAGCACAGCCAGCCATCCTCCTGCCTCGCTCCAGACACCAAATCCTGCCATTCCTGGGCTGAAAGGAGCAGCCTGGTTTCTCTGTCCGAGGTGAATGTGGGTCACCGAGGCTGTAGTCTAAATGAGATTATTTTTACATTCAGTTTCATCACTGAATTGGTCCTAGGAAGGCACTTCTGTTGAAACATTAAGCGTGGGGTGGCTGATTTCCCAGGGAAAGGTTCTCTCCAGAGACCTCATGGATCAGGCTGGGACTCAGAAGGAAAGCAAGCCAGCATTTCCCAATAATTCAGGATATTATCTGGCTTTTAAAGGCTGACTTCCAGCCTCAAGTGACCCCAAATCAACCCACTGGGGTCAGAAGCTCCTAAGGGCTGTAAAAAAATGATGGAAACCAGTGAGTGATGTGTAAATGACAATTTTTGGGGCTCTTTGCAGGCGTTTTTGGTGTCCATGCACAGCTTCAGCAGCGGGGTTAAAGCCCAGGGATTCACCCTGACTGTCTGGGATGAGCCAGAATTCTCAGGTGTTTTTGGTGCCCATGCACAACTTCAGCAGCAGGATTGAAGCCCAGGGCTTCACCCTGATTGTTTGGGATGAGTCAGAATATTCAGGTGTTTTTGGTGTCCATGCACAGCTTCAGCAGCAGGATTGAAGCCCAGGGATTCACCCTGGTTGGATTGTTTGGGATGAGCCAGAATTCTCAGGTGCGATCACAGGACTCAGCTCTTGCCTCTCTGAGCAGGGAATTCTCCAGGGTGTGTTTGTGAACAAACGTTGCTCATCCCACAGACAGCTCTCACTGCAAGCAGGGGCAGTGCCTGGGAGCTCTTAGAAAAGATGCACAGATAATAAGGGAAGAAAATCATCTTCATCCCAGGAAATGATCCCTGAGAGAGGCCACAGCGTGGAGGGACAGAGTCCCACAAGCCCAGGGCCATCCCCACCAAACCCTGCAGCACAAAGAACACACAACAGCATGTGGAAGGTTTCAATAATCTGATTTTTAACATTATTTCTGGAGCCAATTGGAGAGACAAAGCGTGGCTGACATCAGGTGACAGCACAAACCCTCAGAGCACTCTGGGGTGACAAACTGAACAGACACAACAGGTCCCCAGCTCACACCAAAGGAAATGGATCTCATAGTGACACTGAACACCCATGAAACAAATATACCACATGGAAAGTCTCATTAGAAAGGTTCCTATGTTAAGGGTTTATATGAAAAAGCAGGAGTTCTCCACCCTGAATTCCTGATAGAAAACAGCAGGTAGAAACCTAAGGTAGAAATCTGGAGTTAGAGAAATCCTTTGGCAGCATGTTCAGTTACAATCAGGCCTTAAAAATAAATATGATCATGTCTAGAAGTATGAAGAGAAACACCAACCCCCTCTAAATACACTGGTTTAATAATAATTAAATTATTTTACACTATCTACAAGTTGCATATCACAGAGTTAGGAGTAGAAGAGGTGACAGAAGGACAAATCCTGCTTTTATAAAAGTTCAGGCATGTGTGGAGCTGTGTAGAAAATCTCAGACAAATGAGTATATACATTATTTATACTTAACAATTAACATCATCAAATCACATCTGGCTGGCTCAATTGAAGATTTCTCTTAGCCCAAAGCTCAGAATCCCAAAAAAACACCAATTTAAATTTTCTAACAAACATGGAGAATTCATAGCAACAAGAGCAAGGTTCAGTTCTACCCCAAACCAACTTGGAACAAAGTAAACTCTGACAAATAAAAGCTCCAAACAATAAGAATTTGGAACAGCAGCATTGAAATAAATTCATTTCCTCAAGAGACACAAGGAACAAGTTACCAAAACACTTCAGTATTGCCACGTGTGTTATTTGTACTGAGCCACTTCCAGGGGAAGGATCAAGACAAATTAAAGTCATGTCCAAAGGAAAGATAAAATCCTCCTTCCAATTGCACACATTTAAATAAAAAGTGATTTAAAGAGCACTTTTTGCACGAGCATGAGGCTGCAAATATAAGGTCAAGATAGCAAATAATTAAATAAAAGGAGGTGCTGAGCAAAGGGTGGGTTTTGTCACTCAGCAGCCTGGGAGTTCCAATCTGGGATGAAGTTTGTACATCAAAAATGCTTATTTAGACATCTGGGAGCTTCCTGCATTTAATGGAAATGTTTTTATCAGTAATTTGCTTCCATTATTTCCCCAAACCAAGGATTATCACTCAGCAGAGGTGGTTAAAAGCAGGATAAATGTGACCATGCTCCAATGAGCAGGTAAATAGGAGGATGAAGTGATTTTTTTGTTCAGCAGCTGAAAGAAGAAAAAGAAAGAAATCCCACATTCCCAAAGGATAATCCAGCTCATGTGCTCCCTTGGACAAACCCCACCCTACAAAAAGTGCATCAGGGAAGAAATTCTTGGATTCCTTTTCTGCCCAGCTGCCACTCATGGCCAGCTCTGAGGCAATCCCTCCCCCAGGGAAAGGCTCTGGATTTCCTGTGCACAGGAGCCCAATCCCACCTTCCAGCACATGGGATGGCCTCAAATCCCCCTTTCCCAGTGGTGCAGGAGCTCCTCTGGGCTCAGGGCAGTTTAGACATGGACACAGTGGCAGAGAAAGGAAATCCAAGAGAGGCAGAACCCCCTGGTCCCATCAGGACAGTTCCTGTTCCACTCAGCTCCCCTTGCAAAGGGAACAGATCCTCAGAGGCTTCAGCAGCTTCAAACGTTCTCCAGCCCCTCCTTTCCCAGAAGGAATTCCAATGCTCCTTCACTTCTACATCCATCCAGAAAGGGAAACTGCAGAGAGATCCTGTGAGTTCCTGGCTCAGCACCTTGGATCCACCTGGAGCATCCCCTGCCTGCTCTTCCCAAGGAGCCTCGTGCTGGCAGTGCCACCTCTGCCAAGACACCGGGGAATTGGAGGAAAACTTGTTTTCCTCAAGAAAAAACACAGCACCTCTCTGTGTTTTCCAAAACACAGAGGCAGCACTGTGAAACCCTCTTTTTCTCCTATTTCCACAGGGATGTGGTCCTGAGGGGCAGAGTTTCCTCTTCCAGCTGGAGCCAGGGACCCCTCGGATTGCGCGGCACATCCTTCAGGAAGGGGACTCCCAAGTGCAGAGGTTCCCTAAAGCCACTGGGACAGAAGGATTACAGAAGACACCAGAGGAGGCAAAGCAACAGCATCTCGGCATCCTCAAGCTTCCAGAAACACATTGAAAAGAGAATTATTTTGGGACAATCTTTCAAAGATTCACAAGTGACGTTTCCTGAAAGCGCAGGGAAAGAGAAAAAAAAGGGACTCGGAGGAATGGGGAATTATTTTAAACCATCCCCTAAGCTAGTTCAGGATGCAAAAATGCAAATAACCATCAGAGCTGGTGCCTATTTTTACTCTGCACCACCCTAACGCAGCGAGCTGGGCTATTTGAGAGGAAGATGGACTTTGACATCCACGGCAGGGACTCCCAAAGACCGCCGGCTCGGAACTCCTCCGTCCCGGCTGTTCACAGCAGAGGCTGCTGATGGAAATTTGGCTGCTGCTGGAGCAGGGAATGAGCAGGAAGTGCCACGGGATAACCTGGTCCTTGGTTGCTCTGGAACGCTGCCACGTCCACGGCCACGCCCATCTGGTGCTGGGGGAAGGCGGCGGTGCCGGTGACGCTCGGGACACTCGGGAAGGGCTGCGGCAGCGCGTGGTCGGGGCTGCGGGGACACAACACCAACCACGCTCACAGGGCCAGCTCAGGGACACCTCAGGGCCACCTCAGGGCCAGCACATCCACCACAGCATCGTGGGCACTCCCAAAACAAGTGGGAGCCTCCAAAACATGTACATTTGACCAAAACGGTCACTTCGGAAGGAATTCCATGTTTTGCCGGCAGCAGAAATGCAGTTTTGTACATGCACACTCTCAGCTTCAATCAGCTCTGGCCTTGCACCTTCCCTCCTGTTACTCCTCCATGTTAATAAACAGTGTTTCCTAGGAATTCCATACTTTTCATGCCTCTAACGTGGCAGTTTTTTATGGTTTTTGCAGGAAAAACGCTTTCACCCTCGAAATTCTTCCAGCAGCTCAATAATTCTACTACAAAACTTTAACTCTTTCTTTTTAATTTACTCTTTTTAACTTATTCTTGCTTTTTAACTTACTCTTGCTTTTTAACTTACTTTTTAACTTACTCCTACTATTTAATTTTTAATCTTTGGTGCTGGGTGCTTAGAGCCAAGGTCAGAGGTTCCTTTTCAACCTTCCTCTCTTAAAAACTTCCTGGGAAATCATCTCGTGCAGGATCAGTTTTATCCAGAATAAAGCTCCCTGGTTTAGTATAATTGGTATTTTCCTCTCAAAAATGACACGTCACTAAATGTAAATGCCACGAGAACATGCAAAGTGGCAAAACTCCCCCCAGGAAGAAGAATTTGCTGGATGCATACCTTAGATAAGCAGCTGGAGGTGGCTGAGAGGCTGCAGAGTTGATGCTCTGAGGCAGAGACCTCACCTGGCCCACCTGCTCCGGGGCCAGGCTGTACCCTGGGGACATGGACACCCCCTGGATCATGTAATTCCCACTGGGAGGCTGCACAGGATACGACTGCAAAGCAAATCAAAGCCAGGAAATTTGGTGCTCAGCACACTTTGGAGTGAACCCACCAGAATATTCTACAGCTGGAAGCAAAGCCTGCACTTTCTGCCAATTCTGGTTTAAATAATGCAAGATTCCCTCCAAATTCAGGTGGCACGGGCTGGAGCTGCTGGTGGGGGTTGGAGTTGGGATAAACAGGTTTGTCCCAAATAAAGCCCAGCACTATCCTGCATTTCTAGGCACCAGTCTTGGGAGGAAACAGCAAACTCCAGTTGCCTTTTGGCTTAAATTACTTTGTAACCTCCAAATATAATGAATTTTCCATCGTTACTGGAGTTAAGGACACGGAATTACTTTTAACTGACATATTTTCAGATCTAGCAGTTGCCATGGCAACTATTCTTTTCCCACTGAACAATTAACATGAAAGTAAAATTCATTTCAAGTAAAAACCCTCATTCTGTGCTTTTTGAAAATCTCTCCTTCCCCTCCATGTTTATTCCTTAAGCCATCATTAGGGACAGTGTAAAACAGTTTGGAGCACAAATACCACACGTTTAGAACTGATACAAAATGTTCATTTTTCTAAGGGCAAAAGGAGCTAAAAGCAGAGTGTTTCTATATTTAGCAAAAAATACACTTGGGATTAATACACTGATATTCCAGTTCCCTCCCATCCCCACTATTAGATAAGAAGGGAACATTTTACTTGGAGATTGACATGACTCACAGCAGAATATCCACCAGGCTGCTGCAACACCCAATCCCAACTGCAAGAAATGAATTATGGAAGGGATCTTTTGGAATTTTCAACAGTGGCCAAGCAAAACCTTCTGCTCTAGTGCATAAATTCCAATTTCTTGCAAAGGCAATGTCAGATTGCTCGTGGGCTCCCTTTGGTTTTTGCTGTGATTTTTTTTAAACCGGGGATAAGCAGCAGGGAATTTCCAGATCCCAGGGATACTGACCTGCACAGAGACTCCAGAGGAGGTGGGTGGGAATTGTGCAGGGTGCTGGAGCTTGGAGTAGGCTGAGTACATGGGGCTCTCATTCATCAGTTTGTTGTAGAGCTCCAGAGCTTCCAGAACCTTCACGTTCAGCTCGGATAACTCGGAATGTTTCCTGTTCCAAAACAAATGGAGAGGGCACTGAGCTGCTGGGATATCTTAGATGGGGAGGAAGGACCAGTGCTGCACGAAATATGCAAGAAAAAAAGCTCCTGAAAGGTAAAAGGCTGTTTTTTAACCCATTAATATTGAAAAATTGGTGCTGTGTGACTGGAAAGAAAATCCAAGAGCTGCACGACCATTTCAGGCACCAAACCAGCAATTCCCAGTGGAATTCCCTGTTCTTTGCACATTCAAATATCCCAGGAGTCACAGAACCATGGAATGGTTTGGGTGGGAAGGGACCTTACAGGATTTCATTCCAACCTTCTGCCATGGGCACCTCCAGCTATCCCAGGCTGCTCCAGCCTGGCCTTGGGCACTTCCAGGGGCAGCCCCAGCTGCTCTGGCAATCCCAGCCCAGCCAGGAATTCCCAGTCTCCCATCCATCCCTGCCCTCTGGCACTGGGAGCCATTCCCTGGGTCCTGTCCCTCCAGTCCCTCTCCATTTTCCTGATCAGCTCCTTCAGGCACTGGGCAGCCACACCAGAGGAGGGAGAGGTGAGGAAAACCTGGAATAATCACCAACAGACTGAAAATTCCAACCTCTGGACAGGCTGGAGAAGGCTACGGTCCCAAAATGCCAAAGTAAAAAGCATCCACGACCTGTGCAGGGAATTTTGGGAGAGCAGCAATCAAATCTCAGTGCAGACACTCAGAACTTGATATTTCAGCATTAAAAAATAAAGGTAGAGTTGTTACATTTTTCTTGCAAGGTTTTCTAGCTTAGGAGATGAAAGTACCAAAGAAATATCATTAAACCTGCCCAATTTGAAGGAAATGAGTGGATAAATTGTGCTCACCTATCTATCTCTTCTAGTTTTTCATCTATCATTGGACCCATCTGTTGGCAGATATCTGTGAAGACAAAGTGTTGAGGCAGTTGATGTCTTGCACAATTAAATGTTTAAATGCAGCCAGAAATATTTTATCCAACTACAGACAAATTAATTTCTTATGTATTTCAGAGTTGGGACTGGTAGATGGATCTTGCAAAGCTCAGGCATTTCACAGAGCTGGGAGTTATGCAAATGACTCTGCTAAACGTGGAGCTGGCTTGGAACTATTAAAAAAATTCAAATTATCCCCAGAGCCCCACACTCCCACGGTGAAATAAGTGTTCTCCAGCACTGTTAGTACAGAGCACAGCTCCCCTAAGCTCAAAATAAACACAAAGAACTCCCAGCTCAATCCACAAAAGGTAATTGTGAGAAGAAGTCATAAAAAAGAGCTCATTTAGTGCTGCAAGTACCTTCTGAGTTGAGAAGATCTGGAGAATCAAGCTTTAAATCCGTGGGATCTATGCTCTGAAGCACCTGCAGTGTTTTATCCATCTTATCCTGAAAGGGAAGCCAAGATGAAGAACTCTGATTTCCCAGCCATGCCAAGATTGGTTTAATATTCAAATAAAAGTTCTTTATGGACAAAGAATCATCTGCCAGCATTCAGCACCGAAAGAATGCAAAAGCCCAGCAATATTTTATTTTTAAGTGGCTTCATACCTCATCAATATAAACTGGCTCAGGTTCTGCTTTCTTAATTTCTTCTGCAGTGTCCTCAGGAACAGAGATTTTATCCACAGCTGCTGGAAGAACAGAGATGAGTTTCTTTTCTTTCTGTTGCTGTGATAACTTCAAACAAACATTTGCTCCTTGTTATTTTTCTGTGTGAAAAGACACTGTGACATTTGAAATGGCAATTTGCTGGATTTGTAAATATGTTGCTGACAAGGAATTATGGTGAATCGAACCAAATTTCTGTCACAGAAAATGGTAATAACTTAAAAGAGAAATAGAGACAGAAATTAAGGGGAGTTATGGAGCGATCTGTGCTTGATTGTTTGAAACAAGGGCAGGATGTCTCTCAATTCTTTCCTGGGGCTGATAGAGGAAATTATTTTGCTGCTGGGCTAATTAGGATTGCAGCACAAAGCTGCCTTTGTGCAGGGATCCATCCATCATTTCAGCAGGTAACTCACCTGCCTCGGGCTCCACAGACAAGTCGGAGGTGACGAAATTGGATGGGAACAGCCCCACTCCTCTGTGGTTCTCCCCCTTCCACCAGTTGGCATCACTGGGGAAATAAAGAAGGGTTACAGAACTCAGGGCTGAACAGAGCCAGGGACATATCTGGGGTTTTTACTGAAAATCTGAGGTTCAGAGACACATTTGGTAGGTTTTTACCAAAACCCTGTGATTTCTAAAAGAGAACTTGCAGGGATTAGCACAAAGCCAAACAGGAGCTTGGGGACAGGGAAGGGAAGGGAGGAAGAGGAATCAGGGGATCACTGAAAATTGAACACAATCCATCAAATCTTTATATTGATTACTTGCCAGCCCTTTAAAGCTGAATATATCCCTAGAGGTGTTAACAACAATCAGTATTTCAGCTATTTTTAATCAGTTTTATTCTTGGCAAATCTGATTCTTGCTAGCCAGAGGTTTAACAGCTGCTGGAAGCAGATGGAATGTGATGTCAGTGCATTTTCTTATGTCAGACAACCAACTAAGATTTATCTTCAAAACTACAAACTGGATTAAATACTCGAGGTTCTCCCTGAACTAAAAAAGATTTGAGGTCAGAAACCAGGAATTTGGAAAGATAAAAGGAAGAGAAAGGGATGTAAGGGAGGGCAGAGTGACAATGACATTTCTGGGGGGGTGGGGGGGAAGCATCAGAGGAAAAATGTGCTACCCTGAGAGAAACAAGAGTGGTGGAACAAAGTCAGCTCCACCTGAGTGTATTGTACCTGTCATCCAAAACAAAAATAATTTCTCCACTTTTAAAGGTGAGCTCATTGTCCTCGACAGCTTCAAAGTCATAGAGAGCTCGCACCTTCCTCAGGCTCTGGGGGTTTTGTGGCATTTCTGCAGGTGGGTACAAGGATTTGGTCTCCATCTGCTGCTGCTTCTGCTCTTGCAAAGACAATTCAATAGCTGCAGGTGGGGCAGAGAGGAAGAGAACGGGTTTGAGGGGTTTATCCCTGGAGACAAAGCAGTTTGATTTCTTGATTTAACAAAACCAGGATTTATTGCTTTATTTAAACAAGGTCTGTATCTGCTTCTGTAGTATTGGAAGCTAACATTTAAAATGTTAAAATGTGATGGGGAAGAATGTGTCTTACCCCAAACCCCCATGGATGAGGGAAACACCTGGAATGCCACAATTCCCAACCCACTGTGGCACTGACTTCAATTCTGTGCAGCAGGAAAGAGCCCAAATTCCCATTTCCCTGCTTTTTAACCAAGCTTCTGGGGTCCAACCCAAGGCTGAGACAGCAACTGACCTTTAGCTATATCCTCATCTTCTTTGGATTTACTGGATGAGGAGCCATTCTTAGCAGCACTGGTGGAAGCCTGCAAAGGTGGGAACAACAGAGGGACAAATGACAATGACATCTCCATAATTTGGTATTTTTTAAAAATTAGCACCGAGTTGTTCCTGATCAGGTGGATTATGGAATCCAGGTGATCTCCTAGAAATAAAAATCACCACCCTTCAGGCTTGTTTCTGTTTTCAGCAGGGAAAAAAAAGTAAAATACATACTGAGATTTAATTGAAATAAGTGATTTTATTGACATAATTATTTTAGTCATATTTATTACAGTGAGACTACTCATTTAAATGACTCTTTCCACTTTTATCCTCCCTTCAAGAGAGAAGATGCTCCAGTTGGGAGCTGCTGACTTACATCCTACAATTCTCCCCAGCAGCACAGTGAAATCATTCCTGGAGTTTTCATTCCCACCAGGAACTGGAATTGGGTGCCAGTGCTCAACTCTTCCATCTTCCTGCCATATGTTTTACACATAGCTCAGATTTAGAAGTGAAAACATCTTTGTGGAGGGAGGAGGGATTGTAAAAGTTAAAAAACTCACAGTGCTTGTAAAAGTTAAAAAAACTCTCTGTGTTTCACATAGAGGGAAGTAAACTTTGTGAGAGGAAATTGTTAATAGAAATTGTAATTTTAATTTTCAGGACTGAGTCACGTGGAAATATTTAGAAGTATCAGTAATAGAAGTCAGGAGAAAACCACCTGGCATCATATCTGCTGTTAGATTGGGCACAACACACCACCAGAAGTGAAAAATAAAGCACCCCAAACCCAGGGCAACTCCTGGGATAAACAGGAAATGGGACAAACAGGAAAAGGGGATTTGGGAAAGGACACCAGAGCCTGGGACCCATCACTGTCCCACAGCAGCTCTCACCTGGGATCCTGCTGCAGGAAAAGTGACCCCTTCTTCCTTCAGGGATTTGATGGTTGCAGATATCAAACTACACTGTGGGTCCTTCTGGAATTCTTCTGACCACTCCACCATGAGGGTTTTTAGCTTTTCACTCACTTTTGGGTGAGCCTGGAAGGCAAAATTGGATTAAAAGGGATGTTTGAGCCTCAAAATGAACAGAAGGAGCCGTTACCAAAATTGTTACCAAATCCATTTTATTGTAAATACACTTAATTATTAATAATTGTGTAGATTGAGAAGATTTGGGGAGCAGAGTGTAGAAAATCTGACCTTTTATACCCTGATCTGATATTCCAGAGAACATGCTGAGCTCCTGGAGCACTAATTCTGGAGAAATTCAGGCTGCCTACCACACTTATCCCAAATTTCTGCCTCTCTGTGTTACTCACCCTCCATTTAACCTCAATTTTCTCTTCATTCCTTCTCAAGTGTGTTGTTTTCCACTTCCCAACCACATCAACTGGTCTGATATAAGCCACTGTCTTTCCCTCCAAGAAATCCTCCAAAAAATCTTTCCCTACAAAAAATTCTCCAAGAAATCTTTCCCTACAAGAACTCCTCCAAGCAATCTTTCCCACCAATCCACCTTTTCTGGCCTCTGCAGTTTCTCCTCAGATGCCAGGACAGCTCTGTCCCAGCTGAGAGAACATCACAAAACCCTGATCTGTGTCTCCTTGAACCAGCTTCTCCCACAAAAAGGAATTATCCATAGGGACAATCCATGGGGACAGTTTCTATTCCCAAACTGGAGCTGAGCTGCAGGGACAGCCTGGTAAAAGATGATTTGTTGGGAGTGGGGGCAAACCAAGATCAATTCATGCTCTGCCTGAATTCCTGTGGCTCCCCCAGATCCTGGCACTGGGACAAGATTCCCACCCCAGGGAATCAGATCCCACTCAGGGCTGTGAGCCCAGCATGGGCTGAGCAGGGAGGGCACTGCCAGGTTTTTGCATTTCTTACCAGGAAGTTTGCTGGGCTCAGGAGCAGCACAAAGACATTTGTCACACTGGGCTGAACTCGTTTTCTCATGGAGAAGAGGGAAAAAGCTCAATTTTATTCATTATTCCTCCAAGGGGGCAGAGCTGGGGGTAAAGGGTCAGTATTTCCCAAAACCACAGAAACTGTGCTCCAGAACCCATCCCTGGGTGGGATCCCAGGATCCCTGCCCGTCCCTGGGTGGGATCCCAGGATCCCTGCCCGTCCCTGGGTGGGATCCCAGGGCTCCTGCCCGTCCCTGGGTGGGATTCCAGGATCCCTGCCTGTCCCTGGGTGGGATCCCAGGATCCCTGCCTGTCCCTGGGTGGGATCCCAGGACCCCTGCCCGCCCCTGGGTGGGATCCCAGGATCCCTGCCTGTCCCTGGGTGGGATCCCAGGATCCCTGCCTGTCCCTGGGTGGGATCCCAGGGCTCCTGCCCGTCCCTGGGTGGGATCCCAGGATCCCTGCCCGTCCCTGGGTGGGATCCCAGGATCCCTGCCTGTCCCTGGGTGGGATCCCAGGATCCCTGCCTGTCCCTGGGTGGGATCCCAGGATCCCTGCCTGTCCCTGGGTGGGATCCCAGGATCCCTGCCCGTCCCTGGGTGGGATCCCAGGGCTCCTGCCCGTCCCTGGGTGGGATCCCAGGATCCCTGCCCGTCCCTGGGTGGGATCCCAGGATCCCTGCCTGTCCCTGGGTGGGATCCCAGGACCCCTGCCCGCCCCTGGGTGGGATCCCAGGATCCCTGCCTGTCCCTGGGTGGGATCCCAAGGTTCCAGGATCCCTGCCCATCTCTGATTGGGTTCCCAGGGCTCCTGCCCATCCCTGGTTGCTGAAGGTCAGTGTGAGCCCCAGGATGGACCCTGGCTAATGGGAACACAGGCAGCACTTGCAGACCTATTTTTCCACAAAAGCCAGAAAAAACAAGAGCTGTGAACTCATTTTGCTTCCCAGCAATTTTATTACTTTCCTTAATTGCTTTGCTCAGCCTCTGATGATTGCAGGGATCTGAAAACTCCTTTTTAACCCATTAACCAGTTCTGTCTCCAACTGGAGCAGTAATTAGGGAAAAGCTGCTCCTGCTTACTCAATTCCTCACAGCCAGATTTAGATCCCAGCAGCTGCTTGACCACAACCATTTCAGTCTCCTTTTCTTGGTTATTTTCTCATTCAACATTCCCAGAATCTCTAAAAACTAAAAAGGATTGTCTGTAACTTCATCCTTTTCCTTGTACAAATGTCATTTCACTTCCTCATAATTTTCCCTTTCACTTCAGTCCAGGAATTTCCTTCAAGCCTAATAAAAACTCCCCTCAAGAAAAGCTGCACTTACCATGATCAAATTAATGGAGCTTAGGAACACAGATTTTAATTAAAATGGCTCATGTAATTTTGTAAAAGTGTGAAGGATTATCAGCTGTCAGCTCTTTAACAGATTATTTTTTCAGAGTTAAAATGACACAGATTTCAGTGAAAACACAGAAAATGTGCATTAACTACAACATTAATTTGGAGAAGTTACCAAAATAATCTTCCCCCAGGACTGCAGGTTCTAAAACAATTACCTTGTTTATTATAGCTCGAGCTTCAGTGGCAAAATCCCTGGAACACACCTCCAAGTGGAATATCTTCCCACAGTTTGACACACAGGCTCCTAAAAGCTGACAGCAGAAACACAATTGGGAAAATGCAGGGGGAAAAAAGTGCAAATAAAAAAGGAGTGCAAATAATCCAAAAAAAGAAAAAGTGCAAATAATCCAAAATAAGAAAAAAGTGCAAATTAAAGAGTGGAAATAAGCTAAAATAGGAAAAAAGTACAAATTAAAAAAAAGAGTGCAAATAACCTAAAGTTTTTAAAAGTGAAAATTAAAAAATGTAAATAATCCAAAATAAGGGGAAAAATGCAAGAGTGCAAATAATCCAAAATTTTTAAAAGTGAAAATAAAAAAGTGTGTAAAAAAAATCCAAAATAAGGAAAAAAAGTGCAAATTAAAAAAATGACTACAAATAATCCAAAATAAGGGGAAAAAAGTGCAAATTTGAAAAATGAGTGCAAATAATCCAATAAAGGAAAAAAGTGCAAATAAAAAATAAGAGTGCAAATAATCCAAAATAAGAAAGAAAAATGCAAATGAAAAAAGAGTGCAAATAACCCAAAATAAAAGGTAAGTCCAGCACAGACACTGATTTACTAAGGTTAATCCAGGTATTAATGAATTGCTCAGTAAATATTTAATTGCTGCACTCCATGAGGTTTTTGGGGGGAATTTGGGGATTTACTCACTGTGAGAGCTTGCAAAGCCACGTGGGGAACTTTGTGATTCATTCTCTTCATGATGGCTTTAAGGCAATCCTTGGCTCTGCAAAGGAGCAAGAAATTCAGGATACATGGGGGTGATAGGAGCTGTGCAAGGAATGAGCCCAAACCTCTACCAGAACTGAGAAAATCATACCAAAACTGAGCTTGTTGAACAAAAATGTCACCAAATCTGAGCCTAAAGAACTGAAATGGCACCAAACCTGAGCCTACTGAGCCAAAATGGCACCAAAACTGAGCTTGTTGAACAAAAATGTCACCAAATCTGAGCCTAATGAACTAAAATGGCACCAAACCTGAGCCTACTGAACCAAAATGGCACCAAAACTGAGCCTACTGAACTGTCACCAAAACTGAGCCTGCTGAACCAAAATGGCACCAAAACTGAGCTTATTGAGCAAAAATGGCACCAAACCTGAGCTTATTGAGCAAAAATGGCACCAAAACTGAGCTTGTTGAGCAAAAATGGCACCAAAACTGAGCTTAATGAACAAAAATGTCACCAAAACTGAGCTTACTGAACAAAAATGTCACCAAACCTGAGCTTACTGAGGAAAAATGTCACCAAACCTGAGCTTAATGAACAAAACTGTCACCAAACCTGAGCCTCCTGAATGAAAATGTCACCAGACCAGAACCTATTGAACAAAACTGCCACCAAACCTGAGCCTACTGAATGAAAATATCACCAAAGCTGAGCCTGATGAATGAAAATGTCACCAAACCTGAGCTTATTGAACAAAAATGTCACCAAACCTGAGCTTATTGAGGAAAAATGTCACCAAACCTGAGCTTAATGAACAAAAATGTCACCAAACCTGAGCCTCCTGAGGAAAAATGTCACCAAACCTGAGCTTAATGAACAAAAAGTCACCAAACCTGAGCCTGTTGAATGAAAATGTCACCAAACCTGAGCTTAATGAACAAAATTGTCACCAAAGCTGAGCCTCTCAGGGCTGGGCAGAGATTTAACCCCTGACCATTTAACCTCTGTCTGTCCTCAGCTGGGGGTTGGATCGGCAGAAATTCCCTTTTCCCCCTGGCATTCCACATCCATTCCCAAAGAGCTGCTGCCAGGCAGGAAGGGAAGCAGTTGCATGGTTTGGGGCAGACAGTGAAGGAAATGTCCCCAGAAAAAGAGAAGATCCAATAAATGGGGATTTTAGTGGAATTCACTCCCAGCTCTTGGATCCTCTCTCCCACAGCCTGAGGACACAAAGGTTTCCCTAATTTGTTTCAGCACAATCTGAGGTGAGTGGAGGATAATAAAGAGCATTTGAAATGCTGCTGCTGAGGGGTTTCCACATTTTAAATGAGCATTAATGGCTGGCAGGAGCTCAGGCACATCAAAGGCTTCATTAACACTGATATTTGGAACATTTAAAGACATGAAATCCTTAAAAAAAAAAAAGCTGATGCAGCGTTTAAAAAATAGTATCAGTGCCAGATACTTGAGCTGCTGGATTAGCAAAGCACAGAAAAGCCTCTGTGCCAGGAAAATACACTTTTAGTTCTAATATTTTCATCTTATTTCATGTACAAAACATCCAACAAACTCAACTCAGTTACTTTAAGTTGTGTTTTTATTTAGGGTAGGCAACAATCTTCATTATTTTCAAGGGCAGAAAGGAAGAAAATGACATAAAATTGAATTAAAGATATGCCAGCAGCAGTGGCATTTAAAATTCAGAATTTGGGATTTTATTTTCTATACAAATATACATATTTAGATTTAATTATGCCTTTTATATACTTCTATTTCTGCATACAAATTTTTTTAAAATAACCTAAATTTTTACAACATCCCTTCCTCCAAAACCTGATTTAAAACAGTTCCCTCTACAAAAGTCTTGTGGCACTAAAAATTTTGATTTTTAATAAAGGAACTAAAGTTTTTTCATTTTTTTTCTTTCAGGACTAGAGATTCCCAGACTGAACAGATTTGCTGTTATTCCTTGTGGCACGTAATCAATTAAAACCAAACCAAACCAATTTTAAAAACCCCCAATTTTAATGTCAAACAGAACTGCTAAAAATTCTGATTACTTAAGAATTCTGCCTATGCACTAATTGAGGATTAATTCCAAATTTAAAAGATGTTATCACTCAAAAATTCAGCAAATACTTTTGGCCACTACAGAATCACTGAAATTCCATTTATGTTCCACTCAGGCTAAACTGATTCCAAGTGATTTGTGCTTTGATCCCTGCTTTTTCCCTTTTCTCTCCCATTCCTCCTAACACCCCAACACAGACAAACATCAAAAGAAGCCCCTGGTCCCAGCCAGGTGTTTTTCTGCCCAGAAATGGTTTCACTCTCTGCTGCAGGCACAGCCCCTTCCCCACATTTATGCCAGATCACTGAATATGGATAAGAGCTCCAGGAGAAAGCTGGAATGTGCTCAGCACACACAAACTGCTCTGCCCAAAATCCTCCTGGAACGTTTCTTCCCAAGGATTTCCAGCCAGCTCCATCTATGTGGGAGGCTGGGCGTTTGGAGCTGTGCTCTCTGTGCCATTTTCCTCCTGCCAGCAGCACAGAATTCCCAGGAATGCTGAGGCCCAGCTTACCCATTGGGAGTGCTCCCAACCTTGTCACAAATATCCATGATAAGCCCCCAGTCCTCGCTGGTGTTGTATTCATTTGTGGCTTTTTCTGGAAAGAAAAGGAAGATTTATTAAGTGATTTATTTCTTCAGTTCAGATTCTATCAATAGAATGTATCCCTAATTAATACTTCATGGATTTGTGGAATGATTTGGGTTGGAAGGGACCTTAAAGCTCATCTAGTCCCACTCATTCTATAGATTCATTATTAAGGCTTAATGGTATTCATTTGTGCTTTTAAATTTTTATTAGCCAGGTTATTTAAATCCCATTTAATAACTGCAGTTCAAGTTAATAAACAGCAAATTAAATATTTTATTGCATTTGCTGCTTCAAGATTAAAGTTTTAACCAACTAAACTCAATTTTATTTTGGCTGCTCAGCAGAAAGATTTCCACAAACACAGCACCCACCAATGTCCCAAATCCATTTTGCTACAGATGTAAGAAATGGAAATTTTGAATTTTGGCCATAATTAATCCTCACAAACTGGAATATTTACTTCGAGGAAGTAAATAATATTTTGAAACCACAAACCTTCTTCAAAGCCTACCCCAAAAATGATAGAATTGCTAAATTTTCTTTTAAGTGCATCAATATTTTAGGGCATGAACAACAAATTCGTGGATGGTGTGGAAAATAAATGAGTGCCTGCAAATTTAAATACTCAAAAATAAAATAAAAAAGGAAAATCAAGTGAAATCAGCCTCAGGAAGCTGTAGATTCCCTGGATATGCAATCTCTAAGGAGTGAAAAGATTCCCAAGGATATCCTGAAGTACTTCCTGAGGATCCATTGAAATTTCCCCCTGTGTGTGCCCTGGTGGAAATGACACCAGCTTTTCCTGCCAGGGCAGAAATAATCCCAACTCTCCCACTGGCAATGGGAAGGTTTGATGATCAAAGGCTTCAGCAGGAAGATTCCACCTCAGAATTATGGAATTATTTCAGCTGGAAGAAAGCTCCAACATCCTCAAGTCCCAGCTGTGCCCATGCCCACCTTGTCCCCAGCCCAGAGCCCTGAGTGCCACCTCCAGAATTCCTGGCACACCTCCAGGGATGGGCACTGCAAACCTCCCTGGGCAGTGCCAAGGCCTGAGCCCCCTTTCCATGGGGAAATTCCTGCTGTGCCCACCCTGAGCTGCCCTGGGCCAGCCTGAGGCCGTTCCCTCTGCTCCTGTCCCTGCTCCCTGGGATGATCCCAAATCCCCCTGGCTGTCCCCTCCTGGCAGGAGCTGTGCAGAGCCACAAGGTCCCCCTGAGCTGCTTTCCTCACAGTGATCCCTCCTCCCACCCCGTCCCCATCCCAAAACAAGCTCAGCCCCCAGCACACCACGCTCAGTGCTGCTCCCTCCCAGCTCCCAGGACATTCCCACAGGAGCCACAGCCCTCCCCTGCACCCACCCTGTGCTGGGAGCAGCCGTGGGATCCCAGCTCTGTCCTTCCCCAACTCTCAGGGATCTGGAAGTTTCCCTCCCTGTCAGCATGACAAACTGAGCAACAGCTGCTGTTCTCCTTGCCTAAATTCAGGAACAATTCTGAAGGATAACTCCCTCACAGATGCTGAGACAGAGCAGAAACAGATGTGGGAGGATGCATTTTCCAGGAGTTTTTCAGCACAGAGGGAACATAACCTTTAAAAACACGGAATGACTTGTCCTCTGCAGCCCCCCAATTAATGAAGGAACATTAGACCTGAGCTGGCTTTTATGGAAATAATGATAAAAGCAAAATGTGCTGCTTGGGGTGCTTTGATAAAGAATTCCAAGGGCAAGGAATGGCTTTTCCCTGGGTGAGCTCCCTGAGCTGCTGCGTGGTTCCAGGGAATGCTGCCAGTCCAGGAGAGGGGAGAGCACTCACAGGAGCAGCTGGGAAGGGGCTGGGAATTGTTTGCTGCTCCCACTGCCAAAAGGAGAAATGCTTGGAGAGCTCCAGCCCCAAAGCACTGCCACAGCTCTTCCAGGAAAGGAGCTGGAAACTGAGGGAAAGGAAAAGGAGCTGAGGGGAAGCAGGAAAGGAGCTCTGCACTGAGGGAAAATCGTCAGGATCATCCCTGATCATTCCCACACCAGCCAGGGACCAGGGGATGTCCTCTCCCCCCTGTCACCAAGCCCTGGGGCCCTGCAGGGCCTGGGGCCACTCCAGGCACCAGCACACACCTCCTGCTCCTGGAGCCCTCTCCAGCTGGGAGAGAAGGGCAGGAAAACAAACACCAAAGGGAAGGAGGCTGCTCCAGGGTGAAGGGAATGGAAGAGGGAGGGCAGAGCTGGGAAAACAGCGAGTGCACGTGGAGTCTGAACGGATCCAGACAGGAAACGTGAAGGTTCCAGAAGTTTTGGGGGTTCCTGTCCAACCAAAGCAGCCACACTCCCCAGAGCTCCAGAGGGTTATCCCGGGATGTGCAGCTGTGTCCAGGCACATTCCAAGGCTCTGCTCAGCTCTGGGGGCTTGGAACCACGGGAGCAAACCCAGCTGTGGGAAAAAATAATAACACTGGGGAAAAAATAATAACATTGGGGGAAAAAAAAAACTGGGAAAAGCAAAAAATAATAATAAAGATAAATACTAGAAAAAGAAAAAAGGAAATAAAACCTAAGGAAAATGGAAACCCTTGAGGGCTGGGTTGGGTAGGAAAAGGAAATTCCTTTTTCCCCCACAGGTGTTCCAAAAAAGAGCAGCTCTGCATGAAGAGGCAGCTGGATCTGTCCCACTGCTGCAGCCAACAAAAGGCACCAAAATTCCAAACTCAGCACCTCCCCAGAGCATCCACATGTGATAATCTGATCTCTTCCATGGTCTAATTTACAACAGAATACTAATTTTTTTAAAAGCTTCTAATGACAAAGTTTTCCTGGCAAGGGACTCTAAGATTTAGCCCAAATAATTAAAGTTCCTATTGTGCTGAAAATGCTAAATTGTAATAAGTGATAATAACAAATGATAACTATTAATATTAAAATATTAAAGAAAAAAATACACTGAATAAAGTTTAAGAAACTGGAAACAAAGAGAGTCCCTATTTTGAAGTTCTGCAGACTGGGAGTCCTTGAAGCATTTAAGTTTGTTAAAGAATCCTGCAGAGTTCAAAAAAAATCCACTTGAACAAATACGTCAGTTTGAGCCACGTGAAATGTGAGTGTGGTCAAACAGCAAACTGCACCAGGGAACTGAAATCAGAAGTAAAATAACTAACAAAATAAGAAACCAGCTCAACTTATACTACAAACAAACCAGAGATTGTGTGGCAACCAGAGCACTCAATCTCTTCCATTTTGGCCGGGACAAAAATCCCAGGAATGTTGAATTCTTCTCTTTCCTAGGATCCCAACCAGAAAGCTGAGCCCCATGTCTCGTTTATTTCACTGCTTTTTTCAGTGCTGCCATTCAGAACAGACGTTGTGTAACAAAGAAGTGACACTGAGCACGAAGTGACACTGAGCATGGGGTTAAGAAAGCACAAGTCAGGGCAGGACACAAAACAAAACAACTGAGTCACCGTCTTCAGCCCAACTCCAGGCAGGTTTTGTAATCACTGAATCACAGAGTATCCTGAGCTGGAGAAGATCCATGAGGATCATCCAGCCCAGCTCCTGGCCCTGCACAGCCACGCCAGCACTCCCACCGTGTGCCCCGGGTGGTGCTGGGGAAGCTGCTGGGAAGGAATCCTCAATAAAAGGAGGAAAAGCAGCAGATCTTCCAGCAGCCACAATTCCCTGGATCCCTGCAAACCCAGCAAGGCCAGGAGGCACAGACACACCTCAGCCACGCTGGGAAAGCTGGGAAACTTCAGGAGTCAGAGCAAAACAGACACAAATCATTCCCAGATGTTTCTGAGGGGAAGGAAGAGAGGGACCCAGGGATCCTTTCCCTGCCAGAGCCCCCAGCCTGGGGATGGGTCAAGAACAGCCAGGGATCCCTGGAGCTGCAGTGCCTTGGGCCCAGCACAGCCACAGGATCAATCCCAGGATTATTTTGGTTGGAAAAGCCCTCCCAGCCCATGGAGTCCCAGCTGTGTCTATGCCCAAGTTGTCCCCAGCCCAGAGCCCTGAGTGCCACCTCCAGGAATTCCTGGCACACCTCCAGGGATGGGCACTGCAAACCTCCCTGGGCAGTGCCAATCCCTGAGCCCCCTTTCCATGGGGAAATTCCTGCTGTGCCCACCCTGAGCTGCCCTGGGCCAGCCTGAGGCCGTTCCCTCTGCTCTTGTCCCTGCTCCCTGGAGCAGAGCCCGACCCCCCCGGCTGTCCCCTCCTGGCAGGGAATTCCAGAGAGGGAAAAGATCCCTGGGGATCCTCCTTTGCTCCAGGCTGAGCCCATCCCAGCCCCCTCAGGAATTCTCCAGCCCCTTCCCAGCTCCCTCAGGAATTCTCCAGCCCCTTCCCAGCTCCCTCAGGAATTCTCCAGCCCCTTCCCAGCTCCCTCAGGGATTCTCCAGCCCCTTCCCAGCTCCCTCAGGAATTCTCCAGCCCCTTCCCAGCTCCCTCAGGAATTCTCCAGCCCCTTCCCAGCTCCCTCAGGGATTCTCCAGCCCCTTCCCAGCTCCCTCAGGGATTCTCCAGCCCCTTCCCAGCTCCCTCAGGGATTCTCCAGCCCCTTCCCAGCTCCCTCAGGGATTCTCCAGCCCCTTCCCAGCTCCCTCAGGAATTCTCCAGCCCCTTCCCAGCTCCCTCAGGAATTCTCCAGCCCCTTCCAGCTCCCTCAGGAATTCTCCAGCCCCTTCCCAGCTCCCTCAGGGATTCTGCAGCCCCATCCCAGCTCCCTCAGGGATTCTCCAGCCCCTTCCCAGCTCCCTCAGGGATTCTCCAGCCCCTTCCCAGCTCCCTCAGGGATTCTCCAGCCCTTCCCAGCTCCCTCAGGGATTCTCCAGCCCTTCCCAGCTTCCTCAGGAATTCTCCAGCCCCTTCCCAGCTCCGTTCCCTTCCCTGGCCCCGCTCCAGCCCCTCAGGGTCCCTGTTGTCCCAGAGCTGTCCCCAGCCCTGGAGGTGCCCCAGCAGTGCCAGCACAGGGACGGGCACTGCCCTGGGGCTGTGTCACACCGGGGCTGGCACAGCCCAGGGACCACCGGCCTCCTGCCCACCTGGGCACCCCTGGCTCGTGTTCAGCCGCTGGCACCAGCGCCTCCCAGGGCCTTTTCCAGTTTTCCACAATTTCGCAGCCTGGAGCATTCCCAGGGCTCGCTGTGACCCAGGAGCAGCACTCGGCCTCGCTGCCTGCCGCAGATCCCCATGGCTGCCAGCGCCTCAGGCGAGCCCTCCGCCCTCAGCACCCGGCCCGCGCTGATCTGACCCTGCCAAGGGAGCACTCGGTCCTCATCCGGATCATCCACCGGGACAGGCAACGGGACCGGGCCCGACACCGACGGGGAGCGAAAGAGCGGGGAGGGGAACAGGGAGAGGAAAAGAGGAGGAAAAAGACGAGGAGGAAAAGGAAGCGGGGGAAAAGAGGAGGAGGAGGAGAAGCTAGGGGACGGAAGGCCGCCCCGCCGCCGCCCCGCCGCTCACCCACGTCCTGCTCGAAGGGGTTGGCGGCGAAGAGCGGCATCTCGGCCCGCCGTGCCGCCGCCGCTCGCCCCGCACCGACTGACCCGGCCGGAGCCGCCGCCGCGCCCGCCCCGCCTCGGCCGCCCCGCGCTCCGGGCTGCCCCGCCGCGCCCGACCGCCCCGTGCGGCCAGCGCCGCGCCCGCAGCGCCGCGAACCGCCGGGACAAGCGGCTGGGCGGGGTAACAGCGGAGCCGCCCCACGGGTCGGGGGGGAACGGGGCGGGCGGTGGCCCCGGGAGCGCGGCGGCGGCGGCAGGCACTGCGAGGGGCAGCCCCGCGGCGTGGGGACCTCGAGGAGGGCGGAACTGACGAGGTGCTGCGTGCGCCCGTGACGTCACGACGGCTCCGTGACGTCATGCGCCGCCATGTCGCGGCGGTGGCTGAGGGGTCGGGGCATTGCCTCGGGCTCTCCCCGGTTGTCCTTTTAATTAACCGAAATTAAATTTTAATTAACCGGAATTAAAGCTGTCTGAGGGCACCAACTGAGGGGGGACTGCGGCTGAGGGGCAGCTCTGTCTGAGGGGATGGTGGGCGGGCGATTCGTCCTGACGTCTCAAGAGCAAGAGTTAAAAAACCAAATAAAAACAGTTCACCGTCGGAAATGCTGAACAGTTTCCCCAGAGGGCTGCAGGGAGAAGGGGGTCATGAGGCAGGGTCCTGCCTGATTATTGTCAAACGTGGAATGCGTAAAGCTTTTCTTCAGGCAGGATGTCCTCTGATGTTCTTTGTAGGTTCCAATTAGAATCAACAAGGAGGGCGATGGAAGCGGCGAGGCAGAGCAGCAGCGAGCTCCCAGGGATATGCAGGTGCCGGGAAAACAAATTCCTCCTGGGTGGAACTGCCGTGTTAAACTCAGGGCTCGCCACCTTTCGTGATGTAGGTGAAGCTAACAACGTTCAGGAGGAAGGATAATGGATCCTGGGATAATAATCCTGGGATTATGGATCCTCTGATAATGGAATGCAGGATTCCTGTTCAAGAGGATTTCCCTGGCAGTGGATCCAGGGAATGCAGGATTCCTGTTCAGGAAGGATTTCCTCTGGCAGTGGATCCAGGGAATGCAGGATTCCTGTTCAGGATTTCCTCTGGCAGTGGATCCAGGGAATGCAGGATTCCTGTTCAGGAAGGATTTCCCCTGGCAGTGGATCCAGGGAATGCAGGATTCCTGTTCAGGATTTCCCCTGGCAGTGGATCCAGGGAATGCAGGATTCCTGTTCAGGAAGGATTTCCCCCTGGCAGTGGATCCAGGGAATGCAGGATTCCTGTTCAGGAAGGATTTCCTCTGGCAGTGGATCCAGGGAATGCAGGATTCCTGTTCAGGATTTCCCCTGGCAGTGGATCCAGGGAATGCAGGATTCCTGTTCAGGAAGGATTTCCTCTGGCAGTGGATCCAGGGAATGCAGGATTCCTGTTCAGGATTTCCTCTGGCAGTGGATCCACGGAATGCAAGATTCCTGTTCAGGATTTCCTCTGGCAGTGGATCCAGGGAATGCAGGATTCCTGTTCAGGACTTCCCCTGGCAGTGGATCCAGGGAATGCAGGATTCCTGTTCAGGAGGATTTCCTCTGGCAGTGGATCCAGGGAATGCAGGATTCCTGTTCAGGAAGGATTTCCTCTGGCAGTGGATCCAGGGAATGCAGGATTCCTGTTCAGGATTTCCTCTGGCAGTGGATCCGGGGAATGCAGGATTCCTGTTCAGAAAGGATTTCCTCTGGCAGTGGATCCAGGGAATGCAGGATTCCCAGGCCACAGAGACACCTGGCAGAGCCCCCAAGGCAGGGAAGATCCCAACAATCCCAGTGCAGCAGCTGTGGGTAAATCAGAAATCAGCTGGGCAAAAGGGAATTCTGGCAGGGGGGAAGATCCCACCCTGAGAAACTGCCTGACCCCAAACAAGGGAAGGATTAATTAGCATGAGGAAGGAGAGAATCATTAACCAGCAGGAGAGAGGACACTAATTAGTAACTGGCAGAGGAGATGAGGGATAAGGGGTTGTGGTGGGATGGTGGCAAACAGGTGACATGCCATAGGGAAGGTGCCTCTGGAAGGGAGGGATGGCTCTGGGACAGTACAGATTTTTGGGATGTGTGGCCCCCCACAAATCCCATTATGGGCACACCTGAGCACCAGGAGTAACTGGGCTGAGTCAGGGCTTGTACCAGCAGCAGTGCCCTTGGAACATGCATGGTCACCCTCTGGGAGCCAGCCTGAGTCATTCCCAAAGGATTTGTGGCAAAGTGAGGCACAGGGCCCGGGTCTGGGAGAAGGGCAGGACCTTGGAAGTCCAACACAAATCACTGTAGCCTTCCTAAAAGCTTCCTGTGTGAGTCAGTGACATCTCCCTGCCCACTCACCTGGAATTTCAGGGGCCACATTCCTTTTCTCAGATGTAATACCAAAGTGTGAGACTCAGAGATGCCAACGTTTCATTTCCATGTGGGAAAACAGTACTTTTTAGCACCTTTTATACAGAGTTTTAATTCTTACATTGGAATTAAAAGAAAGTGAATGATACATTTGAGAAATTAGAAATTATTATAATGATTAATTAAAATTTGAAGGTCATACTGATCTTCCTTCAAAAATTTAGCAGTTCATTTTTGTAATGAAAACAGTTGGTAGTTTTTGAACATTTTGCACTTCAAAACGTCGGTTTTTAAATCAGCTGTGATGGCCTGGGGTTATCAAAGCTTCTTCGTCCAGTTGTTTTGATTCTGAAATTCCATGAAATCAGCAAGGTTGGAGGAGAGCTTTAAGCTCAACGCGGTCGGAGGGATGGGCTGTGGAGGGCCGGTAGGAGGATCTCCTGCCCGGCTGTTCCCTCCCCTCCTGTTTTCCAGGGATTTTTTCCAGGGATTCCGGCTGTCTGCAGGGGGCACGGTTGCCTCACATTGCCGGCCACCCTTTGCCATCCCGGTCCGGCTGCTGGGAATCACCTCCTGCCAGATTTTTAAGGCAAAATGCAGAGTCTTTCCCGAGGTCTGAATTCACTAATTGCATCGAAACTTCTAATTTCGTGTAATGAATCAGAGCGAGAGCGGCGTTAATTGGTTTAATTGCCTTAAAAAAAGGAATTGTGAACCCATTAGTGCAGGAAGGCACCAAACACTGACGTTGTCTGGCCAAAGTGGGAATGTGTAATGGATCCTGGTTAACTCCAGACATTAATTCCAGAGTTTGGGCTTTTCTTAACTCCACACATCCCACGTGGTGCAACAGTCACAGCAGCTGGGCGTGGAAATGAAGGGATGGCTCCTGCATTTCCATAGGTGTTGTCACCTCAAATCAAATGACACTTGGCTCCGTGGAGCTTTGCTCTCTTCTTTACCTGGATGTGGTGGGACAGTGCATCCAGGACCACCTGGAAAGGAAGGATTGGGAAGTCTGAGCCTCCCAGGTCCAAGCAGTCGTGGAGAACCTCCAAACATCCAGTCCAGAAGCACCTACAGAACTCCTGCTCTGGGTGACACCACAGCCAAAGCCACGGCACAATTCCCAAAGGAAAAATCCCCCAGGAAATGGAAAAATCAACAACAACAATATGGAAGGGAAAAGAAAATACCAGGGCACTGCTATCCCAAATCCTGGAGGAACAAACTGTCCCTTGAGGAGAAGCAAGAAGCAGGATAGGAGGACAGCAAGATGAAATAAAAATGAGCTGTTCCCAAAGCTGTATTTCCAGACTCTGGCTCTGGGAATCTCCTTCTCCCTGAGCAGTCTGTGTCCCCGTGTCCCAGGTGTGTCACCACCATTAGGCCCAGCTGCCTGCAGCGTGTCCACAGCCCTGATGGATCCAGGGGCTTTGTAGGGAATCTTTACTCCCCCTCCTCCCTGCCCTGCCCCACATCCAGGGGCCAACTCAGCTTTCCCAGCTTCTTTGTTACAAAATGTTGTCATAATATTTAATCTGCAGCCTCGGCCTGAGCAGCAGCTGTTTGAAAGGACAATTTATATTCCCCAAAGTGCTTTGAAAACCCTCGGGAAGCTCCCAGGAAGCTTTTTCCTGGTGCACAGAAGCAGCTTGTCCGGGCCTCCAGCTTTGTTTTGTGTCTGGCTGGATCCTCTGGATTCCTCCAGCTGCCCTCTGGTTTACTCTGTGGTTTGCTGGAATATTTGTTCCCTGTTGTTCACGCCGCTCCCTCCGTGTGGGAGTCACGCGGCCCCAAAACGGACAAAACAGAGAAATGCCCAAAGTGACTCCATGGAAGGCATTCCAAGATGGGAGGGAGGAGCTGCTGCGAGGTTCCTGTGAGGTGAGAAACCCACCCTGTGAAGTGTAAGTGCGCTGGGGTTTCACAGCTCTGCTCAGCAGCTGGACACGCTCCGTATCCGTGGGGATATTCCTGCAGGAGGAGCCAGCTGGAAAGGCTGGGGTGTGTTGATAACTCCTGCCACTGCACACACAGCCTGGTGCCACTTCAGTGAGCATCCCCTCGCTGCTCAAAGCTCTGATTCATTGCTGCTCAGCTTCCTTGGGCCGTGTCACTCGGCTCAGCCACTCCAGTCTCCTCATGGAAGTGTCTCCGATGCTTTTCCACGAGTGGCTGTTGGAAGCAAGCTGGTGTTAACAGGAATGCATTTGTTTTTCTAATCACACTTTATTTCCTTCTTGTTACACGATGGGATTCCTCTTCCTTACAGTAGCTGCCACGGAGGAGATGGGTCCTAGATTTTCTGTGCTTCCATGCACAGCACCCACCCAGTGTCTGCATCCAGAATTCTCCCAAATGCAGAGAGGTAATTCCAGTGGCAAAAGACCTGGTTAATGGCCACTGCCTGGGAGTCTTGGCATCTCCTAAAAACAGCCTCAGCCAGGACAGGGTGGTGCCAGCAGGGTGAGTGGCTCCTTCTGGAGCAGCCAGAAGATCCAACCCTGAGACCAAACATTTCCCTGTACCCTGGGAAGTATTTGGGAGTGCCTCAGCTCCTTGAGCCACGGCTCTTGACTCCATGTTTGCCGTAGGGAACTCTGGAAAGAGTCACGGAATCCCAGGATGGGATGAGTTGGAAGGAACCTTAAAAGCCATCCTGTGCCAGGGACACCTTCCACTGTCCCAGGCTGCTCCAAGTCCTAATGTCCAGCCTTGGGCACTGCCAGGGATCCAGGGGCAGCCACAGCTGTGCCAGGCCTGCCCACCTCAGAGGGAAGGATTTCTCCCCACTCTCCCGTCCATCCCTGCCCTGGCAGTTCGTTGTCAAAGACCTCAGCCCGCCAATCCTGGGAGATGCTCTCCCAGCTCCTGGCCGGTGGGGCAGGTGCTCCTGTAACGCAGGAAATTTGCCTTGGAGAAGCAATTTTATTGTGGCTGGGTCACATGGAGCATCCCGGTGCCCATCCCATGCGGCAGCAGATCCTAACCCAGGTTTTGTGGACAAATCCCGCTCCCTTTGGCCCGTCTGGTCTCCGGTCCCGTCCCGTCCGGGTGGATGTGCGCCGGGCAGGAATGCGGCCGCGGGCGATCCCGATTGTTTCCCGGCACAAGGCAAAGTCGGGCTCAGGCGCTGCCTGGGCTGAGCTGCGGGCTCAGTGTCCTTTCAGCGGGGCATTTGTCTGTGTCCTTTCAGCGGGGGCATTTGTCTGTGAATGGAAAGTGCCGCAATGCCGCTCTGCATCTCGCTATCCGCGCTCCCAGACAGCGTGTAAGCGATTCTCTCTGCAGCGCGGGCACCTCGTCTGCACCTCCGGCTGCCCCCATCCTCCCCCACAGCCCAAATATCCCAAATATCCCAAATATCCCGTTTTTCCCGACGCCCTCCTGCTTCCCAGCGCCGCGCGTTCCTTTGGGATGCTCGTCCCACCGCCGCAGTGAGCGCCCAG
This sequence comes from Haemorhous mexicanus, assembly GCF_027477595.1. Taxonomy (NCBI): domain Eukaryota; kingdom Metazoa; phylum Chordata; class Aves; order Passeriformes; family Fringillidae; genus Haemorhous; species Haemorhous mexicanus. The sequence goes on along the minus strand of NC_082348.1, from coordinate 1,317,240 downwards.
ACACAGCGTGCCTTGAAGGAGATAATTAACAAGCAGTCTGGAATATGCAAATGGCACGGTTTTAATTAGCCCTGGAACATCCAAGCACCTGCACAGGGGGTCAGGAGGGGAGAGCAGGGAGGCTGGCTGCGCCCAGACAGTGTCGGAGCCGCCTGGGGCACCGTGTGCCTTTAACGAGGCTCAGATCAGCTGATCCCAGTTCCAGCCCGGGTCCGGTCTGTGCTGCCAGGCTGGTTCCAGTTCTGCCCCGAAAAACAGAACAAACCAAAACAGACCCGGGTCAGGAGGAGGATGGGGAAGCTGTGGGGACACAGTGTGTCCCACAGTGTGACAGATTTAACCCCCGCAGGTGACAAGCACCGCGGGTTAAACTGCGGGGAGTGGGAGTGAAAGGAATCCATGGATCCAGTCCCCTCCTAAATGGTGTCAACCCCCAGATTCTGCCTAATGAAAAGGCACTTAAAATCAGAGATAAACACGGAATTGCACCCCAATTCCAGCATCTCTGGTGATTTAACAGTGGAGGCACCCGAAGATCCGCAGGGCACATCCAGAGGCACCTCTGGAGAGCAGGGCTCCAAGGGCAGAGCTGCTCCTGGGATTCATGTGTGTCCCTTTTCCCATCCCTTGGCAGTGGCAAGGACCAGGCTAGTGCCAGCCTCACAGCAGGATGCCACAGTAGCCCCCGTCCTGCTCCCTGTCCCCAAGAGCAGCTTGTGTTTTGGGGGGTTTGCTAGAGAATCCTGCTTCCTCCAGGGCTCGCTTCCCAAGGCGTTCATGGAAGTGATGAGGAGCAGAAACACCCTTTGCTGCCAGCTGTGTCCACTCACTGCAGGAGCCTGTGGTACTGCAACCATCCAGGATGCTCCTGGATCAGCAATGCCAGGGAGTTCCTGCCCCAGGATCAGCACCACCAGGGTGTTCCTGCCCCAGGATCAGCAATGCCAGGGAGTTCCTGCCCCAGGATCAGCACCACCAACGTGTCCCTGCCCCAGGATCAGCAATGCCAGGGAGTTCCTGCCCCAGGATCAGCACCACCAGGGTGTTCCTGCCCCAGGATCAGCACCACCAACGTGTCCCTGCCCCAGGATCAGCACCACCAGGGTGTTCCTGCCCCAGGATCAGCAATGCCAGGGAGTTCCTGCCCCAGGATCAGCACCACCAGGGAGTTCCTGCCCCAGGATCAGCACCACCAGGGTGTTCCTGCCCCAGGATCAGCACCACCAGGTGTTCCTGCCCCAGGATCAGCAATGCCAGGGTGTTCCTGCCCCAGGATCAGCACCACCAGGATGTCCCTGCCCCAGAACCAGTGACACTCTCTTGGTACTGTCAATGCTGCATCAGAGAACTCTGCCTGAATTTCCCATTCTAACAGCATTCCTATGAAAATGTTTCTTCCCGTTTCCTTGTCTCGCCTTCTTTTTTTTTCTTTTTTAATGTATTTCAAATCTGCCCCAGTGTGACTTCAAGGAAATTCCCCAGATCTCAAGGAGCTGCCCTCTCCTGTGCAAACCTGGGCAAGCCCTGCTCCTGATTCCCCACCTGTTGGACCAGTATGATTGGAGAGCCCTGCCCCAGTGTTTGTGGCTTCATTCATGTTTATAAACTACCCTGAGATCTGAGAAAAAGGATTTACGAGTGCAAAATAATAAGTTGCCAAACAGTTTCTAACCTCATAAACACATAATTTTAAATTCAAGGAGACACAGAGGAGGGCAAGATCACACAAGTGGACTGGGAGCAGTTTCCATCATCCATCCTGGGAGCTCCAACTGCACAATTCCCTCCACTGCTGCAAGCCCAGCCTCGTGTTTAAGCACTAATTGGGAAAAAGCCTTTCTAAAGAAATTTTTTACATTGTAAAAATGGGACAGTCATTTGTTTTTTTTTTTGCAGCCCTCCTCCTTCTTTTGTTTCTCCTTTTGTGTTGTGTTCACGCGGCGTTAGGGAGAAGCTTCCTGGAAATGTGGACTGAGAGGTGGGAATCCATTCAGCTGGGTTTCACTTTGTTCCTTTATGTCCCACAAACCACTCCCTGCAGCAGATCATCCCAACAATTGTGCAGCTGAGCTGGGATCCCGCGGCTCCAATCCTCCTCCCACTTGTGGACCTGCAGTGGGAAAGCTGGAATGGTTGGGCAGGCAGCCTGAGAGCCCCAGAGCCACCGGGGGAATGATGGATGGTGAGGAAATCAGCAGTTGTTCATGGGCCACTTTGCAAACAGGGTGATTAATAATAATTAATTTTGCTGCAGTGGCACGGGGTGCCCAGAGCAGCTGTGGCTGCCCCTGGATCCCTGGGAGTGTCCCAGGCCAGGCTGGACAGGGCTTGGAACACCCTGGGATAATGGAAGGTGTCCCTGCCATGGCAGGGGCAGGTTCCACTGTCCCTTCCAGCCCAAACCATTCTGGAATTCTCTGATAACCAGAGGCAGCAGTGGCTCGGTGGCCACAGCCTGCTGTCCTGGCCACGCTGGGAAATGCTCACCCTGAGCCCCCTGACTCCTTCAAGCACTCATTTCCCCTCCGTTGGCTGCTGCTCCCTGAGTTTTCCACCCTTTCTGCAAAGGCAGAAGCCTCCCCAGCCCTGGGCAGAGCCACTCTCCAGGTGGAGTTTCCTTGTGGAGGCTCCTCCAGCACTGCCAGGAATCCTGTCTCAGTCAGCAGGAGCCCCCCACACCTGTGGGGATGCACCTGCCCCTGGCTGCTCCTCAGCAGGGCCAGGGCTGCCAGGTGTCTGTCACTGGGTGCCCCTGGGTGCCAGCTGGCAGCAAAGTCCCTCCCAGCAGCAGGCTGCTCCCCAAGGCCGTGCTGTTTAATATTTGAGCAGAAGGCACCACAATCACAGCTCCATCTGATGGAGGAGCCCTGATAAGAGGCTCTGCCCCATTTCCTGTTCCATCCTCAGCCTGGGCAGGGAGCAGGGAGCTGGCAGAGCCCCAGTGGCTCCCCGTGGCCACGGATGCTGTGGCTGACAGGGAAGTGCCAAACAAACAGCGTGGACAAGCAGCTGCCACCTCCAGAGCTGCAGCCAGCCCTCACACCCCATTAGGCCACGGACCAAAAGCACAAATCTGGTGGTTTGGCCACTGGCAATTTTCATTTTTCTACAGAAAAGGCTTCTGGCATTTGTTAAAAAGGGGGTGAGGGGGGGAACAGCAGAGGGAAGAGGGCCAAGGGATTTGAGGACTTGTTTAAATAATGGAAAGGCTGCTGCTGCTGGTTTTGTTTATGTCATCAAAAAAGGGCACAGCTTTGAAGTTCCTCATGAGCAACCACAGTGTTGGCTTATGAGAGCAGCAGGGCTGTGATGCTGCTGGGCTTGAACCTCTCCAGAGCAGAGCACCCAGGGGTGACAGCATCCAAACAGGCTGCTCCTCACTCCCTGCTTCCAGCCCAGGGCTGCTGACCCCACAGCCAGCTGATGATTCTTTTATTTTTAATGTAGAAAAAGCAAGAATCTTAATATTTCTCTCCCCCAAAATATTTATTGTGCTACAGCTTCTTCCTGTGTCATGGAATGCCAGGGAAATCTGATCAAGGACACCTGTCCTGGCTGTCCCCAAGCCACATCCTCCTGCTCTGACACCTCCTCCAGCTACCAGGACTAGTAAATCGATTTTAAAAAACATTTTACCATGTTCTGTAGCATTAAACCCTGAGGTGATTCTGTCATAATTCTACAATTCACAGATATTTTCACATGATAGATCTTATTTTCTGTTTCCTGAGTCATCCTCCATTCCCCCTGATCCAATCTCCAACCAGTGAGCAACTCCCAGAGAATGCAGTCCTGCAGTCCTAGTCAGGCTCACCTTTATTTCCAGATAAATCCAAGCTGGATTATGTACCCAGGAAAAGGAAAAGTGTGCAAAAGCCAGATGGGGGCTTCCCCTGCTGCTGTCCTACCCTGGTTCAGCCAGGCCAGGGACAGGGCAGAAGGATTCTCTGTGCTGTCACTGCCAGAGAAAGTGTGGATGTGTGAAAACCTGCTCCAGACTTGTTGGCATTGTCAGATAATTCCTGTTTAACCACTTCTGCTTCAACCCTGGATGGGGCATTTGAATACTTGTGCCTGCACCTCCCTGGCTCGCACTCGGGTGCAAACTCAAACTGTTCTCTCTCACCAGAATCTTGGGAAATTCGTGGGATCCTGGGATGGTTTGGGATGGGAGGGAGCTGGCAGCCCACCCAGTGCCACCCCTGCCATGGCAGGGACACCTCCCACCATCCCAGGCTGCTCCAAGCCCTGTCCAGCCTGGCCCTGACACTGCCAGGGATGGGGAATCCACAACCCCTGTGGGCACAAGTGGCTCCAAGGAGGTCTGAGTGTGGGAGGGAAGTGCCAGGGGTTTCTCCATGCTTGCAAAAATGTTATTCCATTGCTGCTGCAGGAATCAACTTCCCTGATGCTCACCTTGGGACAGGGACAGGGACAGGGACAGGGACAGGAGAGGAGAGGAGAGGAGAGGAGAGGAGAGGAGAGGAGAGGAGAGGAGAGGAGAGGAGAGGAGAGGAGAGGAGAGGAGAGGAGAGGAGAGGAGAGGAGAGGAGAGGAGAGGAGAGGAGAGGAGAGGAGAGGAGAGGAGAGGAGAGGAGAGGAGAGGAGAGGAGAGGAGAGGAGAGGAGAGGAGAGGAGAGGAGAGGAGAGGAGAGGAGAGGAGAGGAGAGGAGAGGAGAGGAGAGGAGAGGAGAGGGAGGTGCTGGTGCCTGCTGGGCTGACCAGGATCTGTTGTAGGAACTGCCCAAAAATGAACAGCAAAAAAAGGAAGAATTTTCTGTTGTGAAACTGTTGTAGAACAGCTCTGTGGGCTAAGCACCACAGGCCCTCTTCCCTTTGCACCTCACTGCTTCCAGATCCTGCTGTGGGCTCCTCTCTGGGCAGGATCTGCCTCTCCCAGGAGAAGATTCCCTGATGGCTCACACAGCTCCATCCCTCCTGCTTCCCACTCTGCAATGGCAGGGCTGGGACAGGGCTGGACAGGGCTGGGGATCCAGGGGCTGGGCAGGGCTGTGCTTCCAGGAGCTCACATCTGGGTCCCTTTTATCCTTGTGGTGCCCATTACTGATGGGAATGGATGTTGGAGGGCTGCTGGAAGCACTGCTCTGCTCCAGAGGGGGTTTCTGGGAGCTCCTTTAACCCCAGTGCTAATGGCTGGTGGGTTTGGCAGTTCAGGCAGGGAGTTCATCTGAGCTCAGCTGGATGGGTTCAGGACAGGACAGAGCCCCAGGGACAGGGCAGGTGCCACCAGTGCCACCTCCCAAAGCCCAGGAAGATGACAGGGCCATGCTCCCAGGTCCTTTCCATGAGGAAAGAAAACTCAGTCGAAAAAGCTGGAGAATGTCACTGGCTGCATTCTACATCTGTTACATCTCAGGATAATTTATTTTAACCTCTGAAGATACAAGGGAAAATATGTGAAGGAGATGGAGACGTGCCAGTATTTCCAGTTCATTACAAGCAAAGAACTGTTGCTTATAGCACTTTTTTGGAGCAGAGAGCAGTCTGGTTTTAAATCCCTCAAGCAATGAGGAATCACATCCCCACCAATGGAAATGGTTCTTCAGTGCAGAGTTTACTAATTAAAAGATTTTCAGTTTGAAATTCAGTTTAAATTTCCTCCCTTTACATAATGCTCTGTCTGCTTTCTGAGGGCACTGCTGCACCCCTGCAGGGGGGTCACCCCGTGCCTCTCCTGCTCTCAGGGGTGAAGCCCCAGCTGGAGGGATTTGGGATGCAGGGCAGGGGCAGTGGGAACAGGGATTGTCATGCAGGATGCTCAAACCTTTGGGGTTTGGGGTTTTTTTTTGTTCCTATTGAAAGGCAATGCTGCAGCTGGGAGGCAGAAGTGATGGATCTGCACTCTGGCCATGCTGGGACTGGCACAGCCCATGCCAGCACCCACCCACCCCTGGTGGCACCTGTGGGTGCTGCTGGGCAGGGTGTGACAAAGCCCTGTGCCCCCCGAGGGGTGACAGCTGTGTCCCTCTGAGCCCACACAGCCCAGTGAACCCAACCTGGCTCTTCTCCAGCTGCAGGACCACGGCACAGCCCCGGGGACCCAGCTGCACAAAAGGGCCCTTCTGCACACTCAGTGTGGGTGGGACCAAAGGATTTGGGCACAGAGGGAGTGCTGCAGCAGGGACCAAAGGATTTGGGCACAGAGGGAGTGCTCCAGCAGGGACTAAAGGATTTGGGCACCGTGCTCCAGCAGGGACCAAAGGATTTGGGCACAGAGGGATTGCTGCAGCAGGGACTAAAGGATTTGGGCACAGAGGGATTGCTCCAGCAGGGACTAAAGGATTTGGGCACAGAGGGAGTGCTCCTGCAGGGACTAAAGGATTTGGGCACAGAGGGATTGCTGCAGCAGGGACTAAAGGATTTGGGCACAGAGGGATTGCTCCTGCAGGGACTAAAGGATTTGGGCACAGTGCTGCAGCAGGGACTAAAGGATTTGGGCACAGAGGGATTGCTCCAGCAGGGACTAAAGGATTTGGGCACAGAGGGAGTGCTGCAGCAGGGACTAAAGGATTTGGGCACAGAGGGATTGCTCCTGCAGGGACTAAAGGATTTGGGCACAGAGGGAGTGCTCCTGCAGGGACTAAAGGATTTGGGCACAGAGGGATTGCTGCAGCAGGGACTAAAGGATTTGGGCACAGAGGGAGTGCTGCAGCAGGGACTAAAGGATTTGGGCACAGAGTGAGTGCTCCAGCAGGGACTAAAGGATTTGGGCACAGAGGGAGTGCTCCAGCAGGGACTAAACGATTTGGGCACAGAGGGATTGCTGCAGCAGGGACTAAAGGATTTGGGCACAGAGGGATTGCTCCAGCAGGGACTAAAGGATTTGGGCACAGAGGGAGTGCTCCTGCAGGGACTAAAGGATTTGGGCACAGAGGGATTGCTGCAGCAGGGACTAAAGGATTTGGGCACAGAGGGAGTGCTGCAGCAGGGACTAAAGGATTTGGGCACAGAGGGAGTGCTCCTGCAGGGACTAAAGGATTTGGGCACAGAGGGAGTGCTCCAGCAGGGACTAAAGGATTTGGGCACAGAGGGAGTGCTCCTGCAGGGACTAAAGGATTTGGGCACAGAGGGATTGCTCCTGAAGGGACTAAAGGATTTGGGCACAGAGGGATTGCTGCAGCAGGGACTAAAGGATCTGGGCACAGAGGGAGTGCTGCAGCAGGGACTAAAGGATTTGGGCACAGAGGGAGTGCTCCTGCAGGGACTAAAGGATTTGGGCACAGAGGGAGTGCTCCAGCAGGGACTAAAGGATCTGGGCACAGAGGGAGTGCTCCTGCAGGGACTAAAGGATTTGGGCACAGAGGGAGTGCTGCAGCAGGGACTAAAGGATCTGGGCACAGAGGGAGTGCTGCAGCAGGGACTAAAGGATTTGGGCACAGAGGGAGTGCTGCAGCAGGGACTAAAGGATTTGGGCACAGAGGGAGTGCTGCACCAGGGACCAAAGGATTTGGGCACAGAGGGAGTGATCCAGAAGGGACTAAATGATTTGGGCACAGAGGGAGTGCTGCAGCAGGGACTAAAGGATTTGGGCACAGAGGGATTGCTCCTGCAGGGACTAAAGGATTTGGGCACAGAGGGAGTGCTGCAGCAGGGACTAAAGGATCTGGGCACAGAGGGAGTGCTGCAGCAGGGACTAAAGGATTTGGGCACAGTGCTGCAGCAGGGACTAAAGGATTTGGGCACAGTGCTGCAGCAGGGAAAGGATTTGGGCACAGAGGGAGTGCTGCAGCAGGGACCAAAGGATTTGGGCACAGTGCTGCAGCAGGGACTAAAGGATTTGGGCACAGTGCTGCAGCAGGGCCATCCCAGCTGGGCAGGTTTGCCCACGAGCCTGCTGAGCACTGGGCTGAGACGACCCCAGCCACGAACAGGAGGCAGCTGTGCCTGCAGACGACACTGTGGAAGCAGATATGTATGAGTGTTACCAAGATTAGGGCTTAATTAAATTCCTGCAAGATTCTTGGGTCTTCATAAATTTCCTTTGAGCTCTCTGCCAACTAGGATATGCTCGCTGGCTCTGGAATATGAAAGCAAGTGTTGTTGTGTTTTGCAAATATATTTTATAATGCATGCAAGTGCTGACTATGCAAAAGTCTCCCAGGTTTCCACGATTAACAAAATTACAAAAGCACAAAGGGTGGCAGTTCTTCTTGTTTTTGACTATCCCTTAAAAACAAGAGATGGATCAAAGTATCCTGTGATTAAGTTCATTAATCACACCCACACCACCAAAAACCATCGACTCCTCTGAACCCACTTCTGGCAGAGGGAGGGCGTGAGCAGTTGGCCAGGGAGGATTCTGCTGTGGGTTGGGTGTTTATTTACTTGTTTTTCCCAAAGCAGGCCCTGGCTGGGGTGGCGTGGCCAGGGGCAGGGATGTCTCTGGCCAGGAGCAGCGGGGTGGGCGAGGAGAGGCCGATCCCTGCCCAAAAACGCCTGCTGCTTCCTCTGCGCTGGGAAGCAAATCCCTAAAAGCAGGGATCGAGCTGCATGGGCAAGGGGTGGGCACGGGGATGTCTGTCTGTCCTGGTCACAGCAGAGGATGGATGGGCAGCAGGGCGCTGCAAAAGCCCTGCAGGGAGAGGCATTCCCTCTGTGTGCTCCTCTAGGGTTTGGATCTTCCTTGCTCTTAATCCCGTGCTTGTCCTTGTCAGCAGAGCCCGGCGGATCCAAGACACGGAGCTCTTAGCTGTGGATCTGATAAGGGAGAGCCTGGGGAGGGACACACCGAGCTCACCCCCTCGCATCCCCCTCGTCTGAAATGAGCTGCAAATGTGCTCTGGGACTCTGAGCACACGTGTTAAAGCACTCGGAAAATCCAGCAGCAGCTGACAGCCACGTCCCCAGGCTGGCAGGGCGGGGAGGATTCAGGTGACAGATCTGTCCCTGCCAGCAGCACCTGGCTGAGGGAGCTGTGCTCAGCCTCTCCGAGGGATGGAGCTGCAGGAGCTCCCAGCCAGCAGGAGATCACCTCAACCCTCGCAGGACACAAGTGTCCCCTGCTGCAGTTACCAAAACCCAGCTTTTTTTCCATGCCTGCTGATGAAGTGGACACTGAGAGGGGCTCACTGGTCCTTGTGAAGGTCCTCCCTGTCCTGCAGACACAGAGGGAGCAGCCCTGGGCTCTGCAGGGACATCCCAGGCTGTGCTGTCCCTCCCAGCACGGAGCAGGCTGTCCCCTGGGCCACCTCCTGCTCTTTTCTAAGCCAGCCACAGGAGCTGGGGCTGGAGGGGCCCAGTCCTGGTGAGGACACCGAGGATGAGAATTTTGTCCGTGCTGAAAGAACTTCTCCAGCTCATCCCCACAGGTTTAACCAAAGCCAGAGATGAAAACACCCAAATCTGGGTGGATTTGCACCAAACTGCAAACGCTCTGCCCAGGGAGGGCGTGCTGTGGCATTGCACCACTGCCACCCCTCTGGGTCTGCCTTTGCCAGGTGCAAGGGAAGCCCTGGCAGGAATTTTGAGGAATCTGGCAGGATGCAAGGGCAGGGAGCCCAGCTGAAACCCCCGTGCAGCAGGGAAGGGGTTATGGCCAGCACCCAGCAGCTCCACGTGGAACAAAGCTGGCATTTCAGGGGCAAGACAATGGGTTGTGTTTTCTGCCTGCATTTCAGCCATCCAGTTGGCACCGAGGCTGAGGTCACCCACCCAGCCCTGCACTGCAGCATCTCCGTTCTGGCCAGCAGGGAGAAGCCAAACAAAGGGGAGCTGAGTGGGCAGGAGCAGGGCAGCCCTCGGGGAGGGATGGACACGGGCTCAGAGCCTCCCTGCTGCCCTCCAGGACACTGCAGATCCCTCTGAACGAGTGTTTTCTCTGCCACACATCCCAGCACTCTGCATGGCCACTGGTCACTCTCAATTCCTGCCTGGCCTGCCCAGCAGTAATGAGGGGCCTGGCCTGGTTCTGGGCTGAGGGATGAGATTTGCAATGCAAGCATGCAGCTCCTGCCACGGGATGCAGCCTCTGCTCTCCATCTGTAAATATTTGCTCCAGCAGCAGCTCCATTTCCTTTGAAGCATTTCAAAAGGTGGCAGGTCTAAGGTGGAGGCACCTGCGGGCACGTGGCTCAATCACACACCAGGCACACACGGCTGGGCTTAGGCTGGGCTTTGTGCTGGGCTTAGGCTGGGCTTTGTGCTGGGCTTAGGCTGGGCTTTGTGCCGGGCTTAGGCTGGGCTTTGTGCTGGGCTTAGGCTGGGCTTTGTGCCGTGCAGAGGAGAGGCTCAATTTGTCACCCTGGCCTGTTTTCTGGGAAATGAGCTTTAATTATGTTACCAATGACTGGGAAACCTGAGCTCTCTCTTGTGCAGTGGCACTGCGAGTTCCTCTGCTTGTGCAGGGGTGCAGATGAGGAATCCCAGACTGGCTGGGGTTGGAAGGGACCTTAAATCCCATCCAGTGCCACCCTTGCCATGGAGGGGACACCTCCCACTGTCCCAGGCTGCTCCAGCCCTGTCCAGCCTGGCCTTGGGCACTGCCAGGGATCCAGGGGCAGCCCCAGCTGCTCTGGCAATCCCAGCCCAGCCAGGAATTCCCAGTTCCCAATCTCCCACCCATCCCTGCCCTCTGGCACTGGGAGCCATTCCCTGTGTCCTGTCCCTCCAGCCCTTGTCCCCAGTCCCTCTCCAGCTCTCCTGGAGCCCCTTCAGGCCCTGCCAGGGGCTCTGAGCTCTGCCTGGAGCCAGGCTGAACTTTCCCCCAGCCCTCCAGCCTGCTCCATCACCATTGCACCACCAGCCCTGCTCCATCACCACTGATTCACCTCTGCTGCTCTGCCACCTCTGCTGGGTGCAGCTGCCCACACAGCAGTGCCCTAAGGCAGGGGTTGCCCTGCAGCTGCCCACAAACCCCCTCCCACCCACACCAGCAGCGTTCTGGAGGGTCTGGGATTGCCTTTCCCAGGCCACGCTGGTGCCCTGGCAGTGCCACCACACCACAGCCATGGCCAGGGCTGTGCCGTGGGCCAGAAGGTGACAGAGCTTGGGAAGTTCTGTCACCCGTGGGCCAGAAGGTGACAGAGCTTGGGAAGTTCTGTCCCTGGCTCCTGCAAGCCCTCCCAGCTGGCTGCTGACAGAAGTTATTAAAGATGCAGCAGGTCTGGCTCACCCTCCTGCATCCCCCAGCATCTCCCCCTTGGCTGGGTTCAGCCAAAGGGAGCCAGGCTGCCCCTGCTCCAGCAGGCAGTGAATAATTCAGGTGAGCTGCTGTTCTCCTTGTCTGGAACAGGAGTGGGGATGTTCAGAGCTGCTTGCAAAGGGGAAATGTTTGTTTTATGGGAAAACCTGCATCGTTGGCCTTCTGTTTAATTTAGCATGAAACAGAACCTTGCAGGTCCCTGGAGAAGAGAAGCTCTGGGGTGACCTAATTGTGGTTTTCCAGTGCCTGAGCCTGGAGGAAAGATGGGGAGAGACTTTGGGCAAGGGCCTGGGCTGGCAGGACACAGGGAATGCCTCCATACTCCATGCCCCAGTGTCCCTGGAGCATGCCAGGAGCAGCAGTTTCATGGCAGCTGTGGGCTGAGGGGGATCTCAGCTCTGCTGGGAGCTCTCACCGTGGGAAGACATCACTGAAGGGAGCTGGTGACATTGGAAAAAGTGATTGAAAGGTCTGGAAAAAGTGTTTCCAGTGCCTGCAAAACTCCTGCCCTGGCAAATCCCCCCCTCCCTCTGCCTTGCTGGGAGGCAAATGTTGTTAATCAGCCCTGTAAACTGAGATCCATATTTTTCTCCTGAGTTCTGAAACCCATTTAAGGCCTCTAAACAGCTTCTATCAGTTGAAAAAAAAATTAAAATTCCTTTTATTGCTCCTGCCTGAGCATCCTGGGGAGTTCTTTGTGCAGAGCCTTTGGTGGGAGCACAGTGGGAGCTCATGGGGCGTTGGTGAGTGAGCCCTGCATGTCCTCCTGCCTCGGGGACAGGGCTGCCATTGTCCCTGCTGGCCTCTGGAGCCAGCTGGGGCTGAGCTCCAGCCCCTCCACTCCCCAGGGAAAGCAGGGAGAGGCATCTCCCAGCCCTTGTTCCAGCCAGCCTCTCCTGCAGCCCTCAGTGCTGCCCTGCTCTCACCCTGCAGCCTTATTAAACATTGACTCCTTCCCCAGCCCTGTTTTCTGCTCCATTATCTCACTTTCCTCAGCATTTGCAACTCCTGGCCTTGCTGGGAATTCCGAGGCTGTGTTTTGTCTGCCTGCCTTCCTGCCAAGAGATGGTGAAGGAGCTCCCAGCCAGGCTGAGTCCCCGCAGGCAGCAGCCCCAGCTGCTGCTGGCTCTGCTCAGCAGTGATGGCAGCAATGTGGGAGCTTCACCTTCAGCTCCAGGTGCTCGTCTTCACCCCCCAGTGCTCCTCGGGCATTCTCCATCCCAGCTCTGCATCTTGTTTTTAACCCAGTTTACACCTGGAGGGATGTTCAGCCTGGAGAAGGCTCCAGGCAGAGCTCAGAGCCCCTTGCAGGGCCCAGAGGGGCTCCAGGAGAGCTGAGAGGGACTGGGGACAGGGCTGGAGGGCAGGGTTTGGGGGATACTGGTCACAGCAGCACACTTGGCTCTGCTGGAGCTGCACCTGATCTACACCAGTGTTGGCAGTGACACCCAGGGACATCAGCAGGGCCAGAGCAGGGCAGGACCAAGTCAGATCCAAAGCCAATCATTTAATTTCCAGCACACAGAGAAAATTGAGAGGGCTGGGTGGATGTGAACCCAAAAACTGGGACTGAGCATTTCCACCCTGCAGTTTCTGCAGAAGCTCATTTTCCTTGGGAAGGCTCTCCTCAGAAAGCAGCCCGTGATTTTTCCATATTTTTTCATTTCTTACAGAAAAGTCCCTCTCTAGGCAAGCTCAGCATTCCCAACTGCAATCAATAACCTCTGCTGAAGTGAGCACTGCTCAGCTCAGGGATGGACTTTATGGGTGCTCTACATCTTTATTATCAATGAAACATCCTTGGCCACTGCTGAGCCATTTATTGAAGCCTCTCCAGCTTTAATCACATCACCAGGAACCTCACTGAAACGGCAGCTCAGGATCCTTCTGGAAGTGCTGAGCATCAGGGAAAATGAGGGGTCACAAATCAATCTTCTCCCTTCAGAGGTTCTTCTTGTATATAAATAGGTACAGGCTGGTTCAGGGGGTTTTAGGAATGACTCAGCCCCAAACTTCCCGCTCTTTATGAGGAGATTTTGGTGACAAACAGAGCAGTTGGGTCAGGGGAATTTAGGAATGACTCGGCCATAACTTCCAGCTCGTTATGAGGAGATTTTGGTGACAAACAGACCTTGAGGGAAGGCTGAGAATTCTCATTCTCCAGTGAAATTCCACACAGGCTCGTGGCACGGAGCCCTTGCAGAGCTGGTATGGCCATTAACCCCTGGGCAGACCAAGCATTCCCTGGTGGCATCACCCGGTGTGAATCACCCAGGTGCCTGGGATGAGCTCTGGGAACTGCACCTTGTGTAGCTGCTTCTTTTATTTGAATAAATAAATGTGAAAACAAAGGTCTTGTTTATTAGTTTTTATCCCAGAATAATTTCTTTACGTTGCACGAGCCAGCTAAGTCCCTTTTTTCACTTACCCACACTAATTTTGGCATTTGCAAATGTCGACATCCCAGTTAGAGACAACAACAAATTGCTTAAAAATCATCTCATCCTTTAAAAGAATTCTTTCCTTTGCTCTGCTGCATTGATGTTAAATGCTCACTGCGTGTAAGGATGCCTAAATTCATTAAACATTTTGCAAGGCTGGTTTTGACCTGAATATGCCTCATAGCAGGATTTAGAGCTGCCTTGGACTTCTTGCTGAAACCCAGCAATGCAGTTTATCCTGCAGTTTTCCCATCCTGTCCCAGGTGTTTGTGGCCAGCAGCATCTCCCCGTCCCCCGAGGTCTCCCGGTGTCCAGAGGGACGAGAAAATGCTGAGGTGGTCCAGGGAATCCCAGAAAATGCTGAGTTGGAAGGGACCCACAAGGATCATCAGAAAACTGTTGAGTGCTTCCATGGTGGGAATTATTGACTGGGAAAATCCTGGGATTCCTCACATTGCAGTGAGTTTGTCACCAGAGGTAAGGAAAAGCCCCGCTGGCGGTTTGCTGCTGGGAGAGAGAAGGATCCTCTGCTGGGGACTGTCTTCAGCCACTGCTCCCTGCCCTCCTCTGTTATCAGTGGTACTCTAACGCTGCCTTATCTCACAGCACTGTTGTGAGGCTTAATTAACTAATTAATCTTTCAGAGAATTGTGATAGTCTTAGATAAAAGACACGGGGCAAAGTATCTCTTTACCCCTCCTTGGCTATCGACAATAACGTCGTTATTAACTCCCGAGGGCTCTCCAGGACTCAAACCTTTGTTTGCCAAGGATATTGCCAGATTCTCAGGCTTTTAACAAAGCAGTGTGTGAAATTCTGAGCTGCTCCTGGGGCCTGCAGAGTGGGAAATCCACACCTCTGGCATCACTCGGGATCCTGGGCCACGTCCTGCTGCTCCGTGGGCAAGGCGGGCAGTGAGCCAGCACAAGGAGTTCCTCCCCATCCCAGTTATGGATGTGTGACTTTTTTTTTTTTTAATTGGAACCAGCACATTTAATTAGTAGTGGGTTTAGAGCTCACAGGGAGCTGTGTGCCTGTCACCTGCATGGATTTCCCTGCAGGACTGCGTGTGCTGCCATGCAGGATTCCCAGCACGTCGCTTCTGCGGCACTTCCTAAGCCGTGCCTCCGGCACAACCCTTATCCCAGAGAATGGAAATGAAGGAATGGTCATTTTCCAAACCATGATGCTTATCCTTTTGTTTTTGCCCCCAAATTAATCCCCATGTGGATCGTTTCCTTGGCCAGGAGGAGAGGCAGCAGCACCGGTGTTGTTGTGAAGGTGAGAGCTGAGTGAAAATCGTTCTTCCCTGGAAGGATAATGGGATGCTAATAGGGGACAGTGGGATATGGATTGGTGGGGCTGACAGGAGGGAATGAGGTCTTGGATTTGGGATGAAACCAGATGTCAGTGAGGACAGCAGAGTCACCAAATGGGCTGGTGGCATCTCCAGGGGCAGGGCTCCAGGCTCCTGTTTCCTGTGCAGCCCTGCATTCCTGGGATGCTGAAACCCCACCTTGGAGAGAACTTGCAGGGAACACTGAAGAAATGGGGGATCACACCTGAGGAACGGGCAGGTTTGAGATGCTGGGGAGGATGAAGCTCCTGAGTACATCCAGGCAGCTTCAGCTCAGGTATGGATTTTTGGGTTGGTGAATTCAATCCCCCTGTTTGTCCTGATTTCCCTCACTCGGGATGAGGGCTGGGGGGACCAAGTCCTTGGCCACCTACAGCCTTTTTGGCGACAGCAGGACCACGGCTTTCCACAGCAAAGGTCTAGAGTTAATCACAGCATCCCGGAATCCCAGACTGGTTTGGATTTAAAGGGACATTGAAGCCCACCCAGTGCCAGCCCTGCCATGGCAGGGACACCTTTCCCTGTCCCAGGCTGCTCCAAGCCCCGTCCCACCTGGCCTTGGGCACTTCCCGGGATCCAGGGGCAGCCACAGCTGCTCTGGGCACCCTGTGCCAGGGCCTGCCACCCTGCCAGGGAAGGATTTCTCCCGAATCTCCGCTCTCCCCCTGCCCTCGCTTAAACCATTCCCTGCGTCCACTCACTCCCGGCCGGTGCCGGCGCGGCCGCCGAGGCAAAATGGAGGCGGCGGGGTCTCCCCCACCCCTTTCCCCCATTTTTCCACTCTTTTCCACCCTTTCCCAGGCATTCCCACCCCTCGCCCGCGTCCCTCCCCCGGCCGGCGGCGGGACTACGAGTCCCATGGCGCCGCGGGCCGGGGGCGGAGCGGGGCTTTGTGCGGGCGGCATGCGGGGGAGCCGCAGCCGGGGCTGGAGCCGGAGCCGGAGCGAGCCCGCCCCGGGGGGAGGAGGGCGAGGGCGGCGAGCCATGACGGGCGGCGGCGCCGCGGAGCGCCCGCGGTGGTAGAGGGCGAGCGCGGGGCGCGGAGCCCGCCCGGCGCGGGGCGCGGAGAGCGCGGAGCGGCCGCCATGGGCAACGCGGGGAGCGTGGACGCGCAGCAGACGGAGCTGAGGGCGCACAGCGTCCCCCTGAAGCTGCCCATGCCCGAGCCCGGAGAGCTGGAGGAGCGCTTCGCCGTGGTGCTGGTGAGCGCCGGCCCCATTGTCTGCGGGCAGCGCGGAGGGGCCGCCGGGGAGGAGCGCGGCGGGGGAAGGGGGGAGCGCCGCAAAGTTGGCTCGGGAGCCGCGGCCGGGCACAGGTGGGCTCGGCGGGGCGGTGCCGCCCGCGGGACGGGGCCGCGGCTCCTCTTTGTCTCGGCAGCCCCCCCGAGGGCCGCCGTGCCCCGGCCCGGGCGGCTCCCGGGGCCGGGTCGGGCAGCGCCGGCGGAGCGCAGCCCGCGGGGAGCGGAGCGGGAGCGGCTCCGCCGGGGACGCTCCGGGGACACCGCTCCTGCTCCGCCGGGGACGCTCCGGGGACACCTCTCGTGCTCCGCCGGGGACGCTCCGGGGACAGCCGCTCCTGCTCCGCCGGGGACACCCCGCTCCTGTGCCCCCCGGGACACCTCCGCCTTTCTCCTCCGGGGGACGCCGCCGTTCTTTTTCCCCGGGCCACCCCGGTCCTGTCCCCCCCGCCCGGGGACACCCCGGTCCTTCCTCCCCGGCCCATCCCGGTGCTGCCCCGGGTGAGTGCGGGCCAGCGGGGGTTTCGTTTCGGCAGCACGGACGAGTCGCTGCCGTGCGAGATCAGCTCTGCGGGAAGGAAGGGCTGAGCTTTCCCTGGGCAAAGCTCCCGCTGCCTTTGGGGTACCCAGGCAGCGCGGCTCCATCTCTTTTCTGCCGTGCTTTTTTTTACTCGGAGCCACGTTTGCGTGTGGAACGGGAGCTGGGGGAGGAGGGCAGCGGCTCCATGTGCGTGCCATGCCCTGCGCTCGCTGTAATGCCACGGGCAGCCCGGAGCTGCCGGGGCAATTCCCGTCCCGCATCCCAGAGCCGCCCCCCCGCTCCCTGAGACGCTCCCGGCGCTGGGCGAGGATTCACAACTGGTGTGTGTTGGGGATTATTTCTGGTTAGACCCAATTAGATTATCATGTCTAAGAAAAGAATAAGCCTATTCAGTCAGGAACCCCCACTGACGAGCCAAATGGCGAGTGAGATGTTACGATTATTAGGCACAGTGGAAAAAAGCCTGGTGTCGCGTTGCTCTTGTCGGGGAAAGCCGGGGTCGTGTTGGGGATGGGAGATGCTCCCACAGGCAGCACATGGCTCAGAATCCGGTCTGGATTCATCTGTGACTACCAGAAGGGCTCCTGGCTCCGTCTGCCTCCGTCTGCCTGCGTGGTCTGCGGGAGGAGATCGGTGGCTTTGGGTTCGGGGATGGTGATGGATGGCATCTGTAAGAGGCAGAGACGTCATCTGGGGCAGCCTTAGAAACGTGTAACGTAAATACGGGAGATAACAGCACCCAGCCTGTCACTTCCCGAGGTGCTCGGAAGGTTTTAGAAGATGGACTTCAATTAAGGCTGGGAGGATGAGTGCTGCAGCTTTGCTGGAGGGAGAGGCTGGCCATGCAGGTGGGCAGTCTGTGCAAATGTGGGGTGGGATGATTTTCCCCCACTGACCTCTTCTCCCACTGGGAGAAGCTGCAAGATGGGACTCAAACAGCCCCAAAAATCACCTTTGTGCTGTTCTTGCAGCCAGCCAGGGATGACTGGTGGTGCTGCAGCTTCCAGGAAATCTCTGACCAGTTCATGAAAGAATAAACTGCTAGGCTGTGATAATTTTGTTTTCTCTGTGGCTCTGAGGGAGAGATGACTGTGCCACTGGTCAAACCCCAGAATGGGGTAGGCTGGAGAAGTGCAGGGATTAACGAGAAAGGAATGATTAGGGGAAAAACCATGAGGAATATTTTCTGTGGGGAGGGAGGATCAGTCAGGAGCAGGGAGTATGAAGAAGGAGATGCTGAAGGTTATAAGACTAAATCTCACCTTCTTTATGTGCTGTCTTAAGAAATTAGCCTGGCACAGGCGTTGCTGGCACACTCAGAGCTCTGGTGAGGTCCCGAGGGCTGTGCTGACAATACCAATTTCCAGATCTCTGATGAAATTCCCAAGGCTGATTTGGATGTTGATGAACAGGGTGAGTGGCTGTGTGCAGGTCTCCCTCCTCACACTGGGGGGTTCTACCCATTCCTGTGTGGGAGAGGTCCCTCCTGTGTGGGACAGGTCCCTCCTGTGTGTTTGGAAGTTTTGTTCTCTGCCCTTGTGCAGAGCAGGGAGCCCTGGCTCTCCAAACCACGAGCAGAGCATGCTTGGCCATGATTTCACCGTGACACCAACTGGTTTATTTTTTCCACCTCAAACACGCTGTCCTGAGCTGCTCCAGCATCTCTGGAGTCCCTTCAGCGAGGGGATGCTGTGCCTGGAGCTGATGGATGTGTGCCAGCTTGTGTTTGTGGGGCTGTCAGAGGATTTTGTGTCCAGAAAGGGCTCTGCGATGGTGGTTTGTCTGCCTCAAAAACACACCTGGTCACCCTGAACACACGCTGTCACCTCAAACACACCTGGTCACCCTGAACACACAGTGTCACCTCAAACACACCTGGTCACCCTGAACACACGCTGTCACCTCAAACACACCTGGTCACCCTGAACACACGCTGTCACCTCAAACACACCTGGTCACCCTGAACACACACTGTCACCTCAAACACACCTGGTCACCCTGAACACATGCTGTCACCACAAACACACCTGGTGACACTGAACACACACTGTCACCTCAAACACACCTGGTCACCCTGAACACACACTGTCACCTCAAACACACCTGGTCACCCTGAACACACGCTGTCACCTCAAACACACCTGGTCACCCTGAATACACACTGTCACCTCAAACACAGCTGGTCACCCTGAACACACGCTGTCACCTCAAACACACCTGGTCACCCTGAACACACACTGTCACCTCAAACACACCTGGTGACACTGAACACACGCTGTCACCTCAAACACACCTGGTCCCCCTGAACACACGCTGTCACCTCAAACACACCTGGTGACACTGAACACACACAGTGTCACCTCAAACACACCTGGTCACCCTGAACACACGCTGTCACCTCAAACACACCTGGTCCCCCTGAACACACATTGTCACCTCAAACACACCTGGTCCCCCTGAACACACACTGTCACCTCAAACACACCTGGTCCCCCTGAACACACAGTGTCACCTCAAACACACCTGGTCACCCTGAACACACACAGTGTCACCTCAAACACACCTGGTGACACTGAACACACATTGTCACCTCAAACACACCTGGTCACCCTGAACACACATTGTCACCTCAAACACACCTGGTCACCCTGAACACACAGTGTCACCTCAAACACACCTGGTGACACTGAACACACAGTGTCACCTCAAACACACCTGGTGACACTGAACACACGCTGTCACCTCAAACACACCTGGTCCCCCTGAACACACGCTGTCACCTCAAACACACCTGGTGACACTGAACACACGCTGTCACCTCAAACACACCTGGTCCCCCTGAACACACGCTGTCACCTCCCTGCCCCCTGATCCTCCTTGCAGTGCACAAACTGCAGGAGATGATGGGCACTGCTCCAGGTCACGTTTTTTGGGTGAAGTTCTCAAATCTTGTGCTCATTGTGCCCTCAGGGTTCCTGAGGATGTCCTGAGCCAGCGGAAGGACGGGGATGTCACTGGCTGTGTCACTCCTCGTGGTCTGTTGGGCAATAATCAGGGTTTTCCCCGTGGGTCTGTGTCTCCTGGTGCTGTTTTGGGCACTGCTGTAGTGACTGTGCTGCCGTGGTTGGTGTGTTGAGTGTGTGCTGGAGGGGTCTGGACTCTGTGTGTGTGTGTTGCAGGAGGATGTGTTTGATGGGATGTACTTCAAGGAGGAAAATGTGGAGGACAACCCAGGAGAGATCCAGGTTTCAGTGTTGTTCCTTCCATCCTTCAAGCTGATTCAAGTGAATTCTCCCCTTTTCCTGTGAGGTATTTCCCTTCCTCTCAGGGTTACACGAGGATGTGAACTCCAGGGAAGCAGTGGTGTGGTTTTGCCACCAAGTTCCCAGTTTGGCTGTGCTGGGTCTGAGCTCTGCCTCTGGCTCTGAGCTTCCCAGCACCGGCACACCCCCTTGGGGACATCCCAGCCTCGTCCCTTCCCCAGTGCTCTCTTCTCTCAGCTGTGTGGGATCTTTCCCTATGGACACGTGGGCATAAACCCTGAATTCTGGTCTGCTGAGAGCAAACCCCGGTTCAGCAGCCCAGGCAGGGGTGGCAGAGGCATCCCTAGACAGGGTGGCACCGGAGCTGGGAGCTGGGGCAGGCAGTCCCAGCTCTGCAGCTCCTGCAGCAGGGTGGTCTCCCTGAACCCGGCGCGGGGCTGCACGTTTGCAGATGCCACGTGGTGTGGAGGAAGCAGCCAGGCTGGGCTTGGCAGGGGAAATCGCTGCCTAATGAGCTGTGATTGACATAATTTGACTGCTGGATTACAAATCTGCGGTGAGGTTAACAGGAAGTATCCTCTTCCTCCTCCCAGTGGGGTTTGGGTGCACAAAGGGCTCCTGTGTGCCCGCTGCTGTGGGGTGGAGGGCTCGGCCAGAGGGTGAGGGAGGTGTTCCTGCCGTGCCCAGGTGAGGCACCTACCTGTTCCTGCTTTGCCCACAGGAGCATCTCCCTTCTGCTGGAATTCCTTTCTTGCCCCTGGATTTTGTCCCAGCGTTGTTTTCCATCCCAGGGAAGGCAGCTTGAGTGTCTCCTGCTGAAGAATTTGGAAGCTCAGTGTGAAAACTCCTAATGTTTCCCAGCTGTTCCCCTTCCTCATTGTCTATCAGATATATTAGGCATTGTTTTATAAAATATATATATATACATATATGTATGGTTTAGGGTCTGCAAGTCATTATGGAGCACGAGGGGGCTGCAGGAGATATCTGTGGGACAGGATCAGCCTCCCTGCTTTGGTGGGGCACTGGATTCCTTGTTGTGATCCCTACATTTAACAGGATTCCCTTGGGATGGGTTTGAGTTGAGATCCTGGAACACCTGATACAGGTGGGAGCGGTACTGGGAGGTGGGAGACACTGAGGTGGCTTTAGGAATCTCGAGGAAAATGAGATTTCTGAAATGCAGAACCCAAGCAGACCTGTGGGGTTTCCTTGTTCAGGCCTCAGCTCTGACGGGCTCC
Organism: Haemorhous mexicanus; assembly: GCF_027477595.1. Taxonomy (NCBI): domain Eukaryota; kingdom Metazoa; phylum Chordata; class Aves; order Passeriformes; family Fringillidae; genus Haemorhous; species Haemorhous mexicanus. Next base: position 1,295,999 of record NC_082348.1, on the reverse strand, counting down.
TGCCCCTGGGGATTTTCCTGTGAAGTGACTGGGGCAGTGACACTATTGCTTGAGAAGCAACCTCATAAATCACAGGGTTAAATATATATATTTCACTGGGGTTAAATGTACAGCAGTGCCTGGTGGTGGCACTTCTGCCCCGCTGCTTTGTCACGCAGGGGATGGATGGCATTTGTAAGTTTTTCCACCCAGACATCACCGGAGAACATTTTTGTAAAACAGATTTTTTCCTTTGAGTGTCTGGAATACGAGGGTACTGTGGTGGGTATTTCGCTGGTGGTAACCCTGCTAAGATTAATTTCAGCTCCTGGAAACCTGGGAGACTGCTAAAATGGCTGGGCTGATGTGCATGCATATATTTTTGGGTGTACCATTTTTTCCATGCTGAATAATCCCATTAATTTGGATGATGGTGGAGGGATGAACCCTCCAAATTACAAGTTAAATGTTGCTGAAGGTGAACAACAACAGGTCAAGCAAACCCTCTGCCTTTACCTTTAACCTGTCCCGTCCTCTTACCTCAGAGCACTGAAGCTTTATCCAACATCTCTATCAACTTCCTTAACCTTGTGGGAGAGATAAAGGGGATTTTAGGATTTTTGTTTTGTCTGCATGAGCAAGGTCGTGCAGGAGTTGGCCCTGAGGTGTGAAATGCTCTCTTGTGAACTACTCCATGTCCTGGGTGATGCTGAAGAAGGAACGGAGAGGTGCAGGATGAAATTCAGAGTTTGCAAGGCGATCTGAAATCAATCAGTGGCTCTTGAGTAGTGTCTGATTGGTGATTGAATGACTTGAAGCCACGGGTGGCTGCCCTCAGTATTTCATTTTAAAATCACTTCAGCTTTTCCTGCTGCATGAGGAGGTATTGAAGTGCACAGAAACTTCTCCCCCTGAACGGCAAAACTCAGCAGATAACAAACCCAAACCAAAATGTTTGATTTCCTCCTGTGTTTCCAGAAGCACATTGCTGTTTTTACTGTATTTTGGGATTGTGGGACAAAGACTGTGAATCATCCAGGCAACTTCTGAAGACTCCAACCCCTTTTGGTGTAAAACATCCATGTGAAGGTGTGCATGGCAGTTACCAGCCCTGTCCTGTGTTTGTGTGGAGAAGGAGAGTGGTTTTCCCTGCTGGAATTTTGGGGTTTCCCTGCTGGAATTTTGGGTTTTTCCGTGCTGGAGTTTTGGGTGCTCCTTCCAGCTGCAGAAGGGATTGGGCATGTGGGATCCATGGGTTCCATGTGGGATCAGCACCACCCCTGTCTGCACAGGGTCCAGGCACTTTCCTGCTCCCATTTTGAGCCCAGCACCTGCTGAAGAAATGATTTTTCTGCCCAGTCTGTCAGAAGAAGTGCTTTCAATCTGCCCCTTGCTCTGGAGCTGAGGGGGTGAATGACCCTGCAGGAGTAGCTGGTTTTATTTTCCTCCTTGTTTCTGGCTCTGGATCCATCCTAAAATGAAACCAACCTTTGACATTGACTTTCTGACTTGAGTTTGCTCACTGAGGGACAAACCTTGTGCCGTCCCTGCCTTTCCCCCAAACACACTTTGCCTTTGGAGCTCTCTGCTCATTTTTCCAGGCTGTTGCTGTTCTTCCAGCTCGGTGGCTGGAAGGGGCAATGAGCACAGCCCAGAGCTCCTTTGGAGGTGGGAAATCCCTGGGACTGGCTGCAGTTTTGCTTTTGCTTTCCCTTGCTGAGCCAGCCGTGGTTTGTGACGCTGGCTTTGGGTGGTGGCACTGGGGAGGTGGCTGGGGAGGGTCTCTGGGGCAGGGCTCAGGTGCTCCAGGGCCACCAGCACTGCTGTGCCCAGCTGAAAGGGCTGGCACTGGTGCCCACTGTGGATTTAGGGCACAGGGAATATAAAATCCCCTGGGCTGTGCTGCTCGTTCTGCTGCATGAGTTGCTGTTGGGGTCGGTGACATCCAGCAGGAGAGTTTGGTGCCACTTTTGCACCAAAACCATTCCAGGGTGCTCCGAGCCCTGTCCAGCCTGGCCTTGGGCACTTCCAGGGATCCAGGGGCAGCCACAGCTCCTCTGGGAATTCCAGCCCAGGGCCTCCCCTCCCTCGCAGGGAGGAATTCCTTCCCAATATCCCACAAACTTGGGAGACATCAAGGGCAGCCCTGGGGGCTCCTGCTGCCATCACCAACCCCTTCTGCCCCTGGACCACCAGGACAGGACCTCTGAAAGGGCAGGAGGCCAGAGGGACAGAATCCCAGCATGGCCTGGCTTGGAAGGGATCCTAAAGCCCATCCAGTGCCACCCTGCCATGGCAGGGACACCTCCCAGTGTCCTGTCCAGCCTGGCTGGGACACTGCCAGGGATCCAGGGGCAGTGTCTCTGGGAATAGCCCAGATTTCTGGGATTCTGTGATCCAGAGCCAGCCCTGCCTCTCTCCCGGGCTGGCCTGGGTCTGGCAGGGCAGGCTGGCACCCGGCTGTGCCCGCAGGAATCCGTGTTGGAGCCCTGGCACCCTGACCTGCTCTGCTCTCCCCAGCACGAGCTCATGAATTATGCACGACATGCTAATGCAGCAGCACTTCAGCACCAGCTGATTTTTAAGCATCTGGGCTGCCTCTTGGCTTTGAATTCAGCACTTTCTGATCAGGATCCAGGCACTGCCCCGTGCAGGAAGGTTGGGGATTGCTTTTCCTGCTCCCTCTCCGTGTCCTCACTGAAGGTGTGGGGACAGCAGCAGGCTGGAGCTGTGCCTCTGGAGGGTTCTTCCTAACTCTGCTGGGAGGTGTAAATGGGATTTTTCTTTGGTAAGCAGGAGATGAGAGTTTAAAAGCAGCAGAGCAGTTGGCAGTGTGCTTGCAGGCAGTGCTGGTGATCCGGCTGCCGAGGACTTCTGTGGTGAGCAGTGCAGCCACATTTGAGACAAACTCAGCTGAATGATTGTTGTCTTTGTGTGGAAGAGTCCATTTGGGAATTCGGGATGGGAAATAAGTGACACCAGCTTGTTCCATTTGATTTATATTTGGGTTGGAGAAAATCTCTACCCTGGGGCCAGAGGGCTCAGGCTGGTCAGGTAACAGCACTTGGAGCTGCTGGGGTTTAAAAAGTGGGAATTTCCCATTTGTCACATCCTGGTTTCAGTTCTGGAGGGTTGAGCAGGTTTCCATCACTTCATGTGCTCACTCCAGCTGGCCCCAGGGTTGTGCTCTTGCCCACGTGGTTGCTGGGAAATGCCAGTTAGTTCTGCTCCAGTTTAGGTTGGATTTCAGGGAAAGGCTCTTCCCTCGCAGGCTGCTGGGCACTGAGAGCTCCAGGAGCTCCAGGGGCATTTGGACCCCGCTCCCAGGGATGCCCCGGGTGGGATTTTGGGATTTTGGATCCATGATCCTGTGGGTCCCTTCCAGCTCAGGAGATTCCCTGACCCTGTGATGTGGGGCTGGTGAAAGGTCTGTGGTGTTTTCACTCACAGCTCCGGCCCTGATCCTCTCTGTAGCTCCCTGTGCCCAGAATCCCTTATGGATATACTGGAAAATATATATACGAGCATTAATCTGGGCAGGCTTTGCCTCTTCCTAAAGTAAGGCCTCCTGGAGTGTTTTGTGCCCAGAGACGTGGCTGATGTATACCTTGTGTGTGCTGGGCTCTCGGTGACATATTGCAGAGCTGCAGCGTGCGCTGGGTTTCAATTCAGCCGGGATCTCTTTAACAAAACAAGTGTTTGTCTGCGGGGACTGCGCAGCCTTAAACATACATTTGGGGAGGATATTCATAAAGCACCAGAATGGGGGCATTGTCCTGGCCATGAATGCTGCTCACATGAGAGCTGGGCTCTGCTGGACCTCCAGGGCTCTGCCTCAGCTCCAGAGAGCGGCTGCGTGTCCTGGCGCGGGGGCTGGAGCTTCCCAACGCTGGGGACACCTTGGCTTGGGAACTGGGAGCTGTCCTGGGAACTGGGAGCTGCCTTGGGAGCTGGACAGCACTCCCGGGCCTGGGCTGGGCCCCAGGGAGGGATCTGTGGCAGGAAGATGCACAGGAAAGCTCCCAGAGGTTGTGACTTCCCTCGTCACGTTGAGCAGCGCGGAGCGGGGTTAACCGTGGACAGGACACGGGAATGGCTTCCCAGAGGGCTGGGGAGGATGGGATTTAGGGATTTTGGGAAGGAATTCCCAGCTGGAAGCGTGGGCAGGGGCAGGAATGGGTTTCCCAGAGAAGCTGTGGCTGCCCCTGGATCCCTGGAGGTGTTCCAGAACAGCTTGGAGCAGCCTGGGACAGCAGAAGGTGTCCCTGCCCATGGCTGGGGTGGCGCTGGATGATCCTTCATGTCCTTTCTACCTGAAACCACTCTGGAATTCTGTAGCTCCTTTCAGAGGTTGTGTGCTGGTGTCCAGGGGCAGAAGGGGTTGCTGGTGGCAGCAGGAGCCCCCAGGGCTGCCCCTGGTGTCCCCAGAGTTTGTGGGCAGCTCTGGCCACGCTCCCCACGTGGGTGTTGGCCAAGGGCAGGAGCTGCTCCAGGACAGAACATTCCTGAGCCTTCCAGAATCATGTGTAGAGATTTTAGATTTTGTAATCTGTATCTGGCTCTTGTGAGAGATACCTTAAAAAGTGCAAAAATTGTTTTTCCCCCTCTTTTTCTTTTTAACATATATTGTTTGGCCAGAAATCCTTTACTATAAAAGGACTTGGGGCAGCTCTAGAGTGTACATCTGTTCCTTGTTTGTCTGCAAAATGACTGAACAGTGGAGGCCAAAAGCAGAGAATAGAGGGTTGTACAAATTGGCAAAGTTGCTGAAGTCTTTCAGAAGCCAGTAATTACAATGAAGAAGCAAATTGTTCAATCCAGAAATCCTGGTTGTTCATCCATCCAGCACCCTGGCGTGTCCCCCTGTGGCTCCCCTTGTCCTGCTTTCCAGAGGACATACAAAAATCCCAGTTCCACCTGGGCCAGGTTTGGGGCTGGCCGGGTGGCACCGTTATCCAGAGGGCCTGGGAAGGGATGGGAATGGCTGGGCTGAGTTCATACAGCACTTTTCTGCAAAGGTTCCCAATGATTTACTGTCTTTGGGAGTGCTTCAAAGGCCCCTCTGCCCAGCTCCGAGCCTTGCAAGTGCAGATGATCAAATAAATTAACTATCACAAATATTTAACTTAAAGCCTGCTCAAACAGGAGCTTTGATGTTGAGTGTGTGTGTGGGAGCCTCTGTGTGGCTGTGCACTCTCCCAGGGATATTGGGTGAACATTGAATTCGTCTCTTCTCTCAGATACAAGAAGCCTAAAGCTGGAAATGTAAATAATAATTAATTATATTTATTATTCCTCCTCCATGGGCAGCAGGTTGGGATACAGCCCTGGGTGGCACTGGGATGAATTTTGGCACAAGGAGTTTTCCTGGGAAGCTGATTGAGCAGGGCAGTCACACTTTTGAGGTCTGCAGGGTTGGCCATGCCATCCCTACAAAAAACTTTGGCTCAGGGGTGATTTTTTCATGGCATTGGTGCCAGGTGTTGCTTGGTGGCCACAACTCTCCAGGTAACCAGAGTCCCTTTGATGTCAGGATAATCATTCATGGATTGAGCCAGGATTGCTGGGTAATTAATTGAATCCTTGTGGGATAGCAGCTGCTTACAGGTAGCTGGGCTGGATGGCTGGGAGTTGTTGGCTGAAAACTGCAGCTCCCTGGAATAGTCTGGGAGTTGATAGATCTTCCCAGGGATCAGCTCGCAGGGAATTGTGTCTGAGAGCTCAGCTCCGCTCCGTGGCAGAGCTTCAGCTGCAGATCCCTGCTCTCTTGATCATCTAAATGAGTATTTGAGAGAGGCAAATGCACAATGTGCTTTTTGCTAAATGAAACAAGAACTTCGGTGCTTGACGGGCGTTTTTGCTCCATGAATTTTTCAGGAGCCTCTGGCGGTGCTGTGGGGGAAGGAGAGGAGTGAGAGGGGCTTGGGGCAGCCTGGGGTGGTGGAAGGTGTCCCTGCCCGTGGGATGGGATGGGATGGCTTTTAAGGTCCCTTCCCACCCAAACCATCCCAGCATTCCATGATTCTGTGCCTGAGCAGACAATGAAGTGCACAAAACACCGTGGGGAAAACGCTTTGCTTTGGAAATGTGGTTTTTTATCTCCTTTAATAGCAGACCCTGTGGTACCTGGGGTGGTCAGGGGTGTTTTCCTTGTTGTGCTGACCACACTCAGGGGAAGTGAGAGATTCAGCTGACCCAGATCAAATGGCAGAAGAGTGGGGCAAGAGGAATTTAGGAAGCTGAGTCTCAGGCTTGGTGTGGATCAGAGGGAAGTGACCTTTCAGCTCAGCCCACGCAGGGGTTTCCAGGGTCAGCTCAGGGCCCGGTGACCTTTTCTCCTGTCTCAGGCCTCTCTTGCTCCCTCTGAGTCTGCAGAAGCTTTGGGGCCATTCCCAGCTCTCCCATCACTTGGTATGGGGGCAAGAGGTGTTTTCCAGAAATAAATCTGTGTGTATTCCTGGAAGTACAGCCTGTTCTGAGCAGAAGGCAGGTGGGCTTTCTCCCTGCTAGGGAATGATTCTGTCACATTTAAGTGCTTCAATGAGAACATGAAAGGAATTGTGCAAGAGTTCCCATGGGCTGAGTCCTTCCCTGTTGGTCCCCGTTCAGGATCCTTCAGCAGCCAGGGGGATGCAGATCAATTCCTGAGTGTCAGGAAACCTCTGTTTTCTCCTGCATCCTTGGGTATGGCAGAGCCAAGGTATCCTGAGCTGGATTTGCTGGGCAGAGGAGGAACTGGGATACCTACAAACACCAGTGAGGCAAAAATTGATTAAGCATGAAATTCTTCTCTGGCAGTGAATTCTCTGCTGGCTCGAGGACAAAAGGTTGCACAACTGAAAGGGAAAAGGAATTTTATTTGGAAAGCTCAGAGCTATTGTTTGTTTGGTTTTGCTGGTGTTTATTTTCTGTCTGACGGCAGATCTTTGTTAAAGGTGAATTATCCCTTCTGTTTAGCAAGTGGAGTGAAAACGGCCCCGATGCACTTGTGAGGCATTCAGGGAATTGTTGGAATTGTTAGAATTGTTCGAGGTGCTCTGAGGAAGTGCTTGGGGATACTTGAGGTGCAAGACCTGTGTGGAGCAGAGTATTACTGGTGTGCCTTGTTCTGGTATTGAAACAGCCCAGACAGCACACACCTAAATGTACAGATGCACTGGAACATCACAAACAATTCCTGCTGGAATAGTTTGAGTTTAACCTACGGGCTTGTTTGGGTACCACATCCCTGCTGCTGCTGCTGTGCCAAAATATTTCACAGAAAAGATGTGCAGGGAGAAAAGCACCTCCTCTTTAAACGGGGAAAGTGCAGATTTGGATTTATTCCATCCCAGAAACAGTGGGTTTGGGAATGCCTTGTCAAGAAGATGTTCCTGCTGTGACAGCTCAGGGTCTGCCCCAGGGCCACCCATCCCTGGGCTCACATTTTAACTCTTTTTAGCCGTGATTTCCTGCTCAGGGCCTTTTCCCACAGAGATACCAGGCAAACAGGGAGGCCTTCACTGTGTGTAGCCAAAACACTGAGCCAGGGCTGGCGTGGGGCTGCTCTTATCCCACTGACCTTGTGCTGGAGATGCCACAGCCATGGGCACGGCTGCTGCTCCTCTGGGAGCTCAGGAATGACCCAGTTTTGTTTTCCAAGGTGCCTCAATTCTGGCTGTTTCCTCCTCTTTTCAATCAGCAGAGACTTTTTGTTTTCTGCTCATTCCTTCCATCAGCAAATTTTGGGTGAAAACTTCCCCTTTCCTCTGGGGAGCTGGAGGCAGCAGCTCCTGCAGCATCCCAGTGCTCCACGAGAATGACAGCAGCAATAATAACAACAGTGATAAAGGCTTCAGACAGTGATTAAAAGAGCAGATTTATGGATTTTTCTGGCCAGCCTCCATCCTTGGAGATGTGTGTGTGGGTCCTCCCCTGGGGGATGGTGCCCAGCCCAGGGTAGGGGGTGATCCTTGGCCAGGGTGGTGTTTGTGGTGCTGTCCCTGCCCCATCCCTGGCTCCGTGGACATTCCAGGGCATTTCCAGCCCAGCTGTGGGAGCTCAGCCCTCTCTGTCTGCTCGTGGCTCTCTCAGAGGCATTTGGAACTTCGTGGGAGGGAATGTGGCTGGAGAAATATCAACATGCCACGAGCAAATCCACCTCATTAGGGAGCAGGGTTTAACATTTTTTTGCATTTGTGGGAGGCTGAACTGTGGTGTTTGTGTGCTTGGGGTGGAGGAGGAGGGATCTGTGTGCTCTGTCTGGATAATGGGGGATGGAAACCCATCAGAATGGGAAAGATGGATAAAAGGAAAAACCCCACAGGTTGGGTTTGCTGTGCCACAGCTGGAGGAAATCCTGGCTGGAAGCTGTGCTGGGATGCACAGGAGTGGCTGTGGGAGGTAATGCCAGTGGCAGGGATAGCTTTAGGTGGGATATTGGGAAGGAATTCCTGCCTGGGATGGAATTCCCAGAGAAGCTGTGGCTGCCCCTGGATCCCTGGGAGTGTCCAAGGGACACTGGAGCAGCCTGGGAGGTGTCCCTGTCCGTGGCAGGATGGATTGGGATGGGTTTAAGGTCCTTCTGACCCAACCCAGTCTGGGATTCTGGGATTCCTCTCCAGGGAAAGCTGTGGTTTAAGGAGGGGGCATTTCCCTGTTCCATCATTCCACAGTTCCCTTGCCACAGTTCCCACAGTTCCCCTGAGGATGCCCAGCCTGTGCTGAGCCAGTCTCTTCCACCAGGTTTTTATCATGTTGGGATTATTTATTAGGATTATTTTCCCACTCTCCATCTCCCGGTTTTTGACTGGAGCAGCCTTTCCCAGCTGCTGGGAACCCAGTGGTGTCCTCACGTTGTTTCCTGGTGTGTTTTGATGCCATTTTCCCTACTTTCATGTCACATTTTGACTCTGGAAGATGTCACCCATCCAGGTGTTAACCTAGTCCCTCAGCTGCCATGCTACACAGGAACTCCTGTAACATACAAAGGGCTTTATTTTACTCCAAATAAAACAATGGCTGTACTCACAAAGCTGGCTGAACAGACTGTTCAGGTAGTGCTTTACACTGGATTCTTCCCTTCCTTCCCTCTGCTCAGTGCTCAACTCCTCAGCTCATGTGAAAATAGAAAAGTTTCTTCTTTTTTTAAGTTGAATTTTATTTTAATAGGCAACATCTTTTTCCCAGAGTCCCTGGGTTGTGGTAGCACCGTGCTGAGCAGGGGTTTATGTTACATGAACAACCATTTCACTTGGTCATACCCAATTTCAGTTCTAGGCAGATTTTTACTGGCCTTTCACTTAATAGTTAAATCATCTGGAAAACAGATTGGAGTTTTTATGTTGTGTGGGTTTTTTTTTCCTGAGGTGAAACCAGTCTGAAAATCACCATAAGTGCTCTTCAGTGTGCGGGGCTGGGATGATGTCCCACCTCAGCGTGGGATACAGCAGGAACAGTTTGATAGTTTTTAAAATTCACTGTAATCAGGGCAGTGCCTTGGGTGTGGCTGGCAATGGCTGATCAAATGCCACAGATTGGTATTTTTTACCTTCATGGGAGAGCTTCCCTTTCCTTAAAACAGCGTTCCAACCTAAAAAAAGAATATTTTCAAATCCCATACATCAAATCCTCAAAAATCCCTTTTAAACATCAAGCAATTCCTGGTAACTTCTGAACCAGGACGCCAGGAGAAACCTCAGATGAGACTGAATAAACTCTATTATCCCAGTATTTGTGCATAAGATGAATGGAATAATGGGAAAAGCAGAGCTTTGTTCATGGATCCCATTTCTTCCTAGGAAATGAGTTGGGAGGGTGGATGGGTGGGATGGAGACAGTGCTTCCAGCAGGAGAACTGATGCTAATTGACAGCTCATGGATCAGCAGTTTTCCAAACAAAACTGGGGAGCAGGCAGCCTCACATTCTGCTGGGGTTGGATCATTTGGAGTAGAAAATCCAGGGAGAAACAAAGCAGGAGCCCATTCAAGGACAGTGTTTATATATTTATATACAGAATTTAGCACTGGAGTGGTAAAAAATCAGGGATTGAGTAGGATTTGGTGATTTGGCAGATCCGTGTGGGATGGTCAGAAATGCTACTGCTAAAAAAATGAGGAATTGAGTAGGATTTGGTGATTTGGCAGATCCGTGTGGGATGGTCAGAAGTGCTGCTGCCCCATGTCAGTCACGATTCTCACCCAAGCAAAGGGATTTTTTTGTCTCTGGAAATGTCTCGTTTCAGGAGTGACTTCAGCTCTCCAAGTAAAGTGATATTTTTGTCTTTATGTAGGAATATTAGAGCTGGAATTCCAGCAGAGGTGTTGAGATTCATAAAGGATGGATGCCTGGAATGGGCAATAAATGGAGATGTTTTTATCTTAAATATTGGTATTTAAGGGAGAGTTGTGTAATCTGATTTTTAGGAGGTGATGCAGGATAAGGGATTGGTCCTGGGGAAGGAGCTGGGGATGAAACCAGGCTTCCTTGATCCAGGGGTTTTTTGGGAGCTGAAGAAGACCAGACCTCCTTGTGGGGTGCTGTTTGCCAGGTTTTGTGTGCCAGGGGGCTGCAGAGTGAAAAAAGTTCTTGTTGAACACAGAAAAGGCCAGAGAGTTTTAATTTTGGATTTTGTGACCCTGATAGAAGATGGAGCCTGGAGCAGCCTTTGCTGTCACCCTGAGGTGACAACCCTGAGGTGACAACCCTGAGGTGACAGCCCTTCCTCAGTGCAGTCCAGAGGGTCTGGTCCCCAGAATCCCTGGAGAAATGAATTTTTCCCCCAGCCTGCCAGGGATCACCCAGGATCACACGGATGTGAGAGGGAGGAGCTGGGATTGTCCTCCCCAGGGTGGGGGTGCAGCAGCACCATGGCTTTCCCCCTGAGCTGCTGCTGGGGGATTTTAAGGCTGGTAAAACCAGGGGAAAAGGGAATTCTGCTGTTCCCAAGCAGTGAATAACCTGGCAGTGAGGGACACATTCTGTGTTGTTTAATGCTCACGGTGTTCATCACTTGCTGCACAACTTGAGCAGTTTATTTTAAGGTTTGGGTTAGAATAGATTTGCTGTTGGCTCATCCTGCACGTTGAATTTCTCAGATTTATGGGTTTTAGGCACCCTCTTTTCATTCTGTTCCTTTGGTGTTTGGGAAAGGATATTTTCTTTCCCTTTTTGTGTGGCGGTGCATCCCTCCCTTCCCTCATGTTTTCCTCACCTTTTTAAGTGCTCAGGACTCTTGAGTTGTAAATATTTTGATGCCTCTTTGGATCTAGGTTGTGAATGCTGGAATAATTCATGTTTACTGTTGTTTGTGGCACCTCTCATCTCTTCATTTTCTCCATCCCAGCAGTTTATAGATTTTTATTCTTTTATGCTTTAATCTGAAGATGGAGGAGTTTAACTCATCCAATCTCAGCGTAGTTTGAGGTGTTTGGTGAGCCCAGTGTGGCTCCTGAAAATGCTCCTTTATTTTGTGTATTCCCTTCCCTTATCCACCTCCCTTCCAGTGGTTTTTTTTCTTCTCCCTGTGATTCCATCTGCAGCTTTTTGTTTTGTTGCTGCCTCCTTTGCTCTGGCCTCAGCTTCTTTTCCATAACTTAATCCTCCTCTGCCAAAATCAATCCAGGTTTTTTGTGGGTTTTTTGGTTTTTTTTTGCTTGCAGACAATATTATCCCTGCCTGTCTGTGCTCAATATTCCACAGGTTTTCTTGCATAGCCCTTAAGTAGCTTAGGGATAAAAACAAGGATCATTTTCCAGTAATTTCCTGGGTGACTCAATTAAGTTTTAGTTGTTGCAGTAATTCAGTGCCAGGGTTATTTATGGCACAATCAGCCAGGGAGTCTCTGGAGTGTTCCTGGAGCTTCCCTGGATGGGAAGGAGCCACCAGGAAGGGATGGCTGTGACTTGGGATCGTGGAATGCCTTGGGTGGGAAGGGATGTAAGGATTTCCCAGTGCTACTCCCTGGGACACCTCCCACTATCCCAGGCTGCTCCAGCCTGGCCTCGGGCACTGCCCGGGGGTCCAGAGGCAGCCACAACTTTTCTGGGAATTCCAGCCCAGCCAGGAGTCCCTTCCCAATGTCCCTCTGGCAGTGGGAATCCATCCCCTGTGTCCTGTCTGTCCTGTCCCTCCATCCCTTACCCAAAGTCCTCCTCTGAGGGATCTGCATCTTGCAAGTGCATCTGGAAATCCAGGATATTTTCCCATTTATAGCCAAGCCTCCCTCAGGCTGTGTTTTCCCAGTGGGCTGGGAGCTAGCAGGGAGCAGCTCAGGCAGGCAGAGCTGCTCTCCCTGCACCATTCCTGTGGGATAAAACCCGGGCTGTCATTCCCTTTTTTTGTTGGAAACCCACTTGAACACAGCTGAGTGTAAGGAGAAGTGGCTCTGGCCTGCAGATGTTGAGCATGAATCATGCTGCTTGTCTTTATTTCTCAGCTGGGGTTAACTCCTGGGCTGGGGAAAATAAAAATGGGCTTTTTATTGCCTCGTTGTGGATGGCTGCAGTGGGATGAGAGCTGGAGCACCCAGGAGCCTGGATCCCAAAGAGATGAACCCAGCTTTGTGTTTGCCCTGGGTGCTTTGGACAGGGCTTTTCCTCCCCGGCATTCCCAACAGATGGAAATTCCCACAAATGGGGAATGGCTCTTCCCTGCTTGCTTTGGAGGAGAAATCTCCATAAATTGCTTTGAAGGCAGGAGCACTGATGGCACATGACAACTGCAAAGCAGCAATAATCATCTTCCTGGGCATTCATTTAGGGAATGGATTGGAAAAGCTTAGGAGGCCTGAAATCCAGGATGTTTCCAGGCTCAGCTCTCCCATTTGTTTGATGCTTTTGGGCCTCTCCTGGTCCTTAAAGCAGGGCTTTGCCAGACCTAGGCTAGTGCAGGAATAGGTGCATAAATATAAGCATATATGATTAACAATTGAGTGTTTAATGCTTTTATTATGGCAGTATTTGGAATACTAACAGATGAGGATGATTAATCCAATTGAACGGGTGTCCTTACAAAAATAATCCCAGCAAATGTTTTTTCATGTAGCCTGAAACAGCAAAACACATGAAATCAATTTGAGTTTTTCAATTCCTTAAACTTCCACAAAATCACCCCCAAATTTAGGCTTTTCAGGGCAAAATGCTCCATACTGAGAGCTGCTTATTGACTCTGCACTGGAATAAATCCTAATAAATTGTAATAAATCCTAGGGTTTGGCATTGTTGTGTAGACCCAGCTGTACAGCAGAGAATTGGCACCACAGCCTTGGTTTTGGAAGCAGTTTTTGGGAAAGATGGGACACAAGTGGTTAAGGACAAAATTAAGAGAGATTCAGGGAAAAAGAAGGCATTATTTGGAGTTGGATTTATTTGTTGAGGCTTTGTGTGGTTTGGCTTGTTTGTAGAAGTGGGGCTGCTGGAGGGACACTTCCCTGAAGGCTGCTTTTTGTGCCTGTGGAAGGTGTTAATCAGGGAAGTGGAACTTGGGAAGGAAATGAATTTAATTGCTGTTCAGATTTTCGGCAGGGTGAGGGGAACAATCACAATAATTCCACTCAGCTGCAGCCCCTGGATGGCTTCTCTTGGCAGGGAACAGGTTGGGAGAGCACCTCAGTTCAAGGAGTTCCTGCACTCTGGGGCAGATTTTGCTGGGCTCCAGCCACTTTGGGACAAAAATTCCCCCATAATTAGGTTTATTCTCATCTGGCCATCTGTTGATGGAGCCTTCCCTGTGCTCCAGAGCCTCCTCTGGCTCCAGGGAGATCCTGGCTGGCTCTGAGCCCTTCTGGGAGCTGACACAGAGCTGAGGGGGGTTTGGTGCCCTGAACCTGGGGGCAGCTCCCACAAAGGCTTTTGGATGGATTGAATTCCCTGTGGACAGGGAAGGGCGCCCAGGACACCCTGACAGGGAGTTAGAAACAGCTCAGGGAGACAAAGGAGCTTTTCCAGCCCCAGACTGCCTGGCTCTGGCTCCCTTGGCTCTTTGGGGATGCCAGGGCTCTTTTCTCTCCCTCTGCCACCTTTTAAACACTGGGTTTTCTGTCAAACCCAGCTCCCAGACAAGGGGTACTTTAGGGGTGTTAACCTAATCCCATTTTTCAAAAAATGTCCTGAGCCTGGGGTGGAAATCTCTGTGCTGGTATTCTTTAAGTAAGGAAAACCAGAAGGTTTCACCTTTCTGATGCTCTCTGCCAGCCCCTAGGCCCCGCTCAGTTTGGGGGGAATTATATTCCAAGGGGCAGGAACACCCTCTGCACATCTCCTGCCTGTCCAGCTCACAGAAAACTCCCTGTATGGGTTTGTTTTCCTGGCAAATATTAGATCTGAACGTGCCTGGAAAACTCCTGCCCCTGGGAGGCTGGAGATGTAGTTAATAATTGTATTGAAAAAAATTAAATTACAGAGTTCTCTTTGCCATTGTTACAGAGACATTTTATTCTCAGCTTCCAATTGAAGCTGAATGGGGATAGATGGGATATTGGGATATTGGGAAGGAATTCCTGGCTGGGATAGCATTCCCAGAGCAGCTGTGGCTGCCCCTGGATCCCTGGCAGTGCCAAGGCCAGGTTGGAACACCCTGGGATGGTGGAAGGTGTCCCTGCCATGGCAGGGGTGGGATGGGATAATCCTTAATGTCCTTTCCAACCCAAACCAGTGTGGAATTCCATGATGGAACGTTTGACAGTGCTGTTGTTAATTCATGGTGAGGAGCAAATCCAGGAGCTGAATCCTGCACAGGTGCTCTGGGGGTGAATTTTGTTGGGAGCGCTTCCCGTGTTTTTGAGGGAATTTTGAGGCTGATACCAAACCTCCAGCATTCTTCCCTTTTCTTCTTTTTTGTTTTTAGTTGAAACTTCTCAGTTTCTTTCCCAGTCCCTGCAGATAAAAAATCAGGGAATGAACAAAATCAGACTTGGGTACCCAAAGGTTTTTTAGGTGATTAGACACAGTGATAATAATCATGGGATCATGGAATGGTTTGGGTTGGAAGGAACCTTAAATCCCATGGGCAGGGACACCTTCCACTATGCCAGGTTGCTCCAAGCCCTGTCCAAGCTGGCCTGGAGCATTCCCAGGGATCCAGGGACAGCCAGAACATCCCTGTGGTGTCACCTCTCGTCAAACAGGACATTATGACTTCCAAAATCCACATTCCGTGGAAGGCTGCTGAGCTCAGTGCTGGAGCTGCCTTCCTGCTGCCTGGGGTTGGGACCAGCTGGGGCAGCCACCTGCTCTGAGCCTGGGGCCAGCTCTGGGATTGTCACCATCCCTGGGATTGTCAGCTATCGATGGGATCATTGTCACCATCCCTGGGATGGGATCATTGTCACCATCCCTGGGATGGGATCATTGTCAGCCATCCCTGGGATTGTCACCATCCCTGGGATGGGATCATTGTTGGCCATCCCTGGAGCCACATTCCTGGGGCTCCTGGTTCCATGCCCCTGTCACCCCTGTGGAGCAGCAAAAGTGGTGGTGCCAGCCCAGAGGACTGGGAAAAAATCCTGTATTTCCAATTTTCAGGAGTAGCAGCAGGGCTTGGCATCAGTAGGGAATTAAGGCATTTACCCTAAATGAGTTCTCTCTCAAAAAAAAAGGTGAATTTAGGACATTTTTGGGGTGTTTCTTCATGCTCCCACCCAACAAGAGAGTGAAAAGCTTCTGTTAGCTAAATCTAGTCTGGTTTTAATGATCCTTGATCCAGGACTGGTTTTACCATGGGATGAGCTGTGCTTTGGCCACCTTTTGTTTCTGACCATCAGGGAGTAAATGAACACTGCCCAGGGGGTCCAAACAAATTTTATTTTTCTTATTCTTGTTACTGTTGGTACATTATTATTATTATTATTATTATTATTATTATTCTTATTATTATTACTATTATTATTATTATTGGAATTATTGGTATTATTGGTTTTATTGTTGCTGTTGTTAATAGTAATAATTACTAATGATTATTATATATTCAGTTAATTTTTTGGGGTCTCAGCAATGATTTGGGGTGAGCCTCTCTCTTTCCCCAGGCTCTTGCAACACTCTCCCATTTTTTAGGACATGACAGATGACAGCACAGCACAATCCTTTTTTAATTATATCACTGTGTGTCTTACAACTCCAGACCTCTATAATAAATATTTTAGGCATGCATATGAAAGCTTTCTATATTCTAGCCCCAGAGTCAGATTTGTGTACATGCAACTCCTGATTTATTTTCAGGAAGGATGGAAATTCAGTCCCTGTGGTAGCTCCTCTTGAGTAATCAGCCTCATCCTGCATATTTCCTGTGTTTTCTTTTTCAGAAGAGCTCAATTTACATTTAATTTGTGCTCAGCTCTGTGTATATTCCTGGTCAAATTCTGGTTTGAGTTAACTTATGGACAGCTTGGCTGACGTCAGGAGGAGCTCTCCCTGGTTTGATGCATTTCTTGCTGTCAGTTTTGCTCACGGGGGCAGATCTCTGCTGTTTGCCATTACAAAGAACAGATGCCCCTCATTTCAGACCCAAATTTATTCCTGTCCCACACAGATCTGCTTTATGTCCTGTTATTGTTGCACTCCCTGCAGATGCATTGGTGGTGGGAGGTCAGGAATCAAGAGCTCGGGCAGTGCTGTGTGTTTAAATTTTGCACTCCCATAATATTAACAGTTTCTTACTTTGCTCTTTCCATATTTTGCATCTGGGGTTATTAAACTGGGGAGAGAGCTTGGTTCATCTTTGTGTGTTTGGGTTTGTCCTGTGTTTGGTCAAGGAGAAGGGGGAATGGATTGAAACTGGCAGGGGACAGGGATGGATGGGATATTGGGAATTGGGAATTCCTGGCTGGGATGGGATTCTCAGAGAAGCTGTGGGTATCCCTGGCAGTGCCTGAGGCCAGGCTGGAGCAGCCTGGGACAGTGGGAAGTGTCCTTGCCATGGCAGGGGTGGGATGGGATGGACCCTAAGGTCCCTTCCATCCCAAACCATTCCATGATTCCATGTGGTGAGGTATTTTTGGGTGCCGGGACACATTTTGTCACTTTGCAGTGAGGTGGCTTTACAGCATGGACTGAAGGCTGTTCCTGGCTGGGGCCAGATTGCAGGGGTGTGAATGAACATGGAATTTCCAGCTTTGATCCCTGAATTCCATCCTGGAGTGACCTGTGGTGCCACCCGTGTGCCCGCAGGGATCGAGGGGATTTGGGTGCACTGGCAGGGCCAGGAGCAGTGGGATCCTCTGTCCTGCTTTTGGCTCTGGGGCTGAAATCCAGCTTGTTTTCCTTCTGGGATGCTGTGACCTGTGAAGGGCAAGCCCAGAAGGAATAACTCCTGAGTTGGGAGGGTAGCAACTCCCACAGCAGTGATGGCTGAGCCAAACATCCAAAAAAAACCCCCAGAATATCTTTTTAGCTCTTAAAAATATTGAGGGGCTGCTTTGCATCTGAGTTCCTGCAGGAGGGGATTTGTGACCTTGTTCTCTGTGCCTCTCCTGGAGCTGCTGGGTTCTGTCCTGGCTTGACCTTTCCCTGATGGATGCAGGGGCCCTTTGGGTTCCTGGCACATGCAGGACTGCTGGCAGGGCCGGTGCTGGTGCCGTCTGTTGTGCCATTCCTGTCACCAGTGTCCCCAGCCCAGGGGTGGCATTGCCCTGGCTGTGCCCAGGGAGCTGGCACAGGGCTCTCAGCAGCCACCCAGCACTGCCCTCCCAGCACCTCCTGGCCTTGGGATGGGGAGAATGGGAATTCTGGAGGGAGCAGCAGCAGTCCTGCCCTGGGGGATGTGCTACAGTCATGGAATCACAGCATGGTTTGGGCTCTCCAAGATTGAGTCCACCCTTGCCCAGCACTGCCAAGGCCACCCACGTCCCCAAGGGCCACCTCCACAGGGCTTTGAAATCCCTCCAGGAATGGGAATTTCCCTGTGCCAACAGCTGAGTGGCAGCATGGGTGAAGCATTTTCATTCCTTCGGTGGGATGGAGGTGAAAATTGGGCACTGCGGGGTCGTGGTGGTCCCAGGAGAACCCAAAGTGCCCGCTCCACTCCTTCCCCTTGGACAGGGATCCCAGGAATGCCATGTGGGAGGCGTGTCTCCTTCCCTTCTCTTCGTTACTGGAGGTAATTTATAGATTTCAGTACAAAAGCTCCCTGTTGAAGCCTTGTTGGGTTTAATGAAGTGACTCTGCCGAGCCTGGAAATGAAATAAAAACCCTCCCAAGTCAGTAACCTGCACATGAGCAGGTGATTAAAATGCTCCGTTCCAAACTGCCTGGGATTCTGAGCCATTTCCCAGAAAGGCTTCCTGGTGAAAGGAAGTCACAGTGAAAAATTAAGGATCAGGGCAAAAACAAAGTATTAAAATAAATAATCAAAAGGGATAATGATACCAGCAGAATAATGTTTCTCCTGAACCACTTTTCCAGGCTTGCAGCATAACCCTGCTGGTGCTTCCAAGTCAGACCACATGTCTGAACAGATAATTTTTGCATTTTTTGTGCTGGGATAACTGTAAATACCTGCCTGCATTCAAGGAAGGCGTTTCACAGGCGCTTCTTCCTTCTGTGAAATTACAGCTTCAGCCCTGGGCTTGCCTCAACAGATTCGTGTCCCCAGAGCTGGGGGTGCTGCTGGGGCAGGCTGGAAATCCAGGCTCTGGGTGTCTGATTTGGGAAATTAATCTTGTGGTTCCCTGACCTCAGTTACACCTGAGAACTTTTAAGATGTCGGGAGCATTAAAATGTTGATAAATTATGGAATTACAGAAGGGTTTGGGTTGGAAGGGACCTTAAATTCCATCCAGTGCCATCCCCTTCTACTGTCCCAGGGTGCTCCAAGCTCCATCCAGCCTGGCCTTGGAAACTTCCAGGGATCCAGGGGCAGCTACAGCTGCTCTGGGCAACAAATCTGAGCTGCAAAGGTAAAACCAGCTGAGCTTTCCCTGGTTTTCCTCAAAATTAGAAAATGCTGCAACATACAGATCCATCTCCATAAAATATGTAGGAATTTGGGGATGAAAAGTGAGTTGGGTGCAAAATTACTGCAGTAGAAGTAGGTGGAGGCCTTCCAGAAAATAATGGATTTTGTGGAGCCATTAATAGCCAGCTCAGGGATGTGAATTTCTGTATGTTTGTCATGGACAAGGGGTATTATCTGGGATAATTATGCGGATTGCACTTCCAAACACGCCAGCAAAGAGCAGGAATAACATGAGCCCAAAACTGAGCCAGGCAGGCTCTGGTTTAACTCCCTGAGCAGGACACAGGCAGGTTTAAACTCTGCAAAATGGACAGCTGGCCTCGGCTTCAGGCTCCTCCTGCATCCCATGGAGATCCCTGATTCCACTGCCTGGGCTGTTCAGGCAGTGGAAAATGCATCAGAGCTGGGGGTGGTTTTGTGAAGAGGCTCTGAAGCACGAGCTGCTTGTAAAGAAAGAAGATCTATGAGTGACTTGAAGAAATTGAAACCACTTTGATTTTTAGGGACTTGAAACGGGTTTTGTGAACCCTTCTGTTTCTCCCAGGAGTTTGCCTGGCTGGAATTCTGGGTGTCCTTTGGCGTGGTGAGGCTCAGTAGACATGGCTGCAAGGACACGAGGGCTCAGGGTTTATTTTAATTGTGCTTTTGGAGCATTTGGAGTGAGAGGAGGAAGGGGAGCCTGGAAGGGGAGCCTGGAATTGCTGACGGTCAGGGCAGACGCGTGGGCAGCTGGCTTGGATTTCCCATTGGACATCTGGAAAACCCCTTTTCCAGTGGGTTTCTCATAGGGCTGGCCCTGCACTAGGGGCTCCAGGGGATGTGAGCTTGGCTCCCGGCCCGGGGTGGTTGATGGATGAACTCTTGATCCAAAACCAGTCAGGAGGTTTGCAGCAGCAGGCTGCGGAAATAAAAGTGAAAGAAAATCACAAACCCTCCTGGTCTGGAGGAAAAGTTCCCCTCTGTGGGATCAGGAAAGAGAAGAATTAGATCTCCTTGGCTTTGTGATCCTTGTGGGCACTTTGGAAGACCTTGGGATGAGCAGAAGCTGTGCACCAGCCTTGCTTTTCCTCCTTTCCTTCGCTTGGTTGTCAGAGGCAGCTGGAGTTTGAGGAAGGATTTTTAGGGTTGCTCATCCTCTGTCCCCTGTGAGAGCTCCAAGGGGGGAGCACCTCCTGTGCCACCCTCCCAGCACCTCCCCGGGGCTCAGTGGGTGACAGAGGCAGTGGCCAAGGTGTTGCAGAGTTCAGCATCATCTCTCTCACTTTTGGGATGCTCTCTCTCCCAGTTCTCTCTGGACAGGAGGAATTTTGGTACCAGGAGCCCCCTGACAGCTGATGGATGAGGCCCTTGGTGGGAAGCTGTGCTGTGGGAGGGATTTCAGTGGATGAACAAAGTCAGTTTTGGGTAGAAATCTGTGATGTGTAGAGGTTGCTGCAGTGAACAGTCCCCCGTGTTGTCTGGTATGGTGATTAGTGAGTGACTTAATTACCTCACTCCCAGGGCTCGTTAAACTGCCCAGTGCTCCCAGCTCCAGGTAAACCAGGCTCCCAGGGGCTGCTCCAGGGAATGTGGAGTGGCTTTGCCACATCCTCCAGTAACTGTGGGACAAAATTATTAATTATCTGTTAATTAGAGAACCTTCATTGCCATTGCCAGCAGTGCCGTGCTGCCTGTGCAGCCATTGCAGCGATGTGGCTGCGGGGTTTGGCTTCCCCCTGTCCGAGGGCAGGGCAGAGGGACAGACAGAGGTTTTCCCATGGGATGGGCCCAGTCCTGGCTCAGCCATGGTCCTGCACCCCTCAGGAGCTGGCAGGATCAGGAGACAACCCTTGGAATTAGCGTGAGGGGATAAAGCGCAGCCAAGGGAAAAGGCCCAACATGAATTTTTCCCCCCCCCCAGTTTTCCTTCATGTTTCCTTAAGATCAACCCAGAGCTGCAGCAGCTCCAGGGGCTTGGGAAGAGCTTTCTGTGGAGAGCAGGAGGGATGTTCCCAGGGTACCTGAGGGGTGCAGGGCTGTGCTCGGCTTGGAGGCGCCCCAGCCTTGGCACGCGAGACCTCGGAGCGGCAGGAGCACGCCTGGATTTTCTTGTTGTTTTACAGCTTATGTTAAGTGCTGCTTAAATGAAAAGGCTTTATTTTCTTACACCCACGAGCGTGTTTACTTCCTTGTACCTTCTGGAGTTGAAAGGGCTCTTTCATTAAAAAAAAATTCCCCTTCAGACGGGCACTTGTGCTGTGGCTGTGTGTGCTGAGGGCCTGGTGCTGTCGGCTGTGCTTCCGAGGGGAGCTCCTTCCACACACGGGTTTCCAGGGAAAGCTGGGTGCACCCCGCTGTCTGAGGGCTCTGAGTGTCCCTTCCTGTCCCTGTGGGCTCCCGTCTGAACCTGTGGCCTCCCTGCTGTCCCTGTGGGGTCCTTTTGGTCTCTTTGGGCTACTTCTGGTCCCCGTGGGCTCCTGTCTGAACCTGTGG
Organism: Haemorhous mexicanus; assembly: GCF_027477595.1. Taxonomy (NCBI): domain Eukaryota; kingdom Metazoa; phylum Chordata; class Aves; order Passeriformes; family Fringillidae; genus Haemorhous; species Haemorhous mexicanus. Next base: position 1,274,620 of record NC_082348.1, on the reverse strand, counting down.
GCTCCCTGCTGTCCCTGTGGGCTCCTCTTTGTGCCTGTGGGCTCCTTTTTGTCCCTTTGGGCTCCTTTTTGTCCCTTTGGGCTCCTTCCTGTCCCTGTGGGCTCCTCTTTGTCCCTGTGGGCTCCTCTTTGTCCGTTTGGGCTCCTTCCTGTCCCTTTGGGCTCCTCCTGTCCCTGTGGGCTCCTCTTTGTCCCTGTGGGCTCCCTGCTGTCCCTGTGGGCTCCTCTTTGTCCCTGTGGGCTCCTCTTTGTCCCTTTGGGCTCCTTCCTGTCCCTTTGGGCTCCTTCCTGTCCCTGTGGGCTCCTCTTTGTCCCTGTGGGCTCCTCTTTGTCCCTTCGGGCTCCTCTTTGTCCCTGTGGGCTCTTCTTTGTTCCTGTGGGCTCCCTGCTGTCCCTGTGGGCTCCCTGCTGTCCCTGGGGGCTCCTTTTCCTCCTTTTGGGCTCCTCTTTGTCCCCTGTGGGCTCCTCTTTGTCCCCTGTGGGCTCCTCTTTGTCCCTGTGGGCTCCCTGCTGTCCCTGTGGGCTCCCTGCTGTTCCTGGGGGCTCCCTGCTGTCCCTGGGGGCTTCTTTGTGTCCCTGTGGGCTCCCTGCTGTCCCTGTGGGCTCCCTCCTGTCCCTGTGGGCTCCCTCCTGTCCCTGGGGGCTCCCTCCTGTCCCTGTGGGCTCCCTTGTGTCCCTGTGGGCTCCTTTGTGTCCCTGTGGGCTCCCATCTGTCCCTGTGGGCTCCCATCTGTCCCTGGGGGCTTCTTTGTGTCCCTGTGGGCTCCCTCCTGTCCCTGGGGGCTCCCTTGTGTCCCTGTGGGCTCCCTTGTGTCCCTGTGGGCTCCTTTGTGTCCCTGTGGGCTCCTTTGTGTCCCTGTGGGCTCCCTGCTGTCCCTGTGGGCTCCCTGCTGTCCCTGTGCCATGGTGTGCTGGTTCCTATGGGAACAGGCTCTGGATCCTCCCAGGAGGGAGGAGGAGGAGGAGTGGGCAGAGGGACAGGGCTCCTGCTGAAATGTGGCTGGGATTTCAAGGAAGACGTGAGGGCACCCGAGCGTGTGTTGGTGCTTGTTGGTGCTGGTGCTGCTCCCTTTTCATCCAGGCTGACGCTCACATCCCTGGTTTGGGATGAGATGCCAGCTCTGGCTGTAGTGTGGGGTGCAGCACACATTGCAGCTGGGTTTCCAGGGGGGATCTGGGACATGGGAACAGCGTTTTGTGTTATCTGTCAAACCCTTCCTGGTGGGAATCTGTGCTGGCTTCGTCCAGGTGAAAGTGCCTCATTAAAACCTGGCTGTCACCCCTGGGATGTCACCATGCTCTGTACCTGTCACACCACTCCTGCTGAGGTGGCTGCATTATGTTTTTATCCCTCCTGAATGCCTGAGGAGACACAGGGACGCCCATGGCCACAGGGTGGGAGCTGGGATGTGCTTGGCTCCCTCTGCCACATCAGCACCGTGGTTTGTTGGAGCTCCTGAGAGATCCCTCCTCTCCTGGAGGGTCTCTGTGGAGTCCCCATCCCTGGAAGTGTTCAGAGCTGTGTGGATATGGCATCTGGGGACATGGGTTAGTGGTGAGCACAGGTAAGGCTTGGGCTCGATGATCTCAGAGGTCTTTTCCAACCTCGGTGACCCTGTGATTCTCCACCTCATCATCTTGGCGAGGGCTTTGATCCATTTCCATCCATGAGTTTTGGCAAATGAGAAAATTGTGATTTTAGTAATACAGGTGTAACCACTCAGAAGTACAAGCCCCGTTCCCTAGAATGTCTGCTTTTATGTTGTTTCAGAGAAATTAAAATAAGCCCCGGTAATTTGGAGGGTTGATAGTGAAAAACTTCTGTCTGTAAGTTTTGTTCCTGGGATTTTTCATCGTAAAGTGTGAGAAAAAAAAAATCAAAGGCACAAAGCATTTATCTGTGCTTATGTTGCAAATAAACTTTTCGAGAAAACAAGGGAGAAAGCAGGTTGGTGTTGATATTACTGTGGAGACAGTTTTGTCATTGTGGGTGTGGGTGTGTCTGTTTTTGTTATGAACAAGTTTCCTATTTTAGGGATTATGTCAGCAAACAGAGGGAAATGGCATTGTCTGAGATTGAGAAAGGCCAAGGGCCCAAACCTGGCTGCCCTCCTGCACAGGCTGCTCAGGAGGGTTTGGGGAGCGTTGCCGTGGAATAACCCAGGGTGGGATGGCAGTGTGGAGCTGTGCCCAACATCCCTGTCACATCAGACAGGGAATGTGAGCTCCAGCCCGTTGTGTCCTTGTGCTGCTGTCCTGGGCATGTGTGGAAGGACTGAATCCTGGCATTTGCTGTGTGTAGGGAGACTGGAGGGATTGGGGCTGGGATGTCCCTGATCTCCCAGCTCCAAGGCTAAAACCAGAGCCTGAGCTGTTACTGAGCAGGAGAACGGCACTGCCCTGCTGCTGGGTTTGGTATTTCACAAAGAATGCAAACAGGGAGGACTTTTCTAAAACCTTATTTCTAATTTATCCCCTTTGGCCCAGCTCCAGGTGCAGCTTTGGGGGCTTGGTGATGCTGCTTCTCCTGCAGTTGTGACTGGGGCTTTTCTCTGCTGCAGAGGATCAAAAGCTTTATTGTAAATCAGCCAGCAAACACATTTCCTTTTAAATATTAAAAATAGATAGGATATGATTCCAGTGGACAGAAAGGTTTTCTCCCTGTTTTCTTTACCTTTGTGTCTCCCTTTCCCTTTTCGCTGTTGGATTCCCTTTCCCAGAGTGCAGGAGCATCTGCCAGCACAGCTTCCCTGGATTCCTGGTTTGGTTTTACCTGCAGGAGCCCCTGGCACAGCCTGGCAGCACCGTGGTGTCCCTGGAAGCTGTCTGGTGCCATCCGTGCCCGCAGTCACTGTGTCACTGGGTCAGTGGCACATCCATATCCTCTCCTGGCACCGGCGCCAGGCTGCAGAGTTTTAAGATGGTTTTGGACGAGCTGAGCCTGGCACTGTGCCATGTTTGTTCCAGGCTCAGCTCGGGAAGCTCTGAGCACTGAGAGCTTCCTGCAGGGCGTGTGGAAGGAGCGGGCAGGCGTTGGTGGCACAGGGATTGTCCCTGGTTCACCTGGGCTCCTGAGGGGCAGTGCCAACCTCTGCTCTGGGACAGGGACAGCACCCAGGGAATGCCTATCATTAGTGGATGTTTAGAATAGAGACTCAACAAGGTAAAGGCCTTGTCAGGCTGCTAAAGGGGGGAAAAGATGCCTCAGGTTTGGCTTTTCTATGTTTCAGGCTCTGTGCTGCTTCAGTGTGCAGCTCTGAGCTTCACATTCAGCGCTGCTGAGCTCTGTGCACAGAGCAGGGAGACAAAACAATTCCTGCTCCAGCTGGGCACCAAGGACAAATGAGCCAAATCCCAGCCCAGGAGCACAAACCCCGTGGGCTGGAGAGAGAAAAACGAGCAGGGTGGGAGTGCCTGGGCTAAAGCTGGGCTGGGACAATGAACTGCAAGGTGCAAATGGAGCAGAGCTGATCCCAGGGAGAGACCCCGGGAGCGCTCGTGCATTTTGGGGCCATTTTGGGTCATCCTGGGGGCAGCCCTGGCTGGGCTCTGGTGCTGCCCCAAGTGGGTCCATGGAGGAGATCCTTGAATAAATCCCTGCTTTATTCTGTAACTCTGTCCAGCCTAGGGCAGCCTTCTCAAGGCATCAGCATGATCCCACTGCAGCAGCCGATGCAGGACAGGCACACGCAGGAATCCTGCAGCAGCCTGGCTCACTGGGGGTGACAGGGAGGGCAGAGCCAGAGGCTGCTTGGCTCTGAACATTCGAGGAGGTCAAGCCAACATGCTGGAAGAATGGACTAGACATTAATGCTCCTGCCATTGATTGCAGCTCAGAGTACCTGGGGAGAAAATTCCAGCCGAGTGCTTCCACAGAGCGCTCCCGCCTTTGTTCGGCTCTGGCTGCTCCCTCCCCGCCTGCCCAGCTCGGGTTTTAGGGATTTGGAGATGGGAAATGCTGCCTGGGAAATGCTGGAGCCTCGAGGGTATAACACACATCAAGGTTTTCCATGTCAGCTGCACATCTCTCTCTTCCTTGCTCTTAAATCGCTGGCGATGCACTTTCGTCTGGCTGTTACGCCTTTGGGATAAAACGGGAAACAATCGGAGGTCAAGTGAAAAAAGGAAGAGTTTTGCTGAAGGAGTGAAGAATCAGGGATGTAGGTCACACAGCACAGGACTTTAAAGTCTTTTTCCTACAGCTGGCTTGGACTTGGAGGCTGTTTGAAGTGCACATCTGGTGAGCAGATTGAAGGTACAAACCCCGGGGTTTGCCTTTGCTCGCTTCCCGAACATCTGACCCGGAGACCTCCCCTTTGGGGGAAAGGTTCGGGATCGTGCCGAGCTCCTCTCCCTTGCACTGCTCAAGGGGCTGTGCAGGCTCCAGAAAAGCAGGAGGCAGATTAAGCCTTCCTATTTTCAAATTCCCAACCACCTGCTGCTCGGATTTTGTACATCCAGCCCCGGATGAGGGACCGGGGAGCATCTGGGAGCATCCTCAGGGATGTGGGATCGTGCAGTGTTACCTCCCCATGGCCCAGCCCCACAGGAGAGCTGAGAGACAGACACAGCCACGGGGATTTGGGTGAAGCTTCTGGGAGGAGAGGAGTTCTAGGACTTCATGAGCGTGGGTTATGCCCAGTCCTTCCCTGCCTCTGGTGTTTGATGTCGCTGGAGTTGCTCCAGGCTTGCGTCAGAGGCAGCCCCAGCGCTCCTTTGCTCCGACAGAAATCTGGAAGAGCTCTGCTGAAGGAGCAGAGCAGCAGAAAAATATTTATAGACAGGAAGGGGATCTGGTCTCCCCCCACCCTTTGGCAGGATAACTCTGAGTTTCCTGAAGATACATGCTTGGCAGCGGTGGGACCTCATTCATCCCAGCGAGCGCTGCTCGGCATTCTTCAGATGGAAAATGTCATGGATTTGTCATGTCATTTAATTTCTTCCATTTGGATATATGTTAGGAATGAAGTCAGCTGAGGAGATCACAAAAGCAGCATTGATGCTGTGATCCCTGTGCATATTTCCATGGGAGGGATGAAATGCCAGGGAGTTGGCAGCACAGGCTGCTTCTCCGGCCACATCTGCCTGTCCCCATCTCCTGGGATGACTCAGGGACACCCCATGGACACCCCAAGGACTGGGAGGTGCAGCTGGCTGTGCTCCTGTGAAGGGAGAGCTGTGTGGAAGCCCCATCCCAGCATCTCCACTGTGGGAGATGCTAGGGAGGATCAATAAAAGCACCTTGCTGATTTATTGGTTTTTGGAAATCGTCACGTTCCTCCTGTAAACTGCAGCTGTAGGTTCATGTTTTACTCTGCCTTTGCACTCAAGACAGGACAGGCTGTGACTTGATGGTGGCTCTGTCACCACTTGTAACATCTGAGGAGGAACTCTGTGTCATTTCCTCACTTTTAATAGGAATATTATTCACGTGGGAGCACTGGCAGTAATCACTCCTTTCAAAGCAGGTGAGAACTGAAGTGACTTTATGGGGAGTGAGCACAGTGAAAATGCTGTTTGATGTGTGACGAGGACCTGGTTTGCAAAGGGAGATGCTGCTGCATCCTTCATGCATGGGAATTCCTGTCTGCATGGAGCCCGGGGAGCTGGGTGTGGTGTTCTCCATCAGCTGAGATCTGTGTGGTGCCAGAGGGAATTTTATCTCTCGGCTTCCAGGACTCCTCCTCCAGCTTGTCTCCACCCAGTGAGTGCCAGCCCTGCTTCATGGGATGGCAGGAATGCTTCCAAGCCCTTGAGTGGGTGATTCAAATCCCTTGGAGAAGGGATTTGAGGCACAAACACCCCGTGAGGAAGGGACAGAGGAGCAAAGTGGGACACAAAGTTGGGATTTGGGTGTTTGGCCTGAGGAGAGCCCCATTCTGCACCTTCCACCTGCTGGGAATTGCAAACCAGACCTCGGTGTTCCTGTGGGCTTCCCAATCTCATGGAGCTAATCCCAAAAAGGAGTAAGGGGATGAGTGTGGGTTAGTGATAGGAACGGGCTGTGGGTCATGGAGGGATCCCTGGAAAACTCCAAGGAAGAGATTTGCTTTCCTGACTCAAAGGAGAGGCAGCAGAAGTTGTGAAAGCCTGGGATGCTGAGGGATGGGACAGCCTGGGATGAGCCAGGGATATCTATCCATTTATTTATGTTTGTGGTGCTTGGCTTAAAGTTGTGTTTTTGTATAAATAATGGGATTCGCATGAAGGCAGAACCCACATAATCACCACAGGCTCCTCTGTGCCCACTTGCCACATAGCTGGATTATTTCTGAAGTCACTGCCAAGTGGAATTTGGGCTTGGGCACTGCCTAGAGGGGGGAATTGCCTGGAATGGGTTGTGGAGGTGCAAATAGATCCCCACTGTATTTGACAAAGCAAAATCTGGCCTAACCTTCTGGGATGGATCATGATTTGCTGGGAATTTATGCAGCTGCATCCATCCAAATGCATAATTCCCTGATAAACCTGGGAGCCTCAGGATATTTGATTGGAGTGGCACTGTAACAGTTAATTGATGGCTGGTTCTTGTTGTTATTCCTGGTGTTGGGAACCACTTGGGTGTGAGGAAGAAGCAGGAAAAGCTTCCTTTCCTGAGTATGGGAGCCAGAGGGATGGGGTGGCACTCAGAGTGGGAGCGGGGTGATGGGAAAGGAGAACACCCAGCTGGGGAGTGTTGCAAGAGCAGCGTGGTGGAGAGGGAAAGTGATTCCAGCTGTGGGCTGTGGCCAGGGGATGTGGTCAGTGCTGGACACCGGGGCCACAGCTCCCCCAGACAAGTGCAGCCCTTCCCTCCGAGCCACCCCTGAGATCCCAGGCTGCCTGTTCCTGCTTGGGAGTCTTCTCCTGTCGGGAGCTCAGATCCAGAGGGGTTTTTGTGCCTGGGAAAGGGAAAGGCTGGGAGTGCTGGTGCAGGGCTAACCAGTCTCCCCAGTCCCTCCCTCATCCCTGCTTTTCCCTCTTCTTGGGAAGAGCTTTCAGTCTGTGCCAGAACGTGCAGGGATTTTGTGCCTGGGATGCGTTTCCCTCTGGGATTAACTGAAGGCTTGCTTTATTAGTGCCCTAATCCATGTCTGCATCTAGTCCCTGCCTGGGGGATGCCCTCCTACCTCAGCCAGGGTTTCTCCTCACTGCAGCTCTGCTCTGGGAGTCAGGACACCTGGTGGGGCTGGCTGTGGTACCCACACCTCCAGCCAGGCTGAGGAATTCAGGGAATACTGTGGGAACTGGGATCAGGAGACTCTGACCCTGCTGCCTGCAGTACCCATGATGATGAAATAAGAAAATACTAGATCTCTTTTCCATTTGGGTGTCCTTCTTGGCTTTTCTGGGGGGATCCCACAATTTTTGAGCGATTCCTTTGTGTCTGTCACCGAGGGAAAACTTGCACAATCCTTCCCAGGATGGGAAAACCGATGGAGTTTACTTGAGAGTCTGAGTGGGGGAGGTTTATATATTAAATACCTTTAATTAAAGGTGAGGAAACCAAGATGTGGCGAGATTAAGGACCAGTTTTCAGCAGAGGCTCAGTGGCTAGTCAGGACTAGATTTTCAAATGAGCTCAGCTCCTCTTGAAGTAATAAATGAACAACCGGATTTTCCAAGCATCCGATCACGTTAAAAGCTGAGCCCTTCAGCTGGGCTCTAATTGCCAGTGGGAAGTGCCCACCCCGGGCACAGGGAGGTGTTCCTCTCCCTCTGGAGTGGCTCATGGAGTTGTTTACTGCAGAACTGGCTCCCTGTAGCACGAGGAGGAGCAGGAGCTCGGGGCTGGGAGCGCTGTGACCATGGCGGTTCTGCAGGGCAGTGCTGGTGATGCCTCAGGTTTTGGCTTTTGTGTTTTTCACATTCTGTGCTCCTTCAGTGTGCAGCTCTGAGCTTCACATTCAGCGCTGCTGAGCTCTGTGCACAGAGCAGGGAGACAAAACAATTCCTGCTCCAGCTGGGCACCAAGGACAAATGAGCCAAATCTCAGCCCAGGAGCACAAACCCCGTGGGCTGGAGGGAGAAAAACGAGCAGGGTGGGAGTGCCTGGGCTAAAGCTGGGCTGGGACAATGAACTGCAAGGTGCAAATGGAGCAGAGCTGATCCCAGGGAGAGACCCCGGGAGCGCTCGTGCATTTTGGGGCCATTTTGGGTCATCCTGGGGGCAGCCCTGGCTGGGCTCTGGTGCTGCCCCAGGTGGATCCATGGAGGAGATCCTTGAATAAATCCCTGCTTTATTCTGTCACTCTGTTCTTGGGCAGCCTTCTCAAGGCATCACTGGATTTTCTCATTCCTCTGTGTTGGACACAAAGTTCTGTGACCTGAGAGGGGCAAGAAGTGTCCCAGGCCAGGAGAAGAGCTGAGATCCACAGGGAAATGAATCCCCCATCCTTTTTGTTGTGCTTCATCAGTGTCAGTGTAATCAGTGTTGAGGTTCAGCATCATCCGTGTTGCACATGGCCAGGAAAATGAAAGGGTTGGAGACTGAATCATACGGAGAGAGGGTGAGGGAGCTGGGAAAGGGAGAAAAGGAGCTCAGGGGGACTTTATGGCTCTGCACAACTCCCTGCCAGGAGGGGACAGCCAGGGGGGTCAGGCTCTGCTCCCAGGGAATGGCCCCAGGCTGGCCCAGGGCAGCTCAGGGTGGGCACAGCAGGAATTTCCCCATGGAAAGGGGGCTCAGGCATTGGAACTGCCCAGGGAGGTTTGCAGTGCCCATCCCTGGAGGTGTGCCAGGAATTCTGGAGGTGGCACTCAGGGCTCTGGGCTGGGGACAAGGTGGGCATGGGCACAGCTGGGACTCCATGGTCTCACAGGTCTTTTCCAACCTCAGTGATTCTATAATTCCATGGAATTCTCCATCATCTAAGTGGGAGCTCCTGAGAGCTCCCCGAGTGACAGGGCTGTGTGGGTTTAAGCAGATGGTTAAACCAAGGATGTGCCAAAGAAGATGTTAAAATTATCAAGACAAAATTATCTGTTTTGGTGCCTTTATTGAATTGGTGCTGGAAATGTTTTCTGTTTTCCTTGAAAGCCATTGGATTCAAAGAACATGGAATAGTCTGTGGGTGGTGTGTTGGATTATTGCAGGTAAAAATATTCAGTCTGAGTGGCACAGAATGACTGAGATATCACCAAAGGAATTGTCCAGTTTGGAGTGGAGGCCCCAGTGTAGCAGAACTGCCCCGAAAGGATGAAGGAAGGTGTTTGTTATCTCTTTATATTCCAGAAAAAAAAAACTGTAGGAAATGTAACAAAATGTATTTTCCTGTGGAGATGCTGAAATTCCCGCTGCGTGTCCCTGAGAGGTGGCTGCAGGAAGCTCTGTGTCACGGGGAGTGACAAATTGGGAACATTTTGCCATAATGCTGAGAGCTTGTATCCATATCCTGCATTCCAGCACCCTGGGACAGTGCAAGGTGTCCCTGCCATGGCAGGGGGTGGGACTGGATGGATAATCCTTAATGTCCCTTCCAACCTGAACGATTCTGGGATTCTAGAACGTGATTCCACAAGGATTGGGGTGCCTGGAGTGGAAGTGAGCAGGGCTGGCTCCCCTGGGAACCCATCCTTTGGAAATAGAGCCGGGGATGTGGCGCAGCATTCCCTGCTCCCAGAATTCAGGAGGGGGCTGAAACCCAGAGCTGCCTCGTTTCATCCAGGTGGCTCCTGGTGCCATTAGGCCCAGAGGGGTGTTGGAAAGGAGAAGGGCAAGGAGATGGAAGGACAAGGAGGGGCAGTCTGGGGTGTGACAGGAGCACGGCAGCGAGGCTCCGGGCGGTGTCCGGAGGGGCTGAGCCGCTGCGGTGGGGAGCGCGTCCACGGAGCGCTGCCGGGGCCGGGGGAGCTGAGGCAACTCTGCGTCCTTTGCCAGATGTTTCCCATCAATATTCCTGTGGCTGCTTCCAAGAATTATCTGGTGTGAGCTCACCGTGAGGAGGAACAACGGCGGCTTCACCCCGGGTGGGAAGCGCGGCGTTCCAGATCCCGGCCGAGAGCGGGGACCGTGTCCCTGCCTTGGGGATGCTCCAGAATCCTCCCTGAGGAACTCATGGGGGGTTTACTGATACCTGCTCTGAGGGTGTTGCTGTTTTGGGATACTCCAAAATCCTCCCTGAGGAACTCATGGGGGGTTTACTGATATCTGCTCTGAGGGTGTTGCTGTTTTGGGATACTCCAAAATCCTCCCTGAGGAACTCATGGGGGGTTTACTGATATCTGCTCTGAGGGTGTTGCTGTTTTGGGATACTCCAAAATCCTCCCTGAGGAACTCATGGGGGGTTTACTGATATCTGCTCTGAGGGTGTTGCTGTTTTGGGATACTCCAAAATCCTCCCTGAGGAACTCATGGGGGGTTTACTGATTTCTGCTCTGAGGATGTTGCTGTTTTGGGGGACACATGCCATGGATTGCTGCTCCCAGAAATCCCAAACAGCCAGGACCTATTTCCCTGGATGGGGATCCCAGCAAATCCTCCAAAGAGTGCAGGAAGCAAGGAAACGAGGGAATTATCCCAGGAATTAGAAGTGAACTCCAAGTTATTGCAGATTTTTCAGAAGCAAGGCGGTTTTTTAAAGCCATTTTTATGCATTTCTCCCCTCTTACTCCCAGAGATGCCAACATTTTATTTCAAGCAGGTGCACAACCAGCAGGAGCCTGGCACAAAGGGATAGGAGGGATTTGGATCTGTCCAGCCTGGCCTTGGACACTGCCAGGGATCCAGGGGCAGCTCCAGCTGCTCTGGGAACCTCAGGGCCTCCCCACCCTCCCTGGGATTCCTTCCCAATATCCCATCTGATCCTCCTTGTAACCTTGTCCTGCATCAGTTCATTGTCAGATCTGTTGGATTCGTGGATGCAATAATAATTTTCCCCACTTTGGAGGGCACTGTATTGTTTTTATTGCTATTATTGCTGCAAAACAGCTTTTAGATGCCACAGCAATAAGATTTTAACCAATTAATGTGTCAAGCCAGTCTACAGGAATCATTTCCCGGGCTGGATGGAGATGAGGGGGATGGAGGAGCTGAGGGAGGGCAGTGGATGTGTGCTCATCCCTCTCTCTGTGCTGGGAAGGGCTCTTGGCTCGAGCTCCTGCCCCAAAGGAGTGGGTGTAGGATGGGCTGGAGTGTGCAGGAGCCTCCAGCTTCCTGCTCTCCTCTCTTTATTTGTCTTTGCTTTGTACACAACCCCTGCTCCTCCCCAGCTTTCCCTTCCAAGCAGGATTTCTGAAGGTGGGCAGGGGGTGTTGGAGGCATCCAGGAGTTAAATGCTGCCTGGAGTGTCAAAGCACTGGGAGTTTTCCATAGACAACAAAGGGAATTAATCACAAAAATATCTGTTATTAAAGACAAACTGCCAGGGGATTTTTTGGTATCTGATCAGGGAAGGCAGGAGATAAAATGTCAGATGCAGGCAGTGAAATCGTAGCTTGATTTAGGCTGAGAGGGTTTATTGCTGTTTTCTTCTCTCTGAGCAGGATTTCAGTTCTCTACTCAGACTTTTCAGAAATGTCCAGGCCTGGTTGTACTTTCCATGTTGTGTAAGGCCAGGGAGGACCCCAGGGAGCAATTCCTGTGTCTGTGTCTCACAGGAAGAGAGAGGTCCCTGCCTTGCAATCCCACACAGGGAAAATTCCCAGTGACATCAAAAGGAAGGGGATGGGGCGCAGGGAACACGAGATCAAACCCCAGAGATTATAATTCATGTAAATCTGAGCCACTGAAACACCTAAGAGCAACGAGCTGCCTAAATCACCCCTTTTGCATATGGCATTTATTTCTCCCGTAGGTGGCTCAGCAGTGGGCAAGGAGGGCTGAGTTTCAAATTAATTCCTGTTAATTGAGGTTGCTCCAGTTGCTCTCTCCCCTCTCCTCACCTTTTGTCGTCCTGGATGGCAATTTAATTGGGTCACAAACACTATTTTTGGCTCAGCTGGGGACACAATGAGCTCAGGCAGCAGCAGCACAAATAATGAAAAGCCAAATTAATTCCTGGTGAATTTGGATCAGCTGAGGTCTGGCTCTGACCCATCATGGATGGATGGGAAAAGCAGGGATGTGACCACCACAGGTTGGACATCTCCAGGTGCTCCTGCCATCCCTCTGCACTGCAGAATCCATGGACATCTGTGGTGGCCAGAGCTCATTATTCTTAAAACTACAAAAACTTGACTTTGAAAAGCTTTTATTACTTTTCCTAGTCCTGTCCCGCTTTCCACAGTCATTTTTAACCACAGATTTGTGGGTTTGCTGCAGGAATTGCTGAAGGAAATCATGCCAAAAGCCTCACTTCAAGTTGTTATTCTAATTTTTGTCCAAAAATTTGCTGTTTACTTCCTTGCAGATATGTACACATGGCACCAGCAGCTGGATGGAAGGATTTTGGGCCAGATTCTGCTTTCACTGAGTGGTGTAATTCCAAAATAATCCCTGTTCCTGGGTTCTCACTAAGGCTCTGAGCCCAGCAGGGTTGTAGGGCTGTTTATATACAGAATTTTGGAGTTAATATATGGTGAGCCAGCAAGATGTTTTGTTCTCAGTTTAAAGTGGGTTTCTCAGCGTTTTTCTGGTATTTTACTGAAAAATAGAACAAAACAAGAGACACAAAAAAACTTTTGTGTCTTCTCTTTGACCCAAATGCCTGGATTGGCTTTTTGGGCTGCCAAGGAGGGTCAGAGAGTTGACAGGAATTAGCTCAGGGAGCAGCTGGGACACAGAATTCCGTGTGCTCCACACACAGCGTGTAGGAAGCAACTCCACAAAAACTGGAATACTTCCTTTGCACTTCCCTTCAGCAGGGTGGAGATGAAATGGTGGGGATCAGGGTTGATGGGAGTGAGGGGATTTGTTTTGGGAGTGGGAGCTGGTGTTGGGCTGGGCTCCTCCAGAGCAGTGGGGTTTTCTGCTTTTTGGGAATGTGTCTCTCGTGAGCATGTTCCCAGGTGAGGAGCCTGGCTGTACCCTGGGTGTACCTGGACCACTGGGGCTGCACTGAGGATCTGACACCCACAGGAGCTGCTCCAGCTGCCTCCCAGGGACTCTGGATTTCCTGGAAGACCACCCAGGAACACCGTGTGTGTTTACAGAGCTCGTTTTTCCCTTTTTCCCCAAACTCCCTGTGGTTTTCCTTTATCTCTGCCTGGTGCAGGGGTGGGATGCTCCACTCTGTGCTCCACTTCCAGTGCTGCTGGAGCTGCAGGGGTGGGAGCTTTGGGCAGCAGCAGAGGCTGGCAGGGATCTGTTCTGCAGCTGCTCTGGTGCCCAACCTGCATCCCAAAGCATCCAGGGGGAAGCAGAGCCCTCCACAAACTTCCCTCATGTTGGTTTCCCCCCTCCCCCACACATTTCTCCCAGGTTTTTATTCTCCCCACATGACAAAAAGGACACTGGGGCTGGAGTGTGTCCAGGGAAGGGAACGGAGCTGAGGAGGGGCTGGAGAATTCCTGAGGGAGCTGGGAAGGGGCTGGAGAATCCCTGAGGGAGCTGGGAAGGGGCTGGAGAATCCCTGAGGGAGCTGGGAAGGGGCTGGAGAACCCCTGAGGGAGCTGGGAAGGGGCTGGAGAATCCCTGAGGGAGCTGGGAAGGGGCTGGAGAATCCCTGAGGGAGCTGGGATGGGGCTGGAGAATCCCTGAGGGAGCTGGGAAGGGGCTGGAGAATCCCTGAGGGAGCTGGGATGGGCTCAGCCTGGAGCAAAGGAGGATCCCCAGGGATCTTTTCCCTCTCTGGAATTCCCTGCCAGGAGGGCACAGCCGGGGGGGTCGGGCTCTGCTCCAGGGAGCAGGGACAGGAGCAGAGGGAACGGCCTCAGGCTGGCCCAGGGCAGCTCAGGGTGGGCACAGCAGGAATTTCCCCATGGAAAGGGGGCTCAGGCACTGGAACTGCCCAGGGAGGTTTGCAGTGCCCATCCCTGGAGGTGTGCCAGGAATTCCTGGAGGTGGCACTCAGGGCTCTGGGCTGGGGACAAGGTGAGCATGGGCACAGCTGTGACCTTGGAGGGCTTTTCCAACCTCAGTGATCCTGGGATTTTGTGACACATGAACTTGTAAAGCTCTTTTCAGAGCCTTGAGGATTGTTAAACTTTAAATGCAGCAAACACACTGTAGTAATTAATTATGCAAATGGCATTAAGGAGGGAGTCAAACCATGAGAGAGAACGAGGGAGGAATCCCTGTTCCCTGGATGCTGTCAGGGCAGGAGCCTGCAGTGCAGGTAAATCCTGGTTTTTCATGGCTTTCCACATAAACTTCAGACTTCTGGAAGCATCCTGTAGAACTTTCAGTGCTCATGGAATCATGGAATGGTTTCAGCTCGAGGGGACCTTAAAGCCCATCCAGTGTCACCCCCTGCCACAGGCAGGGACACCTGCCACTGTCCCTGGGTGCTCCAAGCCCTGTCCAGCCTGGCCTGGGACACTGCCAGGGATGGGAAGTTCACAAAGACCTCTCACCTCAATCCTGAGCAACCAAATCACCTTCAAAGCCCAGAGTGTGTCTGCTCTCAGCTGAGCCTGGAGAAATCCCAATAAAACCTCCGTGATTCACAGGGCTTTGTGAGCCTTAATTGCTTCAGGTTCCTGAAGAACTTTGATCCAGGAATGAAAGGCATCCAGCAGATGCCAACAATTCCCAGTGACAATTCCCCTCCATTTGGAGGTCCTGCCTTTTTGGCTGTAAATAATTTGAGTTCTTCAGCCACCCGTGGGGATGATTTTTGCTGCCTCCCATTGCGTGGAGGCTCTGGGGATGAGGCTGCACCTCTGTCAGCTTCTGTGGGCTCTCAGAGCCTGTCAAAGCTTGACATCAGCCCCAGCCCCGTTTCATAGTAACCAAAAAGCAGAATTTGGAGAGCACTTTAATAAGCCCTGAAACACACCCACCCAAGTTTACTTGATTGTTCTTGGGATACCAAAAAAAAAAAAAATTGTTTGGACAGAAACATATTTCAGAGGGTTTGCCTGACTGCAGCCTTTCCTGCCTCCTCCTTTGTGTTCCGGATGCATCAGCAGATGTCCATGAAAGTGCTAAAAGCTGCTCCCTGCCTGACCTTTCCTGCTGAGGAAGGTAAATCACTTCTGGCAGGAGCTTCCCAGAATATCTCCGGAGCGATACTATTGCTATTGTAAACAAATCTAATTAAAGAACAACCTTAAGCAGGTTGGGGGTTTGGTGGGGTTTTTGTTTTAATCCCTGCTGATGTTTTAATTAGTGACCTCCCTCGTCGGGGTGCCTTTGGGGTTTTGCACTTTGGGGCTTTCTCAGAAGGTGAAAAACTTGTTTGTGAGTTGCATTTTAGGGGTGTTTGGCTGTTGTTCCTTTTAAAGACTTTTTTGGGGGGGGGAGTAACTTTGAGATTAGAGATTCTTTCTGAGATTAGGAATAGTATGAGAAATATTAAGTCTGAGTTGCATTTTAGGGGGATTTGGTTGTTGTTCCTTTTAAAGACCTTTTTTGGGGGGGGTAACTTTGAGATTAGAGATTCTTACTGAAATGAGGAATAGTATGAGAAATATTAAGTCTGTGTTTGTGATGTGTGGTGATGGTGGACTCCAGAGCAATCCTAACCTGCTCCCTGGTGATCCAGGGCTGGGAGGAATGTTGGGAGGCAGGAGCAGAGTTTGGGATCAGTTATCCAAGCACTCAGCCTTGATGCTGTGGGTGCCAAGTCCCTGTTGGATACATCTCATTGCATCTTCCTTGCTCTATGTCCATGGATTGATTGTTCCCTCAATCCCACCCATCTTCCTGACAATTTGGCCACTGCCTCATCAGCAATTAAGAAGACTTCCTGGGATCTAAAGATCAGTTCCTAAATCCTTGAGTGATCCCCTAAACAAACAAGTTCCTGTCCCAAGGGTGTGTCTCCCCGTTCCTAAGTGCAGAGCTGGTCAGCAGCCGACTCCAAAGCTGGGCTCAGCTCCTGAGCCGAGTCCTAATCCTGTCCCTGGAGCAGGTTCCAGGAGTTCTGCAGAGTTCCCCTGAGCAGGAAGAGGGGGGAGCCCCCAGGCCCCAGGTGTGACCCTGGGAGGGGCCGTGTTGGTCTCCAGAAGGGCTCATCCAGAACATCTTCCAAGTCAAATTTTCCAAAACACGTCTGGATGTGGGTTTAGAAAGGCAGTTCCAGCAGGGAGTTGTTATGTAAGGGGAGGGGATGTTCTGAAGTGCAGGGTGGGAAAATGCCCAGCGTGGCAAAGAATTCCTGCTGCCTTCCATGGGAGTTTTTGGCACCTCCTGTTTGCCAGGTGGCTGTGGAGCCCAGAAAACACAATCAAACAATTCTGTGAAAATTTTTTTAAGAACAAAATAACCCCACTGTTTTTAGGCTGCATCATATTAGCAGCATGATCCTCACCTTGATGCTGAGACTTTGTCATTTGGCTTCAAACAGCTCCTGCAGGAAGTGAATCCCAAAACCCCCCTCAGCATGCGCCGTGTACCAGGAAATCCATGGGATACCAGGAAATCCATGGGATGCTCTTCCAAACCAGAGCCATGTTCTGCAGGAGAGCTGAGCAACAGAGCCAGGGTTTAGCACCCAGGTGGTGTCGGAGCCTTCAGAAAGGGGCAGAGCAGGAGTGTGGATGGAAGGTGTTGGAGGTGATGGGCCTGACATCCCCTCAGGGCTGTGCCACACCATTCCCACAACCATCCCATTCTCCCATGGGATTTGGGGCTGAAGTGGGATTTTTGGTGTGAGGAGTGTTTGTTCCCTGTCTGGGTAGATACCCCAATTCCAAAGGTGTGGATGGAGCAGGAGGGGTCTGTGGGCCCACAGGTGCTTTGAATGTCACCTCCATGAAGGACTGAGGAAAACTAACCAGAATCTTGGAAATCAAACCAAAGGTGATCCAGATGTGGGGTGGTTGGAAGTTTGGGATGGAAGAGGTGCCCTGGCTCTGCTATGCAGGGTGGGGGGCAGGGAGGGGAGCCCTTCCAGCCATGTCAGGGCATGGATTTGGCTCGGGATCCCCTCTTGGAGCACCAGGACAGGGCTGAGACCACTGGGATGCTGCTGTTCCCTTCTCCTTGGTGGGACTGGCCAAGTCTGTTGGGATAAATCTGCATCTGATTTGCATAATTGGCAGAAGGAGCCTGTTTACTGAATCCTGAGAAAGCAGCCTGTTCTTTGTGAGCAGTGCAGTGACATAGCTGAAGGCACAGCCCGAGCTCGCTCAGGACAGTGCTGCTGTGCAGGGTCTCCTTGGGATGCAGTCCTGAGCCTCAGGGAAGCCTCCTGGCATTGTCCTGCTTCCAGAGGCTGAGCCTGGCTGCAAAACTGGGGGCATCAGAGAGCCCTGGAAGTGCAGGGAGTGGCTGGATGCAGATGGAAGTCATGGATGGAGATTCTGGGGTTTGTCACTGCTCTGAATTTTGGGCTGAGATTCACCTGGGAAAGGTGCTGGAAGAGCTTGAAGAGGTGGAAGAGGAATATGCTGAGGTGGATTCCCATCTTTAGAGTATGTTGGATTTCAGGTGGGATGTGGGCTGACTCAGCTCTTTGGACCAATAATGAGGCTGAAAGTTCTGTAGAACTGTCAGGCTTTGGTAAGAACAGAAGCAAGCTCAATACTGATAAATAAATCTCCCTTAAGACTGGATGGAAAGCCCTGACAGCAGTGCCTGAAATCCTGGGGTGTGGAAGAAGGAGCATCCTGGCTGTCAGCGTGGAGCTCGTTGTGTTTAATCGAACAGCACAGGGTGGGAAGGAGTTTTGGGTTGAATAACAGGCAGAATGATCCCTGTTTTCTGCTAAATGAAATCCTGACAGGCCTTGATCGGTGCTGAGATTCCTGCATTATTCATAATTCCCTGGGGTTCCTCCCTGAGCAGCCTCTGCTGGCCTGGAGGTGTTGGCTGTGTCCCTCCCTGGGCTGCTGGAGATCCCAGGGATTTTTCTCCCTCCCGGAGCAGAAAACGGCCATGGCAGAGCTGGTGTGTGGAAAGCTGAGACAGGAGAAAATCCTGGGCTGAAATAATGAAGTTTAAATGTATCTAAACAGGGAAACAGCATGACTTGGGTAATGACTCTAATTAATTAGAGCTTCTTAGGCAGCTTCCCGGGGTTCTGATGAGTGCTGGAGCCGGGAGAGGACCCGGAGCGTGCGGTGTCCCCAAAACCCCGCTCCGTGTGTCGCCTTTAGTCGTGGCTTTGCTGTGTTGTGTTGGATGTTTTGGTGGAGACCACGAGGCCCTAATCAGTAAAAGATGTTGAGTGAAAATAGCCCTCTGCCCTCGTGCTTGGCTGTCCGTGGAATCCGTGCTTGTCAGGGAAGTTGGGAAGCGCCGGAACGCCGAGATCCCCGCGGGGATCGCCGCGCCCGGATTGCGCTGGCCGGAGCTCTCTGGGTGGATCTGGGGGAGCTCGGGGCCAGCTGGGCTCGGGGCTGGGATCCCAGCTGGCCCTGCTTCCTCAGCAAAGCCACGGGAGCTGCTGGGCTGGGAGAGCCCCGCCGGGGTGTTCTCGCACCTGGGCAGGGGCTGGAGCCTTGGCACGTCCCTCAGATCCCTCCTCCTGCCTGCTCCTGCTCCCCTGGCGTCTTCCCAGGTGCCTCCAGGCTGGAGCTTTCCTGGTTTGGGTTTTCGTGGTGTTTCTGGTGGCCCTCATGGGATGGAGGGGACCCCAGTGCGGTGGTCTGGTCCAACCTCCCTGCTGGAGCAAGATCATCCCAGAGCACATCCCAAAGGGATCCCATCTTCACTCTCTGCCCTTTGGGATCCCATCCTCACTCTGGGAACTCCTCATCCCTGGCACTGCTCAAGGCCAGGTTGGATGGGACTTGGAGCACCCTGGGACAGTGGAAGGTGTCCCTGCCCATGGCAGGGGTGGCACTGATGAGCTCCAACTGAATGAGCTCCAATTTCCAGCCCAACCCATTCTGGGATTCTGGGATCACTGAAAGCTCCCTTTGGGATCCCATCTCCACGGGGTCAGTGGTGATGCTCCTGGTGAAGGGAAAACAAGGGTGGATTTAAAAGATTTAAATCAATTCCAGTCTTTATGGGGCTCCTTGTAAAAGCATTTTTTCTGGTGCTTCACTTGGCTTTATCCTTAGGGACACAAGTGCCCCTGATCCTGCTTTTGGAGTGATTTGTGGGGCCTTTTTGGCAGAAAGGTGTTTTTCCATAGAAGGTGTTGGGATAACACAGCTCCCACTGCCACCTCAGCCCCTGAGAGTGGCAGACAGCATCTCCCTGATAGAAATCTTGCCACCCTGCAGAAAATACTGCATCAATCCCTCTCCTGCCTCTTGCATTTCTTAATTTGTGGGTATCCTTGTCAGATGGTCCTTTCCAGCCCAAATCCCTCATGTCCAGCCCTGTCTGCTCCTTCCTTGCCCTTCCTCCTTTTTAAGTACTTGAGTGGAGTTCAGTTTTGGGTGGTTCTGTTTTTGTTCTGACAAATGCTTTTGGACAAAGGCCTGTGTTTCTCAGGGTGGTGTGAACTTGATTCCACAAACTGATTCATCACCATCAGGTCGGGGTGCAGGGCTGTGGGTTTGGGGGCAGATGAGGGCCCAGTTCCTGCTTTTCTGTGAAATTCAGGAAGGATCTGAAGCAATGTCTCTTGTGATGTGTTTATAGAGGTGATTTGATCACTTTTCTGGTAGAAATAATAACCTGGATACTCAGAGCACTTGGGAAAGGTTTATTAATGAAGCACAGTGAGGGAGGTGTTTTCTCAGAGGCACAGAAATGCAAAAAATGAGGTGTTCAAACCCAGGCTGGACAGGGCTTGGAGCAGCCTGGTCCAGTGGAAGGTGTCCCTGCCCATGGTAGGGGGTGGAATGAGAGGTTTTTAAGGTCCCTTCCCACACAATCCAGTCTGGAATTCCATGATTTTGTGATTAAAGAACAGCATTGTCTTGCCCTCCCCTTCACAGGTGCCTGGCGTGGCCTTTTGTGTGTCTTCCAGTATTTCTGTCTCATTTTAGGGAATCCAGAGGGATTGGGATGGATGTGGTGTTGGAAGGTTTCACACTGGTTTTATAATGCTCTCTTTTGGTTTCATTTTAAGCTGGTATTAATGGTATGACTGAGCAGGGAAAGTGCCCTTTTTAATTCCAGGGATTGCAGTCCATGGGAAGCACTGGCTGTGGAATCCCAAGTGTTTGTGTTCCTTCTCCTGACAGCCAGGCTGGTGGGAGCAGTGATAGCCAGGAATTCCTGCTTGCCTGGCCTCAGGACATCCAGGATTAGCTGGGATGAGCAAAGGGCTTGGAACCAGTTCTGCCTCAGGTGTTTGTCTGGAGAGGATGGAGCTGTTCTTGTCAGCTGCCCGAGACCATGGAGTCCAACCATCCCCAGCACTGCCCAGGCCACCCCTGCCCCATGTCCCCAGTGCCACATCCACAGGGCCCTGAAATCCCTGCAGGGATGGGGACCCCACCTGAGCACCTTTTCCTGAAGGAATTGCCCCAAAATCCACCCTGAGCTGCCCTGGGCCAGCCTGAGGCCGTTCCCTCTGCTCCTGTCCCTGCTCCCTGGAGCAGAGCCCGACCCCCCCGGCTGTCCCCTCCTGGCAGGGAATTCCAGAGAGGGAAAAGATCCCTGGGGATCCTCCTTTGCTCCAGGCTGAGCCCATCCCAGCTCCCTCAGGGATTCTCCAGCCCCTTCCCAGCTCCCTCAGGGATTCTCCAGCCCCTTCCCAGCCCCCTCAGGGATTCTCCAGCCCCTTCCCAGCTCCCTCAGGGATTCTCCAGCCCCTTCCCAGCCCCCTCAGGGATTCTCCAGCCCCTTCCCAGCTCCCACAGGGATTCTCCAGCCCCTTCCCAGCCCCCTCAGGGATTCTCCAGCCCCTTCCCAGCTCTCTCAGGGATTCTCCAGCCCCTTCCCAGCCCCCTCAGGGATTCTCCAGTCCCTTCCCAGCTCCCTCAGGGATTCTCCAGCCCCTTCCCAGCTCCCTCAGGGATTCTCCAACCCCTTCCCAGCCCCCTCAGGGATTCTCCAGCCCCTTCCCAGCCCCCTCAGGGATTCTCCAGTCCCTTCCCAGCTCCCTCAGGAATTCTCCAGCCCCTTCCCAGCCCCCTCAGGGATTCTCCAGCCCCTTCCCAGCTCCCTCAGGGATTCTCCAGCCCCTTCCCAGCTCCCTCAGGAATTCTCCAGCCCCTTCCCAGCTCCCTCAGGGATTCTCCAGCCCCTTCCCAGCTCCCTCAGGGATTCTCCAGCCCCTTCCCAGCCCCCTCAGGGATTCTCCAGTCCCTTCCCAGCTCCCTCAGGAATTCTCCAGCCCCTTCCCAGCTCCCTCAGGGATTCTCCAACCCCTTCCCAGCCCCCTCAGGGATTCTCCAGCCCCTTCCCAGCCCCCTCAGGGATTCTCCAGCCCCTTCCCAGTCTGTTCCCTTCCCTGGCCCTGCTCCAGCCCTGCTGTCCCACTGTCAGGGGTTCCTGCTCCGTGCTGACCCTCTGGAGCCGTGTGTCCATCTGGGATGAGGCTGTTCCATCTGCCTGCCCACCTGCCCTGAGCCCACACGGAGCAGTCCCACCACTCCTTGTTCTCTGGCCGGGTTTTTCCTTTTATCCATGCTTGTTTTCCTGTCTGTGTTTGGACACAGAAGCTGTTCCAGCATCCCATTTTTGCTTTTGACTTGTTCAGGGAGGGTTTGCATTTCAGAAGGCTCTGCTTGGTTGGGTTTCAGCTCCTCCAAGGGAACCTTTAGCAACGGGTTTTCTGAGAGGCAGGAAAAAAGATGTTTGGAATATTTTTGTTGTAATTAAGCTTGGCAAATATTTATAAAAATAACATTTTGGCCGCAGAAAAACCTCCTGGTCCCTTAGCCCAGGGCAAGGAGCATTCCCCTGGCCCTTGTCCATGAGGGATTCTTGTTTTCCTTCCTGAACTGGGAGCTGGGGAGGAAACTGGGATGCAGGTGAAGAGGCTAAGTGGGATTTTGAAGTATCCAATCTGCTCCCCAGCACATGCTGGAGGTGCAGGGTTGGGAATTTAAGAGCAAAATAACCAGATTTTGCTCTAAATGCTGGATTTATCTGTTATTTTGCTGCCTTACATAAAAAAGGTGGGTGGTTATTGAGTCCCACACACTGGATTATATCCTGAATTCTGTCCTGAATTTCCAGCCAGAGGCAGAGTGCAGGGACACTGCTGCTCTCCTTTCCCTAGGGATCAGCCTAGGTTCCTGCTGAGCCCCCAGCACGTGCAGGAGTTTGATCCATGCAGGATTTCCCTGCTTCCCCTGGAGGCCAGCCCCATTCCCAGGGTGCCATGGCATGGAGGAGAATTCCCGTGGCTCCTGCTGCTCCCCAGAGCTGCTGTTTCTTTCAGGGCACTTAAATCTCATTCCAAGGCTTGAGCCGAGCTCCCAGCTGATGCCTGGGAGGGGAAAACATTCCCTGTGGGACAGAGCTCCTGCCCTGTGCCCAGAGATAACTCCTCATTCCTGGTGGGTGCTGACATGGGAGCTCCGGGCATCCAGGCAGGAGCTCCTGAGCTCTTCCTGCTGGATTCCACCCTCCCAAGCAGCCTGATTAATGCAGGGGGTTAATTATGAGCCAAGTGCTGTTTCAGTGACCCATTTCCCAGCTGGAACAGTCCCAGCCTCTCTCCTCATTCCCCTCTGGATGCTCTGGCAGCTCTTGTGTGGATTTTCTTGTGTTCATCCCTGTGGATGTGTTGTTCAGGTGACTTTGAGCCTGAGGTTTTGGGCTGAATTCCTGGGATTCTGTGCAGGTTGGAAAGGCAGAGTTCTGACCATGCTGATGGGGTTGGGCTGAGTTGGGCTTGATGACCTTAGAGGTCTCTTTCATCCTAAATGATTCCATGATTTCCTGGGATTTGAGCTGCTGCCCTGTGCCCCCTGTCCTTGGCACACCCCCATCCCCGTCAGCACATCCATCCCTCCATCCATCCCTCCATCCATCCCTCCATCCATCCATCCATCCATCCATCCCTCCATCCATCCATCCATCCATCCATCCATCCATCCATCCATCCCTCCATCCATCCATCCATCCATCCATCCCTCCATCCATCCATCCATCCATCCATCCATCCATCCATCCATCCCTCCATCCATCCCTCCATCCATCCCTCCATCCATCCCTCCATCCCTCCCTCCATCCATCCATCCATCCATCCATCCATCCATCCATCCATCCATCCATCCATCCATCCATCCATCCATCCCTCCATCCATCCATCCATCCATCCATCCCTCCATCCATCCCTCCATCCATCCATCCATGCTCAGCTGGCAGGATCCTGGAATCTGTTGTGAGAATCAGTTTCCACCATTTCACTCAAATTCAAGGATTTGTTTCACCTTACACTGTGAGGAGTTCCTGGAATAAATCCTGTGAAGAGTTCCTAGAATAAATCCTTTGAGGAGTTCCTGGAATAAATCCTTGTCCACCTAATCCACCTTGTACCTTAGAAATATGAAATAAATGCTGTTCAAATACAGAGTATCAGCTCAGATTCCCCAGATGGCTGCTGCAAGTCTGGGAAGAGGCCGTGTCCAGGTCCTGCCCTAATTCCACAATTGTTATTTGTGCCAAGTCGGTTTTGATGCCACATCATTTCCAAGGAAATTTCAAAGAAAGCCCAAGGAAAGCAGGCTGTGTGCTTTGCTGCCTTTGCTGTCACCTGTCCCTCCTGGGCTCTCTCTGCCATCTGCTGAGGTGACATTTGGAAGGAAGGTGTCATGGGGCTGTTCCCTGCACTGGTCTGGAGCACAGGCATTGAAGAGGGAATTGCAGGTGTGCCTTTGTCTTACATTGTTTAAAAGGCTGAAATGCAGCTGGGGAAATAAATGGGATTATGGAGAAGGATTGAGCTCTTGGACTTCTGAGGCTGGCACAGACCTCGCTGCCCAAAGGAAAGGGGAAGATGTGTTTATAAAACTGGTGCTTTGTGTTGGGGTTGTGGGGTTTGGTCTGGTTTGGTTTCCTCATCGACTGTGCCAGCTCAGTGTGGGCACCTGTCTTGAAAGGAAAACCACCTGGATTGGGCATCCAGGAGGGAATGAGGGCTGTAAATCAGGATTCTTCCCTGCTGGCAGTGGAGGTAAGAGCAGCATGGCTGGGTGCTCCTCACTCTGTCCCCTGTGTCACCCTGGCAGGAGGGTGTGGAGCTCCCAGTCCTGCCCATGGAGCTGGAATTCCCTTCCTGCAGAGGGAGCTTATCCCAGCCCCTCGCTCTCTGGGCTGGGAAGGCTTGTCAGCCGTCCTGGAACACAGACATCACACGTCCCGTGCTGTTTCCCACCCTCATTAGTGACAGAAAAGGACACTAATTAGCTGTGCTGTGCCCAGCATGGCTCTGGGTGTGCTGTTCCCAGGAGCAGAGCCAGCCTCTCTCCGCGGCGCCGTGGGAGCAGCCGGGATCTCCGGGGCTGCTGCTCCTGCTCAGTGTGTCCTCCCTGCTTTGGGGGCCTCACATTCCCCCCATCCCCTTTTCCCCTGAGTGCTGGAGGTGCCTGGCTGCTGTAGGAATTTCCCTTTCCACCTAAAGCCAGAGCTGGAAGGGCCTGCAGGATCATGGATCCAGCCCCTGGCCCTGCACACACACCCCAGCAGTCCCACCCTGTGCATCCCTGAGAGCCTTGTCCAAGCATTCCCTGAGCTCTGGCAGCCCTGGGGATGTGACACTGTGACATTCCCTGGGGATCAGGGCCATCCCTCTGCCTGGAACTAAATTTTGAGGAGCTGTTTTGCCAAGTCCCAACCCAAATCTTCCAACTTGGTCCTTCCCTGTGGAGCTGTGTGGGTGCCTGGGGGTGCTGCTGTCCCCCAGTGCCTGATCAAAGGCAGAATTCCACCCTGGAAGTGTGAAATCCTGTTTGTGGGGCTGTGCTGGGGCATCCCTGCTTCCAAAGCCACTTTGAGTGCGGTGACAGAAGGCTGAGCATATGTTCCAAAGGGGCATCATTAGGAGCAGTTGGTTGCAGCCTTGGTAATTCAGGGATTTGCAATCTTCCCATAATCTCTGGTGCCTCTTGAGCTGGAGAAGACATTCCCAAAGGCATGGAGGAGTTGGAGCCTTCTGGAAGGATGGGTCTGGCCTGTGCCCACCAGCTCCCATGGGGAATGGGGGTGCTGGTGGCACCCTGGGGTTGGAGCCTTCCCTCAGGGGATCCATGGTGCTGGAACCCCATCCAAGAGTTCCATTGGTCTGGATTTGTCCTGGGACAGCTGCTCCACTGGCTGTGCCATCACTCCCCCCTGCTCTGGGATGCTGGTGTCACTGCTCCGTGTTGGGTACAGCCAGATCCACAACTCCTTGGTGTGGGGCTCTCTTTTCATCTTTGTGCCCCAAAAGTGAGCCCACAAGTCCTGCTGGCCATCCCTGAGCGGGTTCCAGACAACTGGAGGGGCAGGTGAGGCTGGGAGGGGAGAATTCCCCAAAGTCTCCAGATTGGCACCACGTCACCTTGTGTGGGACCCAAAATTTGGGTCTTGTGAGAATGCCTCCAGCAGGGCTTCCAGACAGCCTCAGTGGGTTCTAGAGGTGGTGTTGTGGAAGCCCTGGAGCTGAGGCATGATCCCAGGGGAAGCACAGCAGCCCCAGGAACACACAGCTCCCAGCAGGGATGGTCTCCCCCAGGAGCTGTTGCTGGCAGTGGGACCTGTGCTGAGGCTTGGAGGGGGAGCTGATCCCTGCTCCCCGATGCACCCCATCCAGGCAGTGTGGCTGAGCTCACACAGGGGATTTGGGTGGTTTTTTTTTGGCATTCTTGGCTGGTTTTTTGGCATTCTTGGCTGGTTTTTTTGCCATTCTTGGCTGGTTTTTTTGCCATTCTTGGCTGGTTTTTTGGCATTCCTGCAGCCACGGAAGCGGGGACCTGCCGATAGCATCTCGGAGTTCTTGCAGATAAGGATGATGAAGTGTGGGGCTGATAAGGAAGTACCATTGCTGGGAAGAATCTCTCTGCTTTGCCAACTCCAGCTAAAGGTAAAAGCTGTTTGTGATCTGGAGCACAAAACTTCCTCAGCTCTGTCTGCCCTGTGCTGTGGGATTGCTGCTGCTTCTCCCATCACCAGTGAGTTTCCCTGGAATCCCTGACAGGCTGGGGCATTCCCAGCAGTTGCTCAGGGCTGGATCCCGTTTGCCCTCCGAGGGTGGAGCTGCCCGTGCCAGACTTGGATCATACTTAGTGGATAAAAGGATTTTTGGTTTGTTTTTGCACCGTTTCAAGTGGAATTTGAGGTATTCCAGCCTGGCCTGGTGCTCGTCCCAACGCCAGGCTGGGAGCTGGCTGTTCCTGGTGCCAGGGTGGGATTAATCCTGCTGCTCATCCCGGTCATGTGCCAGCCAGGGCTCCTTTTCATTCCGTGCCATGCTCTGCCTGGGAGCCCAGGAGCTCTTTAACCTAATTCCCATTCCCAGCTCCCGGCGTGGGAAGCTGAGGAGAGCCAGGGCTCCTTTCACAAAGCTCTCTTCATGTCAGCACTTCCAAAGCCAGAGGTGAAAATCCCAGAGTTTCACTGGTGGGTGACCGTGAAATCCCAGAGTTTCACTCGTGGGTGACACCCTTGCACACAGGTGCCACCTGCCCCCAGGGGAAGGACTTGGGGATGAAAATCTTCCCAGGAAAGCCTCTTTAGAAATAATTTTTGGCTGTTTCTGTCTTCAGGCCTGAAGCTGTTCAGTTCCTGATTGTGCTGACAGCCAGCCCAGCTCGTTCTGCCTGGGAGCTGCACCTCACAGGCCTGGGGTATTCACTGATAACTGAATCCAGCTTCCTTCTCCAGAACCATCCTGACAGCCAAATTGATTCAGCCAGGAATTAGGGACAGTTGTGCCTTAAGGAAACCAAGGAGGAGCAGGTGTGTGGAATAATTTCCCCATTTTGGTGCCATCAGCGCCGTAGCTTGAGTGCTCTGGGCTGGGTGATCCATCACAGGTTGGATTCAGTGGCCTTGGAGGTCTGTTCCAACCTCAAGGATTCCATGATTCCATGATTTTGGCAGCACCCTTGGTGTGCCTCTGGCAGGAGGTACCAGTGTGTGGTGTTGCAGCACAATTCTCCATCACAGTTCCTGTTGTTTTGCAGTTTGTAAACGTTCATCAAAGGGAATTTTGATGGAATCCAAGCTTTGTCTGGTTACAGGCTTCCTGCAGCGGGAGGATCACGAGGGGGGTGTCTGGGAGGGTGAGCAGGTGAAGTGTGTCTGACATGAAAAGATGAAATTAGAAACATATTTGTGGATAAATAGAGGGAATTGTAAACATGTGTTGCCATCAGGTGAGAAATCCTGTGGGATTCAGTTGTAAGGATGACTCTGGAATGACAGGAGCTGGAGAGAAATTCTTTTCTCTTTTCCCTCTGCCTCTCCCTTCTTTTCCTGAGTTTAGGTGCCTGCTTACATTGCCCAGAAATTTGGGATTCATCTTCTCACAGAGATTAAAAATAGCATCCAGAACTGCCTCAGGAGTGGGAGCCCAGCCAGCACAGCCACAGATTTATTTGGAAAAAGTAACCTAGTAGGGATTTTATGGGCGACTTCAAACATTTATTGGTCTACCACCTACCTTGGGACTGGTTTGGGACAGCCACAGGAAAAGTGCTTAAGGAATAAGCAAAGTGATCCCTCAGGAGGAAGCTCCAAAGTGGGATAAGTCTCCCCTCACTCTTTTTCTCCAACAAACCAAGTGCCCTCAGCTGCTCCTCGTATGGCTGCTCCAGGGAAGCTCAAGGAAAAAAGGATAAACCACCTGAGATGCAGGGAAACTCAGGGAAATAGGGAAGAAACCCCTCCTAGATCCAGGGAAATATGAGGGAAGGGGGAATAAACCCATCCAGATCCACAGGAACTCAAAGAAATGACGAAAAAAAAAACCCAGAACCAGGAAAATAAAAGGGAAGGGGGATAAACGC
This sequence comes from Haemorhous mexicanus, assembly GCF_027477595.1. Lineage (NCBI taxonomy): Eukaryota > Metazoa > Chordata > Aves > Passeriformes > Fringillidae > Haemorhous > Haemorhous mexicanus. The sequence goes on along the minus strand of NC_082348.1, from coordinate 1,246,805 downwards.
CCTCAAATTCAGGAAAACTCAAGGAAAAAAAACCCTCCACCAGATCCATGAAACTCAAGGCAAGTGGGGATAAACCCCCCTAGATCCAGGAAAACTAAAAGAAATAAGGAATAAGAAATAAGAACTAAAAGAATAAGAATAAGAAACCCCCCAGATCCAGGGAAACTCAAAGAAATGAGGTTGAAACCCCCCTGGATCCAGGGTAAATCAAGGAAATAAGGTTTAAACCCTCCTAGATCCAGAGTAAATCGAGGAAATAAGGTTTAAACCCCCCCAGATCCAGGGAAACTCAAAGAAATTAGGCATAAATCCCCTCAGACCCAGGGAAACTCAAGGAAAGTTGGGTTACCCACCCTGAGATCCATGGAAATCCACTGAAAGTGGGGATAAACTTCCCCAAATCCAAAGAAATTGAAGGAAACTTAATGCTGATGCATTTCTGGGTCTGACATCTGTAAAATATCTGTGTCCAGGAGGAGGGAGCAGGGCCAGGCAGGACAGGTGAATGAATCTGGAATTAGGACACTGGGTTTTCTGGGAGAGCAGCAAAGGAAGGGCAGACAGAGGTGTTTGCCCAGGGCCACCTGCATTCCCTGAAATCCTGATGCCTCCTTCTTGGCAAATCCGTGGGGATTGCCTTGAACACTGCAGGAATAATATTTCAGAGAGGTGCCATGGAGTTTGTGTCTGGTGAAGCAGCAGAAGGCAGGGCTGGTGTCTGAAAACGCTGAATTTTGGTCACTGAATCACTCTCACATTGTCCATGTGGGGTGGGACACGTTTCAGTGGTTTATTGCCAGCCCAGGCAGACAGTGCCAGGGAGCCTTGGGGACAGTGACACCGGAGCACAGGACACAGCAGCCCTGCTGCAGGAATTGTTGTTCATTAGGGCTGGAAAATCACGGGATTTGGGTTTATTTTGGCTTCCCTGCTCCTCCTCTGCCGGGCTGGAGTGGTGCCTGCAGTAGTGAGACCTGTAAATATTTCCAGTATAAATCCAGGTTTGTGACTTGCTGTGAAAAATTCCCTTGGGACTGAGGCTTGGTGTGTGAGAGCCTTTTCTGTGTTTACATTTTTAGGTGTAATAGAATTCCAAATAAATTGCTTTCCCTGTTCAGCAAGCACTTGAGTGCAGCAAAGAGGGATGTAAATAATTTGCATTTTTTGAGGAGTTCTTTTGATTTATCTGCTCCCTCTGGGCAGTTAGGGGAGTGCAGAGACCTGGACTGGCTGGAGGATGTTGGGAAGAGAGAATTGGGAGCTCAGGGAGAATTAAAAAATTAAAAATAGGCTCCAGTTCTGGGCATCTGAGTGAGTTGCTGGCTGCCTCCAAAGCAGCAGTTTTGTCTGGGGCCTGGTTTTCCAAGGAGGGCTCATGCTGACATTCACTGGAGACAGAAAACCTGGGACCAGGCTTTTTATCCCTGACTTCATTTATTTTTCTTGGTTTATCCGACCCTTCTATTGTTGAAATGAAGGTTTTGTTCCTAGAGCAGCATCCAGCAGGGTGTCCTGGGACTAAACCATGCCTGGCCCGTGGGTTGGATTTGCTCTTGGATTTTATTTGTGTCCCTTGAAGCCCATCCCTGGGGTTTATTCTGGCTCTGGGGGGGATGTTTTCCATCTGCTCCTGTGGGGGTGCTGGTGGGATTTTGGCACGTGGGGGTTTTTGGTGGGCGCTGTTGTTGAGCTCTCAGTTGGTGTTGCATAAGAAGCTCACTTGGAATGGATTCCACGGGTTTCTGTCCATGTGTCAGGAGAGTCTTTGTGGGCACGGCTTGTCCAGAGAAGCTGTGGCATCCCTGGAAGTGTCCAAAGGGGTTGGATGGGGCTGGGAGCACCTGGGACAGTGGGAGGTGTCAGGGATGGACGGGATGGGCTTTAAGGCCCTTCCCAATCCAAGCCTCTCTGGAATTCCACGATTTCTGATGGGAAAATACACATCATCTCTGTCATACAAGAGTGTGTAGGATTATTTGGGATCATCAACTGCCTTAAGAATTGCAGTTAGGTGAAGTTGAGGTATTTTGGTGAGACTTTTATCCAGCTTTTCCTGAATGAGGCTGACTTGGCCAACGTCCCTGACCAGCTCATCCCTTTGGAGGGGAACTCAGGGATCCTCCACGTCAGGGGAGCTTGGGGGGATTTTGTTCCACCCACGCTCTGAAAGTCCCTTCTCATCCTCAGGGACATCACAGAAATCACAGACTCCCAGGCTGGTTTGGCATGGAATATTGAATCCCATCCATCCCACCCTGCCATGGCAGGGACACCTCCCACTATCCCGGGGCACTCCAGCCTGGCCTTGGGCACTGCCAGGGATCCAGGGGCAGCCACAGCTGCTCTGGCAATCTGTTCCTGGGCCTTCCCACCCTCCCAGGGAGGGATTCCTTCCCGAAATGCCCTCCAGCTGTGGTGCAGTGGGCTGTGCACAGCTGCCAGATGGGCTCTGCCAGCGTCAGTCGGAGCCACTGCCCGGAATTTTCCTCTTCCTCCTGAGCAGCTGAGGGATGAGCAGCAGTGCAGCCCCACAGGTGACACATGCTCCACTTCCAGAGGGATTGTAGGCAGCAGCATGAGGTGGGGATGGGATCTTCTGACTCACAGCAAAGCTGCTTTGGTAGTGGGATGTGGGGAGGAGTTCCAGAGAAAAGCAGAAATCCCTCGGTGTGTTTGGGATAACTGCAGGGATGCTCGGACCTCACCGCTCTGGCTGTGCTGCTGTGAGGCTGCACAGGAGTGGAAAAGATGTAAAAATTGCTGGGACCCCTTCTGTGTGTGTTTTCCAGCATTTTTGTGCCCTGCAGCTCCCAGCGCTCCGGGCTGCCCTGTGGATGGAATTGTGGGCACTGCCCACCATCTGTGCAATTCCCAGCACAGCCTTTGGAATACACCTCTTGGCTCTTTGGGAGCCTCTCTCTCTGACATTTCACTGAAAGGGCTTTAATTTTGGATTTTGTGGTTTGCCTTATCAGCAGTGGGTGTTCTGATGAAGCCATGGGACGAGCTCAGAGTGAGTCAGGCCTGGCGTGGCCTCTGAAGCATTCCTACCATGGAATTCTTTTCCAGTGGTGAATTAGTGTGGTTTCAGCTTTCCCAAAACGTGAGGCCATTAAGCTGAGTCTGGATTTTTGAGAGGAACAAGCAGCTCTGTGGTCACTGCAGCCCTCAGTCCCCAAAACCTTCCAGAGCTTTCCTGGATAAAATTCCCTCACTGGGGTTGGATGGCTCTCCCAGTGAGACCCCACTGCTGTGTGAGGAGAAGGGGTTTAGGATCAGAGAATCCTGAAGGTTGGAAAAGCTCTCCAGGATCTCCAATCCAACCATTCCCCAGCACTGCCCCATGTTCCCAATGCCACATCCTCGTGGCTTTAAATTCCTCCAGGGATGGGCATTCCCCAGCCCGTTCCATGCCTGACCCCCCTTTCCATGAGGAAATGGTCCCTCATATCCAGCCTGTCCCATCCCTCAGGGAGTGATCCCACAGTGGCTCCCTGTCACTGCTTCCATCCCTGCCGTGCCCTCATTAACCTCTGGCAGGAGCTGGGAAGGAAATGCTAATTTATGATAAATATGCAAATGGCAGTGCTGATCAAAGGGAGCAGAGCTGCACGTGGGGGAGGAGGGAAGACACAGAAGGGCTCAGGAAAGTCATGGAAAACCACAGTGGGGGCAAAACGTGGGAATCTCAGTGTGTGCCTTGCATGTGGGCATTGTCCAGCGTGGGGCAGGAAGCCCTGGCTGTCCCCAAGCCAGGCTCCATCAGGATTCCAGGATGGTGGTGTAGCAGGGCTGGTTGGCCATAAACACCCTGGAAGTGCTGGTGTCCCGAGGAATATTCCCCCTTCCCTTCCCTAGGATTCCTGGGTGCTTCAGGAATCCTGTGGAACCACAGGTTGTCACCACAGTTTTCTACATCCCCTTCCAAATGCTTTTGGAAGCTTTCCCCTTCCAAAGATGAAGGATGGATGACCTCAGGCCCACAGAGATGCGCTGGGGAATCACGGATCCAGAATTCCAAGAGTTTGACTTGGGTGTGTGTCCCAATCCCTTCCCAAGGATGAGCTCCACACGCCGTGTCCTCTCTCCCCCATGCTGTGGGAGCTTCTCCTGCTCTTCCCTACGGATCCAGGGCATCTTTAGGAGGAGAAAGGCCTGGTGCAGGCAGAGCATTGGTATTTTTAGATCAAAGACAAGTTTAATTAAAAAAAAAAAAAAACAGGAGAAGAGAAGGAGGATTAGAACAATAAGCACATTTAATTTTAGCCTAGCTTGGATTCCTCATAAAGTCAGGGAACTTGGAGCTCAGCTTCACTTGCCTCTGGCTTTCCTAAATAAACACACTGGAGCAGGGCTGGGAAGTTAAGCAGCACAGAAAATTGCAAAAAGTTGCATTTTAATATTCTAGGAGAATATTAAGGGCTGTTTTACAGGCCAGGCCCTGGAATTAAATTTTAATGCCGTACAAAAATCCCGAGGTTGTTTTGGTAGGCAGCTCCTGGAGCTGCACAGAGACTTTTTCTGCAGAAAGGGTCACAGGACAGGGGTTAGGAACAGGGCAGGGTCAGGGCAGGGTGAGGAAGGTTTGGGGCCGGATCTGCTTCTTCTGGAATTTTGTAATTTCTTCTGGAATTTTATAATCTCTTCAGGAATTTTTGTCTGGAGAAGAACAGGCACAGGTGGAACCTCATTGATCTCTACAGCTCCTGGACAGGAGGGTGGAGTGAGGTGGCTTGGGCTCCTCTGCCATGTCCCAAGTGAAGGGATGACAGGAAATGACCCCAAGTTGCACCAGGGGAGGTTCAGGTTAAATATTGGGAATTTTTTTCCCAGGAAGAGCAGTCAGGCATTGGAATGAGCTGCCCAAGGGTGTGGTGGAGTCACCATCTCTGGGAGTGTCAAGATGTGGCACCTGGGGACGTGGTTTAGGGATGGTTGTGGTGTTGCTGGGTTGATGGACTCGATGATCTTCAAGGTGTCTTCCCACCTGGATGATTCTGGGATTTTGGGAATTTTCCCCCAGGCTAAAGAGGCCTGCTTGGCACTGCCCTCCTGTGCTGTGGGTGATCTGCTCAGTGTGTTTCACCTGGGAAGTGTGTTGGGATGAAGAATTACGGAATCATTAAGGCTGGAAAAGCCCTGTGGGATCATCAGATCCAGCAATTCCTCCAGCACTGCCAAGGCCACTTCTGAGCCCTGTCCCCAGGTGCCACATGAATGCACCTGTGCATGTACCCAGGTGTGGCAGACCTTTAGGAAACCTCAGCTTAGAGGTGATTTAGTGACTGGGGGAGGCAGGAGGTCCCACTGGGGACTCTTGGTGGCTCCAAGCCACCACCCAGCAGCCCCTGTCCCCTTGGTGGTCCCAGGAGAGTCTGAGCTGGCCAGTTGGAGTTGTCCTGCTCCAGCCTCAAAGGATGGGCACAGAGCCCTGGGTTTGCTCCTGCCTGGGCACCCTCCTCGTTCCAAACTGGTTCCTTTTCACACCAGCTGAATTTAGGGGTTGTGAGGGAACATTTCCAGCCTCAGCCATCCCATCTCTGACAGCCAGGGGTGACAGTGTCACGTGAACCCATCTGAACTGATTTATGGTCTCTTTTTCATGGTTTTGGGATTTGGTTGCTCTTGGATCCTGGTCACTGGGAGGATGTGGGCAGCTCAGTGCCAGGAAGGAAACTTGGACCCACTCAGGAGCTGGGTTTGGTTCTCAGGCTCCCTCCAGCCAGGGAAGGGCTCCTCTGCCTCAGTGTTACAGAGGTGGGAGGTATGGACTTGTCTTAGGAGCCACGTTTGGGTTTGCTTTGTAAGAACTCACTGGATATTAATAAAAGTTAAAAATACTTCAGGCTCTGTCTTTAAACAGCCCTGACTGAAATGCAGGAAAAGCCAGGATTGCAGCTGGTCGTGGTGGAGAAAGTGAGATAAACCCCAGAGAGCTGCAGGCAGCGTGCTGGGCTGAGCCTGAGGAGTTGGGAAGTGTCAGGGGTGGGCTGGAGAACAAACTCGGACTGGGAAGTTCCAGGTGGGGATAGGGAGTCCTTGGAGCCTGGAGTAAGGCAGAGCTTTGGTGTGGCTGTGTGAATCTGAGTCCGAGTCACGAGGACCAAAACTTGTCTGAGGTGTTTTAAAGCCCTGATTTTTGTCCTGAGTGCTGTTGGGAAGGCAGAAACGATCCAGGTTTGCTTTTCCATCTCTCTGGGAGTAGTGGAAGGTGGGAGTAATCCCAGTCAGAGGGAGGACAGGAGGAAAAGCCAGCTGGGAATTAATTCTCAGGAGTTTGAGTTCCTGTGCAGCGTCTCTTGGAGGAGCAGTGGGAATTCCCTTCACCCTCACCTGCCACATCAGGCCATGTCCTGGCAGAGGAGGATTTCCTGGGATACCTTTATTCCTTTCAAGGCCAGCAGTGCCTTTGTGGAAGTGGGGAGTTTAACTCTTTGCTGGGATGGTGTTGATGTCCCTTCCTGCAGCGCTGGTGTTGGTCAGCCTCACCTTCCCTTGCCAGGCCCTCTTTCCTGCCTTTTTCCATCCCCATCCATTGGGTGGTGAGGACATCCCACATTTTAGGGCCTCATGAGCTCCTCCTGACACATCCAGGGCCGTTCTTGGGAACAAATGGGTCAGGAGGACTCTGTGCTCATTCCCAGCACAATTAATGTCATTAAGGATTCATTAATAAAAGGGATGCTCGAAGATGTGGTGATCAATAAGAGCAGCAGCCCGATGCTATTAATTAGCAATGCTATTAATTAGCAGAGCTCATGCTTTTGAGTCAGTTGAGTTGCTCCTACACTGGTTTTCCAAAACATGGGGCCTTTTAATCCTCAGGAAAATGAGGAATAAGTTGGAAAAAGCCCAGCTCAGTCCTTCCACCGCTGGCACTGGCCTTGGTGCTGGTGTGACCTGGGCTGCAGGTGGCACCTGGAGGCATCTGCTGGTGCTTCCCTTTCCAGCTGGGTGCTTTATCCTGCTCTGCCACGTGGGATGCATTTCAGCATTTTCCATGGATGATGCTGGCTGCAGGAGCACTTTGTCCCCAAGGGCTGGGGCCACCACGTGTGGTCACCAGCAGCTCCCTCGGTGCCCTTCTCCCATGGAAGGGGACAGCAGGACAACCCCAAGGGACATGTTTGAGACCAAGGACAAAGCCAGGCCGTGGTGGGGGTGCCCAAACCCTGCAGATGAGTCCACAAGTGAGATTTTTAGTGCCAAAACCTGGAGTTGGAGGCTCCGCCAGTTTGGATGGAGCTGGGCTTTGTTTCATAGGTTAAAAATACATAAATTTCCTTGTTGCACTCTGGTTTTATTTTTAACTCTTCGGCAGTTTAATATTTTGGAGGTCTGCTTGTTCTCCCCCCAGTTTTCCATCTGCTACTGTGATTAATGTAAGGCCCAGCTTTACCCAGCCAAGGCAGAGCAAACCAGAGGAATGGAAACCTTACCCAGGTTGTTTGGCAGGCAGCAGCAGACGTGAATAACTTTGGAATTCGGGGGAGAAGAGCCAAGTGCCGTGCTCCTGGAGCCAGGATGGCTTGGACAGGAGCCCTTGCAGACAGCAGGAGGCTGAGCAGGATCCAGCTGTGCTTCCTCCAGGGCTGTGCTGGAGGTGTTGCTGAGCGCTCGGAAGCGGAGGGCTCCGCTTTCCTGCGGCCTCTCCAGGCAGGGGGACGTGCCAGAGCTTGGCTTCTCCCCCCTCCCAGGCCTGGGAGCACCCTGAGGTAGTGGAAAGTTGCAGTGAGGAAGGTGGGACTGACTGCTCAGGCTGGGGGAGGAAGGAGAGGGGTGAAGCTCTGGAGCTCACCCGGACTCGGCTGCTCGGACGGGGGGCAAAAGAGCCTGGCCAGAAATTTATTTATTTTTAATCTGGATTGTTTAAATCCGGGTTAAAATAGAATTTTAAAATAGAATTTGAATTTTAGAAGTAAAATAATGGGGGTGGTTATTTTTCACCTGGATTGGGAGGAGCCATTCCTGGCAGGGCCAGCCAGGGATGGGGATGAGGATGGAAATGAGGATGAAGGGCACAAGATGAGGCTGCTTCAGCTGCAGTTCCCACTGACAGGAAAGGGTTTATGGGATCCTCATGGAAGCTGGGGATCCAGTTAAAGGTGCAGCTCTTCCTGAGCTGCTGGAAATCTGCTCTGCTGGCAAAGGGTCTCCAGCTGCACCAGCGGGTGGTGACACGGGGGACACAGGCAGGAGTTTGGATTGTTTTAGGAAGGGAGTAGCTCTGCTCTCAGAAGCCTCCAAAGCTCTAATTGGGAAAAGATGGAGAGGGAAACCACAGGACATAGACCTGTCATTAACTGAAAAGCACTGGGGTGTGTGAAGCTCAGGGTTGTAAGAGCTGGAAGTGGCCAGGAGACGTTGGTGAGTCATTCCAGGGATCCACAGGGAGTAGGAAAACCCAGTGTGCCTGGTTGGGTGGGACTCCAGCAAAGCTCCTGGAGCCAGCTCAGTAGCCTCTGCCTCAGATCCTGCTGCTGTGGCTGCAGTTAGGGACCTGGGAGCAGTGCACTTGGATTTCAGGAGCCACTCGGGGTAGTGCCTTGCAGGGATGTAAGAAAACCCCAACAACTATTGCTTCCCGTGGAGGTAAAAATATTGTGGTTTGGGATCCCGTGTCCCAGCAGGGAGTGGCTGTTGAGAGTAAGAAAATCCTTAGTCCAGGTTTCAGAGAAGGTATCCTGGAATAACAATAATAATAATGATAATAATAATAATAATAATATCCTGGCAGAATCCTGGAATATCCTGAGTGAGAAGGATCATGGATCCAGCTCCTGACCCTGCGCAGACACCCCAAAATCCCACCCTGTGCACTCCTGGTGTCCAAACCCTCCTGGAGCTCTGGCAGCCTTGGGAATGTGCCCATTCCCTGGGGAGCCTGGGCAGTGCCAGCACCCTCTGGAGAAGAGCTTTTCCTGATATCCAACCTGAAATTCCATGGCACAGCCCCAGCCCTTCCTCAGGTTCTGTCCCTGACCACAGAGAGCAGAGGTCGGGGCTGTCCCTCAGGAGGAAGCTCCAGGTCTCTCCCCTCAGTCTCCTCTTGTGCAGCTGAAGAAGCCAAGCGGCCCCAAATGCCCCCCCTGTGTCCCTTGCAGACCCCTCCCCATCCCCGTGCCCCTCCTTTGGGCCCTCTCTGGCTGACCTAAGGCTCCCTCGGGCTGTGCAGGTAACCGAGGCGCTTCTTCCCTTCCCAGTTCCCTCCAGCAGAGACCCAGCCAAGGGCTGGGGGGACTGTGGGGTGAGCCCTGGTCCTGCCCGTGCCACGGTGACACTCCAGATCTCTTTGTGGGGAGTGCAGTTCCCCCTCAGCCTGCACAGGGTGTCCAGAGAGGATTTCCCTGGGGAGAGGGCAGCAGTGCCTGGAGTGAGCTGTGGAGGGGCTGTGTGGGGCAGGGCAGAGCACTGGGACCTGCTGCCTTCCCTGGGGACTGGGATCCCTGGAGCTGCTGCCTGGGCCTTGTTTCCCTGCTCAGGCTCTCCTCCCTGCCGTGGCTGAGCCCTGCCCAGGGTTCCAGGCAGGGTTCTTGTCCCCCTGCCAGCCGGGTGCGTAAGCTGATTAGCTCTAAGGAGATCAGAGCTTGACAAGGGCTGCACTGCAGGTAAACACTGCAGCTTCTCCTCCAGCTGGGAGCCAGTGGAGCTGTGAAATATGGCTCAGGAGTGAGGAATGGCGCTGGAAGAACCCTCAGGAAAAATACCAAGGAGTGCATGAAATGATAAGCAGAGCTGATAAGGTGCCTGCTGAGAGACTGAGAGGAGAAGCAAGCACAGATATGATCAGAGCCTATAAATACTGTCAGCATGACAGCAGAGATGAGCAGGAGAAAGAGTCACTGTTATCTGGTGGCAAACAAGCTCTGGGAGGAGCAGCCATGGGAGCAGGAGGTGTGGAGGGGATCCCCAGGAGCAGGAGCACTCCTTGGCTGGGATGGCTCAGCTGTCCTGGTGCCCTTCAGCATGGTCAGCACTGCATCCCCTGGCACAGAATCCCTCTTGGCACCTGTGATCCTGCCAGGAGCTTCCTTAAATTCCCATTTTCCAGGTGCCAGTGAGGTGTCCTGGTTGGCTGATGCCCCCAGGTGCTGCTTGTCCACATCCCTCCTCTTCCCTCCCCTGAGGAAACAAAGGAAGTCTGGGCAGAGGATGGCTCTGGGGTGGTCCCAGGGACCCCCAGGACAGCCTGCTGGAATAAATCTGGAGGCTGTGTGTCACACTCCTTGGGAAGGTGCTCCTGGAGTGGGATTTCAGTCTGAAACTCTGATTAATTGATTCCTGATTTATTGTTGTGGCTGGTGCCACCGGGACCGGCTGGCTCTTCCTCACTGGGAATTACTGCCAGAGGCCTGTGGTCCCCAGGGGTTAACTGGGTTAACTGGGGCCAGTTTGGGAATTCCAGCTGGAGCCCAGGAGATGCTGGAGCCCAGGAGGTGCTCAGCAGATTCTCCACCCACCACTTGGCCTTGCTGTGCTCGGCCAGGCTGATGGGGATCCCTTCCAGACCTGGTGTGTGCAGAGCTCTCCAGCTGTTCTGGGTCCCATCCAGCTGTTCTGGGTCCCATCCAGCTGTTCCTGGGTTCTCCAGGAGCACAAGCACGACAGTTATGCTGCACATTCCAGGACAGGGCTCTTGGGAAAGCCACCCTTCCCAGAGAGCTGTCCTGGAAGGAGAGCTCACATCAAAGGAGCCAGGAACGATAGGGATCAAATAATTGCTGCCTCTCCCCTTCCTTCTGAGTCCTGTCACTCACGGGCTGGGATTGTTATCTCTGGGGCTTGGGCAGCAGCAATCCTGACTGCAGGATCTGTGCCATCCAGATAAGGTGCTGTGTGGTGACTTTTCCAGCCTGCATAGCTGCTGGGGTAAAACGGAGTGGCATTTCATGGTCCTGTTGGGAGAGGACTGTCCTGCAGCCCCAGCTGCAGTGGGAGGTGTTTCCCTTAGGAATGTCCTCAGGGGAAGGGGATGGGACCTGGCGGGGGCACAGAGTGGCTCCTGTGCTGTGGCAGCTCAGGGAATCCTGTCCTCTCTGCTGGATGGAGGTGGATGGTCACAGAACCCAAAAATAGTTTGGATTGGAAGGGACCTTAAAGCTCATCCCGTGGGCAGGGACACCTTGCACCATCCCAGGGTACTCCAAGCCCTGCCCAGCCTGGCCTGGGACACTTCAGGGATCCAGGGGCAGACACAGCTTCTCTGGGAAGCTGTGCCAGGGCTTCCCCACCCTCACAGGGACCTTTTTTTTCCTAAAAACCCAGGAACTGGGGCTCAGGGCTGGCCCTGAGTCGCTCACCTCGTGTGTCCCAGCTCTGCCCTTGGGTGCCTGGTGATTCACCGGCGCTTTTGGGGCCACAACCAACACGGGGAGGGAACGTTCCTGAGCAGGTCTGGCATCAGGAATTCACAGGAAACAATTCAGCAGCCACGCTGCCTTGGTCTGCTGCAGCTGGGTTTGGCTGTGGCTGCTCCCTCACAGTGCTGCTTCTCTCCACAGAATGCCATGAACCTGCCCCCCGACAAAGCCCGGCTCCTGCGGCAGTACGACAACGAGAAGAAGTGGGAGCTCATCTGTGACCAGGTGAGGAGCCTCTGGAGAGCCTCGGGAGCTGCCTCTGCCCAGCTGCTCCATCCACAGCGTCCCTGGGCCGAGCAGGACCTCGCAGGACCCAGGAAACTCCTGTTCCCAGGAGCTTCAGACACTCACTCCTTCTGCTCCCCTGTTGGTAACCCCTCCTAGAGGCCTTGCAGTGATTGCTGCAGCCACCCCAACCCATCCTGGGATTCTGTCACTCCCTGATTGGTGTTTCTCCGTGTCCCAGAGGGCTGTGAGCTCTGGGCTGGAGTCTGTGCTGGCAGCAGGTCAGGCAGGAGCTGTTTGATGCCAGCCTGGAGGTGCCAGTTCCCACCTCACAGAGGGATATCCCTTTCCCCTCTGATGCTTCCATCCTGGATTCCCTCTGGCTGCTGAAGGCTGCTGGGTTTGCCCTGCACAGGCTCAGAGTCTTGCAAACAAGGACAAATGGTCAAATGATCAAATGAACAAATGAACAAATGGTCAAATGAGCAAATGATCAAATGAGCAAATGATCAAGTGAACAAATGAGCAGATGATCAAATGATCAAATGGTCTCAGTCCAGGCAGTGTCTGGTTGCCCACGTCACGCTCCGTGGTGACAGCTGGAGCTGTCACCCCCAGGGACAGGAGGCTGAAGCCCTGTTCACCTCCAGAGGCTGGGAACAACCTGGAGGCTGAGGCATCTCCTGGTGAGCTGTGCAGGGTGTGCAGCAATCAGCAGGATGTGGTGGATAAACAAGAATGGCATTTTGGGGGGATACAAAATGTGACAAAGTGAGATTTGAGTTTGGGAGCCAGCAGCAAAATGCCATGAGGTTCAGCAGTAGTGGCTAATGAAAATAATTGATCCAGCACTGGGAAAGTGGGCTGTTCCCTTGGGATGGGAGCTCAGCAGGAGCAGGGTGAGAGTTTGGCAGGAGGTCAGGGACATTGGGATAAGGACATTTATGGGACACTTCTATTCAGCTGAACAGTGGTGGGCTGCCTGATCCAGTCGTGGAATCCCAGACTGGTTTGGGTTGGAGGGACCTTAAATCCCATCCCATTCCACACCTTCCACCATCCCAGATTGCTCCAAACCCCAGTGGCCAACCTGGCACTGCCAGGGATCCACAGCTGCTCTGGGCACCCTGTGCCAGGGCCTCTCCAGCCCCACAGGGAAGGAATTTTTTCCCAGTACCCCATCTCACCCTGCCCTCTGGCAGTTAAATTCACTGCACAGGTACCTTAAAGCAAAGCTTTGTGAAGAGCTGCTCTTTCCCCACGTGTTTCCTGTGCAGGAATGTAAAGCTGGAGCTGTTTAAAGACTCTCTTTGCTGAGACATGACAAACTGCAGGAGCTGCTGTGAGTGAGTGCAGGTTGCCATCGCTGGCGGTGTCCCAGGCCAGCCTGGACAGGGCTGGTGGCACTCTGGGCCAGTGGGAGCTGTCCCTGCCATGGCAGGGGTGGCCCTGGGTGGGCTTTAGGGTCCCTCCCGAGCCGAGCCAGTCTGGGGCTCCATGGTTTGTGCCAGGCTGTTCCCAGAGCAGCCTGCAGAGGTGTGAGCTCTGTGCTGAGTCCCTGCTGGCAGCGGCACAGGCAGGAGCTGTTTGATCCCAGCCTGGGTGTGCAAATTCCCCCTCGGAGCTGATCCACCCTGTGCAGCTGCTGCTGATTCACTGCCCAGCCTGGGCTGAGGCAGCAGCCTCAGCAGATGGGGAGGAAATCTGCAATCTGGAGCAATCTCCTTGCACAACTCCCCGTCCACCCCCGGGCTGGGATGAGTCCCTTCCCTGGGATGGGCCCTTCCCATCCTTTGGAATGGCTGAGGAGCCAGCAGGGCCGGGGGACCGAGGGCCACCTTTGCCTGGCCAGCCATCCCATGGGACACGCTGGGCAGGGGGCACAGCCTGGGGGACTGCCACCCCCTCAGTCACAGCCCTGGGAGCAGGTGTCACCAAAAGCACCCAAACGCAGCAGATGGGGTGTGGGATGTTTATATAGTCACAACAGAGAAATATTGCCCTGGAATATTGAAACACAGATAGAAAATATTAATATTAATAATAGCGATTATATAGAACATGTGAAGATATAGTATATATTCACAAGATAGAAATATTGTCCTGGAATATTGAAATATATACAAAATATTAATAATATCGATTATATATAAGATGTAAAGATGTACTGTATATTTACAAGATAGAAATATTGCCCTGGAATATCGAAATACAGATATAAAATATTAATATAAATAATATTGATTATATATAACATATAAAGATATAGTATATATTCACAAGATAGAAATATTGCCCTGGAATATTGAAATATATATAAAATATTAATATTAATAATATCGATTATATGTAACATGTAAAGATATACTGTATATTCACAAGATAGAAATATTGCCCTGGAATATTGAAATATATATAAAATATTAATAATATCGATTATATATAACATGTGAAGATATAGTATATATTCACAAGATAGAAATATTGCCCTGGGATATTGAAATGTAGATATAAAATATTAATATTAATAATATTGATTATATATAACATGTAAAGATATAGTATATATTCACAAGATAGAAATATTGTCCTGGAATATTGAAATATATATAAAATATTAATATTAATAATATCGATTATATGTAACATGTAAAGATATACTGTATATTCACAAGATAGAAATATTGCCCTGGAATATTGAAATATATATAAAATATTAATAATATCGATTATATATAACATGTGAAGATATAGTATATATTCACAAGATAGAAATATTGCCCTGGGATATTGAAATGTAGATATAAAATATTAATATTAATAATATTGATTATATATAACATGTAAAGATATAGTATATATTCACAAGATAGAAATATTGTCCTGGAATATTGAAATATATACAAAATATTAATAATATCGATTATATATAAGATGTAAAGATATACTGTATAGTCACAAGATAGAAATATTGCCCTGGAATATCGAAATATATATAAATTATTAATATTAATAATATTGATTATATATATAACTTGTAAAGATATAGTATATGTTCACAAGATAGAAATATTGCCCTGGAATATTGAAATATATAAAATTATTAATATTAATAATATCGATTATATATATAACTTGTAAAAATATAGTATATATTCACAAGATAGAAATATTGCCCTGGAATATTGAAATATATATAAAATATTAATAATATCGATTATATATAACATGTGAAGATATAGTATATATTCACAAGATAGAAATATTGCCCTGGAATATCGAAATATATATAAATTATTAATATTAATAATATTGATTATATATAACTTGTAAAGATATAGTATATGTTCACAAGATAGAAATATTGCCCTGGAATATCTAAATATATATAAAATATTAATATTAATAATATCGATTATATATAACATGTAAAGATATAGTATATATTCACAAGATAGAAATATTGCCCTGGAATATCAAAATATATATAAAATATTAATATTAATGATATTGATTATATATATAACTTGTAAAAATATAGTATGTATTCACAATATAGAAATATTGCCCTGGAATATTGAAACATTAGATACATATCAATATTATAAGCATTAAATATAATAAAATATTACATGTAATATATAAAATATAATAATATATAAAAAGATATAATATATAATACACATTCCTGATATATAAATAATAAAAATATTAATAATAAATAATATAAAATAAAAATATAACAATATAAAACTATAACATAATACACATTTTATAATATATAATACATTTTTAATAATATATTTTAAAATATATATAATATATTATAATATATGACATAAAATATAGTATATATTCACGGGAGCCATGGGGGGCTGATGGAGAGGGGCTGAGGAGGAGCAGGGTGCTGTGGGGTGCTGTGGATTCTTTGTGGCCAGTTCCTCAGTGCAGCCCAGATTTCTCCTCAGGAAGGAGCCCTGGTGCTGCCATTGACCCTTTCCCTACAGAGATCCAGGGCTTGTTTTGCCAAGATCCAACCAAGGATTTTCCAACACTTTGCATGCACTGCAGAAACCATTTACAGCTCTGGCTTGAGAGGCTTTGCTTAAAAAACCTGGTGTATTCCAGGGACTCTGCCCTGCTGGGGTAAACACAGGGTGAAAATCCCATGATTTCCTGAGTTCAGGAGAAGCTGGACTTTGGACACTGATGGCTTCATCCATCTGGCCGAGTCACCCTGGGAGAGGAGGCTCGGGGGAGATCAGACAAGGGGGGGTGGAGAGGTTGGAGGTAAAGGCATGAGGAGTCCAGGCTGTGTGATTTGGGATTGGGAAGGGCTGGGCACCCCTGGGCTCGGGGGGAGCAGCAGCAGCTGGGTCCAGCACGGAGCTGGCAGCGATCCTGGGGGAATGGATCACTAATCCTGGGGAAATGGGGGGTTCTGCTCCTCGTTAGAGCAGGGATGAGCAGCTGCTGTCACCTCGTTCCATGAGGACACTTCCACAGTGACACGTTGTCCTGCTGGTGGGAATGGGTGGAGTGCTGGGATGGGACTGAGCCACCCTCTGGATCTGTGGGAGATGGGGAATTCTGCACCGTGCTCGAGATGTGCTTGAGACACTGCTCCCCATCTCCTTGTCCATCTCCATCTCCTTGTCCATCTCCTTGTCCATCTCCTTGTCCATCTCCTTGTCCATCTCCTTGTCCATCTCCATCTCCTTGTCCATCTCCTTCCCCACTGATCCCAGTCCGTGGGGTTCGTGCTCTCCCAGCACAGCCTGTGGGATTCTCATCCCGACTCGGGTGCTTCCCCAGCATCTCTGAATCCCAGGAATGGAGCAGCTCAGAGAGGATAACGAGAATAATGGGAATAACAGATAATGCAGAGAAATGCCCTGAATGGCTTTGGGAGCCGAGGGCTGTTGGAAAAGGCACAATTTCCTGGTTCTGGGATGAATGTGTTTTCCAGAGCTGGGTGACCTGGAGATGTGTCAGGTTCCTTGTAGGATCACGTGCAGGAGGAAGGGCAGAGGTCCAGCAGTTCCTCTTGGCTGCTGAAGCAAAGCCCCCCCAGCCCCCTTTTCTCCTGTGTCAGCTGGAGAAGAAAGTGCCAGGTCGGGGTGGAAGAGGCACAGGAAAGCTGCTGTGCTCCTGCTGTTCCCCTGAATTATGGAATCATGGAATGGGCTGGGCTGAAAAGGACTTCAGAGCCATTCAGTCCCACCCCTGCCATGGTGGCACACCTTCCCCTATCCCAAGTTATTCCAACCTGGCCTGGGACACTGCCAGGGATCCAGGGGCAGCCACAGCTTCTCTGGGAATCCCAGCCCAGCCAGGAATTCCCAATTCCCAGTCTCCCATCCATCCCTGCCCTCTGGCAGTAGGAGCCATTCCCTGTGCCCTGTCCCTCCAGCCCTTGTCCCAGATCCCTCTCAGGATTTAATCCCAGTGAATCCTCCCCAGTTATCCCCCAAAGGAACGTGCTGGGCCCAGCTCATCTCATTGCTCCCTGTCCTTGCATTCCCTTGCATCCTGCCTTCCAACCCCCCTCCTCAGGGATTTCCCAAGCCAGGAAGGACCTTTATCCCTGGGAATGAGGCTGGTTTGCTTTGTGGGTGGCTGGCAGAGGCAGCGTGCAGCCACTGCTGCTCCGTGCCCCCGTCCTTCCAGCTGCAGATAACGCTGCAGCTCACAGCAGGCACGTAGGGCAGATCAGAAGGGTTTCACCAGGATTTAGGAACTTTGTTGTGTCTGAATGGCTCAGCCCAGGGAAGCCACCACGTCCCAGTCGTGATGTCACCCCGCAGCATTTGCTGAGCAAGGTTTGGCCGCTCCAATCCGGATTTTTGGCTTTTTTTTTTGTGTGTGTGGTAAAAGTGCCCGACCTCGTCCCTCAGATGGTGTTAAATCCTGGGTTTGGAAGCAGAGCTGGCCAAGGAGTGGGTGGGAATTGCCAGAAGTGGAGGGGAGGAGCTGACAGGAAAAAAAGCAGGGGTTTTTAACTCTTTAATTCTGGTTTCTGAGGCACAGCAGTGCCTTGGGAAGCGTGGGCGTTGGGATGCTCCCACGGAGGGTCCTGAGAGTATCCCGGTGGATTCCAGGAAGATCAGCCTGCAGCCAGCTCCATTCCCAACCCCTGGGAGCTCCCAGTCAGATTTTTGGGAAGAGGGTGGCTGTGACCAGACATCCAGGGTGACTTGGAGGCCTCTCTGCACAGCCTGGCCCTCGCAGCTTCTTAATCAGCCTCTAATATAAAACACTCCGAGCTGGATAAACCCAGACAGGACTCATAGCCAGGAAAGGGCCATTTCAAAGGCTAATCCCTCCTAGCTTTCCAAACCAGCAAAAAAGAAACACTTGAGGGGGCTGTAAAAATGTTTCCAGGCCTAGGAGATGTTTACCACGAGTAATTTTGGGTCACTCCTCAGGTAGGGCCTTGCTGTTGTTTGCTGCTCATGGATAATGTCTGGAAAGTCCTTTATCCCAAATAATTCCACTCCACAGGAGTGAGCAGCATCTTTTTACACGAAGCTGCTGCAGAGATTATTACATAAATACATAATTGCAGCCAGGTTTGAAGAAAACAAACAAAAACATCCAGTAGCTGCCTCCCAGACTGTTAAATGTGCTCCTTGAGTCTCTTTAAACGTTTCATTTTGGGGATTCCAGGCAATTAAAGCTGGTGGCTGGGAAAAGCTCCTGTCACTTCAGCAGAGGGTGGATTACTTGGGAAGAGGAATTAATCCAGGAGAGCAGAAGAGCTTCTCTGGGGGATTGGACTGAGCCCAGCTCAGTCAGCAGAAAGGGGGGAATAAATGGGAGAGGGAAGGTGGAGCGTTGTTGGGATGGGACACTGCTGCCAGGAGGGCGTGGCAGGGGCTGGAATTGGGGGATCCTTAAGGGCTCTTCCACCCCAAAGCACTCTGGGCTTCCAGGAAATCTCTGTGTGCCCCATGGGAGCCACTGAGGCCAGCCTGGCTCCAAGGATCCCCGAGAGAGAGCCCGGAAGAATCCAGGATGGTGGACGTGGTGCTGGAGCAGGGCACACCCTGCTGGTGTCACTTGGTCCAGAGAAGAACCCTCAGGGAAGAACTTTGCATTTTCTGAGCTGTTTTTTAGATAAAATAGGAAATGCCAATTCCAGAGCCGTGTGGAGGTGCATGGAAAAAGAATCCAGTTGTAAAAGAGGAAAGCCATGAGTGCTCTGTGGCTTCCAGAGCTCCCACCAGGGCTGGTGGAGCTCACAGAAGAGTTTTTCCTTCATTTTTTCCTGCTGGCCAGGATGGATTGCTTCTTTTCCAGCAAGCAGCAAGATAATAACAGGAAGAACTTGTGGTGTTCAGACAGTTCTGGTGACTGGGCAGCAGTGTCCTCTTCGTTCTGGAACAAGCTCGGGATAATGCAGCCAGAATTGCATCCTGACCTAAGAAAGGGAGCTTTCAGATAAAAGAGGAAATTTCAGGAGATTGGGATGAGATCTTTCCTCCAGGGAAAGGGGCAGAATAGCTCAAAGTTATTCCAAGATCCGAGTAGGATCAGAGAATGGGAATGCTGTGAGGAGGTTTGGACACAGCACACTGCCCGGGGAACAGCTCGTGTTTCACAGCAGCTCTGGAGGGATCAGCTTCCAGCTGGACACTGGGAAAGCAGGGGGAAATCAGGGAGCTCTCAGAAAACAGAGCTTTGGTGTTTGTCACCAAATCTGTGATCTGGGGCTGAGGGGGGATTGATGGGAGATCGAGTGATCCCTGCAGGAGGAGTTGGGACCTTGAGGACCTCTGGCTTCCCACTGCCAGCGGGCAGGGATGGGTGGGAGATTGGGAACTGGGAATTCCTGGCTGGGCTGGGATGCCCAGAGCAGCTGGGGCTGCCCCTGGATCCCTGGTAGTGCCCAAGGCCAGGCTGGACAGGGCTTGGAGCAGCCTGGGACAGGGGAAGGTTTTTTCCAAGTGATTGAAAAGGATTTTGTGTTGGTGCATGGAACTGCTCTCCTGACCCTTCTCCTTCCTCTCCACGCTCCTGCTGAGCAGAAACCCTGGAACTTCAGATGGTTGTGCAAGTAAAATTCACAATTCCCACTGAATGTTTAAGGTGTCTTTTTATACTGTTGATATAAATATCAAGTTCCATTTAAATCTGTTTTAATTGCACGCGTAGATTATCCACTTAGGAAGGGAATCTATTATAAATATATATTGTTTAATATGTATGTGGTGCACGTGTTTTCTGGTGAATACAGAAAAATGGCTGATGTTTATTCCTGCCTCTTTTCCAGGAAAGATTCCAAGTGAAGAATCCTCCACACACTTACATCCAGAAGCTGAAGGGGTATCTGGACCCAGCAGTGACCAGGAAGGTGAGGAGCATCCTGTTTCCTCCTGCCAGGATGGTCCTGGGGTCCAGGTTCCTTCCTGCCTTTGTGCAAATGCCATGGAAAGTTTCGGGGAGAAGCAGAGAGAAATTGGGAATTCGCTGCAGTTTTCCAGCTTGGGAAGGAGAGCAGATGTTGGGAAGCCAAGGACCATCTGACACGGAGCACAGCTTGTTTTAATAGGGTTGGCTTCAGTAAATAATCTGAGAAATTGTCTCTGAGCTGGGCTCTAGGCCTGGCTTTGGCCCTGTCTGATGGCCCTTTGCTCACCCTGGGAAGGGCTGTCCGAGTTTTGAGTCCTTTCCTCTGGGAATTTGCCTGGCAGAGGCTCAGTGCAGCTGAGTGCACTGTTTGTTCATGGTGGTCAGCTCCGTCCATGGGGATCAGCTCCCATCCATGGAGATCAACTCCCATCCATGGGGATCAACTCCATCCATGGGGATCATCTCCCATCCATGGGGATCAACTCCCATCCATGGGGATCAGCTCCCATCCATGGGGATCAACTCCATCCATGGGGATCAGCTCTCATCCATGGGGATCAACTCCATCCATGGAGATCAGCTCCATCCATGGTGATCAGCTCCATCCATGGGGATCATCTCCCATCCATGGGGATCATCTCCCATCCATGGGGATCATCTCCCATCCATGGGGATCACCTCTGTCCATGCTGTCTGCTCCATCCATGGTGACATCTCCATCCATGGTGACATCTCCATCCATGGGGATCAGCTCTATCCATGCTGACAGCTCCATCCATGGCCATCCATAGGCATCACCTCCCATCCATGGTGACCAGCTCCATGCATGGTGACAGCCCCAAGAGCCTCTAAAGCCCACCCAGAAGTGCAGCAGAGCCCAGCAGGCTGTGCCCTGGCCTGGCTGTGCCCCTTGCCCAGCAGTCCCTGCCCTGTGGTGCCCCACAGTGATCCCAGGTGGGTTCCCTGTGGAGAGCACGGATCCTGCCCCGGCTGTTCCATGGCACAGGGAAGGTGCCCCTGGCTCCCCGTGCTCCCAGCCCATCCTGGGGCAGAGCAGACCCTGGGACAGCTGGCTGCTGGTTTGAGCCACACAGGGACCCCAATCTCAGGTTTGTTGTTGCTGAAATGGCCCCAAGATATTCAAGAGTCTTTTTTCCCAGCCCCGTGACTGAAGAAGAAGTCGAGGTTCCTGGGCTCTGCTTTCCAAGGTTGTTGTTTATTTTCTCTTATCTGTTCCATTCTCTCTCTGCCCTGCTGAGATCTGCCCAGCAGGTTGGTCTGTGGCACAGTCCCTGCCCTCGGGGTGGTGTTGGCTTTTCATACTCAGAACTACCTGTGCTTTATTTACAACAACTTCCCAATCCCTGTCACCTGTGTCAGACAGTCTGTCTGCACCCTAAACCAATCCAGAAGTGCCACCATCCCAGCAGGAGATGGAGGGCAAGAAGGAGAAGGACAGGACAGATTCCTCCATCTTGCCTCCTGAACCCCCATTCTAAATCCCCAAAATTCTACTTTTTCACCCTGTGACAAATTCGCTTCCATTCCACTCAAACCCTTGTGCCTTGTAACTCCTCAGACAGAGCTGGGAATTGTTCCCATGGGCTAAACCAAAGGCACAGGTGTCTGTGACCCCCGTGCCAGGGTCTCTGAGCCCCTGCCGGGGTCTGGAGCCCTCCAGGCAGCCAGAGGATGTGCTGGCTCCTGGCAGTGCCCTGGTTGGAGCCCCCAGCCAGGAGCAGGGAGCCATTCCCTAGGAAACCCTGACGTTTCCCTGTGTGGATGTTTCCCAGCCCGGTGAACGGCGTCTTTGTGCTTTTCCTCCGGAGGGATTGGAGATTGTTCCGTGTTTGGCTTCGCTCCGTGGGCTCACACTGGAGCCTTTCTTACCCAGGGCTCCCGTGACAAAGGACAAACCCAAAGGGCCTAAAAATAACTGCCCTGGTTTCCTGCCTGTGGCTGGGTCGTTCCAGATCACCCACAGCCTTTGCTCAGCCCTCTGACACGGGAAGGGATGGCAGAGCTCATCCCACTGGAGGTGAGGTTCCACAGGGATGGCAGAGCTCATCCCACTGGAGGTGAGGTTCCACAGGGATGGCAGAGCTCATCCCACTGGAGGTGAGGTTCCACAGGGATGGCAGAGCTCATCCCACCAGGGTTCCTGCTGGAGGTTCCACAGGGATGGGAGAGCTCATCCCACTGGAGGTAAGGTTCCACAGGGATGGCAGAGCTCATCCCACTGGAGTTCCTGCTGAAGGTTCCACAGGGATGGGAGAGCTCATCCCACCAGGGTTCCTGCTGAAGGTTCCACAGGGATTGGATGGGAGAGCTCATCCCACCAGGGTTCCTGCTGGAAGTTTGAGTGATGGGAGAGCTTATCCCTCCAGAGTTCTGCTGAAGGTTCCACAGGGATGGGAGAGCTCATCCCACTGGAGTTCCTGCTGGAGGTTTCAGGGATAGGAGAGCTGATCCCACCAGAGTTCCTGCTGAAGGTTTCACAGGGATGGGATGGAAGAGCTCATCCCTCCAGAGTTCCTGCTGGAAGTTTCAGGAATGGGAGAGCTCATCCCAGCAGAGTTCCTGCTGGAGGTTTCACAGGGATGGGATGGGAGAGCTCATTCCACCAGAGTTCCTGCTGAAGGTTTCACAGGGATGGGATGGGAGAGCTCATCCCAGCAGAGTTCCTGCTGGAGGTTTCACAGGGATGGGATGGAAGAGCTCATCCCTCCAGAGTTCCTGCTGGAAGTTTCAGGAATGGGAGAGCTCATCCCAGCAGAGTTCCTGCTGGAGGTTTCACAGGGATGGGATGGGAGAGCTCATCCCAGCAGAGTTCGTGCTGGAGGTTTCACAGGGATGGGATGGGAGAGCTCATCCCAGCAGTTCCTGCTGGAGGTTTCACAGGGATGGGATGGGAGAGCTCATCCCTCCAGAGTTCCTGCTGCCATTGAGGTGCTGGCACTGATTTTGCTGCGTGGCTCCACCTGGCCTCTCCCATCCAGGAATTCCTTCCCAATATCCCGCCTGAGCCTGCCCTGATCCCTCCTCACCCACTTAGCTCTCCTTTGCCTTGCTCAGGAAGGAGAATGTGCCAGAACAGCTGCTCCAGAGGGACTTCTCCAGCTGTTTCAGCACCTTCCCATGGGCAGGGAGAAGGGGATGCTCCAGTCCTGCTCCCGATGGGATTGAGGTGCCCCCACTGGCTCTCTGCCACCTCCTTGTTTTCTGAAGCACAGGGGCTCTGCAGCCTTCAGGAGAAAGTCTGGTGTTAAACCAAAGCTTGGCTTATGAGGAAATGTTTATTTATCTCCAGGGTTTTAATTTCCTTAATCCTGGGAGCTCCAGGATGCTCCTGGGAACAGAAGGGATCTCTCCACACGTGTTTTTGTTGACTGCTGGGCTGTTGTTGCTGCATTCCTGGGGATTTAGAGGAGTTCTCAGTTTGCCCCGTGTTTTCTTCATTCCCTCTGTGCTGGGTGAGATGTTGATGTTTTTTAATAGAGCCTAATTGTTATTTTTGCTGCTCATCCCATTGCAGAAATTCAGGAGACGAGTCCAGGAGTCAACTCAGGTGCTCCGAGAACTGGAAATTTCCTTGAGGACAAACCACATTGGGTGAGAGTTTTTGATGCCTCTGCTTCAATCTAATTTTTATTTTGTATTATTTTCATTTTTCATTATTTCTAATTTTATTAATTTTATTTGAAAATTGATTTTATTTATTAATTTATTTTTTATTATTTAATAATTAATTTTTTAACTCTAAAGGTGTCTGTCTGTGAGAATACACCCCTTTGCATGTCCATAAGTGATGCCACTTGACTGCTAATTAAAGCCTGATGGACTTAGTTAAGGGGAGCTGGGCATCTCAGGAGGATAATTCAGCTTTAATCCTTTTCCTGATGGATTCATCCACATTTTTCTAAGGGCTAAGGAAAGGTTGGAGTCAGCTCTTGCTCAGTCCGAGCACAGGGAGTGAAGCTGTGTCCAGAATAAATATATAAAAATCTGTATATTAATAAATCTATAAAGTATAAATTTAAAATTCAAAAAATAATAAATAAGTATAAATAAATAAATAATAAAAATTTAAAAATGTATATTGGTTTATTTAATTATTAAATTTTAGATTTAACGATAAATTTATGTATCAACCCCCCTCCGCCACTCCCAGGGGATTTGCTGCCCCACTTGGGGTTCAGAGAAGAGCAGGGGCTGTGCTGAGCTTCCTTTCCCCCTCACTTTGCCCCTCAGTTGATGGATTTTCAGTTTTTTCTTGGCATTTTCCAAGCTTTGGAACATAGCAGACTTTCCTGAATTATTTTGCAAAACCCAGGGGCCGGAATTCACTGCCACAGGTGAGCACCTTTTAACAAAAGAGGCAGAATTGCTGTTGAATGCACACCCAGGGTGTCCACCAGAGATTCTTTTCCTGCTTTTACAGCCTGCTGGAAATCAGGACGAGACAAAAACTGAGCCAAGTCCCTGTGTGAGGAGTTGACCTTCACAGTGCTGCAAAAACCCTCATTTCAGAACGTTTGGAAAGGCATCTAAAGGACTCTTTAAAGTCCTCTAAATCATTTTGAAAACCCTTTTTTGGCCCAGAGTGGGACCCAGAGTGCTGCAGTGGCTCTGCCTCCAGTTTTCCTGAGGATTCCAGGGAATCCCAGAGGCCCAGGAGGGCTCCAATGTCTGGTGTCTCTCCCCAGGTGGGTCAGGGAGTTCCTGAATGAGGACAACAAAGGCCTGGATGTCCTGGTGGAGTACCTGTCCTTTGCCCAGTATGCAGTCACGTAAGTGAGACATTCCTGGGGGTTCCTGCCAGGAAATACATGGGTTTCAGGGAATGTTCCTTCATTCCAAAGGGGTTAAGCCTTGAACAGGCTGCCCAGGGCAGTGGTGGGGTCACAATCCCTGGAATTGTTCAAAAAGTGGGGCATGCTTGGTGGGCACGGAAGTGTTTGGTGGTGCTGGTCTTTTCCAGCCTCAATAATTCCATGATTCTGTGGGCCTGAGAGCAGAGGAAATCTTGATGTGAGTCTGGAATTGTTTCATCACAGCAGACAAAAAAAAAAAAAACCCAACCAAAAAAACCCAACCTGAATTTAAACCTTGGGATTATTCATCTCTGTTCATATTTTTCATCTTTGGTCTCTGAGCATCGTAGGGGTGGAGAACCCATCCCACAGTGTGAGGAAGGATGCAGGGCTCCTTGAAAATAGGTTTGCAGTTGGTGTCTGGGCCCAGGGCTTTGTGTTCCTGCTGGGATCAAAGGGATTCCCAGCAGTGGCAGCCTGGGCTGGGGTGCTGGGCAGCAGATGTGCTGCAGCACAGCTCAGCAGCAATTCCAGGGCATCCCGGGAGTTGGGAGGACTGGAACCAGAGCTGGTTTCTGACAGCTGGGATGCTGGGATCAGGTTTGGATGTTTGGGTCATAAATCATGAGTTGGGCTCTGAAAAACCAGTGGGGAAATCAGCTTTGAGTGGAGATCTGCAGCTGGGACTTTGTTTTATGGTGGTGGAATCAGCCCAGGCTGGTTTGGGTTGGGAGGGACCTCCCAGCCCTTCCCTGCCCTGGCCAGGGAGCCTTCCCAACCCCAGGGTGCTCCAAACCCCATCCAGGCTGCCTGGGGGTCGTTCCAGGCACGGGGAATCAATCCACATTCACTCAGGACATCGTAGCAGATTTTTTTTCTATAACAATGAAAGAGAAGCCTTAGGTTAAAGATAATTTTGGAGCAGAAACTCGAGCTGGGGAGAGCCGATAATTTATTTTTAGCGAGGCTGCCATCAGATTTACGTCCGTCACTGCCCAGAAAAGAGATTTGTGGTGGGGCTGCAGGAAAATTTATGAGGGAAAATCCTATGGTTTCAAATGTTACCCACTGGAAAAAACCGTGCACAGCAAAAAGAAATGTTTGTGCAAAGCCTTTCTTCCTAAATTTGTACAAATGTGCGCAAGGAGCTCGCTGGGTTTTTCCCCTCTCGCGGGGGGAACATGAGTAATAACTTCAGGAGCTGGAAGGGGAACAAGCAATTCCTGCTTGGAGTAGCAGAACGACGGGCAAGGAGTCAGAAATCAGGGAATCTGGGATGATTGTGGTGATAGTTGAATGTGCTGGGAGGTTTGTGGGGCCCAGTTGGGATGGAGGAAACCAAAGGGGTACTGGCAGAGCTGATTGATGGAGGTTCACTGGAGAGAGCTCCCAGAATTCCCAGCTTTTCCTTCCAGACAGGGATATTCCTCAGCAAGCAGCCAGTGTTGGATTTGTTTTACGTTGAAGAAGCTGCTTGGATGTGTCCCTGAGGGATCCAGTGCCCGGTGGATGTGGCACTGGTGGCCTTGGCAAGGCTGGGAATGGTTGGATTCCATGCTCTTGGAGGGCTTTCCCAGCCTGAATGAACCTGTTGTGGACTTTTCCTTCCCCATGTGAAGCTCATCCTGTTTCCCTGGCCTTTTCCATGTCCCTCCAGCACCACAACTCTCCTTTTCCATCGTTTTTCCACCTGCTGGGATCACAGAACCCTGGAATGGCTTGGGTGGGCAGGGACGTTCCCAGGGCTGGGGGATCACTTGGATTTGGTGGTCCTGGAGATCTTTTCCTTTGCTTTTGTGCCTTTTGGCTTTGTCCAGTGGTTCTGTGATCCCAGCAAAGCCTGCGGCGGGAAGGAGAACTCCGCGCGCGCCTCTCCCGCCTCACCCGGCCCTGGAATTTCCTCTTCCTCGCAGGTTCGACTTTGAGAGCCTGGAGAGCAGCGTGGAGAGCTCCATGGACAAGTCCAAGCCCTGGAGCCGCTCCATCGAGGACCTGCACAGGGGCAGCAACCTGCCCTCTCCCGTGGGGAGCAGCGCGTCCCGCTCCGGCCGGCACTCCACGCTCCGGTATGATCCCTGGCAGCTCTTCCCTCTGGGAGAGCCCTCCCTGCCCCCCGAGCCCGGGGGCACGGCAAGGAATGGTGCCGTGAGGGGGAAGGAACCTCTCAGGGGCAGGAATCACCTCCAAGGGCAGGCTGGGCTGAGGGTGCCTTTCCTTGTGCCGTTCCTCTTCTCCAGAATGTCACTCAGCATTCCCAGCCAGGCTGGGGCTCCCACCCCGAGCCCTCTCTCCTCCAGCAGCACGTTCCCTCCATGCTGCCATGAAAGGGACATTGGATTCTTTGGAAAGGCCACTTCCCTCCCCCAAACCTGCTGTCACCCTCCCACCATTCCACGCTTGACTCTCTCTTTCCCAATATTCCTTTGTCTTAGTTTTATTTATGGAAAAGGCAGGATCGCTCCCCAGGATTGCTTGGCAGTCACCTCTCTTCCCTTCCTTGGGTGTCCCACTCCAACCAGCACCCTCAGCTCCCAGTGCTGATACTCAGCATGCAGCTCAGACTGCTGCATCCTTTGGGACTTTTTTTTGGTCTTTTATGGAGTTCTGCTCCCTAATCCTGTGAGCCCAGCAGAGTCCAAACCTGGAGTCACTCCCAGCCTTTCCCTTCCAGCAGGGGTGGTGTTGCTGTGCCAGGCACTGACCTTGGCCCTGGGGTCCGTGTTGGATGGCTCCAGACCTTGTACCTGGAAGATTTAATTCCCAGCCCTCAGGCAGTGCAGAGGAGGAGAGCTCTGGGGAAGAGATCCAGCTGTGGAGTGCAGCAGGATCACCTGGCCAGCTGATTTAGGGATTTTGTCGTGGTTTTGGTTGTTCTTTGCTCCTGAATTGCTCTGGCAGGAGGCGCCGTGTCCTCGGGAGGAGTGCTTGGGATTAGGAATGCCTAACTCAGGAATACCTTACATGTCTCTTACATTGTTTCTCTTCATTTCCTTCCCCCCTTTTCCCTTTCTCACATCTCCCTTTATTGCTCACCTGTCTGAATCTCCCTTTCAACGTCTCCTCCGTTCCCTTTTCCCGCTCGGACACTCTTCCCCCATTCTCCCGCCCTTCCCACCTCTCCCACCCTGCCCCGTGCTCTCACCTCCTCTCACACCCCATCAGACTGGTTTCTCTGCCCGACCACCTTGAGCTCAAACGCTGCCACAGCTGCTTGGCAGCCGACTGCCTCTGGAGCAGCTTCCCCTTGCGCTCCGCCGATGGCGCTCCCGCCCGGAAAACCCCGTAAGTCCCACTGGGCGCTGTCCCCTCAGGGCACGCAGCCCCGGGGCCAGCCCTGCTGCCATGCCATGGAAAATGTGCTGCCACACGGGCTGGGACGGCCCCAGCCCCAGGAGAAGGGACTTGGGCTCAGCACGTGTGGTTGGCACATTGCAGTTCCCAGCCTGGTTGGCTTCCGTAGAGCGGCATGTCCGCGGAGAGAGGGGAACAGCTGGCATGGAAGCACGAGCTGGCTTCTCCTTATCCTGGTGCAAATAGTTGTGTTTGATAGCTACACTTAGAGCTTTTAGCCCGTGTCCCTCTCATTTCCCCTTTTTGTTATAAATAGAGGCTTTACTCATGCCCGAAACTGCCTCGGAAACGGGACCTGACAGAATTTTCCAGCCAAAATTTTCCTCCTGCCTCCAGAGCCACCTTAGTGCTGGGGCAGCATTTTTGGAATGGGTTTTGGAGGGCTTTTTCCCTTAAATCCGTGTTTTAAAATCTGCTTTTTTAATATTCTTTTAAATGGGCATTTTTTAAAAAGTGTATCTTTTGAAAATACCTGTTTTTTTAAAATGTTATTTTTTCAATAGCTAGGGATTGTGTGTATTTAAAAAATCCCTGAGAGCTAAAGGTAGGTGAGAGATTTTTAAGAAGGGAGGGGTATTTTTTATTATTACTATAATTTTTGAATAGTAATTTTTATGATGATAATACTGTATATTATAAACACACAATACACGTAGATGCTGGTGAACTGAAGGAGAATCTTCTCCTCGGAACAAGGCACGTGCTCAACTGAGGAGGGGGTGCAGGGTGGGGTTTTTTGGGCCAAACCAGGAGGTTCTGCCCCATCTCTGAGTGGTAAATGAGATTTTTTGGGATGTGTGGACAGCCAGGCTGTGTGGAAACTCCTGGAATGGTGGAGACTGTGCAGTGGGAGGAAGGACCCCCAGAATCCCAGCCTGGTTTGGCTTGGAAGGGTTTGGACTCATCCCATCCCATGGGCAGGGACACCTCCCTCTCTCTCCCCCAGGCCAGGCCCATCCCAGCTGGGCTGAAAGGGTTGGAGGAGAAAGGAGAAGGCTGAGAAGATCTCACCGGGATAATGCAAAATTCAGGAGCTGCCCGGGGTGGGCAGAGCTCAGTCCGTGCTCCAGGACCTTCCCTCCCTAATTCCAGCCCCAGCTGCCTCCCTGCAGCTCCTCTCAGCAGAGCTGAAGCTGCCAATTCCCTGCTCCCTGTTTCCCTGGCAACTGAGAGGGGTTTTTTCCTCAAGAGGAGGCACAGGGATTTGGGAAACCGACACCAAAATGAGGGCAGGAGGATGAAAAAGGGGGAAGAACCTTGGGGGATTTCAGTGCTGCTTTTTTGGGAGAAGGAGCTTTACTGAGAGCCAGACTCTGCTGTCAGATAAATATTAATGCAGGCTTTGCAGTGTCCCAGCCCATTAGAAATTCCCTTTCTTCTGAGGAAAATATGGGAGTTTTCCTTGGATTGAACTGAGAAACTTCAGTTCTTCCTCTGGAATCTGTTGGGTCTGTGAGGAGAGCATGATCCAGGCAAATCCAGAAGTGGGCTTTGGTAATGGGGTTTAAATCTGACACGGTTTGGGAGCTGCAGTCACTGAATTTGGGCTTTGCCAGTGACACTTTCACTGCTCAGGGGCCTGGGGAGTCGTCCTTTTGTCAGGTACTTCCTAATTTACCAGAACATCTTTGTGAGCAGCTCCAGCAGATCACAGAAACCCCAAACTGCTGGGATCAGCCAAAACCTTCCCTTCTGAAGGGAATTTCTGCTGTCAGTGGATACAAACCCCACAGTTTCCAACCCAGCACCAGCAAAGTTGCAGGGTTGGAACCCAAAACCCACCCAGCCCTGCTGAGCTTCAGCTTCTCATCTCTGTGAGACCCACCCTGGGCTGCTCTCCTGGGAGCCAGGGGAGGACAGGCTGTTTGTTAGCACCTCAGAGGTGAAAATGATGGGGGAAATCAGCTGTGATTTGTGACAAATTGGGGCATTCCAAGGCTGCACCACCAGAGTGGGCACGGCCTGGAATTCCAGGAGGGTTTGGGATCCAATTCCAGCCTTCCTCCCACCATCCCAGGCTGCTCCAGCCTGGCCTTGGGCACTGCCAGGGATCCAGGGGCAGCCCCAGCTGCTCTGGCAATCCCAGCCCAGCCAGGAATTCCCAATTCCCAATCTCCCACCCATCCCTGCCCTCTGGCACTGGGAGCCATTCCCTGGCTCCTGTCCCTCCATCCTTGTCCCCAGTCCCTCTCCAGCTCTCCTGGAGCCCCTCCAGGCCCTGCCAGGGGCTCTGAGCTCTGCCTGGAGCCTTCTCCTCTCCATGGGAACATTCCCAGCTCTCCAGGCTGGCTCCAGAGGGGCTCCAGCCCTGCAGCAGCTCCGTGGCCCTAGAATGTAAAAAGATTGTGGAATTACTCTTTAACAGAAACGTTTTTCTGTCAGATCTAGGTGAGGAAAGGAACCTCAGACTCTCTGTTCCAGCCCAGGATCAGCCCTGGCTTTGCTGGTTGTTGGTTTTCCCACGATGCTGATGAAATCCTGCTCTCTTCCTCATCCTCCTCATCCCAAATTCTGGATCAGCTCCGTGCCCCCATGTGCCACCCCCTGCAGACCCTTCCCCTCTGCAGGGGCTTCCACAGGCTCAGCTCTCCAGCTCCTGCTCCTTTGCAGGGGAAAGGTTTTGTAGTTCCCCTTCCAAGGAGGGGCCGTGGAAATGAAAGAGGAACCATCTGACTTTAATTAGCAGGATAAATATCCTGGGGGTGACATCATCTGGGACCTGCAGCAGACAGGAAATCAAACCCAACCAGTCCTCCAGCTGCTGGGCCAAGCCTTGGGGAGCCAGGAGTGAAGGAAAAGCAGGAGAAGCTCGGCCACCATCCACCCTTCCCTGGCTGGTGCAGCATGAGGGGAGGTGTCGGAGCTGCCCCACCTTGGGGAGCAAACAAAACCCTCAGGGAGCCTTGGCATGGCTGCAGACCCAGGGAAAAG
Organism: Haemorhous mexicanus; assembly: GCF_027477595.1. NCBI lineage: Eukaryota > Metazoa > Chordata > Aves > Passeriformes > Fringillidae > Haemorhous > Haemorhous mexicanus. Next base: position 1,215,769 of record NC_082348.1, on the reverse strand, counting down.
CATCCTGAGCTGGAACTCCAGGGCCAGAGCCACCTTCTGGGGGTCCTGTACCCAAATCCTGGTGGATGCTTGGTTCTGGAGGCTCGGGGAAGGAGCCACATCTGCTGAGGGGATGGGCTGGGGGCCAGGGCAGAGTTCCCTGTGTCCTGGGGGCTGGCTCAGCACTGGAGCTCTCAGGCCATGATCCATGGCCAGGCCCCACCTGGACTGTGCCCCATGCCCAGAGGAGGGGACTGGGTGCCAGGCAGTGGGACCAGGAGCAGGAACTGACCCCAGGAAATTCCACCTGGGCAGGAGCAGAGCTGCCCTGGGCACTGCCCAGCCCTGGATGGAGTCTCCTCCCTGGGGATGTTCCAGAATCATCTGGAATGAGCCCACCCCATCCCACCAGGGACACTCCCACCATCCCAGGCTGCTCCAGCCTGGCCTTGGGCACTGCCAGGGATCCAGGGGCAGCCCCAGCTGCTCTGGCAATCCCAGCCCAGCCAGGAATTCCCAGTTCCCAATCTCCCACCCATCCCTACCCTCTGGCAGTGGGAGCCATTCCCTGGCTCCTGTCCCTCCAGCCCTTGTCCCCAGTCCCTCTCCAGCTCTCCTGGAGCCCCTTCAGGCCCTGGCAGGGCTCTGAGCTCTGCCTGGAGCCTTCCCTCATCCAGGGGAACATTCCCAGCCTGGAAAGCCCCCCAGGTATGGAGAGGTTTGGGAGGGACACCTCAGTTTGGGAAGGTTCCACCCGAGTGCTTGGATCCAGGCAGATCTGACCCAGTGCTGGACATGCTGGAGTGTCCTTGCTTCCCAATTCTGGTTTTCCAAGCACCTGGAAGTACCAAAATCTGGGTTTATGGTCGTTTCTATTATTTAAGGAGACTTCTCCCCATTTCTTAGAGCCAACAGAACTGGTGGGTGCTTCAGTTCTGGAATTCACCAGGCACTGAGGAAATTATTTTTCTTCCGACAGTGGCATGATAAAAATCTCATTAATGATTTAAAATGTATGGAAAATAATTCTGCAGCCCTTCCTAATTTAAATCTGAGATAAACCAGTGTAGGAACCATCTCTGTGGGACTAAAAATACTTCAATTTTTTTTTTGGGGGTGTGTTTTTCACATGTGGTGGGGTGAATGTGTGGGATTGGCAGGTCTGGGGGGTGCACGTTGTCCAGGCAGTGCTGGAGCTGCTTCCACGCTTCCCAGTTCAGATTCCCAGTTTGGGGTCACTCATCTCCTGTTGTGAGTGGGGAAGGGACAGCCCTGGCAGCCCCATTCCCACCAGGAGCATCCCAAATATCCAGGGCAGGAGCAGAGCTTGGGGCCAGCAGCCTCCTCCTGTGCTGCTGCCAAAATTCAGCTCCAGTGCTCCAACCCCTCCAGACTAAAAACTAAATGTAATATAAACTCCTTTATAATAATACATTATTTTATAGCTTATAATTTATTTTAAAATTATTTTAATGAATATTCAATAGCAAATTACATAAATATTTATTTTATTTAATCTGCTTGTCGCATATACTTTATACATTAGTTCATATGGAGTGCTGATCCCAAACTGGGTCACGTTTTCCCCAAAATCCTGCAGTGCCCTGAGCTGATGGATTCATTCATATTTATGGATTGGGGGAAAAAAAAAGGAAGAACTCCTTTGACAGAATCCTGCCTTGGATTTGGGGATTCCTTTCATCTGGGTTGAGAAGGAAAAGCTCAGGGGAGGGATTGTGGGGAGCTGGGAATTGTGGGCAGGGGGGGCACAGGGAGCACCCAGCCCTGGTGGGGGACCTTGGGTTGTGCATTTAAAAAGGGGGAATTTGCAGGGATGGGCCAGGAAGTCACCATGAACCAGCATGGTATTCCCTGTCCTTACCTTTTTTGTGGATTTAAACAGGGAATTTGCAGGGATGAGCCAGGAACAAGTATGAAAAAACTGTTCTGATGTTGTGTTCCCTCTTCTTGCTTTTATTGTGGACTTAAACCAGGAATTTTCAGGGATGAGGCAGGGAATGACAATACATCAGTGTGGTATTCCTTGTTCCTGCTTTTATCATGGATTTCAACAGGGATGTTCAGGGATGGGCCAGGAAATCCCAGTACACCAGTGTGGTATTCCCTGTTCCTGCTTTTATCATGGATTTCAACAGGGAGTTTGCAGGGATGAGCCAGGAAGAAGTATGAAAAAACTGGTGTGGTGTGGTGTTCCCTCTTCCTGCTTTTATTGTGGACTTAAACCAGGAATTTTCAGGGATGGGCCAGGGAATCCCAATAAGCCAGTGTGGTATTCCCTGTTCCTGCTTTTATTGTGGATTTAAACCAAGAATTTTCAGGGATGGGCCAGGGAGTCCCAATAAGCCAGTGTGGTATTCCCTGTTCCTGCTTTTATCATGGATTTCAACAGGGAATTTGCAGGAATGAGCCAGGAAGAAGTATGAAAAAACTGGTGTGGTGTGGTGTTCCCTCTTCCTGCTTTTATTGTGGATTTAAACCAGGAATTTTCAGGGATGGGCCAGGGAATCCCAATACACCAGTGTGGTATCCCTGTCCCTGCTTTTATCGTGGATTTCAACAGGAATTTTCAGGGATGAGGCAGGGAATGACAATATACCAGTGTGGCATTCCCTCTTCTTGCTTTTATCGTGGATTTAAACAGGAATTTTCAGGGATGAGGCAGGGAATGACAATACACCAGTGTGGTATTCCCTGTTCCTGCTTTTATAATGGATTTCAACAGGAATTTTCAGGGATGAGGCAGGGAATGACAGTACACCAGCGTGGTATTCCCTGTTCCTGCTTTTATCATGGATTTCAACAGGAATTTTCAGGGATGAGGCAGGGAATGACAGTACACCAGCGTGGTATTCCCTGTTCCTGCTTTTATAATGGATTTCAACAGGGAATTTGCAGGGATGAGCCAGGAAGAAGTATGAAAAACTGGTGTGGTGTGGTGTTCCCTCTTCCTGCTTTTATTGTGGACTTAAACCAGGAGTTTTCAGGGATGGGCCAGGAAATCCCAATACACCAGTGTGGTATTCCCTGTTCCTGCTTCTCTGTGGATCTAAACAGGGAATTTTCAGGGATGAGGCAGGGAATGACAATACACCAGCGTGGTATTCCCTGTTCCTGCTTTTATCATGGATTTCAACAGGAATTTTCAGGGATGAGGCAGGGAATGACAATACACCAGTGTGGTATTCCTTGTTCCTGCTTTTATCATGGATTTCAACAGGGATGTTCAGGGATGGGCCAGGGAATCCCAATACACCAGTGTGGTATTCCCTGTTCCTGCTTTTATCATGGATTTCAACAGGGAGTTTGCAGGGATGAGCCAGGAAGAAGTATGAAAAACTGGTGTGGTGTGGTGTTCCCTCTTCCTGCTTTTATTGTGGACTTAAACCAGGAATTTTCAGGGATGGGCCAGGGAATCCCAATACACCAGTGTGGTATTCCCTGTTCCTGCTTTTATTGTGGATTTAAACCAAGAATTTTCAGGGATGGGCCAGGGAGTCCCAATAAGCCAGTGTGGTATTCCCTGTTCCTGCTTCTCTGTGGATCTAAACAGGGAATTTTCAGGGATGAGGCAGGGAATGACAGTACACCAGCGTGGTATTCCCTGTTCTTGCTTTTATCATGGATTTCAACAGGGAGTTTGCAGGGATGAGCCAGGAAGAAGTATGAAAAACTGGTGTGGTGTTGTGTTCCCTCTTCCTGCTTTTATTGTGGATTTAAACCAAGAATTTTCAGGGATGGGCCAGGGAGTCCCAATACACCAGTGTGGTATTCCCTCTTCTTGCTTTTATCGTGGATTTCGACAGGAATTTTCAGGGATGAGGCAGGGAATCCCAATACACCAGTGTGGTATCCCTGTTCCTGCTTTTATCATGGATTTAAACAGGGAATTTGCAGGGATGAGCCAGGAAGAAGTATGAAAAACTGGTGTGGTGTGGTGTTCCCTCTTCCTGCTTTTATTGTGGACTTAAACAGGGAATTTTCAGGGATGGGCCAGGGAATCCCAATAAGCCAGTGTGGTATTCCCTGTTCCTGCTTTTATCATGGATTTCAACAGGGAATTTTCAGGGATGAGCCAGGAAGAAGTATGAAAAAACTGGTGTGGTGTGGTGTTCCCTCTTCCTGCTTTTATTGTGGATTTAAACCAGGAATTTTCAGGGATGGGCCAGGGAATCCCAATACACCAGTGTGGTATTCCCTGTTCCTGCTTTTATCATGGATTTCAACAGGAATTTTCAGGGATGAGGCAGGGAATGACAATATACCAGTGTGGCATTCCCTCTTCTTGCTTTTATCGTGGATTTAAACAGGAATTTTCAGGGATGAGGCAGGGAATGACAATACACCAGTGTGGTATTCCCTGTTCCTGCTTTTATCATGGATTTCAACAGGGAATTTGCAGGGATGAGCCAGGAAGAAGTATGAAAAACTGGTGTGGTGTGGTGTTCCCTCTTCCTGCTTTTATTGTGGACTTAAACCAGGAATTTTCAGGGATGGGCCAGGGAATCCCAATAAGCCAGTGTGGTATTCCCTGTTCCTGCTTTTATTGTGTACTTAAACAGGGAATTTTCAGGGATGGGCCAGGGAATCCCAATACACCAGTGTGGTATTCCTTGTTCCTACTTTTATAATGGATTTCAACAGGGATGTTCAGGGATGGGCCAGGGAATCCCAATACACCAGTGTGGTATTCCCTGTTCCTGCTTTTATTGTGGATTTAAACCAAGAATTTTCAGGGATGGGCCAGGGAATCCCAATAAGCCAGTGTGGTATTCCCTGTTCCTGCTTTTATTGTGGATTTAAACCAAGAATTTTCAGGGATGGGCCAGGGAATCCCAATAAGCCAGTGTGGTATTCCCTGTTCCTGCTTTTATCATAGATTTCAACAGGAATTTTCAGGGATGAGCCAGGAAAAAGTATGAAAAACTGGTGTGGTGTGGTGTTCCCTCTTCCTGCTTTTATTGTGGACTTAAACCAGGAATGTTCAGGGATGGGCCAGGGATTCCCAATACACCAGTGTGGTATTCCCTGTTCCTGCTTTTATCATGGATTTCGACAGGAATGTTCAGGGATGGGCCAGGGATTCCCAATACACCAGTGTGGTATTCCCTGTTCCTGCTTCTCTGTGGATCTAAACAGGGAATTTTCAAGGATGAGGCAGGGAATGACAGTACACCAGCGTGGTATTCCCTGTTCCTGCTTTTATCATGGATTTCAACAGGGAATTTGCTGGGATGAGCCAGGAAGAAGTATGAAAAACTGTTGTGGTGTTGTGTTCCCTCTTCCTGCTTTTATTGTGGACTTAAACCAGGAGTTTTCAGGGATGGGCCAGGGAATCCCAATAAGCCAGTGTGGTATTCCCTGTTCCTGCTTTTATTGTGGATTTCAACAGGAATTTTCAGGGATGAGGCAGGGAATGACAATACACCAGTGTGGTATCCCTGTCCCTGCTTTTATCGTGGATGTAAGCAGGGAATTTTCAGGGATGAGGCCGGAGTCCCAGCCCTGTCCCAGTTTTATTGGGAGCTTTCCCTGTCAGCCGTGCTGGCCCCAGAGGCCGAGGTGCAGCTCCTGCTGAGCCAGACATCCCGGTCTGTCCCTGCCGGGACCTTTCCCTCCTTGACTCCCAGGAGTGTTTCCTGCCTGTCCTCTGGAACCCTGCGTGCTCCCCTGCAGGGAGGGCTGTCCCTGTCCCTGTCCCTGTCCCTGTCCCTGTCCCTGTCCCTGCCCTGCCCAGGACCCCTGGTTGATGAGGAGTGGTTTTTGCAGGTACAGCACGCTGCCCAGCCGCAGGACGCTGAAGAACTCGCGGCTGGTGAGCAAGAAGGACGACGTGCACGTGTGCATCATGTGCCTCAGGGCCATCATGAACTACCAGGTGGGCTGGGCAGGTGGGCAGGGGGCTGGGCAGGGGGCAGGGCAGGTGGGCATGGGGCAGGGCAGGTGGGCAGGGGGCAGGGCAGGTGGGTCTGGGGGCAGGGCAGGTGGGTCTGGGGCAGGGCAGGTGGGCAGGGGGCAGGGGCAGGGCAGGTGAGCATGGGGCAGGGCAGGTGGGTCTGGGGGCAGGGCAGGTGGGCAGGGGGCAGGGCAGGTGGGCAGGGGCAGGGCAGGTGGGTCTGGGGCAGGGCAGGTGGGCAGGGGGCAGGGGCAGGGCAGGTGAGCATGGGGCAGGGCAGGTGGGTCTGGGGGCAGGGCAGGTGGGCAGGGGGCAGGGGCAGGACAGGTGGACATGGGGCAGGGCAGGTGGGCAGGGGGCAGGGCAGGTGGGCCCAGGGCAGGGCAGGTGGGCATAGGGCAGGGCAGGTGAGCCCAGGGCAGGGCAGGTGAGCATGGGGCAGGGCAGGTGGGCAGGGGCAGGGCAGGTGGGCAGGGGGCAGGGGCAGGGCAGGTGAGCATGGGGCAGGGCAGGTGGGTCTGGGGGCAGGGCAGGTGGGCAGGGGGCAGGGGCAGGACAGGTGGACATGGGGCAGGGCAGGTGGGCAGGGGGCAGGGCAGGTGGGCCCAGGGCAGGGCAGGTGGGCATAGGGCAGGGCAGGTGAGCCCAGGGCAGGGCAGGTGAGCATGGGGCAGGGCAGGTGGGCAGGGGCAGGGCAGGTGGGCAGGGGGCTGGGCAGGGGGCAGGGGCAGGGCAGGTGGGCAGGGGCAGGGCAGGTGGGCCCAGGGCAGGGCAGGTGGGCATAGGGCAGGGCAGGTGGGCAGGGGGCAGGGCAGGTGGGTCTGGGGCAGGGCAGGTGGGCATGGGGCAGGGCAGGTGAGCCCGGGGCAGGACAGGTGGGCAGGGGCGGGGCAGGGGGCAGGGGGCAGGGCAGGTGGGCAGGGGCAGGGCAGGTGGGCATGGGGCAGGGCAGGGGGCAGGGCAGGTGGGCAGGTGCAGGGCAGGGGGCAGGGGCAGGGCAGGTGAGCCCAGGGCAGGGCAGGTGGGCAGGGGGCAGGGCAGGTGGGCAGGGGCAGGGCAGGTGGGCATGGGGCAGGGCAGGGGGCAGGGCAGGTGGGCAGGGGCAGGGCAGGTGGGTCTGGGGCAGGGCAGTGAGCCCGGGGCAGGGCAGGTGGGCAGGGGCAGGGCAGGTGGGTCTGGGGCAGGGCAGGTGGGCATGGGGCAGGGCAGGGCAGGTGGGCAGGGGGCAGGGCAGGTGGGTCTGGGCAGGGCAGGTGAGCATGGGGCAGGGCAGGTGGGCAGGGGCAGGGCAGGTGGGCATGGGGCAGGGCAGGTGGGTCTGGGGGCAGGACAGGTGGACATGGGGCAGGGCAGGTGGGCAGGGGGCAGGGCAGGTGGGCAGGGGCAGGACAGGTGAGCATGGGGCTGGGCAGGTGGGTCTGGGGGCAGGGCAGGTGGGTCTGGGGCAGGGCAGGTGAGCCTGGGGCAGGGCAGGTGGGCAGGGGCAGGGCAGGTGAGCCCAGGGCAGGGCAGGTGGGCATAGGGCAGGGCAGGTGGGCCGGGGGTTCAGGGAAAACTGATGGGAATGGTGAAATTGTCACCCAGTGTGAGGGATGGGACACAGCGATGGGATTTGGGGATGTAGGGATGTAGGGAAGGGACAGTGGGGGCCTGGATGTGTTGGGCCAGCTCCTCTTCGTTAGACATGCAGCTAATTAGGTTGTAATTAGTCTGGGCTTTAGTATATTATTATAAGTTATAAATAAAATTATATATTGTTATTTTTTATAAATAGGAAATAACATTAAAATAATAGAAATATAAACTATAAATATCAATTTAATATTAATGTAAATATAAATTGATATTATAAATAATAATTATTGCATCATAGAAATGTAAAATACCTACAAAATATGTATATAATATAAATAATACTATAATATACTATACTATAGTATAATACATGATATAATATAATATAATATAATATAATATAATATAATATAATATAATATAATATAAATTATATTAATATTTAAGTCTATATTAATAATTGATGATAATTAATAATTTCCAACTATATATTATTGTATTATTATAAAATATCTATAAAAATATATATAAAGATAATAACATACAGTTATTAGAAAATTTTTAATAAAATTGTATTATGAAATTATATATTATTATTATGAATTTTATATTATTATTATAAAAATCTATTATATAATTTTATAATAATTTATTTTTATAATAATTTTATTATATTAAAATTATTAAAATTATTAAAATGAAAATTATGATAAGATAATGATATAATATATTTTTATATCATGTATTATATTATATATTTATAATAAGTACATAATATAATATTAAATATTGATCTTAGTATTTAAATAATAATTATAAATACAATAATATATTAACTAATATATAAAATATATCAGTATATTAAGTAATACAAATATATTAAATCACAAACATTTACTACCTAATATTAATTAAAGTGATTATAAAATAGTTATAAAATGAATTATAAGTTGTGAAATAATACATTATTATAAAGGAATTTAGTTATGTTCTATTCAGCTATTAGTCTGGAGTTTAGTAGTGACACTAAAAGAAGGAGATTTTTAGAGAAAGGGGAAAATCCAAGTTTTCCCTGGTGTGTGCCTGTGGCAGAGCCCTTGGCTAACTGGAAATAACCCCAGCCAGCCCATCCTGCCCTGCTGAGTTTCCCTCTCCAGTGGGTGCTGGGGTGGAGCCTCGGGAGTTTGGGATTTTCTGAGGATGGGAGCTGGCAGGGATTTGGGGGAGCTCTGCTCCTGGCCAGGAGGGGTGCAAGGAGCAATCCGTGGGCTGGGATTCCCGAGGAATTGTTTGGGGTCTGGGGAGCAGAGCCAGCTGTGCTCCTGCAGGGCCTGCAGCACGCTGGGGTCTGGCAAACTGCAGCTCTTGGAACTGCAAATTCCAGCTTGGACAATGAGCGAGGCACACAACCCACACAGGGACTGGAGGAGGAGGGAGCCTCTGGGAGTGCTGGGAGCGGTGTGGGAGCAGCTCTGGGACCCTTTGGTTCCTGAAATGGCCAAACCCAGCACTCGCAACGCTGCTGGGGGCAGGGAACTGTGGACTCTGGAATTGTGAACGCAGGGAATTGTGAACTCAGGGAATTGTAAAATCATGGAATTGTAAAATCATGGAATTGTGAATTCAGGGAATTGTGAATTCAGGGAATTGTGAACTCAGGGAATTGTAAAATCAGGGAATTGTAAACTCCTGGAATAGTAAAATCAGGGAATTGTAAAATCAGGGAATTGTGAACTCATGGAATTGTGAACTCAGGGAATTGTGAACTCAGGGAATAGTAAAATCAGGGAATTGTGAACTCATGGAATTGTGAACTCATGGAATTGTGAACTCAGGGAATAGTAAAATCAGGGAATTGTGAACTCATGGAATTGTAAAATCATGGAATTGTGAATTCAGGGAATTGTGAATTCAGGGAATTGTTAACTCATGGAATAGTAAAATCAGGGAATTGTAAAATCATGAAATTGTAAACTCATGGAATTGTGAACTCATGGAATAGTAAAATCAGGGAATTGTAAAATCATGGAATTGCAAAATCATGGAATTGTAAAATCATGGAATTGTGAATTCAGGGAATTGTGAACTCAGGGAGTTGTAAAATCAGGGAATTGTAAAATCATGGAATTGTAAACTCATGGAATTGTGAACTCATGGAATAGTGAAATCATGGAATTGTAAAATCAGGGAATTGTAAAATCATGGAATTGTGAACTCAGGGAATTGTGAACTCATGGAATAGTAAAATCAAGGAATTGTAAACTCATGGAATTGTAAACTCATGGAATTGTGAACTCATGGAATTGTGAACTCAGGGAATTGTGAACTCCTGGAATTGTAAAATCAGGGACTAGTAAAATCAGGGAGTTGTAAACTCCTGAATACCCAGAGCTGGGAGCTGTGATGGACGGTGGGAGGATGAAATATTCTGGTTTGCAATTCCACGAGGTTTTGTTTGGCTTGAAGCGCTGGGAGGGGCTGTCAGGGAGGTGGGATTGGTGGGATTGGTGGGATTGGTGGGATGTGGGTCAGGCTGAGGCAGGATTGTCCCTTCTCTTCCCAGTATGGATTCAACATGGTGATGTCCCACCCTCACGCCGTTAATGAGATCGCACTGAGCCTGAACAACAAGAACCCCAGGTAGGCTCCTCTGGCTCCTAGGGCTGCACCCCCAGGTGAGTGGAGAGGGCTTGGAAAGGGCTTCCAGAGGGGGATCTGGAGCAGGAGCCAGGCTTTGCTCTGGATCAGATGGGATCTGCAAGGGTGCAGATAAACCAGCCCTGAGTGTCTGATCCCAGTGCTTCCAGAAGCTGCTGCTTCTCCAGCTGGAATTATGGCTTCAGGCTGAAGGAGGGTGGATTTAGGTGGGACATTGGGAATTCCTGGCTGGGCTGGGATTGCCAGAGCACCTGGGGCTGCCCTGGATCCCTGGCAGTGCCCAAGGCCAGGCTGGAGCAGCCTGGGACAGAGGGAGTGTCCCTGCCATGGCAGGGTGGCCCTGGATCATCTTTAAGCTCCTTCCCACCCAAACCATTCTGGAATTTTGGGATTCAGCTGAAATTTGGCTGCTGGAGCCCTTCTGCTCTGTTCATTGCAGGGAAACCCCAGTGGCAGTGAGCAGCTTTGTGTGGGATTTTCCTGAAGAGAGGGAGAATCTTCTTTGGGAAATGTTATCCGAGATCCTTAGCTTGGAATTTCTCTGGGAGAGGGTTTCACTTCTGCTCCGGGTCAGGTTGCAGTAATGGATGCTGTGACTCCTCAGTGGAGCTGCTGGTGACTCCACGTCCCTCCTCTCCCACACATCCCTGTGATCCCTCCTCCAGCAGCTCCTGGAGTTCTGAGCCCTGGCAGGTCAAAGCAGCCCAGCTCTGGCACAGGGATGGTTCCAAGGAAAGGGGAAACAGGGGGCTGAGCTGATAACTCACTGGATGGGCATTCCCAGCCTGGGAATTCCTGAGGCTGGGAGCAGGAGCCCTGTCCTGAGGGAAGCAGCTTCTCCCTTCTTTCTTTTATTGAGCCTCAAGCCAGAAAGCCAAGAATAAATGTGAAATTTATTGTTTTTATAATTTTAAAATCATTTTTATCATCATTTTTAATCACTGATTTTCAGCATCAATTTTTATCATCATTTTTATCATTTTCCAGTGCCTGGAAATCAGGGGAGAGCCCAAGTTTTCCCTTTTGGAAGAAGTGGGTTCTTTCAATTCTGGTGTACAAAAAAGCTGCTGTGAAATGTGACTGGAGCAAAGTGAGGGCTGAGCCCTGCTCAGAGCCCAGCCTGGGTTTGTTTCAGCCCTGGGGGAGCTGTGGGAGAGCTGGGATGTGCCCAGGGCCAGCAGCAGCTCCAGGGAATTGTGCTCCCCCAGAGGAGAGGGCAGCACTGGAGACCCCAACCCCAGGGATCTCCATCCCCTCCCCGTGGAGGGAATATTGCAGCAAATCCCCTTGATCCTGAAAAACCCTGCGAGTTCTTCTTGTGCCAGGAGGAAAATAAAAAACCCCAACCCTTGAGGAGGCAGAGCTGAACATTCCATTTAAAATTTCCTAGGGCAGTGACCATTTTTTCTGGTTTCCAAAGATAACCCTGACCCTTTGAGAGCCCACAAGGTATTTCTTGTTCTGTAACATCTGCTTGAGCATGGGACTGATTTTTTTCTGTGTGTGCATGGTTTGCCTCTGCTGAGGGCTCAGCTGTCCAGAAAGTCTTCTGTTTTCCAGGAATCCTGGAAGGAAATACTGGGGATGATTTCCATGAGGGTTACACCGAGTTTGCTGCATGTTTTTCCCTCAGTGATCTCGTTTTCTCTCTGCTTCACTGCTGAAAGTCAGCTCAGATTCCTGATTTTTAAGGGGAAGGACGTGCTCCAGCAGCCCGTGTTCCTGCAGTGAATTGTGTGTGTGTGTGTGTGTGTGGCTATAAATACAAATTGTCACAGAGAATAATTCAGATTTGTGTCAGGGAAACAGCAGATGGGAATTTTAACTCTTCCATTAAAACCTGGTCTCCAGGGGAGGTGGCTGGGGGTGCTCAGCTGCTCCTCCAGGTGTGTGCAGGGCATTCCCTGGCAGCAGCAGCTCTCAGACCCTGCCCTGCCTTTGCCAGGCTCCCACCAGTGCCTTTCTGCTTCCGTTCCCACCTTGGGGTTTTGGTCCCTGCATGGTTTGAGAAGCTTTAAAAAGGGGGAAGCTGCATGGCCCCAGGAGAGGCAAAGCTCCCCGTGCACCCTGCAGCATCCACTGCAGGGTTAAACACACCTGGGGTAAGGCTGCAGCACCTGCAGGATCCACTGCAGGGTTAAACACACCCAGGGTGAGGCTGCAGCACCTGCAGGATCCACTGCAGGGTTAAACACACCTGGGGTAAGGCTGCAGCACCTGCAGGATCCACTGCAGGGTTAAACACACCTGGGGTAAGGCTGAAACACCTGCAGGATCCACTGCAGGGTTAAACACACCCGGGGTGAGGCTGCAGCACCTGCAGGATCCATTCCAGGGTTAAACACCCATGGGGTGAGGCTGAAACACCCTGCACTGTGCAGGATCCACTGCAGGGTTAAACACACCCGGGGTGAGGCTGAAACACCTGCAGCATCCACTGCAGGGTTAAACACACCCAGGGTGAGGCTGAAACACCCTGCACCTGCAGGATCCACTGCAGGGTTAAACACACCTGGGGTGAGGCTGCAGCACCTGCAGGATCCATTCCAGGGTTAAACACACCCGGGGTGAGGCTGAAACACCTGCAGCATCCACTGCAGGGTTAAACACACCCGGGGTGAGGCTGAAACACCTGCAGGATCCACTGCAGGGTTAAACACCCATGGGGTGAGGCTGCAGCACCTGCAGGATCCACTGCAGGGTTAAACACACCTGGGGTGAGGCTGAAACACCTGCAGGGATCAGTTCCAGGGTTACCCACCCCTGGGGTGAGGCTGCAGCACCTGCAGGGATCAGTTCCAGGGTTACCCACCCCCGGGGTGAGGCTGCAGCACCTGCAGGGATCAGTTCCAGGGTTACCCACCCCTGGGGTGAGGCTGCAGCACCTGCAGGGATCAGTTCCAGGGTTACCCACCCCCGGGGTGAGGCTGCAGCACCTGCAGGGATCAGTTCCAGGGTTACCCACCCCCGGGGTGAGGCTGCAGCCCTCCCTGTCCCCGGCAGGAGCAGCTGCTGTCCCTGAGCTGTCCCCTGCTCTCTCCACAGGACCAAGGCCCTGGTGCTGGAGCTCCTGGCCGCTGTCTGCCTGGTCCGGGGGGGCCACGAGATCATCCTGGCTGCCTTTGATAACTTCAAGGAGGTTGGTGCAGCTGCCTCAGCAGCTCTGGGGGTCCCCACTTCTCCTGTGGTTGATGGGAGCCTCCTCATCCAGCTGGATTCCCTGCAGGAAGGGTTTGCCATCAGCTGCAGTTTCCCCTGGTGCCCTCTCCATGGTTCCCATGATTATACAGAAGGGCTGTAATTCCAACAATTCCAGCACCTCTTCTTCCACCTCTTATTCCTCTTATTATTGCCTTGTGCCTCCCAGGGCAGGCAAGCTGGAATGGGATATCCCAGCTGAGCTTAGCTCTACCTGATCTCCCATCATAAATACCTACAATAAGAAATAAATCATAATTATTTATTATGAACTTAATAGCATGAACTAACATAAGTATTGATATGAAGTAACATAAGTATTAACATGAACTAACATAAGTATTGATATGAAGTAACATAAGTATTAATATGAACTAGCATAAATATTGATATGAAGTAATATAAAAATAATTATAAGTGATATAAGTAAATTATAATAGAATTATATAATAATACATACTATTAAGTAATATAATTATAATATAATAATACATACTATTAAGTAATGTATTTATAATTGACTTAATTAACATATAATTTATATATATAACTAATCAAATAATAAAATCCTACAACAAAATAAACCCTCCTCAACACAGAACAACAATCCAGACAAACCTCTTAACACAACTATTCAAAAAACTTTTGAAAACAGCGAGTCAAAAACTCAAAATACCCCTCACAACTCTCCATGTAACCCCTCAACACAATAATTCCATAAAATTAATAACAACAAAACTCACCAAAAAAAATGTGTTTCATGTATTAAGAATTTAAGCATATAACAAAATATTACACAAAATCTACAAAAAATACATAAACACCAAATGTATGTATTTGGTTTTGGGTAACCAAATTGTTACCTAAAAAACAAAACAAAAAATGTGATTTGGGAGGGGAGGGTGTGCTCGTGGCACCTGTGGGTGGGAAATCAGCTGGAATCTGCAGACAAACCCAGGATTCAGGTGCTTTGGAAAAACCCAGAACTGAGGAGCTTTTCTGAAGGTGCTCCATGGCTATGAAGAGCCCAATGTGTTTTGCTCCAAGGCAAGAAGAAATGCCAAGGAAACAAACTGGGATTCAGCTTTTGGGAAGGTCGCTCTGGAATTCTGACCAGCTGATTGTTGCACTGATTTATTTTCACTCCTCCTTCAGCCGGGGATAATTTTCTCTTTTTTCCCTCCCTGTCATTTGGGTTTCTCCCTAATTACAGAGAAAAGTCAGCTCGGAGCTGTGGCACAGCCTGGTGCAGCCCTGCTCCTTCCCCTGGTGGATGAGATCCAATTTTTCAGGAGAAAACAGATAAAAAGCGTTCTTTTGTAATTCCAGGGGCACAAGAGCTGTGCTGGCCCCTCAGCCTCCCCCTGCAGTGCCCACATGGAATCCCTCGGGATATTTTAGCGGGAGGAGCCCCGGCTGGAGAGGCTCTGAGCAGCAGCTGAGCAGGGTTTGGGGTTCTCTGGGCTGACCCAGGTGTGGTGCTGCTTTCCAGGTGTGTGGGGAGAAGCAGCGCTTTGAGAAGCTCATGGAGCATTTCCGGAACGAGGACAACAACATCGACTTCATGGTGAGTCCTCTGGCCCAGACTCCAGAGGGTTTTCCAGCTCCTTCCCTGCCTGCCTCGGGCAGGGCTGCAGCAGCAGGGAGCTGTGGGAGGGGTGCTGGTTGCAGGGCTGATGGCAAAGATCTCCCAGATCTGGGGGTTTAAGGTCTTTGCTGGAGTGTGAGAAGCTGAAATCCCGATTTAATCAGGAAAAGCCTCCCTGGAATTCCTGCTCAGTGCTTGGATCCCGTGTGGGTCCGTTCCCAGCAGGATTTCCCACCCCAGCGCTGGAACTCTGAGGCCTCTGGTGCACTTTGTACCAATTCAGGGCTGAGCTTTGTGCAAAAGACCTTTTCCTGCCAAAATTCAGGTGTGAGAGCACCAGTGGGGGGATCCCTGCGGGCTCCAGGAGCGTTTCCAGGATGGGATCCCAGCCCTGAGGGCCAGCAGGGTAAAAATGAGGCCTGTGAGGGAGGCAGGCTGGCAGATTCCTTGGATTTAAAAAGAAAAGGAGGAAATTACATGATCCTGGCGTTTGCCCTCAAGGCAGCCAGCCTGGAGTCTCAGATTTATCCCATCCCTTTTTCCTCTGGGCCCTGGAACAGATCCCAGGGAAGCAGCCAAATCCCAGTGCCAAACTGGGGGTGCCTTCAGTTCCTTCTTCCCACCCAGAGATGTGGAGTCTCTGGAGGCTTTTCCTGCAGGAAAGTCAGATTGCTGCAATCCTCAGGTTCCTCCTGGAAATCTGGGAATGGTCCTGGTGGATGTTGGGAGGCTGCTCTCAGGATGGGGTTTATCCATGAGGAACCCAGCAAGGATGAGGGAAATTCCTTCCTGGAGCAGCTCCAGGGGTGAGGCCTGGGGCCACCTGGGCACAGCAGGGTGTGGCAAGGGAAGGACGAATTTTGGGGATTTGTACCCCAGTCCTGCCACTCCACAGGAGATTTCCCCACATCCCATGCCCTGGAGAGCCTTTGCCTTGCCCTGGCTGCCTTGGGATGTGTGTGGATGCCAATCCCTGGGATCTGCTTCTTGTTCAGCTTGGGAAATGTGCTTTGGGCAACCAAAAGAGGTCTTTTTGTGCAAGTCCCCTTTCCTAAACCAGGGCTTCCAGGCCCAGAGTAATCTCACTTTTACAGGCCCAGAGTAATCCCACTTTTCAGGCTGTTTAGAACCAGGCCCAGCTGAATTTCCCTTCTCTGGACTGTTTAGAACCAGGCCCAGAGTAATCTTACTTTCCAGGCTGTTTAGAACCATGCCCAGCTGAATCTCCCTTCTCCAGGCTGTTTAGAACCATGCCCAGCTGAATCTCCCTTCTCCAGCTGTTTAGAACCAGATCCAGCTGAATCTCCCTTCTCCAGCTGTTTAGAACCAGGCCCAGCTGAATCTCCCTTTTTCAGGCTGTTTAGAACCAAGCCCAGCTGAATCTCCCTTCTCCAGCTGTTTAGAACCATGCCCAGCTGAATCTCCCTTCTCTGGGCTGTTTAGAACCAGGCCATGATGAATCTCCCTTCTCCAGGCTGTTTAGAACCAGACCCAGCTGAATCTCCCTTCTCCAGCTGTTTAGAACCAGGCCCAGCTGAATCTCCCTTTTTCAGGCTGTTTAGAACCAGGCCCAGTTGAATCTCCCTTCTCCAGCTGTTTAAACCCAGGCCCAGCTGAATCTCCCTTTTTCAGGCTGTTTAGAACCAAGCCCAGCTGAATCTCCCTTCTCCAGCTATTTAAACCAAGCCCAGCTGAATCTCCCTTCTCCAGCTGTTTAAACCCAGGCCCAGCTGAATCTCCCTTCTCCAGCTGTTTAAACCCAGGCCCAGCTGAATCTCCCTTCTCCAGCTGTTTAGAACCAGGCCCAGCTGAATCTCCCTTTTCCAGGCTGTTTAGAACCAGGCCATGATGAATCTCCCTTCTCCAGGCTGTTTAGAACCAGACCCAGCTGAATCTCCCTTTTTCAGGCTGTTTAGAACCATGCCCAGATGAATCTCCCTTTTCTCCAGGCTCTTTAGAACCAGGCCCAGCTGAATCTCCCTTTTCTCCAGGCTGTTTAGAACCAGGCCCAGATGAATCTCCCTTTTTCAGGCTGTTTAAACCAGGCCCAGCTGAATCTCCCTTCTCCAGCTGTTTAGAACCAGGCCCAGCTGAATCTCCCTTCTCCAGCTGTTTAGAACCAGGCCCAGCTGAATCTCCCTTCTCCAGCTGTTTAGACCCAGCTCTGTTTTTTCAGAGCTGGAGCCTGCCCTGGCCCGGGCAGCGTTCCCTCTCTGGGGAGGTGGCTCTGCAGACACGACTCAGTTCCTGGGATGCTCCTTCCCCTCCATCCCAGCAGAGCAGGGTTCCCTGAGCCCAGCCTGGCCATGGAGCAGCTCAGGGAGCAGCTGCTGGGTTTCTGTGCTCGTGGCTGTGCCCAGCCTGGGGAGCCCGTTCAGATGCTGCTCCTGGGGATCCTGTCCAGTGCTGGTCCCACAGATCCCATTCCAGCTGTTCCAGGGAATACCTGGGCATGGGGAATTGTGGAGGAATTTTGAATAAGCTAGAGACATGATTTCTGGGTTGCTTTAGAGGTGCAATTTATTTTTCTTATCTTCTGCATAAGTGAGAAAGGTGGGTTCTGTTCACATCTTCACCACACAGCTCAGAAGGTCACAAAACCTCCAATTATAGGAACTTTCTTAAAGATTTATTAACCAATAAAACATTATTAACAAAGGTGTTTCTATTTTTAACTTAATCTTTAAATGTTTCATCTTACGAACTCATGTTATAATGTGAATTTTCTTAATCATGTTATAACATACAAACCTCCAGTGCTATAGTCTAAACTTACTTGCCTTTGTAACTGCTTTTATTTTTTCTGCATCTTAAACTCTAAAACTCTAAACTTTATTCTTTTCAACTTAACATCTTAACTTTAAGCAAAAAATTTACATTCTTATTCTATCACTTAAGTTTAGAAACCTTTTCCAAGGATCAAATCCTGCATTTATTTATTTCTCAGATCAAATCCTGTATTTACTTCTCAGATCAAATCCTGTATTTAATTCTGAATTTTGGCTTATGAGGCCGAGGTTCTGAGGTTTCCCTGCATTTCCATGTCCCCCCTGGTGTCACCTGGCTGTCCCTGCAGGTGGCCTGCATGCAGTTCATCAACATCGTGGTGCACTCGGTGGAGGACATGAACTTCCGAGTGCACCTGCAGTACGAGTTCACCAAGCTGGGCCTGGACGAGTACCTGGATGTGAGTCTGGAGCTGCTCCCCTCCCCAGCCCCCCTCTCCCCGCAGCCTCCGGGCTGTCCCACAGCTGGAGGGGCCGTGGCCAGCAGGGAATGGCTGCAGCCAGCTGGAATTACAGCCTGCAGCTAAATCTGGAGCCTGATAACAAAGGGAGGATGAACCACAGCCACCCTCGCCCTGCCACGTCCCCCAGCTCCAGCCACGGGGCTCCCTCCTTCTCCAGGCTGGAGAGGTCTCCTGTGGGATCCTCTGACAGACAGACAGACAGACAGCCACGAGCCTCTGCTATCTGTCTGTCTGTCAGCTGCTTGTTTCCCCTTCTCTATTCTCCATGGGATCCCAGAATGGTTTGGGTTGAAAAGGACCTTAAAGAGTTTCCCAGTCCCCTCCTGCCTTGGGCAGGGACCCTTCCACTGTCCCAGGCTGCTCCAAGCCCCTCCAGCCTGGCCCTGGACACTCCCAGGGATTGGGGCAGCCCCAGCCTCTCCATTTTCCCCCTGTCCTTGGGAGCACAGCCATGGAAGTCCTGCTGCTGTTGGCATGGGAGGGACCTGTCCCTGCAGATCCCTGCTCAGTGTCCACCAGGAGAGGGATTTGGGGTCTGTGGGATGTGTTTGGGCTGGGTGTGTCTGGGGTCTGGGGGTGGCTCTGGGGAGCCCATGGGGACCAGGCAGAGCCTTCCCAGCAAACACAGAGGGAATCATGGAGTGGTTTGAGCTGGAAGGGACCCTAAAGCCCCCATTGCACGGGCAGGGAAGCTGTAATGTCCCCTGCAGGAACAGAGGATAAAACCCTGCCTGACTGAGCTGGGGCTCTTTGGGCTCCGGAGGGTTTCCCTGGGTGGTGGAGGTGCCCTGAGCTGCCCCTGTCCCCCAGCCCTGTGCCAGTGCCCGGTGTCACCGGTGTCCCCTGTGTCCCCTGTGTGCCCTGGGCCCTGCAGAAGCTGAAGCACACGGAGAGTGACAAGCTGCAGGTGCAGATCCAGGCCTACCTGGACAACGTGTTCGACGTGGGGGCTCTGCTGGAGGACGCCGAGACCAAGAACGCGGCCCTGGAGAGGGTGGAGGAGCTGGAAGAAAACCTGTCCCACGTGAGTGGCCCAAGCATTTGCATATTTACAGCATTTGAACATAAACAGCACTTCTGCACTGGCCTGGCCCAGTTTCCCACTGGGAAAAAGCCTTGGGATCGCTGGGCCTCTGAACTGGGAAAGAGCCAGGCACTGGTTGTGCTTCCAGGAGGGTTCACCTGGCACAGGGAGCCTGGCACAGGGGTAGGAGCTGGCAGAGCTGATTTCCATGCCAACTCTAACTCCTCAGCAGAGCAGGCCCAAAATCAGGGGGAAAAACCATCCTGGTTGTGCTTTAAAGAGGGGCTCAGGAGGGAAGGGGCTGGAAAATCCTCTTGTGTGGATGCTCAGGGTTTGCTGTCCCAAACCTTGGGTCAGTCTCTCTAGGCTGGAAGACATGGCCTGGCTTTTGGAGAATAATTTTTAAAAAAAGGATTTTCCACACTTTAAAACTGAGAAAAGGCTTCTCCTTCTCTCAGCATCCCTGTGTTCCCATCCCTGTGTTCCCATCACTTGGAATAAATAATGTTCTTAACTGGCTGTGCAGTGTTTGCACTCTGAGGTGTTGTGGGAGCCAGGGAATGGTTTGGGTTGGCAGGGACATTAAAACCCATCCAGTTCAACCCCTGCCATGGGCAGGGACACCTTCCACTATCCCAGGGTGCTCCAAGCCCTTTCCAACTTGATGTCTCCCATCTCAGGCAGGAATCTGTTCTCTTTCCAAGGAAAAGCTTCAGGGTTTCCTGCAATATCAATAATTTATCCACTTATCCAAGATGGATACCTCTTACCTCTCGTTTTGATGGATAAGCCCCCGGTTTTCCAGTTCTTTAATCATTTCTCTTTTGCTGGGCAGTTATCTGAAAAACTCCAGGATACAGAGAACGAAGCCATGGCCAAAATTGTGGAACTGGAAAAGCAACTGATGCAAAGGAACAAAGAACTGGACGTGATCAGGGTGAGTGGGACAGGGAGGCCCTGGGTGGATTCAGGATGCAGGAGTGGAGATCGTGGACCTGGGCCAGGGGAATTCTCTTGGCTTCCCAGTATTGAACCCCAGGCAGATTTCAGGTGGAATTGTTTGTGTGCGCACTCAAAGGATGGACAGAAATCCCTTTGGATGTGCCAGGAATCACTGAGTGAGGTGGACACATCTCATTCCCCAGCTCTGGTGCATTCCAGGTGGGAGTTTTGGACCTGTGGAGGTCCCAAAGGGTGGGAGAATCCCAGAATTTCTCTGGGGGGGGCTGCCCTGGGCACGTGCAGCGCAATCCCTTCTCTGGATCAGGCTGTTCTGATGCTGCCCTTGGGATTGTGAATGCACATTCCCTGCTCCTGTGTCATTCCAGGAGATCTACAAGGATGCCAACAGCCAGGTTCACACCCTGAGGAAGATGGTGAAGGAGAAGGAGGAAGCCATCCAGCGCCAGTCCACACTGGAGAAGAAGATCCACGAGCTGGAGAAGCAGGGAACCATCAAGATCCAGAAGAAAGGGGATGGGGACATCTCCATCCTTCCCGTGGCCCTGGGCTCCGGGATGGTGCCAGCAGGAGCAGAGGCAGTGCCAGGGACCTGTGCCACACCTGGAGATGCCTCCTCAGTGCCACTGCCCCCCCCCTCCACCCCCCCTGCCCGCCCTGCCAGGCTCACCTGAGGCAGGTGAGGAAGGAGGGAGATCCCAGCTGAGGGCACCAAACCTCCCTGGGCAGTTCCAGTGCCTGACCACCCTTCCCATGGGGAAACTCCTCCTGGTGCCCAGCCTGAGGCTGCTCCCTCTCCTGCTGCCCCTGTTCCCTGGGAGCAGAGCGTGACCCCCACCTGGCTGCCCCCTCCCTCTGCTTTTCCATGGATGGAAATATTGGTCCTATCTTTCCTGAGGGCACTTCCAGGTGCTCAGGGAATGGTTTGGGGGGAGGCTCACTGGGAAAAAGCCTTGGGATCGCTGGGCCTCGGAACTGGGAAAGAACCAGGCACTGGTTGTGCTTCAGGAGGGTTCACCTGGCACAGGGAGCCTGGCACAGGGGTAGGAGCTGGCAGAGCTGATTTCCATGCCAACTCCAACTCCTCAGCAGAGCAGGCCCAAAATCAGGGGGAAGAACCATCCTGGTTGTGCTTTAAACAGGGGCTCAGGAGGGAAGGGGCTGGAAAATCCTCTTGTGTGGATGCTCAGGGTTTGCTGTCCCAAACCTTGGGTCAGTCTCTCTAGGCTGGAAGACATGGCCTGACTTTTGGAAAATTATAAAAAAAAAAAGGGGTTTTCCAGCCTTTGCTCCCTCAGTGGGAGTAAAGGATGGAAAACCCCTGGGTGGGGAGGGGACGTTGCGGGGATGCTGTGGCTCTTTCTTTGTGCCCCTTCCCTCCACAATAACTCCATTTTCCCTCCATCCCACAGTGCCCAACGGCCCCGTGGCAGTGCCTGTGCCACCTCCACCACCTCCTCCTCCTCCTCCTCCTCCTCCCCCTCCTCCTCTCCCGGGCCCAGCTCCGGATGCAGCTCCAGCGGCTCCGCTGCCGCCGCCGCCGCCCTCGGCTCCCCCCCTGCCCGGCACAGCCTCGCCCACCGTGGTCTTCAACTCTGGCCTGGCAGGTAAAGCCCCCTCAGGGCTGCTGGCCCTGAACAAACCCCATTGTTCCTCGTCGGGCTGGGGATGAGGAGCTCCTGGAAGGAAAAGGAAGGAGCATTCCGGGCTCCCTGAGGTTGCCTGGAGGAGCTGTGACTGCTCCACGCAGCCCTGGAAGTGTCCAGCTTGGAGCAGCCTGGGATGGGGGAACTGGAACATCCTCAATGGCCCTCCCAGCCCAGACCAGTGGGAGATTCTGGGATTTATCAACCCAGTGGATTGGGTTTGGTCTGGAAGAGTGAGATTCTCCAGTGGAACAAAACTCACACCAAACGTGTTTTATAGACAGGGTCGGTTTTGACTTTGACAGAATATGGGTTTGATTTCTTCTGAGAAGTATCAGTGCAAAATATGTGAATTTTTGTGGAAATTTGGGAAGAAAAGGCAAAAGTTGGGGATTTTTTGGAAGGAAGAACAATGTGCTGCCCATCCTTACCCGTGTTTCAGTCACTGCCTCCTGCCAGGCGTCTCAGAGCTCACTGGTGTCCCCAGAAATCCAAAGCAAGAGACTCTCATTAAGAGCTTTGCTAGAGACAAAATTCTACTTAAATATTCCGGCCTTTAAAGGTTCCTTGGAAGACAGAAAGCATCCTGGCTCAGAGGGTCCCAGGGTGTTCTGTAGGAAAATCCAGCCCCGAGGGGAGGGCTGATCCCTCGGGATGTGGCTGTGGAGGTGCCTGGGGGCTGCTGGGCTGCAGATCCCATTTGTCAGTGGGAATTCCCAGGGAGTGGGACTGGAATTGCCTTTTCTGGGTGCAGGGGCTCTGCAGGAAGGAGCATTCCCAGGGCAGGAACGCTGTGGGGCCGAGGGGAGCTGGGAAATAACAAATGCTGCTTCTCTGGCCTCTCCTAACACTTGTTTCTCTGTTCCTTCTGCTTCCTGCTAAGATGGGCCCATCAAGCTCTTCTGTAGGTTCCTTCCTGCTAAGTATTCCTTATCCTGGCATGCCCTGTGTCCTGGGGGGTGTCCAGGGGTTGGGCAGGGGGAGGTTGGAGCCAACCCTCGGGATCTGGGCACCCAGAGCTCGGGAAGGGAGGAGGAGGAGGAGGAGGAGGGGGAATCTGAAGGGGTTCTGAGCTCCACTGTCTTTCCCACGGGGCATTCCTGCCTTCCTTGTCCTGGAATAACCTGGGAGCAGTTAATTATCCTTTCCAGTGTGTGCACAAGTAGA
This sequence comes from Haemorhous mexicanus, assembly GCF_027477595.1. NCBI lineage: Eukaryota > Metazoa > Chordata > Aves > Passeriformes > Fringillidae > Haemorhous > Haemorhous mexicanus. The sequence continues at coordinate 1,192,810 of NC_082348.1, read as the reverse complement.
AAATTCCTTTTTCCATGGGTGTTCAAAGCTATTCCTTCTTTTCTCTTAGGAATAATTTTAAGTAACCCCATCAGTTAAGCAGAGAGCAAAACCCTGTTTAGTGTAGATGAGCACAAGTTGGATAAATACAACTCCCAAACCCCCACTGGAATATTCTGTGTATTCCCTGTTACCCACTTGGTGTCCAGCACTGCAGGACCAGGGTTTCTGTTCCATGTCTGCCAGATTTTTGGGGGAGTAATTCAGGAGCAAGAGGTTGATTGATGGACTTGAATTCATTGATTTTGTAGCAAGGAGCAAATTCATGTTCTCATGTAAGGAAAAGGAAATGGGAACTGGATTATGGAAATTTTACATGTGGCTTCCAGATTGAATGGAATAGGGATAGGAATAGGAATAGCAACAGGAATAGGAATAGAAATAGACATAGGAAATAGATATAGATATAGGAATAGACATAGGAATAGAAATACGAACAGGAATAGGAATAGAAATAGGATTAGGAATAGGAATAGATATAGACATAGAAATAGACATAGGAATAGACAGGAATAGGAATAGGGTTCTTCCCTTGCTCAGTCGGGCCTCATTTCCAGGTTTCATTTTCACAGCTCCTCTGTTTAAATTCCTAAATTACTCCAAAGTTCCCAAATGACTCGGATTTGCTGGATTTGCACAGCACAGGAATTAAAACCTGGTTTTAAATCCCTGTTAAGCCCAGCTTTGCTGCAGCTCATCCCCTGTGGCCTTGAAACTCAGACCTGCTGAGAAGGTGCCCCACTGCAGTTTCCCCAAATCCCATTTCCCAAAACCTTGGGCACGAGGCTTTTTTCCCTTCCTGTCACCTGTTTGTGACACAGCTCAGAGTGGCCAATTCACCCACCCTCCCCCTTTCCCATGGAATGTGGACAGAGCCTGGGAGTTCAGATCGATCCAGGCAGCTCGTGGGGCTACAGGGATCCCAGATTTCCCTTTGGGAGGTTTGCAGAGCCTTGGGGGCTGGTGCTGTCCTGCTGAGGGCTGGGGTTCCCCTCTCCAGCAGCCTCTGGAGGCAGTGACACCTCTCCAGGCTCCCAGTGGGACACTGAGCTCTGCCCCAGTGCTGGGCCCAGCTGGGAGCTGTCCTGGGGTGTTCCCAGGCGGTTTTTCAGGAGCTGCCCCTGTGCTGTCCCCAGCTGTGAAGATCAAGAAGCCCATCAAGACCAAGTTCCGCATGCCCGTGTTCAACTGGGTGGCCCTGAAGCCCAACCAGATCAACGGCACCGTCTTCAACGAGATCGACGACGAGCGCATCCTCGAGGTGCCCTGCTCCCTCCCCTCTGCCCAGCCTGCATTCCAGACAGGGAATGTTTGGCCTGGAAAAGCCTCTTAGACCGCCCAGTCCAGCCCCCAGTCCAGCACTGCCCCGTGTCCCCAAGTGCCACATCCACAGGGGTTCAATCCCCCAGGAATGGGGGCTCCAGCCCCCTCCGGTGCCTGACCTCGCTTGCCACTCTCCAATATTTCCTAATATCCAGCTAAAGCTCTGCTGGAGCAGCCTGATTCCATTTGCTCTCTTCCTGTCCCTGTTCCCTGGGAGCAGAGCTGGCTGTCCCCTCCTGTCAGGGAGTTGTGGGGAGTGGGAAGTTCTCCACAGGGATAGGGCACGGCAGTGGCCTTGGGACAAGGCTCATTCCAGGTCCTGGGTGCTCCCGTGGATGCTTAAGCCACAGCTGGATAAAGCTCCAGTGCTCACCAATGTTTTCCTGAATTTCTGAACCTGTGCAGAGCTGTTTGGGATTTCTGGGGTCTGGCCAGATTTCCTCATCCCAGCTCAGGAATGTGTTGCTTCCATCCCTCAGCCTGTGACAGAACTCTCCGGGTTCCAAAGCCAGGTTGGACAGGGTTGGAAAAACCCGGGCTGGTGGAAGCTGTCCCTGCCCATGGCAGGGGGTGGAACTGGGATGAGCTTTAAGATTCCAACCCAAACCATTCCATGATTCCATGGCCCTGTCTCAGCCATCCCAAGGCTTCCCCTGCAGTTCTGGATTAGGATTTTAGTCTTCCTTGTAGGATAAATCCTTTCCTTTCCTTTCCAGGATCTAAACGTGGATGAATTTGAGGAGATATTCAAAACGAAAGCCCAGGGCCCAGCCATGGATCTGACCTCCAGCAAGCAGAAGATCCCTCAGAAAGGATCCAGCAAGGTGACGCTGCTGGATGCCAACAGGGCCAAGAACTTGGCCATCACCCTGAGGAAAGCCGGGAAAACGGCGGATGAGATCTGCAAAGCCATCCACGTGTGAGTGCAGCCAAGGAGTCCTGCCCCAGCCTCGCTGGGAGGGCTGGGAAGTGCTGATGGAAGAAATGCCAGGGGAAGGACGGAATGGTGGTGGATTCCCAGAAATCAGAATTGGATTTGTGTTGCTGAGTCACTGCTGGGGTTGGACAAATTACCACTTCCTTTATTAAGGCAGCTCGTTCCAGCCTGTCCAGTTTGCCGTGGCAGCTCCACGGTGTTTCCTGTCCCAGAAATCCAGAGGGAAGCCAGGAAGAGGCAGCTCTTCTGCTTTGCTCCATGAAGGATGAGTTTAGTCCAGGTGCTGGAGCAGATTTAGCATGGAATTAGGTTTGTGGAGCAGCCTCAGGAACTGATCTGGATCCTTCCCTGCTCCTGGGACAGGGAGCTGCTCCTTGGGGCTGATCCCAAATCCATCCAGACTCATCCTGGCCATGGCAAACATCTCCCATTCCTCCCTTAAGGAATATCTCCAAATGTGGATGCACAAGCTTTGCCTTTGGCTGAGAATGACCCAAACCTGCCCCAGGTCCTGGCAGGTTCAGCAGTTGGGCTTTAGGGGGCTCTGGGCCATTTAAATACAAATATTTGTTCCTCCCCACCTCTTTTCCCTGGAAAAGTGAGCCTGGGGAGGTGGGGGAACGGCCACGTGTTTGGAAATGGAAGCAGCATCATTCCCATTATCCCTGGATCCTGTTCCCATCGTATGGGATGGGCAGGAGGAGCTTCACAGCTTCTTCTTTGCTTTTCTTCCTGTGGAGCTGAATCCCAGACTGCTCCAGGTTGGGAGAGGCCTTAAAGCCCATCCAGTTCATCCAGGGACACCTCCCACTGTCCCAGGCTGCTTCAACCTGGCTTAGGACACTGCCAGGGATCCAGGGGCAGCCCCAGCTGCTCTGGCAATCCCAGCCCAGCCAGGAATTCCCAATCTCCCATCCATCCCTGCCCTCTGGCACTGGGAGCCATTCCCTGGCTCCTGTCCCTCCATCCTTGTCCCCAGTCCCTCTCCAGCTCTCCTGGAGCCCCTTCAGGCCCTGCCAGGGGCTCTGAGATCCTTCCCTCATCCAGGGGAACATTCCCAGCTCTCCAGGCTGGCTCCATGGCAGAGGGACATCCCTGGCCTGGCCATTCCCTGGGAGCTCTGTCCCCACACCCTTTCTGGGATTTCCCCACAGCTTTGACCTGAAGACGCTGCCGGTGGATTTCGTGGAGTGCCTGATGCGGTTCCTGCCCACGGAGAACGAGGTGAAGGTGCTGAGGCTCTACGAGAGGGAGAGGAAGCCCCTGGAGAACCTGTCAGACGAGGACAGGTTCATGATGCAGTTCAGCAAGATCGAGAGGCTGATGCAGAAGATGACCATCATGGCCTTCATCGGCAACTTCGCCGAGAGCATCCAGATGCTCACCCCGGTGGGTGGGAGCAGGGAATAGCCACAGCTGGAAGGGACCATGGGGTCATGGATCCAGCCCCTGGCCCTGCACAGACACCCCAAAACCCCACCCTGGGCATCCCTGGGAGTGGTATCCAAACACTCCTGGAGCTCTGGCAGCCTTGGGAATGTGCCCATTCCCTGGGGAGCCCCAGCAGCCTCAAAGGAATACTGCTGGGAAAAGTTGGGGCTGGTCCATGGGCCCTTGGAATTGTGTCCCATCCAGCCTGAATCCCTGGGACAGCTGTAGGGGTTGGAATGTGAATCCTTATTTACATCTGAGGGGTGTAAATCCTGGGTTTGGAATCCTCGGGTGTCAGGGCAGGGGAATATTCACAGAATCCCAGATGGATTGTGGGGGAGGGAAAATAAGGAATATCTCATTCCAACCCCTGCCATGGCAGGGACACTCCCACTGTCCCAGGCTGCTCCAACCTGGCCTTGGGCACTCCAGGGATCCAGGGGCAGCCCCAGCTGCTCTGACAATCCCAGCCCAGCCGGGAATTCCCAGTTCCCAATCTCCCACCCATCCCTGCTCTCTGGCACTGGGAGCCATTCCCTGGCTCCTGCCCCTCCATCCTTGTCCCCAGCCCCTCTCCAGCTCTCCTGGAGCCCCTTCAGGCCCTGCCAGGGGCTCTGAGCTCTGCCTGGATCCTTCCCTCATCCAGGGGAACATTCCCAGCTCTCCAGGCTGGCTCCATGGCAGAGGGACATCTGTGCTCTGTCCCATGGTGTGGATGAAAACCAGGAAGGTTTTTTCCAGGATGTGAATGTTGGGATGTTCATTTTCCTCCTGGCTGGATGTTCATTAACCAAAGCTCTCCCTGTGTTTCCCCACAGCAACTCCATGCCATAATCGCTGCCTCTGTCTCCATAAAGTCATCCCAAAAACTTAAGAAAATCCTGGAGGTAGGTCCAGTCCCAGCTCTCCTTCCAGGGGTATCTAAACCTCCAGGAATTTGTCCTGAGAATTCCTGCTCTGCTCTGTTTCATCCTGGCAGATCATCCTGGCTCTTGGGAATTACATGAACAGCAGCAAACGAGGGGCTGTGTATGGATTTAAGCTGCAGAGTTTAGACCTGGTAAGAAAAGCAGGGATGTGCTGTGGGCACCAGCTGGGAACTGGAGCTGTGGAGTTCTTGAGGCTGGAAAAACCTTCCAAGATCATGGAGTCCAACCATTCTCAGCACTGCCCAGGCCACCACTGCCCCATGTCCCCAGTGCCACATCCACAGGGCTGGGAAATCCCTGCAGGGATGGGGACTCCACCATTCCCTGCCACTCCCTGAGCGCCCTTTCCATGGGGAAATTCCTGCTGTGCCCACCCTGAGCTGCCCTGAGCCAGCCTGAGGCCGTTCCCTCTGCTCCTGTCCCTGCTCCCTGGAGCAGAGCCCGACCCCCCTGGCTGTCCCCTCCTGGCAGGGAATTCCAGAGAGGGAAAAGATCCCTGGGGATCCTCCTTTGCTCCAGGCTGAGCCCATCCCAGCTCCCTCAGGAATTCTCCAGCCCCTTCCCAGCTTCCTCAGGGATTCTCCAGCCCCTTCCCAGCTCCCTCAGGAATTCTCCAGCCCCTTCCCAGCTCCCTCAGGGATTCTCCAGCCCCTTCCCAGCCCCCTCAGGGATTCTCCAGCCCCTTCCCAGCTCCCTCAGGGATTCTCCAGCCCCTTCCCAGCTCCCTCAGGGATTCTCCAGTCCCTTCCCAGCTCCCTCAGGGATTCTCCAGCCCCTTCCCAGCTCCCTCAGGGATTCTCCAGCCCCTTCCCAGCTCCGTTCCCTTCCCTGGCCCCGCTCCAGCCCCTCAGGGTCCCTGTTGTCCCAGAGCTGTCCCCAGCCCTGGAGGTGCCCCAGCAGTGCCAGCACAGGGACGGGCACTGCCCTGGGGCTGTGTCACACCGGGGCTGGCACAGCCCAGGGACCACCGGCCTCCTGCCCACCTGGGCACCCCAGGCTCCTGTTCATCACCCCCAGATCCTTTCCCAGTTTTCCAGCCTCTCTATCCCAACCCTGTGGCCCTTCAGGAGGTCCTGGTGACCCAGCTGGCTGCTGGGGACTCCACTGGTGGTTCCCAGCATGGGGAACATGCTGGAGCACCCCAGTGAGTCCCTCTGCTCCCCACACCTGCATTCCTGCTGCTCCCAGCTCCTGGAGACCAAGTCCACGGACCGGAAGCAGACGCTGCTGCACTACATCTCCAACGTGGTGAAGGAGAAGTACCAGCACGTGGCCCTGTTCTACAACGAGCTGCACTACGTGGAGAAGGCAGCAGCAGGTACAGCCCCTCCCCTGCCCTGCCCTGCCCTGCTGGGACATTCCTGGCACGGCTGGCACGCTCAGCATTCCCGTGCTGCTCCCCAGTGTCCCTGGAGAACGTCCTGCTGGACGTGAAGGAGCTGCAGCGGGGCCTGGAGCTGACCAAGCGCGAGTACACCATGCACGACCACAACACCATGCTCAAGGACTTCATCCAGAGCAACGAGGGCAAGCTCAAGAAGCTCCAGGATGATGCCAAAATAGCCCAGGTACTTCTGTGCTCCCGGGATCTGCAGTGCTGGGGGTGACACCCAGGGCTGGGCTGTGTCTCCATGGAATGCTGGGGATGGGAAGAGAGCCTGGGAGGGCGTGCAGGGCACTGAGGCTGGGCTGTTGCAGGATGCCTTCGATGATGCTGTGAAGTATTTTGGGGAGAATCCCAAGACGACCCCTCCCTCGGTCTTCTTCCCAGTGTTTGTCCGCTTTGTGAAGGCCTACAAGGTAAACCAGAGCTTCCTTGTCCTTGTCCTTCCTTGTCCTCCTCCTCCTCATCTTCCTCTTTCTCTTCTTCTCCTCCTCCTCATCCTTTGTTCTCCTCCTCCTCTTTTTCCTCCTTTTCTTTTCCTCTTCCTCCTCCTCCTCTTTTTCCTTGTCCTCCTCTTTTTCCTTCTCCTCCTCCTCTTCTTTTCCTCCTTCTCCTTTCTCCTTCTTCTTCCTTTTTTCTTCTTTCTCCTTCTCCTCTCCCTCCCTCGAAAAGCCCCATGGTGGCACAGATCCCATTCCTCCCTGGCTCCCCTGGGATCTCTAACCTGTGGATTTTCTCACAAACAGCAAGCAGAGGAAGAAAATGAGCTGAGGAAAAAGCAGGAGCAGGCCTTAATGGAAAAACTCATGGAGCAAGAAGCGTTGATGGAGCAGCAGGACCAAAAGGTATGGCACACATACAGCTTCCAGGTGGGATTGGGCTCCTGATTTTCAGAAACTCTGCTCCCAGTGAGGAACTGTAGTTGCCTACAAAGAGACTGGAAGTTTTTATGGAGGGAACTGGGATCGGCTGGAATAGTTCCAATGTGTGTTCTGCTGCTTTGGAAGTCGGCAAAATTAAGGAAAACTAAATAGGTGGAAAATTGTAATGAGCTAAACTTTATCCTTCCCTGACTTCTCCATGGAGGGGGGGAGCAGGAAAGGAGGAGGAAGAGAGAGGAGGAGGAAGAGAGAGGAGGAGGAGGAGGAAAAGGAAAGCAGGAGGAGAAAGAGGAGGAGAAGAAGGACAAGTGGGAGGAGGAGGAGGAGGGTGAGGCTGTTGGCAGCCTTGGGAATGGGGTGGAAAGGGCAGTTCCTGTGGGAATTGCTGGGGCACAGGGGTGAGTGAGGCTGAGGAAGAAGCCAGGAGAGGAGGGGGAGCTCCGTGCTGACCACGGCCGTGCGTGTCCCAGTCCCCATCCCACAAGAGCAAGCGGCAGCAGCAGGAGCTGATCGCGGAGCTGCGGCGCCGGCAGGTCAAGGACAACCGGCACGTGTACGAGGGCAAGGACGGCGCCATCGAGGACATCATCACAGGTACCCTCTGCCCCTGCCCAGCAGTGCCCAGGGCACCTGCCCAGGCCTCTGCCCCTCCTGGGCTCCCCTCCTGCTTGTGTGGTGTGGAGCAAGTGCAGAAGGAGGCTCTGCCCCTTCTCTTCCAGCTTGCGGGGATGTCGGCAGGGTTTTAGTGCCTGATGCCAGCAGCTGCTCCAGCTGTGCCCTGTGGATCTGTCCCAGATCCCTTTTTTCTCCCCACAGATGGGATCAGGGTCAGGATGAAGAGCCTCTGTTTTCATTAAGATTGATCCCAGAAATCCCTCAGTCAGCCCCCAGTGACCCCAGACTGCTCCAGAGGGAAGGGACAGAGCCCCTGGTGCAGCCAGGCACAGTCAGGACTCGGCTTCAAATACTTGCTGATTGAAAGAGCCACCTGAACTGCATCTTTCCCAGGAATGAAATCCTTTTTAACACTTCCAGCTTCTGGGATTGCAGAACTGGGAGCTTTCCACACGTTTTTCACCTGTGGTGTGGAAGGAAAATGATTTAACATCTCAGGAGCTTCACAAACTCCATTTCCTTGCACAGAACCCAAAAATAAAAGGTCTTTGCCAACTGCTCCTGGAAGTTTTCCACAGGAGTTTTTCCTGCAGAGAGGCAGAGGAGCTCTTTGATCCCTCACTAAGGAAGCCAGGGAATTTTTGCCCAATTGGATGAAGTGTGTGAAGCTTGCCCAACTCCTTTTAACCTTGATTAATGGCTCTGAGATAACATTCCTCATTTAAAGGGCAGGGTGGCAATAATATCCAACCTGGCATTGCTTCCACAACTCCTCCGGACTCCTGGGACTTTGTTTAATTGGAAAAATGGCTTTCCTGCTCTGTGGAAGGAACAGATTGTGTGACAGACGCCCAGCCCTATGGAAAAAACCATCCAGGGGAGAGGGTGCCAGGCTCCAATTAAACATTTCCTGCACTCTTGTGCCTGGATTTGCCCATTTTGGGGCCTCAAGCCACGGAGCAGGAAGGGTCAGGCATGGAAGGTCAGGTAGGACCAAGGTCACCTCCCCATCCCTGCAGATCTCCCAGTAAATCCTGCACCTCATCTCTGGGAGTGCTCCAGGCCGGGTTGGATGGGGCTTGGAGCACTCTGGGACAGTGGAAGGTGTCCCTGCCCATGGCTGGGGTGACACTGGGTGGGATTTAAGGTCCCTTCCATCCCAAGTCATCCCAAACACCAAGGTCTCCCCACAAACCTGTAGCACACCTTAAAGCAAGTTCTTCGAGGGAATTACTTTATATAGAGAGGGAATGGCTTTAAGATGAAGGAAAGGTCAGGGATTGGGAAGGAATTCCTGGCTGGGTGGATGGAGCAGCCCTCCCACGGGGTGCCCAGAGCAGCTGGGGCTGCCCCTGGATCCCTGGCAGTGCCCAAGGCCGGGCTGGACAGGGCTGGGAGCACCTGGGACAGTGGGAGGTGTCCCTGCCATGGCAGGGGTGGGATGGGACGAGTTTAAGGTCCCTCCAACCCAAACCAGGCTGGGATTCCAGAAGTGGATGAAATACCTCCTGAAGCCTCACAGCCACCTTGTCCCGAGGCCAGTGAGGAGCAGGCTGTCCCCAGGGGGAGCCCTGAGCTGTGCCCTGGCTGGAGCAGGCTGACCTTGCTTTGTGTGTGGCTGTTGTTGTTCCCATGCAGTGCTGAAGACGGTGCCGTTCACCGCCCGAAGCGCCAAGCGCGGCTCTCGGTTCTTCTGCGACCCTGTTGTCCCTGAGGAATTCCATTACTAAACTCTCCCTCTTTCACACCTGACGCTCTTAGAAACCAGGAAGGTCGCTGTAGACTTTTTGCCACTTTGTTTGTGCGGATCTCAGCCAGGAATCTGTGACTGTTGAGTGTGTAGTGGTGTCCAGCGTCCTCCTGACTTTGTAGTGGTGTCCCCTCTGTTGCACGTCCTCTTCATCCCATCCCTGTTCCCATCCCATCCCATCTGGCTGTCCTCGTGTCCCATAGAGCAGCAAGCTGGGAGTCACTGGGATGAGTCTCCTGCAGTGCTGAGGAGCCCAAGCAGTGACAGCTCAGCTCACTTGGCTTGTGTTTAACCCAGGGTGCCATGCATGTGGCACCTCCGAGTGGAATTCCGGGCTGCATGGACCGTGGGAATGGCCTTGGGGGTGGCTTCTGGCTCGGGAATAACACCCATGGGGTGGTCCAGGATTCCTAACGAGCCCCTGCATGTTCAGCTGCATGGGGTGGAACAGCGGGGGGAAATCTCTCCTTGTTCTGTCATGTCCATATTTAACTCTTTTATTCCATGTCAGTTCCATGCCAGCTTTATGTCATGGAATCAGGAATTCTCTCTGAGGCTGGGCTCAGTGTGTGCAGCAGGGGAGTGGGGAGCAGGGCTGGGAGCTGGGAATACAGGGCAGAACCACCGGGACAGTGCCAAGGCAAAGCTGACATGGAACTGAGTGATTCCCATCGTGGTGTCCCTCACCCAGCATGGCCCTGGACACTGTTGTCCTCATTAAGGACTCAGCTTAAGAAGCCAGCAGTGTTCCTTCCAGCGTTCCCTGTGTAACTCCATCAGTGCTGCCAATAAATCCACAAACTAACCCACTCCATGGTTCTTTGCTCTTCCGGGTTCTCTCTGTGTTCTCTTCCTGGAGCCACCTTCAAAGCAGCTTGGAATTGGGGTAGGGAGCGGCCTCCTGTCCCCCTGCCCTGTCTAACCCCTCTTGCTCTGTGGTTTCTGCCCGGGAGGTTTGAACACTGACTTTTGCTCTTCATTCTCCATCCCATTTTTTTACTTAACCATCATTTTTTTGTGTTCTGTTTTTTTTTTCTTTGTTGTTTTGTTTTTGTTTTTTCTGTTTAGCCCTAAAGAAGAATAATATCACTAAATTTCCCAATGTTCACTCGAGGGTAAGGATTTCTTCTAGCACAGCCGTGGTGGAGGATTCCCAGAGCTGGCAAGCATCTCTTTTTACTTGGCTTCCTCCTCTCTCTCTGTGCCAGGCAGCTGGTGGTAGATGTGGCTGAGCTAATACTGGTGAGACCCTCGAGGCCAGTGGAGACCCAGATCCTTGATTTTCACCTCGGGAGGTGCAGGGATCCACAGGATGTTGGCTGGTGACCATCATCACACTGTTTTGGCCACTTCTCCCCAAGTTGAGCCCAAAACAGTTTTGTCCCCAAGTGCTGTTGGTTGGTGACCATCTTCACAGTCCATTTTGGCCATTTTAATTGAAGATGAGCCCAAAATAATCTTGTCCCCAGGTGCTGTTGGTTGGTGACCATCTTCACAGTCCATTTTGGCCATTTTAATTCAAGATGAGCCCAAAATAATCTTGTCCCCAGGTGCTGTTGGTTGGTGACCACCATCACACTCTGGTTGGCCATTTCTCTTCAAGTCCAGCCCAAAATAGTTTTGTCCCTAGTGTTGCAGCCCCACAGCTGGGATCTGCATGAGGTGGACAATCTCCAGCTCCAGGTGCAGAGAGGGGAGAGCTGAGAAGTTTGGGAGTTCTGTGCAACCCCCAACACAAGTTATCCAGGAGATCTGAGGGATGTGCCCAATCCAACACAAATTTGTCGGCCAGGAGACCAATATTTGAACTGGAATTGTCTTTAGTGCTTGTTCTCTTGTAGGTGCACAGGTGACAGCACATGTGACACCTGTAATGGGCTTCCACCATCCCACCCATCAGCCTTCTCTCTCTTCCATCCATCCCATCCCATCCCATGCTCAGTGTTCCCTCCCAAGCTCTCCCCTCCTATGGCTGATGAAGCATCACTCCAGCCGTGGAAAGCAGCTGGAGAATCCCAACCCAGTGCCAGCTGCTTTTCCCAGGGCACCTCCTTTAGACCTCAGAGGGCCTTGCCAACCTGATCCATTCCATGCTCAATGGGATGCAGGGATCCTAAATCCCTCCCGGCGTGGCTGAACTAGGGTCACACACCCGCCATGAGGGCGGCTCAGGCGTGAGTGTGGGAACACACAGGGACCACCCCAGACCACCTGGCTGGGCTCCACGTGGCCTTGGTGAGAGCTGTGAGGAGATTCCCACCAGCACCATTCCCACCAGCATCCCGATCCCACCAGTATTAACCGGCCGCTGGGGCGCGTAGTTCGGGCACGTCCGTCCTTCCCCGCGCTGCGCCCGATCCCCGCTCCCGTCCTCCACAAGCTGCTTTGACTGGCTTCCAGCGGGCCTCTCCCTGTCTGTCCTGCCGCGCCGCGTGTCCGTGTGTCCCGCGGGCGCTGCTGACTGCCGGCTCCCCGCAGATCTCCGGAACCAGCCGTACCGCCGCGCCGACGCGCTGAGGAGGAGCGTGCGCCGCCGCTTCGACGAGCACGGGCTGCGCTCCAACGGCGCCGAGCTGGCCATGTGAGCCCGCCGGGGAGCGGGACGGGCTCCGGCACATCCCGCCTGCCCCGGGGAACACTCACCTCCGCCGGGACCCCGGCCCCGCGCCAAGTGCCTCGAAGGGAAGCTCCCGCTCCGACGGATCCAAGCAATAGGATTGGGGTTGGTTGGGTTCCTCCGGACTCTGCCGAGACTCTGCAGGATTTGTAACCAAAATGTAAAATAGGGGTTGGGTTGGGGGGTTGGGGTGGTGAGAGCAAGGGCTCCCGTGGGCCTGACTGGTTGGAAACTGGGAATACTGGGAATACTGGGATGTGCTTGGCTTTAACGCTGGGCCGAGGGGCAGGCCCGGCCTTCAGCTGCACTTAACGGCTCTTTTTTAATTCAAACTACAAACAAAGACATTTGAGGGCTTTCTGTACCCGGAATTAAAATAATCCCAAGGAGGAGCCCAGCCCTTTTCCCAGCCCATGCAGCCTCCCGAGGGCTAGGAATGGAACGGGAGGTCCCCTGGCCCAGCGCACGCGGGGGTTTGGGATGTTCCAGGGCTTTGGCTGGGCGGCCGAGGCAGGCAGCGTTGGGATAACAGCGTATTTATTAATTAGCACTAAGCAATTAACAGCCAGTAATCAGTATTAGGCTCTGAGGACCAGTGCAGTCCAGTTCCTGGCAGGGGGATTCCAATCCTGCTCTGGCTCCGAGACATTCCCGCTCGGATCCCTGCTGAGGCTCCTTGGGAGGGGAAGCCCATCCTAGAATTCCCAGTAGGGTTTAGGTTCTCCATGGCATTTTCCAAGCCCAAAAAGGGACAGGAGGCTGATTTAGCACCATGGTGCCCCTCCCTGTGCCCCAGAGCAGCGGGATGGATCCCACTCCCGGCCAGCAGCAGCCAGGAGTTGGGAAGAGCTGGACTGAGGAGAAATTTGTCCTTCCCAAATCCCATTTCGCTTCCAGCTTCCCTGCCTGGGCTCATCCATCTGTTAATTGTAAAATTTCTTGTATAGTATTTAACCACTGAATTTCTTTGCCCTTTTCCATTGTGCTCCTGTGAACCACTGGTGAAGGTCCCTGTTTTGTTTTTTTTTTTCCCCTTGGATAATGTGTAGTTATATGATAATCTGTTTTTAAATGTACAGATATTTTGCTACAAAATTGGTGCAGTTTTTTATGGTTTTTACACTTCCCCCCCACTTTAGCCTCTGGGTAATATTGTAAATATTGTTTAAAAGGAAATAAATGCATCAAGCCTGTGCTATACAATCTGAATGTTATTTTAACTTATAGTTTTTGTTTTTATATTTAACTAAAAGGACAGTTTTGGACTCAGAGTTACCACATTGACCAATTTCCAGGAATTTTTCCTTGAAAAACTGCCAAGTTTTGCATTTACAGCACTGTGTACTTGACCTGCTAAAGAGAACATGCCACTGTTGGAACGAGTGTTTGGATCAAAGAAAATTGGATCATTTGAATTTCAAATTTCAGCACTTGTTGGGGTATAAGCACTAAATCTCCTTTTCTTCAGCTCAAAGGTATTTTTATAATAAAAGCCCAGAATGAAAGCCAAGCTGGCATGTTCTCTTTCATATTTTTCTAGTCATAGATCTGCTTCTTAGCAAGATTAGAAGTGTTTCTAAAGCAGTTCACGTTCCTTTCCTGGTCTGTTCCTGCCATAAAATCAAATAAACTATTTACACTACTACACTGAAATCCAGAGGGGTTTTTTGGGTCACTTTTACCTGTTTGGTTTTTTCCCCAAAAAATGCTGGTATTTGCTAGGTGAACACCTGGAGCTTGTGTGGATGAAGACTGGAAGAATTTTGAAAGAATTGATTAATTATTTGTTATTCTGGAAGAGGCTGAGGGAAGAAATTTGGGGGGTGGATGTTCCTGGGAGACACCAGGAGAAAGAAATGGGGATTCATATTTGTCAGAAATGCACTCAAAACAATCCAAATATTTAGGCCTAAATAGCTTGAATTTCAGTATTAAATTTAATTTTTAAAAGGGTTTAATAAAATTATTCTGAGGGGGGTCAGGATTAACCAGCACAGCCAAGGTTTCAGCATCGATGGACACAGTTAAAAATCATCCAAAATAACCCAATAATTGATCAAAAAGAATCAATTTGGCTAAAATTCCTTCCAGTTTCCAGCAGGAATGCAGAGGTTGGCTGTGCTGGGGCTGCCACAGGAAAAAATGGGGCTGGGAAATAGGAAAGAGGAAAACAACAAAAAAAAGGTGGAAAAACAAGCCTGAACTCGGTTCCCTGGAAAACTCAATCCTGCCTTGCTTTGCTTAACAGCAGGCTCAGCTTAAGCTGAGTTTCTTCCAGCAAACTGAATTAAGATGTAAGAAAACCCCAGCACTGGAATATGGACATTCCTGGTTTTTTGTTTTTGATGGAACAATCAATGCAAACCTTTTAAAAGTGATACTCCCTTGGGAACAACTTTTTCCTCTTGGATTTGTGTGGATGCAAGGGAATGAGAGCATTGGAAGAATTTCTCCCCACTTACAAACCCTGAGGACCTGTCTGCCTCTCAATCCTCCTCCCAGCTCCAGGCCAGATTCCAGGACCTGCTGCCCTCCTGTTTTCCAAACTGCTGGGCTGTTCCCACTTGGAGCATTCCCAGTTGGGGATATAAATCCAGGGAGGTGGGTGGCAGGAGAGCAAAGCAAACCTGGCTGATTGTTCAGTCCAGGAGCAGCAATTACCCCCTCCTTCCTTGGGAGAGCCTGCAGGGAAAAACCTGGAATATTCCAACCTGGATTTCCACACCATGGATACCAAAGATCCCCCCAAGCCCTGTTTGACCAAATCCAGGTGGTTTTCCCCCAGGCAACAGGTGATGAGCAATGACCCTTCAGAGGGAAACAGCAGGATTGGGATGTGCTTTCCCATCCCAAAGCATCCCAGGGAAAAATGGTTAAAACCTCCTGCATTTTATATTTCAAACAACTCATTTCAATTTCAGGGTGTTCTTAAGGATTCTGAGCCTTGTAACCACCCCAGCCACAATTCCCTGGATAAATCGATCCTTCGGGTGTTTATGCACTGGTAAAAGTGGTCAAAATTCAGGAAAAAATTCCTGAAAAGGAATCCAAACAGTCCTCAAGCAGGTTTTGGGAGTGATTCTGTGGCTCAGAGCTGTACAGAGTATTTAAGGAGAAATAAATACCAGTACATGCTAGAAGACAAGGTTTAATCATTGATAAAAATGTACAAAAATATTCCAAGGACAGCGGCTTCCCAAATTTTCTCACCGAGCAGGACTGGGGGCACCTTCCTGAACGTGCAGGGGCTGGAAAACAGGGCTGGAGCTGCTTCCTCCTCCCTCCTCTGGGCTGTGCAGGTACATTCTGCAGCAGGTTCTTAAGGCAACACATGGAGTTGTGTTTAACATTGGATTTTTATTCCTAAGTTTTCGGAAGGGGGAGAGAAAAGGTGGAGAGAAACGCTGGAGTAACAGCCAGGGCTGGGCCGGGGTGGGATTTCGGGAATGCCGAGGTGGTTGTGTCCCAAACGCTCCCTCTGCTGGCACTGCAGGAGAGATCCCATCCACACTCCCTGCGATCTGGGATCGATGGGAGTCAGGGCTCACACCAATCAGTCTTGGACAAAAGCCCCAGTGCCAAACAACCCCCAAATCCAGGGGGCTGCAGAATACGCCAGGACATGGATTCCTTACTCCTGCTGCCTTCCCAAAAAAACCCCACCCAACCAAATCCATCAAAGCACGAAAGCACAAAGAATTAAATTAGGAGTTTTTTCCCCAAAGCTGAACTGGGCTCTGCCCAGGCAGCCCAGGGTTGTTCCCTGCCTCGGGAAGGACACCGGGAAAGTGCTTGGGGACACCGCTGCCACCTCTGTGTCCCCTCCAGGGGATCCCTGCCCCCATCCCGCCCCGCAGCTCCAGGCCAGGCACAGCTTTGCCCTCAGAATTCCATGGATTTTTCTACTTCTGACTGGATTGAAGTGGTAAAAAACTAAAAGCCACCGTTGTTGTGGCCATGGGCCACCGGCCACCGGCCCCAGGGCCTTGCCCACACAAGGCTTGGTTTTATTTTGCCACCTGTAAACATTTTTGGTATCAAGGATCTTCTCATTGATCTTCATCCAGCTGCTCCAAAAGAGTCCTCCTCTGTTTTTCCAGCTCCCCCTCGCTGAGCTCGCTGCCAGAGGTATCCCAGTTTCCCTGTGGAGAGATGGGACAGTGGTCAGGATGGGATTGTGCAGGGAGTTCCACACCGGGAGCCTCAGCAGGGACACACAGCCAGGGCTGGCTGCTCTGTGTCACTCAGAAACCCCAGAACCCAAACTGGAGCGTGGCAAACACCTCCAGGATCCTCCAGTCCAACCTTTGGCCTCTCCCAGAGCACACCTACGGAGCTGCATGGAGCAGAGCCCAAAGCACTGGGAGAAACAGGGAGCAGAGCTTACGGAATCTTTTCCAGGCCGTTTTTTAGTGGGAGATTTATGCTTGGACTCAGATCTCTGTCTGGCTCTTTCCTTCTCACTGTCCCTCTCTCTTTCTTTCTTGTCCTTCTCTCGCTCTACATCAGATTCTGGTGAATCCTATGGAAAAAAAATGGGAATAGTGAATATTAATGTGGAATATTTTTTAAGTCCAGCTTCCATTTAAAGAATTGTAGAATCATGGAATGATTTAAGTTTGAAGGAACTTTAAATCTCATCCCATTCCATCCCTGTCATGAGCAGGGACACCTTCCCCTATCCCAGGTTGCTCCAGGTTGTCCACCCTGGCCTTGGACACTTCCAGGGATCCAGGGGCAGCCACAGCTTCTCTGGGCACCTGTGCCAGGGCCTCCCCACCCTCCCAAGGGGAAGGGAAGCTCTTTCTGCATTTTGGATCCTTCTGCTGCTCTTGTACAACTCAGAGCTTCCAACACAACCCTGATGCTCAGGCAGGCACAAGGAATGGCTGGGATCCTTTCCAGCTCCTCCAACAAGGGAGAACACCTGGACTAGCCAGGATAAACTGAAAATTCAGGATTCATGGAGTCCTTCACCTGGAGTCAAACCCTCCAAATTCAGCAGTTTTCAGTGGTTTAATATTAGGAATATGTAACAGAAAGTTGATATTTTGGCAATAACAACTCCTCCAGCTTGATCCCAATTTTTCCCCAGGATCACCCAGCTGGGATTACTGACAGCAGCTGCCAGGTTGTCCATAACCCAGTTAAAAACTGAGCTCCACTTACAGACTTGTGCCTCCTCTTCTTGCTCTTCTTCTTGTGTTTTTTGGACTTCTTGTAACTCCTCTCTGCAGCCACAGGGAGAAACAAACCCCCCAGGAATCAGTGGATAAATCCCAAAGGAGAACAGCACAGCTGGTTTAAAGCCAGCCCCATCCCATCCCAGCCCGTACCGGACTCGGCGCTGGAAGAACGCTCCGACACCGACCGCGATTCCGAGCGCTGCCGCTTCTTCTTGGAGTGGCTGTCGTCATCCTCAGACTCTGAGCCCTTCACACACAGCCCAGGGGAGAATCCCAATTAATAATGGGAATTCCAGCAGCAGTCAGTGCAGCTGGGAGTGGCAGAGGGAGGCTTCCCAGGGATACTCACGGAGCGGGAACGCGAGCGCTTCCGGTGGTGCTTTTTGGATTTCTTCGAATGTTTCTTGGTCTTGGAGTGGTGGTGCTGACACTCGTGCTGTGGGCAAGGCAAGGAGGGGACAGCTCGCAATTCCCACAGGGATTGGCCTTGGAAAAGCCCTAAAATCCCAGCTTCTTCCACCATGGGTAAGGACAACTTCCCTGGAGCAGGGTGCTCCAACCTGGCCCTGGACAGTTACAGGGATGGGGCAGTAAATCCTCATCAGCTCCTACAGCACATCCCAAAAACTGATGGGATGGTTTTCCTCATCCAAGAAAGTTGGGAAAGGATAAAAATTCCATAATGGACATTTCATGGCAGAATCATCTCATCACTGCCTACAGCACATCCCAAAAAACTGATGGGATGGTTTTCCTCATCCAAGAAAGTTGGGAAAGGATAAAAATTCCATAATCGACATTTCATGGCAGAATCATCTCATCACTGCCTACAGGACATCCCAAAAATCTGACGGGATGGTTTTCCTCATCCAAGAAAGTTGGGAAAGGATAAAAATTCCATAATGGACATTTCATGGCAGAATCATCTCATCACTGCCTACAGCACATCCCAAAAAACTGATGGGATGGTTTTCCTCATCCACAAAAAAGTTGGAAAAGGTTAACAATTCCCTAATCACTATTTCATGGCAGCACCACCTCATCAGCTCCCTACAGGACATCCCAAAAAACTGATGGGATCCTTCTCCTCATCCAGAAAAGCTGGGAGAGGTTAAAAATTCTGTAAAATCAGCATTTAATGGGAGAACCATCTCATCATCTCCTGCAGGACATCCCAAAGAATATATGGGATGTTTCTCCTCACCCACAGCCCTGGGAAAGGTGAAAAACTCCACAATCACCATTTAATGTCAAAATACCTAAAAATGGGCACTGCTGCCACGTTGGAGCTGCAAACAAGGCAGCCAGGAGCAAGGAAAAACACCTGGATTCCCACGGAGCTGCTCCCTGCATCCCAGTTAAGCCCGGCCTAAACCCACCCCTTGCTCTGCCTAATTGGAAATTACAGAATTTAAAGTCCAAATTTCAGTTCAAATTCTTCCAAACTGCAAGAAATGCAACAAAACCCCCAAGTGTGAGAGCTGAAAAATCAAATTCATCTCCTGGTATCATTTTATGGAAACAATTCCATTAAATCCTTCCCCTTCCCACTCAATGTAGAAGGAATTTTCCTTGTCTGTTGTCCAGCTATTTCAAAAATAAAGGAACAATTACCTCAAGCACATGAAGGAAATCCTTAAATATCCTTTTCCTTTCAGATTCCAGGGTGATGTCTTCAAATGCTGGTTCCTTCACAAATCTGTCTCTGATCTGTCAGGAAAATTAACTCTATTAATGATATTCAAAGAAATTAAATTACAAATCAATTAAAATATTAGGATTGAAGAAATAGAATAAAATAAAATCTAGTAATGAAAATGGCAATAATAAATAAGAAAACCAGTAAGGAATAATGATAAAAACTCTATAGATAATGATGAATAAAACTAAAAGGAATAATAAAAATAATAAGGCATAATAAAAGTAATAAAAACAAGAAATAAACTGAAAATAAATAATAAAAATAAGAAAACGAAAACCCTGAAGAAATATAAAATAAGGAAAAATAAAAACAAAAATAAGGAAAAAAACCCAAAAATAACAGAAATACGAAGAAATAATAAAAAATAAATTTTAAAAAGAAAAATAAGAAAACTAATAGAAAGAAGAAAAAATAGAGATAACAATTAAAAAAAAAATAAAATTTATAAAAATTAATTTTCACCAGTTGAGGAGCCCCTGAACTGCTACAAGGCTGAATTTTTAATCCCAGATTTCCAAGCAAATCCCAAACTTCCAGTGTTCAGGGAAGGTCTAACTCATGGAAACATGGAGAATTCCATTGTCTTCCTGCACATTCCATTTAAGCTTAAAAAAACCCCAAATATTTATACAAATTATCCTTGGAAAGGAAAGGTTTTCCAGGGTATTTTATCCAGGACAAAGTTCTAAATAACTTCAATTGACTTTGGGGGGGTGTGAGATTTTTGGAGGGGGTTTTGTTTATTTCCAGTTCTTTTAGGATGTTTTTGTTTCAAAAGGATGAAGCTTTCCCCACCCAACTCCAAGTTTTCCTGAAGAATCCACAGGGTTTGATGGGATTCTGAGGCCCCAGCAGCAGAACCAGGAAGAGCCTGGCGAATGTGGGGTTTTTTAGGGATGAGCAGGGACCTGGTTGGGAATTTGGGCATGTTCTCCCCAAGGAATTCTCATCCTTACATCCTCCCAGACAGCATCCAGCTCGATGGGGGGGGTGGCTTGTTTCAGCATGCTCTTGAAGGCTGATTCCTTCCTCTTCATCTTGCGGGCCTCCTCCTTCTCCCGCTCCCGCTCCCGCGCTTCCGCCTTCTCCAGCAGCTGGGGAGCAAAAGGGAAAGAATTCCATTCCCTGGCATTTCTGCACAGCCCACCCTCGGAGCTGGGCCTGAGTCACCTGGAAATCCATTGCTTTTCCTCTACTTCATTCATAAACAAAGCGATGACATTAAATGATTTAATCAACAATTAATCAATTATTGTTTCCAAGCATGGAATTGCTGCTGATGGAAATAAAATGATGCAAAATTACAGAACCACACAAATCAGGAGAAATCTTAATGTACAAACAGGAGAGCACCACTGAATTCCTATCCCAGAATTCCTCAAGTTTGGGAATGCTGACTGCTTGGGAAAAGGTTTGTTTTTATTGTGGCAACAATGTGAAATCAGTTCAATAACCCTAAATAACAGAATAGTCCTCAAATATTATGGAATTAGTTAAAAAATAAACCCTAATTCCTGTTTGGAGAAGGGATTTCCCATCCTAATCATCCCAATTAATTTACTAATTCATACTTACACTGTTGAAAGCCAGCTTGATATTCCCTGCATCCAACGTGGTGGCTCTTTTCGTGGAGCTGATGACAGTGACAAAATCCTCAAAGGAAGTGTTCACCTCCACCACAAATCCTTTATCCTGGAAAAAACAGCTCCTTTGGCACGAGGGAAACCAGGAATTCCTTCAACTCCAAGGGAATCCCAGCTCCCTTGGATGAGGAATGTGCAGTTCAAGGAGGAGCCAGGTAATGCTCACCTTTAGGATGTCTTTAATTATCTTCTTCTCATCGTGGTAACGAGCTTTTAAATCCTCCACATAAAACTTGAACAGGTCAAGTGCTGTTGATCCTGAGGGAGGGGTTTAGTTAAGCCACAGGTCAGGTTTAACCCAAGAGCAGCATTTTGAGGTGTTAAAAAGCAGGAAGAATTGCTGTGGCCTGCCCCAAATCCCAGGATTTCCCCTCCTTACCAGGCTGGCCGAGCATGCTGGTGAATCTGATGTCGGAGCTGATGGCTGGGTACAATTCCATCCAGGAGGACATGGAGTGTAACTGCCCGTGCTCGTGCAGCTCATCCAGAAACAGCTGCAAAAAACAGAGGAAATGGGAATTTGGAGTCATTCCTCCAGCTTCTCCTTGGTACCAGCTGGGATGGATTGGCTTGGTAACTGGAATTCCACTTTTGCTCCAATAGGATTAAAAGAATCACTTCTTCTGTTGTTCTTCCTGCTTTTCTCCACCACCTAGCACATTCCAGCTGCATCTCCTTCCCATCCTGGCCTATTCCCCTTGATTTTCCCTTGGGTGTAACACAGCAGAGAAAATGCCTCAGCCCAACACCTCAGGCTTTCAACAGCCCCTTGAATCAACCCTCAGAAATAAAAAACCTCCATGTGGAATATCCCATGAGATTTTTAGGGCAGAACCCCAAATTGCACCAACCTGGAAAGATTCCCTGTTTTTACGCTGCCTCCTCCTTTCCCTCAGCAAACTTTTCTGCTTCTCTTCCTCCTCCTCTTTCTCCAAGGCCCTGATATGCTCCTCAAAACAGATCAGGGCATCCTCCTTATCCATGTCTAGCAAGAACACAGGGAGAGGGGGGAAAAAAATCAGGTTATTCCTTCCAAGTCAGGAAGAATCCTCCTTCCCAAAGAATTCCAGAGCCCATGGCCATACTCTGGAGCTCCTCATCCTCGGCAAAGGTGGGGTTGTCCATGAGGTACTGCTGGGCCTCTGACCAGGTGGTGCAGTAGGTGACGTTGGCCATGTTATCCAGGATGTTCTTCAGAGCTTCCCAGTTCCTCTTCCGCAGCTGCTTGGCTTGTTCCTGAGGGGAAAAGGTTTTTTTTTTGGGCTCAGTTTGAGGTGGTTTGGATAGAAATGTAAGACATCTAGCATGTTCTTCAAGAAAGTATGAAATTAGTCTTTAATTTATATAAAATAATGGAATTCTAGAGTGGTTTGGGTTGAAAGGCTCCTTAAAGCTCATCCCATTCCAACCTCCTGCCCTGGACAAGGACCAGGTTGCTCCAAGCCCCATCCACCCTGGCCTTGGACACAAAACAACATAAGTTTTCCATCTTATTATTATTTCACTGATTCAGAATAAAATGCATAATGTGAGTGATTAAAATCCCCCATAAATTCAACCCATGGTAAAATCAGTAGGAATAAACCCCAACAAACCCCCAAACCTTCTCTAAAAGCTGCCAAAAAGCCTCAAGCACAGGTTTAAAGTGATGTAGGAACAAGTGAGGAGATGCTGGATGGATTTGAAGGGAACTTACCTTCTCCTTCTTGGACAGGAAGAACAGAACATCCTCATAAATCTCCAGCCGGTCCCGCTCGGATATGGCATTCCACACCTCCATCTCCCCAAACATCTGCTCAGCTTTTCTGGGCAAAGCAAATGAAAACCACACAACTGTTCATTTCTTTATTTATTTATTGGTGACTGAATTATTCACCAATTCCCCACAACATCAGGGAGAGCTCTGTTCCAAGAAGGAACACTTTAAGGAATTCTCCTTGATTTTCCCTCTTGGGAAGTTTGTTTTTTTTTTGTGATATCTTTTGAATTTTTATAAAGGAAGGAAAAATCTAAAAATGGGAGTTGATGCCACTGCAAGCAGTGCATCCCATCAGGATTTTTATCCCAGATTTTTATCCCAAGTCTCTTACTTGTATCTGGTGGTGGATGTCATCTTCTCATGGTTTTCCAGGAAACGCTGGAAGGATTCCTTGGCTTCCTTGTACTTGGATCTGGCTTCTTCCTTCTCCTCCTTCTCTGTCTGAACTTTGTAGGCATTAAAGGCCTGCTTCTTCTCACTCAGTTTTGCCAAAGCACTTCCCAGGAAAGGAAAGGAAAGAGCAATGTTAGTTATAAATTTAAAAAAAAAAATCAGGAAGAGAAGACAAAGAAAAACAGAACAATCAGAAAAGGAAAATCAGGGGAAAAAAATGAAAATCTGAAAAAGTAAAAGGAAAATCCGAACAAAAAGCGAAAGAAAATCAGAAAACCAGGAAAAAAAACCCAAAAACCTAAATCAAGAACATTCAGAAAAAGAAGAAAAAGAAAATATGAAACATAAATAAGATAATCAACACCAGAAAGCAAAAGGCAACTGTTTGAATAATCCAGATTTGAGATAAAATTAATCTGAACACTTTAATCCTTAAATCAGCATAAAATACCAACTTCCAACTTTTTCCCAATAAAAATGAAGCTGTTGGAAGCATTTCCTTATGGAGGAAAGGAAGACAAGTCCATGCCAATGGCACAAGTGCAGGAGTATCTGCTGCTGACAGAACTTTGGATTTTTTGGAAGCAAATTCCCCCAAAAAAGGTTTGTGTGGAATTGAAGGAGGACTCAGTACCTGTATCTGGGGTCATTAATGATCATTTTCATGGCCTGCTCCCAGGAAGCATTGGATGGAACCCGCTGTGAAAACAGGAAATTATGGATGAATCAGACCTGGAATTAACATCCAACAGGGAATAATTCCTTAAAAACAGCCACGGGGAAAAGAAAAAAGAACATTTCATTTTTAAGCTAAAACAAAGCTTCACTGCAATGCTCTTTTTCTTTCACTTCCTCAAGAGTGAGGAATTTTTCCCCAGAAAAATCAAGTAAAACCTGGCAAATAAAAGAAAAATGAAACGATTTTGTAGTTCAATAAAACATTATTAATTGGTCAATAAAATTTTAATAATTGGCCCAAATACCTTTTCTTTTAACAGTTCTTTAAATGCTTGTTTGGCCTCTTCCTTTGTGTTCCACGTGTAGGTTTTTTTAACTGGTTGGGCATCCTCATCTTCCTTCTTTGCAGCAGCACTAAAGCAAAACAAATTTTATTATTTCAGCATTTTTTTCTAAGTTAGAGGCACTGAAAAGAGTCAAAAACCACCACAAAATGAGTTTTTTAAATAGCAGCTCCAAGTAAAAAAAATAATTCTAATAATTCATAGAAGGCTTTTCCTTACAGGCACCACAACTGATGAAAAAAAGATCAAAAAAAGTGAATTATTGAGGCAAAATATTTCCCTCCTGCAATTGGCTGCCTGCTGAAGTTATCTAGAAATTATTCCTAAAAATATAATGTTGAAATTCAGCAGGAATATTAACATTTTATATAAAAATATAAGGAGAAGTGCCTAAAAATGGTCTTCTCCTTAATTAGGTCCTGCTGTCTAAAATCCCCCACAGCAATTCTTGTTCTTGAATTATAAAAATCCTAAGTTATAATTTTCCACATAATAGATCTTTTGTTATTTAAAAAAAAAAAAAAAAAAGGAATCATGGCTGGAACAGATAAAAATCCATTTAGTATTTTATTTTCTTCCAGTGATAACCAATGGCACAGATCCATGAAAAAGGAGAATACATAGGGAAGTGTTTAATGGCACTCTGGGAATGTTCATGTCACTGATGCTGCTGAGAAATGAAAAACTGCAGCAAAGCCTTGAGGGCTTCATAAATTATCATGGAATCATGGAATGGCTTGGATGGGAAGGGACAGTAAAGCCCACGCAGCTCCATGGCAGGGACACCTTTCACTGTCCCAGGCTGCCCCAAGCCCCAGTGTCCAACAGAGCCTTGGGCACTGCCAGGGATCCAGGGGCAGCCCCAGCTGCTCTGGGCACCTGTGCCAGGGCCCCATCACCCACCCAGGAAATGACTTCCCAATCCCTGATCTAAGCCTGCCTTCTGTCACCTCAAAGCCATTCCCTCTTGTCCTGTGGTAAATTATTTATTCCCTTGACAAAGTTGCTTTAATTGTGCTACAGGTTTGTGTGAAGATCTTGGTGCTTGGGATGGGCACCATGGAATGGGTTGGGTGGGACAGGACTTAAAGGATCATCCCAATCCAGCCTGCCAAGGCAGGGACACCTCCCACTGTGCCAGGCTGCTCCAAGCCCTGCTCCAGCCTGGCCTGGGACACTGCCAGGGATCCAGGGACAGCCACAGCTTCTGGGGGAATTCCACCCCAAGGCCTCACAAGGAATGAACCCCCATAACATCCCCCCCAAATCCTCTTTCCTGGAGCTGACACCATCCCCTGGCACTCACTCTCCCGAGGCCTCCTGCTTGGCCGCCTCATCCGTGGCGGCCGCCGCGGTGTCCGCGCTCCCGTCCTGCGCGCCGGGGGCGGCGCTGCCCTGGCCCTGCTCCTCGGCCGTGGCGGTGCCAGCGGCGTCCGTGTCCCCCGTGGCGGTGGCCGGGGCAGATTCCCCCTCGGGAGCAGCTCCCGCGGGAGCGGCCGTGGCGCTCTCGGCGGCCGGGGCCGCGCTGGCCCCGCTCGGAGCGTCCCCGGCTGTGGCCGGAGCCGAGGCGGCGGCGGCCGCATCCTCTGGCTTCGTGCTGGGGACAAAAACAACAGCGTCACCTGTGGCACTGGCCTGGAGATTCAGGGCAACGGGGCAGCTCAGGGGTGTGGTCAAAGTGGGGATGAGGGGTTTAGGCTGAGTTAAAGACTCAGGAAAGGGTTATAGGCCCTCAGGAGAAAAAGGGAGAAAGGCCCTCGGGAGAAAAAGGGAAAAAGGCCCTCGGGAGAAAAAGGGAAAAAGGCCCTCGGGAGAAAAAGGGAAAAAGGCCCTCGGGAGAAAAAGGGAAAAAGGCCCTCGGGAGAAAAAGGGAAAAAGGCCCTCGGGAGAAAAAGGGAGAAAGGCCCTCGGGAGAAAAAAGGGAAAAAGGCCCTCGGGAGAAAAAAGGGAAAAAGGCCCTCGGGAGAAAAAAGGGAAAAAGGCCCTCAGGAGAAAAAAAGGGAAAAAGGCCCTCAGGAGAAAAAAAGGGAAAAAGGCCCTCAGGAGAAAAAAAGGGAAAAAGGCCCTCAGGAGAAAAAAAGGGAAAAAGGCCCTCAGGAGAAAAAAAGGGAAAAAGGCCCTCAGGAGAAAAAAAGGGGTTAAAAGCTCCCAGGAAAAAAAGGGTGAAAGGCCCTCAGGAAAGAGGGTTTGAAGGATCCTAGGGAAGGTTTGAAGGCCATCAGGAAAAAGGGGTTGAAGCCCCTCAAGAAAGAGGGTGTGAAGAGCCTCAGGAAAAAAGGGTTTGAAGGATCCTAGGAAAGGTTTGAAGGCCCTCAGGAAAAAGAAAGGGCTGAAAGGCCCTCAGGAAAAAAAAGGGCTGAAAGGCCCTCAGGAAAAAAAAAAGGGCTGAAAGGCCCTCAGGAAAAAAAAAAGGGCTGGAAGGCCCTCAGGGAAAAAAAAGGGCTGGAAGGCCCTCAGGAAACAAAAAGGGCTGAAAGGCCCTCAGGAAAAAAAAAGGGCTGAAAGGCCCTCAGGAAAAAAAAAGGGCTGAAAGGCCCTCAGGAAAAAAAAAGGGCTGAAAGGCCCTCAGGAAAAAAAAAGGGCTGAAAGGCCCTCAGGAAAAAAAAAGGGCTGAAAGGCCCTCAGGAAAAGGTTCAAAGACCCTCAGGAAAAAAGGTTTAAACTTCCTCAGGAAAGGTTTGAAGATCCCCCAGGAAAGGCTTGAAGGCCCTCAGAAAAAGTTTGAAGGCCCTCATGAAACAATTAGTATAATGTTAAAAATGTACCTGTTTTCTTCAGCTTTAATCATTGCTAGAGGAAAAAGGAGAAAAACAATTAAAATATAGCTTTAAAATTGTTCATGTACACAGGGAGTTCTGGTAACTCTTGATATAATAAAAGCAAAGTTTTAAATGTTTTTATTACTATCAAAAATACTAATGTTTGTGCCCTTCAAAGACTAAAATGAATTGAGATCAAAATAAAGTTTAGAAATGCCATTACGGGAAGACCGGGGAATATAAAAATGACTTTTTGGCTTAAAATTATGCTTTTAATATGTAAAAAAATATTTCAAAGACCTAGAAAGAAAGTCAGAATTATTAAACAGAATTTTAAGAAAGGAAATATTTAAATTACTGATACCTATTATTTTTTTAACAATTATTCTCCTCCAATCTGATTTTGTTGCTATTTAAATAAATAATGTAATTAACTAATATATATTTATAAAAATACAAGTCCAGCGCTCTTTTACCTTCAAGATCCTCCAGCTCTTTGGGTTTTGCCCAGCGGGATTCCTTTGTTTGGGAATTGTAATAATAAGGCTTCCCAGAATCTGATTTATACTCCTTCCAGGGACACTTGGACAACAATT
The DNA here is from genome assembly GCF_027477595.1 of Haemorhous mexicanus. Taxonomy (NCBI): domain Eukaryota; kingdom Metazoa; phylum Chordata; class Aves; order Passeriformes; family Fringillidae; genus Haemorhous; species Haemorhous mexicanus. The sequence continues at coordinate 1,165,844 of NC_082348.1, read as the reverse complement.
GCTGATGGAGAGAAAACAAAGGTTTTCCAAGGAAAATCTCCTTTAGTAACTCCTTAAATAAGGACTCCTGCTCCCCCCTTAATTATTTCTGCTCCTTAAATAAGCAATTAGGAACATCATTAGGTGGGATAATTATGGGGCACAAGGTTTTGGATGCATTAAAGTTGCATTCCTGGAGCTCTTTCCTCTTGAAATTCCTTCCAATTAAGGGGAAAAAAAAAAAATCAACAAAATTCCAAGTTTTCCCATTTTTTTTTCCTTGTGGATTTGGCTTCAGTTAAGGTTTATTTTCATCTCTCAGCTACAAACATCAAATATTTCCCAAGAAAACAGAAAAATTGGCCAAAAAGTGCAAATAAATCACATTAGATCAATTTGACTTGATATTATCCAACAAGAATAAACCAGAGGAATTCTCAGGAATTTGTGGTGTATTTTAAGAGCATTAACTTGGCCAAAATAGTAATTTTTAGGGATTTTTTAATTCTCTAAATTATTTTTCTATTACTTCTCTAAAAAATAAAAAAGGACACATTTTAAATTAAAAAAACCTATTTAAAAATGAGGAAAATTGAGGAATTTTGCACCCTCAGGTTCTCCCAACATAAGGAGAGCAATCCAAATATTTTAGGAACATTTCTTACTGGAAGAGTTTGCTCCCATTGCTTCCAGCAGAATTCTCCCTGCTGCAGGTGTCAGGCTTGGAAATCCTCGTGTTCCCAGAGTATTATCCCAGAATTAATTTGGGATTTGGTTACCTCAGCAGGGGTTTTGAGGTCATCTGGCTTCTCCCACGTGGACTGCTTGGTCTCAGTGTTGTAGTAGTAAGTTCTTCCATCCGGGGACTTGTGCTCCGTCCACGTGGATTTCTGGGAAAATCCCAAACCACATCAGCAATGCTGTAAAAAATGGGCTCCAACTCCAGGAAAAGAGTGGGATACAGACCTGCTTGGAGTGCTCCTCGCTGGCAGAGCTGGTGCTGGTGGAGCTCTGCTGGACTGTGGAGACCACGGGGTGCGTTGTCTGAGGAGGAGACAAAACAGGGCTTGGAAAATCCTCCCTAACTGGGGGGTTTCACCCAAATATCCTGGATTATCCAAGTGGCTCAGCAGCACAGGAAAGGCAGGGAGCCAAATTCACACCTTAAGTCACTATTTTTCCCAAAAAAACTCCTTCTTTGCGAGTGGAGCTGTTCAACTGCATATTCCCAAGGGCCTGATTCCCCCAGGAAGGGCAAGTGAAGGGGTCAGACCACAACAACCCCAACTCACAATGCCAGCAGCACTCCCTGCTCCCAAAGCTTGAGGAAAATTTGCTTCAGGAAGATTCTGGCTCCCTGAGCTCCCTCACACCACACTTGCTGCTGCTTTCCATGGCCAGAATTCCCTGGAATCAGGACTGTATCCAGGTGCTGTGCATCAGGGATTGGATATGGCCAGGGAAAACTGGATTTCCTGACAGACCAATGGACAGCATGGAAATCTCATGGAAATAATGTGGATATCATCTATTTAATATTTAAGCTGAGACAAGGCCCACAGATTTCAAGGAACAACCAAAAACTTGGAAAAAAACAGGGGGAAAGAGGGAAAGAGAAGGGGAGGAAAACCACAGAATTAAGGTTTTCCTTTAAATCCCTAAAACCAAGTTTGCCCCACACCACAGTGGAATTCCAGCCTTCTGGAATTGTGCTTTCCACATACCTGAGTCCCAGGAGGGGTCACTCCTGAAAAATAAATAATTAAAAATTAATTAGAGGTTTGGTTCCTTCATTTTCTTAAATATTCCTCCAAATGTGCACGGAAAAAAATGTCCTGGGCACCAATGGAGATTCCAGGACTGAAATGTTCCATTCCATTTCAGGGAAAAGTGGAATTTTTAATGTTTCAGCTGCTTTTGGTTAAATATTTTGAAATTATATCAAGTTGTTTTACTCACCTACTTGTGCATCCATGCTGTTCACTCCTGGCTGCAAAAATAATTAAAAAAATTATACATTAAAACAACTAAATTTAAGTAATTAATTCCTGAGGAATTAAATCCTTAAAGAAATTTCAATATTCATTATTCAAACAAGGCTTTTCTGCCACAAAAGAATCAATTCCTTAAATAAGGATTCCTGCTTCCCCATTAATTATTCCTGCTCCTTAAGTAAGCAATTAGGAACATCATTAGGTGGGATAATTATGGGGCACTGGGCTTTGGTTGTATTAAAATTGCATTCCTTGAGCTCTTTCTTCCTGAGATTCCTTCCAATTAAAGAAAAAAATCAACCAAATTCCAAGTCTTCCCATTTTTCTCCTTGTGGATTTAGCTTTGGCTAAGGTTTATTTTCAGTTCTCAGCTACAAACAACAAATATTCCCCAGGAAAACAGAAAAATTGGTTAAAAAGTGGAAATAAATCATTGGATCAATTTGACTTGATATTATCCAACAGGAATAAACCAGGAAATTCCCAGGAATTTGTTGTGTATTTGAGGAGCATTAATTTGACCAAACCAGTAATTTCTAGGAATTTTTTAATGAATTTTAAGAGCATTAATCTGACCAAAATACTGAGTTTTAGGAATTTCACTGCTTCAAATCAGCACAGCAAAGGTTTGTGCTCAGCACTACAGGAAATTCCAGAGGAATTTAGGGATTTAAATCTGCATGGGGAAAAACCCTGTAAAAATAATTTATTTCTAAATTGAAATGGCTGGAACTGGTTTTGAGTGAATCTCTTAGGCTGGGACTAAATTTATCTCTTAAGAACAGGATTTAATTTAAATTTTTTCCCCTCAGAGATTTCACCTGTATTTTAACTTTTCCCTCTCTACATAAATAATTCCACATAAGTAATTCCTCATTCCTTAGGCCATTTCAGCAATTTTTTATACTCAACTGAATTTCAGGAACTCTTAATAAAAAATCTCTCTCAAATGGACTCAAATCTCTTTAATATTGAACTAAAAAGATTAATATCTCAGCTAATGATTAATTAAAACTCTTTAAAAAATTACAATTTAAGAGAGAAGAGTCTCTTGGTCAGACAATTTAGCAATCCAAGGTCACAGTGATTCCTGCCAAACTCGAGGAAGTGAAGGATAAACAATGAATGAAAAACTAAAAGGAATTTAAAGACTGATGAAAATCACAAAAATCTTATTTTATAGCCATTCAAGAGCCACATAAACCTCCACTGCAATGAAAAATAATTTAAAATTTAAATTCTTATTTTCTAATTAAAGAAAGCAAAGAGTGATCAACAGCAATTGCTAAAAAGAGCTTTTAAAAGCTTTAAAAAAAATCAATTAAACTCACAGGAACCGTGGGCTGCATGGCAGCCTGGGACATGTGGGACATCATCATTCCAGGCATCACCGACTGCATCATTCCAGGCATCTGGAATTCAAGAGCATTTCCCATATATTTATCACAGTCTCAGCAGAAAATACAGTATTTGTATTTAAAAGCCATTATCTGATACTTCTTTTAAATTTAAAACAAATTAACCCAAGCATCCCTCTTAGGCAAGGAAAAATAAAACACATTTGTGGGGTTGTGATTCCCTTCATCACATTCCCACTAAACTGGGATATTCCTATTAGGAATGGCATGTCCAGATTCCAGATGTGGACAGGAAATAACAATAAAAACCATTTAAACTGCAAAGGAACAATAGCAAATGATGTGGGACCTGATCCCATTAGTGAAATCCCGAGTGAAAGCTGGAAAAGCAAAGGTTGGGAATGCTGAATTCCTGCTGAATTCCAAGGCTCCAGGGAATAAAGCAACAAAGGAAAGGTGAACTCCCAGGTGTGACATTTACCTTCAGCTTTTTGCTCTCCATCTACCAAAAAGTCCTGAGTTGCTCCCTAAAATATGAAATATTGAAATATTCCCTGGCTAAGAGTGGGAATTGTGGAAAAGGAGGTACAAAAAGCAGAGAAATAAACCAGAATTCCTACTTCACTTCCTAACGAGCACACACAGTGCTAATGAGTCAAATCCTCCTCATTTTTAAAAAATTGCTTTATTTTTACCCCAGAGGCTGCAAATCCCCACTGAAAAAATTCCTACCAAGCCTTCATACACCGATTTGAGGAAAACAGGGAGGCTGTGTCCAAGGAGTTGCAAAGGAAGGAGTTGTCACCATGGGCTGTTCCCAAAGGTTTAATCCTTCCCTGCCTCTCTTCCATAACCCACCATCACAAGGAGCATCCCGAGGACATTCAGCATTCCTGGGATAATTATTATACCCACAAGGAGAACTGTTTCTCCTAAGAGTTGAGGATTTCATCACAAACCACACAGGAAATGTGGTCACTGAGAAGAAAAGCTGCCAAAAGCAGGGCCATGGTTGTGGCTGTGTCACCTGCCAGGGCTTTTCCAAACCCATGGCATCAGCAACAGTGGGATACAGGGATTACAAACCAACCCCTGGGATTCCACAGGAATTCTGTAAAAATTCTGAAATCCTTTGTTTCTTCTCTTGCTGTAATGTTCATGTGTGTGGATGGAGGAATTGGCCAAGAATTAAAGAAAGGTGAAGTCCCAAGACAAACTTATCCCTTCAAAATCTACAAGAAACTTTCAAAAAACTCAAATAAATCCCAACTTACAGATTGATAACTAAGAGGTGCATTACCTGTTCTCATTCCAAAAACTTCAATAAATCCCAAATGATGGACTGCAAGTTGGAAGTGCATTAATTACCTGTTCTCACTCCAAAACACTTGAATAAATCCCAAACTATGGATTGATAATTAAAGCTAGAGGTACATTAATTACCTGTTCTGATTTAAAAACTTGAATAAATCCCAAACCAAGGATTGATAATTAAAGTTAGAGGTGCATTAATTACCTGTTATCCTTTCCAATTAAAGTCACAAAGGTGCATCAATTCCCTGCTCCCCATAAGAAGAGTTTTACCCTGGCCAGCATCAAACCCCCTGAGTTCTCCCCTTTCCTTTCCCAGGGAGATTCCCCCCCTCAGGGATCCCTGGGAACAGAATGCTGCTGGAATTGCCTTACCTGCCCCATCGGGGGTCCTCCCATGGGGGGCATCATCTGAGGCATCATCCCGTGGGGAACTGGGGGCATGTTGGGAGGTCTCTGGCCCATGGGGTGCATCCCCATGGGGGGGTAGTGGGGCATTCCTGGGTGGCCCATCTGGAAAACACCAACAGCCAGGGAAAATCAGCACCGAGGCAGCCACCCCAAACACGCTCACCAAAGGGAATAAGGAAAAGCCCTTTCCTGGAGCTCTTCATTATTCCCACACTTTAAGTACTTTCTATTCCACACAGATGCAACAGCTCTGAGAGTACCTGAAGATAAAGCCTGGGCAGAATTTCTCTCTGGAAAATACATTCAGCAGGAGGGAAAAAATAGCAAATTATTGATCACAGAATCCCAGAATGGTTTGGGTAGAAGGGGCCTTAAAGTTCTTCCAGTTCCATCCTCTGGGACACCTTCCACTATCCCAGGTGCTCCAACCTGGCCTTGGACACTTCCAGGGATGGGGCAGCCTGGAATTCTATCCCAGGAACCCCCACCCTCACAGGGAAGGAATTCTGCCCTAATTTCCCCTAACTCTACCACCTTCCAGCCCAAAAGCAGTTTTCCAATGATTTTTTTCTCATCCCAGCAGTCTCCCTGGGGCTGTAAGTCACACAAAGAAACCATAAGGATCTAAAAAGGTTTCAATCTTCTGGACAGAACACTTGACTTTTCCCAATCCCATCCTCTCACAGTACATGCAGTGGCAGCTCCTGTTTCCCAAGACCCACGTAATTCCAGGTGGAACACTGTTTCTTGGAAATCTCCTCTGACCCTCTCTGGAGTGTTGATTCACTTTCAGAGGCACCCACCACCCTGGTGCTGAGAAGGTCCTCCCAAGCCTGCTCTTCTCTAGGCTGAGCCCTTCTCCAGCTCCCTCAGCTGCTCCTGGGGCTCCAGATCCTTCCCCAGCTCTGGGTACAGCCAGGTCTGTGAGCCACTGTGCCCTGGGGGACATCGGGAAGGGCATTCCCAGCAGGTCAGGCAGTGATCCTGCCCCTCTGAGGCACCTCTGGGCGCTGTGTCCAGCTCTGTCCCTCAGCACAGCAGGGACAGGAGCTCCTGGAGCTGAAAAGGGGCTGGAGCATCTCGGTGCCCAGGAAAGGCTGAGGGAGCTGGGGTTGCTCAGCCTGGAGAGGAGCCCCAGTGAGAGGAGCCTGAGTCCTGGCTGTCCCTGGGTGCAGGGAAGGCTCCAAGCAGGGCCCAGCAATGGCACCAGAGGAAGGCAGGGACTGATGCCCAGGAAGTTACACCTGTACACGAGCGAGAACTTCCTCCTTGTGCGGGTGACAGGTGCCCAGAGAGGGTTTGGCGTCTCCCTCAGCGGGGACACCCAGAACCGCCTGGACACAGCCCTGAACCACAGGATGCCCATCCCACCCAACCCTGCGATGACCCCGGAGCAGGAAGGCGGGACCAGCTTCCGCACGCCGCCACTCCGTGCCCCCCCCCCCCCCCACCCCGAGCCCGCACTCACCATGAGAGACCCGCGGTCGACGCCGCCGGGCCGCATGGCGGGGCTGAGCAGGGAGCCCCCGCAGCGGCCCAGGAGGCGCCCGCGCAGCGGCGGCCGCGGGGCCGCGGGCCCGAAGGGCAGCAGCGGCTCGGGCTCCCCGCGGGGCGGGAGCAGCGGCGCCAGCAGGCTGACGGGCTTCCCAGCCGGCCAATCGGGGCGCGCCGCCAGCCGCGCGCTCTTCGGCGATTGGTCGGCGCTCGAGCCCACCGGCCGCACGGCGTCGCCCGGCGTCAGCTGCATGAGGGGCGGCGGCTTCGGCAGCGAGAACGGCAGCGGCTGCGGGGAAGCGGTGGCAGCCGCGGCCGTAGAGTCCCCGCCGGACATGGCGGCGGCGGGCGGCCCGGCTCCGCGGCTCGGCGCTGGCTCGGGCGGCTCCCGGGAGCGCGGGGCGCGGAGCGAAGCAGCGGCTGCAGCGGCCGAGCGCGGGGTACGCCGGGAAACCGCTCACGTGGGTCCGGGGGCGGTGCGCGATGAGCCGGGCGGTACCAACAGCGCCGCAAGGAGGGGGTAACTTCCCGCTACACCATTTCATCACAGCTCGAGAGGCGGCGGTAGATCTCCCCTCAGCCGTGCTGCGGGTAGTACGCGCCGCTTTCGTGCGCTCCCCCCGTGGCGGTGCGGGTGGTACGGGCCGAGCGCGGCTGGGGAGGCGCTCGGACCCCCCCCCCCCGCGCCGCTCGCCGTGGTTGGCGCCGCTGAGGGGGAGCGGCCGCCATGGCGGGCGGGAGATCCCGCTGGGATCGGGGAATATCCCGCTGGGATCGCGGAGATCCCGCTGGGAGCGGGGAATATCCCGCTGGGAAGGCACCCACGGGCACCAGCCCGTCCCACTCCTGCACCTGCACAGCCCCACAGTCCCCCCCTGGGCCTGCGAGTCCTTTCCGGGAGCTCTGGCAGCCGTGAGGCCGTGGCACTGCCAGGGATGCAGGGGCAGCTTCGGCTTCTCTGGGAATGCCATTCCAGGGCCTCCCCTCACAGCCGGGAATTCCCAATATCCCATCCATCCCTGCCCTGTGACCGAGAGAACCCACTCCCTGTGTCCTGTCCGGTCCCTCCAGGGCCCCGGAAAAAAGGCCAGAGAAGGAGAACTGAAAACAAAGAATGTTAAAGCTCAATGTAACTTCAGCTGAAGTGTCTAAAATGTAACTCTGGTTTTCCGGGAAAGGTTCAAATCCTGCTGTTTTCCTCACACAAAGCCCTCCTGCCAAGGTTTTAGTGCGGAGGAAGGAGTTAATTAATTAAATCGAGGTAAAATTGTGCATGACCTAGAATTCCTGCCCGTCAATCAAATCGCTGGGAGAGATGCATTTGATGTGTTTGATAATCTTGGTTTAATACCCAAAATCCACCTGAAAAAGTGGGAGGAGGGCTGGGAAAGTGGGGGGAAATTCCCCAATAATTTATAATTTGATCTTGTGCCTCTTCACACCAAGTTTATTTGGATGGAGTCTGCCCCACACAGCAGAGTGGGAGAGGGCTGGGAATTCTGTGGGATAAATGAATTTAAGTTGGGACCCCGGAGGGGAACGACTCGGGAGAGCGAGGGAATGATCTCTGCTCCCTTAGGGTATTTATTTATCCGTGTTTCTCCCCCTGGAATTGCACAACTTGGAATATTTTCCTGTCCCCAGCATTGCATGCCCTGTGTTTCACCGTTGTCCTTGAGCACAGGGGTTTTCAGGGATGTGGATTTATTTTCCATAATGTTTCTGGATTCCCACACACCTCCATGGTTTATCAAACACCTCACTTTACATTTTAATGTGTAGATATTTTATAAATCTCTTGGCGGCAGTGAGGCAGGGGCTGGTTTGGCTCGGCTCATGGAACTATGGAATGGCTGGGACAAAAAGGACAGGAATTCCTGCAATCCCACCCTTCCATGGGCAGGGACACCTCCCACTGCCCCAGGTTCTTCCAGCCTGGCCTTGGACTCTTGGAATAAACACCAACCCTCACCCCCCGAGCCTAAAGAATTCTCTAAATCCACCCAAAAAGGCCTCAATTAATCAGATTTTCCTGCCACGATCAAGCAGTGAAATTAAAATTTAAATTGATTTTTAATTAAATCTTGAAATCTCATTTCAGTCTCTCCTGGTGTGCAGTGAGCAGAGCTCCAGGGGGGCACAGTTGCTTTTGTCAGCCTGAGGTGTAACTTCAGTACTTGAAGTATTTTTATTTCTTTCTTTTTAAGCACAGCTGCCTAAAAGAAGTCCAAATCAAGTGAATTTATTTAAATTTTTCTGAGTTTTAAACTGTTTTTGTGGTTTTACAGAAATTTTGATAGAGCATCCAATCCTTCACTCTTCTTCCTGATCCTGGAGGAAACTCCTGGTTTTTAATCTGGATTTTCAGACAGGATTTGTTGGAAAATACAGAATTCTGAAATTAAGAAAACTGAAACAAATATTCTGAAATAGAGAATTTTGGAATAAAAATTCTGAAATACAAATTCTGAATTGCAGATTCTGAAATAAAAAATCTGAGCTGAAAATTCTAAAATGGAGGTCTTTGAAATATAAATTTGGAAATGCAGACTCTGAAATTAAAGCCCTGAGACACAAATTCTGAAATACAAATTCTGAAACAAAAACCTCTGAAATTAAGAAGAGAAGAAAAGTGCAATCAAAGTTTGGAATTATAAATTCTGCAGCTCAAATTCTGAAATATGGAATTCTGGAATACAAGCTATTTGGGACAGTGAGCCCTGGAATTCCTTTTCCATGGAATTTTACCTGTTGGCTGGAATGTATTTAACCAGTGGGATTTGTATTGAATGCATTTAACTTTTTTTTCTCTTAGAAGAACTCTTTTATTTCCTGTAAACTCAACATAAAATCGCTCTCTGGTGTTTCCCGGGCACCGCGAGCCGGTTTCTTGAGGAAAGCCAGCGAATTCCAAGGGAATTCCTGGAGCGGCCAGCAGGGAGAGGGCTCGCACACGGAATCGCTCGGGCAGGGATCGCGGCTGGTCCCGGGATCCTGAATCGACAGCATCGGGGCGAGGACAAAAACCAGAGGACTTGGAGAGAGATTTTTCCTTTCCTAGCCTTTTGGAATTCTGGGATTCCCGGGAAAAGGCGGGGTGGTTCCATGGGCACAGTGGCCTTGGAGCCGCGTCCCACTCCAGGAGATCTGGAGCTGCTGACCCAGCTCCAACAGGGAAACCTCGCTCTGCGCAGTCCCAAACCCGGCATGCCGTCCGACGGGATCCAGCGGGATTCCATCCAGGGGGATCCAGCGGGATTCCATCCAGTGGGATCCAGCGGGATTCCATCCAGTGGAATTCCATCCAATGGGATCCAGCAGGATTCCATCTAGTGGGATCCAGTGGGATTCCATCCAGTGGAATTCCATCCAACGGGATCCAGCGGGATTCCATCCAGTGGGATCCAGCAAGATTCAATCCAATGGGATCCAGTGGGATTCCATCCAACGGGATCCAGCGGGATTCCATCCAGTGGGATCCAGTGGGATTAGATCCCGTGGGATCCAGTGGGACTAGATCTAATGGCATTTAGCAGGATTCCATCCAATGGGATCCAGCAGGATTTGATCCAATGGGATCCAGCGGGATTCCACCCAGTGGGATCCAGCAGGATTTGATCCAATGGGATCCAGCGGGATTCCACCCAGTGGGATCCAGCAGGATTCCAGGATTCCATCCAGTGGGATTCCATCCAGTGGGATCCAGCGGGATTCCATCCCGTGGGATCCAGCAGGATTCAATCCAGTGGGACCCAGTGGGATTCCATGCAGTGGGATCCAGCAGGATTAGATCCAGTGGGACTCAGTGGGATTCCATCCAGTGGGGCCCAGCAGGATTCCATGCAGTGGGACCCAGCGGGATTCCATGCAGTGGGACCCAGCAGGATTCGATCCGGTTGATCCAGCAGGATTCGATCCAGTGGGACCCAGCAGGATTCGATCCAGTGGGACCTAGCGGGATTCCATGCAGTGGGACCCAGCGGGATTCGATGCAGTGGGACCCAGCAGGATTCGATCCAGTTGATCCAGCGGGATTCGATGCAGTGGGACCCAGCAGGATTCGATCCAGTTGATCCAGCGGGATTCGATGCAGTGGGACCCAGCAGGATTCCATGCAGTGGGACCCAGCGGGATTCGATCCAGTGGGACCCAGCAGGATTCGATCCGGTTGATCCAGCGGGAAGCTGCGGCTGCCTTCCCTGGGCTGGCTTTTCCCGGCAGCTCGGCCCCCCGCAGATTTCGCTGCTTGTTTTCTGGTTGGTTTTCTTTTTTCCATTAGAGCTCATAACTTATTTAAGAACTGCAGTGATTTGGGGTTTTAAAGTGGTTCTGTGGGGAGGGTGGGGCTCTGTTTTCCTTCCAAGGAGTGTCAGGATGTCTGAATCCATGGATTCTGCACATCACCCTTTGGAAAGCAGCTGCAGGGAGCTTTCCCCCATATCCCCCAAGTGTTTTTTGCCCTTATTTCTTCCTCTGATAAACTTGTTTTTCATTCTTTAGCCCATCAGCCCGAATTTCCCACCAGTGAATTTTCCTTATAAATCGGAGTTCTCCTTATGAATTTCCTGTGGGATTGGGTTTTCTGGATGCTGCAGTATTCCCTATGGGAATCTGTTGTCCCAGGCATGTTCTGCTCCCACTTTTCATCCCAGAAAACATCAGGCTACAGCTGGGCTGTCACCAGCTCAATGTAGGGAAAAGTAAAAATACAAAATCCAGCTTCTTTTCCTGGGAAAGAAGTCTGAATCTGAGGAGTAATAATTCCTAGGGAATGTTTCATGTGATGGGAACAGTGGGAGTGCCTCTGGAATTGAGGTGTCACCTCTGGAGGGGTCTGGAATGTCCCTTGAGCAGCGCGAGCATGGAGCTTGAGCATTCAGGAGATCCATTTGAGGGAATTTGGGAGCCTGGAAAACTCAGGATCTGGGGAATTCCTCTTTTTAACAGCTCAGGAAAGTGAGAATTTTAGGGATGGGCCCCATGAGGAGCAGCACATCCCAACTTCAGCACCGGAGAAAGGATGGGAGGCAGCTGGAGCAAAGCCAGGGCAAAATGCAAAGGAAAAGATCTTAGAATTCCAAAAATAAATGGACATTCCCCTTGGATCCCCTTGGATACCTCCTTGGATACAGGAATTCTCGCTGCAAGAGGGATAATTTGGACTCTGTATAATAAATGTTGGGCTTTTCCCACCTGATTTGCCCTCCAGGAGAATCCCAGTTAAACCCTGCTGCACTTCACCTGCCTAATCCCAGATTTCAGTGGTTAACAAGGGATTTGATCCTAAAGAATTGCAGCTCCCACCTTATTGTTTCCATCTGCTTGTTGCTTTCCATAAAAATCACGCCCTGGAGCCGAGATCAGTAATATTCCTGCCTTGATCCCGCTGCTGCGTGGCTGATGAATTCATGGATTTAGGGCAAATAATCCCGATTTCATTACCAGCAAGTGCTAGAAATAAAATCGGGCTCCGGACTATTGGTGGAAAAACAAATCCCGGAGCCGTAAGAGAGGATTAAAATTGGAAAGATAAAAAATCTCTCCAGAGAAATGTTCAAAAGCTGTGAGAGTGGTGACAGCTGCTTCCCAGAATCCAGCTCTCCAGAGGCACTTGGGAGCCTTTGGATACGGGAAATAAAAGTGGGCAAGAGGTGGGGGAGCAGCGTGTGGAGAAATCCCAATAAAACAGCTCTGGATCAGCTAGAATTGTTGTTTTCCCACTTTGGAGCTGTCTGGGATGTGCCCTAAGGAGCCTCACGAGGCTGAAGATTAAAGTGTGGGGATAGAGCTTGAAGGGAGCTGAGCCCCAGTTAATTCCCAAACCCTGGGAAGAGCAGTGGGATAGTGGCCATTCCCTGTTCCTGGGATCTTCCCCAGCAGGAGGGGAAACAAAGGCAGCTTTTCCAGGGAATGTCGAGTGGGATCAGAGAGCTGGAATGAACACCCTGAGGGGGGATTTTTCAGAATAGCTGTGGACATCAGCTCCCTCCACATCCAGGTGTGGCCTCTCCCTCAGGAAGGCAAATTCTTAGTGAATAATCTTCTGGAATGCTTTTCCCCCCTTAAATTTTATTTTTTTCCCTTCTACTTCTTCCTATTTTACTAAACCTTATCCCAGTTCTGGAGTTAATTCCATAGGATGCCAGACTGGTTTGGGTTGACACCCTAAATGCCACCCCATCCCACCCTGCCATGGCAGGGACACTCCCACTGTCCCAGGCTGCTCCAGCCTGGCCTTGGGCACTGCCAGGGATCCAGGGGCAGCCCCAGCTGCTCTGGGAATTCCAGCTCAGCCAGGAATTCCCAATCTCCCACCCAGCCCTGCCCTCTGGCAGTGGGAGCCATTCCCTGGGTCCTGTCCCTCCATCCTTGTCCCCAGTCCCTCTCCAGCTCTCCTGGAGCCCCTTCAGGCCCTGCAAGGTCACATTTAGGTCACCCCCGAGCTCCTCTCCTCCAGGCCGAGTTCCTGAGGAAGTTTTCAATTCATTAACCGTGTTTAAAGGCATTGGATATAATTGGATTTTTTAATTTGGATGCAAAATGCAATTACAGCAGGTTGTGTTTCCATCCTGGCAGGGCCTGTGCCCGTGAGCTGACTTTGGAAAGGGCTGGAGGGACAGGACCCAGGGAATGGCTCCCAGTGCCAGAGGGCAGGGATGGGTGGGAGATTGGGAACTGGGAATTGCTGGCTGGGCTGGGATTGCCAGAGCAGCTGGGGCTGCCCCTGGATCCCTGGCAGTGCCCAAGGCCAGGCTGGAGCAGCCTGGGACAGTGGGAGTGTCAAAACACAAAACTGGAATATTTATCTTCCACACAACACAAAATTCCAAACCCCTGGGATATTTTCTGATTTTCTTGATGTTATTTTCATGCTGGTTTGGAGATGCAGGGAAAAGCAGACAAAACCAATTTACAATTAAAATGTGATGAAATACAGTAATTTTTCCTCACTTCTCCTCCTGTTTAACTCCCACCTGATACAAATCAGCAATTTTGGGTTCCTGTATTCGAACCCTTGGGCTTGGTGATATTTGTACAGCACTGTTTTATTTTCTAACCCCGCAGGTACTGAGTTATTTAAGAATTTTTATTGGATTCAGTGAAAACAGGATTGCTTTTCTATCTGATTTTAGGAGTTTCTCTTCCCTATGGTTTTTATAAATCCTGGAGTTTTAATTCCATGCCAGACGTTTGCAGCCAGGAGTAAATTCCAAAATTAATTGCACCAAGGATACAAAAGGGTTTGGTCAAACAGGAAAAAGGCTAAAATTGCTGCTGTGTTATTGTATTTTAAATTTTATATATTTTAGCATTGTTTAGAATTTAGTTGCAGATTTAAAGACTAAATAATTGCAGGAGGAATTATTAGGAGAGGTTTTGTCCTTACAAATGATACAAATCCACTTTTCCTGCAGTATTTTTCCCAGGAAAATCAAGTCTCTAGTCGTGTGTGGAATTTCATTTGTCTCACGTAATTTCCTTCATCTAAATCATGAGGGAAAAGATGTGGCTCTGAGAAATATAAACCGGTTTTGTGTCAGGATGAAATTGTGGAGGAGCATTCCCTGTGAGAAATGCAGGATTTTAGGGAATTATTTATCCAGAGAAGCCTGGGAATGAGCCGTTCTCTTAGAAACCACAGCTGCGGTGGCCGCAGGTGTTTGTGTGACTGACAGCCCCTGTTAAAAATGTATAAAAATACCTTTTGATTGGTCTAAAAATGTGTTTTATTCAAGCAGGTGCTGTCCATGGGGGAGCTCAGCAGGTTCTGTGCTCGTTGCCCTCAAACCAGACTTGTCCCCTTCCTCCTCCAGCTGTTGGTGTCAAAACACCAGGAAAACAAATTCCTGCTCTCCTTTCAAGTCTCTTCACCACCAGGATTGGAGGAATTTCAAATAAATGCATTTAAAAGTCAGGGTGAGTCTGCAGAGCCTGGTTTGGTTTTGAAATAATTCCGTGAGATGGGTTTGCAGCTCAGCTGTTGCCACCCAGCAGGGCAGAGCTGAGGGGTGGGGGAAGGATGGAGCTGGAATTTCTCCACCTGGGATGGAGCTGGAATCTCCCCGTGTGTGCCAGGGGTGGGAGGGGAATTCCAGCTCTGCACGGCACCTTTCCATCTGCATGTCTGGAAGTGCAAAGTTGGAGCTTCCCAAGACAGAATCCCAGGATCCCTGAGGTTGGAAAAGCCTCTGGGATCATCAAATCCCAGCTGTGCCCATGCCCACCTTGTCCCCAGCCCAGAGCCCTGAGTGCCACCTCCAGGAATTCCTGGCACACCTCCAGGGATGGGCACTGCAAACCTCCCTGGGCAGTTCCAGTGCCTGAGCCCCCTTTCCATGGGGAAATTCCTGCTGTGCCCACCCTGAGCTGCCCTGGGCCAGCCTGAGGCCGTTCCCTCTGCTCCTGTCCCTGTCCCTGGAGCAGAGCCCGACCCCCCTGGCTGTGCCCTCCTGGCAGGGAATTCCAGAGAGGGAAAAGATCCCTGGGGATCCTCCTTTGCTCCAGGCTGAGCCCATCCCAGCTCCCTCAGGGATTCTCCAGCCCCTTCCCAGCTCCCTCAGGGATTCTCCAGCCCCTTCCCAGCCCCCTCAGGGATTCTCCAGCCCCTTCCCAGCTCCCTCAGGAATTCTCCAGCCCCTTCCCAGCCCCCTCAGGGATTCTCCAGCCCCTTCCCAGCCCCCTCAGGGATTCTCCAGCCCCTTCCCAGCTCCCTCAGGAATTCTCCAGCCCCTTCCCAGCTCCCTCAGGAATTCTCCAGCCCCTTCCCAGCTCCCTCAGGGATTCTCCAGCCCCTTCCCAGCTCCGTTCCCTTCCCTGGACACACTCCAGCCACTCAGGGTCCCTCTTGTCCTGAAGGTCCCAGAACTGTCCCCAGCCCTGGAGGAGGCTCCCAAGGACCAGATCCTGGCCTGTTCCTGATGGACAAACCCCTCCCTGACCCAGACTTGCACCCTTTCCACGAGCAGGATCAGATTTTCCCGAGAGCTTTCCGATTTCTCTCAGCACTGCCGGCTGGAAGCACAGGGTGAGGACAGTGTCTGAGATCCAATTCCGTGTCACTGAGGGAGTGTTGAGAGTTGCCACAGTTGTGCTCTGGTGGCCTCATCCCTTCTCCTTCTTTTTCCTCCTGTGTGGATTGAAATCTGACCTTCCAGCCCTCGTCATTCCCTGCAGCTTCATGCCCCTGGATGGCTCCCAAAAACCTCCACCCCGAGGAGCTGATTCACAATTTCTTTATTCCAGTGTGTGACTCCTGGAGCACACCCAGCATCCCCAGCGGATTTTTTTGAAAGTTTATTTTTAGCTTTCCCAAATAATTCCCAGATTTGGATTAAATTTCCCTCCGTGGAGCAATTTCAGGCCGTTGGTTTGTGCTCAACGTCTGTCACTGCCACCGGTGACCTACAAAAGGCGGGTGATGATATCCCAAGGATGAATTATTCAGCTGCTCTCCACTCTGGACACCCAGGAGAGGCTCTGGAAATCCACCCTGAGCCTTTGATCCCATCCTTCCTCCCCTTCTGGCACTTGGCCTCAGCTGCCTTTGGGGAAAGGGCTGCTGGAGTGGGGGGAGACCATGGAGGAGGAGGTGGAGGAGGGACAGAGGTGAGAAGGTGATTGAAGGAATGGTGCTCAAGGATA
This sequence comes from Haemorhous mexicanus, assembly GCF_027477595.1. Classification (NCBI taxonomy): domain Eukaryota; kingdom Metazoa; phylum Chordata; class Aves; order Passeriformes; family Fringillidae; genus Haemorhous; species Haemorhous mexicanus. Next base: position 1,149,655 of record NC_082348.1, on the reverse strand, counting down.
AAATCATGGAATGGCTGGGTTGGAAAAGTCCTCTGAGATTACCGAGTCCAACCAGCACTGCCCTGACCCCAGTGCCACATCCACAGGGCTGGGAAATCCCTGCAGGGATGGGGACCCCACCTGAGCACCTTTTCCTGAAGGAATTGCCCCAAAATCCACCCTGAGCTGCCCTGGGCCAGCCTGAGGCCGTTCCCTCTGCTCCTGTCCCTGCTCCCTGGAGCAGAGCCCGACCCCCCCGGCTGTCCCCTCCTGGCAGGGAATTCCAGAGAGGGAAAAGATCCCTGGGGATCCTCCTTTGCTCCAGGCTGAGCCCATCCCAGCCCCCTCAGGGATTCTCCAGCCCCTTCCCAGCTCCCTCAGGGATTCTCCAGCCCCTTCCCAGCTCCCTCAGGAATTCTCCAGCCCCTTCCCAGCTCCCTCAGGGATTCTCCAGCCCCTTCCCAGCTCCCTCAGGAATTCTCCAGCCCTTCTCAGCTCCCTCAGGGATTCTCCAGCCCCTTCCCAGCTCCCTCAGGGACTCTCCAGCCCCTTCCCAGCTCCCTCAGGGATTCTCCAGCCCCTTCCCAGCTCCCTCAGGGATTCTCCAGCCCCTTCCCAGCTCCCTCAGGGATTCTCCAGCCCCTTCCCAGCTCCCTCAGGAATTCTCCAGCCCCTTCCCAGCTCCCTCAGGGATTCTCCAGCCCCTTCCCAGCTCCCTCAGGGATTCTGCAGCCCCTTCCCAGCCCCCTCAGGAATTCTCCAGCCCCTTCCCAGCTCCCTCAGGGATTCTCCAGCCCCTTCCCAGCCCCGTTGCTGCACACAGAGTTTCTGCTCACTCCTTGGACTATAATGGATCTCAGAAAGAAGGGATATTGGAAAGGAATAAAAGAAGAACAAAGGGAAAAGGAAAAACAGCAGCACCATTGATAACTGCAGGTTTCCATAAATCCTAAAAACTAAATTCCATAAAAACTGCTGCCATAAATCCATGTTCTGGGATCAAACTTGATGCATCGTGTCAGTCACTGATGGACCCTGTGGAATGATCCAAGTGTGGGAGTAAAACAAAGGATTTTCCAGGAGAATATTCCTCTTGGACTGTCATCTGTAATGTACAATTCCTTTAGGTTTTGTAGGATTCCTAAAACTCACCTGGGGGTTTCTTTTCCTCTTGGATACAGGACCCGTGGCCTGGTTTGATTCCTTTTTTTGGGTTAATTTCTGACAACAAACAAATTGTCCTGGAAAGCTGCAGTTTAAGCAATCGCTATTTTTGTTAATTTATTCATCAACAGAACTCTGCAAACGAGCTGAGAATTCCATGTTCCTTCAGCTTTTCCAAGGGGTGGCCCCTGTTCCCACTTTCAGCCCTGAAATCTCGTGGGGCTTCATTTAGAGGCACTGACTGAGTGATTTTTTAGGCAATAAAGGGAATGCCAGGCAATTCCAGTGCAAAATCCTGAATAAAAGCAGGAAATTGGGAAAGGCAGTGCTGGGGGATAGATGGAAATCTTATCCTGCTCCCAACAGGTGGATACAGGTGCCCAGCAGCAGGAAAACCTTTGGCTTTTGTGAGAAAATGAATGGAATGGATGTTGTTGGTGCAATGATCCAAGGGCTGGGAGAGCTGGGAATGTTCCCCTGGATGAGGGAAGGCTCCAGGCAGAGCTCAGAGCCCCTGGCAGGGCCTGGAGGGGCTCCAGGAGAGCTGGAGAGGGACTGGGGACAAGGATGGAGGGACAGGAGCCAGGGAATGGCTCCCAGTGCCAGAGGGCAGGGATGGGTGGGAGATTGGGAATTCCTGGCTGGGCTGGGATTCCCAGAGAAACTGGAATTCCCTGGAAGTGCCCAAGGCCAGGCCGGAACACCCTGGGACAGTGGGAGCTGTTGGGATGAGCTTTAGGGTCCCTTTCCACACAAAAATCCAGGATTCTGGGATGATTCAAGGAACTAATGGCAAAAAGCAGCTCAAAAACCCCATTAAAATCCTTCCTCCTTATCTCCCCAGTGCCAGCTCGGCCCGAGCTCCATTGTGAGGCTGCAGTGACTGAAAACCCTTTTTCCTCACCAGTAAAACGCAATTTGCCCAGTCTTTTGTGCTTTTGGTCCAAATAAATAGAAACTTCTCTTGTTCTGGCCTTTCATCTGCATAAATTACCATAATTAATGTGCAAAGTGATTCGGCCGGGCCACAGGCATTTCATAAATTGGAGTCCTGATGTTTTACACCGACGTGGCTTTGTGTTGGAGTTATTTGTAGGGAATAAAGGATGTAGGGATTAAAGGAGCTGCTCTTCACATCGGAGTGTCTCCCTGGGAATGAGGTGGAATTAATGGGCACAGCAGGAGCTGCTGCTCCTGGGGGTCTGCTGGGTTTGGAAAAGCCTCAGTGGGAGAGAAGAAAATCAAGGGATGGTGTCTCCAACTTCTCTTGGGAAAGAACAAAGGGAGATGTTTGGGTTTGTTTCTCTTTGGTCCTCACAGGTGCCCCACAAAAATCCCTTTATTTCCCAAGTGCATCCATAGGTTCAGGATTGTGCCTTTTCCCAGTCCTGCCCTCAGGCAAGGGCAGAGGATGGATCTGCTCCCCTGGAATCCAGGCAGGGATGCAGTGAGGCTCAGCCAGGGCTTCCAGAGCCTGATTCCAAAATGAGGAGGCGCCACTGGGGCAGGACAATCCACGGATCCTCTGCTCCCATAGCACCACACGGGACAGAAGGATCATGAATCCTTAAATATGTGCAGTGCCTTGAACTTCCCAAAGGTCATTGAAGCACCAAATCATAAACTCATGGAATGGTTTGGCTGGGAAGGAACCTTAGAGATTTCCCAATCCCCCCTGCCAGGGCAGGGACACCTTCCTCTATCCCAGGCTGCTCCAGCCCCAGTGTCCAGCCTGGCCTTGGGCACTTCCAGGGATCCAGGGGCAGCCCCAGCTGCTCTGGCAATTCCAGCCCAGCCCCTCCCCACCCTCCCAGCCAGGAATTCCTTCCCAATATCCCACCTAACCCTGCTTTACCACGGCATAAGCTCGGCTTTACAAAGCCCAGCTCACACTTTGCACCCTGCAGCTCAGCACAGCCCCAGCTCTGCTGGTGCCCAAAAGCTCGGGAGATTCATCAGGAAAAGCCTCGTCAAGCACAGTTTGAGGCTCTCTGGATGCCTCATTTCCATCAGGAATTATCCCTGCAGCTAATTGAGGGCTCATAATTCCTGGGCCTGATTGTGCTCGGCGGGAATGAGCAGCCCTGAGGACACACTTCCATCCCCGTGATGAGTGCCAGCCTCCACCAGGGCCTGCAGGGAATGTTACAGCTCAGGGAATGGAATGCAAAGCTCCTCATGGGTTTGTTTTCCAACGGATCCACGAGGAACTTTATCATCCTTTCGCACTTCAAAATTAAAATTAAAAATAAAATAAAAATAAAAATTAAAATAAAAATAAGAATAAGAATAAAAAAATTAAAATTAAAATTAAAATTAAAATTAAAATTAAAATTAAAATTAAAATTAAAATTATTTTCCAACCAATCCAGTGTGAGTTGTTGCAGTTAATAAGCCATAAAGGTGATTACATCCCATAAAATGGTGGCATTGCTGAGGTTGGGAAAGCCCTCCAAGGGTCACCAAGTCCAGCCTGTGACTGTTTCCAACCAGCCCAGTGCCACATCCAGGAATTTCCAAACTTCCTGGGATCTCTCCCTGCCTCCCAGGCTCCAGGTGCTTGAGGGCTGTGGCTGCAGGGCTTTGGGGCTGGATGGGGAATTTGGAATTCTGGGAATCTCCACCCATTGGAACAGGCCATGGATCACCTCCCCAGCAATGGGGAGATCCATCATGGCCAGAGCTGGGAAATTCCCAAATCTGGGACTTGTGGTAGATGGGAATGGGGGAATTCCCACATCCTGGAGAATTTGGGTGTGGAGTGTGTGTTTTGTTGGGATTGTAGTCCCTGGTTTCATTGGGAAAGAGGAATCTGCTCCCTGGAGAACACTGGGATTCAATCTCCCAGGAATACTCATTGCTCTGGGCTGCAGCTGTGGGAGAAGGAGCCTGGAGAAGGCTCCCAGGTCCCTCCACATCCTGATGTTCAGGGCACTTGGAAAACGGCTCCATTGGCATCCCTGCAGAACTGTGGGATTCCTGGGAGCATTAATGGGCACTTGGGCAGCCCAGCAGGGATCCAGCTCCATGTTTCCCTGGATTTGCCATCCTTGGAGCAGCTCAAAGGGCGCTGGTGGGAAAGGATTGGGACGTTCCTGGCAGAACTCATCCCATCACACTCCTTACTTTTCCTGGGGAGATTTCATCCCCTCTTCCCTCACTCACATTTCCCATCCTCTCCCAAGCTCTCAGGAGGACTCTGAGCGTGGAAGAGGTGGATGGGGAGCATCCCACCCTCAGCATTCCCAGGAATGGGCTGGAGGCTCTGTGCTCCCACTGCTCTGAAACCCGTTGGGGATTCAGGCGGAGCTGCCGATGGAGCAGGGACAAATGCAGGATAATCCCAGCGCTGATGAATATCCATGAATATCCCTCCCAAAGTGGTTTAGCCACAAATTAGGAGCCTCTGCTACCAAGTGAGAGCACTCCCAGCCAAATCTGGGCTTTATTGGAAGATTATCCAAAGAATCAAAGGGATTCTCCCTGGCCTGTGGTTAACAGTTCATGTCTGGAGCAGCGGAGTCGCCCGGAGAGCGGGGCTGGAATGGAGCACCCCTTCCTGGGCATCATTTCTTTGGGATACCCCAAATAAACCCCTGATTCCAGCCAGGAACGGCAATTCCAACCAGCTTCAAGGACAGGGGTGGCATTTGGGATGGGTTTCCTGGCACTTTTTCCCGGGCAGCAGCTCAAGCAGCAGAACATCTGTGGCTCCCTCTGTCCCTGCTGCTCCTTCAGCTCCACTCGTCACCCTCAGCCTGGCACAAAGGAACCTTTGGAGCCATTCCCCAAGTTTTTCTCAACTTCAGGAGCAGGGAATTAACAAAAATCCTGGCAGGTGCCAGCTGAATTGGAGGATTTGTGCATCTCATGGAGAGGAAGGTGGGGGAACAAACCCTGAGCTCTCCACACCCCTGGGATCTCCACACTTCTGTTCCAGGAATGTGGAACCTGGGACTGGTGGGGATGAGGCTCCTCCAGCTGCTCCATCCCCAGGGAATTTACAGGGATCTGAAACATTGGATTTATGGGAGAGCCTCAATGCTGCTTTTGATTCCAGTGGCAAGGAAGGACAAACCCAGCAGGGAGGTGGCCTCTGTCACTTCCACACTGAGTCTGAACCCTTCCCTGATGGGAAATTCTTGGAATTATATCCACAAGGTGCAGTCTGGCTGGAGGTCACAGGGCTGAACTCCAAGGATTTTGGCTAATGGGGTGTGGATACCCTAGGAAAGTTTTTGAGGGATGTCTGTGGGCACTTCCAGGTTCTCCCGTTGGACAATTCCAGCCTGGTCTGAGGTTGTAGGATCAAATATTCCCAGATGGACATTGGGAAAACTGATGGTTTATCCAGGACTGCGGTCCCAAGGTAGGAATTGATCATTCTGGGATGGAATTTTGCTTCCAGCCATGGTGGTGGGAATGGCTGTTTGTCCATCACTGCTGAGGAGACCACGGAGCCATGGAATTGTTTGGGTTGGAAAAGACCTTTGAGATCATCGAGTCCAACCCAGCACCACCATGGTCACCACTGCCCCTTGTCCCCGAGTGCCACATCCACAGGTTTTGAGCAATTCCAGGGATGGGGAATCCACCCCTGCCCTGGGCAGCTGTACCAGGGCTGGAAAACCCTTTCCATGAAGGAATGTCCCCAATATCCAAGTAAACCTCCCCCAGCTGAGGCCGTTCCCTCTCCTCCTGTCCCTGTTCCCTGGGAGCAGAGCCCGACCCCCCCGGCTGTCCCCTCCTGGCAGGGAATTATGGAATGAGAGGGTCCCTCCTGATCCCCCTTTTTTCTAGCATAAGCTCCCTAGTTCCCTCAGGGAAGATCAATCCAGCAGAGTTGAGGCATGGAGCAGGCTGTGCTCCCATCCCCAACCTGTCCTTACAGAGAATTCCCTGGAATTCCCAGCACTCCCCATGCCAGCCCCCAGGAGCTGTTTCCCAGTCCCACTGCTGTCCTGTCGGAATCAGGACATCCCTCTGGCTGTCCTGGACTGCCCAAACCCCTGCCAGGGGGCTCAGAGACCCTGGCACAGAGCCCAGGACCCCTGTGACTTTGATTGTGACCCATGGAGAAATTACCAACCTTGTATGAAGGATTGCAAGCCACGACAGTTTGAGTAGAATGATAGTGAATTTATCACGGGGTAAAAAATAGATTTTGGTGTTTTTAGAATGGGGGTTCAGGGGCAAAGATGGAGGAATCTGGGCATGTCCAGCCTTTCTCCTTCTTCTTCTTGGCCTCCACCTTCTGCTGTGATGGTGGCACTTTTGGATGGGTTTAGAGCAGAAGCTCACTGTCTAACACAGGTGATAGGGATTGGGAAGTTATGGTAAATATTGCACAGGTAGTTTTTAGTATAAATAGATAACAACACTGCCCTGGGGCAGGCAGAGTGCCTCTGTCTGTCCTGCTGAGCTGACCTCGGCAGAACAGAGACAGAATTTTGTAGATAAGGAACAATGAACAACCTTGAGACCGAGAGCTGAAGAGCTCTGAGTCCTTCCTGGAGTGCCGGGCTGGGAAAAGAGACTTTGTGACACATCTGGGGGTCACTGTGAGCAGCCAGAGCCCCGGGACTGTCCCGCAGTTCCCTTTGTGTGCCCTCGATCCTTGTCCCGCCGCTCCCGTGGCCCTTCCCACGTGCGTGTCCCGAGGGGACAGAACAGATCGCGCCCAGATGTGCAGCGTCTCGGGCTGCCGGGATTGCCGCTCCTGCCAGATGTTGCCGCACATCCCAGGGCAGCAGAGCAGCTCCCTCCCCTGGGATGAGCCCAGGATCTCCTGCAGGGAGCTGCTCCCAGCTGGAAAGGGGGCTTGGCGCTCTCAGCACCCGGCTTTGGAGCAGGACAAACACCTAACACAATTAGCGCCGGGCTGTTAATGAGCAGGGAGGTGGCCGAGGGAGGAGGAGGGATCAGGGATGGGAAGGGATGGATGGGCTCCGGCAGCTCCGGCTCCTTGGAGCAGCCACCGCGTCCCGGAGCCCTTCCAGGGATCCACGTGGAGGCAGAGCTGAGAATCTGTTTTCCCAAAGAGCCTCCCTCTGCTTTTCCCACATTCTCCCCTTTTCCCGAGTTCCGGTGAACGCACGGCGAGAGATTTAATGGATACGACAGAAATGCCTTTAAAGTGCTTTAGCCCCAAAATCACCGAGCCCCGAAGGGAGGGAAGAGCTCCCTGGACAGGGGAGGCAGTGGGATTTATCTGGGAGCAGGGAATGGGATCGTAGCCAGTGGGAATTGTAGGGAAAGGGGCCGGGATGGCTGCGCTGGGATTTCCTTCCTGTAATTCCATCCCTCAGCCCAGGGAACACCTGCTGTAGGTGTGGGGCAGCAAATCACAGATTATGGCTCTTTCAGGGGAAAAACTGTCTCCAGGCACAGGAGGAACATTCCCTTGGGAAGAGGCTCCTCCAGGCAATTCCCAGGGCCTGCAGAGTGCAGGATCCTGCCCAGTGTGGGGTTTGGATTTGGAGACCCGGGTCAAACTCGGAATTTTAAAGATCCACAAATCAAACAAATATTTGAGGCTGCTCTCTGTTGGGTGGGTCGTTGAATTAATAATCCATGGAATCCCAGAGTCCTGGGATGGGTCGGGCTGGATGGGAATTGGAGATCACCTGGTTCATGGACACCTTCCACTGTCCCAGATTGCTCCAAGTCCTGGTTGGACACTCCCAGGGACAGGGCAGGAATGTGGGTCCCTTCTTGGATCATGTCCCACCCCTGGAGGATCCCTGTCCTGCTCCCAGCTCCCAGCAATCCCACATTTTGCTGAGAATTCCTCCTGCTGTGCCTGGCATGGAATTGCCCCAGTGCCTGCCCTGCTTTCCCAACCATTCCCATAATCCCTATGTTTATTATTTGTGGGATTAATGAGCTCCCGTGGGGCTTTATCCAGCCTGGATCTTGCCAGTGGGGGAAGCAAACGCTTCCATGGATTCTGGGCACGTGCTTGGAATTTTAAATCTTTGGGATGAATGATTTAATTCCATGAATATACATTTAAATGGGAATATAATGTATGCACAGTATACGTAAATATAAAATTGAAACATAATGCATTGATATGAAAATGTGGAATTTAATGTATCTGCATAAATGGGGCATTTTGGAATTTCATATATCTGCATTAAAAGGATATTCTGGAATTTCATACATCTGTTTTAACAGGATATTTTGGAATTTCATTTATCGGTTTTAACAGTATATTTTGGAATTTGACATATCTGGATTAATAGGATATTTTTGGAATTTATTCTGTTTATAATGTGACATTTTGGGTTAAGTTTCCCTGTTAAATAAGAAATTTTAAATGCCTTTGCAATCAGTGGATGTCCAGTCAGAGCCTGATTCCCTGTCTGGATCCTGCTCTCGGAATCCTTGGGAATCAGGATTGTTAGGGTTGGAAAAGACCTCCAGGATGAACCTCTGGAAAACACCATGGGAAGCAGAGCTGATGGAAAATCCACCCCACAATTCCCAGCCTGGAGCCAGCCGGGCACAGCTGCTGATCCAGGGGCTTGTCCCAATTCCCAGGAGCCAAATCCCAAACTGGGAAGCCGTGCCTGAATCTGTGATGGGGCCACAGGGTGGGATCATCTTCCATGGGTGGCGTCATTCCCTCATGGGGTGGGATCATTCCCTATGGTTGGGATGATTCCCCCAGAGATGGGATAATTTTCCATGGGGTGGGATCATCCCCTATAGCTGGGATAATCCCCCATGGGTGAGATCACTCTCCATGGGTTGGGATCATCCCCATCTCCCATGGGGTGAGATCATCCCCCATGGGTGGGATCATTCCCTATGCTTGGGATGATTCCCCCATGGATGGGATCACCCTCATGGGATGGAATCATCCCCCATGGATGGGATTATTCCCTCATGGATGGGATCATTCCCCCATGGAGTAGGATCATTCTCCATGGGGTAGGATTATTCCCCATGGATGGGATCATTCCCCATGGGTGGGATCATTCCCCTATGGTTGGGATGAGTCCATCATACCCAAATGGGTGGGATCATTCCCCATGGATGGGATGAGTCCCCATGAGTGGGATAATTTTCCATGGGTAGGATCATTCCCTTTGGCTGGGATGAGTCCCCCATGAGTGGGATAATTTTCCATGGGTGGGATCATTCCCCATGGATGGGATGAGTCCCTCATGAGTGGGATAATTTTCCATGGGTGGGATCATTCCCTTTGGTTGGGATGAGTCCCCCATGAGTGGGATAATTTTCCATGGGTGGGATCATTCCCTTTGGTTGGGATGAGTCCCCCATGAGTGGGATAATTTTCCATGGGTGGGATTATCCCCACGGGATGGATCCCTGTGGGAAGGGGCTGTTTGCTCTGCTCTCAGCAGCTCGTGCAAGCCCAGGCAGGGAAGGATTTCCTGACTCCGTGGAATGACGTAAGGATATCCTTGATCCCAGAAAGGACCTTTGCGCTCGGATCGGCTTAGCACTACTTACTTTCCATCTGTGGCCTTTTTCACTGCTGGGCTTAACGAGCTGTTAGGGCTGGCCTTCATTCCTCCTCCTCCTTCCAGGCTGCTCCAGGAAGCTGGGAATGTCTGGGAGCCGCACAGGGAGCTGCTGGGCTTCATTCCTCATTAAAACCTCGGGATCCGCCACTGCCCTGGAGCTGCTCCCGCCCCTGGTCCCTGAGGAATGTCCCGGCGGGCTTGGGGCCATCCAGCAGGAATTGCAGCCTTGACCAAAGCCCAGAGCAGCTCTGAATGAATCATTGAGGCCTTGGGATGCTCTGGGTCATTTGGAGACTCGGGGAATTTCAGGCAAAACTTCCCAAACTCAGCTCCAGGGCCTCCGAGGCTGGAATGAGCCTGGAGGAGACCCCAAGGGCTGGAGCCCCTCTGGAGCCAGGCTGGGAGAGCTGGGAATGTTCCCCTGGAGAAGGGAAGGACCCAGGGAGAGCTGGGAATGTTCCCCTGGAGAAGGGAAGGACCCTGGGAGAGCTGGGAATGTTCCCCTGGAGAAGGGAAGGATCCAGGGAGAGCTGGGAATGTTCCCCTGGAGAAGGGAAGGATCCAGGGAGAGCTGGAAATGTTCCCCTGGAGAAGGGAAGGATCCAGAGAGAGCTGGGAATGTTCACCTGGAGAAGGGAAGGATCCAGGGAGAGCTGGGAATGTTCCCCTGGAGAAGGGAAGGATCCAGGGAGAGCTGGGAATGTTCCCCTGGAGAGGGGAAGGACCCTGGGAGAGCTGGGAGTGTTCCCCTGGAGAAGGGAAGGACCCTGGGAGAGCTGGGATTAATTCAATTTTTTTAATCTTAATTTTAAATGAATTTTTTATATTCAGTTATATCTGAATTTGACAGCAGAACAGCAAAGTCCTGCTGTAGCTGTGGGATTGTTGTGAAGATCAAAAAATAATCAAAACCAAAATAATCAAAATAAATGCAAATAGCATAAAAGTAAATGTAATAAATAAAATAAAATAGAAACAAATAGTAGCAGCAATAATAATAAAAATAAATATAATAAAAAAGAAGAAAAACATATTAAAGATAAGAATCAAAATAATTTATAATTGATTTATATGTATAATAAATAGATTTCTATATTATATGTAAAATATATAAATACAAATATAAGAAATATATGAATATAGGAAAAGTCTATATAATATAAATAATATAAAATATAAATAGAAAAGTAAATATGCATATAAGAAAAGTAAATATATTAAATATAACAAAATATACATTAAAAGTAATGATAAATACAATAAAAATAATTAAAAATATAATAAAAGATATAAAGATTTAATACAAAGACAAAAATAAATATAATAAAAATAAATATAGTAAATGTAATAATAATAAAAATAAAATAGTAGAAATCATTAAAATAAAAATAACAAATATAACAACTAGAATCATATAGAAATAACAATGAAATTAGTAAAAATAAATGTAATAAAAATTAAAAAATAAAAAAACAAAAACAGATATAATAATAATAATAATAACAATAACAATAATAATAATAATAATAATAATAATAATAATAATAATAGTGCCGGAGCCGAGCTCGGAGTTTCCCGGCTCTGGCAGGAGCTCCCCGATCCCGCAGAACTCTTTGCAGTCCCCAGACCCACCCGATGCGGCGCCGCTGGGGTCCTCGGGTCCCTAATGAGCCTTAATGAGCAGGGCTGCTAATGAGCAATCCCGGCGGGAGCAGCGGGGGAGCAGCCGGGATTTGGGGTTTTGTGCTGTGGGATGAGAAGTGGGGACAGGGGGTGATGCTGTGGGATGGGGCAGGGGCAGGAGCAGGAGTTCCATGGCTGAAGGAGGGAAGTGCTGGTCCCTGAGGGAAAGGGAAATTTTTGGTTTGTGCTTTGGTGAGTGAATACAGGCACTGCTTCCATAAAATCCCACAATTATTTGGGGAATGGACTTTAAATCCCACCCCATCCTATGGATCCCATCCCATTCCAACCCATCCCATGGATCCCGTCCCATCCCATGGATCCCATCCCGTCCCATGGATCCCATCCCATGGATCCCATCCCATCCCATGGATCCCATGGATCCCATCCCATCCCATGGATCCCATCCCATGGATCCCATCCCATGGATCCCATCCCATGGATCCCATCCTGTCCCGTCCCATGGATCCCGTCCCGTCCCATGGATCCCGTCCCGTCCCATGGATCCCATGGATCCTGTCCTGTCCCATGGATCCCATCCCGTCCCATGGATCTGATCTCATCCCATCCCATGGATCTCATCCTATCCCATGGATCCCATCCCGTCCCATGGATCCCATGGATCCCATCCTGTCCCGTCCCATGGATCCCATCCCGTCCCATCCCATGGATCTGATCTCATCCCATGGATCTGATCTCATCCCATCCCATTCCATGGATCCCATCCCGTCCCATCCCATGGATCTGATCTCATCCCATGGATCTGATCTCATCCCATCCCATTCCATGGATCCCATCCTGTCCCATGGATCCCATGGATCCCATCCTGTCCCATGGATCCCATCCCATCCCATGGATCCCATCCCATGGATCCCATCCTGTCCCGTCCCATGGATCCCATCCCGTCCCATCCCATGGATCTGATCTCATCCCATGGATCTGATCTCATCCCATCCCATCCCATGGGTCCCATCCTGTCCCATCCCATGGATCCCATCCCATCCCATAGATCCCATCCCATCCCATGGATCCCATCCCATCCCATGGATCCCGTCCCATCCCATGGATCCCGTCCCATCCCATGGATCCCATCCCATCCCATCCCACTCCAGCCTGGCCTCGGACACTTCCAGGGATCTGGAGCAGCCACATCTCTGGGAATTCCGGCCCCTCCCCCTCCTCATTCTGGGAACTGCCCCTCCCAGGTTATTTAGGAATAACCCCCTCCCAGCTCTCCTCCCAACTTTCCAGGGACAGGGCTGGGGGTGAGCAGCTGCACCTGGGGATAACTGCCAGGCTGTAAATGAGCTTGGAGGGGGACTGTGGGATGTGGGAAGGAGCAGTTGGGATGGTCCTGTGGGATTTGGCCTCGGAGAGCAGCAAAGGTAAGGCTTTGGTTCTGCCTGTGGGTGTGAGGGTGTCTGTTGGGTGTTAATTGTTGTTTTTTGGGTATTCCTGGACATCAGCTGGCAAACGAGCAGCTTGGAGCACGCAGGGGGCTGGAAGGGAGGTGTGAGGAAAGCGGGATGGGAAGAAGGCACCCACAGGGGTTTATAGTTTGGATTTTTGTGGGATAAATGTGTGGGAACACCCAAATCTTTGGGACATGCCCAGTTTAGCCCCTCTTTTCCCAAGCAATTCCATCCTGGGTCTCCTTGTTTTGTGTTCCTGAGTTAAGCTCTGCCCACCAAGCTCTGGGAGCAGTTCTAAACTCCCTGCTGAGGGGGGGAATTGCAATTTGAGGTGGTTCCTGCTCTTTTTATCAATTCAATCAGAATTTGGTGACTTGCTCTGCCTGTGAGGAGCCCAGAAGTGATGGCCTTTATTGGATATTTAGGGATATTTACTGGTATTTATTGGTATTTGTGGACATTTGGACACTTCTGTATTTGGAAAATGATCAGTTTGGAGCATGCAGTGGGTGGAAAGTGAGGTGTGAGGAAAGCAGGATGGGAAGAAGGCACCCACAGGGGTTTGTAGTTTGGATTTTTGTGGGATAAATGTGTGGGAACACCCAAATCTTTGGGACATGCCCAGGTTGCTCCCCCCTGACACTGGGAATTCTGAGCCTGTGGATGTTGTTGGAGGTCTGCCCTGAAGTTGAGCTGGTTTATCCCCACCCCACCCCTGGTGTTCCTGAGCTGCTCTGCAGTTTCCATGCAGGATTCCTCTCCACTCCCTGCAGCACTTTAAAGATTGATGCCAGGTAATTAACGGGCAGATAACGAGGCAAGATTAATTGGGAATGCAGATGGAAGCCATTAGGGATGGAGCTCTCAGTGCAGAGTTTTTGCTGTTATCACAGAGTGAAACTCCCCTTTTTGTCTTCCCTCACAAGCTGTACCCTTGCAGAGGTGGAAAGCAAGGTTTGATGTTCCAAAAGATAAAACTGGGATTAATTCCACTCTGCTCCGGGCTGGGGGGTCCTTAATGGAAGAGTTCAGTGGGAACTATGAAATTATTCTTGTGAAAATCATAAAGTTGTCATGGGAAATTGGGAATTTATAGCTGAGTGTGCTGCCAGAGCACAGGAATGTTGTTTTAATAACAGCATGGCCAAATCACCAGGATTTTCCAGGTTTGCTGGGCTCTACTTGAACTAATCCTGATTCCATGGGTTCCCTGGATTTACTGTTGGCTCAGTCCAGCATTTGGCAGAATTCCAGACTGGTTTGGTTGGGAAAGGATATTAAATCCCATCCCCAGGGACACCTCCCACCATCCCAGGGTGCTCCATCCTGGCCTTGGGCACTGCCAGGGATCCAGGGGCAGCCCCAGCTGCTCTGGCAATCCCAGCCCAGCCAGGAATTCCCAATCTCCCACCCATCCCTGCCCTCTGGCACTGGGAGCCATTCCCTGGGTCCTGTCCCTCCATCCTTGTCCCCAGTCCCTCTGCAGCTCTCCTGGAGCCCCTCCAGGCCCTGCCAGGGGCTCTGAGCTCTGCCTGGATCCTTCCCTAAATGTTTTCCTGCATTCCTGAAAATATCCCAGCCTGCTTCCTGCCTGTTATTTCTTTCCCATTGTCTCCCATAACGATGAATCCCTGGCATTTATCCTTCTCTGCTGGAGCACAGAGCAGCCCCCTTCAAAAACCAGGGAGAGACTGTGAGCAGGAGGGGGTGGGAAGGGATCTGAGGGTGGTTTGTGCCCTCGGGGAAAGGTGAAATATGGACTGGGCTGAAGGGCAGGGGGCAGATTTTGGGATTTAAAATCATGGGTTTTCCATGTGGGAAGGAAAATGGATTGAGATGATAAAAATCAGGATGATTTGCCATCGGTGGCTCAGCAAAATGGGCACTTGGACCCTCCCAAAGCTGCTCCTGGAGTGCCAAAAATGCCTGGGTGGGAACACAGGGAGTGCCTCGGGAGAGGGGGCACAATCCATGGGGGGAGTCTGGGCCCAGGGCACGGGGAGGAGAGCTGGGAGTGGGGAAATTCCCAAATCTCCTCTGCAGAGCTGGGAGTGGGGAAATTCCCAAATCTCCTCTGCAGAGCTGGGAGTGGGGAAATTCCCAAACCTCCTCTGCAGAGCTGGGAGTGGGGAAATTCCCAAATCTCCTCTGCAGAGCTGGGAGTGGGGAAATTCCCAAACCTCCTCTGCAGAGCTGGGAGTGGGGAAATTCCCAAATCTCCTCTGCAGAGCTGGGAGTGGGGAAATTCCCAAACCTCCTCTGCAGAGCTGGGAATGGGGAAATTCCCAAACCTCCTCTGCAGAGCTGGGAATGGGGAAATTCCCAAGCCTCCTCTGCAGAGCTGGGAATGGGGAAATTCCCCAAATTCCTCTGCAGAGCTGGGAATGGGGAAATTCCCAAATCTCCTCTGCAGAGCTGGGAGTGGGGAAATTCCCAAACCTCCTCTGCAGAGCAGGGAGTGGGGAAATTCCCAAATCTCCTCTGCAGAGCTGGGAATGGGGAAATTCCCAAACCTCCTCTGCAGAGATGGGAGTGGGGAAATTCCCAAATCTCCTCTGCAGAGCTGGGAGTGGGGAAATTCCCAAACCTCCTCTGCAGAGCTGGGAATGGGGAAATTCCCAAACCTCCTCTCCAGAGCTGGGAATGGGGAAATTCCCAAATCTCCTCTGCAGAGCTGGGAGTGGGGAAATTCCCAAACCTCCTCTGCAGAGCTGGGAATGGGGAAATTCCCAAATCTCTCCAGATGTTTGTTTCAGTCCCAAGGGAAGCAGGAGGGAGGTGCAGGAGGTTTTGTTTAGTCACAAAACGTGGTAAAAAATGATGAGGTCGTGCAAAATCCAAGAGAGTTAAAAAATGCCCTTTCCTGAGGGAGAGTCCTTTTCCTTGGCTGTGTAAAATCCCTACACATTCCAGGCTCCTTGGGCTGCCCCAAGCTGTCGTTTCTCTCTCTGGTGCCTCTGCCTTCACCTGCTCTGATTCCAGCCTCATCTCCCACCTGCCGAGAGCCAAATTGTCGGGAGGTTTAAATTCCAAAGGCTCAGCTCTGCTGACTCCGGTCTGGGCTGTCACTCACACCCTTAATTAGCTCCCAATTAAGATCACTCTGGGTTTGCAGGGTCCAGAGCCTTTTCCTGTGCTGGTTCTGGGCCTGAACTGCTCAGTTCAGAGGAAGGGGTTTGGTTTGGGGATGGACTGGGGGATCCTGGGGCTCTTTTCCAACTTTGAGCCCATAAAATGAAGGATTTGGGATTCCTTTTTAACAGCAGGAGTGCCAGAGTTGGAGTGGACATTTTCCTCCTGTTTGGCAAGGAAAACTGCAATTCCAGGAGCCCAGAGAGGGGAAATGAGGCTCTGGGGTTATCCCAGAAAAGCTCAGCCAAGCCCTTCACCCTGCCCACTGGGAATGGGATTCTTTAGGCAGGAATAGCCAGAATATTCCAAGATCCAGGTGCAAGCAGAAGGATTTGACTTCTTTGAGCCTCAGGTCAATTAAAAGGATTTGTCTTTTTCACCTCCTCTGCCGCATCCTGCTGGAGCCAGGAGCTGGAAAAACAGGAGGAATTCAGGCAGGAAAATTGTCTTCTCTTCCTCCAGATCTGTCTCCAGAGGGAGATGTCCAAATGTGTGCAACACCAGGAATGGGGAGAGACAAAGCTGTTCTGGCTGGGATGAGATGGATTTGGGCTTTGGTGGAGGATTCATTCGTGCAGGGATCAACTCAACTCCCAACATTTTCACTCCATCCCGGGGGTTTCTCTTGGGAGAGGAGGAATCTCATTTCCCCACCTGCTTCCAGGGCTCATTGGGTGTTTCCCTCAAGGAGGGGGGAAAACAAATCCCAGCAGGAATTATCGGGGAAAGGACCCTGACCCCTAAAACTTCCAAGCCTGATTTAATTATCAATATCCAACAGCTCCCAGTGCTTCTTTCCCACCCCATTCCCAAGCTCTGAGCAGGAATTCCCTGAGCAGACACCTCCACCCAGATTTTTCCAGCTTGCTGTGCCAAAACATCCCTGTGCCCTGGGGGGAGCAGCTTTCACGGGAGTGGATTTGTCATCCCCCAGACCCCCCAGCCCCCGCCCTCAGCAGGGTCCTGGTGGCTGCTGCTGTTCAGGCCAAGATGCTCTGGCATGCTGGGCTGGCTGCAGGGGGTGGGAGAGCCCTTCCTTTCCCTTGGCAAGGATGGATGGGAGGCTTGGGGGAGCCGGGGCTGCATCCCGGGGTGTTTGCAGCTGCTGCAGTGGTTCCTGCGAGGTGATGAGGGAAGTGACAGCAGGGCTGGGGTTTGGCTTGGGAGGAGGCCAAAAAAAAGGAGAAAATTTGGCTTCAGGCATCAAATCCATCACTGGGAATGAAGGGGAGGCAGAGCAGCTCAGAGCTGAGCTCTGTGGAATAGCAGGAGAAATCCTTGCTCCCCAAAAAAGGGGGGATGAATCCAGGGCTGCAGGGGGATCCTGGGCTGGCCACATCCTTTAACATCCCATTCTTTTCCCACGCTGCTTTCCCAAAATCCTGGAGCAGCTGATCCCTGGTTTGGGGTGACATGCAGGGAGGGATTTTCCAGCTCCTTGGGCTCATTCCTGCTCCCATTCTTCCCATTCCATGGGTGCCCCTCACCCAGCACAAAGGCCTCCCACTCCTGGAGAAAAGAAATGCCATTTGATTCCCACCTGGAAGCAGTCAGAGTGGGAGAAATGGAGCATAAAATATCCCTCAGCAGGTGGCAATGGTGAAGTGAGACCAAACACAAAATCACCACGGAGCTGCTGCTTGCTTTCCTTTTTTTTTTTTTTTTTTCCTTCTTTTTCTTTCCCAGAAGGGGACAATGATTCAGGAGGTAATTTGGGATGGATGCTTGTGGATGCTTGGAGCCTGGGTGGTGTCAGTTTTCCAGGGCTGAGGGATGTGGATCTGAATCCACCCCCTCAGTGGGGAGCCAGCAGCTCTTACTCTGAGATTTTTTATTTTAATGAGCCCGTGGAAGTCAGCCCAGACGAGCTGGAATCAAGATATTCCCAGAAGATTTTCCCTCTAAACCCTGCTTGGAAGCTGGAAAAATCTGGGTGGAGGTGTCTGCTCAGGGAATTCCTGCTCAGAGCTTGGGAAATGGGGTGGGAAAGAAGCACTGGGAGCTGTTGGATATTGATAATTAAATCAGGCTTGGAAGTTTTAGGGGTCAGGGTCCTTTCCCCAATAATTCCTGCTGGGATTTGTTTTCCCCTCTCCTTGAGGGAAACGCCCAATGAGCCCTGGAAGCAGGTGGGGAAATGAGATTCCTCCTCTCCCAAGAGAAACCCCCGGGATGGAGTGAAAATGTTGGGAGTTGAGTTGATCCCTGCACGAATGAATCCCAAAATTCAGGCTCTGCCTGGCGTGCTTTGGACTTGAGGCTGAATTCTGTGGGCCAGCAGAATCCTGCTGGATTTTTCCTGCAGGAGTTCCAGGACTGTCAGGACAACACTGCTGGGCACAGGGTGGGATTGTTGGGGTGTCCTGTGCAGCTGGAAAATGATCCTGGGGGATCCTTCCAGCTCAGGATGCTCCATGGGTTTAAAATTTGGGTAATTTGGGATGATTCCTTTAGGGTTTCTCTGGAATGAAAGTCTGTAAGGAAGTAATCAGTGAGAAATTGTTGCTTTTATCCTCCTGGTGTTGCACAACACCTGGATTGTTACAGAAATTGGGAATAACTTGTCTTAGTGAAACCATCCTTGTGCCTGCTGGGACTTTTCCACCAGGGAATTCCCAGGGATGAACAGACCATGGAAGCAAAGGATTGTTCCCAGATCTCCTAAGTGCAGAAACTTGGAGGGAATGGGAACTCTGCAGTTCCCTCTGCCTGCTCCTGCAGCTTCCCAGGAATCCTTCTGGCACTTTTTGGGAGCAACAAACCAGGATTTGAATCCTGGAGCAGTGAACAGGAGCAGAGCTGCTGTAGGAATTCTGGCTGGGATGGGGTTTCATTGGGATTGCAGTTTGATATAAAAACAGGAGGCAGGAATGTCCCTGCTGGGAATTCCCACCTGGATGTGGGGCTGGCCAGGGAGCATTGGGGGGATTGGGGGTGCACAGAGCAGAGAAAGCACTCTGGAAAATTCCAGGAACAAGGGGATGGATTTTGTGCTCCGTGCACTCAGAGAAGCCTTTGCCACTCCAGCTGCATTTATTCCCATTTTTCACTCCCATCATCTCCAGTGACAGGAAGTTTCCCAAGTTAATTGGATTCTTCAGCAGCTTTTTGGGTATTTTTTTTTTCCCCAGGGGAAAAAAAAAAAGCAAATTGATCTTCCCCCATTGCCCTGAAGATGCAAAGCTTGGAAATGAATCCGAGGTGGAATTTATTTTATGACAAAACAGGAGATGAAAAACAAATACCAGGAATGAGCCATGCCTTTTTCACGGGGAGTGGGAGAGCCGTGGAATGTTCTGGATAAACCCCTGGGGCAGCTCAGGGATGGGTGGGAGGGCTGGAGCATCCCCCATTCCCAGGGATTGCTGCTGCATCCTGCAGGAACTCTGTCCTGGCTGATCACAGGGGTGGGGATGAGCCCCAGCCCTCAGAATTCCAGATTGCTGTGCCAGGGCCAGGCTGGAGCTGCCTGGGAGGGTGGGAGGTGTCCCCTGGCAGGGCTGGAATTCTGAGCTTTGATGTCCCAACCATTCCATGATCAATAACTCCCCCATCCCTCTCTCCAATTAAAATAAAACACTGGGAATGCTGGTGGGTTTATGGATCTTCAGTTCTGTAATTAAGTGTCTGTTTGGCTGAGATAATTGAAATTAATCCAATTAATATTCTGGGGTGGAATCTTTTCAGAGATAAGAGAATTTCAATGTAAGGAGAGGTTTTTCCACTGAGGGAGGAGAGGCCCTGGCACAGATTCCCAGAGCAGCTCCTGGATCCCTGGAAGTGTCCAAGGCCAGGCTGGAGCACTGGGATAGTGGAAGGGATGGCATTAATGATCAGAACCATTTCCCTCCTGTTTTTCTGGCCCTAATCCAGGTTTTAATTCCCAGGTGTCTGAGGAGATGAAGGGAGGGATGGGGCAGCTGTTCCAGCTGTTCATCCTGACCAAAGCCAGCCTCCTCCTCCTCCCCTGGAGCTCCTGCAGGGTCTGATCCCTCAGAATCCCCTGAAAAACGAGATATTTGGGCTTGGGATGGGCAGGGATGCTGTGTTCCCAGTGCTGGGTGTGCAGGGGGTGTGGGACCGTCCCCCTGTGGGGCTGGGACAGCATTCCTGCCTTTCCCTGGGTGCTCAGAGCTCTCCTGGCTGGCAGCAGCCATGCCACGAGCCCCAGGGAGGGTCCCCAGGGTGAAGGATGGAGGGGATGGTGCCCGAGCTGCCAGGCCAGGCTCAAAACCAGCGTTTGCCAGCTCCAGTGGTGTCCAAAGGGCAGCTCTGCTCCCTCCTGCAGTGCAGCTGCCCCCTCAGCTGCCCCCTCCTCCTTTGTGGGTGCCCAGGCGAAGGAAGGAAGGATGAATCTGACTCATGTGTTCAGAAGGCTGATTTATCATTTTTGATAATTTTTGTTTGTTATCAATTTTGATTTTATCCTATTTGTTTTGATACTATGTTATATGAAAGAATATTAAACTAAACTACACTAAAGGATGCAGAAAGGATACTTAGAGAAGGCTAAAAAGATAATAATGAAACTCCTGACTCTCTCTCCAGAGCCCCAACACAGCCTGGCCCTGGCTGGCCAGTAAGTGAAAACAATTTTCATTAGAAACCCAATGAAACAATCTCCAACCACATTCCAAAGCAGCAAACACAGGAGCAGCAATCAGATAATTCTTGTTTTCCTTTTTCCCTGAGGCTTCTCAGCTTCCCAGGAGAAGAATCCTGAGCAAAGGGATTTTTCCAGAAAGTAGGAATGTGGCACTCCTGGGTTTTGGGGGGTGTCTGAGGCTGCCCATGGGTTGTTGGGCTCTGGCTGTGGGGCTGCAGAGCTGTCCCAGCTCCAGGGCATGGATCCTGCCTCCCTCCCTCCTTCCTCCTCTCCCAGCTGGGAATGCTGTGTTCCCAAAAGTTCTCCAGCCTGGATTCCCATCCCTGGAGGGATCCCCAAGCTGTGGGAATGTGGCACTGGGAGGGACAAGGGGCAGTGCTGGCAATGCTTGGGCTCCATCCCGGGGGGCTTTCCCAGCCCTGATGAGTTTGTATTTGATTCCATGGATGCCATGGAACTCCAGTCCTGGTCTGGGTGGCTGTCAGGCCGTGGAACTCCATTCCTTGGCTTGTTGCAGGCCTGCCATGGGATTCCATTCCTTGGCTTGTTGCAGGCCTGCCATGGAATTCCATTCCTTGTGCTGGCTGCCATCACACCATGGGATTCCATTCCTTGGCTTGTTGCAGGCCTGCCATGGGATTCCATTCATTGTGCTGGTGGTTGTCACACCATGGAATTCCATCCCTTCTCCTGGTTGGCATCAGACCATGGAATTCCATTCCTTGTCCTTGTTCCCATCACACCATGGGATTCCATTCCTTGTCCTGGTTGCAGGCCTGCCATGGAATTCCATTCCTTGTCCTTGTTCCCATCACACCATGGGATTCCATTCCTTGTCCTTGTTCCCATCACACCATGGAATTCCATTCCTTGTCCTGGTTGCCATCACACCATGGAATTCCATTCCTTGTCCTGGTGGCTGTCAATCATGGAATTCCATTCCTTGTCCTGGTTGCCATCACACCATGGAATTCCATTCCTTGTCCTGGTGGCTGTCAATCATGGAATTCCATTCCTTGTCCTGGTTGCCATCACACCATGGAATTCCATCCCTTCTCCTGGCTGCCATCACACCATGGAATTCCATTCCTTCTCCTGGTTGCAGGCCTGCCATGGGATTCCATTCCTTGTGCTGGCTGCCATCACACCAGGGAATTCCATTCCTTGTGCTGGTTGCAGGCCTGCTAGAGAGCTTCTTTCCTTGTCCTGGTGGCTGTCACACCATGGGATTCCATTCCTTGTCCTTGTTGCAGGCCTGCCATGGGATTCCATTCCTTGTCCTGGTGGCTGTCACACCATGGAATTCCATCCCTTCTCCTGGTTGGCATCACACCATGGGATTCCATTCCTTGTCCTTGTTCCCATCACACCATGGAATTCCATCCCTTCTCCTGGTGGCTGTCAATCATGGAATTCCATTCCTTGTCCTTGTTGCAGGCCTGCCATGGGATTCCATTCCTTGTCCTGGTGGCTGTCACACCATGGAATTCCATCCTTTCTCCTGGTTGGCATCACACCATGGAATTCCATTCCTTGTCCTTGTTCCCATCACACCATGGGATTCCATTCCTTGTCCTTGTTCCCATCACACCATGGGATTCCATTCCTTGTCCTTGTTCCCATCACACCATGGGATTCCATCCCTTCTCCTGGCTGCCATCACACCATGGAATTCCATCCCTTCTCCTGGTGGCTGTCAATCATGGAATTCCATTCCTTGTCCTTGTTGCAGGCCTGCCATGGGATTCCATTCCTTGTCCTGGTGGCTGTCACACCATGGAATTCCATCCTTTCTCCTGGTTGGCATCAGACCATGGAATTCCATTCCTTGTCCTTGTTCCCATCACACCATGGGATTCCATTCCTTGTCCTTGTTCCCATCACACCATGGAATTCCATCCTTTCTCCTGGTTGGCATCAGACCATGGAATTCCATCCCTTGTCCTTGTTCCCATCACACCATGGAATTCCATTCCTTGTCCTTGTTCCCATCACACCATGGAATTCCATCCTTTCTCCTGGTTGGCATCAGACCATGGAATTCCATCCCTTGTCCTTGTTCCCATCACACCATGGGATTCCATTCCTTGTCCTTGTTCCCATCACACCATGGAATTCCATCCCTTCTCCCTGGCTGTTTTCAGCTCCCTTTTCCCTGTTTTCTCCCCCAGGGCTGAGGCTCCTCCTGGCCCAGGCTCCTCCTGGCTGCCTGGGGAGCCTGGAGCAGCCCTGAGGCAAACCCACTTCCCCGAGCTGTAAATGTCAAATGATCACTGTGAAATATTCCCTGGGACAGTGCTGAGGGGTTTGGAAGGGCTGAGGAAGCTCTGGCAGGGAGAAAAAAAATCCCTGAAGGAAGTGGGATGGGGATTTCTGGCTTGGAAGTGTCAGAGGAGTCAAACCAGGCTTGAATTTGGGTTTAAATATGTCTGGCTGCCCGAAATTGCTGACAGCCTGGGAAATGGATGTTCAGCAGGAGCCCAAGGAGGAGTTTTAGTGGCATTTCAGGGCTGGCTCTGCTATTTTGTGGTGATTTGTGGGATTTGAAGAGCTCAAGGATCACCCTGGCATTCAAACAGGGTGAACATTCCATGGGGGGAACGTGTGGGAATGCCATTAAAAGGCAAATCCCTCCAGGAAGGGAAAGGTTCCAAGGTGCACGGAGTGATTTGAAATAAATCCATTGTTTTTTAGCAAGAAAAAGTCAAATTATAATCCAGAAAACAAACCCTGGTGCTGTTCATTCCCTCCCAAAGCAACAAAGCCATCAGGACAAAAAGCTGCTTATGGCAGCACCTCCCCTCCTGCCTTTTCTGCTCCCAGATGGAAATCCTGGAGTGGCAGGATAAATCTCCATCTCCAGGCCTCTCCCAGCAGGGCCATTCCAGAGGAGCTGCTGCTGCTGGCTGCAATATTGAGTTGAGTTCACACATTTGTCTGTATTTCCTCAGCAGTGGAAGTGCTAAAGCTCCACAGTAAATCAAACCCTGGCAGTGCAGGGAGAGCTGCCTGTCCTGCTGTTGGTTTTATCCCCAGGCTCCTCTTCCAGGGCATGTGGAGAAAAATTCATTTCAAATCCAAGCTGTGCTTGCTCTGCCTCAGCCTCCTCTTAGAGAGCTGGGGAGGAAACGGGGATTTATCCAAAATAAATCTGTTTTTGTGCTCTGCAGAGCTCTTGGAAAACGCTCCAGGCTCGACTGTGGGTTTGGTTCTGCTGGAAGTGGGAATTCAGGGCAGAAATTCAGCTCTGAGGTGGGGCAAGAAGAGGGATGGGGAAGCTCTGCCCTCAGAGCAGCACCAGAAATCACCCAGGGTTGGGCTGGACATGGAGTTCTTGTGAATCCCAGAATCCCAGGGAACTGAAATCCCATCCAGTGGCACCCCTGCCACGAGGTGGAAGTTGGGAATGTCTGCAAGGAGTGCAGAGAAGCTCTTCCTGCCCTGGGGCCTGGATTTTCCTGGGCTACAAACCCACAGGAAGAGGAGAAAAATGTGTGTTTGGGGTTTGTGGAAGGCTGGGATAGCTGGGCTTGGAAAGGATGTTAAAGATGGTCCCACCCTGCCATGGCAGGGCATTCCCACTGTCCCTCTGCTCCAGCCTGGCCTGGGCACTGCCAGGGATCCAGGGCTGCTGTAACAATTCCCCTGGCCTGGCTTTTCCTGCTGCTCTGGCTGGCAAACATGGAACAGTCTGCTCCAGGAGAAGTTTGTGTCTCAGAGCCCTCCTGCCCTCCAGGCGCCGCTTCCTCTGTAGCAGAGACAGCTTCAACAAAGCAAATTTTTCTTGTTATCATCTCCTTCTCCTTCCTCTGCCTGCCCTTTGTGCCTCGGCTGACAGGTTTTGAAGGATTTATTCCAGCTCTGAGCAGCTCTCTGTGGGCAGATGCTTCACCTGTCTGTGTGTCTGGGCAGCTCCTGCTGCTGATCCCAGGTTTTCCCTGGACTGGAGAATTACAGTGAAAGGGAAGATGTCTGAGGTGTTTTAAAAGCACATCTCAATCCTTTCTCCACATAAACCTCAGGGTGGTGTGGCTCCTGTTTTAGTCCTGGTTTAATGCCCTTTCTCCTCATAAAGCCAGGCTGGATCTTATCCCTGAAATCTGATTTGTGCCGTGGGCTGGAAGGCAGGAAAAGCATTTTCCAGAGTTGATTGTGTTTTATGAGGCTGTGCAGTCGTGTAAGCCTCAGTCCAATAAAGCCACGGGTGAGAGATGGACACAAATCCCTCTTCCATGTGAGGCCCCAGAACTGGGATTCAGTGGAGCAGGAATGGGGGGGAAATGTGGGATTGAATCACATTCCAACACCTTTGAAGGTGAGTCAACCCCACCCCAAATTCAGTGAATTTGGGGCTTTTAGGTCCTATTGCCCCATTCCAGCCGGGCATTGAGCATGGAAAAGGAATTAAGGCTGATCCCAAAAACCCCTGGGGGCTGCAGGAGCTGCAGGTGCAGGGGGATGTTGGGATTTGGCCGATTTCCCACCCCATAGGAAGTGAAAGCTGGGAATGGGGGCAGTGCTCCTGGGCCAGGAGTGCAGAGAAGCCCCTCCTGGCCTGGGGCCTGGATTTTCCTGGGCCAAAAACCACAGGGAGAGAGAAAAATGTGGGTTAGGATTCCATGGAATGTGAGGCTAGCTGGGCTTGGAGCCGACATTAAGGATTGTCCCAATCCACCCATTCCATGGCAGGGACACCTTCCCCATCCCAGGCTGGCACTGCCAGGGATCCAGGGGCAGCCCCAGCTGCTCTGGCAATCCCAGCCCAGCCAGGAATTCCCAATCTCCCACCCATCCCTGCCCTCTGGCACTGGGAGCCATTCCCTGGCTCCTGTCCCTCCATCCTTGTCCCCAGTCCCTCTCCAGCTCTCCTGGAGCCCCTCCAGGCCCTGCCAGGGGCTCTGAGCTCTGCCTGGAGCCTTCCCTCATCCAGGGGAACATTCCCAGCCCTCCCAGCCTGGCTCCAGCCCTGGAGTTAAAGGGTTGTGAGGGGTTTTGTGGGATATGGGTGCAGGTCTGGCTGCAATTCCCAAATCTGCTCACTCCCATTTTCCTGGTTTTTAGAGCTCTACCCTGTTCCAACCCACTGGTACCTGCTTCCCAAAAACCCAGAGGTCACCCTTTGTGGCAGAATCCTCTTTTTTCCCCCAAACATTTTGTCCCAGGTCAGGTGCTTTGATGGACAGCTTTGAGAACTGGGCTGGTTTTTAGGGAAACACCCACGTCCTCCTGGATGAAACACTTCCCATTTCCTCCTGGGGTTCTGCCTTCCACTGCCCAGAGGGTTTTGGTTCAGCCAGGGGGTTAAATCAAAGTGAATCCAAAACAGAATTGAAGCCTTCCTTTTACTCCAGCAAGGACTGGGATGATTTAAAGGGGGGAAGGAGGATCTTGGAAAGCTTCTCCTGCAGGAAAATGTTGGCCAGATAAACAGCAGCAATTAGTGCCTAATGAGGACACAGAGTCCCAACAGTTTCAGTCCATACTCCCACATTTATTTTTCCAACAAAATGCATCCAGATCAAAGAAAAAAAAATAGCACGAAAATCATCTGTGTAGGGGGTTTTTTTTCACTCCTAAACCGAGTGGATAATTTGCATTTAAATCCAGCACTTCCATGCATTCTTTTGTTCCTAATTAATTGAAATATTAATTATCCCTCTAATGCCTCGTTGTTTTTATTGTTTAAGTTTTATAGAGGTGGTTGCTGTTATTTTTTGTGCTGTTGGACAAGTGGGACTGAGATAAAATCAGGGATTTCTGGCTGTTCCCAGCAGTTTTTGGTGTGGGATCCTCCCCCAGCTTGGATGTGCAATTCCAGGTTGGATTTTGCTGCTGGTTGTGACAATTGAAATTAAGCCTTCAAAACAAATTGGCAGGAATTAGATTAAAAATTGGGAAAGTCATCCAAATATTTCTCCAAGAATGATAAGAGTTTGTCTTTATTATGAAATGAAATTAGGCTTGAACTGCAGCACAAAAGCTGAGCTTAAAATAACCCCATTTGTTTTCTCCAGCTGCTAAACTGCTGCCCAGGCCCAAATGATCTCCATTAGGGAAATATTCATGGAACCATGGTGTTCTTTAAAGAGGAATTTTCCTTGAGGAGAAATTCCAGTGAGATGAGAAAATACTGGTGGGAAAAAGGGGAATAGGTGGGAAGTGATGGGGAGGAAAAAATCAGGGAGCAGTGGGAATATTGAGAGGGCAAATAATGAATTTTCCCCCATATCCAGGGGCTGAGGGACTTCCATGGATAAACCTCTCCCAGATTCCAGACAGAAACAAGAGGAGCCAAGGTAAATCCTGTAAAATCTGTTTATTTTGGGAATGCTGGAGCTGGGAGCAGCCACTCCTGGAGTCCCTTCAGCAGAGACTTTATTGGTGCTCCCTGTAAATGTGAAGGCTTCCTAAAAACACATTTTATTCTGAGGGGGCTGGGGTTGGCTGAAAAGTCAGGAAAACAGGGTGGGAAGGAGGTGGGGGAGGGAAGATTTCCTGGAATTTTGGGAAGGAATTGTTCCTGGCAGGGTGCAGCCCCTGCCTGGAGCCCTCAGCCTGCTTTTCCTGGGGGTCAAGTGACAATAATTCAGTGTAAATTTAACTTTTCCCGAGATTTCTGGCATTGGTTTTTGTCCTGCTGCAATCCTGGGGTTTGTGTGGAAATAAATGAGAGGGAATTCAGCCATTCCAGGATTCCTGTTGGGGTTTTTGCTGGTTTTGCAGAGCAAGGCTCTGACATTTCTGTGAGACCAGAGGGGCGTCAAGGCAGCTGCAATTCCCAGTTTTAGTGGGAAAAGTGAGGATTTTACATCTACTGGGATTAAATTGGGGTTTTTTCCCCCTCATTTCCCCCTCAGATCAGGGGCAAGCAAAGACCTTGGCCCACCTTGGTGGCATTTTTTATTCCTTTTAAAACAAAACTCCAGCAGTGCCAGCAAAACCTCTCCAGGGAATTGATTGGTTTTCTCTGCCGTGTGGAAACTCCTGAATTTGGGGTCTTTTTTCAAATTATCTTCTATTTTTATTTTTTTTTTCAGTCAGCCAGGCTGGTTATTGATTTTATTTGCTGCTTTTTGTTGTGGAGTTGGACTTTTAAATCCCAAACCTGTCGAGGCATGAATCCATCCTGGAAAAAGCAGCTGGGGAGCAGCAGAGGGATGAATCCCACTGGGCAAAAATGGTTGGAAGGATGGGGAAAAGCCCAAGCCAGGCTGTGGATGAGCCTGTTCAGCTTTTCCCTGCCAGGCTGGGGCCTCTTCCCATCCATCTCCACATCTCAAATGCTGCTCAAGGAGTCACTCAGAGGTAAGAGAGCCAGGGGTGCTCTCTGATCCTTCCAATGCCTTGGGAGGTGTTGGATTTCAGGCCAGGAATGTTTTGTTTTCCCACAAATTCCCAGCTTGGGGGTCCATGGGATACCCAAATCCACTGGACTGGCTGAGAGCTGGAGCATTTCCCACCCAAATCTGGGTGATTTCCATGGAATTTGGTCACCTTTGGGGTTTCCCACGGGGTGCTGGAGTGCCTCTGACATCCTAAATAAGCTCCAGCAGTTCTCCTTAAGGAAGGAGGATTGGGTGTGAGAAAAGGGTGGGGTGGATTCCCCCCAGTTCCAGCTGGGTTTGGGGACTGAGGTGAGGAATTGTGTTTTTCTTGGTGGTTCCACCTCTGGCATGAAGTGGGAGTGGGAATGTGGTGCAGGAGCAGGAGGTGTTGGGTGAGATGAGGCTTCACAGGGGAAGGATAAAGGCAAATTAGAGTAACCCTGACTGCTGAAAAATACAATAAATTCAAGGGTTTATCAATAATTCCAAGAGGAACTTCCTTCCCACCCCCAAATTCTGGCGGCAGCTGAGGAAAGGACAAAATGCCCAGCCCTGGGGGAGCTCAGGAGCAGAATTTTCCTGTGGTCTCTGTGGTTTTTTGGGAAAAAAACGAGGTGGGTGAGGGGGTCAGCATTGGGTAATTCTGTTTTTTAAAATAAATCCGGGCAATGAGGGAGAGAGCGAGGATGTGAGGGAGAGTGGTCTGGAAAAACGAGCTGCCCTGGAGCCCATGGATTTCTGGTGGGGAACCGAGGGATCCGGGCAGGAAAAGCCGTGTCCCCCTGCTCCCGCGGGGACCTGCTGGGACACTCCGGCGCTCCATCAGCTCTGGGCTGAGGAAGCCGATCCTGGTTCCCCTCGGGGTGTGGGAGCAGGGAGGGGCCGGGCTGTGTGCCGCCCCGCGGGATGCTGCGCTTACACAACCCCGCTCTCCGCTCCCAAATCGATTGTCCTGGGCAGCGGCATCCCTGGGGACAGCGCCGTGTCGCACGGCATCAGGCCACGCCTCGCTGAGCTCCGGATCCATCCATCCCCTCCCGATCCATCCATCCATCCCCTCCGGATCCATCCATCCCCTCCCGATCCATCCATCACCTCGGATCCATCCATCCCATCTCCCTCAGATCCATCCCATCCCCTCCTGACCAATCCCCTTGGATCCAGCCATCCCCTCCTGAGCCATCCATCCCCTCTCAGATCCATCCATCCCTCTCAGACCCATCCATCCCCTCCTGAGCCATCCATCCCCTCCTGACCAATCCCCTTGGATCCATTCATCCCCTTGGAGCCATCCATCCCCTCCTGATCCATCCATCCCCTCCTGATCCATCCATCCCCTCCTGATCCATCCATCCATCCCCTCCTGATCCATCCATCCCCTCCTGATCCATCCATCCCCTCCTGAGCCATCCCCTCCTGAGCCATCCATCCCCCTCAGATCCATCCATCCCCTCCTGATCCATCCCCTCCTGATCCATCCATCCCCTCCCATCCATCCCCTCCTGATCCATCCATCCCCTCCTGACCAATCCCCTTGGATCCATCCATCCCCTCCTGATCCATCCATCCCCTCCTGATCCATCCCCTCCTGATCCATCCATCCCCTCCTGATCCATCCATCCCCTCCTGATCCATCCATCCCCCTCCTGATCCATCCATCCCCTCCTGATCCATCCCCTCCTGATCCATCCATCCCCTCCTGATCCATCCATCCCCTCAGATCCATCCATCCCCTCCTGATCCATCCATCCCCTCCTGATCCATCCATCCCCTCCTGATCCATCCATCCCCCTCCTGATCCATCCATCCCCTCCTGATCCATCCATTCCCTCCTGATCCATCTATCCATCACCTCCTGAGCCATCCATCCCCTCCTGATCCATCTCCTCCTGATCCATCCCCTCCTGAGCCATCCATCCATCCCCTCCTGATCCATCTCCTCCTGATCCATCCATCCCCTCAGATCCATCCATCCCCTCCTGATCCATCCATCCCCTCCTGATCCATCCATTCCCTCCTGATCCATCTATCCATCACCTCCTGAGCCATCCATCCCCTCCTGATCCATCTCCTCCTGATCCATCCCCTCCTGAGCCATCCATCCATCCCCTCCTGATCCATCCCCTCCTGATCCATCCATTCAGATCCATCCCATCCCTTCCAGATCCTTATCCATCCCTATTGAGATCCATCCCATCCCCTCAGATCCATCCATCTCCTCCTGATCCATCCCCTTGGATCCCTCTCCTCCTGATCCATCCCATCCCCTCGCATCCATCCCCTCACATCCATTCATCCCTTCCTGATCCATCTCCTTGGATCCACCCCCTCCCCTCGGGATCCCTCCCCTGGGATCCCTCCCTCCCCTCCTGATCCCAATCCCTCCCCTGGGATCCCTCCCTCCCCTCCTTATCCCAATCCCTCCCCTGGGATCCCTCCCCTGGCCCCAGGGATGGGCAGAGGCTGCCCCTGCTCAGCTGCTGCAGCACACACACAGGGGGGAAGGATTCCCTGAGCTTTCCCAGCTGTAAAGGGGAATTCCCATGGTTCCTGGGATGTTGTTGGGAAGGGTTCTGTCCTTGCTCTGCAGCCAGGCTGGGAGAGCTGGGAATGTTCAGCTGGAGAAGGGAAGGATCCAGGGAGAGCTCAGAGCCCCTCCAGGGCCTAATCCCATCCCAAGGCAGGGACACTCCCACTGTCCCAGGGTGTTCCAGCCTGGCCTTGGGCATTGCCAGGGATCCAGGGGCAGCCCCAGCTGCTCTGGCAATCCCAGCCCAGCCAGGAATTCCCAATTCCCAATCTCCCACCCATCCCTGCCCTCTGGCAGTGGGAGCCATTCCCTGGCTCCTGTCCCTCCATCCTTGTCCCCAGTCCCTCTCCAGCTCTCCTGGAGCCCCTTCAGGCCCTGCCAGGGGCTCTGAGCTCTCCCTGGATAGATTTGATCATTCCCAACATTCTGAGCACAGCTCTCATGAATTAAAATGAGATTTCCCCCCATTTTCCTAGGATACAAAAAGCCAGGCCAGTCCCTGTTTTGTCATGATCAATCCAAGGCTATGCAGGAAAATCTCCCAAAAATGGGATATTGAAGCCCTTCCCACCCTGGGAACAGCTCCCAGAAATTTGCCTTCCCTGGGAATGCTGCACAGCCACTTCCTGCTCCCTCTTCTTGGCAGGTCCCTTTTCCTTTTGGATCAGAATTGTTCAAAATCCATTAAAAAAAAATTAAATTTAAATATGCAAATCAGTTGCTGAAAGGTAAATATTCCCTGAGCCGGTATTCCCTGTGTGGCAGGAATGGGATATTTTTAAACCAAAGGAAATATGGCTGGGAAAAGCTCCATATGTTAATGAGAGCTGATTGGTTCCCAACTTAATTAGGGATGGGAGCAGGGGAGCCTGAGTGACATCTGTTACTTCCTTCTGTAACTCCTGCTATTTTCCATGGATGTCATTCCAGGAGAAGCTCATTCCTGAGCCACTTCTTCCCAGAGAAATCTTTGGATCAGAAATGAAGAATGGGATTGGCTCCTTTGGGCCAGCACTGGAATATCTGAGATTTTGCTGGGTTTGTGTTCGTGCTGTCCCTCCAGGTTTGTTTGGCATGGAGTGTCCCAAGGGGAGAAATGTATTCCCAAAAGTTGGAATTAATCCCAGGATCTGTTCTGCTGCAGGGGTTTAACCTCCCTCTGCCAGGCTGGACAGCACACACTCAGATTCCATGGAATGATGGGATGGTTTGGGGTGGAAGGGCCTAAAATCCCATTTATTTCCCTCTCTGCCATGGCAGGGACACTCCCACCATCCCAGGCTGCTCCAGCCTGGCCTTGGGCACTGCCAGGGATCCAGGGGCAGCCCCAGCTGCTCTGGGAATTCCCAATTCCCAACCTCCCATCCATCCCTGCCCCTGGCAGTGGGAGCCATTCCCTGGGTCCTGTCCAATATCCTGGAGGATTTCCCAGCCCACACCATTCCTTGGCTCCATGAAACCACGAAGAATCCTTGCTGAGGGGAGCTGTGTTTGGAGGGATGAGCTCCCTGAGCTCCCAGTGAGGCTGGAATTCCCCAAAATGGGAGGGAGCACAGGAGATCCATGCCTTGGAACACCAATTTCCCTCTCTCCCTTTCGTTTCCATCAGGATACAAAGGGATGGCTCAATTCAGAGCTGGAGTGGAGCTGCTCAGATGAGATCCCAGCTGGAAAATCTGGCACTGGGAGGAGAATTTGTCCCACTTTGTCTGCATGCATTAAATCCAGGAGTGGCTGGGATGTTCCCGTGGAGCATTTACAACTCCGTGTTTACAGCTCCGTGCAAAATGAGCATCCCTTTCCTGGCTGAGCCTTCCTCCTTTGACAAAGTAATTCCAGCTGGGAAAAGAGGGATTTATAGGGGTGTAGAGCTGGGAATCTGCAGCCAAAGATCCAGGGCTTCCCCAAGTCCCTGTTTTCTTCCAGGAATTTTTGGCAGAGCCCAACCTCCCTCAGATGGGAGGAGAAATCTCTGCTTGGAAGAGAAACTTTTGTGCTGGAGAAAACCCTTGGAGAGAAATCCCTGTTCCTCACTAACCATCCTTGCAGAACATTCAATGTGCAGGGAATTTTTGCTGGTTGATTTTCAGGGAAAGAGGAGCTCTGTGGTTAAAGCCAACCTCCCCCTGTCCCGCGGGGTGTGCATTTGGGGTTAAAACTTCTTTTACTCCAAGGTTTAAGATCCAGTGTTGAGTTTTTGGAGTTTAAGGTTTTGGAGTCTTCCTCCTCCTTTTGGAGCTTTCCTTCCCTTTTGGGATTTCTCCCCCACTTTTTGGTGCCCAGGATTCCCTGGATGTGACCGAGCCCAGAACTAGCGGGGCTGGGATCGCCGGGTCTATCCCACCCCATGGAATGGTTTTTGGGAGTAATTCCTGTCCAAAGGCTCAGCTCACAGCTCGGGCGTTTCCGGGAGCTCATTTCCCTTGGAATAGCGGGTTTGGGATGGGGAATTCATGGAATGCTCTCAGGGAGGGAGGAAGGTCTGGCTGGGAGCGGGGAGCAGCCGCTCCCTCGGCTCCACCCGCGGCTGCCCCGCATCCTCTGCTGCCATTCCTGCTTTTTGCAGGAACAGCCGAGCCTGGCCGCTTCCCAGACTTCCATGAGGTGAAATTCCCGGGAGGAATGAGGGGGAGCAGCTCTCAGCTCCTGCAGCCACCGGGCAGCAGCTCCAGGAGGGGAAGGGGCAGCGTCGGGAAGGGGCTGGCACCGGAGGTGGCTCCAGGAGCCTCGAAGGGCTGGTTCCAGGGATTTGGGGATGAGAACCTGGGAAAGGCTGGTCCAGGGATTCAGGGGTGAGAACCTGGGAAAGGCTGGTCCCAGGGATTTGGGGATGAGAACCTGGGAAAGGCTGCTCCCAGGGATGAGAACCTGGGAAAGGCTGCTCCCAGGGATGGGAACCTGGGAAAGGCTGGTCCAGGGATTCAGGGATGAGGATCCTGGGAAAGGCTCGTCCCAGGGATTGAGGGATGAGGATCCTGGGAAAGGCTGGTCCCAGGGATTTGGGGATGAGAACCTGGGAAAGGCTGGTCCCAGGGATGGGAACCTGGGAAAGGCTGGTCCAGGGATTTAGGGGTGAGAACCTGGGAAAGGCTGGTCCCAGGGATTTGGGGATAAGAACCTGGGAAAGGCTGGTCCCAGGGATTTGGGGATAAGAACCTGGGAAAGGCTGGTCCCAGGATGAGGATCCTGGGAAAGGCTGGTCCCAGGGATTTGGGGATGAGGATCCTGGGAAAGGCTGGTCCCAGGGATTTGGGGATGAGGATCCTGGGAAAATCTGCTCCCAGGGATTCAGGGATGAGGAGCCTCTGCAGAGTTGATCCCAATCCACCTTGGAGCTGGGATATGGTTTTAGCTCCTGGTGCCATCTGGGAATTGCAGCAGGAGGGATCTCAGGGGTTCCTTAAAGCAGGAATTGTGCTGCAAACACCAGGGATGCTCCTGGAAATGCCTTTTTGGTGGGAAGGAGGCCAAGGAAACCCAGGGTGTCCCAGCCCTGGTGTGGCACAGCCGGGGCAGTGCCCATCCCTGTGCCAGGGGAGGGCAGCTTGGGAAAATCCTGGGAACATTCCTGCATGGAAAAGGCTGGGAGCTGCAGTTCCCATTCCTGGAGGGATTCAAAGCCCTCTGGGTGTGGCACTTGGGGACCTTGGCAGGTCAAGGATTGGATTTGACAACATTAGAAATATTTTCCAAGTTTTCAAACTCAAGAAAAAGTGGGAATGAGGGCAGCAGGCAGGTCAGGAACTGCAGATTCCCTCTGGCTTTAGGGCCGTGGAGAAATGTGCTCCAAATGCAGCAGGAGCTGAATCCCAAATATGAAAATGGCACCGGAGTGCAAAAAATATTCCCTTTTTTTTTTTCCTTTTCTTTTTCCTACGGTTTTGTTTGTTTGCTTTAATCAGAAGAAGCTCACTCGGGCTCAGGGAAGGGAATCCAAGTCCTTCCCATGGTTACAATCACCAAGGAAACCACTCTGCTGGTATCCAGGGCTGGAATTTCAGTTTTCCAGTTGTGTGCCTCTTGGAGAACTGATTAGAGAAGGAAAACTCCTCCAGGCTTCATGGATTGCTCAAATTCCTCATAATTTTACATCCCTTTATCCCAGAGTTTTCCCATCCTGATTTTATATCCCTTTATCCCAGAGTTTTTCCCATCCTGATTTTACATCCCTTTATCCCAGAGTTTTTCCCATCCTGATTTTATATCCCTTTATCCCAGAGTTTTCCCATCCTGATTATACATCCCTTTATCCCAGAGTTTTCCCATCCTGATTTTATATCCCTTTATCCCAGAGTTTTCCCATCCTGATTATACATTCCTTTATCCCAGAGTTTTTCCCATCCTGATTTTATATCCCTTTATCCCAGAGTTTTTCCCATCCTGATTTTATATCCCTTTATCCCAGAGTTTTTCCCATCCTGATTATACATCCCTTTATCCCAGAGTTTTCCCATCCCTCCAGAGCTCCTTGGAGCTGCTGCTTTTCCTCTCTCAAATCGCAGCCAAATTTAAAAATATGGATGGATATGATAGAAAAGCAGGAATCAAGGAATTCTCAGTATTCCAAGTGTTTTCCAACCACCTCAGACACTTCCTAAAAGGATCCTTTATCTAAACGTTTCCTTGGAATCTTTATTTCAAAGTTGGTCGCTCCAAAGAATTTCCGGAGCTTGAAAGATTTTCCCAAGTCAAGCAGATTGTGGGAAATAATTGGAATCTGTGGGAAAACTCAGTGGGTTTTGTGGAAAAGCAGATTTCTGAGCCAGGGAAAATGTTGGAATGTGGTGCAAAACTGCCAGCAGCAGCTCTCCAGTTGTCCCAGTAAACTTTGGGATGCCTGACCTGGACTGGATCTGTTATTTGTGGCAATCCTTGATTTTCCCAAATATATTTCTTGAGGAAATCTTCCAGACCCAAAATCTTGGGAGAGCTGAGGGAATGTTGATCCAAGCCCTTTTGAGAGCCAGGAAATGAGGAGAACAATTGGAGGATCGTGGGGGGGTTTGGGTTGGGAAAACCATCGGAGGGCATCGGATCCCAGAATTCCCAGCAGTTCCCAGGCCCAGTCCGTGTCCCCAAGTGCCACATCCAGGTGGATTTGAAATCCCTGCAGGAGTGGGAGGGACTGGGGCAGCTGGATCCATGGAATGGAGCCTCAGGGGGGTTTTTCCTGCTCCTTTGGCAGGAACATTCCAGAGGTGGGATTGCCCTGGGGTGGAGATCCTGGTTCTCCAGCCTGGGAATGCCACGGGATTGGCTCAGGAGGAGATTCTCTCCTCTGGCATTCCCTGCCTGCTGCAGGGCAGGAAAGCGGGAAGGAATTGGGAAAAGGAGTCAGGAAATCCCTGGAAGCTGAGGCTCCAAGAGAAGCAGGGAATTCCAGCCTGGATGGGAATTCAGAACCCCCGGAGAGGCTCCTAAAGTGAAACCCGAGCTTAGAGCTAACCCTGGCTGCAGGTGTCCCTCTGCTTCCCAAAAACTGCATCTGGGACAGGCTTCCTGGGAATTGCAGGTGTTTCCCAGCAGATTCCAAGGTGAAGCCCCACTCCCTGTTTTTTTGGGAAGCAATCCCTTCCCAGAGGAGGCCAGGCTGGAGCTCCGGAAATTCTTTGGAGCGACCAACTTTGAAATAAAGATTCCAAGGAAACATTTAGATAAAGGATCCTTTCAGGAAGTGTCTGAGGTGGTTGGAAAACACTTGGAATAATGAGAATTCCTTGATTCCTGTTCCTCAGGGACAGCAGGACCTTGGATCTGGAGGCTTCTCCAAACAATCCCTTTGCATTCCCACCTCTGTCCCTGCGCAGATGAGCCGTGCTCCTGGATCCAGGGCTTTTCTTGGGCTTTCTGTGGGCAGAAGAGAAGTGGGGATGATTATCCCGGGGAGGTTTCCAGTGCTGGAGGCCACGCTCCCACCTCCCCTCTCCTTCCTCTGCCATTCCCTGCAAGGAGCCCTTCCTGAGCACACGGAATTTTCCCCACACAAACTCTTCCTCCCCGTTATCAGACAGAGAACGCTGCAGGAATCACATTACACCCAGCAAAAGGCAGGGATTGGCCCCTCTCTCCCTGCAGATGGATTTTGGCTATTGTTCATTTCTCTCCTGTCATAAAATCTCCCATCCTTTATTTTCCCTCCATGTCCCGGACAGTTCCTAATCCTCTGCTGAAGCCTGGATGGCAGGAGGTGATTTTCCAGTTTGAAATGAGATGGCAGTAAAGCCTCTGGCTCTGCAAACCTCCTGCTTTTCCTTTGTTTCCATTTATTTCCCTCCTTTTCAGGGGCAAACCTCTTTGTTTTCCCTTTCCCCCTTTATTTCAGGCGCAAACCTCCCAGTTTTCCTTTATTTTCCTTTTTTTCCCTTTCTTTTCCTTTCTTTTCCTTTCTTTTCCTTTCTTTTCCTTTCTTTTCCTTTCTTTTCCTTTCTTTTCCTTTCTTTTCCTTTCTTTTCCTTTATTGATGCTACAAATCTCCTTGTTTTTCCTTCTTCCCTTTATTTTCCAGTACAAACCTCCTAGTTTTCCTTTATTTTCCTTTCTTTTCTTTTATTGATGGTACAAATCTCCTTTTTTCCTTTTGTTTTCCTTTTTTCCCTTTGTTTTCCAGTTCAAACCTCCTAGTTTTCCTTTATTTTCCTTTATTATTTTCCTTTATTTTCCTTTATTATTTTCCTTTATTTTCCTTTATTATTTTCCTTTATTTTCCTATATTATTTTCCTTTATTATTTTCCTTTATTTTCCTTTATTTTCCTTTATTTCCCTTTATTTTCCTTTATTTTCAGTGCAAGCCTCCTGGTTCCCCTGAATTCCCCTCTATTTTCAGGGGCCAACCTCCTGATTTTATGGGATGAGCTTTAAAGTCTGTTCCAACCCAAACCAGTCTGGAATTCCATAATTCTTTCATCCATTTCCAACCAAATATTCCCATACATCCCCAAAAGTTCTGCAGGTCCAGAATGACCTGGAAAAGGAAAAAAACCTTTTTTTTTTTTTTTTTTTTTTTTGGAATGAGATGGGATTTAAGGTCTTTTCCATCCCAACCCAGCCTGGAATTCCAGTGCCAGCTCCCTGGAATGCTCTGAGCTCTGCCTTGGAGGCAAAGCCAGGCCTGGGCTCTTCCAGCAGCTGCACATTCCAGGCCTGTGGGGATTGCCAGGGTTTGGTGTTTTGACAGGAAAACTCCCAGAATGAATGAAGGAGCCTGGTCCTGGCTGGAATCTGGGAAAATATTGGGAGTTCCACCCCCAGATGGCCGCTGGCACCCTGCCCAGATGCAGGATGTGGATCCTGCTGGGGGCCTTAGGAGCAGGAGAGATCCCCCTCCTCTCGGGGCTCTGGGGGATCAGGGGCTCCTCTCCCTGCGGGGCTGCTGCAGCCTGGCTCATCCTGCAGAGTGGGAAGGAGCCCTGGCACGGCAGGAGCCATTCCCTCCCCTCTCCCAGGGAGCTCCGGGTACCTGGGATGTGCTGCTGGGTCTGGGATGATGGGAATGGTGAGAGGCAGCAGCGCGGCGCCATCCCCGGCCATTAAAGCCAGCCCGGGGCTCTGAGTGCTCCCGGATTTCAGCCGGGAAACCACAGGCTGTCCATCCTCAGTCTGGGATGGAGAGGGATTTCCCAGCCCCTTCTCAGGGGGATGGATGAGCTCCCCTGGCACAGGGAGCACCCGCCAGCAGCCAGGGCTGGGAGGGAGCGATGGAATTGTGATTTTCTCCCTCCTCCCACCTTGGCTGGATGCAGGAAAATCCCTGGGCTGAGTGCAGGGCTCTGATTTATCCCAGGGCGTGGGATGAATCAGAGCCCTGCACTCAGAGCCCTGCACTCAGCCCTTTTTGGGAGATGGGAATGACTGCACCTCCTGGCGTTGGCTCAGGAGATGCAGTCATTCCCATCTCCCAAAAAACCTGAGTGTCCTGCTGGGAAGGAGCCACTGGCACCCAGCTAGGGGTGACACAGCCCAGGGCACCTCCAGGGCTGGGAACAGGAGAGATCCAGCTCCAGGATCCAACAGGAGAGACCCTGGGGGGCTGGAGTGGGGCCAGGGCAGGGAACAGAGCTGGGAAGGGGCTGGAGAATCCCTGAGGGAGCTGGGAAGGGGCTGGAGAATCCCTGAGGGAGCTGGGAAGGGGCTGGAGAATTCCTGAGGGAGCTGGGAAGGGGCTGGAGAATTCCAGAGGGAGCTGGGAAGGGGCTGGAGAGTCCCTGAGGGAGCTGGGAAGGGGCTGGAGAATCCCTGAGGGAGCTGGGAAGGGGCTGGAGAATCCCTGAGGGAGCTGGGAAGGGGCTGGAGAATCCCTGAGGGAGCTGGGAAGGGGCTGGAGAATCCCTGAGGGAGCTGGGAAGGGGCTGGAGAATTCCTGAGGGAGCTGGGAAGGGGCTGGAGAATCCCTGAGGGAGATGGGATGGGCTCAGCCTGGAGCAAAGGAGGATCCCCAGGGATCTTTTCCCTCTCTGGAATTCCCTGCCAGGAGGGCACAGCCGGGGGGGTCGGGCTCTGCTCCAGGGAGCAGGGACAGGAGCAGAGGGAACAGCCTCAGGCTGGCCCAGGGCAGCTCAGGGTGGATTTTGGGGCAATTCCTTCAGGAAAAGGGTTTTCCATCCCTGGCACAGGCACCCAGAGGTGGAGTCCCCACCCCTGGGGCTGTTCCCAGGCCTGTGGAGGTGGCACTTGGGGACAGGGTTAACGGTGATGGCTCATGATTTATATCAAGTCCCCCCTGAATTCCCATGAATTCCCAGCCCTCTTCCCTGTTCCACAGCCCAGAGCTGCTGCTCTAGCTCTCCCCAAGCCTTTAATCCAATTAAGGCCCCAGCTCCTCCATGGCACCACGGAGCTCCCTGGAAGCTTTGAGCTCTTTTTATAGCAAAGTTCCTCATTTTTCCCGAAACCCTCACTTTAATTAATGCCTGGATTTTCCTGTTGTGTCCAAGGATGTCCAAAGTCAGGGCTCATTAGCTAATTCCTGCTGGCCTCCCTTTCCCAAGGGAATTCATTTCCCACTCCAAGGCTCTCCCAAGCTCTGCTTTGTTCCAGCTGTAATTCCTGTGCCAAAACGGGCCTGGGAGAAGGTGCTGTTGGTAAAATTTCACCTCGGAGGACTCACGGAATTTTGGGGTGAGAAAAACCAACCCTCAATCCCAACAGGTGCCTGAACACTTCAAAATAATTCCTGCTACAACCCTTTGACTCCAGAGTTTGGGAATTACAATTGGAAGAGGGCAAAAAAGGGGTGGGAAGTGCACGGAATGTGCAAAGAGAATTAAGAGAATTAGGATGCTTCATGGTTCCCTCTCTGCTGATATTCCAGAGGGGTTTGACACAAGGAATGAGGGATTATTTGCTGCTGGGATCCCACATTCCACCCTCCTTTCCATTTCTCTGGCCAAGGCCACACGTTTTTATTTTGTGGATTTATTTCTTCATAACTTTTCCACATTCCTGGTGATTTTTGTTGATGTTCCTCTCCCTTCCCAGTTCACTGGTGATATCCCAGCGGGATTTTTAGCTTCCATTATCCAGGACTACAAATCCATCATTAATTCCATGGCACAGCCCCAAACCAACCTGAGAATTCCTGTGCCAGGTTTTAATCCTCACTTGCATTTTTCCTGCTGTGAAACCATCCCTGCACTCCTCTTAGGCCCAATATCCATGGGTGGGTCCTCCTCTCCTCACTTCAGCTCCTTGGATGTTACTGGGGACAGGGAGAAGTCCCCACTCCACCTGCTTCATCCTGACTCCATTTATTTCATCCTGATTCCATCTCCTCCATCCCCACTCCGTCTCCTTCATCCTGACTCCATTTATTTCATCCTGATTCCATCCCTTCCATCCTGGCTCCATTTCCTTTATTTCCTTCTCTTCTATTCCCATTCCATCTCCTCCATCTCTCCTCCTTCTCCTCCATTCCCACTCCATTCCTTCATCCTGACTCCATTAAATTCATCCTGATTCCATCTCCTCCATCCTGGTTCCATTTCCTTTATTTCCTTCTCTTCTATTCCCATTCCATCTCCTCCATCCCCACTCCATTCCTTCATCCTGACTCCATTTATTTCATCCTGATTCCATCTCCTCCATCCCTGCTCCATTTCCTTTATTTCCATCTCCTCCATCCCCACTCCATCTCCTTCATCCCAATTCCATTTAATTCATCCTGATTCCATCTCCTCCATCCTGGTTCCATTTCCTTTATTTCCTTCTCTTCTATTCCCATTCCATCTCCTCCATCCCCACTCCATCTCCTTCATCCTGATTCTGTCTCCTCCATCCTGGCTCTATTTCCTTTATTTCCTTCTCCTCCATCCCTACTCCATCTCCTTCATCGTGACTCCATTTATTTCATCCTGATTCCATCCCCTCCATCCCTGCTCCATTTCCTTTATTTCCTTCTCTTCTATTCCCATTCCATCTCCTTCATCCCTGCTCCATCTCCTTCATCCTGATTCCATTTATTTCATCCTGATTCTGTCTCCTCCATCCTGGCTCTATTTCCTTTATTTCCATCTCCTCCATCCCCACTCCATCTGCTTCATCCCAATTCCATTTATTTCATCCTGATTCCATTTCCTCCATCCCCACTCCATCTCCTTCATCCTGACTCCATTTATTCATCCTGATTCCATCCCTTCCATCCCTGTTCCATTTCCTTTATTTCCTTCTCTTCTATTCCCATTCCATCTCCTCCATCCCCACTCCACCTGCTTCATCCTGACTCCATTTATTCATCCTGATTCCATCTTCTCCATCCCTGCTCCATTTCCTTTATTTCCATCTTTTCTATTCCCATTCCATCTCCTTCATCCCTGCTCCATCTCCTTCATCCTGATTCCATTTATTTCATCATGATTCTGTCTCCTCCATCCTGGCTCTATTTCCTTTATTTCCATCTCCTCCATCCCCACTCCATCTCCTTCATCCTGACTCCATTTATTCATCCTGATTCCATCTTCTCCA
This sequence comes from Haemorhous mexicanus, assembly GCF_027477595.1. Classification (NCBI taxonomy): domain Eukaryota; kingdom Metazoa; phylum Chordata; class Aves; order Passeriformes; family Fringillidae; genus Haemorhous; species Haemorhous mexicanus. The sequence goes on along the minus strand of NC_082348.1, from coordinate 1,108,369 downwards.
TCCCTGTTCCATTTCCTTTATTTCCATCTCTTCTATTCCCATTCCATCTCCTTCATCCCTGCTCCATCTCCTTCATCCTGACTCCATTTATTTCATCCTGATTCCATCTCCTTCATTCTGGCTCTATTTCCTTTATTTCCATCTCCTCCATCCCCTCTCCATCTCCTTCATCCCAATTCCATTTAATTCATCCTGATTCCATCCCTTCCATCCCTGTTCCATTTCCTTTATTTCCTTCTCTTCTATTCCCATTCCATCTCCTCCATCCCTGCTCCATCTTCTTCATCCTGACTCCATTTATTTCATACTGATTCTGTCTCCTCCATCCTGGCTCCATTTCCTTTATTTCCATCTCCTCTGTCCCCACTCCATCTCCTCCATCCCAATTCCATTTATTTCATCCTGATTCTATCTCCTCCATGCCCATCTCCTCCATCCCTACTCCATTCCTTCATCCTGACTCCATTTATTCATCCTGATTCCATCCCTTCCATCCCTGTTCCATTTCCTTTATTTCCTTCTCTTCTATTCCCATTCCATCTCCTCCATCCCTGTTCCATCTCCTTCATCCTGATTCCATTTATTTCATCATGATTCTGTCTCCTCCATCCTGGCTCTATTTCCTTTATTTCCTTCTCCTCCATCCCCACTCCATTCCTTCATCCTGACTCCATTTATTTCATCCTGATTCCATCTCCTCCATGCCATCTCCTCCATCCCTGCTCCATCTCCTCCATTCCCACTCCATCTGCTTCATCCTGACTCCATTTATTTCATCCTGATTCTGTCTCCTCCATCCTGGCTCTATTTCCTTTATTTCCATCTCCTCCATCCCCATTCCATCTCCTTCATCCCAATTCCATTTATTTCATCCTGATTCCATCTCCTCCATCCCCATCTCCTCCATCCTGGCTCCATTTCCTTTATTTCCATCTCCTCCATCCCCACTCCATCTCCTCCATCCTGATCCCATTTATTTCACCCCCACTCCATCTCCTCCATCCCATCTCCATCTCCCTCCCTGGTTGCCCCAGCCAGGCTCCCTGGAGACATTCCCAAAGAGCAGCACGGAGTGGGGATGAACCCCTCCGGACGGTGATGGAATAACAGCCAGGACAGTGATGGATTGCTTTGTGTGTTTGTCATATCAGGTGCTCCTGGCACTGTTTTTCCAGGGCTAAAAATACATCCCATAACTGTGGAATAGGTCCCGAGCTGCCCGTGGCTGAATTGATGGATCTGCTCAGCCCTGGACAGCTCCAACTTCCTTCAGCTTCCATCTTCAGAGGAAGTGTCTGGGCCCCAGAGATAAAAAATATCGGATTTTTGGCATGAAATAATAAAAGTGTCCATAAAAAAAAATCTGTAAATGCTCAGGGGATAAGTCATGGAATTATGGGATGGTTTGGGATGGAAGGGACTTTCAAACCATCCTATTCCCCCCCTGCCATGGCAGGGACACTCCCACTGTCCCAGCCCTGTCCAGCCTGGCCTTGGGCACTGCCAGGGATCCAGGGGCAGCCCCAGCTGCTCTGGCAATCCCAGCCCAGCCAGGAATTCCCAGTTCCCATTCTCCCACCCATCCCTGCCCTCTGGCACTGGGAGCCATTCCCTGGCTCCTGTCCCTCCATCCTTGTCCCCAGTCCCTCTCCAGCTCTCCTGGAGCCCCTTCAGGCCCTGCCAGGGGCTCTGAGCTCTGCCTGGAGCCTTCCCTTCTCCAGGGGAACATTCCCAGCTCTCCCATGCCTGCTCTGCATTCCAGAGGGAAGAAATTCTATCTCCACCAATGTCCCTTGGGCTGGAATTCAGTTCAGTGAAGGGAGGAGATGCTGTTGTTAGAACTTCACCTCGGAAGATTCACAGAATTTTGGGATGCGAAAACTTCAAAATGTAATTCCCCTTTGACTCCGGAGTTTGGGAATTACAATTCCAGGCTCAGGGGCTGGGAATTGCCTGAAGAAATTTGGTGCCAGCAGCAGCAGCTCCAAAAATCCGATTTTGGGACAGAAATTCCAACCCTTAATTCTGGAGCTGGCGCTGCCGGGGTCTGTTCCAGGGGGGTTGGAATGGAGCGTTATTCCCGCTGGGATCGATGGGAGCCGATCATTCACGGACACGAAAAGGCCCGGGAGGAGGAGCAGCCCCTTAATTAGCCCCTCGTTAATGATCATTAATGGGCTCCTGCTAATGAGGGGGCCAGCTGAACATCGGGATTTTTAAAGTGGGTTCCCAGCTGAATATTGGGATTTTTAGGAGGGAGATCCCAACCGAATACCAGGAATTTTAGAGGGGGATCTCAGCTGAATATCAGGAATTTTATAGTGGTGGATATTTTGCAGGTGAATATTGGGATTTTTAGAGGGATTCCCGGGGGAATATTGGGATTTTTAGGGAACATCCTTTCATGAAGAGTTGCCAGCCCGGGGCTGCCGTATCCAGGAACAGATTCCATTTGGAATAAGAAATACTAAGGCAAACCGGGAAGCTGGAGCTGCTCTGTCCCTACAAAGGTTTCACTTTTTAGCTCCCAGTGAACTCCGGGTGCAGATTTTCCTCATTGGAGCGGAGCTGCTTTAAAAATCGTTGGGAATTTGGCCTGAGCATGGAATTGGAATTAACCCCCTCGCCCCCGGTGTGGCTGAGCTGCCAAAGTGCTCCTTCCCCTCCTCCCTCAGCCGGGGCCGGACGAGGATTCCCGAAAAAAGGTGGGAAGCAGAGGATGAAAAGCCCGGAGCGCTGTCCGGAGGCGCTGGAAGCTCCAGGAGTGATTTCAATGAATTTCTCCGGGCTGAGATCTCGACCCAGCCTCTCCAGAGGGGCTCCGGGAGCACCCGAGGCGCCTCCAGGATTGTCCAGGGATGGATCGGCAGCGCTTTGGAGCTGGCAGGGGGAGATCCATCCTGGCTCTCCCCAGCCCGCATTCCTGGGGGGAGCAGGGGCAGCGGGATCCAGGCGGGATTGGGGGGGGGTTATTCCCAGCAGAGGGTTTTTCTGGGATTTTCCAGCTGGGAGCTGAGCACTGAGGGTGTGTGGCCTTGAGCTCTGCCCTGGAGCTGCTGGCGCTGGGATTCAATCCATAGGAATGATGTCATGGCTGTGGAGACAGGAATTGGGAATTCAGGGAGCCTGAGGTGAGAGCATCCCAACCCAGACTCCAACAAAGTCACACTGGAGTCTTGCATTGCTGTGCTCCCGGAGAATTCCAAGTATTCCATCAGGATCCTGCTCTGCTTGGGGCTGCAGGGAGTGTTTGGGTGTTGTTCACCCCAAAAAAGCCCTAAAAAATCCAAAACTTGTTGATCCCCCAGATTCTTCCTGCAGCTTTCCAGGTGTTTTTCTAAAAAATGGTGGGAGAAGCTGGAAAATCTCTGTTCCCATGAGGTTCCTGCTTCTCCATCACCCCAAAAATGTGGGATTGAGGTGATCCCAGAGTCTGAGAGGTTCTTCCTCCCCCTCCCCCTCCCTCTCCCAGCCCAGCACAGGTTATAAACATCCCATCTGTTCTCCAATTCCCAAATCCCATGGATGCACTGGATGTGTCCCAACATCTCCACATCACCAGGCAGGAAAAAACCTTTCCCCAACACATCCCTGCCTAAAAGGAGGGATATTTTTAGGGATTAGAGCCACAAACACTGGATTAGAGCGGGGGCACCAGGCTAGGAGGGATCTTGGATTGAGGCTGAAAATTCCACAATTTTAGGTCAGAACCAGAAGTTTGCCTTGGCTTGGAATTCCGGTGTCGGGAATTAAAGTTAATTAAAATGTGTTCCACTCTAGGCATTCCCTGTAATTAACGAAGGATTCCTGATGAATTAACTGCCAAAAAGTGCCCAAGCATTCCAGGATTCGGGAATGCTCGTGTTCTCCACAACACCACAAAGTGTTCCAGTTAAACAGCTGCAAATGCTCTGGAATGACACTGAAACCTCTCCATCATTTCTCCCTCTTACTGTGCTATCCTAAAATTCCTCTTTTCCCAACGTTCCTCTGGCACTGAAGGGTAAAAAAGGGAATTTTGGATGCACCTCTCCAGCCGGTTCAGCCTCGGGAACATTTCCGTTCTGTGATTCCCGACCCAGGGTGTGTTTGTTCCCGGGAGAACAGGCAGATCTGTTCTTTGTCCTTCCCGAAATGCGGCTGGAAATGAGGGATCGCTGCCGAGATTCCTGCCGGGCGCAGGGAATTGATTCCATGGGGATGCTCTGCTCTGCCTCAGCCTCTCCCACGAGTGCCTCTGGCAGCTCCAGCTTTTTCCACCCCTTCCAGCCCAGCTGTAAATGGGTTTCACCTTCTCCATCCCCAGTTTAAACTCCTGATAACCTCTCCTAGGGGCTCCCATTAAATCTCGGGAGCTCGGCCATCTCCACCCCCGGGATCAACCAGGAAGCTCCAAAAGCTTCCAGCACTAAAAACACGGACAATCAATATTTCCCGGCGGGAGTTTGGGTGCCAGGAGAGCGATTTTCCCGCAGGTTGTTGGAGCCTCTGCGTCCCCATCCCGCTGCCCGGATTCCCGGGAAGAGCCTCTGGCGCTCCCGCTCCTCCCGGAGCCGATGTGGGAGCACGGATTTATCCAGGAGCCAGAGGAGCCCCCGGGAACGGGAGAAACGGCTCGGGGAGCTCGCACGGGAAGATCCCAAGGGAGGGAATGGACGGAGAAATCCAAATCCCGTGGGAGCAGCGGCTTCTCCCTCCCTGGAATGTGCCCGCGCCAAGTCACCTGTTGGTCCGGCTTGTCGCTGGGATAATAAAACCTGGATTTTGTGCTTTCCCAGGGCCAGAATTCCCGCTGTATTCCCGGGCAGCGGGATCCCGCCGGGCTGGCCTGGGTGCTTTCCGTGGCCAGAGCCGCGATCCGGGGGCAGGAACGCAATTCCCGCATCTCCCGGCGCGCAGGGATGCGGGTCCCGCGCTCGGCCAGCCGCGGGGGCCGGAAAAGCGCTGGAAAAGCGAAGATTTAGCCCGGCTGGACGGGAAATCCCGCCGGACGGGCCGCGGGGGCACAGGGAAAGCGTCATCCCGGCCGCTGCCCGCTCCCTCCGCCGCACCCCGGGAGTGGCGGGCGGGAGGGAAGGGGAAGGAGAAGGGGAAAGGGAAAGGGAAGGAGAAAGGGAAAGGGAAGGGGAAGGGATGGAGGCGGACGGAATAAGGAGCCCAGACCTGTTGCCATCAGAGCAGGCTTTACTTCGGCAGCCGCGGGCGGCGGGACCGGACCGGGACGGGCCGGGATGGGCGGCTCCGGCCGCCCCGAGCATCTCCCGACCTCCGGCATGCCGGCATCCATTCGCCTGATGTTTTTCGGGAGGAAAAGCTCCGAGCCGACCCCGCGTGTCGGCGGGAGGGCTGCGGGCGGTCAGTCCGGCGGTCGGAGCGGCGGCCGGCGCTGCGGGCAGCCCCGGGCTCGGCGCTGCGGTCAGTACGGCCCCACCACCACCGCCTCCACCTCCTTGGACGGGCGGCGCTCCTTGACCAGAAAGTTGATCATGCCCTCGGACTTGATGAGGAGGTTGCAGCCGAGGAAGAAGATGCCGAACACCACGGTGAGGGCCAGCACGCACATGACGGCGATCTGCACCACGCGCATGATGTACAGGCTGCGCTCGTCCGCCGCCGCGCCGCTGCCGTCGGTCACCACGGAGGCGGCGGTGCAGCAGCGCAGCGCCCGCTCCAGCTCCAGCGCCGCGCCCCCGGCCCCCGCCAGCAGCCCCGCCGCCGCCGCCGAGGAGCCGTTCGGCGCTGCCGGCATTCCCAGAGAGCCGTTCATCCCTGCCGGGACCCCCAGCGAGCCGTTCATCCCCGCCGGGACCCCCAGCGAGCCGTTCATCCCCGCCGGGACCCCCAGCGAGCCGTTCATCCCCGCCGGGAGCCCCGCCGAGGAGCCGTTCATCCCTCCCGGCAGCCCCGCCGCCGCCGCCGCCGCATGCAGGCGGCCCGAGCCGGGCCGGGCGGAGCCGTGCCGAGCCCAGGCGAGCCCAGGCGGGCCGGGCCGAGCCGTGCCGAGCCCAGGCGAGCCCAGCCTGGCCGCTCCGCGCTACCCCGCGCCCGCGGAGCCGCCGCGCTGCCAGCCCGGCACCGCCCGGTCCGCTCCGCTCCGCCCCGCGGGGCAGCCGGGGAGGGACCGGGCTGGGCTGGGAGGGACGGGAGGGGAGGGAAGGGAAGGGAGGGGGATTGGGATGGAGAGAGGGAGGGAAAAAAGGGAGGGGAGAGAGGTTGGGGTGGAGATAGGGAGGGTGGAGATAGGGAGGGGAGAGGGGCTGGGGTGGGAGTGGGAGAAGGGAGGGGAGCAATAGAGGGAGGGTTGAGATGGGGAGGGGCAGAAGGGAGGGGGAGAAGGTTTGGGGACGGAGGGAGGGAGAGTTTGGATGGGGAGGAAGGGGGAGAAGGGAGGAGAAGGGTTTGGGGCGGGAGGGGGAAAAGGGAGGGGAGAGAGGCTGGAGAGATGGAGGGAGGGGAGGGATGGGAAAGGGTCAGGGTGGGGACGGGAAGGAGGGAGGGGTTTTGGGGGGACAGAGGAGGGGTCGGCGTGGGAAGGGGTCGGGAAGGGGAGAGGTTTGAGGGGGATCTTTGGGAATCGGGGTTGGGGGTCAGGAAAAGAGGAAGGGCGGCGCTTTTGGGAAGAGGGAAGAAGGTCCGGCATGGCAAAGGGTCGGGAAGGGGAGCGGGTTTGGGGAGGAGGGAGGGGGCTCTGGGTGTGGCGAGGGGAGGATTTGGGCATCAGGAGAATGGGATTGGGGGCTTGCAGAGCTGGAATGGGGCATGGGGGGCATGTGAGGGGCCTTTAGGGAATGGGCTTTGATGGGAGAAGTTCGGAGGGGGATGAGGAGGGGGATTTGGAGATATGGAGAGCAGGATTTTTGCCCGTGGGATTTGTGCTGGGTTTTGGCAAACGGATTTCAGGGATGGACTTCCCTGAGGGAGGGGCCTTTGGGAAGTGGCTCTGAGGGAATGGGTTTGGGGGAACTCGAAGAGATCAGATTTAGTGGGAGTGGGATTTCCCACGTGGGTTTTAGTGGGAGCAAGCTCCAGGCTGTGCACTCCCAGAGAAGGGGTGTTTTTTTTGGAGAACACATTTTGGAGGAGGTTTCTGTGCCGAGGGGTGCAGGGCCAGTCCTGGGAAGTGCGGGAAGAGCCAGAGCAGCCCTTTGGGGTCCTGTGGGCTCGGGCGGTGGAACCCCCATTCCCAAAGTTCCCCCAGCTCTGTTTTCATGGCAGATCCAGCTCCGAGTGTTTTGGAGCCTTCCCGTGTGCTCGGGGGCGGTGCCGGAGGAGCGGCGACAGCCGCGTGTGACACCGGGGACCCCTGGATCCCACTGCCCATCCCTGCCGAGCCGCCCGAGCACCCCTGGGGTCCAAACTCCTCCCAGGCGCCTGGGAATTGCTGGGAATTGTTGGGAATTGTTGTCCCCCTCCGCTCAGGGGAGTGCCCAGCCTGGGGCTGCTCAGGGCCAGTTTCCCACAGGTGATTTTGGAGGTTTGGGAATAGCTGGAGGGTGGCAGCGGCTCCCGAGGACTGGGTGTGTATCCCAGCATTGCAGCTCCCCGGCATTCCCAGGGATGGGCATGCCCAGGGATGAGCTCCGAGCTCCGGCCCAGCCATGACTTGGAGATTTCCTGGAGGAGAGCGTGGATGCAGAGCCGGGAGCGGCGGCCGAGCTTAACCCTGTGCTGTCCTTCCCGAGTGGAGCTGGGATCATCCCAAACAGCGCCAGGGATCCATGTGTGGGATCATCCCAAACAGCCCCAGGGATCCATGTGTGGAATTGAGATCATTCCAAACAGCCCCAGGGATCCATGTGGGATCATCCCAAACAGCCCCAGGGATCCATGTGGGATCATCCCAAACAGCCCCAGGGATCCATGTGGGATCATCCCAAACAGCCCCAGGGATCCGTGTGGGTTCCGTGTGGGATCAGTGGGGCTGGGACAATCCCTGCCCACGGGGGTGTGCTGGCCCTGGGGCACCTGGGGATTTCCTGGGATGCTCCTCACGGGAATGACCCGGTGGAGAGGCCAAGGCCTGGAGAAAGGATGTTTTCCAAACCCCTTCCAGCTGATTCATCCTGCTGGGGTGGCTTGGGGTGGCACCGGGGGTGGCACTTGGGACTCAGTGCTGGGGGAGTTTTGGACTCGATGGCCTGGGGGGGCTTTTCCAACGAAGCCATTCCAGGATTCTGCCATGAACTGGATGGTGGATGTCACCTGAGCCCCTCTCCTGTCCCCTGCACCTTTAGGGGTGACAGTGCCCCGTGGGGTCCCCCCACTGCCGAGAGCCTCCCGGCAGCAGGCCCATGCTGGCCCTGCCTCGCTCCCTCATCCAGTGGGAACATCCTGTTTTCCTGCTGGAAGGAGAAGATGGGATTGATTCTAGGGAGCCAAGGCCGGGCTGGCAGCTCCTGCAGCCAGGGAAAAGATGGAAGAGCTCTTGGAGCTCCACACCATTCCCGTTTGGAGTGTGGCTCTCTCCCTTCTCAGCAGGCATGTGGCTCAAGCTCTGTCCTTGAGCTCTTCACCTCCAGCTCCTGGCAACTCTGAGGGAAAATGCTTCCCATCCCGGAGTTATGGCAGGGAATATCTCATCCCTCAATTAGGAAAGGAACAATCCCATCCCTGAAGTTATGGCAGGAATAATCCCATCCCTGAAGTTATGGCAGGAACAATCCCATCCCTAAGTTATGGCAGGAACAATCCCATCCCTGAAGTTATGGCAGGAACAATCCCATCCCTAAGTTATGGCAGGAACAATCCCATCCCTGAAGTTATGGCAGGAACAATCCCATCCCTGAAGTTATGGCAGGAACAATCCCATCCCTGAAGTTATGGCAGGAACAATCCCATCCCTGAAGTTATGGCAGGAACAATCCCATCCCTGAAGTTATGGCAGGAACAATCCCATCCCTAAATTATGGCAGGGAAAATCCCATCCCTGAAGTTATGGCAGGAACAATCCCATCCCTGAAGTTATGGCAGGAACAATCCCATCCCTAAGTTATGGCAGGAACAATCCCATCCCTAAATTATGGCAGGAACAATCCCATCCCTGAAGTTATGGCAGGAACAATCCCATCCCTAAATTAGGACAGGAGAAGTCCCATCCCTAAATTATGAGAGGAACAATTGGAGTCAGGAAGGCTTCTGTTCCCTCCTCCTGTGTCCCACACATCCCGGTCCCATTCCCCCATTCCTGTCCCATTCCCCCATCCCTGTCCCACACATCCCTGTCCCACTCCCCCATCCCTGTCCCACTCCCCCATCCCTGTCCCACTCCCCCATCCCTGTCCCACTCCCCCATCCCTGTCCCACTCCCCCATCCCTGTCCCACTCCCCCATCCCTGTCCCACTCCCCCATCCCTGTCCCACTCCCCCATCCCTGTCCCACTCCCCCATCCCTGTCCCACACATCCCTGTCCCACTCCCCCATCCCTGTCCCACTCCCCCATCCCTGTCCCACTCCCCCATCCCTGTCCCATTCCCCCATCCCTGTCCCACACATCCCTGTCCCATTCCCCCATCCCTGTCCCACACATCCCTGTCCCATTCCCCCATCCCTGTCCCACACATCCCTGTCCCATTCCCCCATCCCTGTCCCACACATCCCTGTCCCATTCCCCCATCCCTGTCCCATTCCCCCATCCCTGTCCCATTCCCCCATCCCTGTCCCACAGATCCCGGCCCTGTTTCCTCCTCCCGGAGTCCCCCTCAGCCCGGTGTCCGGGAATGCGGAGCGGGGCCGGGATTGCCGGGAGAGCAGTGACACCTAGTGACACTCGGGATACCGGGCTGTCGGGACACCGGATCCAGGCACCGGGACACCTGGACAGCGGCACCGGGACCCGGGAATGAGCCCGGGAACGGGGACGGGCTCCGGGCAGCCCCTTCCCCACCGCTCCCCTTTTCCAAGGGCACAAATCCCGTTCCTGAAATCCCAGGAGCTCCGGCCTGGCTCGCTGTCACTGCAGAGCTCCGCTGCCTTGAACTTCAGATTCCCGGGAATTCCACGGCTGGAATCGCAGACCATGGAAGGGTTTGGGATTGGGAGGGACCTTAAATCCCATCCTCTTCATCCTTTCCATGGCCAGGGATACCTGCCACCATCCAGGCTGGCAGGGACCTCCTGCTGCCACCACACCTCCCTGTGGGAATAATCCCGGGAATCCCAGTGCCTGATAAAAACCTGGGAATCTCCACAGGGACATTTTAGGACCTTGGCAGCTTTGACCTTTCCCTATATTTTTTCCCTTACATTTTCACTTTGGCTGTGATTGGAATTTGTTCTGTTCTGAGCAGGGCAATGCACGCAAAATTTGGGATTGTTCTGGGATCCCTTTAATCCCAGCATCCAACTGGGAATCCACACTGCCAGCAGGGCCTACATCCCACTCCAGGATCCTCCTTTTTGGGATATAAAAATTCCCTGCTTGCTTCTGCTCCAGTTATAGAAGTGGGATAAGCAGGAATGAAAGGGTGGGAAACAATCCCATGGATGGGTGGGATGAGGAGCTGCTGAGTGACCCCAGAGGCCTTGGAGATATTCCAAGGGCTGGGAGAGCTGGGAATGTTCCCCTGGATGAGGGAAGGCTCCAGGCAGAGCTCAGAGCCCCTGGCAGGGCCTGGAGGGGCTCCAGAAGAGCTGGAGAGGGACTGGGGACAAGGATGGAGGGACAGGAGCCAGGGAATGGCTCCCAGTGCCAGAGGGCAGGGATGGGTGGGAGATTGGGAACTGGGAATTCCTGGCTGGGCTGGGATTGCCAGAGCAGCTCTGTGCCCTTTGCAGTTCCAGGCAAGATCCTTGGGAATGCAATCCTGGTCTGAAGCCAACGTTATCAGTTCGCTACCAACAAATTCCCATTCGTATCAGAAATCCAACCAATATGGATTTTTTAAACCTCCCAAAAATTTGGGATTATGGGATAATGCAGGAAACTCCAGTCACAATCCCAGAGCAGCAGTGACAGTGTTTTATACAAAGAACAGCTGCAATTCCAATTAAATTCCAATTAAACAACAATTAAATGAATATGCTGGAGCCATCCTAGCCTTTTCCCAGGGAATGAAGAGCTTTCCCAGGAATGGAACAGCTTTCCCAGGGAATGGTGCTCATCCACATTTGCCATGGATAAGGAATGGGGGAGTGGCTTTATTGGAATATTTGAAGAGGATGGAGTGGTCTCTTTCTTTGGGATTTGGGAATGAAATCCCAACTGCAGGTGCAGGCATCAGCCCTTCCCAGCCCTGGATATCAGATCCAGGTGTCCTGGGTTGGGAAGAGCCTTGGGAAAAGGGGAAAACGAGGCTGGGGGGTTGAGCCTGGCTTAGATAAAACAGAGCTCTGAGCAAGGCCTGGCTTTGCTGCCTGGCCCAGGAGATCCTGGAGCTGAATTCCTCCTCCTGGAAGTGTAACAGGGAAAGGAAAGGTGGGATCCATGGATTTTAAATGAATTTAATGGTGGAATGGGAAGGGAGAGGCTCCTCAGGAGGAGCTCCCAGGGCCTGATCCAGGCTCTTCTCCAGGAGGGAACTGGGATGAGCCCAAGGAGCTGCTGGTGCTTCCCAAATCCAGCAAAACCTCCTGGGGTTTTTTGGGAACAGCTGGATTTTCAGCTCTTTGAGCTGGGAATTCCACAAATCCTCTGGAGCGTGCTGGGGACTTTCCCCATCTCCTGCCTTTATTCCCATAGTTTCTTCCATTTCTTGGAAACTTGGAAAAAGGGAAATGGTGACTCCAGAGGGAAATCAGGGAATGCAGGAACCCCCTTGAGTGCAAACCTGGCTCTTTTCCACCTGTTTTCCTCTCACTTGCAGCATTTAAATGAAAGTTAATTTTATTTTTCCTGTAATTTTATTTTTCCTGTAATTTTATTTTTCCGGTAATTTTATTTTTCCGGTAATTTTATTTTTCCGGTAATTTTATTTTTCCTGTAAAATTTTTTTTCCCTGTAAAATTTTTTTTCCCTGTAAAATTTTTTTTTCCCCTGTAATTTTTTTCCCCTGTAATTTTTTTCCCCTGTAATTTTTTTCCCCTGTAATTTTTTTCCCCCTGTAATTTTTTTCCCCCTGTAATTTTTTTCCCCCTGTAATTTTTTTCCCCCTGTAATTTTTTTCCCCCTGTAATTTTTTTCCCCCTGTAATTTTTTTCCCCCTGTAATTTTTTTCCCCCTGTAATTTTTTTCCCCCTGTAATTTTTTTCCCCTGTAATTTTTTTCCCCTGTAATTTTTTTCCCCTGTAATTTTTTTCCCCTGTAAATTTTTTTCCTGTAAATTTTTTTCCTGTGATTTTTAAAATTTTTCCTATAATTATTTTTCCAATTTTCCCCCTTTGTTAAATTTTAATTTTTCCTTTTCTGTGTTTTCATTTTAAAAATTTTTCAGGCCTCCAGCTGGGATGGGAAGCTCTCTTTGGGAGAGAGGAGGAAAACTTCCAAGGGAATATGAGGGAAAGGGGAGGAATCTTTCCAGGGTTTGGGCATCTCCTTCCCTCTCCCGATTTTCTCCAGGTTTCCTCTGTTGTGGATTGGCCAGGGATTCACTGAGATCTGAAAATTGAATGAATCCTAAATCCTGGAATTATGCTGGAGCCTGGCACGAGGGAATCTGGAATGAGAGGAAAAGTTCTGGGACTGCCAGGCTTAAAATGCAGCATTTCTAATTAGCATTTTTAATTAGCATTTTCCAGCTAATTTCAGAGTTTGTTGTTCTCTCCTTGCTGCTTCCAAAGGCTCCGTGGAATTTTGTTGCACACAGTTTAAAGGGAGTTTTTTGGGGAATATTTAATTTTTTTGCTGTTTCCTGGAAGTTTTTAATTCCAGCAGAACTTGGATTTTTGGTTTCTGCACAAAACCCTTCCCCTGTCTCCAACGATCCAAGGCTTTTTTAGGAGGGAATTTCTTTTCCCAACTAAAAATTTTCTTTTTCCTTGCTGGACAACCCAGGAATTTCAAGATCCCTTTGTTTCCAGGCACAGGAGTGGTGTCCTGGTCCTCACCTCCCAAAATCCCGGAATGCTCTGGAAGGGCCCTCCCAGCTCAGCCATTCCAGGATTTTGCTGTGAGTAAAAGGGAAGGAATTTCCTGCAGGGTTTGGGATGAAATCCACCATCCCATCATGGAATTCTGCAGGGCAAAAACTCGGAGGAATTTTTCAGGATGTGCTGGGGAGAGAAAGAGGCCCCGAAATAATTTATTAAATATTTTAATTAGTGAAAAAAAATCCTTTATTGCTTATTTTATAAGGGAAAAAAGCTTTTATGAGTTACCTTATGAAGAAAAAAAAAGGATTTATTCCTTATTTTATTGAGGAAAAAATGCTTTTATTCCCTGTTTTATAAAGGAAAAATGCATTTATTGCTGACTTTGTAAAGGTAAAAATCCTTTATGACTAATTTTATAAGGAAAAAATCATTTTATGACTTGTTTTAGAAGGAGAAAAATCCTTTTATTACTTATTTTTTAAGGAAAAATGCTTTTATTGCTTACTTTATAAGGAAGAAAGGGTTTTCATTACTTAATCTTTAAGGGGAAAATGTTTTTATTGCTTATTTCTTATGGTGGAAATGTTTTAAATAATTTTTTTTTAAGGAGGGAAATTTTTTTTTATCGCTTCTGTTTTTGGACGAGGAACAAAATCCAAAGTGCCAGGGGGTTTTTGGTGTAAAAGCAGCTCTGCTTGTGTGTTTGATGTTCATTAAAAAAAATTAATTTCTTAATTATAAAATAATAATAATAATAATGTTATTATATATGTTATTATTTAATTCCCAACAACCAAACACAGGGAGTCCAGAGTTTGTGGCACTGCTGGACAGATGGGAGAGGGAGAGGAGGGCAGGGATCCCTGGAAAACCCCTCTGGAGCCAGGCTGGAGAGCTGGGAATGTTCCCCTGGATGAGGGAAGGCTCCAGGCAGAGCTCAGAGCCCCTGGCAGGGCCTGGAGGGGCTCCAGGAGAGCTGGAGAGGGACTGGGGACAAGGATGGAGGGACAGGAGCCAGGGAATGGCTCCCAGTGCCAGAGGGCAGGGATGGGTGGGAGATTGGGAACTGGGAACTCCTGGCTGGGCTGGGATTGCCAGAGCAGCTGGGGCTGCCCCTGGATCCCTGGCAGTGCCCAAGGTCAGGCTGGAGCAATCTGGGATGGGGAAGGTGTCCCTGCCTTGGGATGGGATGGGATTTAGGGTCCCTTCCAACCCAAGCCATTCCAGGATTCTGGGATTTATCCAGGAATCCCTGACAGAAACGCTCCAGTCTGGGCAGGCTTTGCCCCGCTCCTCCTGCTCAGAGGGATGAGCAGCTTTTACCCGTTGGTTTTCTTTCCCTGAGAGCGAATTTCCCTGCAGAAAAAGTCAGGAAATCCCACGCCGATGGCGGCACGAGAGCTGGAGGGGCTGGGCCTGAGGGGTGGGAGTCTGGAATGGCCCTCGGGATGGAAACCTGTCCTGGAATCGACCGATGGGCTCCAGAGCCTGTGCCTGCTCCCTCGGCATTCCCTGGGCTCCCTCGGCCCCTCCAGCCTTCCCCTGCTCCCTCAGCACCCCATCCCACATTCCCAATCCCCTCACCATCCCAGCCTTCCCCTGCTCCCTCAGCACCCCATCCCCCATTCCCAATCCCCTCACCATCCCAGCCTTTCCCTGACCTCATCCCCCATTCCCAATCCCCTCACCATCCCAGCCTTCTCCTGCTCCCTCAGCACCCCATCCCACATTCCCAAATCCCCTCACCATCCCAGCCTTTCCCTGACCTCATCCCACATTCCCAATCCCCTCACCATCCCAGCCTTCCCCTGCTCCCTCAGCACTCCATCCCACATTCCCAATCCCCTCACCATCCCAGCCTTTCCCTGACCTCATCCCCCATTTCCAATCCCCTCACCATCCCAGCCTTCCCCTGCTCCCTCAGCACTCCATCCCACATTCCCAATCCCCTCACCATCCCAACCTTCCCCTGACCTCATCCCCCATTCCCAAATCCCCTCACCATCCCAGCCTTCCCCATCTCTCCTCAGCACCCCATCCCCCATTCCCAAATCCCTCACCATCCCAGCCTTTCCCTGACCTCATCCCCCATTCCCAATCCCCTCACCATCCCAGCCTTCTCCTGCTCCCTCAGCACCCCATCCCACATTCCCAAATCCCCTCACCATCCCAGCCTTTCCCTGACCTCATCCCACATTCCCAATCCCCTCACCATCCCAGCCTTCCCCTGCTCCCTCAGCACTCCATCCCACATTCCCAATCCCCTCACCATCCCAGCCTTTCCCTGACCTCATCCCCCATTTCCAATCCCCTCACCATCCCAGCCTTCCCCTGCTCCCTCAGCACTCCATCCCACATTCCCAATCCCCTCACCATCCCAACCTTCCCCTGACCTCATCCCCCATTCCCAATCCCCTCACCATCCCAGCCTTCCCCATCTCTCCTCAGCACCCCACTCCACGTCCTCCCGTCCCCTGTTCTTCTCGCCTTTCCCTCCCGCATCCCTCTGCTCTCCTCCTCACCGGGTCCCACACTGTCCCACCCCCCTCAGCATCCCGGCCTTCCCCCGCTCCCCTCGGCCCCCATCCCAAACCCCGATCCCCTCTCCATCCCCGCTCCCTCCTCTCCCCATCCCCGCCTCTCCCTCCCGCGCCGCCTCCGCCCCTTCCCTCCGTGCGCGATTCGTGAGGCCGGAGCCGCCCCCGGCACCTGCCCGGCCCTCCCTCCCCATCCTCTCCCCTCGCTCCCTCCCCATCCTCCGCTCCCTCCCCATCCTCTCCCATCGCTCCCCGCTGCCCCCGGGCCCAGCCGCAGCATCGCGGGAGCCGCGGCCATTGCGGCCGAGGCGGGGCCGCTCCCGGGGCCGCTGCCGCTCTGCCCCGGCCATGAGGAGGAGGAGGAGGGCGGCGGCTCCGCGCTGAGCCCCCGCCAGAGGCCGAGACCCCCTGGATGCCGCTGAGACCCCCTGGATGCCGCTGAGCCCTCTCAGGACGGGCGGGGCTGAACCCCCGGACCCTGCTGAGCCCTCGGACTGACGGGGCTGAGCCCCCCCGGACCCTGCTGACCCCTCGGACTGACGGGGCTGAGCCCCCCCGGACCCTGCTGAGCCCCCGGACTGACGGGGCTGAGCCCCCCCGGACCCTGCTGAGCCCCCCCGGACCCTGCTGAGCCCTCGGACTGGAGCTGCTGAACGTCCCCGGCCACTGCTGAGACCCCGCGGACGCTGCTGAACGCCGGGACTGGAGGTGCTGGATCCCTCAGGACAGGGCTGAGACCCCTCGGACTGACGGGGCTGAGCCCCCCAGGATCCTGCTGAGCCCCCTCGGATCCTGCTGACCCCTCGGACTGACGGGCTGAGCCCCCCCGGGCCCTGCTGAGCCCCCCGGGCCGGTTCTGAGCTCGGGGCTCCGCCGCAGGTGAGGCCGGAGGGGTCCGTGCCGGGCTCCCCTCGCTCCTTCAGCCCCGGCTCCGTTATCCCGAGGGATCCCCCGGCTCCCGGCTCCGTTATCCCGAGGGATCCCCCGGCTCCCGGCTCCGTTATCCCGAGGGATCCTCTGGCTCCCGGCTCCGTTATCCCGAGGGATCTCCCGGCTCCGCTCCCCCCGCTGTCCCCGATCCCGCCTTTCCCGGGAGCTTTGGTTAATCCGGGCTCAGCCGGGCTGGGCCCGCGGTGTGTGACCGGCTCTGACCCAGCCCCGGCGCCGGGCTCTGCTCGGGAGCTCCCCAGGGAAGCTCCGCTGGGCCGCGAGGGAGCATCCCAATATCCCTGGAAAACCGCGCGGAGGTATGGAGCGGCGGGTTGTCCTTTTCATCCGCGGGTGTTCCTGGAACAGCGCTTAGGGATGTCAGGATTCCCTGCAATGACCTTTAGGGTTCCGGATTTCACCCCTAGGTTTTCCGGGAATTCTTCTTTGGGCTGCCAGGATTCCCTGGAATCGCGTTTGGGGCTGCCGGGATTCCGTGGAATAGCGCTCAGGGCTGTGGATTTCAGCTGTAGGTTTCCCTGGAATGATGTTTTGGACCGTCAGGTTTCCCTGGAATAGCAATTTGGGCTGTCGGTTTCAGCTGTCAGGATTCCCTGGAATCGCGTTGGGGGCTGCCAGGATTGCCTGGAATGATGTTTGGGGCTGCCAGGATTCCCTGGAATCGCGGCTGGGGCTCTTCCCAGCCGCAGGTTTCCCTGGAAGTGCCTCAGCTCGGCTGCTTCCCGGTTTTCCCGGTGCTTTCTCCCAGTGCTCGCACAGAGCGAGATGCACCGGGATGATTCCACTTAAATTCCACTTAAATTCCATTTAAATTCCACTTCAATTCCTCCCGCGTGGAAATAAGGATCGAAACAGCCCACACTGCTGGAAATGGGGTTTGGCTCGGCTGTTAAAAGCTGGGATTTTCCCAGAAAATCCTAAAGTTGGGATGCCAGCTGCTTTCCCAGGAATCGGGAAAAGCCCCTTCCGAGCTGACAGGAAATCGAGTTTATTTTCCCTTTTTTCGTTAGAAATTGTCTGGGTCTGAAAGGATCAAGAGAAAAGAACTGGTAAAAGATGTTGTGTGTTGGAAAATAAGGGCTGGAATTTACTTGGACGCTGGGAATAGGGGGAGGAAAGATTAACGGGAGATTAAGGCACGCTGGGAATGATGGAGGCAAAGATTATTTTAACTCTTGGTGGCTGCTGGGCTTTGAGGGGGACATGAGGCTGTAAAACTTGAGGTTTTAAGGTGTTTTTAGAAGTTTTAAGGTTATATTTAGGGGGGGTTTGTGTGGTTTTTGGTATTTTTAAAATTTTTCTCCTGTGCTGCACATTTGGTGTTTTGTGTTATCAATGAAACCATGCTTTAGGAAGATACCAGCATAAAAATCTGTTTCTCTTGTGTAAAAATCTAATTTTCTTGAGTAAAACCCTCCTTTTCTGGGTAAAAATCTGTTTTTCTTGTGTAAAACCTCATTTTTTAAAGTTAAAACCCTCCTTTTATTGTGTTTTTAAACTGCTTTTCTTGTGCAGAAAAAAAGAGAAGTGTTTTTCTTGTCTGAAAATCTGCTTTACTTGTGCAGAAAAAAGTGATATTATTGCTTAAAAATCTGGAGGGTTTTGGGTCAAAATCTGCTTTTCTTATGTAAAAAGCAGCTTTTTTGAAAGAAAAATCTGCCTTTTTTTTTTTTTCTTCCCCCAATTGAAGCCGGGAGGGGAGGGGCACGATCCCACACGGTTCTGGGGTTTTCTGGCTGTTCCCACCTTCTTCCCACCTGCTCCAGAAACAGCTCCTGGTTTTTAGGAACGAGAGGTGCCAGAGCTCTCCCCACCATCTGCACCCCCAACACCTCATTCCTTAGGAAAATTGGGCTGCTTTAAATGTGGGAATGTGTGGAATGGGATGGGGCTCCTTCCTCCTCGTGTTTAATGGGATTTTGGCTTTGCAGGGTGTGGGGATGCAGGAATCAAACCCCGCTGGTTTGGAAACTGACAGGGAAATCGTGGCTCATGGAGGAGAAGTGGAATTGCCTGGAAAGGAGGGATTGGGAATCTCTCCATTTTTTTTATGTTAGAAAATTCCAGAGGGTTTTGTCTGGCAGGGGAATTCCAGAGGGTTTTGTCTGTCAGGGGAATTCCAGAGGGTTTTGTCTGGCAGGTGAATCCAAGGAAAACTGCCTGGGAATGTGGGAGGATTGAGCTCCACGTGCCTGCACCTTTATGGACACGAGGAAATAGGTTTGGGGTTTTTTGTGCTTCATTTTGAAATCCCACAGAGTGAGAGCTGGTCAATCCCAACAAATCTGCTTCCCTCCAAGAGCGGGAGATGAGGCAGGGATAACCCAGGGATGGACAGAGGAGATTCCAGTCCTTCTGTGAGGAGGAGTTTGGAGTGGGAGCCAGCAGGATTTGGGCAGTTCCTTGGGTTGTCACGGGGGCTTTTGGTGCTCAGGGATTTGGCTTCTCTCCTGAGCTGTTGGATGGGAAGAAGGGAGGGAATTCTGCTTGGACACAGCTCCGTGGGGCCATCCTGTGCTCCATGGCTTCCTCAGATCCCAGAATGCTGGAATGTCAGGGCTGGAAGGGACCCCCAGGATCCCTGATCCACCACCACAGTCCCACCCTGGCCCTAACACTCCTGGAGCCTCAGGAATGGGCCATTCCCTGATTCCCTGCTCCTTGGGCCACTTGGGCTCTCTGCAGCGTTTCCTTGGGTTGGAGGAGCTGGAAAACTCCTGCAGGGGGGATGTGCCTGATGCAGAATTCCCAGCTTTCCCCTCTGATAAATTAAAGGATTATTTCTCACAGCTGTCCTGGGATTCACCACAAAAAAATGTGGGTTCCCAGTGGGGTGTGAATTCCTGGCAAACAGGAGATCCTTGTGTTGGAGGAGCTGGAAAACTCCTGCAGGGGGGATGTGCCGAGCTGTCAGTGCCACTCAGTGCTCTGCATTTCCCTGGAATGTGGGAGCTCTCCCAGCTCTGCAGTGGGAACAAACAGAGGCAGCTGATCAGCCTTGATCAGCTCCTGCAAGGGAGAAATCCTGGGAGAGGTGGAGGTTTGGGAGTGGGAGATGCCAGGACTGCCTGGGAACGAGGGATTTGGGAAGCTGCTGAGCAAAGTGCTGCAGTTTGCTTTTCTAGGTGGGCTGTGTTTGAGGGAAAAATCTGGAAACAGCAGTGGGAGCAGGATTTTGAGCTTTTAACATAGGAAAAGGGGTTGTCCTGCAATAATTGGGAGTTAATTCCCAAAATTTTGGTTGTTCCAGAGGATCTGTGGCTGCTCCATCCCTGCAAGGGTCCAGGGCTGGGTTGGATGGGGCTTGGAGCACCCAGGGATGGAGGAAGGTGTCCCTGCCCATGGATTAATATCCCTTCCCATCCAGACCATTCCATGGTTCTACAATATTCCATTAAGATTTAGGGGTTTTCAAATCTTCATTTGAATTATCTGCAGCTTTTCAGTGCTTTGCACCAGCACAGCCCCAGGACTTTAAAGGAGGCAATCAACCCAGGTCAGCTCTTCCCAAATTTCCCACATTTCCCAGGCTGAGTGGCTCTGGAGCTGCTGGGAGGATGGAACTGGGGGAGCCTGGAATTGTGTGGCTGTGCCTGAGCCAAGCCCCCCCAAACCCAGGGCACGTTTTCCTCCCGAGGTCTGGGATGAGAGGAATTAATGAGGCTTTTCCACTTCAATTCCTGAGTCACAGGAATTAATTCCCAAGGGAAGAATGGGGCTATTAATAAATTTCAGGAGAGGAGAGAGGCAGAAAAAACTGAATTCTTAAAACACAAAACACTGCGTGGCTCTGACTGAAGGTACCTGATTGCTTTTTTTCCCCTTTCCCCCCCCAGTTTTATTCCTTGCTAAATGTGCAAGAGCTTTCCTGGATTGATCTTGGAGTTTGACAGTTCTGGCATTCAAAGTTCTTCCTTATCCATGAATTAATGAACTGCTCGTGTAATTAAATGATTTTTGCAGGAAGTGTTTTACATTCAGGTTTGCTTAGATCAGTGTAGCCCTAAAATCCAATTTTAAATTGGAAAGGGGGAGTTTCAAACTTCCCTGGCCAAATTTTTTTTGTGGTGAATCCCAGGATGGCTGTGAGAAATATTCCTTTAATTTATCAGAGGGGAAAGCTGGGAATTCTTCATCAGGATTGTGCCTTTCTTAGGTGGAAAAATGTATTTGTGAGTGATTTAATTCCTGCTAGGGAATTTTTCCTGGTGAGCTTCCCGAGCCCTGTGTGCCTCTGCCTGACATGGGGAGTCCTGGAAGCCTCAAACCCTTCTTGCTGTGGGGTTTGGGGAGGTGTTCCCCCCAGATTTCCTAAAAATTCTGTGAAAATTCCAATTCTGCTGCTGTGGGCTGGGTGCTCAGGAGCAGGGGCGTCCCTGAGTGTCGGGCACTGCTTTAGATTTGCCAGCAGGGATTGGAGCCTGGGTCAGCTGCTCCCAAACCTCTGGAGTTCTGCTCTCTGGGATCCATGGCAGAGCAGTGTCTGAGGCCATCCCAGGGATCCAATTCCTGCTTCCAGCCCAGATCCTTTTGGTGGGAGAGGAGCTGTGGGTGAGGTGAGAGGTGCTGGGTTTGGGCTCTCAGTGGGGTGTGGAGGCCCCTCATGGCAAAGGAGATTCCCTGGAAAACTGGCAGTGGAAGGGCAGGAATTCACCTCTGCAGTGGGAGCAGGAGGTGGTTCCATCCATTCCCCATCCCTGGGATGTCTCTGAAGGCTCACAGGGAAAATAAAACTCAGCCAAGGCACCTTCCCACCCCCTCCTTGGGTGATTTCCCCCTGCACGCTTCCAGAGGGATGTCAGGAGAGGAGCAGGAGTTCTGCTCTCCAGGGGCATTGGGGATCATCCTGGTGTGCCTGCAGCTGAGGTTTGATTCTGTGTTTCACCAAAGCAGCAGCACAAACAGGAGCAGATTCCCAGGGATGTTTTGGATTCCATTTCCATGGCTGAGCTGCAGAGAGAGCCCTGCTGAGCTCTCATCCCCTGGGAGGGCCAGGCTGGACTTTGGGATCATTTTATTTCTCTTTCTCCATCCTTTTGCTGTGAGCAGGGGACAAGAGGTGTCCTTATAATTCTCCTGTGGGAATGGGTTCCTGGAAGAGCTGGGAGCCCCTTGGAGCAGGGAAACCAAATCCCTGAGAGTGATCCCAAAGCTCCTGCAGCCTGGGAAGCTGGGCTGGGCTCCCCAGCTGCCCATCCTGGATCTGCTTGGGCAGACCCTGGTACCCAGGGCAGCATCCTCTCTGTTGCCAGGCAACTGCTGGGATGTGCAGCTGGCTGGGGCTGCTGCAGATGTGGCCACATCTGGCAGGGGAGCAGGGAGATCCCTGTCCCATCCTGAGCCTGCTCCTGTCCCACACCTCAGGTTAAGCTGAGCTTTACCAGGCCCAGCTCATGGAATCCCTCCTTAGGGCTTAGGGTGGCATTAAAAGCAGTTTTGACTGGTAAAGTGTTCAGCTCTGGTTTGGGTTTCATTCCATGAAAATGGGAATATGCAGGTTGGGAACAACGCTGCCCTGGTAATCATTTGGGTTTTGTATCCTTCCTTACCCAAGCACAGCCATGTGGGCAGTCAGGTTTGGTTTTCCTGGGAATGCAGGTGGCCAAGAAAAGTTGGAGACTTGCAGGTTTGTGAGGTCACACTGGGGTCAGAGGAGTTCTGATATTAATTAGGAAGATTTAATCACGTGCCCGGGATGCAGCTGAACTCTGGAATTCCAACTCTGCTGAATCAGTCAAGGAGCTGGGTGAGAAGCTGGCCAGCTCCTCTGCCTTTCTTTGGGATTTTCTGTGGGAATTTCCATGCCCAGGTTATTCCTGTCCTGCTGAGGATTAGGACACTTCATCCGTGATGAGCCTGAGGAGTGCCAGAGGATTAAGGAGCAGCTCAGGGCTCAGCTGAGCCGGATTTACAGCAAGTGCCCATTTGGGAATGAAGGGCTTTGACCTCCTGGAATGAGGCCAGAAGGGCTGGGAGAGCTGGGAATGTTCCCCTGGATGAGGGAAGGCTCCAGGCAGAGTCAGAGCCCCTGGCAGGGCCTGAAGGGGCTCCAGGAGAGCTGGAGAGGGACTGGGGACAAGGATGGAGGGACAGGAGCCAGGGAATGGCTCCCAGTGCCAGAGGGCAGGGATGGGTGGGAGATTGGGAACTGGGAATTGCTGGCTGGGCTGGGATTGCCAGAGCAGCTGGGGCTGCCCCTGGATCCCTGGCAGTGCCCAAGGCCAGGCTGGAGCACCCTGGGATGGTGGGAGTGTCCCTGGGGGTGGAATGGGATAATCCTTAATGTCCCTTCCCAGCCAAACCAGTCTGGAATTCTGTGATTCCCCAAAATTCTGCTGAGTTCCTTCTGAACACCCTTTTATTTCCTAGCCCCACCCTGTGCTGCTGCAATTTCCACACTTTCAGCCCATGAAGGAGTCAGAAATTACCCCAAGTTTCACTATAGAATTAAATTCCCAGCACTGGTGGAAAAATACAGCTCAAGAATTGGGACTTTGCTGTATCCGTGTCTGTTTTACCTTCCAGGGGTGTTGGGAAAGGGAATGAAGAGGTTTTCAGGGAGCAGGGATGGATTCTGTGTCTCTGAGCCTCAAAAATTCCCTGTTGGTCATTCTGGGCATGGCCTGGCTGTGGGAATATCCAGGGCCTGGGGGGTTACAGGAGGAAATCCTGAACAATTGGTTTATATCCACAGAACACTGAGATTTTTAATCCAGGGAAAAGGCAAATCAAGGATTGGAGTCTGGAATTGTCATCCACTTGGATTTGCAGCCTCCCTAGTTCCCCCCAGCATTGTGTGGGGTCAGTCCCAGGAAATGTTGGCAGGTTCCTCAGTTTGCCTCCTGTTTCCTGCTTTTCCTGCTCCCAGCCCTGCAGGGGCAGGAATTTCCTCCTGCCTTGCTGCAGGATAATGGGGTAAAATTGGGTTTATTCCAGGAAGAGGCAGCTCAGAACTTTTGGATTTTTCCCTTCTTCCTCTTCCTGCAAACCTTGTTAGGCTGAATTTCAGTTAAAATAAATCTTATTTTGGGGAACATTCTTCCTTTTGGAGCTTTGGAGGAGGGCATTTTATGGAATCACAGAATCCTGGGATGTTTTTGGGTAGAAGTGACCTTAAAGTGACCTCATCCCATTCCATGGGCAGAGAATCCTTCCCCTATCCCAGATTGCTTCAGCCCCTTCCAGCCTTGGTCACTTCCAGGACGGAGCATCCACAATTTTCTTGGGAAATTTGGTTTTTTTCTTCCTCATTTTTTTTCCAGTGATGAAACTGTTCCCTGTGACCGCTGTGGAAATGGATTGTGTTACCCTGGAACAGCAATTCCTGGAACTTTAAATCAGTGTCCTGGGAATCCCTCAGCAGGAAGAGCCATTGGTTGATATTTAGGGCAGATGGAAATTGTTATTAATGAGGAGTTCATGCAGAAATGCTGCAAGAATAATTAAATAAATAATTTATTTAAATGATCTAAATCATTCCAGCTCTTCCATCCCTTTGGCTCAGATGAAAATGAATTACAATGGGATGGAAAATGGAAAGATCCCACTTGGGAATGAGGAGCTGAGGTGGGGAGGATAAGGAAGTTAAAACGTGCATAAAACTGTGGAGGGATTTTTAATTCTAAGGAATTTCTTTATGTTTTAGGAAATATGGAAAAGTCATGGGATTTTCTTCTCTTTTTCTATTCCAGGCACTTGGAGAATTATCCAGGGGGTCAGTGCTGAGGGAATTCTGTGGGAGCATGGCTGGAGCAGGACACGGAGTCTGGGCACAGAATGCAGGCAGTGATGGTGAGTGGGGGTCGTTAATTA
Organism: Haemorhous mexicanus; assembly: GCF_027477595.1. NCBI lineage: Eukaryota > Metazoa > Chordata > Aves > Passeriformes > Fringillidae > Haemorhous > Haemorhous mexicanus. Next base: position 1,084,105 of record NC_082348.1, on the reverse strand, counting down.
CAGAGCTCTAATTGCTGATGGCAGCCATGGGGGGGAGAGCATGGCATTCTGGAATGCTTTGGGTGGGAAGGGACCTTCAATCCCACTTATCCCATCCACCCAGGGACACTCCCACTGTCCCAGTGTCCAGCCTGGCCTGGGGCACTGCCAGGGATCCAGGGGCAGCCCCAGCTGCTCTGGCAATCCCAGCCCAGCCAGGAATTCCCAGTTCCCAATCTCCCACCCATCCCTGCCCTCTGGCACTGGGAGCCATTCCCTGGCTCCTGTCCCTCCATCCTTGTCCCCAGTCCCTCTCCAGCTCTCCTGGAGCCCCTTCAGGCCCTGCCAGGGGCTCTGAGCTCTGCCTGGAGCCTTCCCTCATCCAGGGGAACATTCCCAGCTCTCCCAGGCTGGCTCCACCCTTTGGAGACCTGGCTGTGGAGGCCTCACCTTTAGCTTTGTTTTCCAAAGTCCCAAATTCAGGCAGGAGCCCAAACCCTGCATCAGTGACTCTGGTGCCTTTTCCAAGGAATCTCTGGTACACACCAGGTGGAGTCCGAAATATTTTGGCGGGGTAAAAATTCAATGCTGAGAAACCTAAAATCATTACTTGAGGAAAATGAACATTTCAGTGTCAAGCAATGGTCAGTATAAGGAGGAATATCTATGAATCCATGAGAATCTCCTGCTGCTTTTCCTCTGCCTGCAGTGGGCTGCTGCTCCCAGCCTGCCTGGTGGCTCTGTGCCGTGGGACTGTGACCCCGTGGTGCTCCTGCTGTGGCCGGGCTCTGGAGCAGGTGCCAGGAGCCATGAGGAGGTTTGGCTACTGCCGGGTGGTGCTGGCCACCTCTCTGCTCTGGGTGCTGCTGGACGTGTTCCTGCTGCTCTACTTCAGCGAGTGCAACAAGTGTGATGACAGCAAGGAGCGGTCCCTGCTGCCCGCCCTGCGCGGTGAGTGCGGCTGCCAGCCCCTCCGGGCCATCCAGGCAGGCTTTGGGAGGCTTTGGCCTCCTCTTGGTGTCTCCAAATGGCTCTTCCCAGCAGAGGGAATCCCAGGAGCTGCAGGATTTAGCGTTGCTTTGGTGTTGTCTGAGTTGGTGTTGGTGTTTTATGGGATGGGTGGGGTTAAAACGGACCTTAAATCCCATTCCATGGGCAGGGACACCTCCCAGTAGCCCAGGCTGCTCCAGGCCTTGTCCAACCTGGTCTGGGACTTTGCAGGGATCCAGGGACAGCCACAGCTTCTTTGTGAAGGTGCCCAGAGGAGCTGAGGCTGCCCCTGGATCCGTGGAAGTGTCCCAGGCCAGGTTGGATGGGGCTTGGAGCAACTTGGGATAGTGGAAGGGAGCAAATCCAGGGGGTTCAATCATCTTGGAATATAAAACTGGATGTTCTTGGATGCAGAGAGGGATAAAAGCTCCCAGTGGAGCAGGGAGAATGGGGGTTGGATTTCCAGCATTCCTTGTGCAAAACCAGAAACTTCCCTAAGGATAAATCCAATTCCCAGGTGCTCAAAGCACCTTTTGCTGTTGGGTTTTCCAGCCGTGATTTCCCGGAACCAGGAGGGCCCGGGGGAGATGGGCAGGGCCGTGCTCATCCCCAAGGAGGAGCAGGAGAAGATGAAGGAGCTGTTCAAGATCAACCAGTTCAACCTGCTGGCCAGCGACCGCATCGCGCTGAACCGCAGCCTGCCCGACGTGCGGCTGGACGGGTGAGGGGCTGGGGGGAACAGGGGCTGGGAGCCCACCGTGGGGGGCAATGGGGGCTGGGAGCCCAGCCTGGGGGGGGACAGGGGGCTGGGAGCCCAGCCTGGGGGCAGTGGGGGCTGGGAGCCCAGCCTGGGGGGCAATGGGGGCTGGGAGCCCAGCCTGGGGGGGAACAGGGGGCTGGGAGCCCAGCCTGGGGGGCAATGGGGGCTGAGAGCCCAGCCTGGGGGGCAGTGGGGGCTGGGAGCCCAGCCTGGGGGGCAGTGGGGGCTGGGAGCCCAGCCTGGGGGGCAATGGGGGCTGGGAGCCCAGCCTGGGGGGGAATGGGGGCTGGGAGCCCAGCCTGGGGGGGAATGGGGGCTGGGAGCCCAGCCTGGGGGGGAATGGGGGCTGGGAGCCCAGCCTGGGGGGCAATGGGGGCTGGGAGCCCAGCCTGGGGGGGAACAGGGGGCTGGGAGCCCACCCTGGGGGGCAATGGGGGCTGGGAGCCCAGCCTGGGGGGGAATGGGGGCTGGGAGCCCAGCCTGGGGGGGAACAGGGGGCTGGGAGCCCAGCCTGGGGGGCAATGGGGCTGGGAGCCAAGCCTGGGAATGGGAGGGCTGGGGGCTGAAATCCCATCCAGGGAATGAGGGGACTGAGGTGGGCTGGGGGCTGAAATCCCATCCCTCCCAGCCCTGCCATGGCAGGGACACCTCTCACCATCCCAGGGTGCTCCAGCCTGGCCTGGGATACTTCCAGTGATCCAGGGGCAGCCCCAGCTGCTCTGGCAATCCCAGCCCAGCCAGGAATTCCCAGTTCCCAATCTCCCACCCATCCCTGCCCTCTGGCACTGGGAGCCATTCCCTGGCTCCTGTCCCTCCAGCCTTGTCCCCAGTCCCTCTCCAGCTCTCCTGGAGCCCCTCCAGGCCCTGCCAGGGGCTCTGAGCTCTCCCTGGAGCCTTCCCTTCTCCAGGGGAACATTCCTACCTCTCCCAGCCTGGCTCTAGGTTCGGTGGGATTCCTCATCAGGACCCCAGTAATTCCCTGTCCCAGTGCTGTATCCAAGCAGGACTGGCTCCCATTGCATGCCTGCCTGATGGTTTAATTCCAGCTGATCCCTGGGGTCTCTCCCACAGAGATTCATTTCATTCCTGTTCCATCCTGGGACTTCTGTCAGGGAATGTCCCTGGATTTCCAGGGTACTGTTGGAAATGGCCAAGCTGGAGATTTTAATCAGAGCCAGCTCTAATTAGGAGCTCTTGATAGACCTTAAACCCAGCTTAACTCACCAGGGAAATGCCTCATTTCATTCCCAAGGATTTTCTCCAGCGAGGGAAGAAATCCATCCTCAATCTTTTCTGGATGAGTGAGGCTGCAAGTGCCATTCCATGGATTGCTGGAGCATCCTAATGGGATTTTCTCCTGGAGGTTGCAGCTGGAATTGGCTCCTGGGTGTGTTCCAGTGCTTGGGAACATCCAGGGCTGAGCAGAAACATTGGGATTTCTGGAGCAGCTGCCAGGGTTAAACATGGAGCTGGAATTTTGTGGGGATTCTCCAAAGAAAAAAACATTGGGATGTGATCCTGGGTGGGGGATAGGGCTTGGGAAGGAGCAGTGCAGGGGTGGCAATGGATGTGTGGGAAAACTCCTTATAATTGGGAAAATCCTTCTCTCAGATCCATGTTTCAGGGCAGGAATTCTTGATTGGGTTTTGAGGTGAGACCAAAATTTGGTATTCCTGAAATTCATCCCTCAGGGGAGGGAACATTGGTTTGTTTTGGGATAGCCACCCCTGATGGATTTGTCCTTCACCAGGACCTGTTGGATTTGGTGTTTTTCCTGTTCTAAGTCTTGGTGGATAACAAATTCCTCTTTTAGAGGTTGGGAAGATGCTGGCACACATTCCCAGGGAAGCTGGGGCTGCCCCTGGATCCCTGGCAGTGCCCAAGGCCAGGCTGGAGCAGCCTGGGACAGAGGGAGGTGTCCCTGCCATCCCTGCAGGGCTGGGATGGGATTTCGGGTCCCTTCCATCCCAGCCCATCCCGGGATTCTCTGATCCCATGGATGAGTGGTGGCATTCCTGTCACTCCATGGAGTATCCCCAAGTACTGGAATGTTTTTCATGGGCATGGCCACCCTGGATTGTTGCAGTTCTCCTTTATTCTGAGAACATGTGAAAATTTCCCTTCCAGAAGCACAGTCCTTGCTCTCCCTTCCATGTTTTCCACGTGGGCTGCAGCTGCCTTTGGAGCAGCCGTTTGCAAGGGAGATATAATTGGAAAAGAGGAGCTGTCAGCTCCTTAATTAGTGTGAAAATCATGGAAAACAGATTTTCCTCCCTGGCAGCCTCGGAGGGGCCCCCAAGACATCCCTGGGTGGAGGAGAAAACAGATTTTATTTAAGGAAAATTGTTCCAAAGGGGATTTTTTATTTCCTTTATTCCTGGTTTCAAGGGGATTGGAATTGCAGGAAATGCTGGAGCAGTTTGGATAAAAGCCCAGATAAACTCGGGGTTATTTTGCAGGGATTTTTTTTTTTTCCCAAGGGTGAATTTTCAGGTTGCCTTGAAAGGGCCCTCACCTCCTTCCTGTGGTATCTTCTCCCAGAGAATCTGCAGGAAATCTGGGATCCCACATTTCCCACAGACCTCTGGAAATGGGGTTTGGGAGAGGGAGTTGAAGGCTTTGTTGTGCATGGATTAACTTTGAAAAATCCATGGCTATGTCCCATTTTTAAAGGATGTGCAGGTGCCCCACATTCCTGGTTTTCCCAGAAATTCCCTAAATAATGGAATGGTGCTTGGTTCAGCTGGCAGGGTTTGATCCTTGAGTGGGAGCTTTGGGAAAGCAGGCAGGATTTAAACATTCCTGGTGGATCAGTCCTGGCTCAGCTCTGCCTGTCCTTGGCAGCTCATCCCAGACCATTCCCCCTGGGAATGGCTGTACCTAGAATTCCTGATTAAACAGCTCAGGGCTGGAGTCTGATCCCTGGGGTTGAGCCAGGTCCTTGCTTGGACTGTCAGGAATGGGAGAGTGAGATCAGCTCAGCCCCTTCTCCAGCCTGTGTCATGCTCAGAGCAGCTGGAATTCCAGTCTCTGGGTCTCCAGTTTGTTCCTGAATTCATCCCACCAGCTTGAAATGTGGCAGGTTCCCCTTGGAGCAGGGCCATGGCTGCTTCCAGGCCCCTTTTCCATCCTGCCTCAGAGCCACTGGAATTCCAGTCTCTGGGTCTCCACTTTGCCCATTTAATTAATTTAATTCTTTTCTATAATTTTGAACCACATGAATGTGGAACCTCCCCCTTGGAGCAGGGCCATGGCTGCTTCCAGCCCCCTTTTCCATCCTGCCTCAGAGCCACTGGAATTCCAGGCTCTGGGTCTCCAGTTTGTTCCTGAATTCATCCCACCAGCTTAAAATGTGGCAGGTTCCCCTTGGAGCAGGGCCATGGCTGCTTCCAGCCCCCTTTTCCATCCTGCCTCAGAGCCATTGGAATTCCAGTCTCTGGGTCTCCACTTTGCCCATTTAATTAATTCCTGTAATTTTGAACCACGTGGATGTGGAAGCTCCCCCTTGGAGCAGGGCCATGGCTGCTTCCAGCCCCCTTTTCCATCCTGCCTCAGAGCCGCTGGAATTCCAGTCTCTGGGTCTCCACTTTGCCCATTTAATTAATTCTTGTAATTTTGAACCACATGGATGTGGAGCCTCCCCCTTGGAGCAGGGCCATGGCTGCTTCCAGGCCCCTTTTCCATCCTGCCTCAGGGCTGTTGGAATTCCAGTCTCTGGGTCTCCACTTTGCCCATTTAATTAATTTAATTAATTCTTGTAATTTTGAACCACGTGGATGTGGAAGCTCCCCATTGGAGCAGGGCCATGGCTGCTTCCAGGCCCCTTTTCCATCCTGCCTCAGAGCCACTGGAATTCCAAGCTCTGGGTCTCCACTTTGCCCATTTAATTAATTCCTGTAATTTTGAACCACGTGGATGTGGAAGCTCCCCCTTGGAGCAGGGCCATGGCTGCTTCCAGCCCCCTTTTCCATCCTGCCTCAGAGCCGCTGGAATTCCAGTCTCTGGATCTCCACTTTGCCCATTTAATTCATTTAATTCTTTTCTATAATTTTGAACCACATGGATGTGGAACCTCTCTCTTGGAGCAGAGCCATGGCTGCTTCCAGCCCCCTTTTCCATCCTGCCTCAGAGCAGCTGGAATTCCAGTCTCTGGGTCTCCAGTTTGTTCCTGAATTCATCCCACCAGCTTGAAATGTGGAACCTCCCCCTTGGAGCAGAGCCATGGCTGCTTCCAGCCCCCTTTTCCATCCTGCCTCAGAGCAGCTGGAATTCCAGTCTCTGGGTCTCCACTTTGCCCATTTAATTCATTCCTGTAATTTTGAACCACGTGGATGTGGAACCTCTCTCTTGGAGCAGAGCCATGGCTGCTTCCAGCCCCCTTTTCCATCCTGCCTCAGAGCTGTTGGAATTCCAGTCTCTGGGTCTCCACTTTGCCCATTTAATTCATTTAATTCTTTTCTATAATTTTGAACCACGTGGATGTGGAACCTCTCTCTTGGAGCAGGGCCATGGCTGCTTCCAGCCCCCTTTTCCATCCTGCCTCAGAGCTGTTGGAATTCCAGTCTCTGGGTCTCCACTTTGCCCATTTAATTAATTTAATTCTTTTCTATAATTTTGAACCACGTGGATGTGGAAGCTCCCCCTTGGAGCAGGGCCATGGCTGCTTCCAGCCCCCTTTTCCATCCTGCCTCAGAGCCACTGGAATTCCAAGCTCTGGGTCTCCACTTTGCCCATTTAATTAATTCCTGTAATTTTGAACCACATGGATGTGGAGCCTCCCCCTTGGAGCAGGGCCATGGCTGCTTCCAGGCCCCTTTTCCATCCTGCCTCAGCCTCAGAGCCACTGGAATTCCAGTCTCTGGGTCTCCACTTTGCCCATTTAATTCATTTAATTCTTTTCTATAATTTTGAACCACATGGATGTGGAACCTCTCTCTTGGAGCAGGGCCATGGCTGCTTCCAGCCCCCTTTTCCATCCTGCCTCAGAGCCACTGGGATTCCAGTCTCTGGGATTTTGCCTCCTGAATTCCTGCCCCATCCCTGGGAGCGGCAGCAGTGCCGTGGTGCCTCCCAAGCCCCTTTTCCGTGCTGAGGACACGGCTCTCCTCCGGGCTGTCCCTGCTGTGGCCTGAGCCCCTTTCCCTGTTGGCTGGCTGTTTCTGGGCAGGTGCAAGAGCAAGGTGTACCCGGAGGAGCTGCCCAACACCAGCGTGGTGATCGTGTTCCACAACGAGGCCTGGAGCACGCTGCTCAGGACCATCCACAGCGTGCTGGAGCGCTCCCCGCCGCGCCTGCTGGCCGAGATCCTCCTGGTGGACGATGCCAGCGAGAGAGGTGGGGCTGGAGCAGCAGCTCCCATCCCAGATCCCATCCCCTCCTCCTGCAGCTCAGGGAGGGCTGGCAGTGTGGTTCGCAGCCAGCTCATCCCGGCTGTGGTGGGATCCAGAGGGAGTGGGGAAAGGGGGGTGGAAAAAATTCATGGAATCCAGGATGGTTTGGCTTGGAGGAGACCTTTAAAGGGCTCCTATTCCAGCCCCTCACCATGGCAGGGACACCTCCCACCATCCCAGCTGTCCAGCCTGGCCTTGGGCACTGCCAGGGATCCAGGGGCAGCCCCAGCTGCTCTGGGAATTCCAGCCCGGCCAGCAATTCCCAGTTCCCAATCTCCCACCCATCCCTGCCCTCTGGCACTGGGAGCCATTCCCTGGCTCCTGTCCCTCCATCCTTGTCCCCAGTCCCTCTCCAGCTCTCCTGGAGCCCCTTCAGGCCCTGGATCTGATCCAGCTCAATAAATTTGACATTCCTGGAAAGGTCAATCCTTTCCTTCCTGTCTTTCCACCCTCCTCATTCCATGTTATTGCATTTCCTCAATATCCCCACCAAGTCATTTCCATGGAATTCTAGAATGGTTTGGCTTGGAAGGGACCATCTCATTTCAACTCTGCCTCTATTTCCCCTCTTTGTGCTTCATTTCCTTCATTCTTCACTTTTTTTTCTGCCTTTTCATTTCTGTTTTGACCCCAGACTTGAAAAAGCAAACTCTGCCTGTGGAACTGGGACTCCCTGAAAAAGGAATCCCATCAAGTTCCTTAAATGGAACCAATGGAATGAGAGAGGATCCTGGAGCAGCCCGAGGGGTACTGATGGCAGGCTCAACCCTGCAGCCACTCCATCCTTCAGTTCTGCCCCATGGAGCATTAATTGAACCCTAATTACTCCCTGGATTTCCTGCTCATTAAGTGGCTTAATGATTCCTTGTGCCAGAAGGTGGAGGAGGATTTGAGCCAAGTAATTCCCATTTTTCCTAGAAGCGTGCAGAGAGCTCCAATGGGGAAATCCATCAAAAAAAGCCATTTTTTTTTTTCTTAACTGAACCAGCAGCAGATTGCCCAAAGTGTCTTTGTTTTGTGGTTGCTCTTCATTCCAAGGAATCATTCCTGATTGTGCTTTATTTGAAATTCCCGAGATACCATCCTGGAATCAGGGAATGCTTTGGCTTGGAAGGGCCCTTAAAGCCCACCCCCACGAGATGCTCCAAGCAGGGAGGTTCTGTGACCACCTTGGAATAAAACCTCCCTAAAACTCCCGTGTTCCTTCTGGCAGAGTTTCTGAAGGCCTCCCTGGAGAACTACGTGAGGAAGCTGGAGGTGCCCGTCAGGATCCTGCGCATGGAGCAGAGGTCGGGGCTGATCCGGGCACGCCTCCGAGGGGCAGCAGCTGCCAAGGGCCAGGTCATCACCTTCCTGGATGCCCACTGCGAGTGCACCCTGGGCTGGCTGGAGCCTCTGCTGGCCAGGATCAAGGAGGACAGGTGAGGAGCTCCCAGCTCCAGAGGCAGGGAGCTGCTCCAGGCCCTTCCCTGGCTGCTGAACAATGGGCATTAAAAGGGTTCACTGAGCTGGAACGAGGACAGCATTGAATGTTTCTTGAATTCGCTGCTGTTTGTGTCAACATCTCATTCCTGAATAAATGTGGGAGCAGCTTTCCCAAGGTCTGGGTCTCTCCCATTCAAAGGAAGGTTTCTCCCTGTTTTTTACCAGGAGCAACTTCTCTCTCTGACCCCCTGAACTCATGGAAATTTGCACCCTTTTTATTCCTTCTCTTTTCTTGTTTTCCTTTTTTTTCACCCTTTTCCCCACCTTTTTTTCCTTTTTTCCTTCTTTTCCTCACCTTTTCCCTCCTTTTTTTCTTCTTCCCCTGCCTTCCCCCCTTTTTCCTCTTCCTTCTTTCCCTCCATTTCCCTCTTCCCTCTGATTTTCTGCATTATTCTCCTTTTCCTTTTTCCCCTTTCCTCCCTTTGCCTTCCTTCCCCTTTCCTCCCTTTCCCCCTTCTTCCTTTTCCTTCCTTTTTCTCCCTTTCCCCCCACTTTTCTCTCTCTTCCCCTTTACTCTGTTTTCCCTCTCCTTTCCCCCCTTTTCTTTCCCTTTCCCTCTTTTTCCCCTCCTGTTTCCCCCCTTTCTTCTCCCTCCTTCTTCCCCCTTTTTTCCCCTTCTCCCTCAGTTTATTCCCCCCTTTTTCTTCCCCTTTTTCTCCTTTTCTTCCCCCATCTTTTCCTCCCATTCTTCCCCCTTTCACACTTTTTTCCTTCTCTTTTCCCCTCCTATTTTCCCCCCTTTTTTTCCTCTTTTCCTCTTCTCCCTCATTTTATTCCCCCATTTTTCTCCCCCCTTTCCCCCCTCTTTTATTCCTATTCCTCCCCTTTTCCCACCTTTTTCCTTTTCTTTTTCCTCCTTTCTTCCCTGTCTTCCCTCCCTCTTTTCCCCTTTTCCCTCATTTCTTCCCCCCTTTTTCTCCCCCCTTTTCCCCCCATTTTCCTTCTTCTCTCCCCCTTTTCCTCCCATTCTTCCCCCTTTCACACTTTTTTCCTTCTCTTTTCCCCTCCTATTTTCCCCCTTTTTTTTCCCCTTTTCCTCTTCTCCCTCATTTTATTCCCCCATTTTTCTCCCCCCTTTCCCCCTCTTTTATTCCTATTCCTCCCCTTTTCCCACCTTTTTCCTTTTCTTTTTCTTCCTTTCTTCCCTGTCTTCCCTCCCTCTTTTCCCCTTTTCCCTCATTTCTTCCCCCCTTTTTCTCCCCTCTTTTCCCCCCATTTTCCTTCTTCTCTCCCCCTTTTCCTCCCATTCTTCCCCCTTTCACACTTCTTTCCTTCTCTTCTCCCCCTTTTTTTTCCTCTTTTCCCCTTCTCCCTCATTTTATTCCCCCCTTTTCCCCTCTCTTTTCTCTGTTTTTCCCTCTCTTTTCCTCCCATTCCTCCCCCTTTCCCACCTTATCCCTCCTCTTTTTCCTCCTTCCTTCCCCATCTTCCCTCCCTCTTTTCCCCTTCTCCCTCATTTTACTCCCCCTTCCCTCCCTCCCCTGCCCCTCCCACCGTGCCCAAACACCCCCATAACCCCCAGATTCCCATTTTTCCCCCCAGGAAAACCGTGGTGTGTCCCATCATCGACGTGATCAGCGACGACACCTTCGAGTACATGGCGGGCTCGGACATGACCTACGGGGGCTTCAACTGGAAGCTGAATTTCCGCTGGTACCCCCGTGCCCCAGAGGGAGATGGACCGCAGGAAAGGGGACAGGACCCTGCCCGTCAGGTCAGCGCCCCTCTTCTCCCAGAAATCCCCCCCCAGATCCCAAAATTCCACTGCAGGATCACCGCCAGAATGGCAGAGAGAGCCTGGCGTGTCCTCGGCGTGTCCTCGCTGCTGCAGCCTCGGGCCAGCCCCATCCCCTCCTCTTCCCAGTGAATTCCAAAGGATTTCAGAGATTTAGGAATTCCAAAGATTCCTGCCTGTTCAGTTCCCTCTGTTAATTCGATTTTTAGTCCCATTTTTTTGGGGATTTAAGGCAGATATTCCAAAGGATCTCGAGCATTTTTGAGCTTTGTCCCCCAGTGATTTGCACTTAACCCCATCCTGTCCTCTTCCCAGTGAATTCCAAAGGATTTCAGAGATTTAGGAATTCCAAAGATTCCTGCCTGTTCAGCTCCCTCTGTTAGTTAGATTTTTAGTCCCATTTTTTTGGAATTTAAGGCAGATATTCCAAAGGATCTCGAGCATTATCCAGCTTTGTCCCCCAGTGATTTGCACTTAACCCCATCCTGTCCTCTTCCCAGTGAATTCCAAAGGATGCTGAAGATTTAGGAATTCCAAAGATTCCTGCGTGTTCAGCTCCCTCTGTTAATTTGCTGCAAACAGATTTTTAGTCCCATTTTTTTGGAATTTAAGGCAGATATTCCAAAGGATTTCTGAGCTTTGTCCCCCAGTGATTTGCACTTAACCCCATCCCGTCCTCTTCCCAGTGAATTCCAAAGGATTCCGGAGATTCAGGAATTCCAAAGATTCCTGCCTGTTCAGCTCCCTCTGTTAATTAGATTTTTAGTCCCATTTTTTTTGGAATTTAAGGCAGATATTCCAAAGGATCTCGAGCATTATCCAGCTTTGTCCCCCAGTGATTTGCACTTAACCCCATCCTGTCCTCTTCCCAGTAAATTCCAAAGGATTCTGAAGATTTAGGAATTCCAAAGATTCCTGCCTGTTCAGCTCCCTCTGTTAATTTGCTGCAAACAGATTTTTAGTCCCATTTTTTTGGAATTTAAGGCAGATATTCCAAAGGATCTCGAGCATTATCCAGCTTTGTCCCCCAGTGATTTGCACTTAACCCCATCCCCTCCTCTTCCCAGTAAATTCCAAAGGATTCCGGAGATTTAGGAATTCCAAAGATTCCTGCCTGTTCAGCTCCCTCTGTTAATTAGATTTTTAGTCCCATTTTTTTGGAATTTATGGCAGATATTCCAAAGGATCTCGAGCATTATCCAGCTTTGTCCCCCAGTGATTTGCACTTAACCCCATCCTGTCCTCTTCCCAGTGAATTCCAAAGGATTCCGGAGATTTAGGAATTCCAAAGATTCCTGCCTGTTCAGCTCCCTCTGTTAATTCGATTTTTAGTCCCTTTTTTTTGGAATTTAAGGCAGATATTCCAAAGGATTTCTGAGCATTATGTCCCCCTGTGATTTGCACTTAACCCCATCCTGTCCTCTTCCAAGTATTCAGGAATTCCAAAGATTTCTGCCTGTTGATCTCCTTTTGTTAATTTGCTGTTAATGGATTTTTATTCCTTTTTTTGGGGGGATTTAAGGCAGATATTCCAAAGGATTTCTGAGCACTTTTGAGCTTTGAACCTCAGTGATCTGTGCTCAACCCCATCCCATCTTCTTCCACTTTGGAATTCCATCTTTGGGATTCCAAAGATTCCTGCCTGTTCAGCTCCCTCTGTTAATTTGCTGCAAGTGCATTTTATTCCTGGTTTTTTGGGATTTAAATTCCCATTTTTCAGAATTTAAGGCAGATATTCCAAAGGATTTCTGAGCATTTTTGAGCTTTGAACCCCAGTGATTTGCACTTAAATTCCTGGTTTATTGCTTGGAAAATGGGATTGATAACAGAGCCCCCTGAGGGAAAAATGATCCAAGAGCGTGTCCTGACCTCCTCCATTTAATTGCTGGAATCACAGAGTGGAACAAAACCTCTTCCAAAATTGCAAATGGAGCTGAAAAGGGAACAAATGGAATAAATTCCTGGCCATGGGATGTTTGCTCAGCTCCAAAGGCTGCTGGGGCTTCCTGCAAAATTCCAAAAGAGACCAAGAAAGGGTTCCTGAGTGGATGGAATGCATTTAGTTCTGGGAAGGGGGAGAATTCCAAGCCTGCAGGTGGAGGGAGGGACAGCTCAGGGATCAGTCCAGGCAAGGGAGGGGTGAAAGAGCAGGAAAAACCTTCCAAAATTGCTTTCAAAATTCCCATTTCTGTCCCTGATTGTCCTGGCAAGGCTGGAATTGGGGAAGGGCAGATTTGGGGTTTATTCCCAGGATTTGGGGTTTATTCCCAGGAAAACAAGCAGGCCCTGTCTGTCAGAGCCAAGGGAATTGTTTTCCACCTGATCCAACATTTCCTTTCCAGGCCAGCAGCTCTTGATTAAAGCTCAGGTGTGCATGGAAATTGGGAAAATGAATTATCCTGAGGAGCTGCAGGGCCTTGCTGAGCTCCATCCATCCATCCATCCATCCATCCTTATTTCCTTACCTTGAAATGGGGCTGGGCTCAAAATTAATCCCAGCTCAGACACTGAATTGCCTCTTTAAAATTGATAAAGCAAAATAAATGGAGTTTGTTGAATTCCTTTCTTTTTCCCATCAGTTTTTGGCTGGAATTTTGAGGGATTCTCTGGATAAAATGGGAGTTGGGAAGCAAAGGGGGCAGAGGGACAAATGTCACCTGTGCCACAGTTGTCACAAAGGGCTGAGAGTGAAGGGTTGGTGCTTTAGGTGGGATTAAAATCTCAGGTTTTAGTCCAAGAATTTCAGTCTTTGGTGTCAGAGAATCCCAAAATCCTGGGTGTTTCCAGGCTTGGCACAGCCCATTTTTGTGGATATTTCCATGCTTTTCCCTCAGTTTTTGAAGATGAAGGCACTCCAGGCTGGGATTAGAAATACTAAAAATATGGACTGTGGTCCAGGAAATGGTTTGTATAAATTAGGGATTGAGAGGGAAAATATGGGATCAAATCCTAGGAAAAAGGCAAGATGGAAAAATAGGGAAAAAGACAAGATTAAGTATCAGGAATGTCAGGATCATGGAGTTTCCTGGGCTGGAAGGCAGCCACAAGGACCATCAGTCCAACCCCTGGCCCTGCAAGACATCCCAAAAATCCCCCCCTGTGCCTGGGAACATTTTCCAAATGCTCCTGGAACTCTGGATATTATATTACTTATTATCTTGATACTATATTAATATCTTGATTAGGAATAATTGAACTTGGAGTTGATTGCAGTTAATTAACCCTGCCTGGGTGATGAACAGCAGGGACTGAGGTTGATCCTGGTGCCAGTCTTTTATCCCCAGGGGTCTGGTTTAGTGGGATTCCTTGGGAAGAGCAGGATGAGGTGATGCCATGGGGAGCCCCAGGGCTGGAATCCCTTTGCCAGTCCTCTTCCTCTCCCATCAGGAAACCCTGGCATGGGCTGGGGCTTGGCTGGGGTGCAGCAAAGCTGGGATTGCTCCCGTGTTGTCTGTGCAGGAATGGGAATGCTGAGTCAATCACAGCGATTCCAGGAGCTGCCAGGTGATTCCACAGGGAAGAGATGCAGAACTGAGGAAAAAATTTATTTTTACAATTAAAAACCACTTTAAAGCCTTTGATCTTCCTGATATTTTGGTGGAGGGGGTTTTGGTGGAGGGGATTTTCCAAGAAAAGCTCTGCAGGTCTGGTTGTGCCCCATGGAATTCCCATCCCAGGGAACAGTCCTGCCTGCTGCATTCCCCTGTCCCAGGAGCCAGGCTGGGGATCAGGGCACCAGTTACTGAATTTTCCAGAGTGGAGCTCAGCACTCCCAGGTTTGTTAGGGAGGCATTTGGGAAGTGTTGGGTTTCAGAAGGCAAAGGACACTTGGGGCCTTAGCCAGAACCCAGGGCTGTGTGCCCAGGTCAGGTTCATCCTTCTAAACTTGCTGAAGGCTCAGTCTTGGAAAAAATGGGGAATTTTCTATCAAGCAGAGAGTGTCTCCACCCAGGGGAAGGAAGAAGGAGGAATGAGAATGTTGGGATTGGGGAGGATCTTAAATCCCATCCCATTTCACCCAGGGACACTCCCACTGTCCCAGGCTGCTCCAGCCTGGCCTGGGACACTCCAGGGATCCAGGGGCAGCCCCAGCTGCTCTGGCAATCCCAGCCCAGCCAGGAATTCCCAGTTCCCAATCTCCCACCCATCCCTGCCCTCTGGCACTGGGAGCCATTCCCTGGCTCCTGTCCCTCCATCCTTGTCCCCAGTCCCTCTCCAGCTCTCCTGGAGCCCCTTCAGGCCCTGCCAGGGGCTCTGAGCTCTGCCTGGAGCCTTCCCTCTCCAGGGGAACATTCCCAGCTCTCTCAGCCTGGCTCCAGAGGGGCTCCAGCCCTGGAGCTGCTCCAGAGCCTCCTCCCAAGGGTCACTCCCCCAAATCCCACAGGTTTAGGGCTGCTGGGACCTCAGCAGAGGGGCTGGGATGAGCTGGGCCCCCAGACCCCTTTGGCTGTGCTGGGACATCTCAGAGGAAAGCTGGGATTGGGATTGGGTTGTTCCCTCCCAGCAGCTGGGCTGGCATTGCTGTGGCATTTCCATTTCCAGGGGAATTCAGCCATCCCCTGGGACTGCCTGTTTGCAAGGATTTCTAATCCTTTTAGCTGAGATTGTCCTGCTCCTTTGGTGCCGTTTTGGGCTCCCTCTGAGGCAAATCCCAGCCATGAAACTCCTCCCAAATCCATTCCCAATTGGATTTGAGCTGCTGCTCACTCGGGAGGCCCAAATCCCACCCAATTACCCTCAGAGTTCTCCTGAAATAATCCCTGGAAATGGGAGTGTGGCTGGGCCTGAGCTCCCTGGATTCTAGGGAAGAGCAGGAAAATCCAGTCAGAATTTTCTTTCTTTATTTCTCCCTGGAGTGTGACTGGGCCTGCACTCCATGAATTTTGGAAAAATCCAGCCAAAATTGTCTTTATTGTTCCTTGGAGTGTGGCTGAGCCCAAGGCTCTGTGGATTTTGGGGAAGAGCAGGGAAATCCAGTTAAAATTCTCTTTTCATAGCTCCTGTTTGTTTTCCATGGAATTGCTGTGTGGTGAAATGTGCTGTAAATTCCACAGTGTCCTTTAAAAAGCCTTTTTTTTCCCATTCAACTCCTCCCAAGCATTCCTGATTGGAGTTGAGCTGCTGCTCACTCAGGATGCCCAAATCCCACCCAATTTACCCTCAGAGTTCTCCTGAAATAATCCCTGGAAATGGGAGTGTGGCTGGGCCCAGCTCTGTGGATTTTGGGGAAGAGCAGAGAAATCCAGTTGAAATTGGCTTTATTTTTCCTTGGGGTGTGGCTGGGCCTGAGATCCATGGATTTTGGGGAAGAGCAGGGAAAATCCAGTTAAAAATCTCCTTTTCTAGTTGTTTTCCATAGAATTCCTGTGTGGTGAAATGTGCTGTAAATTCCAGAGTGTCCTTTAAAAGGTCTTTTTTTCTTTTTTCTTTTCTCTTTTCTTTCTCCCTTTTATTTTTTTTTTCCCCTTTTCTTTTCTGTTTTCCTGTGTTTTTTCCTGTTTGTTTCCCACCCAGGACCCCAACTATGGCTGGTGGCCTGTTTTCTATTGACAGGAACTACTTTGAAGAGATAGGAACTTACGATGCAGGAATGGATATCTGGGGTGGCGAGAATCTTGAAATGTCCTTTAGGGTAATTCCTGTTTTCCTTCCTTTTCTTCCCCCCCCCCCCCCCCACCAAAAAATATCCCCCTTTTTGTGCTGCCATTCCTTCAGGGAGCTCCTGCTTTAGCTGGCCTGCAAGTCATCTGTTAAATGGAATTTTTTGGAATTTGGGGGAGCCTCGTTGGGATTTTTTGCTACATGGAATATTTTGGTATTGAGGGGTTTATCCCTCCAGAATTCCATATATTTCAGTCATTCCTTCACGGAAGAAACAGGGTGCCCAGTGAAGGTTTGATAGGGATTTATGTTAAAAAATAAAAGGAAAAATCCGTTTTAAGACGTTTTGGGAATGGTGACATCGTGGGCTTGCAAGTTCCAGCTGGGATTCTGGGTCTGTGCCAGGGAAACTCCCATCCTGCAGAAAGTGCTGGTGTTCCTGCTGGGAGAGGGGTGAGCCACACCTCAGGGAGATGCATCCAGTCACTGCCCTTGGGGTAGAAAAGTGGGAAGTGGAGGCCTGGCTGAGGAGTGGTTGGAAGGGATGGTGGGAATGGCTTTGAACTCCTTGGCTGTGTCCCAGTTTCTGGGTTTAGTGATGGGAATAACCCCCAGGATCCCTCTGGTGCCCACAGCCCATCCTGGCAATGTCCTTTCCCCCCTTTTCCTGTCTTTTCCATTCAACCAGGACCATTTCCTTGCCAGGGACCCCTTGGAAGTTTTTTAGGGAACAGATTTTCCCAGGGAAGGTCAGCTGGGAATTTGAAAGCTTTTCCAGGCCGTTCCTCTGAACTTTAATTGTTCCCTTTGCAGGAAAAGCAAAGGGTTCAGTTCCCCTCCTGAGCCTGGATGCTTCCAGTGAGGAGATTCCCACATTTTTTTTTGCTGTTTAAATCCTAAAATTCCTCCTGGGGTGTGCCAAGGCCCCCGTGCAGGAATTCTTTTCTGTGGTTTTCCATGTTCCACAGGAGATGCCTGGAGCAGGGAGTGCCAGGCACTGTTAGAGCATTCCAAATGTGCCTTTCCACCCTGAACCAGAGAATGGATGGGGTCAGGGAGAGGAATAAACGCAGGTTCTGCCATGGGAGGGCCAGGGAATCACCTGGTGCTGATTATTGGGATTAATTGGAGCCTCTGGAAGGAAAACCAACTGGAAATCCGGGGATGTTTTGTGTGACTGTATCAGGGACACCAGAGGGTTCAAATCCCAGCTGAGGAAACAAATCCATGGGGAGCCAGGAAGCTGAGGGGTCAGGGAGGTTCCTCCAGCTCCAAAGCTGCCCTGTCCAGTGGGATTTGGGAATTTCTCCTGTCAGGAAAGCTCTGGGACAGGGCTGGGGTTGGAGTGAGGCACAGGGATGTTCCTGGAGCTGTCCTTATACCCAGGACTGGGTCACCAAAGGGAGGGAGGAGATTTGGGATTGGTTCAGAATAATCAAAATTAATCCCAAAAATGGAATAAACCCGGCCTGCCCCCCCATATTTTGTGAATTCCTGAATCCTCATAAATGTTATCCAGTGCTTTTGCTTTCCCTGGATCATGTCTGTCTCATCTGCATCCAGCTCCAGCATTATCCCAAAGAATAATTGAAAGGATTTCCAGCTTTTTTGCTCTCAGGGGCATTTCCAGGAGGAGCCTCCATGGGGTATAATTTGATTATTTTGGGAAAATCCATGTTTTTTCTTTTAGCTGCTTCTTGTTGCTGATGGGTCTTTAATGACTCCTTTTAGGAATGTCTTTTAATTGGGGGAAAATAATGACAATTCCTGGCAGGAATCTCTTACAGCTCCAAGGGTTTGCTTTAGTCAAGGAAAACCTTATTTATTCCTAAACTTTGTTTTTATTTATGGAATTACTATTTTTTTTTTTCTGTTAAATTCTCCAGGTGGTTTTATCCCACTTGGAGATTGCCCCAAAAACTTGATGCTCTGAAAGGATTTCCTATGGGAATCAAAAATGATCTGTCCATCAGAAAAAAAAATTCCTGCGAGATTATTCCTTGGGATAATCCAGGCAGGGCTGGGAAAGAGAACGTGGGCTCTGGGCGGGGTAGGATGGGGTTTATTTGGGATTTCTGGCACTGCTGGAAGTGCAGGAAGGACAGGGGAAAGGGGATTTCCTCAGGGATGTGACAGTGGAGTTGTTCTGATCTCTGGAATTCCTGCTGGGCTGTTGTGGGAATTTTGACAGGAAAAGGTGAGGAGCAGGAAGGGTTAATTCCTTTAGATCCCAGTCAGAATCCTGGCTCTGGAGCCAGCCTGGAGAGCTGGGAATGTTCCCCTGGAGAAGGGAAGGCTCCAGGCAGAGCTCAGAGCCCCTGGCAGGGCCTGGAGGGGCTCCAGGAGAGCTGGAGAGGGACTGGGGACAAGGATGGAGGGACAGGAGCCAGGGAATGGCTCCCAGTGCCAGAGGGCAGGGATGGGTGGGAGACTGGGAACTGGGAATTCCTGGCTGGGCTGGGATTCCCAGAGCAGCTGGGGCTGCCCCTGGATCCCTGGAGTGCCCAAGGCCAGGCTGGAGCAGCCTGGGACAGTGGGAGTGTCCCTGGGTGAAATGGGATGGGATTGAAGGTCCCTTCCCACCCAAAGCATTCCAGAATTCCCTGACTCCCTGGGGTCACCACAGCGAGGGATGAGTGCACCCCATAGGGTGTGAGGAGCAGATCCCTGAAACCCCACAATTCTTAGCCAGGATGGGAACTTTTGGGAAGCAGTCCCGTTCCCAGGGAGTGTCCCTGAAGGTTGGTTTGTTTGGGATTTTTTTTTAAATGCTGAAAAATTCCTTTTCCTAAGAAGAGGGTGCAGGTTCCCCCACATCCCATCCCAGCTGGCACGGGGAGCAGATTGCTCCAAGGAGAGCCAAAAATGGGCTGGAAAAGTGTCCAGGAGCAGAGCTTTTTAAAAATGGTGGTGTGGGAGGAATTCCCTGCCAGCTGGAATGGGAAACCAGCAGGGGAATGCTGGGATTTGGGATGGAGGGTGCCTCAAACTGGGTGTCCTCCTTCCAGGCATGTCCAGTTATTCCCAGATTGCTCCAGGAGCACATCCATGGTGAATATTTGGGATTTACTCCCTGGTGTGTATTGGGGTTATTCCCAGATTTCTCCATGAACACATCCTTGGTGTGTATTTGGGATTTATTCCACACTCACAGGTTGCTCTGGGAATGCATCCCTGGAGTTTATTTGGGGTTAGTCCGTGGAGTCATTTGGGGTTATTCCCTGGAGTCATTTGGGGTTATTCCCTGGAATCCTTTGGGGTTATTCCCTGGAATCCTTTGGGGTTATTCCCTGGAGTCATTTGGGGTTATTCCCTGGAATCATTTGGGGTTATTCCCTGGAATCATTTGAGGTTATTCCATGGAATTATTTGGGGTTATTCCCTAAAATTATTTGCAGTTATTCCCTGGAATCCTTTGGGGTTATTCCCTGGAGTCATTTGGGGTTATTCCCTGGAATTATTTGGGTTTATTCCCTGGAGTCATTTGGGGTTATTCCCTGGAATCTGGAATCCTTTGGGCTTATTCCCTGGAATCCTTTGGGCTTATTCCCTGGAATCCTTTGGGGTTATTCCATGGAATCATTTGGGGTTATTCCCTGGAATTATTTGGGGTTATTCCCTGGAATTATTTGGGGTTATTCCTTGGAATTATTTGGGGTTATTCCCTGGAGTCATTTGGGGTTATTCCCTGGAATTATTTGGGGTTATTCCTTGGAAGTATTTGGGGTTATTCCCTGGAGTCATTTGGGGTTATTCCCTGGAGTCATTTGGGGTTATTCCCTGGAGTCATTTGGGGTTATTCCCTGGAGTTATTTGGGGTTATTCCCTGGAATCATTTGGGGTTATTCCCTGGAATTATTTGGGGTTATTCCATGCTCCCAGGTTGCTCCATGAGCACACACCAGGTGAATATTTGGGATTTTTCCATGTTCCCTCTGGAATTCCTCGGCACCCCTGATCCCGAAGTTGCCCCTGAGTCCCTGAGCAGTTAACACAGAGATGTTTCCCTGCTGATCCCACAGATCCCATCCCTCCTCATTCTGATGGAATTCTGGAGATGCAGGGAGCCCTAATTAACTAAATCTGCCTTGGTTGCCATGGGAACTCAGGTCCGTGTCAAGGAGCTTTAATTCCAAGATTCCACCAGAGCTCCTGTTTAAAACTCCCCAAAAACTCAGAGCTTTAACACCGGGAGGAGCCTGGAAGTAAAAGAATTGTAATAAAATAATTGAAGTGAAAAGTTGAAATGATTAAAATATTTGAATTCGAAATAAATAATTGAAATAAAAAACGGAGCTAAAATAATTGAAATAGATAATTGAAATACTGAAGTTGAATAAAATATTTAAATTAATTAAAATCAATAATTAAAAAATTTTGATCCTTCTGGCTCCTTTGGAGGGAACTAAAGCCCAGGCCAGAGGTTGCTTGTAACTCCTCAGACAGAGCTGGGAATTGTTCCCATGGGCTAAACCAAAGGCACAGGTGTCTGTGACCCCGTGCCAGGGTCTCTGAGCCCCTGCCAGGGTCTGGAGCCCTCCAGGCAGCCAGAGGATGTGCTGGCTCCTGGCAGTGCCCTGCAGGCTGCCCCGTTCCCCCTGCAGATCTGGCAGTGCGGGGGCTCCCTGGAGATCGTCACCTGCTCCCACGTGGGACACGTGTTCCGCAAGGCCACCCCCTACACCTTCCCGGGGGGCACCGGCCACGTCATCAACAAGAACAACCGCAGGCTGGCCGAGGTCTGGATGGACGAGTTCAAGGATTTCTTCTACATCATCTCCCCGGGTACGGCCGGCTCTGGGCTCAGCTCCTGGCTTTGGGGTCAGCTTTGGGGTCAGCTCCCGGCTCTGGGGTCAGCTCCCGGCTTTGGGGTCAGCTTTGGGGTCAGCTCCTGGCTTTGGGGTCAGCTTTGGGGTCAGCTCCCGGCTTTGGGGTCAGCTCCTCCCGGCTTTGGGGTCAGCTTTGGGGTCAGCTCCCGGCTTTGGGGTCAGCTCCCGGCTTTGGGGTCAGCTCCCGGCTTTGGGGTCAGCTTTGGGGTCAGCTCCCGGCTTTGGGGTCAGCTTTGGGGTCAGCTCCCGGCTTTGGGGTCAGCTTTGGGGTCAGCTCCCGGCTTTGGGGTCAGCTTTGGGGTCGGCTCCTCCCGGCTTTGGGGTCGGCTCCTCCCGGCTTTGGGGTCGGCTCCTCCCGGCTTTGGGGTCGGCTCCTCCCGGCTTTGGGGTCGGCTCCTCCCGGCTTTGGGGTCAGCTCCTCCCGGCTTTGGGGTCAGCTTTGGGGTCAGCTTTGGGGTCAGCTTTGGGGTCAGCTCCTGGCTTTGGGGTCGGCTCCCGGCTTTGGGGTCAGCTTTGGGCTCAGCTCCCGGCTTTGGGGTCAGCTCCTCCCGGCTTTGGGGTCAGCTTTGGGGTCAGCTCCTGGCTTTGGGGTCAGCTCCCAGCTTTGGGGTCAGCTTTGGGGTCAGCTCCCGGCTTTGGGGTCAGCTTTGGGGTCGGCTCCCGGCTTTGGGGTCGGCTCCCGGCTTTGGGGTCGGCTCCCGGCTTTGGGGTCAGCTCCCGGCTTTGGGGTCAGCTCCTCCCGGCTTTGGAGTCAGCTTTGGGGTCAGCTCCTGGCTTTGGGGTCAGCTCCTCCCGGCTTTGGGCTCAGCTCCCAGGCTGCAGAGCTGCCTGCAAAAGGGGAGCTGGGAATGGGAGGTGTCCTGTAGTTAGGGTTGAGTTGGAAAAGTTCTCTGAGGTCTTTGAGTCCAGCCACTCCCTCAGCACTGCCCCATGTCCCCAGTGCCACATCCACAGGGCTGGGAAATCCCTGCAGGGATGGGGACCCCACCTGAGCACCTTTTCCTGAAGGAATTGCCCCAAAATCCACCCTGAGCTGCCCTGGGCCAGCCTGAGGCCGTTCCCTCTGCTCCTGTCCCTGTCCCTGGGAGCAGAGCCCGACCCCCCCGGCTGTCCCCTCCTGGCAGGGAATTCCAGAGAGGGAAAAGATCCCTGGGGATCCTCCTTTGCTCCAGGCTGAGCCCATCCCAGCCCCCTCAGGGATTCTCCAGCCCCTTCCCAGCTCCCTCAGGGATTCTCCAGCCCCTTCCCAGCTCCCTCAGGAATTCTCCAGCCCCTTCCCAGCTCCCTCAGGGATTCTCCAGCCCCTTCCCAGCCCCCTCAGGGATTCTCCAGCCCCTTCCCAGCCCCCTCAGGGATTCTCCAGCCCCTTCCCAGCTCCCTCAGGAATTCTCCAGCCCCTTCCCAGCCCCCTCAGGGATTCTCCAGCCCCTTCCCAGCCCCCTCAGGGATTCTCCAGCCCCTTCCCAGCTCCCTCAGGAATTCTCCAGCCCCATCCCAGCTCCCTCAGGGATTCTCCAGCCCCATCCCAGCTCCCTCAGGGATTCTCCAGCCCCTTCCCAGCCCCCTCAGGGATTCTCCAGCCCCTTCCCAGCCCCCTCAGGGATTCTCCAGCCCCTTCCCAGCTCCCTCAGGAATTCTCCAGCCCCATCCCAGCTCCCTCAGGAATTCTCCAGCCCCATCCCAGCTCCCTCAGGAATTCTCCAGCCCCTTCCCAGCTCCCTCAGGGATTCTCCAGCCCCATCCCAGCTCCCTCAGGAATTCTCCAGCCCCTTCCCAGCTCCCTCAGGGATTCTCCAGCCCCTTCCCAGCTCCCTCAGGGATTCTCCAGCCCCTTCCCAGCTCCCTCAGGAATTCTCCAGCCCCTTCCCAGCTCCCTCAGGAATTCTCCAGCCCCTTCCCAGCTCCCTCAAGGATTCTCCAGCCCCTTCCCAGATCCCTCAGGAATTCTCCAGCCCCTTCCCAGCTCCCTCAGGGATTCTCCAGCCCCTTCCCAGCTCCCTCAGGAATTCTCCAGCCCCATCCCAGCTCCCTCAGGGATTCTCCAGCCCCATCCCAGCTCCCTCAGGGATTCTCCAGCCCCTTCCCAGCCCCCTCAGGGATTCTCCAGCCCCTTCCCAGCCCCCTCAGGGATTCTCCAGCCCCTTCCCAGCTCCCTCAGGAATTCTCCAGCCCCATCCCAGCTCCCTCAGGAATTCTCCAGCCCCATCCCAGCTCCCTCAGGAATTCTCCAGCCCCTTCCCAGCTCCCTCAGGGATTCTCCAGCCCCATCCCAGCTCCCTCAGGAATTCTCCAGCCCCTTCCCAGCTCCCTCAGGGATTCTCCAGCCCCTTCCCAGCTCCCTCAGGGATTCTCCAGCCCCTTCCCAGCTCCCTCAGGAATTCTCCAGCCCCTTCCCAGCTCCCTCAGGAATTCTCCAGCCCCTTCCCAGCTCCCTCAAGGATTCTCCAGCCCCTTCCCAGCTCCCTCAGGAATTCTCCAGCCCCTTCCCAGCTCTGTTCCCTTCCCTGGACGTGCTCCAGCCCCTGATCTCTTCCCAAGTTATTTATTAATATCTGTATTAATTAATAGATAAAATATAATGAGGTTGTTCCCCAGCATTGAGAAGCAAATGGAGGAGAAGGGGGAAATAAAATGAACATTTTCATGGAAATTCTCCATAAAAAGAAGTGGAAAATCATAGATTTTTTTTAATAGGGCATTCCTAAATATAAAAAGGTATTTTAAAATATTTTTAATCTGCTTTTTGATCCTTTTTCCTTCCTATTAATGAGGGAAATGGGGATCTCTGGATAATTCTCTGGGAGAACAAAGGAATTTGCCTGTTGGTAATGAGGGCTCTGTTGTCTGGCACAGCCTCATCCCCCAGCTCCTCTGGGAGCTGATTCATCCCATTCCTGAGCTGAGATCCCAGGAGGGAGGAGCCAGGGGCTGCTCCCAGTGGGAAGTAGACTTCTCAGCATAATTAGGGGCACACCTCATAATTACATCCCAAATTAAAAGTCTGGAGAGATCTGGTTCCCTGGGAAAACAGAATTCTGCTGGAGGAAAGCTCAGCTCCAATTTTTGGGATATTGAGCATATTTTTAATTGGTGCCTTCTCCTGTTTTTGTGGGGATAACAGGAAAATCTTTATTTGTGCTGAGATGAGTCAGGAGCCAGAGTTTTTAATAAAGCCAAGCTGGATTTAAGAAAATCAGGAAAAAATCCCAAAGCAGTGAGGAAAACTTCCCTTTTGGGTTTAGTGTAGCCCTGCATGAACAAGGAATTGGGGTTTTCCTTGGGAAGAGCCTGGCTCAGGACCTGCAGCTCACGAGCCAGATACTTCAGGAGACTTCAGAAATCCTGGATGTGCTTCAGCTGGGATTAAGGAAGCCCCTTTCTTAGGAAAGAAGGGGAATGGATAAATCTGGAATCCAGGAGCTGCAGTGTCTGGGGCTGTCCCAGTGTGGGTCAGATGAGGTTCAAAGATCCTGGGAAACTGGGAGGGATTTTCCTCCTAAATCACAGCAAATCCTCACAATTGTCTGGCTGCAAAAAAGGTTCTTCCCTGCCTGTGTGGGGGGCAAAAAGTGGGATTGGGATCCTCTCCTGGAACAGAAGCTCTGTCCAAAATTTTCCTGCCATAGCCACTGGTTCCCAAACCTTCCCAAACCTTCCCAAACCTTCCCTTCCCTTCCCAAACCTTTCCTTCCCAAACCTTCCCTTTCCTTCCCAAACCTTCCCTTCCCTTCCCAAACCTTCCCTTTCCAAACCTTCCCTTCTCTTCCCAAACCTTCCCTTCCCTTCCCAAACCTTCCCTTTCCAAACCTTCCCTTCTCTTCCCAAACCTTCCCTTCCCTTTCCAAACCTTCCCTTTCCAAACCTTCCCTTCCCTTCCCTTCCCAAACCTTCCCTTCCCTTCCCAAACCTCCCCTTCCCTTCCCAAACCTCCCCTTCCCTTCCCAAACCTTCCCTTCCCAAACCTTCCCTTCCCAAACCTTCCCTTCCCAAACCTTCCCTTCCCAAACCTTTCCAAACCTTCCCCTCAGAGCTGGTGGTTCTGAGCTGGTTTGGAACTGGAACTTCAGGGTGTGTGGGCACAGCAGGAATTCCCCCATGGAAAGGGGGCTCAGGGATTGGCAGGGGCTGCCCAGGGAGGTTTGCAGTGCCCATCCCTGGAGGTGTGCCAGGAATTCCTGGAGGTGGCACTCAGGGCTCTGGGTGGGGACATCAGGCACAGCTGGGACTCCATGACCTTGGAGTGCTTTTCCAGCCTCCATGATTCCATGCAAACCTGTGTCTAGGTCCTGCTGATGCCCAGCCAGGTCTGGCTCTGTGTCTGCTCCTTGGGGACCCTTTGTGGTGGCTGGAGATGGACACAAGGAGCGGGAAGAGCCATGGGATGCTCCAAGGAAATCCAGCTCAGGTGCTGGCCTTGGGCACTTCCAGGGATCCAGGGGCAGCCACAGCTTCTCTGGGAATCTGTGCCAGGGCCTGCCCACCTTGTCTGAGTTATTCCTGTCAGGAGAGTGCAGGGAAAAGTGGTTTGTGAAAATGTCACCAGATTCCTTTATTATTTTGGGATATGAAGAAATCAGGGAATTCTGCGGTCCTGCCTTTCCAGATTGATAAAGAAAGAAAAAAAAATTTCCAAGCATTTCACTTGGCTCCATTAATTAATTAATTAATTACCTCCATGGAGAGGCAGCCACTCACCCCTCACACCCTGCTGCTCCCACTCCCAGCACAGGGATTGGAATCAAGAGGAGCTGGGGCAGCTCCGGGATTTTCCCCGAATGTTTGATGGGCTCTTGTGTCACCATTCCAGGGGTGGTGAAGGTGGGTTGTGGAGATGTTTCCATCAGGAAAGTCCTGCAGGAGAGTTGGGATTTTCCCCAAACAGGAATGTTTGATGGGTTCTTGTGTCACCATTCCAGGGGTGGTGAGGGTGGATTATGGAGATGTGTCTGTCAGGAGAGCCCTGCAGTGGAGCTGGGATGGCTCTGGGACTTTCCCCATGTTTGATGGGCTCTTGTGTCACCATTGCAGGGGTGGTGAGGGTGGATTATGGAGATGTTTCCATCAGGAAAGCCCTGCAGTGGAGCTGGGATTTTCCCTGAATGTTTGATGGGCTGTTCTCCCACCATTGCAGGGGTGGTGAAGGTGGATTATGGAGATGTGTCTGTCAGGAAGGCCCTGCGGGAGAGGCTGGGCTGCAAACCCTTCTCCTGGTACCTGGAGAACGTGTACCCCGACTCGCAGATCCCGCGGCGCTACTACTCCCTGGGAGAGGTACGGGCTGCCCCGGGGGATGGGCTGGGAATGGAGGGCCACGGGGAGGGCAGGGAAAAAAAGAAAGAAGAGAAACCAGGAATTGCAGGAAAGAGGAGTGGAGGACACCAGGAATTAAAGGAAATCAATCCGTGCAGGAAACCAGTAGGACAAACCAGTAAGTAAAGCAAGAACTGGAAACCAGTAAGGGAAGGAAACCAGTAACTTACAGCAAAGCAGGAAGTCTAGGAAAGCAGGAAAACCAAGAAATAAAGGAAACCAGTAAGAACTGGAAACCAGTAAGCAAGGAAAGCAACCTTACAGGTAACCAGTAACTACAACAAACCAACAGGTAAAGAAAACCAGTAAATGCAGGACACCAAGAGGTGCAGCAAACCAGTACTGGGAACTGGTAAGGAAAGGAAACCAGTAACTACAGCAAACCAGAACTGGAAACTGGTGAGGAAAGGAAAGCAGTAACTACAGCAAACCAGTGGTACTGGGAACTGGTGAGGAAAGGAAACCAGTAACTACAGCAAACCAGTGGTACTGGGAACTGGTGAGGAAAGGAAACCAGTAACTACAGCAAACCAGAACTGGAAACTGGTAAGGAAAGGAAAGCAGTAACTACAGCAAACCAGTGGTACTGGGAACTGGTGAGGAAAGGAAACCAGTAACTACAGCAAACCAGTGGTACTGGGAACTGGTGAGGAAAGGAAACCAGTAACTACAGCAAACCAGTGGTACTGGGAACTGGTGAGGAAAGGAAACCAGTAACTACAGCAAACCAGAACTGGGAACTGGTAAGGAAAGGAAACCAGTAACTACAGCAAACCAGTGGTACTGGGAACTGGTGAGGAAAGGAAACCAGTAACTACAGCAAACCAGAACTGGGAACTGGTAAGGAAAGGAAACCAGTAACTACAGCAAACCAGTGGTACTGGAAACTGGTGAGTAAAAGAAACCAGCAATGCAGGAAACCAGTAAATAAAGGAAACCAGTGAGTAAAGGAAAAAACAGTACAGGGAAACCAGTAAGAAGTGGAAACCTGTTAGTAAGGAATAACCAGTAGGTACCAAAAACCAGCAAGTGCAGGAAAGGACCACAAAGCAGCAAGTAAAGAAACCAGTAAGTGCAGGGAGCCAAGAGGTGTCCAGAGCCAGTGGATCCATTCCCAAGGGGAAGAGGTGGCTTTGGAGCCACAACTCAGGGCCTGGAGTTCCCTCCTTGTCTCTTATTCCTTTGGATTTCTTATTTCTCTCTAGTTCTGTTTTTTTAAGTCCTTTTCAAGAAGAAGTTGCAGTTCCAAACATACTCCCTCTCCTTTAAAATCTCCCTTTAAATCAAGTGTCTATTCCAAATGTTCACCAGGCAAATTTATCTCCCAAGTGGAGCAGGAGATTGGGAAAGTGAAGTTTGGGATTAATATTTTGACACAATGAATATGCAGCCCTTGAGGGGAACCTTCCATCATCATTAATTGCTTAGAAAGAGACTAGAAATGGCTTTTTTGGGATTTTTTTCAGGGAAATGTTTGTTCAGTGAATGTTTTCCAGCCTGGAGCTGAGGGTCAAGGACATTGCTGGTTATCACCAGGTTCTGGGACCACCAGGAGCTGGAATTCCTTTCAAATTCAACAAATTCACAGTTAAAAATACTATATTGAGTCGTTCCTATGCTGCCTTGTAAAAGCTGTGGGATGGGTTGATTTGAGATGATGGAATAACAATCAAAGGATTTGGTGATGGAATAACAATCCTGGAATAACACTCTGAGGAGAAAATGGCTTTTTTTTGACATCCAGGGAAGTGATTTCCCACTGAAATTTGCCATTGTAGGCAGGAATAAAAAGCACTGGAGGATTCCAGGTTTAATCCTGCCAAAATAAAGGGAGATGGGGGTTTCCAGCAAGGAGAGGACTTGTCTAGGGAATGTCAAATAAAGTGGGATTGTGCCACGTTGTCAGGCTGGAAAATGGGATGAGAAAGGCAGAAAGAAGTGATAGGAGCACCTGATGTGTGCAGCGTGGCCTCAGTTCCCATGGAAACAGCAGCTCAGGCAGGAGCTGGGAATTAAAGCCCTGCTTGGCTCTTCAGTGGAGCAGGAAAAGGGAATTGCAGCCTTAAAGCCCAGGGAGCAGCAGAGAAAGGGGGGATTTTTAAGGCATTGGAAGTGCATTTTTTGGACATTTTCCTGCCTTTTAGAAGAGATTTGGGCAGGATTTGATCCATCCAAGCTGGAGCAGCATCATTAGCCCATAAATGATCCATGTCCTGCCCTGGATGGCACCTCCTGGGCTCAAATCCAAGGAAACATGGTGTAAGTCAAAGGGGAGCAGCACCAGGCCTCCAAGTGCATTTCCCAGGTGGATGTTTTGTTGTTTTCTGGGACAAACAGGGAGAGAAAGAAAGGAGATTTAGACAGATTTGGGATGATCATCCAGAATTCCCTCATGGCTTGACATGGAGCAGTGAGAGGTGTCCCTGGCCATGGATGAGCTTTGGGGCCACTTCCAGCCCGGACCATTCCCTGACAGATTGGGAATGTGATCTGTTCACAGACTGCAATTTTCTGCACAGATCTGGCAGGTCCAGGAAATATTGGAAGGAATATTTCACCTCTTTCCTTTCTCCAGATCAGGAATGTTGAAACCAACCAGTGCTTGGACAACATGGGCCGCAAGGAGAACGAAAAAGTGGGATTTTTCAACTGCCATGGCATGGGAGGGAACCAGGTAAACAAAACCAGGGAAAAGTGGCTCATTTGTCCAAGAATTCCTTTGGAATATTTTTAATACCTGTTTCAGTTCTATTTTAGATTTTGTGTGAAAGAAGTATCAAAATAATCAATGGAAATTCCAAAATACTTTCCATTTCCAGCTGAAGGATTTTAAGAGGACTCAGCCTTTTTTTTTTTTTTTCCAATTTCAGCTCCAGATTTTGGGGGAATATTGGTGCACATCCATGGGAAGTGCCCCAGTGAATATATTGAATAGAATCCTGCTGTCATTTAATGATAAATTTAGCATTCCAGACACGGACTTTAGGAAAAGTGATCAGGAATTTGAATTTATTTTTGTAAAAATGAAATGGGCAGGAACCTCCATAACCGTGGCTGGATCCATCTGTTCTGAGTGTGTGTAGGGAAGATAAATATCCAGGATATTCATGGAAGTTCTTTGGTGGAATTCCAGTCGTGGGGGCCTGGGGTGTTTCATTTGGAGGGGCTGGAAAGGGAGTAGAAAAGTGGATGGAATTCATGGTCTTGTGACCAACTACTCCGTGTTAATTAGAACAAAATTTGCATATTCCAGTGGATATTCAAATTAGCATGGCTGCTCCAGATGGGGTTTGGGATGTAAATTGTAATTAAGGGACTTCTAAGCATATTTTAAATTAACTTTATTTTAATTAACTAGAATTTATTATTTATGTGTAGAGTTTTCCAGGGGTGGTGCCAGCCTGGCACGGTCACAATTCCCTGGTAGCTCTGGTGTTCCTGACACCTGCTCCTGGCCACATTCCTGCTGGGAAAGGCTGGGATGCTCCATGTTCCCATCCCTGATTTGTCCTGGAGGTTCATCCCAGCTCCTGCCATCTCCTCCTGTCACTTCCTCCATCCTCACTGGAGCTTGGCTTCTTTTTGCTGCCTTTTGGCTGGGAAACCTTTCCCTTGCCCTGAATTCCCGTGGATTTCTCCAATGGAAAACCTTTCCCTTCCCCTGAATTCCAGTGGATTTCTCCAACCTTTCCCTTCCCCTGAATTCCCATGGATTTCTCCAATGGAAAACCTTTCCCTTCCCCTGAATTCCCATGGATTTCTCCAGTGGAAAACATTTCCCTTCCCCTGAATTCTCATGGATTCCTCCAGTCAGAAACCTTTCCCTTCCCCTGAATTCCCATGGATTTCTCCAATGGAAAACCTTTCCCTTCCTCTGAATTCCCATGGATTTCTCCAAACTTTCCCTTCCCTTGAATTCCCATGGATTCCTCCAGTGGAAAACCTTTCCCTTCCTCTGAATTCCCGTGGATTTCTCCAATGGAAAACCTTTCCCTTTCCCTGAATTCCCATGGATTCCTCCAGTGGAAAACCTTTCCCTTTCCCTGAATTCCCATGGATTTCTCCAGTGGAAAACCTTTCCCTTGCCCTGAATTCCAGTGGATTTCTCCAATGGAAAACCTTTCCCTTCCCCTGAATTCCCATGGATTTCTCCAGGGGAAAACCTTTCCCTTCCCCTGAATTCCCATGGATTTCTCCAGGGGAAAACCTTTCCCTTCCCCTGAATTCCCGTGGATTTCTCCAACCTTTCCCTTGCCCTGAATTCCCATGGATTTCTCCAATGTAAAACCTTTCCCTTCCCCTGAATTCCAGTGGATTTCTCCAACCTTTCCCTTTCCCTGAATTCCCATGGATTTCTCCAGTAGAAAACCTTTCCCTTCCCCTGAATTCCCATGGATTTCTCCAGGGGAAAACCTTTCCCTTCCCCTGAATTCCCATTAATTTCTCCAATGGAAAACCTTTCTCTTCCTCTGAATTCCCATGGATTTCTCCAAACTTTCCCTTCCCTTGAATTCCCATGGATTCCTCCAGGGGAAAACCTTTCCCTTCCTCTGAATTCCCATGGATTTCTCCAATGGAAAACCTTTCCCTTCCTCTGAATTCCAGTGGATTTCTCCAACCTTTCTCTTTCCCTGAATTCCCATGGATTTCTCCAATGTAAAACCTTTCCCTTCCCCTGAATTCCCATGGATTTCTCCAATGTAAAACCTTTCCATTCCCCTGAATTCCAGTGGATTTCTCCAACCTTTCCCTTCCCCTGAATTCCCATGGATTTCTC
Source organism: Haemorhous mexicanus (assembly GCF_027477595.1). Taxonomy (NCBI): domain Eukaryota; kingdom Metazoa; phylum Chordata; class Aves; order Passeriformes; family Fringillidae; genus Haemorhous; species Haemorhous mexicanus. The sequence continues at coordinate 1,053,249 of NC_082348.1, read as the reverse complement.
CAGTCAGAAACCTTTCCCTTCCCCTGAATTCCCATGGATTTCTCCAACCTTTCCCTTCCCCTGAATTCCCATGGATTTCTCCAGGGGAAAACCTTTCCCTTCCCCTGAATTCCTGAGGATTCCTCCAATGGAAAACCTTTCCCTTCCCCTGAATTCCCATGGATTTCTCCAATGTAAAACCTTTCCCTTGCCCTGAATTCCCATGGATTTCTCCAATGGAAAACCTTTCCCTTCCCCTGAATTCCCATGGATTTCTCCAACCTTTCCCTTCCCCTGAATTCCCATGGATTTCTCCAATGGAAAACCTTTCCCTTCCCCTGAATTCCCATGGATTTCTCCAACCTTTCCTTCCCCTGAATTCCCATGGATTTCTCCAATGTAAAACCTTTCCCTTCCCCTGAATTCCCATGGATTCCTCCAGGGGAAAACCTTTCCCTTCCCCTGAATTCCCGTGGATTTCTCCAACCTTTCCCTTGCCCTGAATTCCCATGGATTTCTCCAATGTAAAACCTTTCCCTTCCCCTGAATTCCCATGGATTTCTCCAATGTAAAACCTTTCCCTTGCCCTGAATTCCCATGGATTTCTCCAATGTAAAACCTTTCCCTTTCCCTGAATTCCCATGGATTTCTCCAATGTAAAACCTTTCTCTTGCCCTGAATTCCCGTGGATTTCTCCGAGGAAGGGCTCCAGCTCTCCAGCCCGGGTTCCCAGCCCTTTGGCAGCCCCCTCTGTTCCAGGTGTTCTCCTACACGGCGGACAAGGAGATCCGCACGGACGACCTGTGCCTGGACGTGTCGCGGCTCAACGGCCCCGTCCTCATGCTCAAGTGCCACCACCTGAGGGGCAACCAGCTCTGGGAGTATGATGCTGAGGTATCCTGGGCCTGGGGGGTTGGTTCTGGCACAATCCCAGCATCCCTGGGGTGGAAAAGAATTCCAGGCTCATGGAGTCCCAGCTGCGCCCACCTTGTCGCCAGCCCAGAGCCCTGAGTGCCACCTCCAGAATTCCTGGCACACCTCCAGGGATGGGCACTGCAAACCTCCCTGGGCAGTGCCACTCCCTGAGCCCCCTTTCCATGGGGAAATTCCTGCTGCTGTCCACACACACCGAGGTTCCAGTTCCAAACCAGCTCCTGGGGAAATCCTCCTGAGATTTGCCCGATTCCGTGTTTCCATCTCACTTTGAACAATTCCCACAGGGATTTCTGTTCACACTGAGTGCCACCTCCAGGGATGGGCACTCCAGACCTCCCTGGGCAGCCCCTGCCATGACCTGAGCCCCTTTCTGTGGTATTTGTGAGGTTCCCCAGGAGGAGGAAGGAATGACTCTGACTCCATGTTCGCAGCAGGCTAATTTATTATTTTCTGTTACTATATTCTGTTAAAGAATGCTGCACTAAACTGCACTAAAGAATACAGCAAGGATACAGACAGAAGGCTAAAAGATAATAATGGAACTCGTGACTGTCTCCAGAGCCCTGGCACAGCTGGGCCAAAATTGGCCAAAGAGTAAAAACAATTCACATGGAACCAGTGAAACAATCTCCAAACACATTCCAGAGCAGCAGACACAGGAGAAGCAATCAGAGATTTATTGTTTTCCTTTTTCTCTGAGGCTTCTCAGCTTCCCAGGAGCAAAGTCCTGGGCAAAGGGATTTTTCCAGAAAATACGATGGTGAAAAATATTTCCCCCTTTCCCTGGGGAAATTCCTGCTGCTGTCCACCCTGAGGCTGGAAAAGCCTTCCCAGGTCATCAAGTCCAAGCTGTGCCCCATCCCCACCTTGTCTCCAGCCCAGCCACATCCAGGAATTCCTTGGGCACCTCCACCCTTCCTGCCTGGAAGGCTGGAATTCTTCCAATAAAAAACACACAGGGAATGTGCTGGTTTTTCCCTTAAATTCAGCAGAATTTCCCAGGAATTGTGTAAAACCCAACTCAGCCATGAGATGGAGCTCCTAAAACAGGAATACTCCATGTTTTTATGGCATCTCCAAGGATTGGCTGCTTGTTCTCCTGGAAAACATCCCATTGCATTCCCTGTCCCTGGATTTATTGAGCAAAGCTCTTTGTTACCAATTTTCCTTGGAATGTTCAGATTTCAGCTGTCCGTTTTCCCTTTCATTTCATTATTGCCATTATTATATATTTGTTAGTGTATTATTAACCTCCAGACATTCCTAATATCCAGGACTTTTTTCCCAAGAAAACAACCAGTTGTGATATTCCATTTTTTTTTCCCAAGAGAAACAATTACAGGCTATTTCCTGAATCCCTTATATTCATTAATTTGATTTTCCAGTGGAACTACACTGATTTTTCCTTACCTTGCTTATTCAGGCATTGAATGGAGAGATTTGGGGTGCTTTTTAGGAATTTTTAGGAATTCTGGCTTGGCAATGGACAGCAGGGCCACAACTGGACATGAAATAATGCTAAAAAGGAGTTTCTCTGAGGGATTTTCATGGAATTTTCTACCATTTCCTGCTAGTATTATTTTTTTATGATTTCCTAATTTAATTTGTGGTATTTCAATACTGAAGAGATTCCAGGCTCCCACAGCTGGTGATTCCCATTGTGACCTCTGGGGAAACCTCTGGATGTGGAGAGGGATGAGATCCTGGGACGTGACACGCTCAAAGGGATCCAGGGAAAAATGAAGTTGGAAATGTGTCACAGCTGACAGGAAGGAGCTTAATTCCTTGTGGATGGATGGTGGTGTCAGGGTTTATTCCTGACAGATCCCTCAGGGTTTATTCCTGACAGATCCCTCAGGGTTATTCCTGACAGATCCCTCAGGTTTATTCCTGACAGATCCCTCAGGTTTATTCCTGACAGATCCCTCAGGTTTATTCCTGACAGATCCCTCAGGTTTATTCCTGACATATCCCTCAGGGTTTATTCCTGATAGATCCCCTAGGGTTTTTTCCTGACAGATCCCTCAGGGTTTATTCCTGACAGATCCCTCAGGGTTTATTCCTGACAGATCCCTCAGGTTTATTCCAAGGCTGCCAGAGCTCCAGGAGTGTTTGGAGAATGCTCTCAGGGATAGGATGGGATTGTTGGGATATCCTGGCAGGGCCAGGGCTTGGATCAGTGATCCCTGTGGATCCCTCCCTGCTTAGAATTCCATTATTTTTTCCTGGATGGTTGCCACTGTTTGTCCCCAGTCACGGTGTCCCTGCAAAGCTGTGGAATTTCCATCCAGGGAGAGCTGAGGGGCTGCACAAAAAATGTTCCTTGGATCACTGACTCCTCTTTCCTTCTGTCTTCCCCTCCCTCAGTATTTTGGGAAATGGGAGTATAGCTTTGAGGTAAGTCTGGTGCAATCCCTGAGCCAAATCCCAATCCCTGGAATAGCTCCTGTAGCAGTGCCCTCACTCAGTGCTTCTCCATAGCTGCTGCTCCAACATTCCAGAGCTTCCTGCTCCCTGAGCCAGCCTGGGAGAGCTGGGAATGTTCACCTGGAGAGGGGAAGGATGCAGGAGAACCTCAGAGTCCCTGGCAGGGCCTGGAGGGGCTCCAGGAGAGCTGGAGAGGGACTGGGGGCAAGGATGGAGGGACAGGAGCCAGGGAATGGCTCCCAGTGCCAGAGGGCAGGGATGGGTGGGAGATTGGGAACTGGGAATTCCTGGCTGGAATGGAATTCCAGAGCAGCTGGGGCTGCCCCTGGATCCCTGGCAGTGCCCAAGGCCAGGCTGGACACTGGGGCTGGAGCAGCCTGGGAGGTGTCCCTGCCATGGCAGGGGTGGATTGGGATGGGATTTAAGCCTTGCCACCCCAAACCATTCCATGAATCCAGATACTGGGAAAAACCTGCTCAGATGCCCATGTGAGGGTATTTCATACCCTGTGGACACCAGAGAGAGAGAATTCCAAGTCCTGTACTGATGGAGCTCTCCTTTCCCTGGCAGGATTCACGGACAGGAGGGAGCAGGGAGTGCTGATCCAGAGGGATCCAGCACTGCTGTCCCTGCCTGTGACTCCAGGTGACATTTTAGGGACACTGGGCTCTGGTAGTTTCAGTTTCTTCTTTATCTTCACGTCACTTTTTCCATTCCCAAGCCAAAAACATGGAAAAAGAGCATGTGAGGGATGTGGGAAGAGCATTCCACCTCAGTGATGGGGTGAGAGTGGGGAGACTTTAGGGAAGGGGAAGCTCCCCTTCATCTCACCCACCTGGAACTGGCAGGGGAAAGGAACAGCTGGAATTGTGGAAAAAAAAAAAAACCCTCAAATGTTTAATGAGTTCTGGTTTTAACTGGGTAATTCCCAAATGGGTTCAGGGTGGTTTGTGCAGGAAAAACCCCATCTGTGCCCAGATCTTTCCAGGGGGGAATCACAGCCATCCAAAGGGTTGGAGAGGCAGGACTGGGAGCTGTGCCCCAACATGGATCTTGGGAATGGGCTCAAGAGCAGGGAGGAAATTTTGGGATTTTTGTGCAGAACAAAACCCATCCCTGCCTGGATATTGCCAGCAGGGAATAGCAGCAATCCAGGGGGTTGGAGGGGCAGGACCATGCTCTGTGCTGGATCATGGGAATGCTCTCAAGAGCAGGGAGGAAGTTTTGGGATATTTCTGCTAGGAAAACCTCATCTCTGCCTGGATCTTCCCAGCAGGGAATAGCAGCAATCCAAGGGTAGGGAGAGCAGGATTGGGAGCCACAATCTGGATCGTGGGAATGATCTCAAGAGCAAGGTGGAAGTTTTGGGATATTTCTAGGAAAACCCCATCTCTGCCTGGGTCTCCCAGCAGGGAATAGCAGCAATCCAAGGGTAGGGAGAGCAGGATTTGGAGCCACAGTTGGGATCATGGGAATGCTCTCAAGAGCAAGGTGGAAGTTTTGGGATAGTTCTAGGAAAACTCCATCTATGGATCTTCCCAATGGGGAATTGCAGCAATCCAGGGGTAGGGAGAGCAGGATTTGGAGCCACATTCGGGATTATGGGAACAATCTCAAGAGCAAGGCAGAAGTTTTGGGATATTTCTAGGAAAAGCCCATCTGTGGATCTTCCCAGCAGGGAATAGCAGCAATCCAGGGGTAGGGAGAGCAGGATTTGGAGCCACATTCGGGATTATGGGAACGATCTGAAGAGCAAGGCAGAAGTTTTGGGATAGTTCTAGGAAAACTCCATCTGTGGATCTTCCCAATGGGGAATTGCAGCAATCCAAGGGTAGGGAGAGCAGGACTGGCACCCACATTCGGGATTATGGGAACGATCTGAAGAGCAAGGTGGAAGTTTGGGATATTTCTAGGAAAACCCCATCTGTGGATCTTCCCAATGGGGAATAGCAGCAATCCAAGGGTAGGGAGAGCAGGACTGGGAGCCACAGTTGGGATTATGGGAACGATCTCAAGAGCAAGGTGGAAGTTTTGGGATATTTCTAGGAAAAGCCCATTTCTAGGATCTTCCTAATGGGAAATTGCAGCAATCCAAGGGTAGGGGGAGCAGGATTTGGAGCCACATTCGGGATTATGGGAACGATCTGAAGAGCAAGGCAGAAGTTTTGGGATAGTTCTAGGAAAAGCCCATCTGTGGATCTTCCCAGCAGGGAATAGCAGCAATCCAAGGGTAGGGAGAGCAGGACTGGGAGCCACAATCCACTCTGGATCATGGGAACGATCTCAAGAGCAAGGCAGAAGTTTTGGGATATTTCTAGGAAAACCCCATTTCTAGGATCTTCCTAATGGGAAATTGCAGCAATCCAAGGGTAGGGAGAGCAGGACTGGCACCCACAATCGGGACCATGGGAACGCTCTCCAGAGCAGGGAGGAGATTTTGGGTGTGACTCAGGCCCAGCCCACGCATCCCCTCCGCGCGTTCCCAGCCCGTTCTCCGCCGGCCGTTCCCGGTTTCCCCGCTGAGCGTTCCCGCTTTTCCAGAGGCGCACGTTCCTGCACATCATCACGCAGTCCTGCCTGACGCTGGGCAGGGTGGAGGACGGCTCCCAGGGCCCCACGGTGCAGGCCTGCGACGGGAGCCCCCTGCAGACCTGGAGCCTCAGGAATTACTCCCGCCTGGAAGTCTTTAGGAAGGTTTACTCCAGCCCCACTGATTACTTCCTCTAGGGCCTCGGGACTGGGAGGAGATCTAGGATGGGGTAAGGAATTGCCAGGGAATCTTCCTGCTCTGGGCTCTGCCAGAGGAGCTTCTGTCTTGTTTTAGTTTGGGGGGGATTTTTGTGGTTTTTACTTTATTTTTGACGGTTTCGCAACTGTTCGTTTTTCATGGAATTATTAGATCTTCATGGAATGTTTCAGGGAATTTTACAAGGATTTTTGAAATGGTTTTTCACACAGTTTTCATTGTTCCATGCGATTTTTTCCATGCGATTTTTTCCATGCGATTTTTTCCATGCAATTTTCCCATGCAATTTTTTCCCATGCAATTTTTTTCCCATGCAATTTTTTTCCCATGCAATTTTTTCCCACGCAATTTTTCCCCATGCAATTTTCCCATGGAATTTCCCATGCAATTTTTCCCATGCAATTTTTCCCATGCAATTTTTCCCATGCAATTTTTCCCATGCAATTTTTCCCATGCAATTTTCCCCATGCAATTTTCCCCATGCAATTTTCCATGCAATTTTCCCTTGCAATTTTTTCCATGCGATTTTTCCATGCGATTTTTCCATGCGATTTTCCCATGCGATTTTTCCCATGCAATTTTCCCATGCAATTTCCCCATGCAATTTTTTCCCCATGCAATTTTTTCCCCATGCAATTTTTTCCCCATGCAATTTTTTCCCCATGCAATTTTCCCCATGCAATTTTTTCCCCATGCAATTTTTTCCCATGCAATTTTTCCATGGAATTTTTCCATGGAATTTTTCCCATGCAGTTTTTTTCCATGCAGTTTTTTTCCATGCAGTTTTTCCATGCGATTTTTCCATGCGATTTTTTTCCATGCGATTTTTCCATGCAATTTTCATTGAATTTTCATTGAATTTTCATTGAATTTTCATTGAATTTTCATTGAATTTTCATGGATCTTTTTGTAGAATTTTCATAGAATTTTCTTAGAATTTTTCATACATTTATTCCATAGAATTTTTCATGGAATTTTCACAGAATGTTCATAGAATTTTTTGTAGCATTTTAATAGAATTTTCATAAAATCTGATATTTTTTCATAGAATTTTCAAAGAATTTAATTGAACTTTTCATATCAGTTTTTTCTATAAAACAAGACAGAAGGTGATTTTATAGCTGTAGGATAGAACAGATGTTTAATGTTAGTTCTTAGTAATTATTAGTTACTAGTAACTATTAGTCTTAATTTTTGTTAGTTTTAATTAATTTTAGATGAATTAAACTCCCTTGATTTCTTGCTGTCACCGTGATTGTTCCAGTCTGCAGGAGCTGAAGATTTGGTTCCTATTCCAGGACATAAAAATAATTCCAGTTGCAAAATATTTTCTCAAATAGGTTCCACTTTTCCTAGGATTTTCCACAGATTTTTTCCTAGAATTCTCCTAGAATTTGGTTTTTTTATAGATTTTTTTTTTCTGTGTTTTTCATGGAATTCTTCCTATTCAGTGGAATACACAAGGAGATGGGTGGTAGGAAAACCAAATTCCTTGTTGGAATTTCCCACCAGTTTAGTTGGAACACTAGAAAATTTTCAAGTCTTTCTTCATATCTATATCTATTTAATTTTTATCTATATGTGTATTTATTTTGTATTTTTTAAATTTCTATATAAAATTAAAATATATGGAACTATAATAGATAGAAATTTACACTCATAAACACCATGTATGTTTATAATGTAATATATAAACATACTGCTGTATTTTTCAGTAAATATGATATAGAAATATTATAAATCATGAACATAAATGGAGTTTATGAGCCCTGAGAGCATCAAACTCTTGAGAAAATAATTCCTCATTTTCCTTCAGTTAGGATTGTTACTATATTATTTTATTTTAATTTGTATTTTATATTATTTGCGTATTATTTTATTTGTCTAATATTTTCTAGTATTCTAGATTATATTATTTATTCTATTTTTAGTCTGTTAAATTTTGTGTTCTATATTATTTTTATTTGTTTATATTGTGTATAATAATCTTATAGTAATTTTAATTATATTAATTTATTATTTTAATATTACCTATAATATTATATTTCATATTAATTTATAGTATTTTTCTACAATTTATTTATTTTATATATTTTAATAATATATCACATTATTTAATATTATATCACTATATTTTTAATATTAGATCATTATATATATATTTAATATTATATCACTGTTATATAATATTTTTTAATATTATATCCTCCTGGGTGAGCCCAAGACCTCAGGCAGCTCCCACCATTGCAGCCCCTCTATCCCTGCGGAGATCCCAAGGTTTGCCATCAGCCTGGGCTGTTTGGGCTGAGGTGTGGGATTAATTCCTCCTTTCTCCCCTCTCCTGAGGGCTCCAGGCTTTTCCTGCCATCCTGGCTTTCCCTGCTTTTTCCCTTGCCATGAAATCAGGCTCTGCTCCGGTGGATGACCTGCAGAGAGGATTTCCACCCTGAAATTCCCCATTCCCAGGGTTCTTGGGAGAGCTGGGAATGTTCCCCTGGATGAGGGAAGGCTCCAGGCAGAGCTCAGAGCCCCTGGCAGGGCCTGAAGGGGCTCCAGGAGAGCTGGAGAGGGACAAGGACAGAGGGACAGGAGCCAGGGAATGGCTCCCACTGCCAGAGGGCAGGGATGGGTGGGAGATTGGGAACTGGGAATTGCTGGCTGGGAGGGTGGGGAGGCCCTTTGCAGTCCCAGGGAATGGTGATGGGAATGCTCCGGGCTCAGCTGGGACTGAACCCCTCTGGTGTTGCTTAAGGACAGAATTTCCTGTTTGACTTCCTGGGATTTCCCTGGGAATTTGTTCTCCCCGTGGGACAGGTGGTGTTTTATTCCTTCCAATACATTTTGTGTCCTCCTCCCATCCCTCAGAAATGTGGTGGGATCAGAGGGGGTGTCCCGAGAAGGAAAAATGCCCTGGGAACAGCAGCATTTCCATGGACTACTGAGCAAATCATTCCATCACTAACAATTCCTGCTCTGGTCCCAAACATTCCACGTGTCCATGGCCATGGAGAGCCAGCTCCTCCATCCAGCAGCTGTGCCTTGGAAAGACAAGATTTCCTTGGAGTTGTTTTCCCTGAGCCGAGGGGTGTGCTGGTTCAGCAGAGGGAGGAGCAGCCTCGCGTGGGGCTGTCCTGGAGCTCCAGCAGGTTGCTCCACCCAGAGACCAAACCAGGCCTGGAATGGCAGGAAATCACATTCCCTGGGTGGAATTCTGGGGTGGTGTCACAGGGGTCCCAGCACGGGGGCAGAGACGAGAGCCTTGACTCCATGTGTCAGAAGGCTGATGGATTATTTTATGATATCTGTTATATTAGAGCTGTACTGAAAGAATAGAAGGAAGGATTTCATCAGAAGGCTGGAAAGGAAAGGAGAAAGGAAAGGAGAAAGAAGGAAAGGAGAAAGAAGGAAAGGAGAAAGAAGGAAAGGAAAGGAGAAAGAAGGAAAGGAAAGGAGAAAGAAGGAAAGGAAAGGAGAAAAGGGGAAAGGAAAGGAGAAAGGAAAGGAGAAAGAAGGAAAGGAAAGGGGAAAGGAGAAAAAGGAGGAAAGGAAAGGAGAAAGGAGGAAAGGAAAGGAGAAAGGAGGAAAGGAAAGGAGAAAGGGGGAAAGGGGAAAGGAAAGGAGGAAAGGAAAGGAGAAAGGGGGAAAGGGGAAAGGAAAGGAGAAAGGAGGAAGGAAAGGAGAAAGAAGGAAAGGAAAGGAGAAAGGAGGAAAAGAGAAAGGAGGAAAGGGGAAAGGAAAGGAGAAAGGAGGAAAAGAGAAAGAAGGAAAGGAAAGGAGAAAGAAGGAAAGGGGAAAGGAAAGGAGAAAGAAGGAAAGGAAAGGAGAAAGGAGGAAAAGAGAAAGAAGGAAAGGAAAGGAGAAAGGAGGAAAAGAGAAAGAAGGAAAGGAAAGGAGAAAGGAAAAAGAAAGAAAGGAAAGGGGAAAGGAGAAAGGGAAGGAAAGGAAAAAGGAAATCTTGTGAGTGACCAGAGAGTCCAAGACAGCTGGGCTGGGATGGGCCATTGACTAGAAACAGCCTGATGGACCAACCACAGCCGCCCCTGGTGCATCCCACAGCCGCAGAGAATCCTTGTTCCCATTTCCTTTCTGAGGCCTCTCAGCTTCTCAGGAGAGAAACCCCGGCAGAGGGATTTTTCAGGAAACATCACGGCTACAGAATTCCTCTGGAATGCTGTGTTTTCAGCAGGAATTCTCTGTCCCCCCCCTTGCAGAAGCTCACCCTGAGGCACCTGAACAGCAACCAGTGCCTGGCGGAGCCGTCGGACGAGGACCGGCTGGTGCCCACGGTGCGCGAGTGCGGCGGCGGCCGCGCCCAGCAGTGGCTGCTGCGCAACATGACCCTGGCGGCCTGATCCCGCTCCCATCCCGCTCCCATCCCGCTCCCATCCCGCTCCTCCCGCTCCTCCTGCCGCCCCCGGCAGTGCCGGCCCTCTCCCGACCCCTGCGGAGTCACCGGCGGGCTCCTCCTGCCGCCGCGCCCTCGGACTCCCCCGCGCCTCCAGGTGATCCAGGACCTGCTGGTACCCACGGCAGCGGGCTCCCGATGCCAGAGGCAGCAGCTGACCTTGGAGGAGCTGGGATATGGAGGGATTGCTGTCACTCCCAAGATTCCAGAGGCATCATCTCACCTTGGAGAAGCTGGGATATGGAGGGATTGCTGTCACTCCCAAGATTCCAGAGGCATCATCTGACCTTGGAGAAGCTGGGGTATGGAGGGATTGCTGTCACTCCCAAGATTCCAGAGGCAGCAGCTGACCTTGGAGAAGCTGGGATATGGAGGGATTGCTGTCACTCCCAAGATTCCAGAGGCAGCAGCTGACCTTGGAGAAGCTGGGATATGGAGGGATTGCTGTCACTCCCAAGATTCCAGAGGCAGCAGCTGACCTTGGAGAAGCTGGGATATGGAGGGATTGCTGTCACTCCCAAGATTCCAGAGGCATCATCTGACCTTGGAGAGGTTGGGATATTGGAGGGATTGCTGTCACTCCTGAGATTCCAGAGGCATCATCTCACCTTGGAGAGGTTGGGATATGGAGGGATTGCTGTCTCTCCCAAGATTCCAGAGGCATCATCTCACCTTGGAGAAGCTGGGATTTGGAGGGATTGCTCTCACTCCCAAGATTCCAGAGGCATCATCTCACCTTGGAGAAGCTGGGATATGGAGGGATTGCTGTCACTCCTGAGATTCCAGAGGTATCATCTGACCTTGGAGGAGCTGGGATATGGAGGTGCTGCTGTCTCTCCCAAGATTCCAGAGGCACCAGTTGACCTTGGAGAAGCTGGGATATGGAGGTGCTGCTGTCACTCCTGAGATTCCAGAGGCACCAGTTGACCTTGGAGAAGCTGGGATATGGAGGGATTGCTGTCACTCCACAGATTCCAGAGGCACCAGTTGACCTTGGAGAAGCTGGGATATGGAGGTGCTGCTGTCACTCCCAAGATTCCAGAGGCACCATCTGACCTTGGAGAGGTTGGGATATGGAGGTGCTGCTGTCACACGTCACCACGGAGAGGTGGCCCGGTCTAAAGGCCCCGTGGCACCAGCTGGCACTGGGAGCCATCCTGGGAGGTGTGGCCCGAGCTGATGGGATGTGCTGGGCTCTCCTGGAGAAGATCCTGGAGAATATCCTGGGCAGTCTTGGGTGGTCTCTCGTGCCCAGTGGGATTTGAGGGCCCCAAAGCTTCCTGGGTTGTGCTGGGAAAAAGCAGGATCCCATGTTGGGAAAACCAGGCCAAGGCTGCACTTGACCAGGAATTCCAACAGATGAGGCCACTGGAGACATGGGAATGCTGAGGGGAAGGAGTGGCACTCGTGGGACCTTGGGGTGGCATGGAGGGAGCTGTCCCCTCCTTCCATGGGAATGGAGCTGGGGCTGGGGCTCAGGGGACGCCTGGAAGGACCAAAACTGAGACCTGGAGCTTGGGGGGTCTCCATCCCTGCATCCCAACACATCCATGGATCCCTGCATCCCAGCTCTGCCTCCAGGTGTTCCTGGAATCTCAGGGGCTCCTTCCTGGTTTCAGGAATTTGGGGGCTTAGTCCTTGTGTGGGTGTGGCCGTTCCCAAAGCGCTGCTGGCCCTCAGGAGCTGCTCCCCGCTGGGATGTGGGGACAGGGACACTGGAATGTGCTGGGGACATTCCTTTGGGAGCCACCCCAAATGCAGCTGGGGCCCTCTGGGCTGGGATTTTGGGAATTCTCACTGCCCAGAGAGTTCAGGAGACTGAAATCCCAGGGCAGCAGGACCCCAGCACGGGTAAGTGGGGAAATATTTCCCAGGATTTCCCTCACAATTCCCAACAATCTCTGTAAATGCACTGGGTCATTAAAAATGCTGGTATTTTCTGTATCTGCTGGTCCTGGATTCATCCTGGGGTTTGTGGATGGGGAACATCACAGAGGGTATTTGCTGGATACTGAGCATTAAATGGGAGTTCAGCTGGGAAAGGGATTGCTGGTGTCCATGGAGCTGGAATATCCTGGATTTACTCAGATTGGGGATCATCTCCAGCCTCCTGCCCCAACATTCCTGCTCCTCATCCTCCAGTCACCCTGAAAATACAAAATGTGGTGTAAAGATCCCCCAGAACAGGGGGAGGTTTGGTTCTGCTTGGTAAAAAGAGCAGGAAAACGTCAGGATCAAATTCAAACAGGGATTTCCATGCAGGAAAAGAGGAATCTGGTATTTATTTCATCTCCTTCCCGAGGGTTTTGGCCCCAGCACAGCCCTGGGTGGGTCCTGGGGTGGGAATTGGGGTTGGGGTGGGAAGGAGGAGATGGGGAATGTCCTGGGGACGGTGGGACAGGGCGGTGTCACCTCCCTGTGCAGCACCCCTGGCTCCAGAGGGGGACAGCTCCACATTCCCAACACTGCCCTGTCCCATCCCAAGGTTCTGTGACATCAGAGCTGGAGCTGTTTACAGAACTGGGATTTTATAAATAGAATTTCTACATCAATACATAATTCTGTAATTCATCCTACACTGCTGCAGTGCCCTTCAATCAAGCCAATCACAAAAGGACTAATTAACAACTCATTTAATGAGATTCCCCACATCCAGAGTTGCTTCCTTGTCCAAAAACCATGGAAAAACCCCAACTAAAATCCCTTTTCTCAGTAATTCCCTGTTCCAGGTTGTCCCTGCAGGTGTCTGGGGGGTTGGAGCTGCAGGTGACACCAAGCCCTGGTGAGGCCCAGCCTCCCCTGCTGGTAATTAAAGCCTGTAGAGGTAATTAACTGCTCCTGTTAATGATGGGCTGGGAATGAATCACCCAGTGATCCCTTTGGGAGGGATGAATGCAGGCACAGAGGCATTTCCCCTTTTTTTTTAATTTCTCAGAAATGTTAATAATTAGGATTGACAGAAAATTACAGAGAGGGAACCAGCCTCCATCTCATTTCCCTGGAAATCTGATTCATTTAAGGGATTTAGGGATTCATCCAGAGGGATATTAGGATATTTTGGAGGTTGGGAATATCCTGGTGCTGGTGCCATGACTGCCTGCTCCAACTCCCATTTCAAACTGGAAGTTATTTTTCTGAGGGAAAAGAGCAGATCTGCCCTCAAATCCAAATCCAGGCAGAGGGATTGGCAGAGACAGGTTTGGGAATGTCTCTGTTAATGCAGGGAATACATAATTAATGTCATCGTTGTACCTGTCACCATCCCCACCTCAGCTAAAGGCTGGGAAAGCCTCCAGGTGCTGAAATCAGGGAATTGGAGGTAAAAAAATGGAATTGCAGGGAAAGGAGCTCTGGGGGGGAACTCCTGCCCAGGTGAGTTTAAATTGATTGAAACACCTCGGACCTGGGATGGGAAACCTCACCTGGAACGTTCAGCTGGGATGGCAGCAGGCAGGGAAGGTTGGATTTGTGGGATAATCTGCACGAGGAGGATGTGGAGCAGCTGGAGAGTCCAGAGGAGGCCATGGAGCCAGGCTGGGAGAGCTGGGAATGTTCCCCTGGATGAGGGAAGGCTCCAGGCAGAGCTCAGAGCCCCTGGCAGGGCCTGGAGGGGCTCCAGGAGAGCTGGAGAGGGACTGGGGACAAGGATGGAGGGACAGGAGCCAGGGAATGGCTCCCAGTGCCAGAGGGCAGGGATGGGTGGGAGATTGGGAACTGGGAATTCCTGGCTGGGCTGGGATTGCCAGAGCAGCTGGGGCTGCCCCTGGATCCCTGGCAGTGCCCAAGGCCAGGCTGGAGCAGCCTGGGACAGTGGGAGTGTCCCTGCCATGGCAGGATCAGCTGGGAATTCCATCATTCCTGGAGAACAGCTCTGCCAGGGTTTCCCAGAGCAGCTTCTTGTCACCAGGACCCTTTGGGTGACAGTTTTCCATGTCCACCACTCCCTTCCCACCCCCACTATTCCCTCCTGCCACCCTGGCTGGCAGAGCAAGCTGGGAATGCTGGGAATCTTCTCCTGCCCCTAGCAGCAATGATGATTTTAGTTGGAGTAATTACAGGGAATGGCTCCCCTCGGATTGTCACTGTCACACTGGGATGGAGCACAGGGACTCTGCCCAATTCCAGCCCAGGGAGTGGCCTCTGGGAAAACAGGAGCGATGGAGGAAGGAGAAATAGAGGGGAAGCTGGCAAGGCTGCTGGATCTCTGAGCCAGGAGGGTTCTGGCAGTATTCCTGAGTTTGGGATGAATTCCATGCAAAATTTCCTTTAATTGGGTGGGAAAATTAACAGGCATTGTGTCAACCACTGGAAAAAAGGGTGGGGAATGGGAGAAATTGGGAATAGAAAACAGTAAAGTGAGAAACTAAAGCAATTTTCTGGCAAAAAAAAGCTGGAATAGAAATGCAGAAATGGGAATCAGTTCTGAGGAGGGTGATGGTTGAAAAACGAGGTGTGGCTGGGCTTTATCCCAAGGTTAAAGGTGCCAACCCAAGTTTTTTCTGGAGCTGATGGCAGCAGTCCTGGAGCAGGAGTGGGTGAGGAGGGCCCGTGGATACAGCCTGGCCCTTCAGAGCATCACCAGCCCCCTTCCCACCCGGACTGCTCCATGATTCCCGGGGCATTTATCCACATTTTGGGCTGGTTTCCTGCTTCCCACCAGTCCTGGATCAGGGCTGAGCTCTGTGGCTTCTCTTAGGGAATTTCTTCCCGGCTGGAAGGGGCTGTGTCCCCTCTGTGTGCTGGTGGTGCTGTGTGGCTGCTGTGGGGAGCTGAACATCTTAAAATCTTCAAATCCAATGCAATGAAGATAAAAACGGAAGGGAAGGGAAGGGAAGGGAAGGGAAGGGAAGGGAAGGGAAGGGAAGGGAAGGGAAGGGAAGGGAAGGGAAGGGAAGGGAAGGGAAGGGAAGGGAAGGGAAGGGAAGGGAAGGGAAGGGAAGGGAAGAGAAGGGAAGAGAAGGGAAGAGAAGGGAAGAGAAGGGAAGAGAAGGGAAGAGAAGGGAAGAGAAGAGAAGAGAAGTGCTCGACCTCCCCTCGGCCCCTCGCGGTTGGTTCTGTGGCAGCTGGAGCCCCTCCGAGGGTGGAGGAGGAGGAGGGATGGAGCCCCGGGGGAGGATGCTGGGGGGGAGGAAGATGAGGAGGAGGAGGATGATGCCAGGGAGGAGGATGATGCCAGGGAGGAGGAAGATGAGCGAAGGATGCTGGGGGGAGGATGAAGGGGAGGATGAAGATGCGGAGCGCACCGAGGCTGCGGAGGGCGGGGTGTGCGCAGGCTCGCTGCGCGCTGAGACGCGCAGGGTCACGGGGGGCGGGCGCAGGTGCGGTGCGGGGTCCAGGGACGGGCCAGGGGCGGTGCGGAGGGAGTGTCGCTGTGCGGGGCGGTGCGGAGGGAGTGTCGCTGCGCGGGGCGGTGCGGGGGGAGTGTCGCTGCTCGGGGCGGTGCGGAGGGAGTGTCGCTGCGCGGGGCGGTGCGGAGGGAGTGTCGCTGCGCGGGGCGGTGCTGCCCTGCCCGGGGCCGCTGCCGGCGGCTCCGCGTGGGAGGCGGCGGCGCCGGGCGGAGGCTCCGCGGCCGCGGCGCGGCGGGGCCGGGCGGGCTGCGCGGGGGATGCGGAGCTGAGCGGGGCTGCGCGGAGTGCGTGGGGCTGAGAGGGGTGTTGTGGCTGCGCGGATTTTGCCGGCTGCGCGGGGTGCTGTGGCTGTGCGGGTGTTGTGGCTGCGCGGATTTTGCCTCCTGCGCGGGCTGTTGTGGCTGCGCGGATTTTGCCTCCTGCGCGGGTGTCGGTGGCTGCGCGGATTTTGCCTCCTGCGCGGGTGTCGGTGGCTGCGCGGACCGTGCCGGCTGCGCGGGTGTTGTGGCTGCGCGGACCGTGCCGGCTGCGCGGGTGTCGGTGGCTGCGCGGACCGTGCCGGCTGCGCGGCGCTGCGCGGAGCATGTCGGCGCTGCGGCGCAAGCTGGGCGATGAGTACCAGGTGGTGAGCACCTCGGCCAGCGGCGGAGGCCTCCCGCCCCCGCGCAGCGCCCCGCGCGGGAAGCGCCAGCGCTTCGTGGACAAGAACGGGCGCTGCAACGTGCAGCACGGCAACCTGGGCGGCGAGACCAGCCGCTACCTGTCCGACCTCTTCACCACGCTGGTGGACCTCAAGTGGCGCTGGAACCTGTTCATCTTCATCCTCACCTACACCGTGGCCTGGCTCTTCATGGCCTCCATGTGGTGGGTGATCGCCTACATGCGCGGGGACCTCAACAAGGCGCACGACGACAGCTACACCCCGTGCGTGGCCAACGTGTACAACTTCCCCTCCGCCTTCCTCTTCTTCATCGAGACCGAGGCCACCATCGGCTACGGCTACCGCTACATCACCGACAAGTGCCCCGAGGGCATCATCCTCTTCCTCTTCCAGTCCATCCTGGGCTCCATCGTGGACGCCTTCCTGATCGGCTGCATGTTCATCAAGATGTCCCAGCCCAAGAAGAGGGCCGAGACGCTGATGTTCAGCGAGCACGCCGCCATCTCCATGCGCGACGGCAAGCTCACGCTCATGTTCCGCGTGGGCAACCTCCGCAACAGCCACATGGTGTCCGCCCAGATCCGCTGCAAGCTGCTCAAGGTGGGTGCTCCGGGGGGCACCGCGGGGAAATTCCTTCCTGGAAAGCTGCCCAGGGCAGTGGGGGAGTCCCCATCCCACGTGGAGGTGGCACTTGGGGACGGGGGGGTCTTGGCAGTGCTGGGCGAGGTTGGGATGGTTGGACTCCGTGCTCTTGGGGGCTTTTCCAACCTCAGTAATTCCATGGGGGCCCTGGCAGCGCTGGGAATGGTTGGATTCCATGGTCTTGGGGGGCTTTTCCAATCTCAGTAATTCCATGGGGGCCCTGGCAGTGCTGGGAATGGTTGGGATGGTTGGACTCGATGGTGCAGTGCTGGGAATGGTTGGATTCCATGGTCCTGGGGGGGCTTTTCCAACCTCAGTAATTCCATGGGGGCCCTGGCAGTGTTGGGAATGGTTGGGGTGGTTGGACTCGATGGTGCAGTGCTGGGAATGGTTGGATTCCATGGTCCTGGGGGGGCTTTTCCAATCTCAGTAATTCCATGGGGGCCCTGGCAGTGCTGGGAATGGTTGGGATGGTTGGACTCCGTGGTCCTGGGGGGCTTTTCAACCTGAACAATTCCATGGTTCTGTGACAGAACCGTGGCCCCACTGCTGCTCCCCTGGGGACATCCCACCCTCTCCATGTCCCTTGGACGTCCCTCACTCCTGCCCGTGGCTGTCCCCATGTCCCTGGGGCTTGGAGCAGCCCGGTCCATGGAAGGTGGCCGTGCCCACGGCCAGGGGTCGGACTGGATGATCCCAGATCGTGTTTTGGGTCCTGCCTCTGTCCCAGCATCCCTGCCCTGTGTTCCTGGCAGGGAACATCTCCCGGAGCCTCGGGCTGCGGGCTCAGCCATCAGAGGCTCATTCCCAACCTCCTTGGAGATAATTCCTACATTCGGCGCAGGAATGGGATGGATATTTATAGATTCCTATAAAATGCTCCAATTCCCTGACGAGGAAATCAAATCCTTTGTAGCTCCGAGCCTTCCTGAGCCGGGAAGGAGAAAGCTCCGGGCACAATGCGGAGCTTTGTGGGCAGCCCTGAGCGCAGGCAGGCTGAACTTTATTGATGCGAGCTCCAGGGAAAGCGGAGTGCCAGGGTCAGACCGGGAGCATCCCTGTCCCTGGAGCATCCCTGTCCCGGGAGCATCCCTGCCCCGGGAGCATCCCTGCCCCGGGAGCATCCCTGCCCCTGGAACATCCCTGCCCCGGGAGCATCCCTGCCCCTGGAGCATCCCTGCCCCTGGAGCATCCCTGCCCCGGGAGCATCCCTGCCCCGGGAGCATCCCTGCCCCGGGAGCATCCCTGCCCCGGAGGGCTGCGAAGATCCGGCGCTGCTCTGGGGCTCGCCCGGCGGCTGCGGATCCAGAGGAGATCGGGAATGGGAATGGGAATGGGGATGGGGATGGGGATGGGGATGGGGATGGGGATGGGGATGGGGATGGGGATGGGGATGGGGATGGGGATGGAGTGGGGGGCAGGAAGGAGCTGGCTCGGTGGGACCATCCCGCAGGGACCCCCGGGAATCGGGATACCTGCAGGGGAGGGCTGGCCAGGGAATGGGATGTCCTGTCCTTGGGATGGGTGCCCTGTCCTTGGGATGGGTGTCCTGCAGGGAATGGGGTGTCCTGTCCTTGGGGGGGAGTGTCCTGCAAGGAATGGGGTGTCCTGTCCTTGGGATGGGTGTCCTGCTGGGATTGGGGGTGTCCTGCAGGGAATGGGGGTGCCCTTCCCTCGGGATGTGGGTGCCGTGCAGGGCAGGGCAGGGTCCCCATTCCCAGGACAATCCCCTTGGGAATCTGCCCTGTTTTCCTCCCTGTGACCCCACAGCCCCAGCGACAGAGCTCAGCCCACGGGAGGCTCCTGAGGTTGTCCTGTTGTCCCAAATCCCTGTGTCCTGTTCTCCCAAATCCCTGTGTCCTGTTCTCCCAAATCCCTGTGTCCTGTGGGATTTCGGGATCAGGACTGGCCCAGTGTTGGGGTTCCCTAAACCTTGAGGGAGTCTGTGCCTTAAAGAGGGAAAGAATTCCTAAAAATCTCCCAAAATAACCCTTTAATAGCTTTAAAATGATGGAATATAATTTATAAATATTATAATTTTATTTATAACTATTATTTATAAGGATAAATATATAAAATAGCATTAAATCATAATGCCATAGATTTATGTAACATGCAATCATAAATATTTTATTCAACAATATATAATTTATACAATTTGTTTAAAATATTTAATAATGTATAAATATATATTTGCATACTATATCAATATATTTAAATAATTTAATATATTTCAAGCTATAAAAGATCAAAAGTGAGTAATTTCAGTACAGCATTTGAAAATTGTTCTTTTTTTTTGGCTCTGGAAGTCCCAGAGGAGGAATTTTAAAAGATGGAGCTTCAAACTTAGTGTGGCTCCAAAAGAATTCCCTGGATTTGAATTGTGGGAAAAGAAAGGATTGTGCTTGGAAGAAAAGCAGTGCCAGGCCAGGCCACCTGGGGGAAAAAAAGGGAAGGGGGAAAAAAGTGGAAAAAAGGGTAATTAGGAGGGGGAAAGGGAAAAAAAGGAAAAATGGGGAAGAGCAAAATAAGAGGGAAAAGTAAAACTAAAAAAGCAGGGGAAGGGAAAATGGAAGGGAAAATAAGAGGAAAAATAGAAGGAAGAAAGGGGAAAAGGAAAATAAAAGGAAAAATAAAAGAAAAAAGGAAGATAAAAGGAAAGGGAAAATGAAAGGAGAAAAGGGTAAAAAAAGACCAAAAAAGGAATAAAATAAAAAAGGAAGAAGAGGAGAAAGGGGGGGAAAAAAAGGAAAAGAGAAAATGAAAGAAGGAAAAAAGATGAAAGGAAGGAGGGGAAATAAAAGGGACCCACAGGGGGGAGAATAAGAGGAAAACTGAAAGAAAATGAGGAAAAGGGAAAATAAAAGGAGAAGTTAAGGGAAAAGGAAAACAAAAAGAGAGGGAAGGGGGAAAAGATAAAAGGGGGAGAAAGAAACCAATAAATGGGAAAATAAGGCGGAAAAAGGAGGAACAAAGAGGAAGCAGGGACTGCAGCAGGGAGAGCCATCCCTGTTCCCAGGGCACTGCCAGCCTGGCTGGGGTTAACCAGCTTGGGGGCCCGGGATGTGCAGCAGGAATTCAGGAATTCAGGAATTCCTGCCCAGAGCTCCTGCCCGGCTGGCTCACACCTGTGCCAGGTGAGCTGCAGCCCCGGGGGCTCCGGTTTCCTTCGGGATGGTTTTTGTTCTGGAAAAGGCTCCTTTCCTGCAGAGCTGGGTGGAACTGGCAGTCCCAGTCCATGGGGGAAATATTCCTTTATTTTTCCTGCTGAGCTCAGGCCAGGAGCAAAACCACCCCCAAAGCCTTAAAGTGGGAAATCTGTGCAAAGCCTCTTTGGCTGTAATGGGAATTTTGGGGTGGGATTTTGGGATTGGAAGGAGCTTGGATGTCGCTCAGAATTCCTGAGTTTTTCCCCCCTCATCACTTGGAGCAAAGGAGTCACTCAGGGTTTGTTCCTTGGCAAAATGTTCCCTCTGGCATTGCCTGGCGGGGTTGGATTCCTCCTGGGACTCGGGGAGGTGTAAAATTAAATTTGGCTTTCTCTGGATTTGAGCTCTGGAATTCCATCTAAATTCCCTGGGAGCAGCTGGGAGTGTGTGTCATCCCGGCTGGGTCTGGGAACACCTGAACCCCTGCAGCTGCCCCACAGCAGGGCTGGGAGGGATGTGCTGGATCCCCTGGGAATTCCAGGGACAGGGAGGGCAGCGATGGTGCTCTGGGAATTCACCCTGGGGCTAGGCTGGACGTTAGGAAAGGTTTTTCCATGGGAAGGGAAAGGGAGGTCAGGCACTGGCACGGCTGGCGTCCCATTCCTGCAGGGATTGCAGAGCCTGGGATGGAGCCACATTCCTGGAGGGATTGCAAGGCTGTGGATGTGGCACTTGGGGACCTGGGCAATGCTGGGGATGGCTGGGAATCGATCTTGGAAGGCTTTGCCAACCCAAACTTTCTGGGATTCCACGATTTCCTTCCCTCCTCCTGCAGCTCACCCACTTTTGTTGGCCGTATCCCCAAACTCCCGATTCCACCTGGTGAAATCCCAGAATCCTGGAATGTTGGGGCAGGAAGGGCTCTCAGTCCCATCCCTTGAGCAGGAATTCTATCCCAGGCTGGCCCTGGGCACTCCCAGGGCCGAGGAGCTCCAATGTCCCCTCCTTGTCCCCCGCAGTCCCGGCAGACCCCGGAGGGAGAATTCCTGCCCCTGGACCAGCTGGAGCTGGACGTGGGCTTCAGCACGGGGGCTGACCAGCTCTTCCTGGTGTCCCCCCTGACCATCTGCCACGTCATCGACTCCAAGAGCCCCTTCTACGACCTGTCCCAGCGCAGCATGCACACGGAGCAGTTCGAGATCGTCGTCATCCTCGAGGGCATCGTCGAGACCACCGGTGAGTGCGCCCGCCTGCAATTCCCGGCTGCAATTCCCAGCTGCAATTCCCAGCTGCAATTCCCAGCTGGCCCAGCTGCAATTCCCAGCTGCAATTCCCAGCTGCAATTCCCACCTGGCCCGGCTGCAATTCCCAGCTGCAATTCCCAGCTGCAATTTCCGGCTGGCCCGGCTGCAATTCCCACCTGGCCCAGCTGCAATTCCCAGCCAGCCCGGCTGCAATTCCTGGCTGCAATTCCTGGCTGCAATTCCCGGCTGGCCCAGCTGCAATTCCCAGCTGGCCCAGCTGCAATTCCCAGCTGCAATTCCCAGCTGCAATTCCCACCTGGCCCAGCTGCAATTCCCAGCTGCAATTCCCACCTGGCCCAGCTGCAATTCCCACCTGGCCCAGCTGCAATTCCCGGCTGGCCCGCCTGCAATTCCTGGCTGCAATTCCCGGCTGCAATTCCCAGCTGGCCCAGCTGCAATTCCCACTTGGCCTGGCTGCAATTCCCAGCTGGCCTGGCTGCAATTCCTGGCTGCAATTCCCAGCTGGCCCAGCTGCAATTCCCAGCTGGCCCAGCTGCAATTCCTGGCTGCAATTCCCACCTGGCCCAGCTGCAATTCCCACCTGGCCTGGCTGCAATTCCCGGCTGCAATTCCCACCTGGCCCAGCTGCAATTCCCACCTGGCCCAGCTGCAATTCCTGGCTGCAATTCCCACCTGGCCCGGCTGCAATTCCCGGCTGCAATTCCCACCTGGCCCGGCTGCAATTCCCACCTGGCCCAGCTGCAATTCCCGGCTGCAATTCCCACCTGGCCCGGCTGCAATTCCTGGCTGGCCCTGCAGAACTTGGGGCTCCCGTGGCTCTTGGCATGGCTGGAGAGCTGGGAGGCAGCTGGAGCTGGGGTTTGCTGCAGGGGGGTTTTGGGGCTGGGCTCTCTCCAGGGCTTGGAATTTTGTGCTTTTTCCAAGGGGATGGATTTTGGGGCTGGGCTCTCTCCAGGGGGATGGATGTTGGCACTGGGCTCTCTTTAAGGAGATGGATTTTGGCACTGGAGTTCTCTCCAGGGGATGGATTTTGGGGCTCTTTCCAGGGGGATGGATTTTGGGGCTCTCTCCAGGGGGATGGATTTTGGGGCTCTCTCCAGGGGGATGGATGTTGGCACTGGAGTTCTCTCCAGGGGATGGATGTTGGCACTGAGCTCTCTTTAAGGAGATGGATTTTGGCACTGGAGTTCTCTCCAGGGGATGGATTTTGGGGCTCTTTCCAGGGGGATGGATTTTGGGGCTCTCTCCAGGGGGATGGATTTTGGGGCTCTCTCCAGGGGGATGGATGTTGGCACTGGAGTTCTCTCCAGGGGATGGATGTTGGCACTGAGCTCTCTTTAAGGAGATGGATTTTGGCACTGAGGCTCTCTCCAGGGGATGGATTTTGGGGCTGGGCTCTCTCCAGGGGGATGGATGTTGGCACTGGGCTCTCTTTAAGGAGATGGATTTTGGCACTGGAGTTCTCTCCAGGGGGATGGATTTTGGGGCTCTCTCCAGGGGGATGGATGTTGGCACTGGGCTCTCTTTAAGGAGATGGATTTTGGCACTGAGGCTCTCTCCAGGGGATGGATTTTGGGGCTCCCAGGACATGGGGCTGTGGATGTGGAGCTCCTGCATTTCCCAGCTGCTGCCAGGCACAGGGAATGTTCAGGGTGCCTTTGATCTGTCTTGGGGCCGTGTTGTGGAGTCCCAGCATTCCCACCCTGCTTCCCCAGGCAGGAGAGCACAGCCCAGAGAGAGGAAGGTGAATTCTGTATTCTTCCCTAAAAACTCCCTGGTATTTCCATAAAACCCCACAGATACTTCCCTAAAACCCCTGATACTTACCTACCAACTCCTGATAGTTCCCTAAAATCTCCTTGATATTCCTCTAAAAACTCCTTGGTATTGTCATAAAGACTCCCTGATGTCTCCATAAAAAACTCCTGATATTTCCCTAAAGAATTCCTGATATTTCTCTAAAAAATTCCTGATATTTCTGTAAAACCCCCCTGAAACTTCCCTAAAAACTCCCTGGTATTTCCCCTGAACCTCCCTGATATTTCCCTAAAAATTTCCTGATGCTTCCTTAAAAACCTCCTGGTGTTTCCCTAAAAACTCCTTGATAGTTCCCTAAAAAAACCCTGGTATTTTCATAAAGACTTCCTGATATTTCCCCAGAATTCCTGGATACTTCCCTAAAAGCTCCCTGATGTTTCCATATAAATTCCCTGACATTTCCCTAAATCCCCCTTGCACTCCCCTAAAATCTCCTTGATATTTCCCTAAAAAATTTGTGATATTGCCATAAAAATTCCCTGGAAAAGCTCATGGGAAACTTCCAGGCCTGACTGCAGATCAAACCTTGCAGTTTTCTTGTTTTAATTCCTCAAAAAAATAATTCCAAACAAAATGAGGGAAGAAAAGCTCTTTTGTAAACAACTCTTGGAATTTTAAACCCTGGCTTTGTTTTGGGAAATATTATTAACCTGGAAATTATACAGGGAATGGGCAAAAAAAAAAAAAAAAAACCAGGGAATGTCTGGGTCTTTAAAGCCTAACTAGGATAAGGTTCCAAATGTTGTGACCTATTTTTGGGAGCTGAGCTGAAAATTGGGCAAAACAGAGCAAAATGTGCTGGATCTGGATAACACAGGAGGGAATGAAAGGGTTGGGAAATCTTCCAGTGGGAGCAGAGGGAGGAGCAGGAGAGGGCAGGGCTGGATTTGAGGGAAGGGAGAGCTCATTCAGGGATGGAGGGAGAGCTCATCCAGGGATGCTGAGGGTTTTAGGGAAGAGGAGGCACCTCTGTGGGTTTAAACCCTGCAGGAATTCCAGATTCTCCTCTCAGTTCCAGGGATTTCCCAGCAAATGCTGCATTTCCCCTCCCATCCTTCCCCTGGCAGCCCAAAGCTCTGGAAAAGCAGAGGTTTTTCCTGTGGGAATGTGCAGTGATCCGTGAGCAAACACTGGCATCCCTGGATATAAATGGGAATAATATTGGGAATAATGGGATGGATTTCCTGTGGAAAAATGGGATTCGGTGAGGGGTTTGGAGAGGTTGAGTGTGGTACTGGGAATGTGACCCTGGGACTGGGATGAAGGCCTGGAAGGATCAGCCTCAGCTTTGACAGGGCCTGTACAAGTTTGAAAATGTACAAATCCCAGTTTATTTTCTCTTTGTGGAATAGTTTGGAGGGAATTCAGCTGGAGCACCTTGTCCAGACCCTGCTGTGGGCAGGAAAGGTGGGAGCAGATGATCCATGGGGTCAGCCTGGCCTTGGGCACCTCAGGGATGGGACAAGAGAGGGGAGGGAATTTAGGGCACTGGCAGGATCAGGATTCAGGGATGTGCTTCTCCCTCTCCATTTTACATGATTTATAATAACCAAGGATTTGGGAATCCAAATTTCCATGGTTTGAGCTGGCTTTGCTGGGGATTTGGAGCCTCCAGGTGGGCTCCAGCAGGTCCTTGTAAGGAATTTTTTCCTGTTAACTTTCCTTCCTTTAATCATGGAAGGATCCTGGTTGCCTCTCACTTCCCAGGTTGTTCCCATTCCATTCCTCCCCCTTCTCCCCGTGCTGCAAATCCCTCCCAGATTCCAACCAGGATCAGAAGTGTTGGTGTTCCTCCCTCCAACATTTACCACAAACAGGGATTCAGGGATGTGAATATCCATGGTTTGAGGCACCTCTCTCTTTCCCTGTGGATTTGCAGCCTCCTGGTTGGCTCCAGCTCGGGAGGAATGGTTTCCTTTCCCTGCTGCCATCCTTTCCTTGGATCAGCCCCAGCACTGGGGCCTTGGCTGATGAGGAGCTGTTCCCAACCCCCCTGGCTGTGCCTGGCTGCCCTGGAGGGCCTTGGGGAGATTCCTGAGGAGGGAGGTGGGATCCTCCTGCTGCTCAGTCCCACCTGGCTGACGGGAATTCCCATTCCTGACACAGGACCCAGACGGTTTCATCCTGCCTGGATGGAGCTCGTGTGCTGCTCCCCAGTGCTGCTGGAATTTTGGGGAACATCCCCATCCCTTCCTGCTGCCCTCACCCTCCCCAGGCCCAGCTTTGGGCTGCCTGGAGGAAAAGGTGTGGGAAGTGGATCCAGCCAATTCCTGCAGGGAGGAGGGAAGCTGGCAGCTCCAGATCCTTCCTGGAACTCCCTGAGAGCTCCTGATTCTTCCTGGAGTTCCCTGAGGGCTCCTGATCCTTCCTGAATTCCATGGGAACTCCTGATCCTTCCTGGAATTCCATGGGAGCTCCTGATCCTTCCTGAATTCCATGGGAGCTCCTGATCCTTCCTGAATTCCCTGGGAGCTCCTGATCCTTCCTGGAGTGCCTTGGGAGCTCCTGATCCTTCCTGAATTCCCTGAGAGCTCCTGATCCTTCCTGAATTCCATGGGAGCTCCTGATCCTTCCTGAATTCTGTGGGAGCTCCTGATCCTTCCTGGAGTGCCTTGGGAGATCCTGATCCTTCCTGGAACTCCATGGGAGCTCCTGATCCTTCCTGGAGTTCCCTGGGAGCTCCTGATCCTTCCTGGAACTCCCTGAGAGCTCCTGATCCTTCCTGAATTCCGTGGGAGCTCCTGATCCTTCCTGGAGTTCCCTGGGAGCTCCTGATCCTTCCTGGAATCCCGTGGGCAGAGCAGCAGGGCTGAGCTGAGCTCTCCTTCCCTGCCCAGATTCCAGCCAGGAATGTGTTTAGGGAAGTGTCTCCTCTGAGGGGTTTTTTAGGAGTCACGGGAGGGGTCCCAGCCCGGGGTGGTGGAGGTGATTCCTTGGCATGGTTTAACTAGAAGAGGGAATAGTTGGATGGATGTTGGGAGGGGATTCCTGGCTGGGAGGGCTGGGTTGGAATTCCCAGAGCAGCTGTGGCTGCCCCTGGAGGTGTCCAAGGCCAGGCTGGAGCACTGGGATGGGATTTAAGGTCCCTTCCAAGCCCAACCATTCCATGGTTCCATGAGCTAAAATTCCTGCCTGGGGAGTGCTCTGAGTGCCTCCAGTCCCAGCCCACTCTGGCACTGGGATTGCTCCCAGTTTCTGGAGCCTTTCCCAGTGCAGATGCTGCAGTGGGCACGGGGCTGGTGGGGATTCCTGGGGGTCAGTGCTGATCATTCCGGGTTATTTGGGATATCTCTTCCACCCCCCCATTACTAGGATAACCTGGAATTGGGAAGGACATTCCAAGGGTTTATTTTCCAGGCCTTTTGTCCCCGTTTCCCATTGTTGGGATGCAGAGTTGGTTGTCAGCAGAGCTTCCTGGTGCCCTTCCTGTGCAGAATTTGACTTTCAGCCTGGATTTTCCTGCTGGGATTTGCCTCTGGGTGTGTTTGGGATTATGTAACCCTTAACAATTTTGTGTTATCCTGCAATTTATTGATAAGCTGCTAAAATTCCTGAAAAAATGAGCCCTTAGTAGGAATCAGAGGCAGACAAAACCCTGCAGGAAGGGTTTGTGCATCCGTTTTCCAAACTCATTAAATTTATTTTGGAAACCTCGTCCCGTGATTTGCTGATTAAAGAGCTCCAGAGCCTGCCAGGCTTTTTAGTTGAAGGAATAGGGATGGCTTCAAAGGCATTTTCCTCTGGTTTTGCTTTTAAAAACAAGAAAAAGCTGGAATTCTGGAGCCACAGGAAGGGTCCTCTGAGATCCGTGGGGGTGAGCTCGGAATGCAGCAGCCTGAGGGAACAAAGAGCTGGGACAGACCTGAAAATTACCAGGATTCTGGTAATTCCATTTAATTGGGATTTTCCTGGATCTTTGTTCTCAGGGTCAGTGAGAAACCTCAATACAGATTCAGCAACTTCAAAGGTGGAACATAAAATATGGGAATGCTGGAATGGTTTGGGTTGGAATTGACCTTTAAAGGTCAAATTATTTGTGGGGTTTTTTCCTATCTTTCCATTCAGATTTTGGGATTTTTTTGTGTGTTGGATGGGAGGGAGACAGGAAAAAAGGGCTCAGCACTTCACATACTGACAGTGGCTTTGAAATTGCATTTATTTTATTTAAAACATTTTTAAGCCCAGCCTGAGCACGGTAAAATATTCCTTTAAAACTCTCAGGGCCAAACATCCCCCAGATCTTTTCCCAGTGCTGCTGTTATAGGAAATCTGTCAGTGGAAAATCCAATATTTTTTGGTCATGTGGACAAACACGTTTGGCCTGGCAGAGCTGAGGTTTCCTGGGATTGGCACCTTCAGCTCCAGCTTCCTTCTGCCCCCCTGGAGCTGCTGGGCTGGGAAAGGGGGAAAAGGGATTTTTAAAGCTGAGGAAAAGGTGGAATGTGCTGGGGAAATGCAGGGAAGTGTCTGGTGGGAGAGGAGACTTGGGTAACAACAAATCCCTGGAGGTGTCCCGGGCCAGGCTGGAGCCCTGGGACAGTGGGAGGTGGGACATGGCAGGGCTGGGATGGGGTGGGATTTAGGGTCTCTCCCAAGCCAGAGCAGCCTGGGATCATGGGATCCATCCCTTACATAACTTTATCTTGGATAATGCTCCCTCCTCCTGCCAGAGGCAGCAATTCCCCAAATCCC
Organism: Haemorhous mexicanus; assembly: GCF_027477595.1. NCBI lineage: Eukaryota > Metazoa > Chordata > Aves > Passeriformes > Fringillidae > Haemorhous > Haemorhous mexicanus. Next base: position 1,025,181 of record NC_082348.1, on the reverse strand, counting down.
CCATTTCCCTGCATCAGCCCTTCCTGCCCCCTCCTCTTCTCCCTGAGATCTCTTTGGAGGCCCAGGAGAGAGAGCTGGGAGGGATTTTGACCTGGAGCTGGGCAGGAGTTCCTTCTCCTCCTTCTCCTTCTCCTTCTCCTTCTCCTTCTCCTTCTCCTTCTCCTTCTCCTTCTCCTTCTCCTTCTCCTTCTCCTTCTCCTTCTCCTTCTCCTTCTCCTTCTCCTTCTCCTTCTCCTTCTCCTTCTCCTTCTCCTTCTCCTCCTCCTCCTCCTCCTCCTCCTCCTCCTCCTCCTCCTCCTCCTCCTTCTCCTTCTCCTTCTCCTTCTCCTTCTCCTTCTCCTTCTCCTTCTCCTTCTCCTTCTCCTTCTCCTTCTCCTTCTCCTTCTCCTTCTCCTTCTCCTTCTCCTTCTCCTTCTCCTTCTCCTTCTCCTTCTCCTTCTCCTTCTCCTTCTCCTTCTCCTTCTCCTTCTCCTCCCTTTCCCTTTTTTCCCTTTCCCTTTTTTCCCTTCCCCTTTTTTCCCTTTCCCTTTTTTCCCTTGTCCTTTTTTCCCCTCTCCCTTTTTCCCTCTCCCTTTTTTCCCTCTCCCTTTTTCCCTTTTCCCTTTTTTCCCTCTCCCTTTTTTCCCTTTCCCTTTTTTCCCTCTCCCTTTTTTCCCTTTCCTTTTTTTCCCTTGTCCTTTTTTCCCTCTCCCTTTTTTCCCTTTCCCTTTTTTCCCTCTCCCTTTTTTCCCTTCCCCTTTTTTCCCTTTCCCTTTTTCCCCTCTCCCTTTTTTCCCTCTCCCTTTTTTCCCTTCCCCTTTTTTCCTTTTCCCTTTTTTCCTTTTTCCCTTTCCCTCTCCCTCTCCCCGTGGATGATCCCAGCGAGCAGGCACTGAGCTGCAGTCCCTGCCCAAATTCCCTGCTCACGCCTGATCAAGCAGGATTCCTTCTGCTCGAGCAGCTCCTCGTGCAGCTCCCACAGCCTCTGGAGCAGCAGGCTCCCCGTGGAGCCCCATTTTTCCAGGGATTGCTGTGGGAGGCTGAGCTGGAACAATGATTTTGGGAGCACCAAAGCTCCATCTCTGCTGTGGCTCTGCACCTGCTGCCAGGAGCTGGGGGGTGGAGCAGGGAAAAGGGGAATATTCCTGCTGCAGCTGGAGGGGGGTTTGGGAATGGGGGGGTGGGAATGGGGAAGGCAGAGGGCTGGAATTTTTCCTGGAGTGCTGTGATGTGGGGATGCTGCTGGCTAAATAGAGCCCCAGAGTGCTCCTCCTGGAGAAATTCATGGACAGATAAAACCCTCACTGCTCGAGTGGTGCTGATTCACAGGAGCCTGGAATGGTTTGGGATGGAAGGGACCTTAGATCCCATCCCATTCCATGGCCAAGGACACCTCCCACTATTCCAGGTCATCCAGCCTGGCCTTGGGCACTGCCAGGGATCCAGGGGCAGCCCCAGCTGCTCTGGGAATTCCATGCCAGCCCCTCCCACGCTCCCAGCCAGGAATTCCTTCCCAATATCCCACCTAAATCAACCTAAATCCTTCCATTTGAAGCCATTCCCTCTGTCCTTGTCAGGCAGGACTCCTTGAATCCTTCATTCCAGTGAAATCTGAGCCATTTTTTCTCTGTAGCAGCTCCTTCCCACCCCTGAGGTACCTGCTGGACCCTCTGGCAGAGCAGCTTTCCCTGGATATTTGCCCTCAGGGAGCTGTGGATGCTGCTGTCGAGGTTTTGGTCAGATCCCTCCTCAGTGTTCTTTATTTCTTGTTCCAATAATCTGCAGCAGGCTCCGTGCCTGGGGCAGATGTGCTGCTCCAGGAATGCCCAGCTGGCTTTTCCATGGATACCTGTTCCTTGGCCTGGATATTCTGGTCTTTGTTATTCCTTTCTTCCAGCTCTGCACAAGCAGGGGCTGTTGAATATTCCAGCTCTCTCCCAGGTGTTTCCTCGCAGGCTTGCTCTCCTGAGGGATCCTGGCTTGGGAATGGCCTTAGGCTGCACCAGGGGAGGTTTGGGTTGGATATTTGGGAACATTTCTTCATGGATAGGGCTGTCCAGGCCTGGCAGAGTCCCCATCCCTGCAGGGGTTTCACAGCCCTGTGGATGTGGCACTGGGGACATGGGGCAGGGTGTCCTGGGCAGTGCTGGGCATGGTTGGACTCCATGCTCTGAGAGGCTTTTCCAGCCTAAACCCCTCTGGAATTCCACAATTCCAGCTGAACTGCCCTTCCCAGAGCAGTTGCAATCCTGGAGCAGCCATGCTCAAGGTCTCCTTTTGGAAAGGCACAAACTCCTGAGCTCTCCTCGAGGTTAGCTCTGGGTTTCCTCTGCCTTCTGGGGGCTTTGAACCCCTGGAATTCTCTGGGGATTGGGATGTGCTGTGGGGTGAGGAGCACAAAAAATCCCTGCAGGGATGGGGACTCCACCTGAGCACCTTTTCCTGAAGGAATTGCCCCAAAATCCACCCTGAGCTGCCCTGGGCCAGCCTGAGGCCGTTCCCTCTGCTCCTGTCCCTGCTCCCTGGAATGATCCCAAATCCCCCTGGCTGTCCCCTCCTGGCAGGGAATTCCAGAGAGGGAAAAGATCCCTGGGGATCCTCCTTTGCTCCAGGCTGAGCCCCTTCCCAGCCCCCTCAGGGATTCTCCAGCCCCTTCCCAGCTCCCTCAGGGATTCTCCAGCCCCTTCCCAGCTCCCTCAGGGATTCTCCAGCCCCTTCCCAGCCCCCTCAGGGATTCTCCAGCCCCTTCCCAGCTCCCTCAGGGATTCTCCAGCCCCTTCCCAGCTCCCTCAGGGATTCTCCAGCCCCTTCCCAGTTCCCTCAGGAATTCTCCAGCCCCTTCCCAGCTCCCTCAGGGATTCCCCAGCCCATTTCCCTCCCAGCCCCTCTCTCCCATCCCACTCCAGCCCTTCCCAAGCATCCACACCTCCTGGGGCTCATCCTAAGGGAAGAACCCGAGCCTGGCCTCCTTGTTTTCCCCGTGTGACACTTTGCAGCCAGGTTTGTCCCAGCTGGGCACTCCCAGTTTATGGGTGACAGAAACCAGTTGTGGTCCAGGCCTTGCTTTGTGCCTGCTGCTGGTTCTGGGGGTGATTTGAAGGTGAGGTTTAAGAGAAAAGTGCTGGTTTAGCTGCTGGTGTGTTACACAATCAGGCTGCACCGAGGCTGCTGTGAGCTCAGTGATGATAAAAGTGGTTGGCAGGAGAGGGGGGAGAGGCCTGGCGTGGGTAAAACGCTGGGACATTCCAGGAGAGTCATCAAAAACGTCAGGAGGAATTGGGAATTCATGGAGGGGAAGGCTGTGCTCGGGCTGGAGAGAGCCTGGAGGGCTGGGGGCTGCTCCTGCCTCCCTTCCCTGTGCTCTGGGCTGGGTTTGAGGGGGTTTGAGGGGTTTGTGGGGGTTTGAGGGGTTTGTGGGGTTTGTGGGGGTTTGAGGAGTTTGTGGGGCAGGGGCAGGAGGAAGGGGTGAGGGGCTGCAGCCCTGCCCACTCCTGGCTGATCCCAGCTCCCTTCCTGGGGAATGGAGGCAGAGGCTGGCCCTTTTACTGGGCCCTGAGCTGCCCTTGGAGGCAGCCAGGGGAGATGATCATGTGCAGTGCTCTGAGGGAACCTGGGAGCCCAAACCAAGCCCATCAGTGACCGTGGCAGGGCTCCAAAGGTTTGGAGCTGTCTGTGCCATTCCAGCACCGGGAGAGCTCTGGGGATGCTGGGAACAGCTCCCTCCTCTAATTGCAATATTCATTTCAGCCTCCTTGTCCTTGTTCTCCAGCCTCAGTGACTCTCTGCAGCTCTGGACACACTGAGCAGGGGATGAGCAAATCCCAGAGCTCCCAGCAGAGCAGGCTCAGCCCTGTGCTGGGGATGAGCCCCAGGATTTCACACCAAACCTGGGATGGGCTCCAGGAGCAGGGCACTGGGTCAGCGTGTCCAGGTGCCTCTGGAGTCTGGGACCTGCAGGAAAGGGGGGATTCTGCCCTGTGCCCCTGTGCTCAGGTGAGAGCCCACCTGCAGAGCTGCCCCAGCCCTGGGCTCCCACAGCAGAGGGACCTGGAGCTGCTGGATAGAGCCAGAGGAGCCTGGAGATGTTCCAGGGCTGGAGCCCCTCTGGAGCCAGGCTGGGAGAGCTGGGAATGCTCCCCTGGATGAGGGAAGGCTCCAGGCAGAGCTCAGAGCCCCTGGCAGGGCCTGAAGGGGCTCCAGGAGAGCTGGAGAGGGGCTGGGGACAAGGATGGAGGGACAGGAGCCAGGGAATGGCTCCCAGTGCCAGAGGGCAGGGATGGGTGGGAGATTGGGAATTGGGAATTCCTGGCTGGGAGGGTGGGCAGGCCCTGGCACAGGGTGCCCAGAGCAGCTGGGGCTGCCCCTGCATTCAGCTCTGGCAGGATTGAAAACAAACAACAAGGAGACAAACAGTTGTGCCCCCAGACAGGAAAATGCTCCATGGAGTCAGTTTATCCAGAGGTTTATTGGCTGTGGAGCAGAGCTGGGTCAGCCCTTACCTGTGTGGGGCTGTGATTGATTCCAGCCCAGGCAGGATGCAGCCTGGGCTGGAATCAGTCACCCTGTGCTAACCCAGCTCCTGGATCTGCTCTGAGCCTCTGCCCTGCCCCTCCTGCTGGAATTCCTGCTCCTGTTTGGGATTTATTCCATGTATTGCCTGCAAGGATTCGTTCTGCTCAGGCTTTGTCAGAAGGGATAATGATTCAAGGAGCCACTGTGTGAGCCACTGTGTGCCAAGGACAAGAGGGAATGGCTTTTAACTGAAGGATTGGGGGGGATTTAGATGGGATATTGGGAAGGAATTGCTGGCTGGGAGGGTGGGGATGCCCTGGCACACATTCCCAGAGAAGCTGTGGCTGCCCCTGGAAGTGCCCAAGGCCAGGTTGGAGCACCCTGGGACAATGGGAGGTGTCCAAAGGTGGGTGGGATGGGATTTAGGCTCCCTTCCCAACCCCTCCCATGTTCTGGGCTTCCTGGCAGTGATGACTTTGGGATGCTTAGAGGTCCCACGGCTGCTCTGGGGTGAGCCAGGCACCCCAGCCCCCTCAGGAATCACCTCCTGCTCCACTGGGACAGGTCTGGGGGGAGATAAGGCCGAGGTGCAGAGATGAATGGAGCTGGAGCCTCTCGGAGCAGCAATGTTCCTGCTGAGATTTCCTCTGCTCGTTAAGATATTGATCTGTGGCTGCAGGCCATCCCCAGACAAATCACCCGGGACAGGCAGCGCTGATTGTGATTTAGGAGCTGGGCTGGCTCCATCTTCCTGCTCTCTGTGCCCGGGTTTGGCCCCCCCAGGGCTGGAGGTGGGCATGAGTGGGGCTGGCTCTGGCTCCTGGGGTGGTTTTGGGGTCGCTGTAACCAAGAACTGGAATATTTTAAACTGAAAATATGCTGTGAGTGCAAGGGCAGTAAAGATCAGGGAATCACAGGGTCATGGAATGGGTTGGGCTGGAAGGGACATTAAAGCCCACCCAGTGCCACCCCTGCCATGGCAGGGACACCTCCCACTGTGCCAGGCTGCTCCAACCCCAATGTCCAGCCTGGCCTTGGGCATGTCCAGGGATCCAGCCCCAGCTGCTCTGGGAATTCCAGCCCATGATCCCTGTGAATGATCCATCCCTTTTCCCTTTTTATTCCATAGCATTACTCTTCCCCTCTTTTTTCCCGTGCTGCTGAGCACATTCACGGTGTCCCTCTGGAGCCTTTCCTGCTCCTCCTTGTGCTGCAGACCCTTTAAATTCCCGGGGCAGGGAGCTGGGGCTGGGATTTCCCCCGGTGGGGCATTGCTGACTCTGTTCAGAGCTCTGTGTGATGCAGAGGCTGGGATTTATATTTAATATTGCCCACGATTTCCCTGCCCGTGCCTGCTCCTCCCAGGGCTGCTCAGCAGCCAGACCCGGGCAGGGCTGGGAAACTCAGAAAAATTCATGGGAAACTCAGAAAAATTCATGGGAAACTCAGAAAAATTCATGGGAAACTCAGAAAAATTCATGGGAAACTCAGAAAAATTCATGGAGTGCTTTGTGCCAATGTCCTCAGCCAGAACAAAAAAAGAGATTTTTTTTTTGGTGTGTTTTTTTGTTTGGTTGGTGTTTTTTTTTTTTTTGTTTGTTTGTTTTTTTACCTGGAAGAGGTCAAGAATTTAAAAGCTGCATGAAAAACATGCCTGGAGTTGTAGCCTGGTCCATGATGCCTGTGAAAGCATCCCAGATTTCCACTGTAGGTGGGATGTTGGGACGGAATTCCTGGCTCTGAGGATGCTGAAGCCCTGGAATAGAATTCCCAGGGAAGCTGTGGCTGCCCCTGGATCCCTGGAAATGTCCAGGGCTGGGCTGGAGCAGCCTGGGGTGGTGGGAGGTGTCCCTGCCATGGCAGGGGTGGCACTGGATGGATTTGGGATCCCTCACGCTGGGATTGCTGTCGGTGTGTCTGTGCTCCCTCAGGAACGTGTCTCCAGGAGCAGAGTTTGGGGAATGCCATTCCCTGGCTGCTGGGGCTCTGAGGCAGCAGCTGAGCTCACCTGGTAATTAATTCATCAGCAGGACTGCCTGGAATTAGAGCTGCGCTCCGAGAGAGGCTCCTAATTGGGAGTTAATGGCTCATTAGTGCTGAGCAGATCAGCCTGAGAAGCCGGGCAACACAAACAAAGCAATTAATGATTTTCAGGGAGTGGGCTCCACGTTCCAGCGCTGCTGCTGGCCCCGGAGCACCGAGGTGGGGCTGGGCCAGGTGTGCTCTGGGGGGCTCTGGGGGGCTGCTGCTGCAAAGGCAATTCCCTCTGGAATGCCCTTTGGGGGTGTGGAGGGGCTGGGATGGTGGGGTGGGGTGGCTGTGGCTTCCTGCTCTGGGGCCTCCTCCCTGTTCATCCCCAGCTGGGAATGATGGGGTTGGAGAAAGAAGGGGAAATGAGCAGCAGTGGCTCCTACCCAGAGAGCTTTAAGAATGTAAATCGCAGAATTTCAGGCCGGCTTGGGTGGGAAGGGATCTTAGAGGCCACCCCAGCCCACCCCTGACCCTTTCCACTATCCCAGGGTGCTCCAGCCTGGCCTGGGACACTTCCAGAGATGAGAAGGGCTCCAGGAGAGCTGGAGAGGGAGCTGGGGTAAGAAGTGACAGGACCCAGGGAATGGCTTCCACTGCCAGAGGGCAGGGATGGATGGAGATTGGGAGTTGGGAATTCCTGGCTGGGAGGGTGGGCAGGCCCTGGCACAGGTTATTCCACGGATGGCCCTGGATCCCTGGGAGTGTCCAGTGCCAGGCTGCAGCAGCCTGGGACAGTGGGAGGTGTCCCTGCCATGGCAGGGCTGGAATGGGATGGGATTTAAGGTCCCTTCCCACCCAAACCAGGCTGGGACCCTGTGAAGGTGTGGCAGCACCTCTGCAGCCCACCAGGGTTTTTCCTGGAAGCAGAGCAGCTCCCTGACATTTGGGATGGGAAAGGCAAAGAGCCCTGGCCAGAACTGCCAGTGTCATAAATCCCAAACGCTTCTGAAACCTGCAGGAAATAAAAGGCATCGTTTTCCCTAAAATGGCAAAACTGCTCCAGACTCGGAGGCTTTTAAGCCAGCCTGGGGAGAGCTAAATCAGCACGATGGGGATGGCAGGCAAGGCTTGGATGTAAAATTAGAAACCCCTGGCAGGCATGTGGGTATTTGTGCAGCTCGGGATGTGGCAGATTGATCCTCCTGGGAATAAGGAGCCTGCTGGATGACATCACATCCCCAGGGATAGGGGCCCTAATTAACCTCCCTGGCTGCGGGCTGGGGTCAGGACTGCCTCCCTCCCTCCCTCCCTCCTGCAGGAAACCATCTCCCTGTGCCACCCTGGGATCTGAGCCACGGGGAGGGAGCAGCATCCAGCAGCTCTGAGCCTCCTCTGCCTCTGCTGCAGGAGGTGTGGGGCCTGTGGGATGTGGGATCCTCGTCCCAGGTGTTCTGGGGTGTGGGGCCTCCTCATCCCAGGTGTTCTGGGATGTGGGATCCTCGTCCCATGTGTTCTGGGGTGTGGGGCCTCCTCATCCCAGGTGTTCTGGGATGTGGGATCCTCGTCCCAGGTGTTCTGGGGTGTGGGGCCTCCTCATCCCAGGTGTTCTGGGGTGTGGGATCCTTGTCCTGGGTGTTCTGGAATGTGGGATCCTCGTCCCAGGTGTTCTGGGATGTGGGATCCTCGTCCCAGGTGTTCTGGGATGTGGGATCCTCGTCCCAGGTGTTCTGGGATGTGGGATCCTCGTCCCAGGTGTTCTGGAATGTGGGATCCTCGTCCCAGGTGTTCTGGGATGTGGGATCCTCGTCCCAGGTGTTCTGGGGTGTGGGATCCTTGTCCCAGGTGTGCTGGGATGTGGGATCCTCGTCCCAGGTGTTCTGGGATGTGGGATCCTCGTCCCAGGTGTGCTGGGATGTGGGATCCTCGTCCCAGGTGTTCTGGGGTGTGGGATCCTCGTCCCAGGTGTTCTGGGATGTGGGATCCTCGTCCCAGGTGTTCTGGGATGTGGGCTCTCCTTGTCCCAGGTGTTCTGGGGTGTGGGATCCTCGTCCCAGGTGTTCTGGGGTGTGGGATTCTTGTCCTGGGTGTTCTGGGATGTGGGCTCTCCTCGGGACAGGTGTGAGGGTGCTGTGGAGGGATGGTGAGCACCTCGTGCTGCACCTGGGTCACCTGGGGCTCAGGAAAATGTGTCACCAAGGGGGAGAATCCAACATGGAATTGCTGAGGGCGTGGAGGTGCTGTTTGGGAAATTTTTCCTAGGGAAAAGGGTTTTCCAAGTCGGGGAGTCCCAGTGAGATCTCTGCTCACTGCAGGGAAAGGGGGAACTGCCCCATCCCTGGGAGTGCTCCAGGCCAGGCTGGTGCAACCTGGGATAGTGGGAGGTGTCCCTGCCCGTGGCAGGGGGTGGGATGGGGTGGGATTTACTGTCCTTCCCAACCCAAACCGCGCTGGGAGTCTGTCATTCCGTGATATTTGCATATATTTGTATATCTATGGCCCAGCAAGGAGTGTGTGGATTCCTGAAGAGCCTCTTGCAGCCCCAACCACCGGGCTGGCAGTGATCCTCCCTTTGCAGGGAGTGTTTGGCAGCCCCTCCTGCCAGCTGTGTGCCACAATCCGTGTTTAGTGCACAGATGTGGTGTTCCAGCTGTGCAGGGCTCTGAGGTGCAGGACAGGAGCTGTTCTGGGCTGGGAGGTGCTGGGAAGGGCAGCTGGGATGTTCCCAGTGCCAGACAGATGGATGCAGGTGAGGAGCTGGGAAAGCTGCTCAAGCACAGCCTCAGCAGCTGTCTGGGCACGGAGGAGCAGGAGGATCCCTCAGAAGAGGAGTTTGGGGTTGGCAGGGCTGCTGGTCCCCTTTGGCAGGCTCTGGGCTCATCCCCTGGATCCAGCCCTGGGATAGCCTGGGAACACGGGAGTGCAGCCCGTGTTCTCCAGGAGTTTTAAATATTGGGGGGTCTTGATTTATAAATATTGGTTTTAAATCTGAGGGGTTGTTGAGTGAGGTTTGCAGAGAATTGTGGAGTATCAGGGCTGGAAGGGACCCACAGGATCATGGATCCAGCCCCTGGCCCTGCACAGACACCCCAAATTCCCACCCTGGGCACCCCTGGCAGTGCTGTCCAGACCCTCCTGGAGCTCTTGGGAATGTGCCCACTCCCTGCACAGCTCTGGCTGTTTTCCCTCTCCCAGGATGGATCTGGGGTTCTCCCCTTGAATTCCTTGGCCAAGCTGAGGCTGCAGGAGAGGGGCAGGAATCACAGAGCAGCTGTGTTGGAAGCAGTTCTGGGCATGAATTGATGACCTCAAAAATGTTCCATGTTTTAAGAGACTCAGCAAATCAGTCCCTGTGTTAAACCAGCAGCACTAAATCCTGAGAGGTTATTCCCAAACACAGCTCCCTGCTGCCTTCTGTGAACCATGGAATCCCAGACTGGTTTGGGTGGAGAGGGACCCTAAAGCTCACCCTGCAGGGACACCTTCCCCTGTCCCAGGGTGCTCCAAGCCCCATCCAACCTTGGACACTGCCAGGGATGGGGATTCCACAACTTCTCTGGATGGTCAGAGGCAGGTGATCCCTCTCTGCACCACCCCTGACGTTGATCCAGGTTATTTTCAGCTCAGAAGGTGGCTGCTGACTCCCTGTTCTATTTCAATCAGTCTCCCAGCCATCCCTTTTCCATGGGGTGGCTGCAGGCTGGGATGCTGCTGTGGAGCAGGTCTCCCTCTGGCAGCACTCAGGGATCATCCCCAGATCCTGGAGCCCAGGAATGCTCTGCCTGCGTGGCCCTGTGTCCACCCCAGTAAACTGTCCCTTTCCATGTGAGGAGAGCTGGATTTTCCATCCGGGAAGGCGTCTCTGGCTCCCCCAGGGTGTTTTTGGGGCTGCAGAGGGAAGCTCTATTTTGGTGCTGAGCCCATATGGCCGGGTGGGTGTTTGGAGGAGGGGCTGTGAGAGGGGAGGGGAGGGCTGGGCTCAGCCTCACAATGCAAATGTTCTGGTCTGGAGAGCAGGAATTATTGTAAATATCTTTTTTTTTTTCCCCCTTTTCTCACTGTCCCCAGACTTCCCTCAGGTGTTTGCTCTGACCTCCCAGTCTCCTGGGATTTAACAGAACATTCCTTTCTCCCTGTGGCTCTTCCCCACCATTCCCAAAATCGAGCTACAAATGAATCCCCTCACTTCCAGCTGCACTTTGAAGCCCAAATTCCATGAAAAGCAGAACCAGCTCTTTTTTTTAGGAAAATCCCTGTGAGGCCATGGAGTCCAACCATTCCCAGACTGCCCAGGCCACCACAGCCCCATGTCCCCACATCCACAGGGCTCTGGAATTCCTCCTGGGATGGGGACTGCCAGGCTGGACAGCCCTTTCCATGGAGGAGTTTTTGCCTGGCACAGATTCCCAGAGAAGCTGTGGCTGCCCTGGATCCCTGGCAGGGTCCTGACCAGGTTGGACAGTTCTTGGAGCAGCCTGGGACAGTGGAAGTTGTTCCCTGCCCCTGGCAGGGGTGGATTGGGATGATCCTTAATTTCTCTTCCAACCCAAAGCGCTCTGGAATTCTCTGTTCAGCATAAGGATTGTTTCCATAGGGCTGTGCAGTCAGGAAAAATCTGGGAATACTGGGGGCTGATGGGAGCTCTGGAGAGCACCTGCTGCGTTTTTCCAGGGCATGGATGGGCAATGCCAGTTTTTATCCACACCCCACTTTACCCATGTCCCCAGCTGCCTGGGAATGTCCCCACCCAAGGAGAGGGGATCCGTTCCCACTCCCATTCCCATCCCTTTCCCCTGCCCTTCCCGGTGCTCCCCAGCAGGAGCTGCGTGGGGCAGGAGTGCAGTGCTGCCCTTCTGGCGCTGCTGAGTCAGTCCCAGGCGGGTGGGAGGCAGTGATGCAAACCTGGGGAGGTGGCAGATGGCTCTGGGAAAGGAGCCTGCTCCGAGGAAGGAGCTGCAGGGGCTGGGATGGGCCCTGACGCATTCCGGCTGCGGGGAAGGGGAGCGGAGCCTGGGGCTGGGATTAAAAAAAAAAATCAGGAGAGGATAAAAATAGCAGGGCAGATTTCTCAGCCAGGATTAATTATTGCGTGGAATGTGTGTTATTGCAGGGAATGTCTGATCCAGATAACTGCTCCTGCCTCTGCTTTTCCAAAAGGGTGGACAGCCCAGCTCCAGGCCAGGAAGGGCAGCCCTGGAGGCTGCCAAACTTTCATTTTCCCCTTTTTTTTTTGGTACAAAATAAAGGGAGGTTCCTGGCCTGCCAGCAGCCCATTGCAGCCCTGGATATGGGAGCAGGAGCAGGACATGCTTTCCTGGGCTGCTCCCATGGGATTTTGAGAACCTGCCGTGATTTGGGCTAAGGATGGTCCTGGCAAACACCAGGATGGACTGCTGAGGGTGCCAGGGAAATCTGGGGGTGTGAGGATTAAAAAGTGCCCCTGGAAGAGGCCTGGCTGATAAGGAGAATACCTTTGGTGTCATGGCTCTGTTTAAATGTCAGGAGTGCTCCGGGAGGACAGTGGGAATAACGCAGGAGGTATTTATGGAATGGAGATAAACAACGTGGCTGAACTGAGGAGCAGGGCAGGAGCCTGGATTGCTCCCCAGGGTGAGGAGAAATAAAGTGTTTGGGATAAAACCATGTCTGACTGACAGGAGTGTGGTCTGGAGCCACGGGAGCATGGGATCATGGAATGGTTTGGGTTGGAAGGGATCTTGGAGATCATCTTGGCTCCCTTCTGCACACAGACCTTCGTGTGTTAAATCTGTGTGTGTTGGAATTCCCAGGGATTCAAATTCCCAGAGCAGCTGTGGCTGCCCCTGGATCCCTGCGAGTGTCCAAGGCCAGGCTGGACAGGGCTTGGGATAATGCAAGGTGTCCCTGCCCACGGGTTGGAATTAGATGGTCTTTCATCATCTTCCCACCCAGATAATCCTGGGATTCTGTGGTATTTTCATGGATTCATCAAGGGGTTTTGTGCTTGGTACCTTTAGGACATGTTTTGTGTCTTCCATTTCAGGAAATGATGGGGTTTTTTCTCTTTAACCAAAGTGTGTTTTTATGAAAAAATTGGCTCAGCATCCTCTCAGGGAGCAATTCCCAATCTCCCACCCATCCCTGCCCTCTGGCACTGGGAGCCATTCCCTGGCTCCTGTCCCTCCATCCTTGTCCCCAGTCCCTCTCCAGCTCTCCTGGAGCCCCTTCAGGCCCTGCCAGGGGCTCTGAGCTCTCCCTGGACCTTTCCCCTCTCCAGGAGAACATTCCCAGCTCCCTGGCCACGACTGCCAGAACATTCTGGAGCACTCCAAGCCATCATCACTTTAATCAGGGACCAGCCTTGTGCTGGTGCTGGGGAAATGTTAATGCCAGAAATAGCTGCTGCTGCTGTTCCCAGGGAGGTGGAGGTGCTGGAGCTGCAGCCCCACGCTGTCTGTGCTGCTCAGGAGCCCTTCCCAGCCTGCCAGCTGAACTGCCATGGAGAATGCAGGGGGACAGGGAGAGCCTGGGAGCTGAAACCCCCCTGGGCTGGGGGCTGAGCCCTGTTGGTGTCCCCATTTTCTGGCTGACTGCAGATCTCAGCCATCTGTTGTGGTGTTGTGAGAGGGTCCCCAGGATGAGGTGAGAGGTGAGAATGTGACTCCATGTTCTTAGAAGGCTGATTTATTATTTTATGATATTATATTAATAGAAATGCTATACTAAAGCTATACTAAAGAAAGATAAAGGCAACAGAAAGCTAGAAAAGAGTGAATAGTAAAAACCCGTGACTGAGCAGAGAGTCTGACACAGCTGGCTGGAATTGGTCATTAATTAAAAACAATCCACATGGAACCAATTAAAGATGCACCTATTAGTGAGCAACCTCCAGACCACATTTCAGAGCCATCAGATAAATATTGTTTACATTTCTTTTCTGGGGCTTCTCAGGAGAAAACTCCTGGGCAAAGAAGATTTTTTTAGAAAATAACATGGTAACAATCTGTCACCGCTGCAGATGTGAACATCAGGATATCCCATTTATCAGTTATCCAATTTATCAGCTTTCCTCAGGTAAATGGGATGAACCAGCTGCTGTCCCTGTGTTTGGGGTGAAGCTGTGGCTGCCCCTGCATCCCTGGAATCATCCCAGGCCAGGCTGGATGGGGCTTGGAGCAGCCTGGGGTGGTGTCCCTGCCCATGGCAGGGGTGGGATGAATCCTGATTTCTGATCCTTGATTTCCCCTCTGACCCAAACCATCCCAAGGTCCCGTCATTTCTCCTGCACTCCTGGAAGAGGAGAGGTTGCTGTGGGAATCCTTTTCCCTGCAGCAGCCAATCCTCCCTCAGTCCTACAAGAGCAGAGGCTGTGTTGTATGTTCTTATATCAAATCCTAATCAGGTTTTCCTCTTCCCTTCATGGGCCTTAAATTACAGCTCTGAATTAGCTCAGTTGGCAGAAATCCATCAGACTTTGCTGTGTGATTAATTTTTCACTGGTATTTTGGAGGTTTTACAGGTAAGCTGCAGGTTTAAGGCAAATCATCCCCCCAAGAGTGCACAGGGAGGAGCCCCTGGCTCAGCTCCGGGGGTTTTAACCTGCAGGGCAGGAGCTCTTCCTGAGGAAAAAGGTAAAAACCTGACAAAATAAAGATATTTGTGTCTTTTGGCCAGGAATTCCTGCTGGGGTGCCTCTCCCTGCCAATGCCAGGACACAGAGATGCCCTGTTTGTGGCCGTTGGGACCCCGTGCTGTGAGTTGCTGTAATTCCCAATTCATTCCCTCTTTCCCCGCTGATGGGGATGAACTTTTCCCCATTGGGAAGGACACCCGGTGTGTCCCTGTGTCCAGCTAACTGCATTCCAACGGCTGAAGGTGACATTTCTGGCATTCCTTTGGAGAGGGAAAGAGCCAGGGAACCTTTGGGTGCCAGAATTGCTTCTGAAGCCTCTCCCAGGGCAGGGGGGAGCTGTTAAAAGCTGATTAATGATCCGTGATTTCCCAGGCAGCGGCCAACCTCGGGATCAAATGGGATAAATAACAGGGCTGGGATTCTTTTCAAGGCAATTTATGATGAGCTCTAGAAAACAGCCAGCTCCATCTGGGCCCTTTGGAAATTTGGAAGTAATTGGAGGATTATTAGAGGGTGGAATTAGTCGAAGCATTTATTTACGGCTTTTTTTTTTTTGGCCTCCATCTGCCCCCTCATTAATCTGGGAATGCAGCAATGAGCTGGGCTGACAGCGAGTCACAGAGTTGTGGAATGGCTTGGAATGGAAGGGAAATTGAGGATGATCCTTAATTGGATGGTTGGACACCTTCCACCATCCCAGGTTACCCCAAGTGGCCTTGGACACTTTTAGGGATGGGGCAGCCACAGCTCCTCTGGGCTCCCCACGTGCACAAAAAGCACTCCCTGGTTTTGAGGCGATGGAGAAGGGGCTTATTGGATGTTTTGGGGTATTTCTACTGGAATTGTCGTACCTGCTCAGGTGGGATTGGTGCGCAGGCAGAGCTTTGCTGGTTCCCTGAGGCCTCGGTGAGGGGGGCTGAGCTGGGAGCAGGGAACAAAACGCTCCAAAGCCTTTTCCTTTGACAAACGGCTGCTTAATTCCATAATAAATAATTCCACTGCAGGCAGCCTGTGTGCTCCCGAGCTGGACTGGGAATTTATCCTGCGAGTGGTTATTAATTGTGGGGAGAAGTTGGGAAGATGGGAGCAGGCCCGTGGCCGGGTGCAGGCCTCAGAGCAGCGCAGGCCGCGGGCCCTGCTGAGGGGGAACTCCTGAGGGGAAAAAGCTCAAAAAATGAAAACCCTTCCATGCCAACAGCAGGAACGGAACACTGGGAGCCAGGAGGGAGGGATATCCATGAGGAAAATTCATGGAAAATAATCCTGGGGTGGTTATCAGAAGGGCTGGTGGAGGTGGGGAGCATGTGACTGATCCTGCTCTGTCTGTGGGAAAACATGGAAATGCTCATGGATTTGGGGTTGGATGGAGCCCCTCTGCTCTGGAGCCAGCCTGGGAGAGCTGGGAATGTTCCCCTGGATGAGGGAAGGCTCCAGGCAGAGCTCAGAGCCCCTGGCAGGGCCTGAAGGGGCTCCAGGAGAGCTGGAGAGGGACTGGGGACAAGGATGGAGGGACAGGAGCCAGGGAATGGCTCCCAGTGCCAGAGGGCAGGGATGGGTGGGAGACTGGGAACTGGGAATTGCTGGCTGGGCTGGGATTGCCAGAGCAGCTGGGGGTGCCCCTGGATCCCTGGCAGTGCCCAAGGCCAGGCTGGAACACTGGGGCTGGAGCAGCCTGGGATGGTGAGAGGTGTCCCTGCCATGGAAAGGGTGGGATGGGATGGGATGGTTTTGTTTTTAAGATTCCTTCCCACACAAACCATTGTGGGGTTCTGTTGTTGCTGGAATACAAGTGTGGAACAGCAGAGCAACACTGAGAGCTCAGAGCTGGGGCTGAGGCGTTGCTGAGAGAACAGAACACAAAGGAAAAGCTGGAAAACACAGCAGAGCTGGAAGAAAAGCTGGGAATTGATTTCTCGTCCTGGCCATGGTAGCACCTCTCAGCACTGTCAGCTGGCTGATGTGTGTTCCCAAGAGCGTTGGGAATATTGGCTGCTGCTCTTCACCCTGAGAGGCTCTTAAATAATTTGTGCCCTTGGGTTTGTTGGGAGGGAGATAAACAGATCTGAAAGACAAATGATATTCCTGCAGATATTTTCCCCTCCAGTGAGCTGATGTGGGAATGAGACAGAATCTGCAGCTGGTTTTCCTGAGATTCTGCTGATGAATTTTCCCATGGTAATAGTGGGTAGAGAATTCCTCCTTGGAAAGCCTGCTGGGAGAGGCAGGACTGTGGGGCAGGAGGTGGAAATAGCCCTTGGGACATTGCCATGGGATTGCCTGGGATGGGAATGGGGATGGACGTGGGACAGGGGATGGGAATGCTGGTGCAGATGAGGATGGAGATTGGGATTTGAATTTGAGTGGGAATTTGGATGGGAATGGGAACGGGAATGCAGGTGGATCTGTGTCTGGAGATGGGGATGCAGAAGGGCATGAGGATGTGGATGCAGATGCAGAAGGGGACAGAAATGCAGATGTGGATATGGATGCAGATGTGGATGGGGATACAGATGTGCATATGGATGAAGACGTGGAATCCCACTTTCAGTCCCTAAGGAAGTCCCAGCTGGGGTCAGGGCTGAGGCTCAGAGGGGAGGCTCTGGGATCTGCTGATGAAGCTGCTCCTGAGCAGCTGCAGAGCGAGGGGCACAGCTGCAAGAGGAACTCACTCAAATTGCCATTGCTCTCAGAACTGCAGGTTTTTCCTAAGCCCTTTGGGAACAGGATTGCTTCCACTCCACTCCATAAGCAGGAGCACCTGGGCTCTGGTTGGAAATTCACTGGGAAGTACAGAATATGTCCTGGGTGAGGCTGTGGGGTGGCTCCAGGTGTGCTCCTGCAGATGTGAGGCCTCCCTGGCAGTGGGAGCAGCATCCAGTGCTAAAAACCCCAGATTCACATTTTCCTCCCAAGGGATAAAGTGGGAAACAGAGTTTTGTCTTGTGATCAGCAGCGAAGCCAGCACTGATTCCATCAGCAGTAGCACCAAGTGGGATGAACTGGAATTTTCCTGGCCATGTGTCACGTTCCATCCCACTCCCCACCGCTGCAGCCCCGCTGTTGTTTTTCCTGTGCCTTCCCAAGTTCCTTTCCTTTTCTCCTGGCTCCTGGTGAGCCAGGCAGGGGATGTGTTTGCAGAGGTGGATGGAGCTTCCTGAAATCCAAATGTCACATTTCCACTTGGCTGCGTGAGGAGCAAGTGGCAGCATAGTTCTATTTGCAGATTTCTACAGAGAGTGGTTAAAAATAATAATAATAATGATAATAATAATAATAATAATAATGAAAAAAACCAGGATTTCTTCTGGAAGCTTCCAGCAATCCATGAACATCATCTCCCTCTGATTCCCAGTAATAATAATAATAATAATAGTAATAATAATGAAAAAAAGCAGGATTTCTTCTGGAAGCTTCCAGCAATCCATGAACATCATCTCCCTCTGATTCCCAGTAATAACAATAATAATAATAATAATAATAATGAAAAAAAGCAGGATTTCTTCTGGAAGCCTCCAGCAATCCATGAACATCATCTCCCTCTGATTCCCAGTAATAATAATAATAATAATAATAATAATAATGAAAAAAAGCAGGATTTCTTCTGGAAGCCTCCAGCAATCCATGAACATCATCTCCCTCTGATTCCCAGTAATAATAATAATAATAATAATAATAATAATGAAAAAAAGCAGGATTTCTTCTGGAAGCCTCCAGCAATCCATGAACATCATCTCCCTCTGATTCCCAGGGGTCACCAGGGTGGCCAGGTCTGGTGCTTGAGGGGACTTTTCTCCACAGTGGGAGGAAGAGGAAGGGCAATGTTGTGCCTCTTAGTCATGGATTTTATTGCCTGTTAATCTTTCGGAGCTGGATCCCAGCCTGGCAGTGATGGATGTGGGAGCAGATTGCTGGTGAGGCCTTTGAGGAGGAATAAATGTATTTTGTAGGACTTGCTGATGGGTTGGAGTGTGCTGATGAGGGGCTGGTTTTGTGTGCGTTCGTGGATATGAGGGAAACATGGAATGACTTAGGACTATGGAATAACTGAGGAATACTTTAGGATCTGACAAGTCCCATTTGCCCTTTCAGCTCCTGCTGCCTCAGTGCCAGGGTTCTCAGGTAGCCCTGGTGCCCCTTTGGCAGCAGCACCTTCAGAAAGGCTCTGTAAATGTAGGCAGGAATTCCTCAGTTCTGCCCCTTCCGCTGGTGTTGGCTCCTTTCCCCTCGGAAGCGATGATTTAACAGCTGTAGTATCCAAAATCACAGAATCCTTAGGGTTGGAAAAGACCTTTGAAGCCATCAAGTCCAACCATCAGGCCACTGGCCCACGTGCCCAGGTGCCACATCCACAGGGCTTTGAAATCCCTCCAGGGATGGGGACTCCACTACTGCCTTAGGCAGCCCTTTCCATGAAGGAATTTTCCCTAATATCCAACCAAACCTCCCCTGGTGCATCATTTCCTCCAAAAAAGGGCAGGCCAATGCTTTTTTTTTAAATACATTTAAACCCATAAAATCCATTTCATGGAAGTGCTGAAGGATTTCTGTGCATCCCCAATTTCCCGGGACTGCTGGAAGCTTTTCCTCCCTTCTCCTTGCAGGGATGACGTGCCAAGCCAGGACATCCTACACGGAGGACGAGGTGCTCTGGGGCCATCGCTTCTTCCCGGTGATCTCCTTGGAGGAAGGGTTCTTCAAGGTGGATTATTCCCAGTTCCACGCCACGTTCGAGGTGCCCACCCCGCCCTACAGCGTGAAGGAGCAGGAGGAGATGCTCCTCATGTCCTCGCCCCTGATCCCGCCCGCCGTCAGCAACAGCAAGGAGAGGAACAACTCCGTGGAGTGCCTGGATGGGCTCGACGAGGTGGGCACAAAGCTGCCCTCAAAACTGCAGAAAATCACCGGGAGGGATGACTTCCCAAAAAAACTGCTCAGGATGAGCTCCACCACCTCGGAGAAGGCCTACAGCATGGGCGATCTGCCCATGAAACTCCAGCGCATCAGCTCGGTGCCCGGCAACTCCGAGGAGAAACTGGGCTCTAAGACCACCAAGATGATGTCGGATCCCATGAGCCAGTCGGTGGCAGAGCTGCCCCCCAAGCTGCAGAAGCTCTCGGGGGGCGGCGGCAGGATGGAGGGGAACCTCCCGCCCAAACTGCGCAAAATGAATTCCGACCGCTTCACATAACACGGCTGGGACTGCCAGGAGGGCAGCGGGGGCTGCCGGGGGCTCGGGGCCGCCCAGGGGCCGGGGTGGGCTCGGGGGAGCCGGGTGGGCTCGGGGGAGCCGGGGTGGGCTCGGCGCTCCAGGAGTCGGGAGCGTCCCGCGGGGCTCCGAGCGAGGGCCGCGTCCTCGGCACGTCCGATCCCAGCGCATGCAATAACCGTGTGCAATCTCTGCATCTCGTCCGTGGCATGACTCCTCCTGTATTTATACTCTGTACCCCGAAAAACACGCGGAGGGGCCTCCCTGGCCCTGCCTTCCCGAGGGAATAGGGACAACACGGAGTGGGGAACTTGCAGGGGAAGCTGAGCTTGAGCTGAAAGCGTTTGGGGTTTGTTTTTTTCCTGCCGTGGGTCGTGATTTGCTCACCCGAGTTGTTTGCTGCATGTGGGTTTTTTTTTTTCCTCCAAGGAGGTGTTTTAGTTCACCCCTCACATCGAATCTGCTCGCCCTAAATCCACTGCTGGTCTCTAGTTTGCTTTCAGGTTTTTTTTTTTGGGGGTGGGGGGGTTGTTCCCTGTGTCAAAGCCACCAGGAAAAATACCGGGGGAAAAAATAAAAATCTGTATTTCATCAGGCTTTGTTTAGAAAAGAAACTTGTATTCTTTAGCCTGGGGCAAAGTGATAAATAAATGACTCGCCTTCACACTTTAGGTACTATTAGTAACATTTTTATAAAATCTTTGTGATTTATATGTGGAAGAAAATCAGCAGGATGTGCTTGATTTCTCTGGATGCTGAAACAGCCAACCATGAAAAAAGCTGAATGTGCCCATGGTGCCAAGCAGGCTCTTCTCTTGGAAGAACTGCACCCCAAAAGCAGAGCCCTGATTCCCCCATCCCTCTGGGCCTGGATTTCCCTGCCAGGCAGGGCAGGGTGCTCACGAGCCTCATTCCTCGCTGCTTTTTGTGGTGAAAGCGCTGTTTGGCCTTGTTCTGAGCTGCAGGTCACCCCGGGGGCTCCAGGGTGAGCCACACCTTGGAGGAATGTGGAAGTGCTGGGATTGATTCCTCTGTGGCTGTGTTTGGGTTTCCTGGGATTCCTCTGTGGCTGTGTTTGGGTTTCCTGGGATTCCTCTGTGAGTGTGTTTGGGTTTCCTGGGATTCTTCTGTGGCTGTGTTTGGGTTTCCTGTGTTTGGGTTTCCTCTGCCCACCTGGATCAAGGCAGGGTGGGCTCTGTGATGAGGCCTGCAGGTGGGGGAGCACCTCCCCAAAATCCAGAGGGTTGAGGTGCCTGTGGACCCCCTGGGCTGTGTTTGGGGCCTTCCCAGAGGCTGCTCAGAGGAGGTTTGGGATAGATGGAGCAATGGGTGGCACCATCAGGGGTTGGGTGGCACAGGCCCCCCAGCAGGAGCAGGGCTCCGGGTGCCATCCCGTGGGTGAAACCCTTGGGATCACATCCAGGTGCTCCTGGGCAGAGGAGCATCCCTGGATGGGCACCTCTGGCTCCCCTTGCAGCCATGCCAGCATTGCTGGATAATTAACGACAGAGCTGATGGGTTTTGAGGAAAAAATTGGGATTTTACAGATGCTGGCATGGAATAAGGACTTGGAAGCCCAGGACTGCTGGAGCTGGCTCAGCCAGTGTCCCTGGAAGTGTCAGTGTGTGACTGTCACTTGTACCCTGAGGACACTGGACAATTCCCAGAGTTCCTTCCCATGGTGTATCCTGATCTTACTCTTATTCTTTTCTTATTAGATTCTAATTCTATTGGTTTTCCTTATTCTAGTTTGTTTCTTAACTTATTCTTATTCTTAATTCTATTCTATTCTATTCTATTCTATTCTATTCTATTCTATTCTATTCTATTCTTTTTTATTTTCTAATCTATTCGAATGATTTTTCTTATTCTTATTAATTCTATTCTATTCTATTTTCTTATTTTCTAATATATTCTAATTATTTCCTTATTCTTATTAATTCTATTCTATTCTATTCTATTCTATTCTATTCTATTCTATTCTATTCTATTCATTCTTATTTTCTATTCTAATTATTTGTCTTATTCTTATTCATTCTATTCTATTCTATTCTATTCTATTCTATTCTATTCTATTCTATTTTATTCTATTCTTTCTTATTTTCTAATATATCATAATTATTCTTCTTATTCTATTCTATTCTATTCTATTCTATTCTATTCTATTCTATTCTATTCTTTCTTGGTTTTTATTCTTATTTTTATTCTTCCTCTTATTCTATTCTAATTCTATTCTAGTTCTTATTTTATTTTCTATTCTAATTCTTTTTCTTTATTCTTTTATTATTCTTAACCCATTACTATTCTATCCTTTATTCTGTTCTTTACTCTATTTTTATTCCTATTCCATTCTAATTTTGTTCTATTTTATTCTATTTTCTATCCTACTTTATTTTATGCTAATCTCTTACTCTATTCTATTTCCTATTCTTATTCTTGATCTATTTTTATTCTCATTCTCTTCTTAATATATTCTATTTCCTATTCTTATTCTTAAGCTAGTCTTGTTCTAGTCTGTATTAACTCTATTCCAACTTTAATTCTATTTTAACTTCTAATTAAAATTATGTTCTATTTTCTCTATTCTATTCTATTCTATTCTATTCTATTCTATTCTATTCTATTCTATTCTATTCTATTCTATTCTTTCTTATTTTCTAATATATCATAATTATTCTTCTTATTCTATTCTATTCTATTCTATTCTATTCTATTCTATTCTATTCTATTCTATTCTTTCTTGGTTTTTATTCTTATTTTTATTCTTCCTCTTATTCTATTCTAATTCTATTCTAGTTCTTATTTTATTTTCTATTCTAATTCTTTTTCTTTATTCTTTTATTATTCTTAACCCATTACTATTCTATCCTTTATTCTGTTCTTTACTCTATTTTTATTCCTATTCCATTCTAATTTTGTTCTATTTTATTCTATTTTCTATCCTACTTTATTTTATGCTAATCTCTTACTCTATTCTATTTCCTATTCTTATTCTTGATCTATTTTTATTCTCATTCTCTTCTTAATATATTCTATTTCCTATTCTTATTCTTAAGCTAGTCTTGTTCTAGTCTGTATTAACTCTATTCCAACTTTAATTCTATTTTAACTTCTAATTAAAATTATGTTCTATTTTCTCTATTCTATTCTATTCTATTCTATTCTATTCTATTCTATTCTATTCTATATTTTATGTTCAATTAATCCTATTCTATTCTATATTCTATTCTATTCTATTCTATTCTATTCTATTCTATTCTATTCTATTCTATATTCTATTAATCATATTCTATTCTATTCTATATATTCTATTCTATTCTATTCTATTCTATTCTATTCTATTCATCCTATTCTATTAATCCTATTCTATTTTATATTTTATATTCAGTTAATCCTATTCTATTCTATATTCTATATTCTATTCTATTCTAAATTCTATTAATCCTATTCTATTCTATATTTTATATTCTATTCTATTCTATATTCTATATTCTATTCTATTATCTATATTCTATATTCTGTGAATAATTTTCTAATTCTATTCTATTTTCTCTTTTCCATATCCTGTCCTATCCCATCCTATCCCATTTCATTCCATTGTATTTCCTGACTCTGGCACAGCAATTTGGGGTCCCCCAGGGGTTTCTCCACAAACTGAATGGAGAACATTCCAGGGAGAAGAGCTGGAGGTGGGAAAAACCCTCCAAAGCCCCCCTGGAAGTGGGGCAAAAACTGGAAAAGGAGCCTCACTTAATGCAATAAAAACATCAAGTTGGGATCAACTGGAAAATTCTGATTTTTAAATGAAAACGTGCCAAAAAAGCAAATGTTAAGGGAATTATTGCAGTGGCAAAACCCAGTCTGGGGGCTGGGGGGCCCGGGCTTGTTGGATTTTCAATCCATCCCTGCTGGATGCAGCATTCCCGAGGTTTGTGGCCGGGATTGAGGTACAAGCACAGCCACCTGTCCATATTTATTTATTTTAGGGACTTGCTCGTGCTCATATTTCATTTTCATGGTGTGCTCGCTTTATTTTAATTAATTTATCAACATCTGAACCCAGCCTTGCTTCTGCTCATTAAAGAGAACTGTAATTAACAATGATTGATTGATTGATGGATTGATTGATTGATTGCACAGCCGGTCTGTGTTCTCTCCTGCTGAATTCCCGCTTGGATTCTCCTGGAAATTGTAAATATTTCAATTAAAATTAAAGAAATAAAAGAAATAAAAGCGTTTTTGGGCATGCAGTGTCTCCCTGGATAAATGTTCAAGTCTGGTTTGAGTTCTAGAGTAAAACCAAATCTTGGATTGAGGCTGCAAAGCTCGGCTTTACCACCAGCTTTGTTAAACTGGCCCAGACTGGGGTGGTTTTTAGGCATTTGTCACTTGTCCCCCCTTTTGTCACTTTAATAAAATTACCAATAACAAACTCCCCAACTTCCTCCTCTCACCTTTGGGGTGGGGTAAAAATCAAAGGCCCAGGGCAGCTCAGGGTGGATTTTGGGGCAATTCCTTCAGGAAAAGGTGCTGAGGTGGAGTCCCCATCGCAGCAGGGGTTTCAGAGCCCTGTGGATGTGGCACTGGGGACAGGGCAGTACTGGGAATGTGGGACTCTGTGCTCTTGGAAGGCTTTTCCAGCCTCAGCCTGTGGGATTCTCTCCCTGGGAGCTCCTCAGGGATTTTCCTTGTCCTTGATTTATTAAAAATACGGATATTGATCTGGTACCGATATCCAACTGTGATGGACAAAAATTCTCTGACAGTTTAGAGTTAGAAAGTGTGTGTTTATTATGGGATAGCTCCCAAATACACACCCAATTTCCAGGTGATTGCAGAGCCCTGTTATCTATCCAAATATTGAATACCCAAAATACAAATGCACATTGATAACTTGGGTACATCCCATTCCCAGTATGGATATTGATCTGGTACTGATATCCAAAAACTCTCTGACAGTTTAGAGTTACAAAGTGTGTGTTTATTATGGGATAGCTCCCAAACACACACCCCAATATACAGGTGATTGCACAGCCCTGTTATCTATCCAGGTATTGAATACCCAAAATATAAATATTGATAACTTTGGTACATCCCATTCCCAATGTGGATATTGATCTGGTACTGATATCCAAAAACTCTCTGCCAGTTTAGAGTTAGAAAGGGTGTGTTTATTATGGGATAGCTCCCAAATACACACTGCCATTTACAGGTGATTGCAGAGCCCTGTTATCTGTGCAGGTATTGAATACCCAAAATACAAATATTGATACTTTGGTACATCCCATTCCCAATATGGATATTGATCTGGTACTGATATCCAAAAACTCTCTGACAGTTTAGAGATAGAAAGTGTGTGTTTATTATGGGATAGCTCCTAAATACACACCCAATTTACAGGTGATTCCAGAGCCCTGTTATCTATCCAGGTATTGAATACCCAAAATACAAATATTGATATCTTTGGTACATCCCATTCCCAATATGGATATTGATCTGGTACTGATATCCAAAAGCTCTCTGACAGTTTAGAGTTAGAAAGTGTGTGTTTATTATGGGATAGCTCCCAAACACACACTGCCATTTACAGGTGATTGCAGAGCCCTGTTATCTATCCAGGTATTGAATACCCAAAATACAAATGCACATTGATAACTTGGGTACATCCCATTCCCAACATGGATATTGATCTGGTACTGATATCCAAAAATTCTCTGACAGTTTAGAGTTACAAAGTGTGTGTTTATTATGGGATAGCTCCCAAATACACACCCAATTTACAGGTGATTGCAGAGCCCTGTTATCTATCCAGGTATTGAATACCCAAAATATAAATATTGATACTTTGGTACATCCCATTCCCAGTGTGGATATTGATCTGGTACTGATATCCAAAAACTCTCTGCCAGTTTAGAGTTACAAAGTGTGTGTTTATTATGGGATAGCTCCTAAATACACACCCAATTTACAGGTGATTCCAGAGCCCTTTTATCTGAGCATTGAATACCCAAAATAGAAATATTGATACTTTGGTACATCCCATTCCCAATATGGATATTGATCTGGTACAGACATCCAAAAACTCTCCGACAGTTTAGAGTTACAAAGTGTGTGTTTATTATGGGATAGCTCCCAAATACACACCCAATTTACAGGTGATTGCAGAGCCCTGTTATCTATCCAAGTATTGAATACTCAAAATACAAATATTGATACCTTTGGTAGATCCCATTCCCAATGTGGATATTGATCTGGTACTGATATCCAAAAACTCTCTGACAGTTTAGAGTTACAAAGGGTGTGTTTATTATGGGATAGCTCCCAAATACACACTGCCATTTACAGGTGATTGCAGAGCCCTGTTATCTGTACAGGTATTGAATACCCAAAATACAAATATTGATAACTTGGGTACATCCCATTCCCAAAATGGATATTGATCTGGTACTGATATCCAACTGTGACAGACAAAAACTCTCTGACAGTTTAGAGTTATAAAGTGTGTGTTTATTATGGGATAGCTCCCAAACACACACCCAATTTACAGGTGATTGCAGAGCCCTGTTATCTATCCAGGTATTGAATACCCAAAATACAAATATTGATACTTTGGTACATCCCATTCCCAAGATGGATATTGATCTGGTACTGATATCCAAAAACTCTCTGACAGTTTAGAGTTACAAAGTGTGTGTTTATTGTGAGATAACTCCCAAATACACACTGCCATTTACAGGTGATTGCAGAGCCCTTTTATCTGTACAGGTATTGAATACCCAAAATACAAATGCACATTGATAACTTGGGTACATCCCATTCCCAATATGGATATTGATCTGGTACTGATATCCAACTGTGATGGACAAAAGTTCTCTGCCAGTTTAGAGTTACAAAGTGTGTGTTTATTATGGGATAGCTCCCAAATACACACCCAATTTACAGGTGATTGCAGAGCCCTGTTATCTGTACAGGTATTGAATACCCAAAATACAAATATTGATAACTTGGGTACATCCCATTCCCAGTATGGATATTGATCTGGTACTGATATCCAACTGTGACAGACAAAAACTCTCTGACAGTTTAGAGTTAGAAAGTGTGTGTTTATTATGGGATAGCTCCCAAACACACACCCAATTTACAGGTGATTGCAGAGCCCTGTTATCTATCCAGGTATTGAATACCCAAAATACAAATATTGATACTTTGGTACATCCCATTCCCAAGATGGATATTGATCTGGTACTGATATCCAAAAACTCTCTGACAGTTTAGAGTTACAAAGTGTGTGTTTATTGTGAGATAACTCCCAAATACACACTGCCATTTACAGGTGATTGCAGAGCCCTTTTATCTGTACAGGTATTGAATACCCAAAATACAAATGCACATTGATAACTTGGGTACATCCCATTCCCAATATGGATATTGATCTGGTACTGATATCCAACTGTGATGGACAAAAGTTCTCTGCCAGTTTAGAGTTACAAAGTGTGTGTTTATTATGGGATAGCTCCCAAATACACACCCAATTTACAGGTGATTGCAGAGCCCTGTTATCTGTACAGGTATTGAATACCCAAAATACAAATATTGATAACTTGGGTACATCCCATTCCCAGTATGGATATTGATCTGGTACTGATATCCAACTGTGACAGACAAAAACTCTCTGACAGTTTAGAGTTAGAAAGTGTGTGTTTATTATGGGATAGCTCCCAAATACACACCCAATTTACAGGTGATTGCAGAGCCCTGTTATCTGTACAGGTATTGAATACCCAAAATACAAATATTGATACTTTGGTACATCCCATTCCCAAGATGGATATTGATCTGGTACTGATATCCAAAAACTCTCTGACAGTTTAGAGTTACAAAGTGTGTGTTTATTGTGAGATAACTCCCAAATACACACCCAATTTACAGGTGATTGCAGAGCCCTTTTATCTGTACAGGTATTGAATACCCAAAATACAAATGCACATTGATAACTTGGGTACATCCCATTCCCAATATGGATATTGATCTGGTACTGATATCCAACTGTGATGGACAAAAGTTCTCTGCCAGTTTAGAGTTAGAAAGTGTGTGTTTATTATGGGATAGCTCCCAAATACACACTGCCATTTACAGGTGATTGCAGAGCCCTGTTATCTATCCAGGTATTGAATACCCAAAATACAAATATTGATAACTTGGGTACATCCCATTCCCAATATGGATATTGATCTGGTACCGATACCCAACTGTGATGGACAAAAACTCTCTGCCAGTTTAGAGTTACAAAGTGTGTGTTTATTATGGGATAGCTCCCAAATACACACCCAATTTACAGGTGATTGCAGAGCCCTGTTATCTATCCAGGTATTGAATACTCAAAATACAAATATTGATACTTTGGTACATCCCATTCCCCATTTTGTATGGTAATTAATTCAAAAGCTGTTCAAAAGCATGCATAGCTTGTTCCTCGAAATGGGTCAGTGGTCCCTTTCATGGGGAGGGGTCCCAAAATGAGGAAGTAAATGAATGAAGGAATGAAAGGAAGGAAGGAAATGAAGGAAGGAAGGAAATGAGGGAAGGAAGGAAATGAGGGAAGGAAGGAAATGAAGGAAGGAAGGAATGAAATGAAGGAAGGAAGGAAATGAGGGAAGGAAGGAAATGAAGGAAGGAAGGAAATGAAGGAAGGAAGGAAATGAAGTCTTCCTCATTCTGACCTTTTTACCTTTTCAATGCAGATGTGACAAATGAACCCTTGGTAGAACTCCCACTCCCTGTCTTCAGTTGGTTTCAGAACAGAGGAGCCCCACAATTGTCTGATGTTCCCAAAAGGCTTTTATCAGTTTCTGTATTCTTCATTAAAAACCCAGCTCATCAAACATTGTGTTGACAAGCAATCAATTATTAGTTAACTAACTCTTAACTTCATTAAGAGCCTAGCCATTTATTTTAATTAACTCCAATCAAGCTTATCTCTAACTAAAATCTTAGCTCCTCTAAAATCTCTAAATAAATCCTTCGAGTTTTTGTCTCATCCTTGCCCTCCCCACTGGACGATAAAATGCTCCTGCTCCATCCCACAGCTCAGCTGGGGATCACCCACCAGGAGTGCTGGGATGGGCTGCAGATGGAAACACCTTTCCCCGCTTTTCCCAGCTCTCCCCTCCAGATCCCCGCTGCAATCCGCTCCCCAGGGCCCTGCGGATCTCTGTTTCCATGGCGATGGAGCCCAGGAGCTGCTCGGGTCCCGGCGCCTCCAGCGGCTGCTTTCCCCAGCTCTCCCTCACTAAAAATCCAGCTCCCAATTCCCCACGGGTCACTGCAGGGCACGAGGCAGCACCATGTGCCCTCGCTGCTCTAAGGTAAAAAGGCCTTTTCTTTTTTGACTCCAACATTTACAGATTTCCAAAAGTGGCAGTGGGTTGGAGGGTGACAGTGCCACCTCTCCAGTGACACTGGACAAACCAACAGCCCATCCGATTTCTCCTCCTCCATAAAAGAATGCAAAACAATCAGTTATTTACAGACAGTGTGTGAGAAAGTTTGATACAAGAATGGAAACATCAGAAGGCTCAGAAAATCCTAAAAAACCAGAGTGACACCCATGGATCACCTGAGGTGATCCACGGAGGAAACCATGGGATGCATCCCTGAAAAATCCCTCTGGCAGCACCTCATGAGGAAGCTCCAGGCTGTGCCAGCACAGAGAACAATTCCCCAGTCCTGGTGGCAGGAATTCCTGTGAGGAAAAGGGAACAAAGGAAATCCGAGGTGTTCTCCAATGTTAGTCCTGTGGAACAAGAATGATCCCATTGCCACGGACACACTGGGGGCTGGAAAATCCAGAGGTGCCCTACACAGCCAGGGAAGGAGGCCCCAGAGGCAGGAGGCTCCAAAGCTGGAATATTATTTGGGAAGGAATTTAATTTTAAAAAGGGCGTATTCCCAAAATATTACCCTCTTGTCCTTAGCTCCGGAATCCCCCAGTTCTGGTTTGGCTCCCACATCCATGGGAGAGCCCAGTGGGAGCTCTGCACCCACCAGGAGATGGTGAAATGGGAATATTATCAAAACCTTCCACCTGGAAACACTGCTGGGAGCTGAAGTCATTCCCAGCTTCCAAAATCCTGGAATAGAAATTTTTCTAGAACAAAATCCAAATTATCGTCCTCTTACCCTGCCATGATTCACATCCCAGCTCACAGGGCCTCATCACCCCTCTCCTGAACCTTTACCATCCCAAACTCCTGTTTGGATGCCTCTTTCCCCATGGGGGTTTTGGGATCAGTCCCTTCCAGGGGCTGGGAATTGTGAGGGATGAGGGGATCCCACCCCGGGGCTGCCCACGGCTCCTCCCAGCTCTGTTTGCTTCTAAAAGTCTTCAAGCAGCAGCACCTGCTCCCCATGGAGCTGGGAGGGACAAACTGCTCTCTCCCAGGAATCCTGAAATGTTCCTGCTCCCTTGGGATATTCTGGATGGGACCTGCCCCGTCCTGAAGATTCCAGAGCATCATTCCAGGTAAAACAGACCACAAGGAATGACCTCGGGTTGGGATTCCTTCCCAGAGCAACCTTTAGCTGAACATCTGAAATATTTATCCTGCTTCTCTTGAGACATTCTTGCCAAATCCTGAAACTCTGATGGAAAATCCTGCTTCCAGCAGGAGACAGTGCTTCAGAAAGGTGGATTTTGGTTTTTTTGGTTTTTTTTAATTAGTCATTTCCAGCAGTACAAACCTCCTGGGTTTTATTCCTCTTTTCCACCCCACTCAGGAGAGGCTCTGTTCCTGTACAAGGCTTCCCACACAGCCCTGCTCCTGGCAGAGCTGGGACGCTGCATTCCAGGCTTTTTCCAGGATATTTTGGAAGTAGAGGCTGCACGAGCACGGAGGAGAATTTCCAGCACTTGCTAAATGACACACTAAAAAGAGATGAATCCAGCCCAAAGTGTAGGCAAGCCACCCTTGGGAATGAGATCCTTGGAATTGCAACCAGAGGAATGTGCATTCACATGGAATCTGCTCCCAGAGGAGGAAGAAATGAGGGAGCAGTGGTTACCCTGGGAGCTCCAATTCCCCATGGAATTGTGACCCAATTCCCTATGGAATGCAGCCCTTGCTGGGAGTGGGGCAGGGATTCTATCATGGATGGTTCTCCAAACAACCCACGGGATAATAAACATTAAATAATAACAAATACATCAAAAATCCAGGATTTCACCACAGAAACCTTTGGGTTTGTCTTCAGAGAGGGGAAATCTCCCACAGCAGGGAGGTCAATCTGTCTGATACTCCTAAATAAATAAACTTGTGTTTATTTTCCACCCAGCTCTGGTTATTTGATCCATTTTGGGGTCAAAATCAATTTAAATACCCCCATTCTTCCACGAATATTAAACATCAATTCAATCTACAGAACCCATCCTATTTCTCTTCCTTTCCCCTCCCTATCAGGGCAAAACAGCCCCTAATTTGTGCACCTCAGCTCTTCCCAACTGCTCCTTCCTTAGCCCTCATCTTCTCCTCCTCCTGCCGTTAATTTTCCCAGCGTTCCTGCAGCCAAGCCCTGGAGAAGGGACTGCAGCAGAGCCCGGGTCCCGTTTCTATAGAGACCGAGCTGCCCGCATCCCGGAAACCTCGGGAAAGCAGGGAGAGGAGCAGGACCGCGGCAGCGCCACCGAAAGGTCCTCCAGGGCCCCTCCCGCCCACGGCTCCATTGTTCCATCATTAAATCCGCTGGATAATTGGAATCCGCGGCGAGCTGGGGCTTAGCGCCGGCTCTGATTAGGGAATGAGGCTTTGGAAAGGGGATTTGCGGCTGGACTCCCACTTCTCCCAGCACAGGGCACAGTGTCCCGGCTTTCCCTTCCTCCTGCTTCCCATCCCCTATCCCAGATTTTCTCCCTGCTGTTCCCTCCATCCCCTATCCCAGGTTTCCCCCCTGCTGTTCCCTCCATCCCCTATCCCAGGTTTTCTGTTGTGCTGTTCCCTCCATCCCCTATCCCAGGTTTTCTCCCTGCTGTTCCCTCCATCCCCTATCCCAGATTTTCTGTCCTGCTGTTCCCTCCATCCCCTATCCCAGGTTTCCCCCCTGCTGTCCCCTCCATCCCCTATCCCAGGTTTTCTGTGCTGCTGTTCCCTCCATCCCCTATCCCAGGTTTTCTGTCCTGCTGTCCCCTCCATCCCCTATCCCAGGTTTCCCCCCTGCTGTTCCCTCCATCCCCTATCCCAGGTTTTCTGTCCTGCTGTTCCCTCCATCCCCTATCCCAGGTTTTCTCCCTGCTGTTCCCTCCATCCCCTATCCCAGGTTTTTCCCCTGCTGCCCCTCCATCCCCTATCCCAGGTTTTCCCCCTGCTGTCCCCTCCATCCCCTATCCCACGTTCTCCTCCTGCTGTTCCCTCCATCCCCTATCCCAGGTTTTCCTCCTGCTGTCCCCTCCATCCCCTATCCCGCGTTCTCCCCCTGCTGTTCCCTCCATCCCCTATCCCAGGTTTCCCTCCTGCTGTTCCCTCCATCCCCTATCCCAGGTTTTCTGTCCTGCTGTCCCCTCCATCCCCTATCCCAGGTTTTCTCCCTGCTGTTCCCTCTATTCCCTATCCCAGGTTTTCCCCCTGCTGCCCCTCTGTCCCACAGGGCAGGGATTGCTGGGTTTGGGCTCAGCAGGATCCCAAATCCAGGCTGGCTCTGGCATCCCAAACCAGGGTTTCCATCCACAGTTTCATGTGCACGCCAGGACAAAGGAATTCCCAGGGATGGTTCAGCAGCACAGCCTAAGGAAAGGGAACATGGGATGCAGCTGGAACAGGAGACTCCCCTGGGACCCACTGGAATTAGAACCCAGGGGTGGAGAGTAGCACTGGCTGTGACCACCACCCAAAATGCCTTTACCCAAAAAATCCCAAAGTATCACCAAAAAGCCGTGTGTGGAATCCCAGACTGGTTTGGGTTGAAAAGGGCCTTAAGCCTCAACCCACTCCAACCCCAGCACCTCCCACTGTCCCAGGCTGCTCCAGCCTGGCCTTGGGCACTGCCAGGGATCCAGGGGCTGCCCCAGCTGCTCTGGGAATTCCATTCCAGCCAGGAATTATTCCCAATCTCCCACCCAACCCCACCTGGCAGTCCAAAGCCATTGTGTCTGGAACGGGAGGGGAAAACCAGCCCAAGGCAAACTCACCTTTGCCACCTGCAATTCCCACAAACCATCCGAGCCCGGGCTGGCCCAGAACGGGGCTGGATGAGGAGCCTTGAACCGCGGGAGCTCCCGGCTCCTGGAGACACCTAAATCCTGCTCCTGGGGAAAGATTTACTGCCCGAGGCGCTGCCAGGGATTTGCAGGTGATTCTCCTCCTTTTCACGGCCATAAAGTCTCTTTCCCCTGGGGATGCGGTCCCACCCCGCGCAGCTCCCCTGCAGAGCAGCCGTGGGTCAGGGAACGGCTCCAGACCCCCGATTCCCTGGCAGGGATGGGATGGGATGGGATGGGATGAGCTTTATAGGCAGCGCTTCAGCAATCCCGGTTTAAGCACGTTTCAAAAGCCACGGGCAGGAGGGAAGTGGTTTTTTCCGCGGCCAGGGTTTGGGAGCTGGGAGTTGTTGTGGCCATAATTCGGATTATTGTTAAAAAAAGAACTGAGGAGGCAGCGTCGGGGTCACTGTGGCACTGCCACACCCCCGAAACATCACTGAAATCCTCCTGTAAGGGACAATAAATGCCAGAGTTTTGTGCGGGCTGCCCACGCAGATACAGCCCCCACTAATTAGCTGCGACCAATCAGCAGGATGCGCCCTTTAATGAGCGCCTGCCCTTCCCTGCACATCCAGCGCCCACCTGCAGCCAGCAGAGCTTCGCCACCTGCTTGGGGCCCATCTGGGGAACAAAACCCCAAAACGACCCCACAAGGAGGTGGGAATTGGCAGGGGTGGTGCAGGAATGCCCAGGGATGCTGCAGGAATTGCCAGGGGTGGTGCAGGAATTGCCAGGGGTTTCCAGGAATTGCCAGGGATGCTGCAGGAGCTCGGTGCAGCTCTGGTTAAATGACCCCGGGGTGTTCTGAGGGCTGGAATGGGCAGGGACAACCACGGGGGTTGGGATTTGCAGCTGGAGGGAGCAGGGATTTCTGGCACTGGGAAAATGGATGAATCCATAAATGGTTTGGGTTGGGAGGGACCCTACATCCCATCCCACACCTCCCACTGCCCCAGGCTGCTCCAGCCTGGTCTCAGGCACTGCCAGGGATCCAGGGGCATCCACGGAATGATCTCTGCCAGGTCCTCCCAGCCAGCAATTCCCAGTTCCCAATCTCCCACCCATCCCTGCCCTCTGGCAGTGGGAGCCATTCCCTGGCTCCTGTCCCTCCATCCTTGTCCCCAGTCCCTCTCCAGCTCTCCTGGAGCCCCTTCAGGCCCTGCTAGGGGCTCTGAGCTCTGCCTGGAGCCTTCCCTCATCCAGGGGAACATTCCCAGCTCTCCCAGGCTATTCCACAGCAATCCCATGGCAAGGTGCAGCAGACACTCCCAGCCCTGCCTGCCCGGGATGGGGCCGCAGCTTTCCCATCCAAAATTCCTGCAATTCTCTCCCAGGCCAGAGTCCAGGGCACGTGGGAGGGAAGTTCTGGAGCTCCAGGGTTATTCCCAGCCCTGGCCCCGCTCTGCTGTTCTGGGGGAAAGGAGCAGGGCAGAATTCCCGGCGCTGGCAGCGGAGCCATTCCCGGTCCCGGAGATCCCTCCGGTTGCCATGGCAACAACCTTGCCTGGAAAGGGCATCTCCGCATTCCCTGAGCGGCTGCAGCTCCCGGAGCCATTGCAGAGGGCTTGGGAAGCCCTGCTCCCACCCCCAGCCCAGCCCAGCCAGGCACAGCAGCATTCCCAACCCCTTCCCCAAAAACCTCCCTCTAAAGCCTCTGCTGTCACCCCTCGTGCCTCTGTCCCTTCCCAGGTGCCCAGATCCCAAAAATCCCCACCAGAGCAGGGCTGGCAGTGCCTCTGTCCATTCCCATAATCCCAAATCCCTCCCAGAGCAGGGCTGGCAGTGCCTCTGTCCATTCCCACATTCCCAAATCCCTCCCAGAGCAGGGCTGGCAGTGCCTCTGTCCATTCCCACATTCCCAAATCCCTCCCAGAGCAGGGCTGGCAGTGCCTCTGTCCATTCCCACATTCCCAAATCCCCACCAGAGCAGGGCTGGCAGTGCCTCTGTCCATTCCCAAATCCCCACCAGAGCAGGGCTGGCAGTGCCTCTGTCCATTCCCAAATCCCCACCAGAGCAGGGCTGGCAGTGCCTCTGTCCATTCCCAGGTGCCCAAATCCCAAAAATCCCCACCAGAGCAGGGCTGGCAGTGCCTCTGTCCATTCCCAGGTGCCCAAATCCCAAAAATCCCCACCAGAGCAGGGCTGGCAGTGCCTCTGTCCATTCCCAGGCTCCCAAATCCCCACCAGAGCAGGGCTGGCAGTGCCTCTGTCCATTCCCACAATCCCAAATCCCTCCCAGAGCAGGGCTGGCAGTGCCTCTGTCCCTTCCCAGGCTCCTAAATCCCAAAAATCCCCACCAGAGCAGGGCTGGCAGTGCCTCTGTCCCTTCCCAGGTGCCCAAATCCCAAAAATCCCCACCAGAGCAGGGCTGGCAGTGCCTCTGTCCATTCCCACAATCCCAAATCCCCACCAGAGCAGGGCTGGCAGTGCCTCTGTCCATTCCCACATTCCCAAATCCCCACCAGAGCAGGGCTGGCAGTGCCTCTGTCCATTCCCACATTCCCAAATCCCTCCCAGAGCAGGGCTGGCAGTGCCTCTGTCCATTCCCACATTCCCAAACCCCCACCAGAGCAGGGCTGGCAGTGCCTCTGTCCCTTCCCACATTCCCAAATCCCTCCCAGAGCAGGGCTGGCAGTGCCTCTGTCCATTCCCATAATCCCAAATCCCTCCCAGAGCAGGGCTGGCAGTGCCTCTGTCCATTCCCACATTCCCAAATCCCTCCCAGAGCAGGGCTGGCAGTGCCTCTGTCCATTCCCACATTCCCAAATCCCCACCAGAGCAGGGCTGGCAGTGCCTCTGTCCATTCCCACATTCCCAAATCCCCACCAGAGCAGGGCTGGCAGTGCCTCTGTCCCTTCCCAGGCTCCCAAATCCCTCCCAGCCCCGGGAAGCCCGGCTCCATCTGGCACAGGTGGGAATGTTTAATTCAGGAGCTTTTTTTGGCCGATCCACGCACCTTGGAGCAGGTGGGCAGGGAAGGGGCTCTGGCAGGACGGGCTGGATGCCATGGACACCTTCTGGAAAAGGGCAGGAAGGGTTTGCACTCAGCATTCCCAGGCTCCTCGGGAGCCAGGCGTAAATCCCACCAGCAGCAAAGTGGGAATTTGCTGGGATGGACAAGAAATGTTCCCAAAATCCCATCTCCTATATCCCAAAATCCACCCTGAGCTCCCCTGGGCCAGCCTGAGGCCATTCCCTCTGCTCCTGTCCCTGGGAGCAGATCCCAAATCCCCCCTGATCCTCCTCTGCTCCAGGCTGAGCCCATCCCAGCTCCCTCAGGGATTCTCCAGCCCCTTCCCAGCTCCCTCAGGGATTCTCCAGCCCCTTCCCAGCTCCCTCAGGAATTCTCCAGCCTCTTCCCAGCTCCCTCAGGGATTCTCCAGCCCTTCCCAGCTCCCTCAGGGATTCTCCAGCCCCTTCCCAGTTCCCTCAGGAATTCTCCAGCCCCTTCCCAGCTCCCTCAGGGATTCTCCAGCCCCTTCCCAGCCCCCTCAGGGATTCTCCAGCCCCTTCCCAGTTCCCTCAGGAATTCTCCAGCCCCTTCCCAGCTCCCTCAGGGATTCTCCAGCCCCTTCCCAGCCCCCTCAGGGATTCTCCAGCCCCTTCCCAGCTCCCTCAGCTGATCCAGGTATTTCTGTTTGGGAGGGCAGAAAATCCTTAGATTTGGTAACTCCTAAAACCACATTTCCCTAAAAGTTTTGACAGCTGGAAATAGAAAACCATCAAAAAACATTTCCTGAGCTGAGTCACTTTGGAGAGAGAGTGCCCAGCACCCCCGGGCTGGGGAGGGATGTTTTGGGGGTTCCAAAGGTGCAATTGGAGCTCCCCAAAGGGGCCGGGGATCCCAAACAAGTCCCCAATCACCGGCCTTTGTCAGGCAAATCGTCAGGGCTTGCATCAGCACAGGAGGTGGGATCAGCTGCTCCCACCTCTGGGACAGGTCGGGGCCATTCTGGGAGCCCTGAATTCCTCACATGAAGCTTGGTTTGTGGTGGGAGGGACCTTAAATCCCACCTGATTCCAACCCAAACACCTTTCACTGTCCCAGGGTGCTCCAGCCTGGCCCTGGGCACTGCCAGGGACCCAGGGCCTGCCCACCCTCATCATAAAAACCCTCCTTAAATCCAGCTCCAATCCCTTTTTCCCCCTTTTCCTGTCCCCACAGGCACCTCCTGGCTCCGGCAGGGAGACCATCACACCCCAAAAGCTTGGGCTGCCATTCCCTGAAGGAATCACCACCGTGCACCTGCTCCTCTTCCAGCCACAGAAACAGCTGCTGCCTGGCAGGTTATTCCCAAACATCCCCACTTATTTATATTGCTAGGAAAATTCATCCACCAGCACCACAGGTTTGTGTCCAGGAAGGAGACAGAGCAGTCCTGGAACTTTGCTTGAATAAAGGGAGAGGTCATGGGGCATCCCCAATTTTTGGAGGATGCAACCTCCTTTTTATCCCAATTTCCCTCTCTCTTTCCCCATTTCTGAGGTGCTTGAGAGGTTCAGCCTTCCCAAAACACCTGATCCCAAAGATCCCTCTCTAATGTAGAACCTTCCCTTTTAATTTTTAGTTTTTATGGAATTTAGGGGTTTTTCTTCCCCATTGTTTCTTTCACCTCTCAATGCCCAATTTCATTTACCAGCCAACCCAAAGTTTATTTGTAAAATCAAATCTCTTTTCCCATCCAGCACTCAGTGGAATCCTCCCCATGGTTTCTTTTCTCTCCAGAGCTGGTTTTACCTCCCAGCAGCCCCAGGGCTGGTTTGGAAAGACAAACCCCCCATTCCTCTCCAAGTGAACTCCTGCCATTGCTCCCTGGCTGTTTAAGCAGAGATGTATGAAAATGTCACCTCAGAGTTCTGTCTGTTCCTGAGGCCGGTGCATTTTTAAGAGAAGGTTTTAAAGGGAGTGACATTAACTAAGGTGGGAAGGGCTCTCAGAGGCAGCAGGCAGAGCTCCAGCCTTGCTCTGCTCCCGTGGCTCAGCCTGGCCCTTCCCTGGCTGGATCCATTTGTTCCTTTGCAGGACATTCCCTGGGCACATCTGGAAGTCATTGCTGGAAGAGCCCTGGGTCACACCTGACTGCCACCACTCCTGGTCCCCACAGAGCCCCTGACTTGCCCAGGAGAGTTCCTCCTCCCCAGGGCCATCCCTCAAACGCCAGGATCATTAAGGCAAGGTGTTAAAAAACAAACCAGGAAGCAGAAAAACACTCAGCAGTCCTTAAATTAAAGTGCCTTAATTAAGCAAAGAAAGAGATTATTATTAGAACCTCGTTTCTTATTTATAAGCAGCAGCAAATGTTAATGAGGGGAAAGTCAGCAGTTGCTAATGAAACCCAAAGCAGCTGGGTCAAAGCACAGAGTGCAAGGGAAAATAAAACTCCAGCAGCTCCTGAGCAGCAGGGATTTCAAATTTGGCTTGGAACGAGGAGGAGGCAAAGCTGCAGAGCTCAGAAGGGTGAGATGTCCACCCCAGGAAGGGCTGGGATCTGCTGGGAGAGCCAGGCTGGAGCCACTGCTGGGCTCACACCCAGCAGCCCTGACACCACCAAATTCCAGAATCCCTGAGGCTGGAAAAGCCCTGCAGGATCATCACACCCAGCCTGTGCCCCCTCCAGGACATCAAACCCATCCTGTGCCCTCTCCATTATCATCAAACCCACCCTGTGCCCCCTCCAGGACATCAAACCCACCCTGTGCCCCCTCCAGGATCATCACACCCATCCTGTGCCCCCTCCAGGACATCAAACCCAGCCTGTGCCCCCTCCAGGATCATCAAACCCAGCCATTGACTCCTCCAGGGACATCAAACCCAGCCTGTGACTCCTCCAGGATATCAAGCCCATCCTGTGCCCCCTCCAGGGCCATCACACCCATCCTGTGCCCCCTCCCCAGCCCAGAGCACCAAGTGACTCCATTCTCAGACTCCACTCTCAGTTTTTTGCTGGTTTTCTATTTCCAGTTGTTGAAACTTTTAGGGAAATGTGTTTTTAGGAGTTACCAAACCTAAGGATTTTTTTCCCCCTCCCCCAAACCAGAAATACCTGGATCAGCTGAGGGGGCTGGGGAAGGGGCTGGAGAATCCCTGAGGGAGCTGGGAAGGGGCTGGAGAATCCCTGAGGGAGCTGGGAAGGGGCTGGAGAATTCCTGAGGGAGCTGGGAAGGGGCTGGAGAATCCCTGAGGGGGCTGGGAAGGGGCTGGAGAATTCCTGAGGGAGCTGGGAAGGGGCTGGAGAATCCCTGAGGGGGCTGGGAAGGGGCTGGAGAATCCCTGAAGGGGCTGGAGAATTCCTGAGGGGGCTGGGAAGGGGCTCAGCCTGGAGCCAGCCCTGAGGGTCACCCCCAGAGCCCTCCAGGGCAGCCAGGCTGGGGCAGGGATGGGGAGAGGCTGCTGCCCTCGGAGCTGGGGGCCAGAGCTGGTTTCCACCAAGGCAGATTTTCCCTCCTTTGTGCAGGGCTGGCCATTATCTGCTTGACCACGAAATTACAGGCTGTTAGCAATCATTTTATTCATCTGATAATTACAAGATTAACCAAAGCTCTCTATCTAGCGAGAGTTCATCTTGCACATGGGGTGGGCTGGAGCTCATTAGCTGGAACTGGCTGGTTTTAATTGAAAGGATAACAGCCCTGCACACCCAGAAAAAACCCCAATTTCCTCTCCAGCAGCCCTTACCTGCGTTTCCCAATGGCAAAGTGGCTGTGCCCAGGGTAAATGCCAGTTCAGGGGTCGAGCTGAGCTCTGTGCAGCCCCTGCAGGCTGTTGGGAGCCTCAAAACACAAACCCTACAGGGGAAGGGCACAGAAACCCTACAGGGGAAGGGCACAGAAACCCCACAGGGGAAGGGCACAGAAACCCTACAGGGGAAGGGCACAGAAACCCCACAGGGGAAGGGCACACACAAACCCCACAGGGGAAGGGCACACACAGAACCTACAGGGGAAGGG
This sequence comes from Haemorhous mexicanus, assembly GCF_027477595.1. Classification (NCBI taxonomy): domain Eukaryota; kingdom Metazoa; phylum Chordata; class Aves; order Passeriformes; family Fringillidae; genus Haemorhous; species Haemorhous mexicanus. The sequence continues at coordinate 985,707 of NC_082348.1, read as the reverse complement.
CACACACAGACCCTAAAGGGGAAGGGCACAGAAACCCTACAGGGGATGGGCACACACAAACCCCACAGGGGATGGGCACACACAAACCCTAAAGGGGGAAGGGCACACACAAACCCCACAGGGGAAGGGCACACACAAACCCTACAGGGGAAGGGCACACACAGACCCTACAGGGGAAGGGCACAGAAACCCTACAGGGGAAGGGCACACACAGACCCCACAGAGAGAAGGGCACACACAGACCCTACAGGGGAAGGGCACACACAAACCCTACAGGGGAAGGGCACACACAAACCCTACAGGGGAAGGGCACACACAGACCCTACAGGGGAAGGGCACAGAAACCCCACAGGGGAAGGGCACACACAGACCCCACAGGGGATGAGCACACACAAACCCCACAGGGGAAGGGCACACACAGACCCTACAGGGAAGGGCACACACAAACCCTACAGGGGATGGGCACAGAAACCCTACAGGGGAAGGGCACACACAGACCCTACAGGGGAAGGGCACAGAAACCCTACAGGGGAAGGGCACACACAGACCCTACAGGGAAGGGCACACACAAACCCTACAGGGGGAAGGGCACACACAGACCCCACAGGGGAAGGGCACACACAGACCCCACAGGGGATGGGCACACACAGACTCTAAAGGGGAAGGGCACACACAGACCCCACAGGGGAAGGGCACAGAAACCCTACAGGGGAAGGGCACAGAAACCCCACAGGGGAAGGGCACAGAAACCCTACAGGGGAAGGGCACACACAGACCCTACAGGGGAAGGGCACACACAGACCCCACAGGGGAAGGGCACAGCGTGGAAAGCTGCAGATTTCCATGGCAATGGAGGAGGAGGAGGAGGAGGAGGAGGGGGAGGAGGAGGAGGAGGAGGAGGGCTCAGCTCTTTGTTTCCCAAGCCTGCAGTGCCCAGAGCAGTTCTGCTCCCCCTGGCTGGCCCTGCAGCTCCATGGAGATGCTGCTCCAGCAGGGCCTGCTCCCCCTCCCCCTCGTTCAGGTGAAGCCAAGGTGAGCAGGACCGGGCTCAGCAGGGCAGGGAGCACCTGGGGACACCGGCAGAGCCCCAGGAGCTCTGGGAGGCTGCTCTGGAGGATCCCTGCAGGCCAGGACGGGGTCATGGTGGGCAGGAGGATCCAAACGAGTCCCAGAGGCAGCCCCCAGCTGGGGATGCAGCTGCAGCTGCAGTGCAGGAGCTCGGAGCATCCCGTGGGGTCACATCTCCAGCAGGCTGAGTCCCCTCAGCCCGGGGGGTGTGTGGGCTCTCACCCCAGCCTGCTGACTGTGCCTCCCACCTGCACCTGGGCCTGGCAGCAGACATTCCAGGGAATCTGCTCGGGCTTGGGACGGTTCCATGTGCTACAAAACAATGAGGTTGGGCCATTTTTTGGGAGCTGTGCATGTGCAGATCGAGCCATTTGTCACCACAGGTCGGGGCATTATCAGGGACAGGCACATTTATCTGGTCCCAGAGGCTGGGAACGCTCAAGGGTTTGAATTATCCCCTTCTCCCCCTTTCCCTGGCTCTCCCTCCCTCTCCAGAGCTGCAGGAAGCCCTGTCCCAAGGTGGGGAGGGTCAGAGCTGAGCTCAGGCTGCCCAAACCCCAGGCAGGCGGGAGGGGAGAGCCCGGCCCAGAGCCCAGGGGGTTCCTGTGGGTGCAGCCCTGGCAGAGCTGAACCAGACCGGGAGCACGAACCCTCCCCGGGCACCCCTGCCCGGCCCTGCCGGGGCTGCGCGGCGGGCGGGGACATCCCCGGGAGCTGCGGCTGCACGGGGACCGCCCTGAGCCACCTCACCCCAGCTCCAGCCCCACCCTGGGCACACAAAGCCCTTCCCAAAACCCCAGTGCCACATCCCTGCATCCCACAGGGACCCCTCAGGCACCCCGTGGATAGCCCACACATCCCTGCATCCCACAGGGACCCCTCAGGCACCCCCTGGATACCCCACACATCCCTGTATCCCACTGGGACCCCTCAGGCACCCCACGGATACCCCACACATCCCTGCATCCCACAGGGACCCCACACATCCTGCAGGGACCCCATGGATACCCCACACATCCCTGTATCCCACTGGGACCCCTCAGGCACCCCACGGATACCCCACACATCCTGCAGGGACCCCATGGATACCCCACACATCCCTGCATCCCACAGGGACCCCCTGGATACCCCACACATCCCTGTATCCCACAGGGACCCCTCAGGCACCCCACGGATACCCCACACATCCCTGCATCCCACAGGGACCCCATGGATACCCCACACATCCTGCAGGGACCCCATGGATACCCCACACATCCCTGCATCCCACAGGGACCCCCTGGATACCCCACACATCCCTGCAGGGACCCCCTGGATACCCCACACATCCTGCAGGGACCCCGTGGATACCCCACACATCCCTGCATCCCACAGATCCCAGCACCCCACACCCACCTCCATCCCAGGCCAGCAGCAGGGACCATTCCCAGAGGGAGCCAGGGCCATCCCAAACTTCCCTTCCAGGGCAGCTCCACCTGGGCCTCTACTGAGGAGCAGGGTGCCCCTAATTAGCACTTCAGCTAATTAGCACATGAGCTGTAACCCTTTCCTGGCCTCGCAGGAGGAGTTTGGATATTGGGTACACAAAAGAGAGAGTGCTTGGAGACCGGGGGAGATTTGATAAACAAATTGGAGGGTTAAATCAAGATTGCAAGAAGATTAAATCAGAAGGATTTACCTGAAAAAGAAAATTACATCAGACTCTGCAAGGAAGAGGTGTGTAAAATGCACAAGTTTGTGCGTGTGACTTTTAACCCAACCACTGTATTAAGCATTACTGGCCTTCCTAAAATGCCACAGAAGCATTTGTACCCCACAATAAACTCGGATTCTGTGACCATCTCAGCCAGTCCTGCTCTCTCTCTCCCTCACCGACACTTGGGGTGGTGCTCTTGCTGCAGCCCTGCCCCTCTTCCCCCGGGCAGGTTTTGCACTATCCCAAATGGTTTCCCTGGCCCTGCTCTCCTGCTGTCCCCAGAGCAGCTGGATGTGCCAGCCCAGCCCCGGGGAATGGTGCCAGGAGCCTGGCACACACACACAGCCCACCCCAGGGCATGGAAACAGCTCAGAGTGAGGGGGTGAGGAGGGAGAGATGGCAGGAGAGGGAGAGGGAAGGAGGTGGGAGAGGGAAGGAGGTGGAAGGAGGAGGGAGATGGAAGAGGGAAGGAGATGGAAGGAGAAAGGAGGAGGGAGAGGGAAGGAGGTGGAAGGAGATGGAAGGAGATAGGAGCTGGAAGGAGGTGGAAGAAGGAAGAGATGGAAGGAGGTGGAAGGAGGAGGGAGATGGAAGGAGGAGGGAGATGGAGGTCGAAGGAGGAGGGAGACGGAAGGAGATGGAAGGAGGAGGAGGTGGGAGATGGAAGGAGGAGGGAGATGGAAGGAGATGGAGGGAGATGGAAGGAGATGGAAGGAGGAGGGAGATGGAGGTGGAAGGAAGAAGGAGCTGGAAGGAGGTGGAAGAAGGAAGAGATGGAAGGAGGAAGGAGGAGGGAGATGGAAGGAGGTGGAAGGAGGAGGGAGATGGAAGGAGGAAGGAGATGGAAGGAGGTGGAAGGAGGAGGGAGATGGAATTAGGTGGAAGGAGGAGGGAGATGGAAGGAGATGGAAGGAGATGGAAGGAGATGGAAGGAGATGGAAGGAGATGGAAGGAGATGGAAGGAGATGGAAGGAGATAGAAGGAGGAGGGAGATGGAAGGAGATGGAAGGAGGAGGGAGATGGAAGGAGGAGGGAGATGGAAGGAGGAAGGAGATGGAAGGAGATGGAAGGAGATGGAAGGAGATGGAAGGAGATAGAAGGAGGAGGGAGATGGAAGGAGATGGAAGGAGGAGGGAGATGGAAGGAGGAGGGAGATGGAAGGAGGAAGGAGATGGAAGGAGGAAGGAGATGGAAGGAGGAGGGAGATGGAAGGAGGAGGGAGATGGAAGGAGGAGGGAGATGGAAGGAGATGGAAGGAGGAGGGAGATGGAAGGAGGAGGGAGATGGAAGGAGATGGAAGGAGGAAGGAGATGGAAGGAGGAGGGAGATGGAAGGAGGAGGGAGATGGAAGGAGGAGGGAGATGCTCGGTGTTTTCTGGCTGATGGTGGGCAGGGCCAGACCTGTCCCTGGTGACCTCCCTGGTGACAGGCACTGTGCCCACCCTGCAGGGCCTCCTGAGCCACACACGTGTGGCACATGGAGCGCAGGGATGCGTGGAGAGCTGGGCACACCTCTGCACTCAGAGTGTTCTGGAACAATCCAGCCCCCCTGGAATCCATCACTGCTGCCCAGCCTGGCAGGCACAGCGTGGCTGGGGTTGGGAACAAGCCGAAGGGTGCCATCCCTGCTTTCTTCTCTCCACTTCCTGCTGTGGGCAGCTGATTGATGAATTGCACCCCGGAGCTCAGGCAGGGGAGGGGTTTGCAGTTTTCCTGATGTCCTTTTCCTGCCGGGCCATGCCTTCATTCTGCTCCATGAAGATTGCTGAGTGACTCAGCTGTTCAGCTCTGCTGCCAGCCCCTCCGTGTGCCTACACCAACTAAACAGCCTTCTGAGCACTCCTCTAGAGCTGACAAGTCATTAATGAAACACTTTCCTGTCTCCAAGGGCTCTCTCCAGGGAGAGCAGGCTGGGATAGGGCTGGCAGGAGAAAATCCAAGCCCTGAGAAGAGCTAACCCACGAACTTGTGAAAGATCTAAACACCATCAGGTATTTATAACTCTGTCCCTCATTATCTGTGGATGAGCATAAAAGGTTTTTACCTCCAGAGAGGGGCTTTGCATATGGATGAAGCATGGAGAAAGGAGCCAAGCCCTGTTCCCTCAGGAGAGCAGCACTGAGAGTGCTTTTCTGTGTTAGGGCTGCTGTGACGTGTGCCCTCATCCATAATGCACATTATTCCCACTCCAAATTTATCCCTGCTCCTCGGGAGCTGCCGAGCTCAGCCCGGAGCCCAGCGGGGTCAGGGCAGGAGCTGCCACGGGATTGGGATCCAGGGGCTGCCAGGGGGGGTCTCCTGGAGCTGCAGCCCCCCTGAGCTGGGCTGGGGGTCCTGGGGATTGGGATGTGGAGCTGCAGCCCCCCTGGCTGGGGGTCCTGGGGACTGGGATGTGGAGCTGCAGCCCCCCTGAGCTGGGCTGGGGGTCCTGGGGATTGGGATGTGGAGCTGCAGCCCCCCCTGGCTGGGCTGGGGGTCCTGGGATGTGGAGCTGCAGCCCCCCTGAGCTGGGCTGGGGGTCCTGGGGATTGGGATGTGGAGCTGCAGCCCCCCTAGCTGGGGGTCCTGGGGACTGGGATGTGGAGCTGCAGCCCCCCTGAGCTGGGGCTGGGGGTCCTGGGGATTGGGATGTGGAGCTGCAGCCCCCCTGGCTGGGCTGGGGGTCCTGGGGACTGGGATGTGGAGCTGCAGCCCCCCTGGCTGGGGGTCCTGGGGATTGGGATGTGGAGCTGCAGCCCCCCTAGCTGGGGGTCCTGGGGACTGGGATGTGGAGCTGCAGCCCCCCTGGCTGGGCTGGGAGTCCTGGGGATTGGGATGTGGAGCTGCAGCCCCCCTGGCTGGGGGTCCTGGGGATTGGGATGTGGAGCTGCAGCCCCCCTGGCTGGGCTGGGGGTCCTGGGGATTGGGATGTGGAGCTGCAGCCCCCCTGAGCTGGGCTGGGGGTCCTGGGGATTGGGATGTGGAGCTGCAGCCCCCCTGGCTGGGCTGGGGGTCCTGGGGACTGGGATGTGGAGCTGCAGCCCCCCTGGAGCATCCCTGCCTGGGGTGGAGATCCCAGAGCTGCAGGGGCTGGCTGGGACACTGGGGGTCCCACTGGGCACCCTTCACTCGAGGCACAGGTGGGAAGGAGCTGAGGGAGAACCTGGGGGTCCCAGCCCAGCCCAGCCCACCCCTGCCCCACCAGGGAGGCAGCTGCAGGGTTTAAGGATCATTTTTGCCCTCTGTCCCAGACTGGATTGGGTTGGAAGAGGAATTAAACCCATCTCCTTCCACCCCCTCCATGGGCAGGGCAGGGAACCTTCCAGCCGTGCTTGAAGGCACCTTAAATTGGGCTTTTTGCACCCCTTAAATTGGGCTTTTTGCACCCCTTAAATTGGGCTTTCTCTGCTCCTCAAATTTGGCTTTTTGTGCCCCTTAAATTGGGCTTTCTCTGCTCCTTAAATTTGGCTTTTTGTGCCCCTTAAATTGGGCTTTCTCTGCTCCTTAAATTTGGCTTTTTGTGCCCCTTAAATTGGGCTTTCTCTGCTCCTTAAATTGGGCTTTTTGTGCCCCTTAAATTGGGCTTTCTCTGCTCCTTAAATTGGGCTTTTTGTACCCCTTAAATTCGGCTTTCTCTGCTCCTTAAATTTGGCTTTTTGCACCCCTTAAATTGAGCTTTCTCTGCCCCCTAAATTGGCCTTTTTTGCACCCCTTTAATTGGGCTTTCTGTGCCTCTTAAATTTGGCTTTTTGCACCCCTTTAACTGGGCTTTCTGTGCCTCTTAAATTTGGCTTTTTGCGCCCCTTAAATTGGGCTTTTTGCGCCCCTTAAATTGGGCTTTTTGTGCCCCTTAACTGGGCTTTCTGTGCCTCTTAAATTTGGCTTTTTGCACCCCTTTAACTGGGCTTTCTGTGCCTTTTAAATTTGGCTTTTTGCACCCCTTAAATTGGGCTTTTTGTGCCCCTTTAATTGGGCTTTCTCTGCTCCTTAAATTTGGCTTTTTGTGCCCCTAAATTTGGCTTTGTCTGCCCCTTTAATTGGGCTTTTTCTGCCCCTTTAATTGGGCTTTTTCTGCCCCTTTAATTGGGTTTTTGCGCCCCAAGATGGGAGGCAGGGACCCGGAGCAGAGCTGTCTGCTGAGAGCTGCCAGCCCAGGGAGCTGTGCCCTGCTGGGGCACCCCGGGCTCTGCCCTGCCCACCCTCCAGGTGCTCTTTGGCAGGAGCAGCAGCCGTGCTGGGCCCCACTTCCCTCTCCAGCAGCTTCCCGAGGATCCCAGCCCAGCTGCTGGAGACTGATCAGCCCCAGGGAGGGTCAGCCTGGCCGAGCCCCCAGCTCTGAGCCCTGCACAGCAGGGACACAGAGCCCAGGGAAGCCTCAGTGAGATGCTGCATTTTCAGCTGTGCTGTGGGAGGGTTTGTTCTTCCCCTCTGTGCTGGGAGGAGGTTATTTAATTATTTAAATATTTTAGTATTTCAATGAAATTAAATTAATTATCCAATTAATGAAATTTCATTATTAATGATTTAATATGTTAAAATCTTTCTGCTTTGGGGTTGGTTTGGGAACAGCTGAGAAGATCCCAGTCCCATTTCACCCGGAGAACTCCTTGCTCCTGTTTATCACCAGCCCTGGCACTAACCAGGTGATGGATGAGCACACTCTGCTTTTCCTTGGGAATATGTGCAGGGCATGCTTGGATAATCACCTGTGAGGAGAGAAGAGCCTCCTGAGCTGTGCTCTGAGCCGAGGGATGGGAATCGTTCTCTCTTTAATTAACTCCTGACACCTCCCATATTTCACCTCTCTGCTAGCCTTGGCCCTCTCCAAGCTTGTCAGGAGCCCTGATTCCAAGGGCAGAGGCTGAGGAACATCCACAGCACCTGCTGGCCTTGGGACACTCTGTGACCTCCCTCCCCCAACCTGGGAGCTGCAGAGCCCAGCTTCCCCTGCCAGCCTGGATCCATCCCAGCAGGGAAATGATTCCCCAGTTCCAGAGGGCCAGGGATCACTGGTTTTCCCAGGGAAGGGATCCCCAGGGCACTGGGATTCCCTTCACTCTGTTTGCTCCAGCCTCTTCCAGGGGAAGGAAACCTCCTGCTGATGGTTTGCTCCTCCTCCTCCTGAAAGGTTTCCTGAGGTTCCCGGATATTTAGGAGACAGCATGGCTAAAGATGGAAGTGAGATTGTTCCAGGTGTTGCTCCCAGGCCCAGCTGGACTTAGAGGTCAGTCCCACCAAAATCTGAAAGAAGCAGAGGAAAATGTATCCACACACATTCCATAAAATCCTAAAACCTCAGGATGTTTGGGGTGGAAAGGACCTCAAAGCCCACCCAGTGCCACCCCTGCCATGGCAGGGACACCTCCCACTGCCCCAGGCTGCTCCAAGCCCTGTCCAGCCTGGCCTGGGACACTTCCAGGGATGGTGAACCGTCCCAAAGCTCTCCAAAATCCTATCAAAAGGGATTTTCCATAATTTAAATATTACAGGGATTTCCCATAATTTAAATATTAAAGAGATTTCCCATAATTTAAATATTAAAGAGATTTCCCATAATTTAAATATTACAGTGATTTCCCATAATTTAAATATTAAAGGGATTTCCCATAATTTAAACATTAAAGGGATTTCCCATAAATATTAAAGGGATTTCCCATAATTTAAATATTGAAGGTATTTCCCATAATTTAAATATTAAAGGTATTTCCCATAATTTAAATATTACAGTGATTTCCCATAATTTAAATATTAAAGGGATTTCCCATAATTCAAGTATTAAAGGTATTTCCCATAATTTAAATGTTAAAGGGATTTCCCATAATTTAAATATTACAGTGATTTCCCATAATTTAAATATTAAAGGGATGTCCCATAATTTAAATATTAAAGGGATTTCCCATAATTTAAACATTAAGGGATTTCCCATAAATATTAAAGGGATTTCCCATAATTTAAATATTACAGTGATTTTCCCATAATTTAAATATTGAAGGTATTTCCCATAATTTAAATATTACAGTGATTTCCCATAATTTAAATATTAAAGGGATTTCCCATAATTTAAACATTAAAGGGATTTCCCATAATTTAAATATTAAAGGGATTTCCCATCATTTAAATATTAAAGGGATTTCCCATCATTTAAATATTACAGTGATGTCCCATAATTTAAATATTAAAGGGATTTCCCATAATTTAAATATTACAGGGATTTCCCATAATTTAAATATTACAGGGATTTCCCATAATTTGAATATTAAAGGGATTTCCCATAATTTAATTACTCAAGTGTCCTCCTCAGCCTCATGGTGGCTGCACCATGAACACCAGCAGCTCTGGCCTTGGCTGCCTTTGCAGAGCAGCAGGGTGATGGACAGCACAGCAAACCCGTTTCCTTGGCTGGGAGAACCCCTGCATTCCCTGCATTCCCTGGGATCTGTCCCGGGAGCAGGACCATCCCTGAAGACCCTCTCAGCCTGCATGGGTGTCGTCAGTGGCAGAGCCAGAGAGCCAAGGCCAGACCTAGCCCAGCTAAACCCAGCTCAGCCCGTGCTGGGCAGAGCACCCCGAGCCTCGTTTTTCTGGGGACAAACCAGCTCCAGGTTTTTCTGCTTCCAGGCAAGCAGACCAGCCCGGGCTGGAGCCGTGCCAGGCAGAGGGACCCGTGCCAGCAGGGACAGGGTGGGGCTGTGCCTCCCAGCCCGGAGAGCACACCAATTAGCGCTCCAAGCACGCTAATGAGCAATAATCAATCAACCCCCAATCAGAGAGGTTGATCTGCTGCATATCCAGGTGGAAAACCTGGGTGCCCTTGCTGGCTGGAGCAGCTCCCAAAGGGAACGGGGCTGGGAGAGCTGGGAATGTTCCCCTGGAGAAGGGGAGGCTCCAGAGAAACCTCAGAGCCCTTCCAGGACCCAAAGGGGCTCCAGGAGAGCCTGAGAGGGACTGGGGACAAGGGCTGCAGGGACAGGACCCAGGGGATGACACAGGCAGGAGGAGCAGAATCCAAGCCTGGCATGTTCCTGGGATCTGCTCCCACCCTCCCCAGGTTTGGAACTTCTTTTCCCTGAGGAAATCCACATTTCCTGGGGGGAAGCTCTCAGTTAGGATTCCCCTGCAAAGCCAGGCTCCAGGCTGCAGCTCTCACTCCCAAAGCCAAGCTTTGGGTGCTGCATCCCTTGGAATGAGGAAGGCTCCCAGGCTCAGGGGAGAAGGGGGAGATCCCATTTTTCTGGGGTGGAGGCAGAGCAGGAGGTGTCTGATGGCTGGGTTTACATCCAGCTGCTCTCCTGTTCCACAGGGGTTGTTTTCAGGGAAAGCCCAGGGATGCCCATGCCCAGCCACTGTCTCCTCAAACCACAATCCTGGAATGGCTGGGGTGGAAGGGACCTTGAATCCCATCCCATCCCATCCCATCCCATCCCATCCCATCCCATCCCATCCCATCCCACCCCACCCCATCCCATCCCATCCCACCCCATCCCATGGGCAGCACAGCTCCCAGTGTCCCAGGCTGCTCCCAGCCCTGGCCAGCCTGGCCTGGGGCACTGCCAGGCAGCACCTCCCGGGATGGGACAGAAAAGCTGCAGATTTTCTGTGTAACAAACACTCCCCAGAGGGAACAGCCCCTGCAGCACCACGGAATCCCTCAGGTGGCTGCAGAAAACCAGGGTGAAACACCAGCCTGACAGAACCCCTCTTTGAAAGGTCTCTCCACCATTCCTGGGGTTTTCTCCTACAGGGAAGGGGAGAAAACTCAGGATAAAGCACAAACCTGACAGATCTCCCCTCTCTGAGAGGCTCTGCCACCATTCCTGGGGTTTTTCCTGAGGAGAAGGGGAGAAAACCAGGAAAAAACACAAACCTGACAGAACTCCCCTCTCTGAAAGGCTCTGCCACCCCTCCTGGGGTTTTTCCTGCAGGGAAGGGGAGAAAAACAGAGTGAAACAGACCTGACAGAACCCTCCCCTCTCTGAAAGGCTCTGCCACCATTCCTGGGGGTTCTTCCTGAAGGGAAGGGAACAAAACCAGGGTAAAACACAGACCTGACAGAACCCTCCCCTCTGAGAGGCTCTGCCATCCCTCCTGGGGTTCTTCCTGCAGGGAAGGGGAGAAAACCAGGATAAAACACAGACCTGGCAGAAACCCTCTCTGAAAGGCTCTGCCACCATTCCTGGGGTTCTTCCTACAGGGAAGGAGACAAAACCAGAATAAAACACAGACCTGGCAGAAGCCCTCTTTGAAAGGTTCTACCACCACTTCTGGGGTTCTTCCTGAAGAGAAGATGAGAAAATTCAGGGTAAAACACCAACCTGACAGAACCCACCCCTCTGAGAGGCTCTGCCACCCCTCCTGGGGTTTTTCCTGAGGAGAAGGGGAGAAAACCAGGGTAAAACACAAACCTGACAGAACTCCCCTCTCTGAAAGGCTCTGCCACCCCTCCTGGGGTTCTTCCTGAAGGGAATGGGAGAAAACCAGGGGAAAACACCAACCTGACAGAACCCCTCTTTGAAAGGCTCTGCCACCATTCCTGGGGTTTTTTCCTGCAGGGAAGGGGAGAAAACCAGGGTGAAACACCAACCTGACAGAACCCACCCCTCTTTGAAAGGCTCTGCCACCCCTCCTGGGGTTTTTCCTGCAGGGAAGGGGGGACAAAGAGCGGGTGCTGCTCTGGCTGGCTGTGCCCCGTGCTGGGGGAGCAGCTGACCCCAAGCCCCCCTGTAGGAGGCAGCTATTTCTGGGCTGAAATTAAACATTGGCAGAGGGGCAGGCACAGAGGCAGCTCCATCTGCCACCCTCGTGGCACGGAGACACAGCTGGAGCTGCTCCCCTTTTGTCCTTCCCACGGGGTTCTGTCCTTCCCCAGAGGGTTTCTGGAGCACTCCTGCATTACTGTTGTATTTTTTGGAAAAATCTCTTTGCTAAGAATTCTTCTTTTGGGAAGCTGAGGAACTTCAGAGAGAAAGGAAAACAGTATTATCTCGATTATTTCTCTTGTGTTTTACTGCTTTAAAATGGGGTTTAGGGATTGCTTGTTCAGCAGGTGATTGTTTCATTGGGTTCATGTGAATTGTTTTTACTTGTTGGCCAATAATGGCCCAGCTGTGTCAGAGCTTAAAAAAAAAAAGTCAGGAGTTTCTCATTAGTATTTTTCTGACCTTCTGTCTGTATCCTTTCTGTGTTCTTTAGCATAGTTTAGAACTCTTTAATAGAATATAAATAAAAAATAAATTAAATATTACAATTTAATATAATAAATTATCATTTATATAAAATAAAACAGATAATTATATTATTTATATATAATAAAAATAAAATATGTTAAATATTATACATTATATATTATATATTATGTAAATAATATATAACTATATATTGTAATTTAAATAATATATAACTATATATTGTAATTTAAAAAATATATAACATAGTATAATATAGTATAGTAAGTATAGTAAAATATAATATAGTATAGTATAATATAATATAATATAATGTAATGTAATGTAATATGATATAATGTAATATAATGTAATATAATGTAATATAATGTAATATAATGTAATATAATGTGATATAATGTGATATAATGTGATATAATGTGATATAATGTGATATATTATATTATATTATATTATATTATATTATATTATATTATATTATATTATATTACATTATATTATATTATATTACATTACATTATATCACATTATATTATATTATATTATATTACATTATATTATGTTATATTAATAGGTATATTTATATTTAAGAATATATATATTTACATTTTTATATTTATATTTAATATTTCTATATTTCTATGTCTATATTTATAATCATATCTGAATGTAATAATATATTATTTAAATAATAGATAATGAATTAATATTTCTTTAACTGATTAAATTAGCCTTCCAAGAACACACAGTCAAATTCACCATTTCCTTCCCAGCAGAGGCAGCTCAGGGGGGCCCCAGCCCTGGCCCCAGGCCGTGCCCATGCCTGCCCTGGGGCTCCCCCCTGGGCGGGGGGCTCTGGGGCCAGCTGGGCTCCTGGGGCTGGCCCTGCCCGTGGGCTCCCTGCCCCCGGCTGGGCTGGGTGAAATCCCTGCTCAGTCAGTGGCAGAACACCCGGGCTCAGCACTCTGGGGAGTTATTTTGGGCACAGCCAGATGAGATCCAGCTCTCCCTGCAGGAAGGCTATCTTTGGCCAACTAGCACACTGCAGAGCAGACTCAAACCCCAGCATTTTGGGGTCTGGGGGGTCTGAGGAGCGGGCTCTGCTGCCCTCCCCTCCCAGGCAGAGGGGGGCTGTGAGTCCTGGCTCCAGGTGGGACAGGACTGGGCCTGTCCCAGCTCCCCCTGCCCTGCTGGGTGCCTCGGGCTGTGTCTTTCCCATGTCCCCATCAGGGATTGCCCTCAATTCCAGCAGGATGGCTGGAACAAGGGGGCTGGGATGGGGTGGTGCCATGAACTGGGCACTGCTCTCCAGGTTCCTGTTCTCCTGCTGGAAATAAACACATCATGGTGGCTTCCAGCAAAGGATCCACCTGAAAATGCCCTCTGGGGCCAGAGCAGCTTCCGAGGGGAAGCTCCGGATTTTGGGACAAAGGGGCTGGAGAGGGGAGGGCACTGTGCCACCCCAGCACCTGGGGAGTGCCCAGGGAGGGGTCTGGATTTAGGGAAGGGTCTGGGATGGACAGGGAAGGGTCTGGATTGCCCAGGGAGGGGTCTGGATTTAGGGAAGGGTCTGGATTGTCCGGGAAAGGGTCTGGATTGGCCAGGGAGGGGTCTGGATTGGACAGAGAAGGGTCTGGATTGGACAGAGAAGGGTCTGGATTGGTCAGGAAAGGGTCTGGATTCCCCAGGGAAGGGTCTGGATTGGACAGAGAAGGGTCTGGATTGACCAGGGAAGGGTCTGGATTGGTCAGGAAAGGGTCTGGATTGCTCAGGGAAAGGGTCTGGATTGCTCAGGGAAGGGTCTGGATTCAGGGAAGGGTCTGGATTGCCCAGGGAAGGGTCTGGATTGCCCAGGGAAGGGTCTGGATTGCCCAGGGAAGGGTCTGGATTGCCCAGGGAAGAGTCTGGATTGCTCAGAGAAAGGGTCTGGATTGCTCAGGGAAAGGGTCTGGATTGCCCAGGGAAGAGTCTGGATTGCCCAGGGAAGAGTCTGGATTGCCCAGGGAAGGGTCTGGATTGCCCAGGGAAGGGGGCTGGGAGCTGGAGCAGCCTTCCACAGAGGCTGGCCTTGAGGGCAGAGGAGGCAGAGCCTCCAGACCCCATAAAATCCCTTTGGAGAGTGGCTGGAAGCTGCTGCAGGGCCTGGAAAAGCAGAGCTGGCGGATGAGGTCCCTGCCATGGATATCCCCACACCAGGACACAGATGGAAGAAATGGCCCCGGATCCATGGAATGCCCTGCTGGAGCCCCTGCCAGCCCCCGGGGGTGGTGCTGGGGCCTTGGCACCTCTGCTGTGCCCATCCCTGGCACCCATCTGCTGCCACCCCGGAGCTGGCACTGCTGGCATGGATAAGGATCCAGGAATAGCCCAGCAGGGAGCGTGTGATGGGCACAGGTCATGGCAGAGCTGCTCTCCAGCCTCCCAGATAAGGGAGCTGCCAGGAGACACAGGGCACTCGGAGCCTGCTGCAGCTCCAGCCTGCAAGGAAGGGAAAATTAAAATTAACCTTGCATCCCGTGGGGCAAGGCCAACACTCCCAGCCAGCCGTGCCTCGGGTGCTTCCAGGGCAGGATTTGTCCTGGGTGGTGTTTCTGCCACCTCGGGCTGTCAGCAGGGGCTCTGGGAACAGGGGCACTTCCCTGGGTTTGTTTGTCTGCTCTAGAGGAGCACAGCGATTTTCGGTTTCAAAGAACACCTGCAAATGTAGAACTTGAAGGCAGCCCCAGGAGAAAGGGGTTACCTGGGCTGAAATGTGGTTTCCACCCCTCAGACAGGGCCTGGTGAGGCCAGAGGGCCTTGGTGGGGCCAAATCCACGTGGAACCAACTGAAACTGGGTGGTTTGCAGAGAACAAGAGCTGCTCTTGCTTTTAGGAAGGCTGGAATCACAGACTGGTTTTGTTGGAAGTGACCTTCCAAATCCCCCCAGTCCCCCCTGCCATGGCAGGGACACCTTCCCCATCCCAGGCTGCTCCAGCCTGGCCTTGGGCACTGCCAGGGATCCAGGGGCAGCCCCAGCTGCTCTGGCAATCCCAGCACAGCCAGCAATTCCCAATCTCCCACCCATCCCTGCCCTCTGGCACTGGGAGCCATTCCCTGGCTCCTGTCCCTCCATCCTTGTCCCCAGTCCCTCTCCAGCTCTCCTGGAGCCCCTCCAGGGGCTCTGAGCTCTGCCTGGAGAACAAAAATCCCATTTTTGGGACATGTGAACACCTAGGGGAGGAATGTGCCATTTTAAAGTTGTTCCAGCAGAGCAAACGTGACTTTCAGCTGCAGCCACCAAAACTATTCATTGTGCCAAGGGTTCCCCACCAGGACCAGGTTTCCAAGGGGCTGGCACAGAATTCCCAGCTCAGGTTTCCCCCTGGAGCTCAGGGTACCAACCCAGCCCAGGAGAATCCCAGCCCCATCCCCAGCCTGCACAGACCCTCGGGAAGGGTGGGACAGATCCCAGCCCCAGCACACCAAGGGCTGCTGGAATTCCTTCTGTGGCTGCTGGAATTGAGGCCATCCAGCACTGCCAGCCAGGTTCCTCCAGCCAGGAATTCCAGAGCAACTGTCACCATGCACTCGTGGCATTGAGGGACGGTGTCCTTGTGAAGGCAGAGTGGATTGTTCTGGGAATTATTATATAAATATATTTTTATATATACTTTAAATATATTATATCTTAAATATTTTAATTATACGTATAATATAATATAATGTAATATAATATAATGTAATATAATGTAATATAATATAATGTAATATAATGTAATGTAATATAATATAATATAATATAATATAATATAATATAATATAATATAATATAATATAATATAATATAATATAATATAATATAATATAATATAATATAATATAATATAATATAATATAATATAATATAATATAATATAATATAATATAATATATACATAATATAATATAATATATACATAATATAATATAATATAAATATATTATATAATATATTTAAATTATATTATATTATATTTTATATATTATAATATAATTTAAATATATTACATCTTTTTCTATTATTTTTTATATTTATGTATTTTAATATACTTTATATATAATATATAAAGATAACACATATAGCAATTTATAAAATAACATAATCTATAACACATATAATATTTATATTAATTAATATGTATATTTATATTAATGGGTCTATTATATGAATATTTCTATTACTTTACATTTATATATTTATATTTATACTTGGAATATTTATATTTATACTTAGTATATTTATATTCAAATTTATACTTAGAATATTTATATTTGTACTTAGAATATTTATATTTATATTCACATTAATATTTATATTTACATTTATATATATTTATATTTATATTTATATTTATATACATGTTTATATTTATATTTATATTTATATTTATATTTATATTTATATTTATATTTATATTTATATTTATATTTATATTTATATTTATATTTATATTTATATTTATATAAATCCTGGATGGAAAACCCCTGCAAACAATTCCATTTCTGCTGTCAGGTAACCCTGAGGCTTCCAAGGACTGACAGAACAAGCCCGAGCACCAGAGATTTACAGGAATGATTGCAGGGCACAGAATGGCTTGGCTTGGACGGGACATTGAGAATTATCCGGTGCCACCCTGGGGACACCTCCCACTGTCCCAGGCTGCTCCAAGCCCCCGTGTCCAACCTGGGGCTGCTCTGGCAATCCCAGCCCAGCCAGGAATTCCCAATCTCCCACCCATCCCTGCCCTCTGGCACTTTGCTGGCACTTTCAGAGCGCCAGCCCCGGCCCTGCTGCCGCAGGAGACAGCGATAAGGATGATAAATAGTGACAGAAATGGTGATAGGAGCCTGGCAGGCTGAGGGCTCATGGCTGGGGTTAGAGCTCCCCTCAGCGGGATGCGGGGAGGGGACAGCCCCGAGCCACCGTCCAGCCTGCCCTGGCACACCTCCGGCCATGGCACAGCTTCCTCCAGGGCGTTTCCCATGAAAATTCCTGTTGGGAACCTCCTGTGGAATTCGTCCCGAGCATGCCTGTGCGGATTCCTGCTGGGAGACACAGATTCAGGGGGAGAAGGTCTAAGAGCCAACATTGCCAACAAGCACCAGAGGGGATCTCAGTGCCAGGAGCTGCTCCCAGCCAGGAGCAGGGCTGGAACCCCGGGAGGGGAGCCTGGAATCCTGGAGCAGCTCAGAGCCACGCAAAACAGCAGCCAAGGAAATCTGGGAAGAGCCAGATCTGGGGGATCTGGGTGCTCTGGGTGCAGTTCTCCAGCTCTGGGGGGATGCCACCCTGATTGTTTAAGATTTTCTAAGCCTTCTGATGTTTCCATTCTTATAACGAAGGT
Source organism: Haemorhous mexicanus (assembly GCF_027477595.1). Classification (NCBI taxonomy): domain Eukaryota; kingdom Metazoa; phylum Chordata; class Aves; order Passeriformes; family Fringillidae; genus Haemorhous; species Haemorhous mexicanus. Next base: position 968,418 of record NC_082348.1, on the reverse strand, counting down.
TGTCACACACTTTCTGTAAATAACTCATTGTCTTGCATTCTTTTATGGAAGAAAAATAATTGATAAACTGTTGGTTTGTCTGGTGTCATTGGAGAGGTGGCACTGTCACCCTCCAGCCCGCTGTCCCCTTTAGAGATCTGTAAATGAAGCCAAAAGCCACACTTCCCTTTTGGCCTTCGGGCCAGCAGCGTGTCCCTGCTGTGTCATTGTGTGTCCTGCAGTGCCAGGTGGGGGCTGGCCTCAGCTCTGCCCGGGGGGCTCAGGGTGCACGGGGGGAGAGAAGTTTTCATGGGAAGGGCTGGAAGGCAGAGGGGGAGCCCCCGTCCCTGGGAACACTCAGGGAATGTGTGGATGTGGCACCTGGGGACACGGGGCAGTGCTGGTGGCACTTGAGGACCTCAAAGGTCTTCTCCAGCCTGAGCAATTCCCTGATTTTGTAACGCAGCATTTTCCAAGGAAGCCTCAAGCAAGGAACCTGTCCCAGCTGTGCTTGTGTTCCCTCCACTCTTCTGAGCAGATCCATCCCTTCCCAGGCAGGAATACCCCCAGGCAGGAGCTTCCCTGGTGGTGGCACAGGAGCAGAACCAAGCCCAGGGCTGCCAGCAGGGCCCAGTCCGTGTGTCCTGCTGCCCTGTCCCAGCCACACTGCCCTCAGGAACATCCCTGGGCTGCTGCCAGCAGGACAGAGCCAGTCCTGAGCTGGACAGAGCCAATCCTAGAGCAGGACAGAGCCAATCCTGAGCTGGATAAAGCCAATCCTAGAGCAGGACAGAGCCAAAGCCAGAGCTGGACAGAGCCAATCCTGAGCTGGACAAAGCCAGTCCTGAGCTGGACAAAGCCAGTCCTGAGCTGGACAAAGCCAATCCTGAGCTGGACAGAGCCAATCCTAGAGCAGGACAGAGCCAATCCTGAGCTGGATAAAGCCAATCCTAGAGCAGGACAGAGCCAATCCTGAGCTGGACAGAGCCAATCCTGAGCTGGACAAAGCCAGTCCTAGAGCTGGACAAAGCCAGTCCTGAGCTGGACAGAGCCAGTCCTAGAGCTGGACAAAGCCAATCCTAGAGCTGGACAGAGCCAAAGCCAGAGCTGGACAAAGCCAATCCTAGAGCAGGACAGAGCCAGTCCTGAGCTGGACAGAGCCAATCCTGAGCTGGACAAAGCCAATCCTAGAGCTGGACAAAGCCAGCCCTGAGCTGGACAAAGCCAGTTCTGAGCTGGACAGAGCCAGTCCTGAGCTGGACAAAGCCAGTCCTAGAGCTGGACAAAGACAGTCCTAGAGCTGGACAAAGACAGTCCTAGAGCTGGACAAAGCCAGTCCTAGAGCTGGACAAAGCCAGTCCTAGAGCTGGACAAAGACAGTCCTGAGCTGGACAAAGCCAATCCTAGAGCTGGACAAAGCCAGTCCTGAGCTGGACAAAGCCAAAGCCAGAGCTGGACAAAGCCAGCCCTGAGCTGGACAAAGCCAGTCCTAGAGCTGGACAAAGCCAGTCCTAGAGCTGGACAAAGCCAAAGCCAGAGCTGGACAAAGCCAATCCTAGAGCTGGACAAAGCCAGTCCTGAGCTGGACAAAGCCAAAGCCAGAGCTGGACAAAGCCAGTCCTAGAGCTGGACAGAGCCAGTCCTGAGCTGGACAGAGCCAGTCCTGAGCTGGACAAAGCCAATCCTAGAGCTGGACAAAGCCAAATCCACTCCTGAGCTGGACAAAGCCAGTCCTGAGCTGGACAAAGCCAAAGCCAGAGCTGGACAAAGCCAATCTTGAGCTGGACAGAGCCAGTCCTGAGCTGGACAAAGCCAGTCCTGAGCTGGACAGAGCCAGTCCAGAGCTGGAGAAAGGCAACACCAGGGCTTTGCCGTGTTTTTGGCTGAGGGCAGGCAGTTCCCAGGCTGGGGTGCTGGGTGGGCTCAGCCTCCAGGGCCCCTCCGTGCTGTTCCCCTGCCCTGCATCCATCACTGCTGGTTCCTGGTTATTAATTGCACAATAACACCCAAACCCATGGAGAAGAAGGTGAAGAAGAAGGTGAAGAAGAAGGTGAAGAAGAAGGTGAAGAAGAAGGAGGAGAAGAAGGAGGAGAAGGAGGAGGAGAAGGAGGAGGAGAAGGAGGAGGAGAAGGAGGAGAAGAAGAAGGAGAAGAAGAAGGAGAAGAAGAAGGAGGAGAAGAAGGAGAAGAAGGAGAAGAAGAAGGAGAAGAAGAAGTAGAAGAAGAAGGAGAAGAAGAAGGAGAAGAAGAAGGAGAAGAAGAAGGAGAAGAAGAAGGAGAAGAAGGAGAGGAAGAAGGAGAAGAAGAAGGAGAAGAAGGAGAAGAAGAAGGAGCAGCCTCCACCCCAAACCCTCCACCTTGCTCTGTATCCATTCCTGTATTCTAAACCCTTAAACTCTGGATTTCCCACCCTGTGATATCACACATTTCTATTTAAACCACACACCTGTAATCTCAGTGTTATTCCATTTAGGAGCCTTCTCCACAGCCTCAGCTCAGAGCAGTGTTCTCCTGGGGGTCAGAGCCTGCCAGCACAGAAAGTCTGAAATTCCCAGCAGCCAGAACTCCAACACATCACCTTCCATGGATCAGGAACTCTTTGTGGCCTCTGGCAGGTGGCTCCTGCAGGGCTCACCCCAGGTTTGTGCTACCCTGGGCAGGGCTCACCCCAGGTTTGTGCTACCCTGGGCAGGGCTCACCCCAGGTTTGTGCTACCCTGGGCAGGGCTCACCCCAGGTTTGTGTCACCCTGGGCAGGGCTCACCCCAGGTTTGTGTCACCTTGGGCAGGGCTCACCCCAGGTTTGTGTCACCCTGGGCAGGGCTCACCCCAGGTTTGTGCTACCCTGGGCAGGGCTCACCCCAGGTTTGTGCTACCCTGGGCACACACCCCAGGTTTGTGCTACCCTAGGCAGGGCTCACCCCAAGTTTGTGCTACCCTGGGCAGGGCTCACCCCAGGTTTGTGCTACCCTGGGCAGGGCTCACCCCAGGTTTGTGCTACCCTGGGCACTCACCCCTTGTGATTCACACCCGGGCCAGCCCAGCCCCCATTCCAGAGGGAATGCTGAGTTTCCTCACCTGCTTGTCCCAGCACTCCCCTGAGCTCCGGGCCTGTGTCACTGCAGCTGCAGCTCAGGGCTTGCCTTCCCATTCCAGCAGGGAGCTCAGCACCCCCAGCCACGCAGTCCCGGGCAGTCTGGGTGACCCTTTCTTGGACACCCATTTGATCCTGGCTGAGCAGGTTCTCCTGAACGAGCAGAAGATGCCTGAGAGTGAGCACAGCAGCAGGAGGAGAATTGAGGAGTTGATTCAGGGCAGTGATGAGGAATACCTGGGCTCATCACGAGTGTGGGGGTGTCCCTGCCCCATGTGCTGGAGGGGGATCCCTTTAATGTCCCTCCCAGGTCACTTCATGGCTGCTTTCCCAGGGACCTCTCCCTCCTGCCCCCCTCCCTGGGGTCTCCAAGGGTTCCTGTTGGGATTAAACAAATCCAAGAGTTTGTTTCCTTTCCCCAGGCTGTGCCAGGGCTGCTGCCAGGGAGAGGGAAAGGAGAGGAGATGGGAGGGTGCAGGGAAATTGGGGTGATGGAATGGGCACAGAGTGCAGGGAAAGAGGAACAGAGCTGGGAGAGCAAAGTCCCTGCACAGAGGGGCCCGAGGGATGGAGGGGGGATCGGTGAGAGCCCAACTGCAGAGCTGCCCCAGCCCTGGGGGAGCCAAGAGCAGCACAAGGACAGAGCCCAGAGGAGCCAGGAGCTGTTCCAGGGCTGGAGCCCCTCTGGAGCCAGGCTGGAGAGCTGGGAATGTTCCCCTGGATGAGGGAAGGCTCCAGGCAGAGCTCAGAGCCCCTGGCAGGGCCTGGAGGGGCTCCAGGAGAGCTGGAGAGGGACTGGGGACAAGGATGGAGGGACAGGAGCCAGGGAATGGCTCCCAGTGCCAGAGGGCAGGGCTGGGTGGGAGATTGGGAACTGGGAATTGCTGGCTGGGCTGGGATTGCCAGAGCAGCTGGGGCTGCCCCTGGATCCCTGGCAGTGCCCAAGGCCAGGCTGGAACACCCTGGGATGGGATGGGATGGGATGGGATGGGATGGGATGGGATGGGATGGGATGGGATGGGATGAATGAAATGGGATGGGATAATGGGATAATGGGATGGGATGAGCTTTAAGGTCCTTCCAACCCAAACCAACCTGAGAACCCATGACTTTCTCCTGTAATTGATTTTTTTCTCTAAGGAAAACCCAACAAGCAGCTTGAGAAGGATCCATGGGTGGCTGGACACAGCTGGAGCCATTCCCACCTTTAGAACAATTTCCTGGTCTCACATCCCAGGACTCTCAAAACTCCCCAGCAAGCTGCTGAATGAGACCAAAAACTTTTCCAGACAATGCCTGTGAGATGATCAAATTAGAGCAGGAGAAAATATTTTCTCTGGCGAACAAATATTGAAATTTGTTTGAAATACACCATTTCCACAACGATGCCATTTGAGTTAATTACTTTACTGTAAATGTACCTCTTAAATAATTGCTAAACCTCAAGAAATGCTTTCAATAATTGACGGAGTTTTCCGAGGGAAAAATGGTGTTATTAAATCCAAATTAAATGCACATTTGAGACACTTCAGTAGAGTGCTGCCAGAGCTGAGCTTTTCATGCTGTATGAGGAATAACTTTGGGAATTAATGGCAGGAAACCTTCACTCTGCAGCCATCCATGAGCCTTCCCCGTTTTTCCCAATTCCCACATGAATTTCAGCATTTTGGGGAATGCCCGGCGGTCTGGGAGCAGTCCCAGGTGTGGCTGTTCAGCACCACCTGGGCTGGGATTTCAGGGGTTGGTTCCATCCAGAACTGGGTGGAGATTCGGGAGAGCCCAGTGTCCCACCGAGGGCAGCCCTGAGCGGGACAGCCACTCCCAGCCGGGTCCCCAAGGCTCCGGGGGAAGTTCAGGCGTAACTGAGCTCGTCTGAAGCAGAGCAGCGATTCCCACAGCCCACATTTCCCCTGCCCTGCCGGGCAGCTCATCCCGGGCTGGAGCATCCCTCCCTGGCGTCCCTGCAGGATGCGGGGTTGGCTCCAAAGGAGCCCCAGCCCTTCCAGGGAATCCCCAGCCCCACCCAGCCCCTTCCAAGCCACCCCAAACCGAGCCCTGCGCTCTGGAATGTGCAATTGCAGACACAGCCCGGCCGGCAGCACTAGAGGGAAGCATTTCCCCACGCTGCCGGGACTCGGGGCCGCTGGAGCCAGCAAACCCCCGCAGCAGAGAGGCTCCCGTGCCATCAAACCCTGCTCATCGACGGCAATTAACGGGCCAGCCGCAATCAGCTGCCCCGACAAAGGCCCCGGGCAGATGACGAGCGGGAATTTGGCTGAAATTCGGTGTACGGAGGCTGGCAGCGCCTTCCCTGCCGTGCCCATTCCAAGGGGGACGGGGGGTGCCGGGCTCGGCCGGCTCGGCTGCCCTTCACCCCCGCAGGGGCAGCGCCCAGACCCGCGGGGCTGTGCTACGGCCGTCGATCCGCTGGGCATCCGCCCCGGGCCTTAATTACGGGCGTTAATTGCATCTAGACTAGAGAGAGCCAGCACCTGACACTTCTGATGGGGAGGAAAAGGGCCCCGAACGAAAATCCTTCCAGAATTCCTCAGCGCTGGGAGGGGAAAGGTCCAGCGGCTTGGTCCTGCCCAGCACAGCCTGGAGCGCCAGAAAACGGGGATGGAGCTGGAAAAGAGCTAAAGAAAGGAGATCTCGATTGATCCAGAGTGTTTGTGGTCACAGAGAAGCGGGTGATGAGCTCTGCAGGGAGGGGGATGGAGGTGGAGGTGCGCTGGGATGGTGTGGCTGTATCCCATATCCCAAATCCCACATCCCGCATGCCATATCCCATATCCCACATGCCACATCCCATATCCCATATCCTGCATCCCACATGCCATATCCCATATTCCACATCCCATATCCTTCAGCCCATCTCCCACATGTCATGTCCCATATCCCATCCTGTATCCCGCATTCCACATCCCATATCTCATATCCTATATCCCGTATCTTGCATCCCATATCCTGTATCTCATATCCCATATCCCACATGCCATGTCCCATATCTCATATCCCACATTCCACATCCCCCATCCCCTATCCTACATCCCACATCCCGCATCCCATATCCTACATCCCACATCCCGCATCCCATATCTCATAAATCATATCCCACATCCCGCATCCCGCATCCCATATCCCGCATCCCGCATCCCAGGCCGTTCCCGGAGCCGCTGGTAGATGGAGCTGCAGCCCCAGGAATGCGGGCTCGAGCTCAGCCCCCCGCTCCCTCCAGCCCGAGCATCCATCAGGATCGCTTTTATGGGAATTCATGGAGGCTGGGAAGAGATGTCCCTGTAGGGAAAAGGGGAGCTGCTCCCCAGAGCTCAATAACGCTTAAGGGCAGGTATCCCGGGATGGGGCAGATATCCCATGGGAAGAGCCCACCCCAGTCCCAGAGCAGCCTCCCAGCACTCCCTGGGCCTGTGACCCCAGTGCTGGGCATTGCTCCCATCCCAAAGGAAGGAATTGCAGATCCGCCTCTCCCAGCACTGGGCACACGGAATTCAGGAATCAGTGAATTCACAAATCCCCAGGGATCAGTGAATCCAGGGATCCCCAGGGATCAGTGAGCCCATGGATCCCCAGGGATCAATAAATTCATGGATCCCCAGGGATCGGTGAGCCCATGGATCCTCAGGGATCAATAAATTCATAAATCCCCAGGGATCAGTGAATCCATGGATCCCCAGGAATCAGTGAGCCCATGGATCCCCAGGGATCAATAAATTCATGGATCTTGAGGAATCAGTGAATTCACAAATCCCCAGGGATCAGTCAGCCCATGGATCCTCAGGGATCAGTGAATCCAGGGATCCCCAGGGATCAATAAATCCATGGATCCCCAGGGATCAATAAATTCATGGATTTCGAGGAATCAGAGAATTCACAAATCCCCAGGGATCAGTGAATTCATGGATCTCCAGGAACTAGTGAATCCATTCATCCCCAGGGATCAATAAATTCATGGATCTTGAGGAATCAGTGAATTCACAAATCCCCAGGGATCAATAAATCCATGGATCCCCAGGAATCAGTGACTTCACAAATCCCCAGGGATTGGTGAATCCATGGATCCCAGGAACCAGTGGATTCACAGATCCCCAGGGATGGATGGGATATTGGGATATTGGGAAGGAATGCTTCCCTGTGAGGGAGATGAGGCCCTGGCACAGATTCCCAGAGCAGCTGGGGCTGCCCTGGATCCCTGGCAGTGCCCAAGGCCAGGCTGGAGCAGCCTGGGACAGTGGGAGGTGGCAGGGCTGGGGTGGGATGATCCTTCCTGTCCCTTCCACCCCAAACCATTCCAGGATTTGATGATCCTTCCTCCATCCAGGCTCCCTCTCTCTGAGGAAGCAGCACCTCTGGAGCTCTCCACGAATTAATAAAAAACAACAAACAAACCCTGATTCCTGGCTGTTCCCGGCTCCTCCAAGCTAAAATTTCTGCGGAGCGCCCCAGGCAGCCTGGGGTGGATGCAGAGCGGCCAGGGTTTATTCCTGCCGGGAATGTCCCCTGGAGCGCAGTGCCGGAGCTGCCCTGCGGGAGGCTCGGAGCGGGGCTGGCCGCAGCCGCTCCCTTAGGGAAGGACAATTCCCGATCTCCGGAGCTCGGCAGCAGCACACGGGCAGCAGGAGCTCCGGGGAGCTCGGGAACGGCTGCTCGTTACGGGGCTCGGCAGATTTTTAATTATTATTTTTTAAACGGGTCCTTTCTGCCAACAGAAAGTGCCAGCTGGGTGGGATACAACCGCGCCGTGGGGACCTGCTGGGTTTTTGTTGCTCTTTCTGACAAAAGCCAGGCAGATTTCCCAGGAAAACCTTCCAGGCTGCCCAGCTCTGCCCCCAAACCCTGGAGCATCCCTGGATTTGTGTCCCAGGCCCGAAATGCGCAGGGAGAGGGAAACAGCACCAAAAAAATTCCCAAATAAATTTCCCTGTTTCCTCCATATGGAAAAGTGCTGGGGTGTTTGAACCCTTCCCGAGATCAGTGATGGAATATTTGCTTCAGATGCTACAGATTTAGGCAAAAAAAAAATCTCAAAAAAACCCCAAAAAGCCCCCCCAAAAAACCCCCAAACCAAAAACCAAAAAACCAAAAAACTCCCACTAAAAAACTGAAACAAATCCAAAATTGTTTTCCAGATTTTCAAGGCATTTGAGTATCACAACTTCTGTTAAAAACTGAACATTAACAAATGACTGAAAGCTCGGAGTTTCAGCGCTGGGCTGGGAGCTCTGCTCCCAAAATCCACCCCAGGGGAAGGAGATGGTTGGCCCTGGAGGCCCGGGGTGTCAGATCCTGGCTCCCCACCTGCACCCGGGTTCACTTTGGGAATAATTCCCTGGAATTTACGGACCCAGGGATGGGTGTTAATGCTCCTCCTTGGAGGCACAGGAGCTTCTCCATCTCCCACGGGAGCTCATTCCTGGTTTCCAGCTCTGTGGAGCCTGGATGTTTTATCAGAAACTTTCCAGCACTGAGTGGGAGCAAATAAATTAAAAAAAAAATAAAAGGGGGAGTGAAATCAGATAATTTAAGCTAATTTTAAAAAATAATGAGAAATATAAAGCGAAGATGCACAGCCCAGTGCAGCTCTCAGGCTGCAGCCTGCCTTTCCCTACTCCTGTGGTAATTCCTTCCTTCCAGCCCAGATCAATCTGCCAAACCCGGCCTGTGCACACCCGGGGGGGAGCAGCCACCCCACCAGCCCTGAGCCCTCGTTGTCCTCCTCTGGAGCCCCCAGCCCCGGGAAGCCCCCATCCCACCCGGGCCCGGCCCCGGGGGCACGACCTCCCCTGGGAACCCCCAGAGGCGGCTTGGCAACAACCCCGTGGGGCAGTTCTGTTCCCTGGCTCCAGGAGGGCAGGGGGACAGATCCCAATTTGGGGTCGGGGCTGGGCTTTGGGGTCAGATCCCAATTTGGGGTCAGGGCTGGGCTTTGGGGTCAGATCCCAGTCTGGGGCTGGGGCTGGGCTTTGGGGTCAGATCCCAGTCTGGGGCTGGGGAGGGCTTTGGGGTCAGATCCCAGTCTGGGGCTGGGCTTTGGGGTCAGATCCCAGTCTGGGGCTGGGGCTGGGCTTTGGGGACAGATCCCAGTCTGGGGCTGGGGAGGGCTTTGGGGTCAGATCCCAGTCTGGGGCTGGGCTTTGGGGTCAGATCCCAGTCTGGGGCTGGGGCTGGGCATTGGGGACAGATCCCAGTCTGGGGCTGGGGCTGGGCTTTGGAGTCAGATCCCAATTTGGGGTCGGGGCTGGGCTTTGGGGTCAGATCCCAATTTGGGGCTGGTGCTGGGCTTTGGGGTCAGATCCCAATTTGGGGCTGGGGCTGGGCGTTGGGGTCAGATCCCAGTCTGGGGCTGGGGCTGGGCTTTGGGGTCAGATCCCAATTTGGGGCTGGGGCTGGGCGTTGGGGTCAGATCCCAATTTGGGGTCGGGGCTGGGCTTTGGGGTCAGATCCCAGTCTGGGGCTGGGCTTTGGGGTCAGATCCCAATTTGGGGCTGGGGCTGGGCTTTGGGGTCAGATCCCAATTTGGGGTCAGGGCTGGGCTTTGGGAACAGATCCCAGTCTGGGGCCGGGGCTGGGCTTTGGGGACCCGGGGCCAGGTCCCGATTTTGGGGCCAGGCTTTGGGGACCCGGGGTCAGGTCTCTATTTTGGGGTGGGTGTTGGACTTTGGGGTCAGGTCCCGATTTTGGGGCCAGGCTTTGGGGACGCAGGGCCAGACCCCGATTTTGGGGTCGGGCCGGGCTCTGGGGTCAGGTCCCGATTTTGGGGTCAGGCCGTGCTCGGGTGACCCGGCCAGCAGCACTAGGTGGCATTGTGAGACCGGCGGCTGCCCAGCCCCAAATTAGTGACAATTATCCCTCCTGCGCCGCTTTCTGCGATGGAACCGGTTCCTTATAGCCTGCAGGATAAATTCTATAGGGTGCCTGCCTCAGTCAGGGCTGTTCCTTCCCAGGCTCTCCCTTCCCAGCTTTCACCTCAATCTGTCATCCAGATTTGACACTGCCTCGTTCCAACAGTGCTCAGGAATGACATGTATATAATGTGGAATATTGTGCACATTTACAGCCAGCGCTTTTGCCCCTTCAAACATTGCTCATTGCTGGGTTCTGGCAGCCGCCGTGCTGGAGAGAAAATAAAATTACCGGGGAAAAAAAAAAAATCAAAACAAACCAAACCCGCCACAGCAGAGGGTTCTGTTCTGATCATCGGGAAGGAAAACTTTGATTTGGGTGCTGGACAGGGCAGGGTTGGATTTTGGGGGGTTTGGGGCTCGGAATTGTCCGGCAGCTTGGGGCTAATTAAAGAGGAGCTGCACGGCGCTCGGCGAGCTCCCCGAGCTGGCTGCTTTACGATTCTCTTCCATTAACACTCCGGATTATAAATCAAATTAACTGGCATTTCTATTAATAATAAAAAAAAAAAAAAAAAAAGAGAAAAAAAGGAATCCTTCCAGGAGAGCACCCAGCCCGGCGGGCTGAGCCCCTTTTCCCCGGGAGGATGAATCCCACTCCAGCTTTGTTCCCACCGCTGCCACCATCACCCTCTTCCTGCCCTCTCGGAACAATCGGGGAGGACGGGCAATTATTGACGAAAACAAAACAAAAAGTCCCAATTAGGCAGGGATGACTTCCCGGCTCGGCTCAGGGAGCCCCGCGCTGATCCCGGCTGCTTCCAGCGGGAATTCGGCAGCAGCAGCACCAATCCCTGCCTGCCCGAGCCGGACGCACGAAAACACACAAATATTCCTGACACAAATATTCCTGAGCACACATCGCTCCCAAAGCCTCTCGGCACCCCCAGCCCGGGATTTCACAGGAATTTAAAGCCAAGGCTCTGTGCCCTTCTCCCCCATGCCGGAGCCGCATTCCCGGCTTTCCCCAGGCTGGGGATTCCTTAGGGATGGGTTTTATCTCCTGCCCGCATGCCCCTTTGTGTGTTTTGGGCTGGAACTCGGGATGTGATCCCGCAGCACTGCCGCTTGCAGCTGGTCAGTGGGACGGGGGACAACGCGGAGGTAAATCCTTGGAATAAACTTAGGAACGATGGAGCTGGAGTGGGGAGAGAGAAATTCCTGCCTGAGGCTGTTCCAGAGAAGGAAAACCCGGGCTAGAGCCGAGCTCCGGGCACAGGGAGCAGATCCAGCCCGGATTCGGGAGGAATTATCGGAGGAAAAACGCCGGAAGCTCAGGGTTGTTGTCACTGTCTGAGAGCAAAGCGAGGGGCGATTGTCACCGGGCTAACAACTGCCCTGCCGGGAGAAATAAAGCTCCTTGCTCCTGGGATGCTTTTTTGGTGGGAATGTCCCTGCAGAGCTCAGCACGGCGAGGGAGATTTCCAGCCGAAATCCCTGCCTGAATTCTGCCTGAATTCCCCCTTTCAGTGTTTCATTTGAATTCTCAGAGCAGGCTGGCAGGCCGGGGCGGGGAAGCGGCGGCAGGAGCGCTGCTCCATCCAGCCCGGCACGGCGCTGCCTCCGCGGGATTCCTCCGGGAATAACCACCGGGGCTCCTCGCCATCCCTCACCGCTCCCCGGGCCCGCTGCGGGCTGCATTCCCACCAACACGGGATCCACCACGAGCGGGGGAATTTCGCTTTCTGTGTGAGAGGATTTAAGCCCTGGCTGGGCACGGGAGCCCGGACAGAGCTTTTCCCCTTTCCCCAGCTCGGCTCGCGCTCTCCCTGCAGGAAAAACGATCCAGTGCCTTTCAAACCACGCCAGCCCTGCTCTTTAAAGTGGGAAAATAAAAAATCGGATGTTTATGGAAAATAAACAACCTCTTAGGGAGGGGCTGTGCTGCTCCTGCGGGATCCCGAACCCGATCCTGATCCCAATCCCAATCCCGGCCTCAGCAGCCCCGAACAGCCCCGAGAGGGCTCAGCAGCTGCTCCTGCTCCAGTGCCCCTTCCCAAACGCCTGATTTTCCAAGGAATTGCCGCGGCTGGGACTATTATTAGCCGGGCACGTGGCTCTCCCGGCTGGCCAGAGCTTTCCTGGGAGCCAGGGAGGGAAAAGGGAGCGGGAGCGGCTCCGCAGGGCCTCGGGGACGGGACTGGATCCAGCACATCATCCTGGGAATGCGGGAGAAGGGGTGGGGGAAAGGATCCTGCCTGCACGAGATTTATCGATGGCTTTTCCTGGTCACAGCACAAACGGATCAGCGGTGAGTCCCTGAGCTCCGGGAGCTGCACACCCAAGTTCTCCCGCTGCCTTCGGAGAGCAGCCCCGGGCAGGGGCACCTCGGCCTTCCCCAGCCTTGCTCAGACCCTCCCAAATTATCTATTTTGCCTCCCCCACTTGCTCTGGGCTGCAGGGAAGGAACAGCCCCGGATGGACTGATCCCGGCTGAAATCCAGGGAATCATTGTCAGTGGAAGTGTGGAAGGGCCCTCTGGCAGCTCTTTGCTCTCCGTTAGAAACTTTGTTCGGCTTCAAAATAACAGGGGGGGCTCAGGGAGGGATGGAGGGAGGAAACGGGGGATTGGACACAGGAATCCTCACTAAGGCAAAGTGACAGATCCTCGAGAACTTCCCAAATTCGTCCTTTTGATGTAAAAGCTTGAAATTCCTGAGCACTCCTCCACGGCAGGAATACCTGAGCAGAGATCCTTCAAAAATAAACCCTGAGGAAGGCAGGGATGGACTCTCTGTGCAGCTTGCAATTCCTTATTCCAGGAATGCGATTGCTGCTAGCTCCTAAAAATCCCAACTCACATCTCCCCTCTGGATCAGACAGGAAATTATTCCTACAGATGCCAATTAAGTCCCACCACCCTTCACCAGTGCCATTTTTGGGAGCCCTTGGAGAGAGGACGGACGGAGCCACAGCAGAGGTTCACCCACAGCAATAAATGCACCCGGAATATCCATGGAATATCCATGGAATATCCATGGAATATCCATGGAATATCCATGGAATATCCATGGAATATCCATGGAATATCCATGGAATATCCGTGTCTTGCCACAGGCAGCGCATCCCCAGATCCAGGCACGAGTTGCAGGGAAATGGGGATTTTTTTTCCAGGGCCGCCGCCCTCCAGGAATGAGGATCCAGGGAGGATCCAGGGAACAAACCCCCCTCGCCCGTGGCAGCCCCGGCGGAGCGCCCTGCCATCACCATGGCAACCGCGAGCCAATTACAGCAATTAACATTCCCGCGGAGCTGGCCCTCATCAGCGGCAGCCGCGCTCCTCCATCTCCTCATTTATCCCTCCGGGCTGGCTCCGGAGCCGCAGCGACACCGAGCCCGGGGTGGTCCCAAATGGGAGCAGGGATGGTCCCAAATGGGCCCCGGGGATGGTCCCAAAACGGCACCAGGGATGGTCCCAAACGGGCATCAGGGATGGTCCCAAACGGGCATCAGGGATGGTCCCAAATGGACCCGGGGTGGTCCCAAAAGGGCCCCCAGGATGGTCCCAAAAGGGCCCCCAGGATGGTCCCAAAAGGGCACCAGGGATGGTCCCAAACGGGCATCAGGGATGGTCCCAAATGGATCCTGGATGGCCCCAAATGGGCCCCGGGATGGCCCCAAAAGGGCACAGATTCCATCCCAAAAGGGCACTGGAGATGGCCAAAAATGGATCCTGGATGGTCCCAAATGGACCCGGGATGGTCCCAAAAGGGCCCCGGGGATGGTCCCACCTGGACACAGGCACGGTCCCAAAAGGGCCCGGGATTCCATCCCAAAAGGGCCCAGCATTCCATCCCAAAAGGGCCCAGCATTCCATCCCAAAAGGGCCCAGCATTCCATCCCAAAAGGGCCCAGCATTCCATCCCAAATTCCAACCCTTCCAGACGGTGCCAGGCAGTGCAGCTGTATCACTCACAATATCGCAGAATCAGAAATTATAACAATTATTTTCAGCTGGTTTTTTCTGGAATATTTGGGGGTGGTGTCAAGCCGTTGAGGCTCAGTGTTTGAGCCCATTTTCAATCCTCGGAAATGAGTTAGAAATGGGGATAAAGCAGAAAAATGCAGGGACTGCCTGGGTAAATCCCAATAAAAATATCCTTTAAGCTTATAGATAGAAACAGAAAACCACGCCACGAACCAGAGCGCTTTGACACAGGGAACTGAGCCCCAGCCCCCGAAGCCAAGCGAGGTCACGGCGCTGCGCTGAGCGAGGCACATGGAACCTGACACCGTGCGAGCCGGGATTCCTGCTCCTCCGGGATCCCCCTGGAATGCCCGGGCTGCTCCTCCGGGATCCCCCTGGAATGCCCGGGCTGCTCCTCCGGGATGCCCCTGGAATGCCCGGGCTGCTCCTCCGGGGATCCTCCCGGAATGCCCGGGCTGCTCCTCCGGGATGCCCCTGGAATGATCGGGCTGCTCCTCCTAGATCCCCCTGGAATGCCCGGGCTGCTCCTCCCGGGATGCCCCTGGAATGCCCGGGCTGCTCCTCCCAGATCCCCCTGGAATGCCCGGGCTGCTCCTCCGGGATCCCCCTGGAATGCCGGATTCCTGCTCCTCCCGGATGCCCCCGGAATGCCCGGGCTGCTCCTCCGGGATCCCCCTGGAATGCCAGATTCCTGCTCCTCCGGGATGCCCCTGGAATGCCCGGGCTGCTCCTCCCGGGATCCCCCTGGAATGCCCGGGCTGCTCCTCCGGGATCCCCCTGGAATGCCGGATTCCTGCTCCTCCGGGATGCCCCTGGAATGCCCGGGCTGCTCCTCCCGGGATCCCCCTGGAATGCCCGGGCTGCTCCTCCGGGATGCCCCCTGGAATGCCCGGGCTGCTCCTCCGGGATCCCCCTGGAATGCCCGGGCTGCTCCTCCGGGATCCCCCTGGAATGCCCGGGCTGCTCGTCCGGGATCCCCCTGGAATGCCGGATTCCTGCTCCTCCGGGATGCCCCAGGAATGCCCGGGCTGCTCCGGGACAGCCGAGCACCGGCAAAGCCCCGAAGACTGAATCCAACATCAGCCTTGTCAGACTGAGCCCTTTTCTGACCCAGAGCTGGGGCAGCTGAGAGGGGTTTTAAAACCTTTCACTCCATTTCCAGTCTCACGGGAAGGGTGGGACAATACAGATGCTGTAGTTCACACCACCACAATCAGAAGCCAAAATATTTCCTACTGACAACACACTGTGAGCGTTTTTGGCCTGTCAGCTTTTGCCACACCATGTTGTAAATGCCTTAAAGCCAATCCTCTGAAACTTCCAGCTCCTCTTCCTCACCAGTGCCGCCCCAGAGCCCCTCAGGCAGGAGGTGGGGTCCAGCTGGTGCACTGCAGAGCAGCTGGGAGCAGGGAATGCCCATGGAAAGGCACTGCTGGGGCTCCCAGGGCAGGGCTGCTCCTCTGAATCCAGTCGTTCCCCTCGAAAGCAATCCTGCAGTTAAACCCCATCTCCCTTCCGTGTTTCCCAGCAAACTCCAGGCCCAAGCTCACTGTCCACAGATGGTTTGTTGGTTTATTTAATTTAAATAAACCTTTCCTGCTGACTCCCCTGAAGTGACTGAGGCTGGTTTTGGTTTTATCTGAGCCTGTGGCTGCAGGAGTGCCAAAGGCAGGAGCAACAGCCGTGGTCTGACTGCAGCACCTCAGCTGAAGGGCTGGAAGTGAAGCCAGCTGCAGGCTGGGAGTTGTCATTTCAACTTCAGCCACAATTCAAGGAAAGATTATAAGGAGGGGGAAAACCCTCAAAATGCAAAACGCTCAATCAAACAAACAAACAAAAACCAAAGCAAAACAAAAAACACTCACAAAAAAAAAAAAAAAAGAAGAAAACCCAGCACACCCACCCCCCCCACAATGCAACTCCAATTTCTTCACCTTAATAAAAATGTGGGGGGTTTTGATTACTTGGTTACTCTGCAATTTATCTGAAGCAGTAATAAATACTAAAAACCATCCAACTCCTTCCACACTCTGTGGCCCAAGCAGGGACTCACAGCAATGCCCCTGCTCAGGTCCAGACCCCCCGTGTGCCCCCAGTTCACACTTTTGGGACAAATTATCCTAAACGTCACTAAAAATAAAATCCAAATGAGCTGTTTCCTTTCAGAGAGTAAATAACAGCAAGACACAGGTGCCACTGAGCCCAGGAGTATTTCCAGAGCCAGAGCAGAGTTCCAAACCACCGGCTCCGGAGCTATTCCCATTCCCATTCCCATTCCCTTTCCCAGCTTTAGACCCAGCTCAGGTCGGGCTTACCGAGCACCAGGGGCACACCTCCCAGCCAATTCCCTGCCCGGGAATGTCCCAAAGCTCACCTGGGGAAGGTCGGGTCAGCCCTGACCCCACAGGGACAGCCAGGGCAGCCTCAGGACGGGAGAGCCGGGATCCGCCTGCGGGGCATTCCCGGGGCTCGGGGCAGCTCCGGGCACGGCACCGCCCCGGCTGGGCACACCTGGGCACGGGTCAGAGCCTTCGGAGCCGGGTCAGCCCCTCCCGGACCGGGTCAGCCCCTCCCGGACCGGGTCAGAGCCTTCGGAGCCGGGTCAGCCCCACCTGGGCACGGTCAGCCCCTCCCGGACCGGGTCAGCCCCTCCCGGACCGGGTCAGCCCCACCTGGGCACGGTCAGCACCTGGGCAGCTGCAGATCCTCAGGATGGGATCTGCCATTCCTGCAATCCCTGACAGATCTCAGGGCTGGGGTTTGGGATTCCCTCTGCCATTCCCAGGATCCCTGACAGGTACAGGAATTTTTGGTTTGTAGGAGGAGCTGCAGACCCTCAGTGCTGTGCTTTGATCTCTCATTCCTGGAGATCCCTGACGGGTACAGGAAGTTTTAAGGTCCAGCCACAAAGTCCATCTGGTAATGATGAATGGACTGACCTGAAAGTGTTAAAAAAAATAATAATTCAGGAATAAGAATGACAGAATCCTAAAATAGTTTGGGTTGGAAGGCTGAAATCCATCCATCCACCCTGCCATGGGCTGGGACACCTCCCACTGTCCCAGGCTGCTCCAAAGCCCATCCAGCCTGGCCTGGGACACTGCCAGGGGGGCAGCAGCATTTTTGGTTGGGGTTTTCCCAGCTGCAGGTGTGATGGACATTCCTGGTCTCCTGGAATGTGGAAGCTGTCCCCAGAAGTTGCCATCTCGTTGCACAGAATCTCTCTGGTGGCAGCACCATGGCCAAGACAGCCCAGGGACAGCCCAGGGACAGCCCAGGGACACTTTGGCCACTTTGGGAGCATCATTTGACCCCAGCAGTTGGGAGGCAGCTGCTGAGTGCAATCTGTGCCCACACTGAGCCACGTCAGAGCAGATTAAAGCAGCTCAGGGCTGGCTCAGGCCCTTCCTGAGCAGCAGCCTCGCTCTCCAGAGCGATTTTCCCCAGCCCCAAAATAATCTGTGTGGAAAAGGTTGTGGGGGCCGGGCAGCCTGGAGTGAGTGCAGTAAATGCCAGGGCTGCTCACACAGCCCAGCGTGTCTGCCCGTCCCACAGCTCACATCTCAGCAGCTTGATTTGATTATCTTGATGATCAGCATCTGCTGCAGAGCCTGCTGCCCTCAGAGAGGAGACTTCAGCTCGGATCAGGGCTGCTGTCTGCTCCCTGGGACAGAGCTGCATGGCCAGGCTCCCAGAGCAAACCCCACTGCAGCGTCCCAGGGCCTGGGGATGGCTGGGGAGGCCCTTCCTGCAGGGACAGGGCAGAGATCCTGGGAAAAAGGGGGATCAGGGGGGACCCTGTGGCTCTGCCCAGCTCAGGGGACAGCCAGGGGGGGATTTGGGATCATCCCAGGGAGCAGGGACAGGAGCAGAGGGAACGGCCTCAGGCTGGCCCAGGGCAGCTCAGGGTGGGCACAGCAGGAATTTCCCCATGGAAAGGGGGCTCAGGGATTGGAACTGCCCAGGGAGGTTTGCAGTGCCCATCCCTGGAGGTGTGCCAGGAATTCTGGAGGTGGCACTCAGGGCTCTGGGCTGGGGACAAGGTGGGCATGGGCACAGCTGGGACTCCATGGGCTGGGGGGGCTTTTCCAGACAAAATAATCCCGGGGTTCTGTGTTCAGCCCCTCTGTGGGACCAATTTTTTATTCCTTTTCCTCTTCCTTTTTTCCCTTTGTGGGTTGGAACTGGAAGCAGGAGTTGCTCTCAAAACCTTCCTGCAAAGTTAGTCTGACTCTGAACAAATGCACTTTCCTTAGAAAACCAACTTATCCTTAAAAATGCATTTACCTGAATGAAAACAGACCTAGACTAAGGAAATGGAGCTAGCCTAAAAAGAAAACTAAAGAAACACCAAAAAAAAATGAACTTAACCTAAAAATTAAACTTACCTTAAAAATACACCTCACCTAAAACTTTACACTCACACTAGAAATGCAACTTACCCTAAAAAGTAACTTGTCCCAAAAACTGAAGTTATCCTAAAAACCAAAACTTATCCTAAAAAATTATCCCGACCCTAAAAGGTAAATTTAGCCTAAAAATGAAACTTGCCTTAAGAGTACCCTAAAAAATGCACTTACCCTAAAAAGGTGGAGTTAAGTCCAAGATTTTCCTGACCCCCACCTTGTCCCCAGCCCAGAGCCCTGAGTGCCACCTCCAGGAATTCCTGGCACACCTCCAGGGATGGGCACTGCAAACCTCCCTGGGCAGTGCCACTCCCTGAGCCCCCTTTCCATGGGGAAATTCCTGCTGTGCCCACCCTGAGCTGCCCTGGGCCAGGAGTTCCATCCCTTCCCTCCCAGCACACAGGAAGGGAGCTGGGAGAGCTCCCCCTTTTCTGGAAGGCTGGCTGGAATCCTTGGCATACCTCCAGCAGTGGATTTTATCCCTTCCCAATCCCACTCCTGCTCAGATCCTGCTCCTGCAGGATCCTTCTGTGATAGTGACATTTTGGCATTGAAAGCAGAGTCAGCTTTCCATATCTCATAATTATTATTATTGCTGTTATTATTATTATTAACAGAAAAGTTTATCCAATAATAATTTGTACATTATATATTTTTATATACCATAAATGAGATATACATTATATATAACAGTATAGAAAAATTATTATTGTTGGTGTTACTAACATAAAAATTATCCAATAATAATTTATACATAATATATTTTTATATACCATAGATGAGATATGCTTTATATATAACAGTATAGAAAAATTATTAGTGTTGGTGTTATTAACATTAAAATTATCCAATAATAATTTGTACATTATATATTTTTATATACCATAGATGAGATATACATTATATATAACAGTATAGAAAAATTATTATTGTTGGTGTTATTAACATAAAAATTATCCAATAATAATTTGTACATTATATATTTTTATATACCATAAATGAGATATACATTATATATAACAGTATAGAAAAATTATTAGTGTTGGTGTTATTAACATAAAAATTATCCAATAATAATTTGTACATTATATATTTTTATATACCATAAATGAGATATACATTATATATAACAGTATAGAAAAATTATTATTGTTGGTGTTATTAACATAAAAATTATCCAATAATAATTTGTACATTATATATTTTTATATACCATAGATGAGATATACTTATATATAACAGTATAGAAAAATTATTAGTTTGGTGTTATTAACATAAAAATTATCCAATAATAATTTATACATGATATATTTTTATATAATATAGATATTATATACCTTCTATATAATGGTATGCAAACATTATTATTATAGCTGTTATTATTATTAACGTAAACATCCAACAATAATTTATCCATTATCTATTTTTCTATAATATAGACGTCATATACATTATATATAGTGGTACGTAAAAGATATTACTCTTAACATAAAAACTTATCCAACAATATTTTATAAATTATATCTTTATTTGTAATATAGATATTATATGCGTTTATACACTATATATTTTATATAATATATATGATATTATATATAAGATATGTTATATATAAATGCACATGTTTTATGTGTACATATATATATAAATTCACATAAGGTATTTTGTGCATCTGTAACATAGATATTATACAATGGTATATCTCAATATTATTAATATAAATAATAATAATAATTGCACCACAATTTGAACAATAGAAATAATAGTAATTAATTAGGGAATGCTGTGGGGAATGGGAATGCTGTAAGGAAAGGGAAATAAGGGAGCTCGGTAGGGAATGCTGCAGGGAATGCAATGCTGCAGGGAAGGGAAAGCTGCAGGGAAGGGAAGGAAGGGAGCTCTGCACGGAATTCTGCAGGGAATGCTGCAGGGAATGCAGTGTTGCAGGGAATGGGAATGCTGCAGGGAATGCAATGCTGCAGGGAAGGGAAGGGAAGGGAGTGCTGCAGGGAATGCAATGCTGCAGGGAAGGGAGCTCTGCAGGGAATGCAATGCTGCAGGGAAGGGAAGGAAGGGAGCTCTGCAGGGAATGCTGCAGGGAATGCAGTGCTGCAGGGAAGGGAAGGAAGGGAGCTCTGCAGGGAATGCTGCAGGGAATGCAGTGCTGCAGGGAAGGGAAGGAAGGGAGCTCTGCAGGGAATGCAATGCTGCAGGGAAGAGAGCTCTGCAGGGAATGGAATGCTGCAGGGCAGGGAGCTCTGCAGGGAACGCAATGCTGCAGGGCAGGGAGCTCTGCAGGGAATACAATGCTGCAGGGAAGGGAGCTCTGCAGGGAATGCAATGCTGCAGGGAAGGGAGCTCTGCAGGGAATGCAATGCTGCAGGGAAGGGAAGGAAGGGAGCTCTGCAGGGAATGCAATGCTGCAGGGCAGGGAGCTCTGCAGGAACGCCGCCCAGCTCTCCAGGGGCGCTCCTGCGGCATTCCCGGGGCGCCCCACGCACCCAGCGCTCCGGGAGCAGCAATCCCCCGCTGCCCCGGGACACAATCCCACCTTTCCCGGTCCCCAGGGCACAGCCAGCCCCGGCAGCTCCCGCTTTCCCTGTCCCGGAGCTCGGCTGGCCGCTCCCGGCCGTTCCCCAGGGAATTCCCTCCCGGAGCCTTTCCCAGCGGGGTTTGGGCCGGGGTCCTGCCCCCCGCGCGGCCCGGCAGCACTAGGTGGTGTTGCAGGGTAGTTTTGTGGGGAACTGGGCTCAAGGCAGGAATTCTCGGCTCTTCATCCCTTCCCAAGGCTCCGGATCCGTCCCTCTGGCCAGAGGGATGCTCGGGATGCGTTTTCCAGCCGCCCTCTCCACTGCAGGAGGAAGTACCCGGGCATCCCTCACCCCCACACCCGGATATCCAGGGTCGAACGTCCCTGGAGATCACTCATCCCTGCTGTCCCTGCGGGAAATCAGATTCCCTACGGCCTCAGAGGGGTTCTGAGCAGGTGTTTCCACATCCAGGGCCGAAAAAATCCAGGGAGCATTCCTATCACTCCAGGGCATCCCTAAACATCCAGATTTCCCTTTATTTTTTCAGCAGATGGATAAAAAATTGGATCCAATTTCCAATCTGGATTCTCACTGTCGGAACTCAACCCCCTGAAAGAAAGAAAGGAAATTTTCAATCAGATTTTTTTTGGTTCAACATCAAAATATTTCGAACATCAAAATATTTCAAATCGGAAAATATTTCAAGCGTCAAAAATATTTCAAGCATCAAAAATATTCCGTGCATTCAAAATACTTCAAATATCAAAACATTTCAAAATAATTCAGCTATTCTGGAAGCCAGAAACACTGCCAGCTCGCAGGGGAATTTGGGTTTGGATGGACCCAGAAGGAATTCAAAAAAGAAAGACCTCACAGAAGGTGGTTTAGGCCCTCCAGCTGAGCCAGCACCAGCTCGGAACCTCCCGTGTGAAAAGTTGAGACTGAGAGCAGCTGGCACAAGGAACTGCTCTGTAAGAAAACCGTCTGCACCTGCAGCACACAGGAAATCTGTCCCTGGGGGGTCAGGGACCCAAAGCAGAGGGATGTGACAGGCACACGCCCTGGCCTCTTGCAGAGCAGCACACCGAGAGCCAGGCTGCTGTCAGCCACGGTGCCTGCTGCTGTTTCCTGAAATAAGAGCTTTGGGAATGAAGAACTGGCTGTTCTGGGTGGAGAGCCGGGTCCTGCCAGCCTCCCTGCCCAGCCCCAGCCCCTGCTCCCCGAGCACAGAGACCAGACAGGCCCAGGAACTCCGAGGCCAGGGCGTGGGGGACACTGGCAGGGGCTGCCCAGGGAGGTTTGCAGTGCCCATCCCTGGAGGTGTGCCAGGAATTCTGGAGGTGGCACTCAGGGCTCTGGGTGGGGACAAGGTGGGCATGGGCACAGCTGGGACTTTGGGACCTTGGAGCTGTTTTCCCACCTCATTTCTGGGATCATGAGCACCAGAATCCCCCAGGCTTTTCCCAGAAGGGAATGTCCATCAATCCAGCCCCCAGCAGCAGAGGTGTCCCTGCCCCAGCCCCTTCTGGCAGGGAACATCTTGTGTTCCCCCACAGCCCCAAACCCCTCACACCAACAGAAAAGAAGCCCTAAAAGGGCTCCCCCCATTTTTGCATTTTGGGGGGAAAATTCTTCCTGGCAAGGGGGCTCAGGGATTGGCAGGGGCTGCCCAGGGAGGTTTGCAGTGCCCACCCCTGGAGGTGTCCCAGGAATTCTGGAGGTGGCACTCAGGGCTCTGGCTGGGGACAAGGTGGGCAGGGGCACAGCTGGGATTTGATGATCCCAGAGGCTTTTCCAGCCTCAGGGATCCTGGGATTCTGTGCCTGAGCCAGCTCCAGTCCTCCTGGTGTAAAATCCCCAATGAACCCCAACATTTCCAGCCCTGTTTTCCTGGAGCTGTGCCCTGTCCCCCTCCCAGTCCTGGGAATTCACCCCTGTGCCAAAGTGCTGCTCCTGCCACCCCCACCCCGTGTGCCAGAGGTTCTCCTGCATTTTTCATTATTCCAGCCCTGAACGAGCCAGGAAATCCTTAATGAGACATTTCCCCAGCCTCTGTTTTACATTCTGCCCGTGGCATAATGAGCCTGGGCTGGGAGGAAACATCCCCAACACTTCCAGCACTTCCCACTCCCCACTTCCAGCCCTGCTGCTGGGATTTTTCCCTGCTGGATGCTGGGAATTTGTCACAGCCATCAATAACCCCCGTGGCAAAGGCAGCTCTCTGCCACGCTGCTGTTATTTTTGCTTGGAAAGGATTCCTGCCCGTTCATCCTCAGGAATACTGGGGGATGACTGCAGCCTGATAAACCCAGCAGCAATTTCTCCTTCACTCCCAGCCCCTCCTGCAGATCTTCCCCACTTTGGAGTGCCTCACACCTTTATTAGAGCGATCCCAAACACATTCCAAACCTTCCCAGGGAGGTTTTCCAGCCTGGCTCTGCTTCCCACAGAACCCAGCCCTGGAAGTTTCGTGCCTTCAGCTTTCCAGTGATGTCCTAATTAAGGAGAAGTGAGATTTATGGGGAGATGCAGCTTGTTAGGCTAATTTGGGCAGCTGAGAGGCAGCCAACGTGCTGGGCTCGTTTAAATAATCCGGGAGCTGATGGCACTGCCTGGGAACTTGTCTCACCTGAGCACTTTCAATGGCATTGCTGTGCCTGTGCCAGGTGCTCGTGGTGCACTGAGGAAGGTCAGGGATATCCACGGATCCATAGATTTCCCTTCCAGGACAGCCCACCTGCACTCAGAGCACTGGCATTTTCCTCCCGGTGAAAAACAGCTCTGGGCACTCACAGCTGGCTCTCAATCCTTCTCAGAGAGGCAGAATTTCTCAAAATGTGCCCCAAAATCCTCCTTTTTCAGCCTGTTTTCCTGTTGCATTTTTGTTTGGGATGGGTGAATTCGCTGTTTGAAGTGTGGGGTCCTGGAGGACTCAGTGAGCCCTGCAGATTTCAGGGATTTACTCTGAACTTCACAGTCTCTGCTCACTGTCTGCAGCCCTCCTGAACTTTAGGTTTAGGGTATCTCAGCCATTATTTAGGGTTTTTTCCCCTGGCAGATCATTCATTTCTGTGGCTCAGACCCAAAATCTGGATCCCAATGGTGGCAAAGGCAACCAGAGGCACCAGGAGGATGAAAATCCTTTTTCTCCTTGCAGGAGCAAACCCTTCCCTCTGCCCTAATTCCAACACAAACGGGAGCTACTCCCGTTACAAAGAACTGTTCCCCACCCTTCAAACCCACCGGGAGAGCACCAGGAAGGATTCACACCCCCTGGAGTCTGAGTATTGGAACAAGTCCTGTTCTCCGTGGAAAATAAGGGAGATTTGAACATTTACCGAGTTTTGCTCCTGCACAGCAACATTCCCACTGAACTCCTCCTTTTCCCTGGAAATTCTTAGGAGAAAAGAACTTTTTTTAAAAGAGGAGAGATGTCTGATTGGCAGAACTGAACTCCCCTAACATCCCACTTCTTTTCCATTCTCCTGCCCTTTGGGAATGTTTCCCAGCCTCCTCTCCCCAGTCTCCCTTTCTTTTCCCAAACATCTCCTAAAATATCAGACGTTTTTAGTCCTCCCTTTCCCTGTGGGAATCCTTCCTGGGCCTGGTGCAGCCCCGGGGTGCCCCTGTCCCGGTGA